>NC_082715.1:88196405-89446405 GCF_030144855.1 Hypanus sabinus | reverse complement strand
ATTCAAACATGGAATTGAAGTCCATGAGAGACGAAAATTAAATGAAAAATGTAAGTTATTAAGATAAAACATTTCATAGAGAAACTTTCATACCAAGATTAAATATTTTAAGGAAATATAAAAAAGATTATACTCCAAAGCTAACTTATTATCCCTGTCAACCTCATTCTTCTGCCTTCTCCCTGTAACCTTTGATGTCCTTACTAATCAGGAACCTGTCAACCTCCACTTTAAATATACCCAATGACTTGGCCTCCACAACAATCTGCACCAACGAATTCCACAGTTTCACCACCCTCCTGCTAAGGGAATTCCTCCTCATCTCTGTTCTACAGAGATTTGTTTCTATTCTGAAGGTGTGCTCTCTGGTCTTAGCCTCCCCTAATATAGGAAACATCATTTCCACATCAACTCTATCTAGGTCTTTCACTATTCAATAGGTTCAATGAGGTCCCATCATTCTTCTAACTAAACTCCAGTGAATATAGGCCCAGGGCCTATCTGACTGCTCCTCAAATTAGTAATAACGGTTTTGTAATTTATCTTGGCAGAGCCTTATCTTGACAATTGTTCAGTTAGATCCAAAAACAGATTTAAAAAAAAACTCAACCATCAAGTCTTGACCTAGGCACTAATTCTGACAGAATAAAACCACTTCCAACACTTTCAACTTAGCAAATTCCTTGTGAAATAACTAGAGATTGGTTTCTAAGTTGCTTCAGTTGTTCACAATGCTAGTTGAGCAACAGATACTCAACCTTGGTGCTATAAGGATGACCATGCCATTCTGCTCCAACATACCCCAGTAGAAGAACAGATCCACTTGGGATGCAACACATCAGTTGGGAGGGAATACCATTTACTCTGGACTTTATGAAGTCTTACATGGCATCCTCTAACCTATGGATAAGAAAATCTCCTGATGATTACCACTTACTCATTTCCTGAAATCAGAACTCCTTCTGACTGAACAACACTTGGAAGAAACATTGAAAGAAACAAGGAGTCAAAATGTATTTTAAGTAGAGGACTTCATTGTCTGTCACCTACAGCTGCTTGATCGCACCACCACTGACTGAGCGACTGGCTTCTGTCAGACTGGATCTATGCCAGAGAGTAAAAGAGCCAAAGTGAGAAACAAACCTGTTTGACTTTGTCCTTAAAAATCTATCTATGGCAGGTGCCGTTGTCTGTGAAAGCACTGGTAGAAGTGACCACAATACACACAGTCTTTGTGGAAATAACATCCTGTCATCACATTTAGTATAACCTTCACTGTTTTTTCATGACTCTACAGCTCAAAACAGGACATTCATAAGGTATTGTGGACTCTCTACAAAAGCAGAACATGTACATAGCCACAGCCTGGAAATTTATAACCCATGTACTATGACTGTCACTCTGCTGTCAAAATGAAATTATGCCATCAATTCTGGTTCAATGAGGATTGCAGAGAAAATACAAGGAAAAACACCAGAAATACCAGAGAAATATATTGTTTAACCTTGTGAATTGCAACGTGTGTGTGATAAAACTAGCAATAGTGATCTACAACCAATGGATCAGATGAAAATTCTCTAGTACTAGAATGTTTAGTTTGGTGGTGGACAGTGAAACAGCCAATGGGAAGGAGGAAGAATAGCTATTGGCAAGTGCGAATGAATAAAATGAATTCCAGAGGTGATTTAAATGTGGTGCTTGAAGCACCAAGGAAGCATGTGACCAGGTGTGTTATCAAGGATCCCTGGTAAAAATGAAGTCAATGGGCTTCAAGGAGAAAACACACTGAAAGGTTGAAGTAGCACCCTGCACAAAAGGAGATGGTTGCAGATACTAGTAGTTCATGTTATGATGTGCTTTTGGTTTCTGGTCGCTCCTTTTTTGTTGCATTTTGTGCAACTTTGATTGGGGCAGATGAAAACAGAGCTAGATTGAACTGAACTGAGCTGAATGGAATGTGTCTGGACTGGTAGGATGATTTGTGAGCTGGTATTTTATATTCTGTGTATTTTGCTCGTTTTTTGCCATTTGCACAATTTCTTTTTTTGTGCATTGGGGTTTGATGTTTTTCTTTGTTCAATGGTTTTTATTTCTTTATTTCATGGCTATGAGAAGACAAATCTCAGGGTTGTATACCGCAAACATACTTTGATAATAAATGTACTTTGAATCTTTGATATTAATCATTTCCATTCCAGAACATCCATGTGGGATTTCTTCAAGATAATATCCTAGACCCAATTAACTTCTTCCCATCATAAAGTCAGAAGTGGTGTTAGTTAATGACTGCACAATGTTCAATTCCTCAGTGAAACAAGCAGTTCAGGCTAAAAATGCAAAACTACATTAAAGCATGGGCTATCAATAAACAATATTCATGTTCTGCAATTGCAAGCAATGACCATCTCTATCAAGATAAAGTCCACACACCTCTTCATGCCATTTGATGGTATTACCATCACTGTGCTGACACCATCTACATAAAAAGTTACTCAAATGAATCGGTCACATAGCTACAATGGGTACAAGAGCAAGTGGAAGCTGGGTATTCTGCAGCAAATGACTAATTTCAAACACTCATATGATGAGGCAACATCTGATGAAATATTTTCCATTTTCCTGGATGAGTACAACAGCAACAACACTGAAGAAGCAGGACTCACAATCTGTGACCAAAACCCACTTGATTGATGTTGCATCTACCTTCCTAAAGATTCATCCTCTCTCCATGGGAGCACCATAGCTAGAGTATAAAATATACATCAGTTAATCACCCAGTCTACTCTGACCATGGCTTTCAAGCTCACAACCACTACTACACAAAAGAACAAAAGTTATATCCTACCATTTACTCATTTGAACCAAGGTATACCGTAGTCAGTGACTCACCTCCCGACATTGCAGGTCAAGAGCATAATGAAATATCCTCCAATTGTTGAGATGAATTGTTGATATGATTGCAGTTCGAACAATATTCAAAACATTTGATACCACTCATTCCAGTACACAGTATCTAACAGCGCTTTAAGGATTATTACAACATCATAATATTTGAATATTTAAAGATAAAGATTAACTTTAATTGTCATGTGTACATCAAAACATATGGTGAAATGCATTGTTTGTGTCAAATCAAATTAGTGAGGATTGTGCTTGATAGCTCAAAAGTGCTGACATGCTTCCAGCACCAGCATTGCATGACCACAATTGACCAACCCTAACAGTATATATTTGGAATGTGGAAAGAAACTGGAGCACCTGGAGGAACCCCTTTTCTAACATAGAGAACGTTACAGATAGCGGCAAGAATTGAACCCTGATCATACAAATGGCGCTGCAAAGCACGACAGTAATTCCTACGCTACTGTGCCAGCAACTAAGATGAAGACATCCACTCATTATCATTTTCCTCAGAGTAGCTGTGGATGTGCTAAAATGCTGTCCTTGTCAATAGGACTCAAAACTGGAAATATAACATAAAAGCCCAAGGATTCACATCTCTATCTGTTAGCAACTCAGGAAAAGGATTGTTTACTTTTGAATCTGCTCTTTCTGTGACAGGAGCAGCTGATAAGTAATGAATGGCTTGAGCAGGTAAGGCTGACTGGATAACTCATGAATGTTTCACTGTCAGTCTCAAGTGATATAGATTTATTTAGTGGGAAACTCCCTATGCATGAAAGGAATAGGTTATACTGTAGGTGTGGTGAATGAGAAGGATCATGTGGAACCAAAAATGTTATACAGTCTATGCAATATGGTTGGTATTATGGTAGCTTATTTTTCCCTGTTTGAATATTGATTTTACTGAGTATTTTAGGATGTTAAGAACTCCCATGAAACAGTCTGCCACCCACTGATTTTCTAATTGCAAAGTTAATTTATTGCTGTACTTAAAAACTTCAAAATAAGTTCTCACTCGAAGCTGGTGATATAGGAAGAATAATTGAAATCCATAAGTGATCATAAAGTCCAAAATTGGTTAGACTGCAGGTCTAAATTCAATGTGGCTTATCCTCAAGGGATGCAGAGTATTATGTTTCATAAAATAAGTTTTTTTTTGCTGTGTTGATTTGCAACGCATTTCATTCTACTGGAGAATCCAACATAAAACTATCAAAAGGAAATCAAAATTTGCCAGGAGAGAGACTACTCTTAGACCATAAGACAGAGGAGCAGAATTAGGCCATTCGGCACTTTGAATTTGTTCCACCATTCCATCATTGCTGGTTTATTATTCCTCTCAACCCCATTCTTCTACCTTCTCCCATTAACCTTTAATGCCATTACCAGTCAAGAAATATCAAACTCCACCATAAATATACCAAATAACTTGGCATCCAGTGTCATCTATGGCAACAAATTCCACAGTTTCACCACATTGTGGATGAAGAAATTCCTTCTCATCTCTATTCTAAGGGAAATAAATGCAAAGTTCACTATAAATCTTTGCACCCATCTAAAAAGTCTGGTTTTACTATTGATTTCTGTTAACATTGTATTTTTTAGTTCCAATGATATGAAATTGACTTCCCGATAATTGAGTAACCAGCTCAAATTGTAGTCAAGGGACACCCACTGTTACCTGGTAATATGAATTTGAGATCCCAACTAAAAGCACAGCATGTATGGAGTGTGAGTAAGGGACTTTGTTAAGAGAAAGTTGACAATGGCAGAATGCAATAAATTGATTTTAATCATGTGATCTGATAAAACCTGAAGTGTGAGGGAGCTGATTGAAACTATTGGCATCCATAGGGACTGCATCTGCAGATTGTAGCTAGAGCTAGAGGTATAGTACATCAACTCAAAGTTATGAGCTTGAAGCTAGGATTTGGACTGAGAATTGTAAAACTGTTCAGTCAAAAGGTGCAAGAGAGTGAGATGGGTAAAGGGATTCAGTTTGCAAGAGCCACAATCCTTATGTTTGTTCAGCAGATATAGTAGGAGGTATTTGCAGACTCTGTGGACAAGAGCAGTGACTGAATAGATGATGAGAAAACTGACCATGATATTGTGCCTCTAGGGTCCACTTAAATTGGTCATGGGCAATGGAATGATGATGTTGTTGGAGACAGAGTAGTTTCTAGGGTAGATACTGTCAGCTGATAGCACGGGCTGTAGAATGCTTCAAAGTGATACCATAGGTTGCAGAATCAGTTCAAGGTTGAGGTAAGTGAAGTTATTCACTTTGGTTTAGAGCCCAATGGTTGAGGGATAATAACTGTTTCTCAACCTGGTGGTGTGGGACCTAAAGGCTATTTATTGTACCTTCTTCCCGATGGCAGCAGCTGGGTAAAACTTTGGGAGCATTGTGTGTAGTTTTGGTCATTGCATTACTGGAAGAATGTGGAGGCTTTGTAGACGATCCAGAAGAGGTTCACTAGGATATTCACAAACAAGAAAAAAAATCTGCAGATACTGGAAAACCGAATAACACACACAAGATGCTGAAAGAACTCAGCAGGCCTGGCAACATCTATGGAAAAAAAAGTACAGTCGATGTTTCAGCCCGTCAACTGTACTTTTTTCCATAGATGCTGCCTGGCCTTTTGAATTCCTTCAGTATTTTGTGTGTGTCTCTAGAATATTGCCAAGATGACATAGTATTATCTATAAGGAGAGGTTGGCCAAGCTTGGTTGTTTTCACAGGAGTATATAGTTCAAATCTTTTTCCCAGATTGGAAACGTCAATTACTAGAGGGTACAGTATTAAATTGAGAGGGGGCAAGTTTAAAGGAGATGTACAAATGTTAGTGCATAGACTAATAAGTGCCTGGAATGTAATGGCAGGTGCCTGGTAGTGTTATCTGAGAGCTTTTTAAACAGGCACATACACATTCATGCAAGAAATGGAAGGATAAGGTGAAGACAGGTGAGATTATTTTAATCTGGCACCACAGTCAACACATATATTGTGGGCAAAAGGACCTGTACCTGTACAGTACTGTTCTTTGTTCTAGGTTCTAAAAGTAGTCCACCCATAAACAGGTAAATCAGTTTATTATTGACACATGTCCCAAGGTACAGTGAAAAACATTGTATTGCATGCCATCCATACAGATTATTTCATCGTATCAGTACATAGAAGAAACATAAAGAAAAAGCATTAACAGTATGCAGAAGAAAGTTTTACAGCAACAGAGAGTGCAGCACAGGCAGCAAATAAGGTGCAGGGCCATGACAAGGTCGATTTTGAGGTCAAGAGTCCATATGGGGAACCATTCAATAGAGAAACAGAAGCTGTCCCTTGAGCCAGATGGTAGGTGCTTTCATGTGTTTATATTTTTTGACCAATGGGAGAAAGAAGAGAGAATATGAGGGATTAGAAGTGTCTTTAGTTATGTTGATTGCTTTACGAAGGCAGTGAGAAGTGTGGACAGAGCCTATGGAGAAGAGGATGGTTTCTATGATGTACTGAGTTGTGTCCACTATTCTCTGCAGTAATTTGCAGTTATGGGAGAGCAGCTGCTATACCATGCAGTGATGATCAGATGCTTCTGATGGTGAGGGTTAGAGGGGACATACCAAATTCCTTCATCCTCCTGAGGAAGTAGAGATGTTGGTTTGCTTTCTTGGCCATAGTATCAATATGGTTGGACCAGGTCAAGATATTAGCAATGTGCATTTTGAGGAACATGAAGCTATTAACCCTCCTGAATTCAAAACCACTGATGTAAACAGGAACATGTGCACTGTCTTGCATAGGCTCACCCTCCTCCACTCCTGAAGGGGATGATAGTTAAAGGAAAAGTTTTGACAAGACACCACTTACTAGGCTTTCTATCTCCCCCCTGTACTCTGGCTCATCATTATTTGAGATTCAGCCCACAATGGCAGTATCATCTGCAAACTTGCAGCTGGAGTTAGAGCAATCTGGAAATGCAGCTGTAAGTGTATAGACAGGGAAAGGTGAGGAAGGTGTCTTGTGAGGTAGTAGTGTCGAGAATAACCGTAGTGAAGTTGTCACTGCCTATCTAGTCTGTTGGTCAGGAAATCAAGGATCCAGTAGCAGAAGGACTTGTTAAGCACTAGATTCTTGGAGCTTGGAGATGAATTTGCTTGGAATAGCAATATTAAAAGTTGTGCTATCGTCACAGAAAGATCAAAGCCATGGCAGATGGAATAATGAACAGGAAAATTTGAGGTCTTTCACTTTGGTATTAATAATTAAAACATAGTACTTTTTTTTAAACAGTGAGAGAAGTGTTGGTGTTCAGAAAGACTTGTAAGTCCTGGTACATGATTAGAGAAATTTATTGAATAGTTACTATAAAGAATAAGGAAGACAAATGGCAGCTTCACCTTTTTTGCAAGAATGATTTGAGTACTTGCTCCTGTTTCCTCCAACATCTCAAAGGTATAAAACATTAAGACACAGGCACAGAATTTGGCCATTCAGCCCATTGAGTCTGCTCTGCCATTCCATTATCACTGATTTATTATCCCTCTCAACCCCATTCTCCTGCCTTCTGTCCATAACCCTTGACACCCTAGACTAATCAAGAACCTATCAAACTCTGCTTTAAATATACTCAATGGCTTGACCTCCACAGGATTCACTTCACTTTGGCGAAAGAAAATCCTCATCTCTGTTCTAAATGGACGTCCCTCTATTCTAAGGCTTTGCCTAGTCCCGAACTCGCCCACTATAAAAACCATCCTTTCCACATCCATTCTGTCTAGGCCTTTCAATATTTGTAAGGTTTCAATGACAGCCCTCCCCATTCTTCTAAATTCCAACAAGTACAAGCCCAGAACCATCAAATGCTCCTCATATCTTAACACTTTCATTCCCTTAATCATTCTTGCGAACCTCTTCTGAACCCTCTCCAATGCCAGCACATCTTTTCTTAGTTAATAATAAGAGACCCAAAACTGCACACAATACTCCAAGTGCAGTCTGATAAAGCTTCAACATTACATCTTGCTCTTATATTGTAGACCTCTCGAAATAAATACCAACATTACATTTACCTTTCTTACCACTGACCTAACCTAAAAGTTAAGCTTTGGGGAATCCTTTATGGGGACTCCAAAGTCCATTTGCATCTCTGATTTTTGAATCTTCCCCCATTTAGAAAATATTCTATGCCTTTATTCCTTCTACCAAAGTGCATGACCACAAACTTCCCGACATTATATTCCATCTGCCACTTCTTTGCCCATCTCCCAATCTAAGACCTTCTGCAGACTCTCTGCTTCCTCAACACTACCTGCCCCTCCACCTAGCTTTGTATTGTCCTCAAAATTGGCCACAAAGCCATTAAGTCTGTCATTCAACTTATTAACAGATAACGTAAAAAGAAACAGTCCCAATACTGACACCCGTGTACCATCACTGGTCACAGGCAGCTAACTAGAAAAGGCCCCCTGAATTCCCACTCTTTGTCTTCTGCCATTCAGCCAATTTTCTATCCATGCTAGTATCTTCCCTGTAATACCATGGTCTCTAATCTTGCTAAGCAGTCTCATGTGAACCATAAAGGAAGATCACAAAACTGATTCCAGATTTGGACAGTTTGTTGTATGAAGAAATGGCTCTAGCCCTGTATTCATTAGAATTCAGAAGAATGAGGGGGTGACCTAATTGAAATCTATTGAATGTTGAAAGGCCTTGATAGAATGCATGTGGAGAGGATGTTTCCAATGGTGGGAGAGTCTAAGACTAGAGGACAGCCCCAGATTAGAGGGGCATCCTTTTAGAACAAAGATGAGAAGGAATTTCTTTAGCCACAGGGTGGTGAATCTGTGGAATTTGTTGCCACAGGCAGCTGTGGAGGCTAAGTCTCCATGTATACTTTAGGCAAAAATTGATAGATCCTTGATTAGTCAGGGTATGAAGGGATACAGACAGGGTGGGAAGCTGGAGTTTGGCGCTAAAAGGGAAAAATGGATCAGCCATGATGAAATGGCAGAGCAGACTCGATGGGCCAAAGAGCTTAATTCTGCTTCTATTCGTTATAGTCTTAAGTGCAGCACCAAATCAAAGGCCTTCTGAAAATCCAAGTACATAACATCCACTGACTGTTATTTCCTCAAAATTTCAACAGATTTGTCAAGTTTTCCCCTGAATGGAGCCATGCTGATACTGGCCTACTTTATCATGTGTCTCCAAGTAGCCCTGAAACCTCCTGCTTAATAATGGACTCCTACATTTTCCCAACCACTGAAGTCCGGTTTACTGACCTATAACTTTCTTTATTCTGAAACCATGCCAGAAGCTGACAATTTTTGAAAAATCATTACATCTACCTAATTACTAATACTTCAGCTGCCTCTTTCAGAACCCTGGCGTGTATCCTATCTGGCCCAGGTGGCTTATCTATCTTCAGGCCTTTCAGCTTCCCAATAGCAACTGCACTCACTTCTGCACCTGACACTCAAATTTCTAGCATACTGCTAGAGTCTTCTACAGTAAAGACCAATGCAAAAATATTATGTTCAACTGCAATTTCATTGTCCCCCATTAATAGCTTTACAACATCATTTTCCAGTGGTCCAATATCCACTCTTGCCTCTCTTGCTTTTTATATCTCTGAAAAACATTTTTGGTATCCTCTTTTCTATTACTTACTAGTTTACTTTCTCAATTAATCTTTTCTCCCCTTATTTCTTTTTTAGTTGCCTTCTGTTGGTTTTTGAAAGCTTCTCATCCTCTAACTTCCCAGTAATTTTTACTATATTGTCTGCCCTCAGTTTTCTTATTATGTTGTCCTTGACTTCCATTATCAGCGACAGTTGACATTTACAATTCTCTTTAGAATACTTCTTCACTTTTGCAATGTAATTATTTTGTGCCTTTCAATTTGCCCCCAGAAACTCCAGCTATTGTTGTTCTGCCGTCATCCCTGCTATTGTCCCCTTCTAATCAACTTTGGCCACCTCCTCTCTCTCCATAATTTCCTTTACTCCACTATAACACTGATACATCTGACTTTCTTCTTCTTCTCAAACTGCAGGGCAAATTCGACCATATTATGATCACTGTCTTCTAAGTATTCTTTTACCTTACACTCCCTTGTCAAGTTTGGTTTAGTACACATTATCCAAGCCAAAATTTCTATTCCTCTAATGGATTCAAGCACACTGCTCTAAAAAATGCATTCTACAAATTCCCTCTCTTCGGATCCAGCACCAATCTGATTTTCCCAATCTACCTGCACATTGAAATCCTCTGTGACCATAGTAACATTGCCCTTATCACAAGCCTCTTCAATCTTCCACTGTAATTTATATCCCACATCCTGGCTGCTGTTTAAAGGCATGTGCACTATATAAATTCCATCATGGCCTTTTCACATTTGTAGTTTCTTAACTCTACCCACAAGCATTCTATATCTTCTGATATGGTGTCACTTCTTCCTAAGGATTTTATTCTACTTTTTACCAATGAAGCATGCCAACCCCTCTCCCGACCCGTCTGTCCTTTTAATACAATGTGAATCCTTGCATGTTAAGCTCCCAACTATAATCTTCTCTCAGCCATGACATAGTGATACCCATAACATTATACCTGCCAATATCTAACTGCACTACAAGATCATCTGCTTTATTCCGTATATCGTGTGCATTCAAATTCTGTATTCATCATCTTTTTTTTATTTTGCCCCCATATTACACTTCAACTCATCACAGTGACTGCAATTATGCCCTATGATCTGCCTGTGCTTCCTGACAGTCTCATTACACAATGCATTGATTTGTGTATCAACTGTCCCATCCTCAGCTCTGTCACTCTGGATCCCACCTCCTGCCAAATTCATTTAAACCCTTCCCAACAGTTCTAAAAATCTACCTGCAAGGATATTCCCCACACCCCCCCAGATTCAGGTATAACTTGTCCTTTTTGTACAGGTCATATCTTTCCCAGTGTTACGAACCCCGTAACTGGGTCACTTACCAGCAAAGATAGAGAGGTCCGTTGAAGTCTGATGGTACTATTTTTAACAGTATTTATTGGTGAAAATACACAAAAATAATATCAATGCAAACATACAGATAACATACATTGTCAATACTAAATCTAAAAGTGCAGGTATAATAATAATCAATAAGAAATAAGCTCTATCGTTGTCTAAGGGATAATGTATTGTCCGATGGAAATATCAAAGTCACTTAGTTCAGTCGGGCTGCAGCCTTTGGTTGGAGTCAAGAGACAGATTTTTAAAACTTGCCAGCTTTTCCTTTTTATGATGTCGATCCTTTCAGAGTTCTGTTTTTGTAGTCAGTCCTTTAGCTAAGCCGTTCCGTGGAAGCCCACCAATTCCTAGGCAAAGGAAAAGGACGCATGCCAGCCCCACCGGCTGTCATTAGTAAATGCTGTCACGGGATTTCTAGCGTTTCTCCTGGTGCGTCTGAAGGGGTTGTTCCCCAGACCCTCTTTTATCCTTACTCACGGGGTCTCAGATGTCAATCAGGTTGGGATGATGCAATCCCTCAACCAGCCCCCTCTGATCATCTCTTGAGGGCTTCAATGAATAGTACAGTACTCAATACACAATTCTGTCTCCAAGAGACAATGGCCGTTATCCGTGGCTTTGTCTTGCGGAGGCCCAGGACACATTCCAAAACCTTGAGGATTCTCTCTCATTTCCTGGGTCCCAGACCTGAATTAATAGCGATCTTGCAATTCTCAAAAAGGAGGGGGCTACTTTGTACCCTTCGGCCCCTCAGAGTTGTGGCACATTCGTAACACCAGAAAGAGATCGAGTTGATACAGAAATCTGAAACCCTACCCCTGGTATGTGGGTTATTAGGTTAACTGCCACTGTAAATTGTCCTTAGTGGGTAAGTAAGGAGTCGAATCTTGGGGGTAAGGGAAGGATTTGTTGAAAGTGTGAGGAGAATAAAAAATGGAAACAACGTAGGATATTGTGATTCTGTTGGCACAGACTCCCAAGAAGAGCTCGACTAGTAGAATTGTGCATAAAGATTGAGGAGTGAATGATGGCAGATTGAGGACGGATGACAGGAAACGTGGAGTGTGGGAGATTTGGAAAGAAATTTAAAAGATCTGAGGGTGACAAGAATGAGGTTGCAATCAGATCGGTCATGATCTTAATGAGTAAGAGTGGAGACTCCTGCTCATAATTCATATGTTCATTTGAAAGGTGAGGGAAGAAGGGAGTAGAGGAAAATCTGGCAGCTGGGCATTGGTGAGGAGAATTGAGGATGAGGAGACAGAATGCACATCTGAAAAATCTGTAACTAAATGTCCTGCCATATCCCCCACTCTACATATTGTTGCTAGACCAGCCTGGTTTCATTCAGAATGTAGAAGATCCCAGTTGTTGAGATTGTGCTTAAAAATTACATGCGAAAGCCCATCACTCAACGATCAATGACTGGCAAAGAGATGCAAGATATTGTTGAAAGTGCTCTCAAGTGACACTCTCCCTCTCCCATATGTGTTCAATGATGATCGTTCTGATTCAGGCTCTGCCTGAATCATTTGACTTTTGATCTCATCACATCCTTGGCCAAACTTGAAGTGCTGAATTCCAAAGGTGAAATGAGAATAACTGCCTTTGATATCATGGCACCATTATCCGTTTGCCTGGATCACTACAATTTCAACTACTCTCAGTAAATGTGACACCATCTAGAACAAAGCAGCTCACTTCATTCCATCACCATCCACCAACCTTAGCAATCTTTTCCTCTACCATCTGAACACCATGGCTGCAGTGCCTACCATTTGCCATTATTTGTCTGGGCTGCTATCACTTCCCAAACCCAGTAACTTCCACCACCCAGAACAAGGCAGCAAGCAAATGACAATAACGCCACCTCTTCTCTTAGTCACTGTCATCCAAACTTAGAAATGTATCATTGTATCTTCATTGTCAACGACTCTATATCCTGGAGTTTCCTATCCAACAATACTGTGGAAGAACTTGTTCCAGAATTACCATAGTACTGTAGTTCAAGAAAGAGATTCACCAATATTTTTCAAGGACAATTAATATTGACTGTTAATTCTTGTTTTCTAGCAAAATCCCAACCAAATAAAGAGTAGTGCGGCTGGAAGGTAAAATTTGGCAGTAATTTTAACCCCAAAGGAAGGGGTTTCATTGCAACCAATGCAATACAGTTGTGCATTTGCTCAGATGTGGAGAAAATCTAAATCTGGTATAAAACCAACACTTATAGATTCCTAATGGATATGTCAGGTTAACATCGGTCCCTTATTAGCCATGAGTAGTTTATATTCTAGTGTTATATGCATTGCTTAATTTGAATTTCCAGATAATTTTCTTTTTGTGTAAAAAGAAACCCACAGAATTGTTAGGAGTAACAGAAATAGAGAAACAAGTGTCATTTTTCCTGAGGTGAAGCAGTTATTTGAAGGACTCTCAATAATTTGGTATTTACCTGAAAGGTCATGATGCAGTCCCTCTGTCTGAATGGTAGGGCATAAGTCATCTGTGAACAAAAGCATAGGAAGAAGTTGTATTAGACTGAAAGTTGTCAGTAACATAAACCTGAGACAAAGATTTGCATTCCTGGTCCTGTGCATTAAAATAATCACATCATTAAAAAATTAAATAGAGGCTTAACAATAACCTCTAACCTAAATACGCATAAAAATCAAGTTAAATAAAGAGTACAGTAAGAAGTGGATGTGGATCTGCCATGATTTAATTGAATGGAGAGAAGACCTGCCATTCAGTTATCTGCTTCTGTTACCACCTGTAAAGCTGGCAAACAGCGGCTCCTTTGAGGTTCTGAAGTTCAACAGGCTTCCAGCAGCTAATTTCTCCAGTTTTTTGAAGGCAATTTCTGCAGGTCAACCTCTTCACCTCCTCTTGGTAATACTTGAAAAGCTCTTTCTCTCTGCAGGAGTGTTGAAATAGTTATTTTGCGGGGTTGTTTAAAATGAATTAACAATAAGGTCAGCACATTCCAGGGGCCATGAACTACAGCTTATAAAGTATCTTCTGCAATTTGGCAAATTTATATGCAACACTTATAGGGTGTCCACAGCATTTTATAGCCAACATTTTTGAAATTAGTTCTATTTCAGTGTGCCAGCTAAATGGATTATTCATCTGGTGACAAGAGGGTGAATGAGTAGAAGATGTTAATGAATAGAATGTGACAAATAACAGTGTTTCATTAATCAAATCTGCCCTGCTTCACTAACTTTGTCTCTTCAATCATTTCCCTTAATTCCTTGTCTCCAAAAATCATGTTGTCTTTTAAAGCTATGTAGTTCAGAGCTTTGCCCCAAATATACATTCCAGTATTCTATTATTTTGGTTAAATAAATTTTATCCTATTACTAACTATTTCATAACCCTTTCATTTGAGCCTTTAATGAGTAAATATTTCCTAGCAGTTTCTTCAAAAATGGACAGGCATATTATGATTTTTTCCATTTGTTTTTATTTCAGTTGTGCACATGGATTCATGCTGTGAATAGTCCAAGAGGAATCCAGTACTCAACATAATTAATTGCAACCCTACCTAGAAATGCATTTATTGAAGGGATTGTATTGCAAATATGTTGGAAATCCCTTGATTAACCATAACTATTGATTACTAACAAAAGGACTGTTGTACAAAGGTTTAAAAGATCTTGATATAAATACAACACATTGACATGCTACAGACAAGGTGATACAGATTTTAATCACAATTCCTATGACACATTTAAAGTAGGCCAGCAATACCAATTCAACATATCCAGGAGATCCTGCATTTCAGAAGCCAGCTGTCCATTTTGTATGGTCATGCTGGCTCTGTGGAACAATCCAGTCATTCCTATTTCCTATGTCACCCTTCAAATTTATTTCCTTCAAATGCTGATCTAGTTTCATTTTCCACCTCCACTGCCTTCATAGGGAGTAAGTACAAGATATCTGCCACAGGTTGCATGAAAAGCTTCCATATCTACTGCCCAGTTTGAAAATCTGTATTCTATAGTCCCTGCTATTAGTAATGGGAACAGCTTTTCTTTTGTCTGTCTCATCTAAAATTGTCATAATTCTGTACACCACAATCATATTTTCCCTCAAATTTCTTAGCTCCAAGAAGAACAATTGCAGCAACTCTAGTCCAATCTTGTAGTTAAATTCTTTCAACCCAAGATATTCTAATTATCCTACTCTATACCTGCCGTAGGACTTTGATACCTTTTCTCAAGTGTAGTGACCAGACCCAGTGCTGTACTCCAACTCTGGCCAGAGCTTCTGCCAATGATTCAGCACAATTCCCCTATATTTGAAAAATAATATCATTTTAGCTGAAGCCCAAGATTCGCTAACTACTCTACCACCTTCAAACGTCATGGTTTCCCATGTTCTCTCATCCTTGCATACTCTTTAGATCTGTGCCTTTAAGTTTATTTTCTTCTCTCCAACTTTTTCTCTAAGCATATTACCTTACTGACCATTCTGCTGGTGGATCTATATCCTATCACAGCAGTTCAGTACATACATATGTTCAACACAACTTCAGGTCTGATATTGTTGGAAAATTTTGAAGTTTGTGTCAGGAAATGTAGGGGATGCTTTAGCCAAAAACAAAGCAGCATTGACAATTTGGCAGTGGACAATAACTTTAATAATAGACTGCAAAATAACAAGCCACAAGGGACATAAAACATGAGAAAACAGAGAATAAATACAACAGGCAACAAGGTAAACTTTAGGCAGGAGAAGCGAAATCTAGGAACAACTGGTTGAGGCCGGGTGTTTTGATGAGTGACTGTGATGTGACTGTGAATGAGAACTAGGGTTAAATAGGCAGTGGGTGATGAGTTTGAAATGAGCAGCAAGTGACTCCTACTAAACTGGGTGGAAACTGGAGGATGCCTGCATTTGCAGGCTTGACAGGACCTCCCCTCTCATGGCCAGTCCCCCAAGGTCCGGGACAATCTGGATGGGTCCAGCAGAAATCCTTGTTGAGCGACAGATCCAGAATGTAACTGGACAACACCCAGCACCTCTCGTCCAGGCCATACTGTTCTCAGTTGACCAAATACTGCACACCCCGTAAACAGCGATGTGAATCAATCAACTGACAAACTATGTACACTGAACCATATTCCATCATCCTTGATTCCAGAGGTGCAGGCTCAGCTGGGTTGAGTGGTCCATGGACAACAAGCTTGAGACAGGATATGTGGAAGGTAAGTGCGATCCTGAGGGATGGTGACAGCTGGAGACAGTAAGCGAGTTAATGTGATGGGTGACCTTGAAGGGACCAATGAACTGGAGTGAGAATTGCAGGAGTTGTGCAGAGGGACAACTCTCAAGTGAAGGGCTAGCAACAGTCCCCAGGCTGGGCACCAGGGATGGTTGTCAGTAGGTGCAGTTAGCAGCTAGAATGGTCCTTCATGCCCTCCTCAAGCATTCTGGTAGTGATGAATCAGGGCCCTGGTTGATGGGACCCTCTTCTGTGTGACAAATGATGGGGTTGGTAGCCATACAGCACTTCATAAGGTGACATATCTGTGGCAGAGAGTCTGGTACTCAAGGTCACAGATGATCAGGGAGAGGATCTAAGAGGATGGAATGATGGGCTGAGGTTCTGTCTCTGTTTCAGCTGGGTCAGACAATCATGACAAGGTTTTCACCTTGTATTCTTGGAACCCAGGTCAGTAGCAAATGGTGAAATTGAATTGTTTGAAGAAGTGGGCCCAGCAAACCTGATATGGATTGAGTTTATGGTATGGATATGAGGTTCTGGTGGTCTGTCCAGATCAGGAAGGGCTTGGTACTTCACGTCAGTCAATGTCTCCATTCCTCCAAGGTCCATTTAATAGTGACTAACTCCCCATCTCCAGTTCCATACGAGCATTGTGAAGGAATGAATTTACATGAGAAGGCTCAAGGGTATGACTTCCATCCAGTCCTTACTGGGAGAGGATAACCCTGGTGTTCACATCAGATGAACCTACCTCCATCATAAAAATTCAAAGGAGTTTGGATGGCAGAGAATGGGGGTAGTGGTGAAGCATCTCTTGAACTCCTCAAAAGTGTGGTCTATGGCAGAAGACTAGGCTAACAGTGAGTTAAGTGATTTGGTGAGGATGGTGAGAAGAGTGGCAATTTTGTGGTAGTGCCTGATGAAATGGTGGTAGAAATTGGGAAAGCCCAAGAACTGCTATAGCTGTTTGAGCCAGCTTGGCTGGGGTCATTCAATGACGGCATGCACTTTCTCCAGGTCCATGGTTATGCCTTGGAATGAAAGGAAGTAACTGAGGAAGGAAATAACATGAGTGTGGAACTGACATTTTCCTAACTTGCAGTACAATTGTTTTTTGAGAAGACGCTGAAGGACTGAACAGACATGACAGTTGTTGACCTAGGGGTTCTTGGAGAAGATGAGGATGTTGTCGAAGTAGGTGAACACCTTTCTGGTGTAGCATGTCTCAGAAGATCTTGTTAATGAAGGCTTGGAAAATGGCTAGTCTGTTGGATAGTCCAAAAGGCATCATCAAGTATTCATAGTGACCAGTCGATATTATGAATGCCAGCTTCTACTCATCCCCCAGTGGTTGTGGATCAGATTGCATGCATGCTGTAGATCCAGCTTGGTGAAGATCTGGGCCCCATTAAGAGCTTTGAATCAAGGGGAGGGTGTTGTGGCTCTTAAGTGATTTTGTTGAGTCCATGGTAGTCAATGCCAGGACAAAGATCCCCATCTTGGAGGAGACAGAAATTACATGCCAAAAGGGCAATGTTACAAAAGTCATGGGGGACTTCAATATGCAGGTAGATTGGGAAAATCAGGTTTGTGCTGGAATACAGGAGGGGGAATTTCTAGAGTGCCTATGATATGGCTTTTTAGAACAGTTCATGGTTGAGCCCACTAAAGGATCAGCTATTCTGGATTGGATGTTATTCAGTGAACCAGAATAGATTACAGAGCTTAAAGTAAATGAACCGTTATGGGAAACAGATCATAATATGATCAAATTCACACTGAAATTTGGGAAGAAGTCAGATGTATCAGTACCACAGCAGAGTAAAGGGAATTACAGAGGCATGAGAGAGGAGTTGGCCAGAATTGATTGGAAAAAAATACTGGCAGGGATAACAACAGAGCAGCAATGGTTGGAAATTCTGGAAGCAATATATACATCCCAAAGAGGAAGAAGTATTGTAAAGGGAAGATGACACAATTCTGGCTAACAATAGAAATCAAAACCAACATAAACACCAAAGAGAGGGCATATACAGAGCAAAGATTAGTGGGAAGTTAGAGGATTAGGAAGCTTTTGAGAACAGACAGAAGGCAACTAAAAAGTCATTAAGAAGGTAAAGATGGAAATGCAAGTAAGCCAGCCAATAATATTAAAGAGGATACCAAAAGTTTCTTCAGATACATAAAGTGTAAAAGAGAGACAAAAGTGGATATTGGATTCCTTGAAAATGATGCTGAAGAGGCAGTAATAGGGGATAACAAAATAGCAGATGAACTGAATAAGTATTTTGCATCAGTCTTCATTGTAGAAGATACCAGCAGTATGGTGAAAGTTCCAGGTGTCAAGTGGCACGAAGTGTGTGAAATTACCATAACTAGAGAGAAGGTTCTTGGGAAATTGAAAGGTCTGAAGGTAGCTAAGTCACCTGGACCAGATGGTGTACACCACAGAGTTCTGAAAGAGGTATCTGAAGAGACTGTGGAGGCATTAGTAATTATCTTTCAAGAATCAATAGATTCTGGCATAGTTCCATAAGACTGGAAATTTGCAAATGTCAGTCAACTCTTCAAGAAGGGATAGAGGCAGAAGAAAGGATCTATAGGTCACTTAGTCTGACCTCAGTGGTTGGGAAGATGTTGGAGTCAATTATTAAGGATGAGGTCTCAGGGTACTTGTAGGCACATGATAAAATAGGCCGTAGTCAGTATGGTTTCCTCAAGGGAAAATCTTGCCTGACAAATCCGTTGGAATTCTTTGAAGAAGTAACAAGCAGGATAGATAAAGGAGAATCAGTTGATGTTGTGTATTTGGATTTTTAGGGCTTGACAAGGGGCCACAGTAGAGGCTGCTTAACAAGCCCATAGATTCTAGCATAAATAAAGGGAGACTTTTCTGGCTGGCTGCCAGCAAGTAGTGGTATTCCACAGGGCTCTGTGCTGAGACCAATTCTTTTCACGTTTTATGTCAATGATTGACATGATGGAAATGATGGTTTTGTTGAAAAGTTTGCAGATGGTACGAAGATAGCTGCAAGGGCAGGTAGTTTTGAGGAAGTAGAGAGGCTACAGAAGGACAGACAGATTAGGAGAATGGGCAAAGAAATGGCAGATGGAATACAGTGTTTGGAAGTGTATGGTCATGTACAAGACGAAATGAAAGGGTTGACTATTTTCTAAATGGAGGGAATTCACAAAAACTGAGATGCACAGGGACTTAGTGCCAGATTCCCGAAAGGTTAATTTGCAGGTTGAGTCTGTGGTAAGGAAGGCAAATACAATGTTAGCGTTCATTTCAAGAGGACTAGAATCTAAAAGCAAGGATGTAATGTTGAAACTTTATAAAGCACTGGGAGGCCTCACTTGGAGTATTGTGAGCAGGTTTTGGCCCCTTATCTGAGAAAGGATGTGCTGAAACTGGAGAGGGTTCAAAGAAGGTTCACAAAAATGATTCTAGGATTGAATGGTTTGTCAAATGAGTAGTGTCTGATGGCTCCTGCATTCACTAGAATTCAGAAGAACGAGGGGTGACCTAACTGAAACCTATCAAATGGTGAAAGGCCTTGATAGAGTGAATGTTTCCTATGGTGAGAGAGTCTAAGACCAGAGGACACAGCCTCAGAATAAAGGGGCATCCTTTTAGAATGGAGATGAGGAGGAATTTCTTTAACCAGAGGGTGGTGAATCTGTGGAATTCTTTGCCGCAGGCAGCTTTGGAGGCTAAGTCTTTATGTATTTTCAAGGTAAAGGTTGATAGATTCTTGATTGGTCAGGACATGAAGGATATGGGAAGAAGTCAGGAGGTTGAGGCAGGGAGGAAAAGTGGATCAGCCATGATGAAATGGTTGAACAGACTTGATGAGCCGAATGGCCTAATCTGCTCCTATATCTTATTGTCTTATCTTTCTTTTTGACAAAGAATCCTTTACGAGCTGGGAACTAAGATGGGTGAATGAAGCCATGCTGTAGCATTTCAGCAATGTGGTCATTCATGACTTGGGTCTCAGGGAGAGAGAGGGGGAGGGGGAACAGATGGCCTTGGAGAGGGGTAGTGTCTGAGAGGAGGTCAATTGCACAGTCGTATGGTCTGTGAGGCAGCTGGCTGTTGGTTTTCCTTTTACTTAAGTCAAGATTCATGATTATTTAATGTCATTTCCAGTACAGAAGTGTAAAAGAAAACAATATAATTGTTATTCTGGATCTAAAGCAGTGTAAAAAAAGTAACATGAAGAACACAATAATAAAAAAGAACAACAAATATAAATACATCAGATAGTTTATAACAATGGATTGATTGTATGTCCATAAAATGACACTGGGCTGTACATACAATAACTGACAGGAAATGATAAAATAGTGGTGGTGTGGCATGTGGTGGGTTAATAGGTGGATGGGTAATCAGCATTACTGCTTGGGTGAATCTATAGGAAGAAGTACAGTCGATGTTTCGGGCTGAGACCCTTCGTCAGGGTCTCGACTTGAAACGTCAACTACACTTCTTCCTATAGATGCTGCCTGGCCTGCTGTGTTCCACCAGCATTTTGTGTGTGTTGCTTGAATTTCCAGCGTCTGCAGATTTCCGCGTGTTTGCTTGGGTGAATAACTGTTTTTGAGTCTAGTGGTTCTAGCATGCATGCTGCATATACTCCTCCCTGATGGTAATGGGATAAACAGTACATGAGAAACGTCCAATGGATCCTTCATGATGTTACTAACCCTTTAACAGCACTTCACCGTATATATGTCCTTGATGGTGCATAGGTTGGTGCTGGTGATACATTGGGCAGTTTTTACTACCCATTGCAGAGCCTTCCAGTGCCACAATGCAGTTTCCATACCATGTAGTGATGCATGCCTCCTCAGAAAGGAGAGGCATTGGTGAGCTTGCTTGATTGTGTAGGATGCATTCTGCGACCAGGAGAGTGTGTGGGATGTGCACTCCCAGGAGCTTGAAACTGTTAGCAGTTTCCACTGTTGTGCTACTGATGTAAAGAGGGCTATGAGCATTACAAGTTCTACTGAAGTCAATAACCATCTTCCTTGTATTGTTGACAATGAGGAAGAGGTTATTTGCCTGGCACCAGGCCTCAAGCCCTTCCACTTCTTGGCGATAAGCCATCTCATTGCAGCTGATGATGAGGTCTACAACTATCATTCTAATGTTAGATAACTTCTCATGACATTGGGTATGTGACAGAAGATTTGATCAAAGATAGGGCATTTATGAAACATTTTGTTTACTTATTTATTTAGTGATGTAGCACAGAGTAGGCTCTTCCAGCCACGCCACCCCAGCAACCCGACAACCTTGATTTAACCCTTACAGAGGACGTCGGGATTGAACTCCGAAGCCCCGAGCTGTAACAGCATTGCACTAACCACTATAGTACCGTAGCCCTGAGTCCGTGTATCTCTCGATTACTCTTCTGAATACCTGTTGTAGGTTAGTTGGCTGCTGTAAATAATTCCTTAATAAAGGTAGGTAGTAAAAGAATTCTGGATATTAGGAAGCCTGAAGCTGAGCTTGCTTGTAAGATATAGTCCACATTTTCCACCAGCATTTTTCATCTGACTAAACTTGTACATAGAAGGCCCCCTCTCAAAATTATTGGTCAAAAATTGTGAATGAAAGACTCCGATTAACCCATCCCTATAGGAGAAAGCCTGACCATTCGTTGAAGTGCCCTCTGGTGCTCACCTATCCAACCCACCCTCATGGCTATAATTTGATATTTGCTTTGTGGAAACTCCTGGGCAGAAAGCCACATGCAAATGAATAGCAGCTACACAAGCTGTGTCAAACAATGAAGTGTTTTATTTAAGGACAATATTCACTTTCACTTGAAACATAAAATTGGTTCTCATTATATTAGCATTTTCCAGAAGCACAAATTATTACTTGTTCACAAGATTTATTTGTCAGTGTGTGTGTCAATGAAACAACTGCATCTTGTGCATAGACTAAGTCGTCAGTCTATATAAATAACCGTTTGATGAATATTCACTGTCCATTCCATTTATGTTTTTCAAGCTTGGACTGTCACTGTATGCATTCATACATAGGAGAGTCATCATTTCTGTTAGAGTGAATCCTTTTCAGCTAAACTGAATGGAGAAAGCTATTTGGGCCATCTGATAACAGTGCTGATTCATAGTCAAATCCCAATCAAGAGACCTGTGATCTCAGATTGTAAGTATGGACTAGCTTCAAGATACACTGAACTCAGGCCATGCATGATAAGTTGAAAATTGGAAACATACCTTGTTAAGGCTACCCTATACAAGGAACTCTACACATTACATTTATGGAGCCTGATTCAGAGCAATTCATCTAATAAAACTCTTCACGAAGATGTCTTCCATCATGAAGGACCCTCAACATCCAGGACATGCCCTGTTCTCATTACATCTATCAAGGAGGTGGTACAGGAGCCTGAAGGTGCACAGTCAACATTTCAGGAACAGCTTCTTCCCCTAACCACAGACTTCTGAAGGGTCCATGAACCCATGAACTCTACTTCATTAACTTTGCTCTCTCTTTTGCACTATGTATACAGTATTGCATTGCTGCAAAACAACAAATTTCATGACATAATAATCATGCTTCTGATTTCACTCTTTCCTAATTTTTGATACTTATTATCTCGATTTTTATATCCTTTCATCTGGTTTTCTTAATCTTTTAACTCGTCTTCCTCTCATATTTTCACTCATCATGCAAGTGTTTTTTTTTTATTCTGCCCTCTCTTCCATTTATCTTTTGTTCTCCCTATACATCCCACATGAGAATTCTTAAAAAGGTATGATTAAATTTTATACTGTGCTAGAGTCAGGGGCTGAAATCAATTTGTGTCAGAGTTTCTGCACTAAATGGAGTAACAACATTGAGAATAGGAACAGAAGTAGACCAATCAGTCCTTTGAACCTGCTGCACTATTCAATATGATCATGACATAACATCCAAATTCTGTCCCCTGTTCCAACGTTCTTTCTATGTCACCTGACCTCAAGCCATGAAAATATTACTTAACTCCTTCTGAAATATATTAAATGGCTTGGCTTCTTTTAAATGTTGAAAAGGAACCTGCATCCATCACTTCTGCTGGTGGCTGATTCTACACTTTCACCACCCTTTGAGTGAAGTCCTCCTCATGTTCCCCTTTAACACTTCAGCTTTCACCCTTAACCCATGACCTCTAGTTCTAATCTCACCCAACTTCAGTGGGAAAAAAATCTGTTTGCATTTACCCTATTTATACATTCATAATTTTGTACACCTTAATCAAATCTCTCCTCTTTCTCCTATGCTCTAGGGAATAAAGTCCTAACCTATTCAACCTTTCCCTTATAACTCAGGCCCTCAAGTTCTAGCAACATCCTTATAATTTTTCTCTGCACCCTTTCAATCTAATTGATTTCTTTCCTGTAGATAGGTGACCAAAACTGCACCTACATATCATGATCAAATTGTTCCAAACTGCACCTACATATCACCATTAATGTGTTCCCTAAATATTCTCTCCTGCCTGCTCCAAATCATATTTACTGTCTTACATCTTTGTGACTGACACCTTCTGAGAATGATAAAGAGTCATCTGATGAACTGGAGCTAAAATCTCATGCTTAAATTCAGTCACCACAAGTAATCTTAACACTGATGTAAAGCTAAAATCCACTGTACATCATTTGGGAAACAGCCTTGATTCTTAGCAGCTTCAAGAATTCTATACCTAGCTTCAATCTTGAATTAATTAACAGCAAGAATTTATCTTTATTTCTTCCTGAGTAAATAATTTTTGAAAACTGCGATGGTTTTTGCATTGTGAGTTGAGGAGAAGTAACAGGGTTGCATAATAATTACTAGGAACATACATCAGATAAAAAGGACAAACACATTCCAATTGTGGGGATAACAAGTCTGTTGGTCATACCTGCTTGATTGTGAGCAAGGTTCCCTTTGATTAAATGAATCACAACTGTCATCCAAAGGTAGATAATCCAAGTTGTTGTATGGTTCATTGCTTCTTCAATTCATGTGAGCAAATGTCAAGGTATCTGCAGAGAAACTGAGAAATCAGCAAAGTTTTGAGTAAATAGAACAAGATTCACTCACATACATATGTATATTCATGCAATCATACATACATACTTGTGTACATACACACAGGAAAAACTCAGCAATAAAAAGCACAACTACTTGTAAGTTCCATACAAGTTTTCAGTCTGACAAATTTGTTCACATGCACAGGCATATAAATAGAACATGTGCACACCCACTGCATAAACAAACCTGAAGATATATATACACACAATATAAACATATAACATCAAATCTAAAAGAATTGGCAAAGTGTGTGCCTTTTAAAATGCAAATATACTGTCTTTGTTCATCCCTTCATCTTTATCTCACGTTGCTTCTCTGTGATGATTAGTACACTCAGTGGCCACTTTATTAGGTTCACCTGTTAAGTAACCATGCATTTCAAAAGTGATGTGCAGAGGAGCATCACTGAATGCACTTGGCAAACTTTGAAGTGAATGGGCTCAGTGGCCACCTTATCAGGTACCTTCTGTACCTAGTAAAGTGGCCACTGAGTGTATACGGTAACTTGTTATGCAGTATAAAACGGGACTTACAAGGAATACAGGAACTCTGAAGGTCTTGGTCACCTTTCAAGCAGGTCAATGTTTTCTTCATACATTTTGAAATATTACCTAGCTTTCAAACTTAAGGTCTTGGGCCTGAAACAGTAACACCTTTTCTCTTACTACAGATGCTGCCTGACCTGTTGAGAGTTTCCAGCATTTTATGTTTTTATTTCAGAAGTTATATGGAACTCAATAAGATCTACACTGGTCTCCAACTATTTAAATGTTTGTAACCCTCTGAGTCTTCAGTCTTTGTTCAATGTGAAAATCACTAAATTCACCACTAGTGCCAAGCAGTTAACAAATTGCTGTTTAACTTGGCCAGTGCCTGCTGCATATTTTATTCAGTGGTTTACTGGCTTCTTAGCATAATTGCAATGCTGTGAATAACAAACACCAAGCACAGTCTCTCACTTTTTGGACAGTAGGTCAGTAACCTGCAGAATGAAATATCCCTTGCCACAAGTTGTTCATATTTAGAAGTGTCTGTGGTGCAGCATTTCCAATTTATCAGAGACTAACTACAAAAGAAAACACAGACTTGTGAGTAATGTTTCTTATAGGGACGCCTTCTAGGCTTCCCAACTGACAAAAATTCGTGGGCTCACTGACCACAATCTTTCACCCTCCACCTTTCATTTAAACTGGCTGTGGGTGACCCAAATAATCCCACCACATAAAGGAAATACATTGAGAGATCCAGATACAGCGGATCAGACACCAGTTAGTATAAAAAAGAGTCAGACTTCTGTGTCAAATGCCTGCCTGTCCGTTCCATCCGAAACTGGGTTTAAATATATGTAGGGCTTTGAAATAGATTGCAATGGGCCACAGAGCTTCTATTTTTCTGTAATAAAAAGGTTATCTTGAGTCAGTGTACTAAAATGTTGAATTAAATCATCATAAATGTCATTCTATGGTAAAAACAGTATAAATAGAAATATTTAAAATTATAAATATTCATTGATTTGTCACTGTTTTACAGGGGGCAGATATAGAAAATTTAATCATAGCTTTGGACAAAAAAATAGACAGATCTATGACGTTTATTAGCCCTCTGAACTCAACAGAAGCTTTTCTATATTACAGACAAATAGGAATATTTTCAAGAGTTCTACCTCTCCATTGCTCCCAAACTAGTCTCTAAATCTTGTTGACTTTTGAAATGCAATTTTGGAGTCACAATTATATAAACTGAGTGTTGATTGCTAAAAAAAAATTCTTCTGGCTTTAGACTAAATTACTTAAGGAATATTACAACTCCTTTAAAGACAACTAAGCTACTTTATGCAGATCAGTGGGTTTGAATTTATAGTCTAATAAAGTTTACAGCAACAAGAGGCAGGTGGGAATATTTTTAAATCATATTGTAAATTATGTGTCTGTTCAATCATTCAGGGGTAATGGTGAAAATATACAATGCACGTTGTTTTACAAAACCTAACAGAGACATCAGGTCAATGTACATATTTAAAAAATAACTATCTAGGATTTCAGCAAGGCTTTTGATAAGGTACCCCATGCAAGGCTTATTGAGAAAGTAAGGAGGCATGGGATCCAAGGGGACATTGCTTTGTAGATCCAGAACTGGCTTGCCCACAGAAGGCAAAGAGTGGTTGTAGATGGGTCTTATTCTGCATGGAGGTCAGTTACCAGTGGTGTGCCTCAGAGATCTGTTCTGGGACCCCTACTCTTCGTGATTTTTTAAAATGACCTGGATGAGGAAGTGAAGGGATGGGTTAGTAAATTTGCTGATGACACAAAGGTTAGGGGTGTTGTTGATAGCATGAAGAGTGGATAGTGGATACAGAGGTTACAGCAGGACATTGATAGGATGCGAAACTGGGCTGACAAGTGGTAGATGGAGTTCAACCCAGATAAGCGAGTGGTTCATTATAGTAGGTCAAATATGATGGCAGAATACAGTATTAATGGTAAGACTCTTCTTGGCAGTGTGGAGGATCAGAGGGATCTTAGGGTCTGAGTCCATAGGACACTCAAAGCTGCTGCACAGGTTGACTTTGTGGTTGAGGAGGCACAATGCATTGGCCTTCATCAATCGTGGTATTGTGTTTAGGAACCAAGAGGTAACGTTACTGCTATATAGGACCCTGGTCAGACCCCACTTGGAGTACTGTGCTCAGTTCTGGTTGCCTCACTACAGGAAGGATGTAGAAAGCATAGAAAGGGCGCAGAGGAGATTTACAAGGATGTTTCTTGGATTGGGGAACATGCCTTATAAGAACAAGCTGAGCGAACTTGGTCTTTTCTTCTTGGAGCGATAGAGGATAAGAGGTGACCTGATAGAGGTGTATAAGATGATGAGAGACATTGATACTGTGGATAGTCAGAGGCTTTTTCCCAGGGCTAAAATGGCTATCACGAGAGGTCACAGTTTTAAGGTGCTTGGAAGTAGGTACAGAGGAGATGTCAGGAGTAGGTTTTTTATGCAAAGAGTGGTGAGTGCATGGAATGGGCTGTTGGCAACAGTGGTGGAGGCAGATACAATAGGGTCTTTTAAGAGACTCCTGGATAGGTACGTGGAGCTTAGAAAAATAGGGGGCTATGGGTAACAGTGGGTAATTTCTAAGGTAAGGACATGTTTGGGACAACTTTGTGGGCCCAATGGCCTGTATTGTGTTGTAGGCTTTCTATGTTTTCTATATTTAGCAGCAGGGTGTGGGGTTTATGGGGGTTAATTTCCTAGTATATTTTATCTTGATTTTCTGTGACACAAAGCTGCAACACAAGTTGAAAAAATAATCTTGTGCTGATTTATTTGCTTCCTTTCACACATTTTCCATTGGAGTGAGCTTCATTCCATATCTCAAAATTTTGGCAGTGATTTGTGACTTCAGAAAGGGTGAATTTCTGTAACCTAAATAGCCATAACGTGGGTGGGGGGGAGTTACTTGTAATGCAAAATCATGAAGCAGGTGTTCCCTAGCTCTCTGCTTTTCCCATCTTCATTGCATCCTCCTTCCTGCTCTGAAATTAAAGATACTTATAGAATGCTGAGTCTACACAGTTTATAGTTACAGTATTTACAGTCTGTTTAGGACAGCAAATGAAGCTACACTTACACTCTAATGGTCTGTTTCATGCTGGAAAACTTTAATTATCAAATAAATATTGTTTTGGAAGACAGGAGATTTTATAGAATAGGCTCAAGTTAGATTGATCACAGTGAGATATAGTGGAGCAAGTATGATCAGGAAGGAAGAACTAGCATCGAACACTGAGCCTAGAGGGATTGCTGCCACTTACAAAAGCTAAGCCCATTCCCAGGGACCTGATCAAACCCATCAGCTTGTCAGAACTGAAGCAAAAGCAGCTGGAGTAGTGTTTGCTAATCTGTGTGCTGACCCCACCCTTGACTCTGGACCCGAAACCTAAATCATTTGTAACCTCCTGAACAATGATTCAAAAGACATACACTTATATAGTATTTTTCCCACATCCCAATTTGTTTGAAGTTTTTCTGAAATGCAATCACAATTGTAATGTTGGTGGTGTGGTAGCTAACTTGCACAAAGCATGCTCTCACAGACATCAGTAAATAAGTGATTAGATCATTCTTTCAGTAACTGATGAATATCTGCTCTTGCACTTGGGATAAATCTGGGGCTCTTAATAGTCCACATGGTCAGTGATACCAATTTGAGAACGCATGTAGATTACAGAACAGTACAGCACAGGAACAGGCCATTTGGCCCACAATATTTTGCCAAACCAGCTAAAAAGCAAATCGAACACACCCAAACACTAGCCCCTCCTACCAACATCATGTCCATATCCCTGCAGCTTCCTTACTTCCATATACCTATCCAAACATTTCTTAAAAGCCTCTTATGTATTTGCCTCTGCCAGCATACCAGGCAGTGCATTGTAGGCATCCTCGGCATCATCTACTCTCTGAGTAAAAAGTTTACCCCTCAGATCCTCCTTGAACCTAAACCCTCTCACTTCCAATGCATGCCTTCTCGTATTAGACATTTCAACCCTGGGAAATGGATACACTCTGTCCATCATATCTATGCCTCCCATAATCTTGTAAACCTCTATCAGATCTCCCCTCATCCTCTGGCACTCTAGAAGAGAAAAGTAAATTTATCCAGCCTCTCCTGATAGCACATGCCCTTTAAACCAGGCAGCATCCTGGAAAACCTCTTCTGCACCTTCTACAAAGGCTCAACATCCTTCCTATGGTGAGGTGACCAGAACTATATACAATACTCAAGATGTGATCTAGCCAGTTCTATAAAGTTGCAACATAACCTCCTGACTTTTGAACTCATTACCTCGACAAATAAAAGCAAGCATTCCATAAGCCTTCTTAACCAGCTTATTGACCTGTGTAGCCGGTTTCAAGGAGCTATGAACTTGGATCCCAAGATCTCTCTGCTAAGCAACACTGTTGAGGATCTTGGCCTTAGCAGTGTACTGCCTCCTTGCATTTGCCCTGCTGAGGTGTAACATCTCACAATTATCTGGGTTAAATGCCATCTGCCATTTCTCAGCCCATATCTGCATCTGATCTATATTGTGCTGTATTCTTTGCCAGTCATCTACACTATCCACAACATTAATCTTGGTATCATCCACAAATTTACTAACCCACACATCTACATTTTTATTGAGGCCATTTATATAAATTACAAACAACAGAAGTCCCAGCACAGATCCCCGCAGAACTCCACTAATTACAGACCTTCAGCTCAAATTTGTTTCTTCAGCCACTACCCTCTGTCTTCTATATTCAAGCTAATTCTGAAGCCAAACAGCCAATTTGCCACAGACCCCATGCATCTTAATTTTCTAGATTAACCTCCCAAGAGGGACTGTCAAACTGATTACTAAAATGCATGTATACAACAAAGCAGGAGGACCTCAGTTTAATGTTTCATCCAAACGACAGTTGCAGTCTCTCTTACATAGAAATGTTATAAGTTTCACTCATGAAAGACCTTATTCCAAAGTTCAGAATGTTTCCTTAACTGTGAGTTCTCAACCAGCAATTTATCAGCTTGTTGCTTCCATTAACATCCTAATCACTCCTTAATCTTCCAAACTGCTTGGAGTTACCTTAGTAACATTGTTACCTACCCCGCCATACCAGTACATGCTGATCTCCAGAATACCATTGCCCAAGAAAATATCTTGATACCAACATGCTTGCGCACCATGTCATGCTTGTACACTCTACATGCTGGCAACTTTTTTTTAATCAAAAGACCCTGGCACACCAAATTAAGTTGGTGTATCTGTATGGAGTGAATTAACAATATTTACTGCTGTGCTACAATGCCATGGTGTATCTGTATACCCGTAGCATAACAGGCGACCAACGTAATCCAGTTAGTTTGTGGTACACCCGATGTTCTACTATAGTCAAGAGTTCAAGTATATCTTGAAGTGCGTCACTATTTCCAACTCCATCAGTAAGCTTTTGCCATAGTATAACAGAGCCAACAACAGACGGAAATTGGACAGGTTGGGAGAACAAAATTGGGTGGGAATTATTTGCTTCCGGACTGCAACGTTCAGTCAATCTATGCATCAACAAACCCCGTACAACTCAATCGCCTCATCCCGGCGAATGCTCCAGCCTCCATTCATCTCCACATTTCAACATCGCAATCTGTTCGCGGGGAATATTGCTTACCTTCTCGCCTCGAGATACACACCGCTTTAACTTTCTCTGATCCTTTTCACAATTCCCTTAAATTATTGCGCGCTTTCTCAATACCCCTGAAGTGGAGGCTAATAAGCACCCTTCGCTCGGTCATGTCCCTCCCTGCCCCCTCCCCATTAATCGTTCTCACCAGGATCGTCTTCAGTGTATTTTTGTTCTCGCTGTTACTTTTTTAACCTCCTTTTCCATTCTTTCACTTTATCGAGTTTCGTAGTTCTTCCCTTTCTCGCATCTCTCTCCTGACTCAGCGTCCGGCTCGCTTTCAGGGCAGCCTGCTGGCGGATTTCTCAATGAAACTTTTATAACTGAAGGAACGAAAGCTAAGCTTCTGGATACTAACGTCCATAAGGTGTGAATGGGCGCGTTCCTTCACCCGATACCATACTGACAGCCACAGATGCGCTACGAGGAAAAAGCAGGGTAAGATCTGCCAAAGTTTGCCGTCAAGTACTCGCCTGATATACAACTCTGCAACTTAAAAACATTCTTCCAGCCTGACCCGCTGTTACGCCGTTGCATCTAGTCCAAAGCCATTCGTAACTATCTAAACACATCCAGAAATGACGATGCAGGAGATGCAGAATCTCTCGTAGTTACAAATAATTTGCAGATAATAATTTTTAAAATAATGTAAATAATACCTGGTGCATAAGCCAAGCAAAGATAAACAAAATTGCAATGACAAAGGAAATCCTAACTGCGTGAGAGAATCAGCAGCAGAGTATGGAGTGTTATAAATAAAGTCGGATATAGATATGTGGGATAGCTTCAGTAAAATATAACTGCCAGCTCGTGGAAGTGTTTAATTACAGAACTTGTCTTCAGAAACGTGTTCCATAAGCTACAAAGCATTCTAGTTAGTAAAGCGACAGTTCACATTTTAAAATCTGCCATCTAAATATATAAAGTACAACTTCGTGACGAGACTTCAGCATACATTATGTATCAAACAGAGGCTTTACCTTATGGAAGAATTGTTCAGTCTGTGAAAAGCACACCAGATGAACAGTGGGATCGCCGAAGTCGCTGCTCTAGTGTTTAACCGCAATATCTGGGGCCGAGAGCAGCAATTGCCATTGACTGTGACTTGTCCCAAGACGTGTCCTTATTAGTCGAACCGACCAGGCGGTGCCTGCAGACCCTCCCACTCACAACAGCAGCCACCGGACAGGTCGGTCTCAATTAACAACCTCTTCCACTCAGGATGTACGGAGGGAAAGCGGTTGAAGCAAGCACGCAGACATTTTCAGGGCTCAAACGGCGGGGTCGGAATGGCACAGAGGAAAGAAACTTCAGAACTTGAAAGGACATCCATGACTCTCGAAGACTGCACGTGAAATTATTAAGTACAGATTAATGCACTAATATAAACCCCATCAGCACCATCACAAATGCCATCCTTTGGTATAGCACCTACCAACAAAAGCGCAGGTTTCACCCATCAATAGCAGCCATGTCACACATTGTTATAAAGCCCATCTGCTACGGCGTAAGTATCACGCACAAATAGTCCTTCTACCACCTACTTGGCCATCTCCACACTTGAGGAACTTCACTTCCTGCAATTGATGTGAAAGATTTGGTGGTGTTCATGCTCAGGTGGAGCTGCATTGTCAGTGTACACAATTCATTTAAACTTAACTGCACCATAGCAAAATATTAAGAAAGGAAAATATATGTTGCCATTTATTGTAAGAAGATTTGGTTACAAAAAAAAAACAATGATGTCCCACAGCAGCTTAAGAGGGCCCTGGGAGAATGCACCTAGTTTTGTTAAAATACCTGTTCTCACACATCAGGAAGGATATACTAGGGGTGGGAAAGCAGCAAAGTTCACCAGACTGATTTGTAAAATGGGGAGATTCATCCTATGAATAGAGATCAAGAAGAATGGGGTTTTACTCTCCTGAATTTACAAATTAAATGACCATGTCATTGAAAGTTACCAAGATTTTTATTGGACTTGAAGGCTATCACCAAAATCAACCGACAGAGGCGACAACAAGGATTTGCTTCCAGATAACCTCAATGTCTTCTGCGGTCACTTTGACCATTGAAACATGGAGGAACCATCACAAACTCCCACAGTCTCCAATATTCCTGTGATTTCAGTCTCCAAGGCCGACATGCAAGCAGCCATCTAGAGGAAGATGCATCCAGCCCAGACAGGGTACCTGGCCAAGTACTAAAACCTGGTTGGAGTGTCCATTGAGAACCTTCAGCAGTCTGAGGTACCTACCTCGTTCAAGCAAGCTTCAATTATACCAGTGCCTCAGAAGAACGTGGTAACCTGCCTCAATGACTATTGTTCATTAGCAATTACATCCACAGTGATGAAGTATTTTGAGAGTTTGGTGATGAAACAAATCAACTCCTGGATCCACTCCAATTTGCCTACCAGCTCAACAAGCCCACAGCAGATGCCATCTCACTGGCTCTTCATTTAACTCTGGAACTTCTGGAGACCAAAAATGCATACATCAGGATGCTCTTTATCAACTACAGCTCAGCATTCAATACCATCATCTTCCAAAATTAACCAATAAACTTTAAGACATTTGGATTTGGATCCTGGATTTTCTCACTTGCAGACCTAATCTGTTTGGATTGGCAACAAAATCTCCTCCACGATCTAAATTAGAAGTGCACCACAAGGCCATATGCTTAGCCCCTTATTCTTCTTGAGTTATACTGACGACTGTGAGGCTAAGCACAGCTTCATTGCTGTATCTGAGTTTGCCGACAACACCACTGTCATAGACCAAATCAAAGGTGGTGATGCATCAGCATATAGGAGGGAGATGGAAAATCTGGTTGAGTGGCACCATAACAACAACCTCTTACTATATGTCAGTAAGACCAAGGAGCTGATTATTTATTTCATCAGAGGTACATGAGCCATTCCTCATTAGAAGATCAGAAGTGGAGAGTGTCAGCAACTTTAAATTCCTCAGTGTTATTACCTGCCATTAAGTGCAATTACAAAGAAAGCATGACAGCACCTCTGCTTCCCAGGAGTTTGCAAAATTCGGCATGACATCTAAAACTGGCTGCATCACAGCCTGGTATGGAACAGAAAACCTTACAAGCAGTTGTGGATACGATCTAGTCCATCATGAGCAAAGCCCTCCTCACCATTGAGATCTCATACATGAAGCAGTTTCAGGAAAGCATCATCCATCATCAGGGACCCCACCATCCAGGACAGGCTCTCTTTGTGCTGCTGCTATCAGGAAGAAAGTACAGGAGCTTTGGGACTCCATCAGGTTCACGAATAGTTATTACCCTTTCAACCATCAGGCTCTTGAACCAAAGGGATAACTTCACTCAGCTTCACTTGCCCAGTCATTAAAACATTCCCACAACCTATGGACTCACTACCAAGGACTTATCATCTCATGTTCTTGATATTTATTGCTTATTTATTTATTATTATTTCTTGCTCTTTGTATTTGAATAGTTTGCTGTCTTTTACTCACTGTTGAACATCCTAGTTGGTGAGGTCTTTCATTGATTCCACTATGATTATTATTCTATTATGGGTTTACTGAATAAGCCTGCAAGAAAATGAATTTCAGGGTAGTATATGATGACATATATGTACTTTGATAATAACATTCATTTGAACTTTGATCTGGCAGGGTAGATTCAGGAAAGGTGGGGCATCTAGAGCTAGGACTCACAAGAATTTTCTTCACCTAAAGGGTAACAAACCTTTGGAGATTTCCGCACAAACAAATGTGAAAGTTCAGTCACAGGGAGTTTTCAAGACAGTGATCAATAGATTTTGCACTATTAAAGGAATGAAGGAGATGTGGAGTTTGTATAGTAAAATTATGCTGGGTAAATATATGTGCCATGATCTTATCGAAGGGAAGACCAGGCATGGAGGGTATTAATTTTATTAGTTAGAGGTTGTCAAACAAATTGTTTCATAGAGTTTTGGTAGAGAATTAGTTAGAAGGTAGAAAATAGGGTAGAAATAAGCTGCATTTTGAAGTTGATGGGCTATTACCAATTGGGTGTCATGAGATCAGTTCCTAGTCTCAGCCACTTACAGAAAATGTAGGAAACACAGTAAGTGAATCAGTATCTATTGAGAAAGGATGTAACTGCGCAGGTCCACAATCGTTTGTCAGAGTAGGAAAAGAGGGCCAACAGGTTGTACTAAATTGCAGAGAGAGTGGATTGGGATGGATAAGACAAATTAATTATCTCGAAGAAGAGTGTGGTCAAGGTTATATTAGGCACATATTTTGGAGTTTATCTTGATAATAGACTAAAGGAGGCAGTTACAGAAAGTGAAAATAAACAAAAACTATTAAATAGGGCAGTTAGAGACACAAATGAAAAAATGCAAAAGTTTGAAGTGCAAGCTGTGCTAATGGAGAGAGAAAAGCAGAGGCAATGTCACAGACAGATGACCTACAGCAAAAGTGGCCAGTTCTGAATCAGACTGAAAAAGTGAGTTGTTTATATTGACTATAGAAGGCTGCTATGTGCCCAGTTGGACGATGAGGTGCTATTCCTAAAGCTTATGTTGGTCACCATTAAATTTTTCTCATCTCTCTATGAAACCAATACTTGCTTTAGCTGTACTCTTTTTACAGAGAAGTTCATAGTCTTTCAGAAGGGATCCACTAGAAGTGAACAACTTGGACTCTTAAGACAAATACACCTTTGTAGTTCAGTGTTGTCGTAGAAATCAAGAAGATATAGCAAACTGAATTCATTAATGACTGAATGTAAATAGTTAACATGAATTTACATATATAAATATTTGATAGTGTGCATGGATTTATTTTCTTTTTAAAGGAAATCTAGTTTAAATGTGAGAGCACCTTTAAGGGCTGAATGTGACATGTGGGATGCCCTTAATATGTTTTTCTTCTCACTCAAGCTGTTAAGTTGCGTGTTAATACCATTTGTGAAGAATGTTCTATTTATAGCTCTATCTTTGTCTAATTGTCTATGTTTGCAGCATCTCAAAGAAATCTGTCCCATGGTGATTACTTTTCCTTAGAGTTTTCTTTAGTATAAAATTTCAGATTAAACCTTTCTCACTGCACAACAAACACCGTTTTTCTATATTTGCACTAAGACTGTAATTGTCACTAGCAAGGGCATTATTTGTATCCCTCCTAAATGCCTCCTGAATATAGGATTGTAGTTAAGAGTCAACCACATTGAGCTATGTAGTCACATGTAGGTCAAATGGATAAGGAAAGCAGATTTTTTTTTCTTTAGAACATTAGTGAACCAATGAGCTTTTCTGATACTCCAGTAATTTTCTGCTTATCATCACCAATACCATCATTTTATTCCAAATATATTTAATTACCTGAATTTACATTCTTTTACTGCAATGATGGATCTAACCTGAAGCCTCAGGATCAATTTGCTTCTGGATATTACTCCAATAATTAAGTTAAACACTATTTTTAGAAAGTAAATGACTTTAAGGGCTAAGGTGACCAGTGGTGTGCCTCAGGGATCTGTTCTGGGACTCTTTCTTTTCGTAAGTTTTTATAAATGACCTGGTTAAGGAAATGGAGGGATGGATTAGTAAATTTGCTAATGACATAAAGGTTGGGGGTGTTGTGGATAGTGTCGAGGGCTGTCAGAGGTTACAGCAGGACATAGATAGGATGCAAAACTGGGCTGAGAAGTGGCAAATGGAGTTCAACCATGATAAGTGTAAGGTGGTTCATTTTGGTAGGTCAAATATGATGGCAGAAAATAGTATTAATGGTAAGACTCTTGGCAGTGTGGAGGATCAGAGATCTTAGGGTCTGAGTCCATAGGACACTGAAAGCTGCTGCACAGGTTGACTTTGTGGTTAAGAAGGCACAGTGCATTGGCCTTCATCAATCATGGGATTGAGTTTGGGAGCCAAGAGGTAATGTTACTGCTATATAGGACCCTGGTCAGACCCCATTTGGAGTATTGTGCTCAGTTCTGGTTGCCTCACTACAGGAAGGATGTGGAAAGCATAGAAAGGGTGCAGAGGATGTTGCCTGGATTGGGGAGCATGAGAATAGTTTGAGTGAACTTGGTCTTTTCTCCTTGGAGTAACAGAGGATGAGAGGAAACCTGTCAGAGGTGTATAAGATGATGAGAGGCATTGATCGTGTAGATAGTCAGAGGCTTTTTCCCATGACTGAAATGGCTATCATGAGAGGACACAGGTGCTTGAAAGTAAGCACAGAGGAGATTCAGGGTTAAGTTGTTTTACGCGGAGGGTGGCAAGTGCGTGGAATGGGCTGTCGGTGACAGTGGTGGAGGCAGACACAATAGGGTCTTTTAAGAGACTCCTGGATAGGTACATGGAGCTTAGTAAAATAGATGGCTCTGGGTAACCCTACAGTAGGTAATTTTTAAAGTAAGTACATATTTGGCATATCATTGTGGGCCAAATGGCCTGTATTGTGCTGTAGGCTTTCGATGTTTCTATTTTGCTAAGTATTGCTAACAAGAGAAAATCTGCAGATTCTGGAAATCCTGTACGTCCTCCCGAAGGGTTTCGGCCCGAAACATCAACTGCACCTTTTTCTATAGATGCCGCCTGGCCTGCTGAGTTCTTCCAGCATTTTGTGTGTGTTGTTTAATTATTCCATCTTATTTCTTTCAAAGAATCTGCTGTACCTTCTTTGTCATTTGAAAAAAATTGGCTTGTCCATGAAGAGTCTCTTGAACTTCTACAGATGCACCATAGAAAGTATCTTACAGATTGTACCTCAGCCTGATACAGCAGCTATTCTATTCTGGACTGATGGAACCTGCAGTAAATAGTAAATACTACTCAGCCTATCACAGGCTCGTCACTACCTTTCATCCAGGTCATCTTCAGGAACGCTAATGGTATCATTATCGATGTCTGTCACACTGGCCAATCCCTTTTCTTTTTTTCTGCCTCTTGGGAGAAGATACAGGAGCTTGAAAGCATCGACAACCAGACTTAAGAACAACTTCTTTCCCCATGATATCAGACTTGTGAGCTAATCACCTCTTTCGCATTTCTCTACCACATTCTCATAATCTTCAATCTATGTCTGTTGTTAATTCATTTGTTACTTTAACATTTCTTTTTGCACCACTTCAGATGGTACTACAATATTTGCTATATATTGTAGTTTTCATCTGCTGCTGTATTTATTGTTGTTTTATTCCAATGTATACTCTGATCTTCGTGCAAGCAAGGAATTTCATTTTATCTAGTAGATAAGATAACAAACTAATCAGAATTATATATTTTTAAACTGTATTTTTTGTTTCTTTCCTTCCATTTTTATCATTTTTTTGTTCTTTCTCTCCATTTCTCTTCTTGCAGACATTTTATTTAGCTAGTTAAATTTGCTTATTCCTATTTACTCTCTTCCTCCATTCATCTGCTGTCTCCATCTCAAGCTTAATATCTCATTGTCAAAGAGGTGTTCCATTTTTTTAGGCTTACTAGGTTAACCATAATTTGATCACATTTGTAACAAGTTTCAGGGCAAAACAATACCAAAAGCTAACCATTAATGGATGTACCCAACCTTCATATTATGTTATGTGCTTTGTAGCTCACTCAAGCCCAGCTCTGGCAAAATGGCTTGGATGAAGGTATAGCTGCTAAATTTGCAAATGACACAAATATTGCTAGTGAAGAAGAGAAAAGGAAGCAACAGAGAGCTAAGGACAAGTTGAGGTTACAATTGGATCAGCCATTAGCTTACCAAGGGATCCCAGTGTTCGTGGCAGGCAGGAGGATCCCAGTGTTCATGGCAGACAGGAGGATTCCTCATGGCGGGCCGCATGGATCCTGGGCAGGGCCGTCACCCAGGCGGAAACACGGAGACCTGGGGAAGGCGCGGACACCTGGGCAGGTGCGGGGCACAACCCTTAGGGAGCAATAGGTGGAAAGGGCAGAACCCCCGCTGGGCAGCGGCAGTCTGGCCAGACCTCCCCGACAGAGGCAACGGGTAAGAAAAGCAGAACCCCCGCCAGGCAGTGGCAGTCTGGCCGGACCTGCCCGACGGAGGCAAGGGATCAGAAGGAAGCTGGGTCCAGGGTAAGCAGCAGGACTACTGTGATACACCGGGTACATTGGTAAAGGCAACCAACAGCGTGGGCAAGGCAAATAAGGAGGAACAGCGGGACCAGCACACAGGAGAGAAGCAGGGGAACAAGACCAACCGGATAGAGCATATACAGAACAGGCCGGCAACCAGGGCAGAACAGGATACAGAGCGGGCGAAACAGGATTCAGAGCCGGCGGTCCAGGTACAGAGCGGGTTAAACCGGCTTCGGAGCAGGTCAACCCCACCACTAGGCTCAGTCCCCAAGCCCCTTATAAACACCTGACCCCTAATAGGCAACAGGTGTACTCCTTAAGCCAAGATGGTCCAATGGTGACATGTGACAGGAGGGCTGGCTGCAAGGCCCAGAGACCATGGACCGGAGCAAGACCTGGAAGGCAGGCTCTGGACCGGACCACAACATCATCAGCTAATCTTGTTTAGACAATCTTGTTTAGAATTGAACTGTCTTTATTTCTTACATCCTTCATATACATGAGGAGTAAAAATTTATATCTTACTTCTCCATCTAAATGTGCAATTTATAGTAATTTGTAATAAATAATATGCACAACAGAACAGTCAATATAGCATAGAAATACAATTGTATCAGTATGAACTAATCAGTTTGATGGCCTGGTGGAAGATGTTGTCCCAGAACCTGTTGGTCCTAGCATTTATGCCCGAATGGTAGCAACTATAACAGTTTGTGGCTGGGGTGACTCAGGTCCCTAATGATCCTTCAGGCCCTTTTTACACACCTGTCTCTATAAATGTCCTGAATAGTGGGAAGTTCACATCTACAGATGCACTGAGGGGTGATTGATAAGTTTGTGGCCTAAAGTAGAAGGAGTCAATTTTAGAAAACCTAGCACATTTATTTTTCAACATAGTCCCCTTCTACATTTACACACTTAATCCAGCATCGTGGAGCATACGGATCTTGGACCTTCAGAAAGTGTCCACAGCAGGGGTGATTGATAAGTTTGTGGCCTAAGGTAGAAGGAGATGAGTTATACAACTTTCTCTACATGCACATGCAATTCAACTCTTTGAGTGAATATGCAGAAAGTTTGAAGTAAATAACTCATCAGGGTTGATTGTTAAGTTCGTGGCCTAAGGTAGAAGGAGATGAGTGCAAGTGTTGGTGGAGAAACAACTTGTGCACCTACTGAAGAGCACCAAACACGAGCATATCAAATGCCCACTACTTCCAGAAAAAAAGGGGGCCTCCAGGTAGAGATGAGGGATCTCCTATCTGGCAAGCTCTCCCTGGCGACTGGTCCCAGCACCTTAGCCCAGGAACATCTTTGCAGAAAAGATGGATACATCAGGATGCTCTTTATTGACTACAGCTCAGTGTTCAATGCCATCATTCCCTCAAAGTTAATCAATAAGCTTCAAGACAGTGGACATAGGATCCTTTCATTCGTTTTCTGTAATCCAATGCAAAGGTTTCAAGAATTCCTGTCCTAGTTTTGTATGTTGGAGCCTGAAAAGCAGAACTTGTCAGCTAGCATGTTAGAATCAGATACTTAAGAAACAATGGCTTAGTAATATTGATCTCAAACCGTAGAATATAAATACGTATATGATCTTAAATAATATTAAAATCCATGGAACTTTGCAACCATGAAGACTGTGTTGCTCAATTAATGAGAAATGTCAAGACAGAGATAAATATATTTCTATACTAAAGGAATCAGGTGATGATTGCTGGGTGAGAGAGTGAGTAACTGGAACTTATTGAATGGCAGAGTAGATGTGCAGTGTCATAAATCTCATTTCAACTTTTATATTCTGTATTTTTAATAATGAAAAATACACCAGTTGAGCACAATGTTAAAGAATTACTGTTAGAAATATGTTTCAGATCAGAAGTAGTAAACATGTTATTTAAAAGAAACTGCATATTTGACTCCATCTCTGATACTCAATTCAATTGAAATCAAAGACACCAAATTTTGAGTGAACATACAATGTAATGCTGGAGAGGGCTACCAATGAAAAAATAATTTTTGTGCATATACTGTTTCATAAATTAACACAGACTGACTGCTTTCTAATGTAGATTGTGAGGTAGGATTCTTGGAGGCCTGGACTCCTGGAACATTGGGATTTTATCTGCATACTTTGTATCCATTAAGGCACAAATGCAACTAAGATGCAAAAATTTATACCAAGAGTTACACACATGGATTAACACAGCAAGGACCAGTATTTTAAATTGTAATCAACTTTCCTTACCCTAGTTCTGGCATGTTCTGACAGTATTTGTAACGCATTTTGGTTCAGCAATTCTACAGTTTTTTGTACATTGTTATAAGTTTTACAAAGCTCTTCCACAGATTTACATCTTAATTAGCTCCATGAATGCTCCAATTATCTACAATTAGGAGTGGTGCACATAACCTCAGATTACTTGTGGTCACTCTCAATTGGAGATGGTGCTTAAACCAGAAACAAGGGCAAGCAAAGAAAATCAGATGGAAGAAAGAAGCTGCAGGTTCATACAAAGAAGAAAGGAGAGAAAAACAACATTGATTATTTAACTTCTGCTGGACATGTCTTGTTTACATTGTGACTTTTCTTTAACTGGGAGGTGAATTTTAAATCCAGCATTCACCTGTTATAAAGAAGCAACATTCACCTACCCTCCCTTTCTTCACTCATCAATCCACCAGTGATTTAGTTTTTTTTCATTGGTTTGCAGTCTCCACATTTACTGATTATTTCACATGCTGCAATACTAATTTTGCATTAATCATTTGTAAATAAGGCAGGACAAGAAGCATGAGGGATAATGAGCATGAGTCCGCTAGATCCAGTGGAGTCTGTTTTTTATTTCTGGGTTCTGCTTTATTTCAGATTTCTTGCAACCAAAGATATTGCTTTTTGATGAGAGGTAATAAGCCTGGATCCCCAGACTGGGCATCTTTGCTCTGGTTTATTGCATATGCATTCATTCTATAACTGTGATGCAGTGTTGAATTTAGCTTTGAATTTGTATAAACATTTATAACAAGAAATTCATATGCTCCATTTTTGGAGCATTATAAACCCATGACCTGGTACTCCTGTGCCAATATAACTCTGTTGAAAAAAATCATGTTCTTAAATTGCAATGAATGTGTAAAGTGAATTTTTGACACAAAATGTGTCCTTATATGGGAAGCAGCTAAGGTCAAATGGTTTTATATTTGCATTTCAATCAACTACCAACAGTCAGCAGCCTTAAAGGGATACACTGTGGAACAACTCAACAGTCACACAGATGCAATAGTTAACACCAAGGCCAGAAAAGGAGAAGGGAGAGAGTGCACATCATAGATCCTGGAAATACTTCTCAATGAACTCCATGTCAGGAGGGAGGTGCTGATTGCAGCTGGCAAGGGGAACAACAAGGCATCATTGTAAATGGCAGGAGATGGGCACATTTGATTTTCAGGAGTGGCACACAGTGCAGTATTGACTAATGAAAGAACATAATCTACCACCTCAGCAGATAGGGTAAGGTGAGATTTAAAGCACTGCAAACTCCTGCTGAATGAAACTCTCTCCAGCTGGAATGTATCCAAACATACCTTGAGATCACATCAGTAATCTGCAAATGCAATCCTGATTTTTAAATTATTCACCTGATTTTGCAGCATTTAATCACAATTCAAGACCTCTCCTTTAATAACCCATACGTCCTGGCCCCATCCCACTGGAATGCCTGTAATCTTTTTCTCAATAACCCATCACCCAGATCTCACCTCAACAATCCACACACTCGATTCGGAATTAAGCAGACTGATTACTGTGATAGTTAAAATCTCAGGAGGAAGCTGAGTCAGAGCGTCTATCTGCTCAGTGTATGGAGCTGAACATGGTTGCAATTCTTCAACTATTCCTTTAGCATTCCTTTGAGTCACACAATATTGTAGATGGAAATGTATTTGGAGCCTTCTGCTCTGTTTAGCTATTGATGACCAGATGATCTGGAATGCAGAATATCATTCTAATTTGATCCATTGTTTTGTGAGAGTTCTTAGCTATGCCTTTACAATGTACATTTCTGTGGTTAGCACAAATGTAATGCAGTCTTGCAGCTTCACTGGATTTGCACTTTATCAGTTTTTGATGCGTCTGATTTTCTTCTAAGCTTCTGGCTTGGTTCTATGCTCAAGAGAGGTCATACTGTTATAATTGTTGTGTGTACAATTCTTCTCTGTTAAAAGCCCATCGTGCCTCATGGGTGCCATTTAACACATTTTTGCTGGCAAACAACACAGTGGACAGTGACCTCATGTGTCAAGATGGGACAATGTATCTACAAGGACTATGAGGTGGTACTTCTATTAATGATGCAATGGACAGATGCATCTGGAATAGGGAGACTGGTGAGAATGAGGTCAATAAGGTTTATATCTTGTGCTTGTGTATTTACTACTTGTCACAGTTGCAGTCCAGCAGCTGTACTTGTCATTACTTGGTGAATTCTACTTGTGGTGTGAAACCAAGCCACTCTTAGTCTTAGGCAATGAAGTTCCCAATCCAGAATATATTCTATGATTGGGTTACTTCTAGTACTTCTTTCAAGTGCTACTTCACCTAGAAGAACAGACTCATCAGCTGAGGAAGAACAGTAGTAATCAGCAAGAGGTTTCCTAGTTCACGTCATGAGATGTCATCGAGCCTGGAGTTAAAAATTTCAAGGATTATTCCTTCCTGTGCTGTGGACCACAGTGCAGTCACCTTTAGTGAGTCTGTCTTGTGAGTGGAACAAGATATACCTGTGCATTCTGATGGAGGAATCTGGCAAATTGTCTGTAATTTAACTAGTGTGTGGAACATCTCCCCTCAGCTGGTCTCCAGCTGTTTGTAAGAAGCAGTTTTCATCTAGGCTGGGATTAACTTGGTGGTGTCCACATTTGGAGCCCCAGTAAATGTCAGTGGGCCTATCTGACTTTATTTCATCCGTGTTTAAACATAACAATGATGGTACAACTAAGTGGCTTGCTTGGTCATTTCAGAAGTCATTTAAAAGTTAACCACAAGGACAAGTCTAAAGTTACAACTGGGTAATGACAGCATCTCTTAAGGGCATTGGAGACCCAAATTAGATTTTATGACAATCCAAACTGTCTTCACGGTCATTACTAAGATAAAAGGTGTTTTATCTTACCTCTTCAAATTCCAAACTGAATTTAAATTCCGCTGCGACCATCGGAGGATATAACTGGTATCTCTGAAATTTTAGTTTGGGAATGAAAAAATGTCATTTATAAGGGAGGTTGTTGCAGATACAGATTTGGTTAGTCCATAGTCGGGCTGATGATGTACCAAAAGATAGAAGGCAACATGGTGAAGTCCATCTCCCTCACACTCTCCTGCCAAGGGAGGTTGTGAGGAGCCAGAGTCCGTCAATTTCACAACTGGGCTTTCTTTTTTGTGCAAGAATTTGACAGCAATTCCATTTTATAGCGACTACTGGATTGGATGGCAGCAGTCGTGGAGGTATAGATGGAGACTATTCAAAGTCTAACTTCCTTGTTCCCTATTACCCAGGACCTGCTTGCTGTTCTCCAAGAATAACAAGATGCCACATAGGAGCATTCTGCTGTTCTTCAGGAACAGAGGGATGCTCTTTTGAAGTCTGATGGAAGTAGATTTTTGGTCAGGAAGAGCAACACTGCAAAATGCTGAGGGCTGAGATGCTGGATGCATCAGCCCTAACTGACACAGGTCTGGAAAATGAAACAAAGGGAGCTTGAAAAATCAGGGCCTCACTATCACAGACCCTTGAAAGAACTTTTATTATTGAACTTCCATTACTCGGGGTAGTTCTCATTGATAAAGATGACCAACAAAGCCGATTTTGCTTTGAATGAAGCAAATCGAGCTTCCAGGATGAACTGCATGACCATGAGAAGATTTTGTACATCAGGAATCACTTGGTAGTGAAACCCTCTTAATTCATGAAGAGTACTGGTTTTTGCTAGGGGGCTTGGATTGTAATAGAAGCACACTTGTTGTGGAAACCAGCGATGCTGATAAGTCTTACTGCTTCCAAAGGTACATTCTCATTGTCTGGAGTATGGCACAAAGATTCAATTTGCAAATTGTAGCAAACTGTGAGATATGACATATATGTACCTTGCACACTTAGAATAATCCAGAAGATAAGAAATTAAGTGTGTAAATAATGTAATCTTCATGGGAACATTTTATTCTATTTTTATATATTTCTTACAGTATAGATGGAAGTTATCAGTTCAAAATGTAATTCTGACCAGATTTCCAGTCCCTGCTGCTGAAAAGCATCCCCATAGCATGATGTTACCTCCACTACACTTTACAGTGGGGATGGTGTTACCTGACTGATGCACCATATTAGGTTGATGCCAGATGTACGGCCTAGTGTTGAGACCAAAAAAAATCCCCTTTAGTTTCATCTGACAACAAGTCCTACTTGCACATCTTTATAGTATCTTCTAACTGACACTTTGCAAAGTCTTTACAGACAAGGATATGTTTTTCTTTTGGCCGGGGCTTCTTCCTTTCCATTCCTTTATAAATACTCTTCTTGTGCAAAGCCTTAGAGATTGTGGAGCCATGAACATCAGTTCCTGTGACTTTTGCAGCTCATTCAGAGTAACTATTGGTCTCAGAGTAGTCTCTTTTACAAGTGCCATTCTTTTCTGGCAACTAAGTTGAGAAGGGCACTCACTATGGACTGTACTGAGCTCTGAAGTATTTTCAGTACCTTTGAAAGGGTCTCATACCCTTTCCCAGACTGGTGCTTCTCTATTATCATTTCCTTGACTTGCCTTTTGTCTTCATTTTGGTTTGGCCTGTTGAAAATCTACCATACTGTTGGATCTTACAGAAAACGGTGGCATTTATTCAGGTGATTCTCCAAATTTTCTACATCAACAATTTGGGTGAGTTGGTAAGGTAATATAGAGTATTGCACCTGAAGTAAGTTAGCATAGTAATTAGAATGGGGATGAATACTTCTGAAGCTTCACAATTTTGGTTTTTAGTTTTTAGTAAATTGTTGGAAGGCTTTGGAATTTTTCTTTCGATTTGATATGCACAATGTTCTGTAGATTAGCTCAAAAATCCTACTTCAACATATTTTAAATTTAGTAAAAGAGATAGTAAAATGTGAAAACAGTTGTGAGAGCTGAATTCTTTTTCAAGGCACTGTAGATCTTAGTTTGAGACTGACACACAACATTTACATACGTCCTCAACTCCAAGTTATGTTAGCCAATTGAAAAATGGTGTTCCAAGAGAAGTAACGTCATCAGCTTATGGTCTGTCACTGAAAATATGTCGGATGCTGTACGTATACAATGACAAATCTGAATGCTCCCAAAATCAACCGCTGAGGAAAAACAGAGGTAGTCCCCTCTTCTCCTGCTACACAGCACATCAGTGGACTCTCTAAACAAATGCGTCAGAGCTTTGGTGTTGATTCCTTCTAAAAGTGGCTGTTCAAAATTTTAGTGTGGTTGATATGATCCAGAAACAATCACAATTGCAACTTTGTCTGGATTAAACTGATTTCACATTGCATAGCACTGAAAAAAACTGTACTAGTCCAGTTTCCAAATTTTAATACATTGATAACTGAAACTACACCTTATATTGTGAAGTGCCACACAGTTTAACATCCACTTCTCCCCAATCAACTTCCTCATGTTCCCAGTAAGTATTGATTCTTTAGGTTCTATTTGAAACAGTGAAATCTACGTAAATTATAAAATGGCAGAAGTTCATTCAGTCTGACAGTCCATGTCAGTATTATCCACCTTGCAAAGAAGCAGATCATATCAGGAGCTAGTTGCATATCTCTTCAATCCTACCAGCATTAACTGAGGGGGAAGGATTATTTCCCTGATATACTGAACAATATCAATAATATAAGCATTATTGACCTAAATTCTCCATCAAATTCTACAATGAACTAAGCACTTTTCTATTGCAGATTAAATGGTGTATTCCTTCATCAAAGGCAGCTGGATAAATAAGCAAGCTCCCATAGCAATATAAATAAATCTGTTCTATTTGGTTTTAAACTCTCAATATAACCAAAACAGGCATAGGTTTGTCATCATTCCTTCTGGTGTCACTCCCAAATGAAAATAAGCAGCAGAAAATATTTTTACATTAATGGTACTGAATTTCTAACTCTAGCTTTCTAATATAGTTTGAGGAAAAGGTTTCATCCAAATTGTTTCATAGCCCCTAAAGGACCTCACCAATGGAGTGGAAGAATTCCCCTACACGTGCTCAGGTTGATGGGCACAAAATCCAGGGAAAATATCAATTCTAGCCCCAGAGAGATTCTGATGTCTCAGAATAAAAATGTATTCAAAGGAATTACTGAGAATAGGACACAGAAGTCCAATCATAAAAGTAACTTATGGAGGTACATTTACTCTTTCAAATTCATTGTCAGCAGAAATAAATATGTTTAAACAAAATCAATGCATGGAGAGACAAAAACTTTTGATTGCATTTTGGATTATTTTAATGATAAAATTTGCTTTCAGATATAAGTTTTCTTTTTTTGTAAGTATGAATAAAACAATGATTAGAAACTGTGATGGCCAAGGTATAATTGGCCCTGGAAGTAAATTATGGCCAGGAAATGCACAGACCTTTTTTCATGAAATTACGAGCAGATCTCATGTAACAGTTCACGTTGCAGTGTCCCTAAATAGATACCGGTCGGGCAAAGCAACAGGACACTAATTACAATTATGATCATTGGTTCTTCCACTGCTTAGTGCCTTGAGAAAAACTGATCAGCACTACAGACTTTCAAGAATGAAGGTAAGGCCATAAGACATGCTTGGAGCAGAATTAGGCCATTTGGACCATTGAGTTCACTCTGTTATTCCATCATGGCTAATTTATTATCCCTCTCAATCCAATTCTCCTGTCTTCACCCTGCAATCTTTGACACCCTGACTATTCAAGCACTTACCAACCTCCACTTTAAATATACCCAATAATTTCCAACATCTGTGGTAATGAATTCCACAGATTCACCACCCTCTAGCTAAAGAAGTTTCTCCCCATTTCTGTTCTAAATCAATGTCCCTCCATTCTGAAGCTGTACCCTCTGGTCCTAGACTCACTCCACATCCACACTGTCTAGGGTCTAGGCCTTTCAATATTCAATAGGTTTCAATGAGATCTTTCTTCATTCTTCTGAACTGCAGCGAGTACAGGCTCAGAGCCATCAAATACTCTGCGTACTTTCGTTCCTGGAGTCAGTCTTGTGAACCTCTAAACCCTTTCCAATGCCAACTCATCTTTTCCTACATAAGGAGCCCAAAACTGCTCACAATACTCCAAGCATGTCTGACCAATACCTTATAAAGCCACAGCATTACATCCTTGCTTTTATATTCTTGTCCTCTTGAAATGATTGCTAACATTGTATTTGCCTTCCTTACCACCAAATCAACTTGCAAGTTAAATTCTAGGGAATCCTTCATGAACACTCTAAGTCTCTTTGCCTCTCTGATTTTTGAATTTTCTCCCCATTTAGAAAATATGCCTTTATTCTTTCTACCAAAGTACATGCCCATATACTTCCCTACACTATACTCCATTTGTCACCTCTTTGCCCTTTTTCCTAATCTGCAGATCACTGCTTCCTCAACATTACCTGTACCCCACCCCCCTCCATGCACCTATCTTGGTATCATCAGCAAACTTGGCTGCAAACCAACTACAAAGATGTTGTATCTAGGACTTTGTTCCAAAGTCATGTTAGCTTGATCAGGAAGATTAAGATGCATGGGATAAACAGTAAATTGGTAATTTGGATTCACAATTAGCTTGCCCATAGAAAACAGATGATATTGGTGAAAAGGTGTTATTCCAGCTAGACGTTTATGAGCAGTGGTGTTCCATAGGGTTCAGTGCAGGGACTTCCATTGATTAGGATGTGTATTACAGTAAATGACTTGGAAGGTAAATTGAGGTGCTGATTGATAAGTTTGCAGATGATAGAATTAGTAGTATTTGTCAGAAGAAAAAGAAGGACATAGAACTGGCCAGGTGTGAGGTGTTGTATTCTGGGAAATCAAATATGGAGGGCTTGTGCAGGGGAAATCCTGTTTTAAAAATCTGATTGAGTACCAGTAGGCAGTAAATAAGAAAGGTGATGAAAATTTGGTAGTAGGCAAGCTTTTGATAAGATAGTCTGATCCAGATGTTACAACACACACCCATCCTCATCAGGTTTCGGGGTTTGGACACTCTAACTCTCTGGAATACAATTGGTTGGTGTGACCCCTTTAAAGATTCAGAATCATTCTGTTAATTGGCAATCATGCCTGGCTGTCAACTCAGTATTTACCTCTCTGAATAGAGTCCAGGAAATTGGCACCCAAGTTCATTGGACCCTTCAAGATTCCCAAGAAAGTAAACCCAATGGCTTACACTTTGTAGCTCCCCAAGACCCTCAAGATCAATCCCACCTACCACATTTTCAAATTAGAACCTGTGAACGCCAACCCTTTAGCCCCACTACCATCAGTCCTGCCACAGCCTAGGTTTGTCAATGGAGAACAGGTCTTCACTGTGAGAAAACTTTTAGATACATAAACTGTTCGGGTGTTTAGTAGTTCCTTGTGGGTTGGAAAGGATTCGGACCTGAGGAACAGTGCTGTGTTCCTGAAAGAGACACCTTGGATCCAGTTCTCATCCATAATTACAATCATTATCTCTCTGAGCAGCCAGGACCATTAGGAGTTGGCCAAAGGGGAGGGGATTCTGTTACGAGATGCACCCAACTGCGTCAGCTTCCAGGATTTAGATGCTCTAACTCTTCGGAATATGGAGAGCTGGCGTGGCCCCCTTTAAAGATTCAAGACCATCCTGCTAATTGGCAATCATGCTCTGGGTGCCAAGAATTGAGTATTTAAAGAGCACCTGAAGGGCACCTCAGTGCTCAATCATAAGTTCTACTAGTGATGTTATCTAGTGCTTTGTTGTGCTCAGTTTTTGTTTCAGTTTTATTCTGTGTCTTGATCCTGGCCTCAGATACTCCAGTATTTGGGTCCAAATCATCCTCATCAAGGACTCTCATTACACCAGAAGTTTAAAGTGTAAATGGTTTGAGGGGTGTTGGCAAACTGGATCCAAATTTGGTTTGATTATTGGAGCCAAGTGTAGTTGCAGATAACTGTTCTGACTAGATGTCCATAAATAAGTGGTGTGCCACAGGAATTGATACCAGGACCTTTGTTGGTTGTCAGTGTATACAAGGTTTGGATGGGAATGTATGTGGATTGGTTACTGAGTTTGCTTATTCAGTGGAGTCACAGATAGTAAAGAAGGTTATCTGAGGATGCAGAGAGATACAGACAAGCTGGTAAGCTGTACAGAGTAGTGGCAAATGGAAATTAATCCAAATAGGTGAGAAGTCATGGATTTTGAAATGTTAAATACTGATATGGCATATACATAATGGCAGGGACCTTGTGAATATTGATGTACAGGTTCTGAATTTCCTGAAAATGGTGACACAATTGTCTAAAATAGTGAAAGCATTGTTAACATTCTTGCCTTCATAGGTTGAGGTATTATTGGAGTTGTGTTGTCATGATGGTTTGTACAGTTCTGGTTACTAACTACAAGAAGGATGTAACAGCATTAGAGAATATGTAAGAGGTTCTCTGAGATGTTGTCTGGAGTGAAGCTCTTTTGTTTCAAGGATTTGGACAGGCTAGGTCTGTTCTCACTGGAGCATAGGGAGGCTCAGGTGAGCTCAGAGAGGTTTATGAGCATGATTCCTTGATTAAAGAGCATTTGGGTTGGATGAACTTGGTTGTTTCCTTTGGAGTAATGGAGGCTGATGGGAGATCTGATAGGCTTATAAGATTATGTGACCCATTGATAGAGTAGGCAACCAATGTCTATTTTTGCCAGGGTTCAAATCCTAATATCATAGGGCATGTATTTCAAGTGAGAGATGATTATTTCAAAGGGGATGTCTGGGGCAGGCTCTCTTTTTTTTAAAAAGAGCGGTGGGGGCCTGAATTGTGTTGCCTGAGGTGGTTGTGGCGACAAATATGATGGGGGCATTGTGACTCTTAAATAGGCACACAAATGTGTAGGAAATGAAAGGATAAAGACATTATGTAAGCAAAAGTGATTAGTTCAGATTGATATTTGATTAATTAGCTTAGCACTACATTGTGGATTGCAGAGCCGGTTCTTGTGTTGTACTTGTCCTACATACTATGCACTGCAACATTATGAGTAATGTAGAGAGAGTGCATAATAAGAGTCTGTTTCCAAGGATTGGGGACTCTTAAGAAGAGGGGGTTAGTGGAGATGGGTATCAGAGTTGGCATGGATGAATTGGGCCAAAAGATCTGTTTCTGTACTGTACAGCTCCATAACTCTGTGACCTGGCTCTATTTGAGAAGTCTTGGCTGCAGCAAGAGCACTCAGTGATGGTTGCTTTGAAGGCAACATGGACCAAGCTTGTACAACAATTATCCAAAAGGAATATTCCCCAGGGAATACCATCATCACAAATTGCTTGATGTAGCAATATCATTGGAAGTGTCCAAATTCATTTTCAACATAACCTGGAATTAGTAGCCAATAGTTTTCACTGTAATAAAAATCATTAATTTTCCATTGAATAATGCTGGTAAAAGTTATCATGTAATTAAATTTCTGTCTCCTTGTGTCTGATGTGGCACTGCAGGAATTGGAAAGTAGTGTAAAATGTTGATGAAAAAATAAAACTAGGTAATCCTTCAGAGGCAACTGAAACATATTTAGATGATGCAATTGGATTGGTGTGTAGGCTTGATATTTCTACTAGTTCACAAGGGAAATGAGGCCTGAAATTGACTTGTTTTCTCGAAAGCAGTTTTGAAAGTTCTTTTGCTGAGTATATTGAAGACAGGTAAATTTTGAAACATATGAAAATCAAAAAGTAAGGAGCTAGAGCAAGAAAGACTGTACTAAGTGGTGGAGCAAGCACAAGATGCCAAGTGGTGCACTACTCCTTCTATTTCATATGTTCTCAATATGGCTGGTGGTAAGTGAAGAATTTCGGGTAGTTCCTTGGTTCATGATACTATTTTGTACAACCACTCAGATGGTTACAATGGATTCCGATAGAAAATAATGATAAAACTGGAAAAGCCATTGTAATTCTCAAAGGAATTCTTTAGCAGGATTTCATTAACATTAAACATGTATTTCCTCCTGAAACTTATTACAGTAATGCCAATAACACTACACAACATGAATTTTTCACCTTCAAGGGTGATTTTCAACTTCACTGGTCTGAACAACATCAGTAAAAACAAGAAACAGAGTAAGTTTCAAAGCTTCAGATCAAGATCTTCCATCACAACCATGGACTCTGCCGTGGAATCCAGACGCCGTCGGAGGCGGGCTGCTTAACAGATTTGGCAATCGTGCTCATGGATATGCATGTTCCAGCCAATTAGTGTTTCATTGTGGTGTTATTTAATTCCCTTCCTTTGATTTCAGTGTTGTTGACACTTGACCAAAAGCACAGCAATATCAGCATTCACTGCTTACCATCGTCCTGGCTTTGGAAAAGAACACTATTGTTTAGACTGAAGCTGTTAAGGAACAGTATTTATTTAGTATTAAGCAACTGCTGCTGTGTTGTTGTATTGATGTTAACTTTATTTTGCAAATTCTACTTAACAGCCCTATTGTCCTAGCATTTATTTTTTTTTGTTCCTTTATTTCTGCACAGTTTCTATTAAAAGTCAGCGAATTGTTCATTGGCTTCAGTGTTTCTCTTTCTTGGCACTTGGGTCATAACTGTACATCTTTGTCAGTAAGACTTGACCAAAGAAACTGGATCCAGCACAGACAGAATAGTTTACCTTGGTCTGATAATTAACTGGCCAGATAGGAAAGAATTACAGTCAGTTGAAGCTGTGTTGGGAGAAATGACTCAAGCAGTGCAAAAAAATACTCTCAGAATGACGTCCCATCCAAAACAAAGTTAATGAAGGAGAAACTAAAATCAGTAGTGAACAGCTGTGAAGATCCCTTCTGTACCTGATGACCCTGTGATCTCCATCTCAGAGGCCAATGTTAAGCAGTCTTTAAAGAGAGTGAACCCTCACAAGGTGGAAGGACCCAATGGAGTACTTGGTAAGGCTTTGAAAACCTGTGCCAACCAACAACTGGGAGTATTCAAGGACATTTTCAACCTCTCACTGCTATAGGTGGAAGTTCCCACTTGCTTCATAAATGCAACAATTATACCAGTGCCTAAGAAGAATAATGTGGGCTGCCTTAATGACTAACGCCTGGTAGCACTCACATCAACAGTGATGAAATGCTTTCAAAGGTTTGTGGTGACTAGACTGAACTCCTGCCTCAGCAAGGACCTGGACCTATTGCAATTTGCCTATTGCCACAATAGGTCAATGGCAGATGCAATTTCAATGGATCTCCATGCAATTGTAGACCATCTGGACAACACAAACTGCTACATCAGGATGCTCTTCATTGACTATAGCTCAGCATTTAATACCATCATTCCCACAATCCTGATTGAGAAGTTGCAGAATCTGGGCCTCTGTACCTCCCTCTGCAATTGGATCCTCGACTTCCTAACTGGAAGACCACAATCTGTGCGGATTGGTGACAACATATCCTCCTCGCTGACAATCAACACTAGGGGTGTGTGCTTAGTCCACTGTTCTACTCTCTCTATACACATGACTATGTGGCTAGGCATAGCTCAAATACCATCTATAAATTTATGGACGATACAACCATTGTTGACAGAATCTCAGATAGTGACGAGAGGGCATACAAAAGTGGGATATGCCAACTAGTGGAGTGGTGCTGCAGCAACAACATGGGACTCAGTGTCAGTAGGACGAAAGGACGAAAGGACGAAAGAGCCAATTGTGGACTTCAGGAAGGATAAGACAAAGGAACACCTACCAATCCTCAAAGAGGGATCAGAAGCAGAGAGAGAGTGAGGATTTTCAAGTTCCTGGGTGTCATGATCTTTGAGGACCTAACCTGGTCCCAACATATCTATATAGTTATAAAGAAGGCAAGACAGCAGCTATACTTTATTAGAAGATTGAAGAGATTTGGTATGTCAACAAATACACTCAAAAACTTCTATAGTTGTACCGTGGAGAGCATTCTGACAGGCTGCATCACTGTCTGATATGGAGGGGCTACTGCACAGGACTGAAAGAAACTGCAGAAGGTTGCAAAACTAGTCAGCTCCATCTTGGGTACTGCCCTACAAAGTACCCAGACCATCTTCAAGGAATGGTGTCTCAGAAAGGCAGTGCCCATTATTAAGGATCTCCAGCACCCAGGACATGCCTTTTTCTCACTGTTACCATCAGGTAGGAGGTACAGAAGCCTGAACACACACTCTCAGTGATTCAGGGACAGCTTCTTCTCCTCTGCCATCTGATTCCTAAATGGACATTGAATCTTTGGACACTGCTTCACTTTTTAAAAAATATACAGTATTTCTGTTTTTGCACGTTTTTAAAATCTATTCAAATAAGTATACTACAATTTATTTATTTATTATTATTTTATTTTTTATTGTTATCTGTCCTGCGAGTTTCTCGTGAGCATGATGTAATTGTCTCGTGATATTGGTTTGATGTAATTGTCTCATGATAGTGGGGTGATGTGATGTCATGTGATGGCATGTTCCAGCCAGTATAAAAGGGGAGACTAGTTTGTTGCGTAGTTGTTTTGTTGAGAAGTCACAGTTGGTGGTGATGTAATAATAGAAGGAGAGAGAGAGAGAGAGTGAAGAATTACCACCTTCGTGCGAACCCAAAGAATTTGGTAGAAATCAACAGCGTTCTGTGTGTCTTGAATGTGATTGACGTGAATTGTGGCACACAATTTTGATTAATCCCTGCATGGTTTCGGGTGTTGTGTGGTGACCACCTCCAACTGTTGAACCTGTGCCAAGGTAGAGGTACACTGAAGGACTATGCTGTAAAGTTCAGTTACTCTGAGAAATCTTATTATTTGTGATCTCTTCGGAAAAGTCATTTCTCGGCTGGGATCTCCGTCAACAATTTTGTCTTTTCTTCAGGAATCATTTCATCACTGGTTCAGGAAGTCGCTGCTCTCACTTACTTTATGAATCATAAGGACTCCTCAAACCTACCAATTTAAGACTGCTTGAGTAAGATCTGTTAAGAATTGTCTCTAAATTCAACTGTTGGATAACTACAGATACATAACACTGTTAACTTCTGTTTAAGTTAGTCATTGTTTACTTTTCTATGTTATTGAGTAGAGGTTAAGAAATTTTGGTGTTTATTTATAAAAACTCAACTCAATTTTCATATCTATTGTTGCTGGCACATAACATTATTTCTTCTTATTATTTTTTCTTCTGCTAGATTATGTATTACATTGAACTGCTGCTGCTAAGTTAACAAATTTCACGTCACATGCTGGTGGTAATAAACCTGATTCTGATTCTGTTTCTGAGCTGGGTTGGCCAATGTGTCTCGCGTAGTGCAACAACTATTTCACAACAGCAAGCACAGTCCCAGGTGGAAGAACAGTTGTCGGCCCTTGCAACAATGATTTGGCAAATCACTGTGGACAACCAGAATCAGGTGGCAGCCACTACTGCTCTTGCTGCCACAATTCAGCAACCTTTAGCCCTATCAGTTTCACTCCCTGCATCTCCCAGATCCTCCTCAGCAACCTCAGACACTAATGCCCCATCTCCCATAACAGCATCTGGACCAGAACTGAGTATTCTTCTACCAGGCATATACTCTGGTGATCTTGATGGCTGCAAAAATTTTATTACCCAATGTGAGCTGATTTTCTAAGCCCAGTCAGGTTGGTTCAGTGATTATGCATGTAAACTAGCATATACGGTGAATATCTTAGACAGACCTCCAACCAACCAGTTCAGTGCTTTAAAGGAACAAGCTTCTCATGCAGCCCAGTCATTTTTGCATTTTTGTTAAGTTCAAGAGAGTTTTTGAGCTTCCAATGTGGGGTTAGGAGGTTGCCCACCAACTATTGAACCTGTGCCAAGGTAGAGGTACACTGAAGGACTATGCTGTAAAGTTCCACACCCCAGCAGTGGTGACAGGTGGAAAGAAAGATCCCTCATCACAGTCTTCCAGTAGGGACTGAGTGCAGGGATCCAGCATGAGATCGCAGTATGTGATGAGCAAGGAAGCATAGATGACTTGATTAATCTGGCCATTCAAATTGACAACCAGGCAACTGAGTGGCGCAGAGAAAGAATGCCCTGAGCAACCTACGTCTTACATTGGTGTTCCTCTGGATCCCCTCCCACATCACCTACTACACAGTCCAATGAGGAGCCTATGCAGATGGAATGCATACACCTATGTCAGGAGGAACAAGATCAGTGCAGTAGAACAGGTTCATGTTTCAATTGTGACAATTCAGGAACCTTCTGGGCTTCATGTCACAAGCACCCAGTAAAAGAGGATACCCAGAAGCAGGAAGGGTTGGTCTCCTGAAACCAACTTCTGCTAATTGTGTAATGCTCTGAGCTTCCTTGTCATGGGGGTTCTCAGTCCCAAGATCTTCAGGCTTTAATTGACTCTTGAGGCAGCCGGGACCTTATGAATATTTCTCAACCTCAAAAATAGAGTTTCAACTCAGCAATTGAGAGAAAATATCAATGTCAAGGCCCTGGATAGTCAGCCTCTGGGCACTGACAAGATCCAGGATTCCACTGAACCTCTTCAACTTGTACTAGAAGACAACCCTAGGGAACAGCTCTCTTTCTATCTATCTGGTTGATTTGTCTGAACTGCCACTGCTGCTTAGCTTTCCCTGGTTATCTCAACACAACCCACAAATTGATTGATCCCTAAAAGTGCTCCAAGAGTGGGAACCAGTGTGGCTGTCTACCTGTCTGGGTCCAGCTCAAGCCTCTCTCCTTAAAGCACCTCCGGTGTCAACTTCTAGTGTGGACCTGTCCAGCATTCTGGTTGAATATAATGACCTTGAAGTCTTCAGTAAAAAGACCACCTCTGTGCCTCCATGCTGGCCACTCAACTGTGTTATTGATGTCTTATCCACTACTAGTCCTCCCTGAGGTTGGTTCATTTCTCTCTTTCGTCCAGAAACGAAAGCCATGGAAGAGTACATGGAGGAGACATTAACCTTGGGATTAATCCATCCGTCAATCTCACCAGCTGGGGAGGGCTTGTTTTTGTGAGCAAGAAGAATGGCAAGTTCTGTCCCTATGTTGATTCTCAGCCCCTCAAGCACATCACATTGAAGAACTGCTACCCTTTTCCCCTGCTTGCCTCTGCATTCAAATAGGATGCAAAACTGGGCTGAGAAGTGGCAGATGGAGTTCAACCCAGATAAGTGTGAAGTGGTTCATTTTGGTAGGTCAAATATGACAGCAGAACATAGTATTAATGGTAAGACTCTTGGCAGTGTGGAGGATCAGAAGGATCTTGGGGTCCGAGTCCATAGGATGCTCAAAACAGCTGCGCAGGTTGACTCTGTGGTTAAAAAGGTGTATGGTGTATTGGCCTTCATCAATCGTGGAATTGAATTTAGGAGCAGAGAGGTAATGTTGCAGCTATATAGGACCCTGGTCTGACCCCACTTGGAGTACTCAAGTTCAGGTCACCTCACTACAGGAAGGATATGGAAACCATAGAAAGGATGCACAGGAGATTTACAAGGATGTTGCCTGGATTGGGGAAGCATGCCTTATGAGAATAGGTTGAGTGAACTTAGCCTTTTCTCCTTGGAGCGAAGGAGGCTGAGAGGTGACCTAATAGAGGTGTATAAGATGATGAGAGACATTGATCATGTGGATAGTCAGAGGCTTTTTCCCAGGGCTGAAATGGTTGCCACAAGAGGACACAGGTTTAACGTGCTGGGGAGTAGGTACAGAGGAGATGTCAAGGGTATGTTTTTTCACTCAGAGAGTGGTGAGTGCGTGGAATGGGCTGCTGGCAACAGTGGTGGAGGTGGATACAATAGTGTCTTTTAAGACCCTATCCATGTACCTACCCTTTTGGATTGGTACGTGGAGCTTAGAAAAATAGAGGGCTATAAGAAAGCCTAGTAATTTCTAAGGTAGGGATATGTTCAGCACAACTTTGTGGGCCGAAAGGCATGTATTGTGCTGTAGGTTATCTATGTTTCTATCTCGAGGGAGCAACAATATTTTCCAAGGTATATCTGTTCCATGCTTATAACCTGCCTCGTGTCTAAGAGGAGGCAAGTAGAAGACAGCTTTCAACATCTCCATTGGCCACTATGGTTACCTCACGATGTCATTTGATTTGGCTAATAACCCTGCTGTTTTACTGGCCCCGGTCAACGACGCGCTCAGGGACATTTGAATCAGTTTGTTTTTGTGTATTTGGACAACATTCTAATCTATTTCTGCTCTCACGAGGAACATATCCAGCATATCTGTCAGGTTCTCTGATGGCTCCTCAAGAATACCCTTTACGTCAAATCAGAAAAGAGTAAGTTCCACAAGGAACAGATGATCACCCCTTCCAGTGTTCAAATGAACCCGTGTAAAGCTCAGGCAGTCAGAGAATTATCCAAACCATCTATGGTCAAACAAGTGAGGCACTTCATGGGGTTTGCAAACTTTCATCACTGTTTCCTCAAAAACTTCAGTTCCATCACAGTCCCCATAAATGCACTCACCTAGAAGACCTTTGCAGGGTTCCATTGGATAAGTGAAGCAGACTAAAGATTCTTGGAACTTAAGTGACACCTCACAACTGCCTCAGTGATGCAAAACCCATACCCATCCCATTGATGAGGTGGATGCATCAGACATTGGCATTGGAACTATACTCTCCCAACATCTGCTGTCTCTTGTGTCTCCCATGTTATTTTTCAGCTTTGTAGTCTCAATGCGTAAGTTACAAACTACTCTTGCTTCATACTCATTCCTGTACATATTTAACTACCTTCTGCACTCAATATCTACTTCCAGTGAGTATTTGTCTACTTCATTCTTGATAGCATGGAGGTGGATATGACAGAGGCATAAAAAGGCTCATCACTGAGGGACATACAGTCATAGCTAGACTTCTCCGAGGACCAACTTCTACACTGGATATGCTTCCACAAGTCTTCACTGAGGTCTGTGACCTCAAATATAGACTCACACAGATGCCTGCACTGCTGTCACAGTACAAGTCAATGTTAACCTGAGCATTGGATCATTCCAAGCTGCTGCTGTCAATCTAATGCCAAATTTCATGCTCTGGGGTGGCAGTTTGGGGGGAGGGGTGTCACTCTGTACAAGTGTACAAAAGGGAAGAAATGCAGGAAGCTGTGAGAATGAAGGAATCACAATTAGTATGTATGAGTGAGGGAACTGAGTGGGGAGAGAGAGGGAGGAAGATGGTAACAGAGAATTTAAAGGCAGCAAATGTTAAGAAAATATTTAAGTGCTGAGGAACAGCTTCTCATAGATAGCCAGGTCTTGATATATTTTGTGGCACAGATCTGCAGGTCTATGAGTATTACTCCTTTCAGGTACACTACCTTTCTGCCGCCAAATACATCTGCTGTAGCCCAAGTGGTCTACAAGGCTAATGAGCACGGGGAGCATCCCTCCTTGAGTTGCATTCTTCATTGGCCTGTCAAGGTGATTCTCTGAAATTGTGGAACCAATCTCATTCCATCTTGCAGCAGATATTTTAGAAGAGGATTTACCAAGTGAAAAACTTAAAGGTGCAGAAAGTGGAATTTTTTTTTAAAGAAATGCAACTTGATCACATTAATTATCCACTTCAACATTTTTATGATCTATTTGAATAAGTACACTCTGCAATGGCATTCACCCTTTGCTCTATATTGCACTCAGAGCATTTTTACTTGCCCATGATCTTGTCATCCTCACTCAATTCCATTTGCTTTATGTTACTATGAGCACACATTATAGTCCAAAGAAGTCTGTTATGTTCGTTTGCTTAAAAGGAGCCTTATGGTATAACATATCAGAAACATAAAATGCAATAGCCACTGCTCTACATATCATCCAGACACATCTGGAGAAGAAGGATGCTTATGTGAGAATGCTGTTCTTGGACTACAGTTCAGCATTCAACACCATAGTTCCATCTAGGCTCAACAAGAAGCTCAGAGACCTCGGCCTTGAACCTGCCTTGTGCAGCTGGATCCTGGACTTCCTGTCAGGTTGCCAGCAGGTGGTAAGAGTGAGCTCCCTTACCTCCAACCCTCTGACTATCAATATAGGATCCCCTCAGGGCTGCGTGCTGAGTCCCCTCCTTTACTCCCTGGCTCACTGGATACCCATGACCGTGTCAACACCCGCAACTCCAGTCTGCTAATAAAATTTTCCAATGACACTACATTGATTGGCCTTATCTCAAACAATAACTAAGTGGCCTACAGGGAAGAAATCACCTCTCTGACACAGTGGTGTCAAGAAAACAACTTCTCCCTCAATGTCGCAAAAACAAAAGAGCTGGTTGTAGATTACAGGAGGAATGGAGACAGGCTAACCCCTATTGACATCAATAAATCTGGGGTTGAGAGGGTAAACAACTTCAAGTTCTTTGGCATCCACATCACCGAGGACCTCATGTGGTCTGTACACACCAGATGTATGATGAAAAAGGCACAAAAGCACCTCTTTGACCTCAGGCAGTTGAGGAAATTTGGTAATCCTAAGAACTTTCTACAGGGCATAATTGGGAGCATGCTGGCTGGCTACATCACTGCCTGATATGGGAACTGCACCTCCCTTAATTGCAGAACTCTGCAGTGAGTGGTGTGGACAGCCCAACACATCTGTAATTGTGAACTTCCCATGATTCAGGACATTTACAAGGCCAGGTGTGTCAAAAAAGGGCCTGCAGGATCATTGGGAACCCAAGTCATCCTAATCACAATCTGTTCTTGCTGCTACCATCTGGGAAGAGGTACCACAGCTTAAAAGCCAGGACCAACAGGCTCTGGGACAGCTTCTTCCACCAGGCCATCAGACTGATGAACTCATGCTGATTTGAGTGTACTCTATATTACATTGACTGTTCTGTTTATTATAAATTATTATGATCGCACATTGCACATTTAGATGGAGATATAATGTAAAGATTTTTACTCCTCATGTATGTAAAGGATGTAAGAAATAAAGTCAATTCAATTCAAGAAGACCAATTGTGGCAACTAGTTACAGCCATAATTATTGTCATGTATTACCAATGTGTGGTGTGACATGTTAGGAAGAGGACTGATACATCTCCTATTTTCTTACATGCCTGTAGCTTAGTTAGATCACACTTAAGATTTTACACAATTCTGATCTCCGTATTATAGGTGGTATTTAGAGATAATGGGAAAGGTACAAAGACCTTTACAAGGTTAGTCCCAAACTGATATCTTGGAACAGACTGAATAGGCTGGACTATTTTCTTTCAAATTGAATAGGCTGAGAGATGACTAAATAACTGCCTTTAAAAGTTGGAAAAGGATTTGTATGTGAGATTAAATCTAGAGGCAGAAATAGAAGGTAATAAATTTAACAGGGAAATCAGGAGAATATTCTTAAACAGGAAAATGGTGAGAATGTAAACATTTCTACATCTGACATTGGTGAGGTGTATTGAATTAATGCCTTCATAAATAAGCATAGAAATAGGTCACAGTGAGTTCATGATCAGTTTGACTTTAAACTATACATTCCTGTATTTGGTCCATATCCCCTAATACTTTAGATACCAAAGAACTATCAATCACAGATATAAAATTAATGGAACAACAGCAGCTGTTTGCAAATGAAGTGCTCTAAACTTCCACAGCTCCTTTGCGTGGAGTAAATTCATTCCTAAAATGCCTGGCTCTAATATTTAGATCAGGTCCAACAAAGTCCTGCAGAACCCCCACCTTGCTGATATCATTTTTCTCTCTGCAGCCTAAATCAAATCAACGTTCTTTTTAATTCCAGGGAATCTATAAACCCCAGTGTTTTTTCAGAAAATCCATGGTACACTTCCTCCATGAGATACTTACTTTACAGAATAACTGAATAAATATATTACAAATAAATAAGCATAAATAAACCGAAAGAACAGTGGGATGTGCCATTGTTTAGAGTAAAGGGGTTGGGTATAACATAGACCAGTTGGTCTGAATGACTGGTTTCTGTATTTTTAAAGTAAGTTATTTTTAAAACCTAAATAAATATATTTTTATCGTAAGTATAGTAAAATGTTCAGAAAGAATAGAGGTTTTACAACACAAAAATGAACCCATCACATATATGCTAACCTTTTTATCCATCCATATTAATAGCATTTGCTTCCATTAGGTCTATATCTTCCTGTGCCTTGCTTTTTGAAGTCACACTTCCAGGTTTCAACCACTCACTCTCTGTATAAAAAATCTGTCACCTCAAATCTCCTTTACACTACTTAGACCATACGACTATGCCATTGGAGCAGTATTAGGCCATCTTAAAGCTATCAGCTTAAACACATGCGTTCTTGTTTTTGATACACCTATCATGCAAAACAGATTCAGACTACATACACTATCCGTGCTTCAGAAGTTATATATTTCTATCAGGTCACCACTCTATTTTCTTTGCTCCAGGGAAAAGAGGCCCAATCTATCCAATCTTCCCCCCATGTTGCCTTCAAGGCAGGCAACATCCTGCTTAACTTCCTCTGTATCTTCTCCGAAGCATTCACATTTCTCCTACAGTGTGGTGTCCAAAACTGCACACAATACTTCAAATGTGATTTAATCAGTATTTATAAAGTTGCAACATGGCACCCTGACTTTTAAAATGTATCTTTCAGCCTAGGAAGGTTTCCTAATTTAGAGCATAAATTATTAGATTGCTGGAGCATAAAAAATTCCATCTGCCAACAGACCACTCAACTTTCCATCTGATCTGTCCTGCTGTAGCCTTGTACAACTGTCCTAATTACCCATGTTGTATTTTCATATAAGGAAATGCTAAGGAAATGTTTACTTTCTAAACTTTAGGGATTTATGTTGATATCAAGGACATCCAAAGCAATACATGTGCAAAGGGATTGATTTCTGCTACATAAATAGGCCCAAACTTCAACCTGAACTAATAGAAAGAAATTGGAAACCACAAGACTGATGAGAAGCATTACGAACACACTGGATCTGGTGTAATTACTGATAGCTAGATGTATTGGGATCTATTACAGATAAGAACCCTTAACTATTGGATTGTAACTGTTCAACATTTCACTTGAGATGTGCCACTGCCAGAATACATGACCAATAGATTAAGTTGTAAAAGAGAGTGTTTCAGATTCCCAGGATACTGGAACAGTTTCCAGTGCAAGGGGAATTAAGAAAGAACAAGTTTTCCATAAATTAATATTGCTTTTACAGAAAGACTAAATAGGGTAATGAGCTGAAAGGTTTGAACACAGAAATAAAGTAAGTAGCTGAGTAGCTGAAGGATAAATTAATGAAAATGTGAACGGGCATAGGAGATGTGGATCAATGGGTCAGATTGTAACTCACTTTCCCACTTTCAACAAAGGCAAACATACCATTTCACTTCCAAATTACCTGGTAACATATTCCCAGTACAAGGAAACACTGATTTCTCTGAACACCAGCATTCATTTATCACCACTTAAGTAATACTCTGATCTACTATTCTTCTCACTAAAGTAATTGATGTCGCATTCCTCCACCATATATCGAACTGACAATATTTTATCCATTCACTTAATCTGTTTATGTTCATTTGTAGACTTCTTATGTCCTCCTCACAACTTCCCTACCTATCTTTAGATGGTAAGAAAATCTGTGCATAATATTTTGTTTATCAGTCTCTTCATTGGGGTAGTTGTTGATATTTTCAATTTGAACTAATATATTATCAATACCTCCATAAAAGCAAGTAATTCCAGGGGCAAGGTTATGAGACTTATTTAAAGGTTGGCTTCCATTTTAGTCTTTCCTGTGTACATCTGAGAAGCAGCCATCAAAGTATTGGGTTCCAAGTCAGCCAAGAGAATCTCACTCAGTATCTTATGCTAATCAAAGCTGTATTTAAAGGTACAGATTGGGTACTCCTTATCAGAAGTACTTGGGGCCAGAAGTATTTTGGAATTTGTAATATATATAATGAGGTAGCTTCATCATTCCTGACTGAATTTATGTGCTATTTGTAATCAGTCTTTGTCTTGCACTTGTTCATCACATGTACTGTATGTACTGCTGCAGCTATTCAGTGTGTTAGATTTTCATCAGCAATAATCTTGGCAAATTCATCAATGAATTCCTTTGCTGCTTCGTGATCAGTAGATGGTTTATCACCATAAATCATTAAAAAAAATTAAGATTTTCTTAAATTTCTGCAAGCAGCCTGCAGAATATTCACAATCACCATCAATTTTCAGTTCATTGTGATAGATCTTTGTTTGTTTCATGATTAGCACACTGTTAAATATTCACTCCAATGCTGATGGATTCACTCTTTCAATACATGATCGAGATCTTCATTTATCGCTTTACGTAGAGATTTTCTATTTTTCATTAACTTCAGTTCATTACGTACGTGAGGTCACTTCTCAGAACTGTCTGTGGTGTGCAGAGACCTGAACATCACCTGGGAACCTTCCCAGTGCCTTGTGGAATTTTCCATTTGTGATGTCATATCAGTACTTAAAAAAATTTGGATTTCGAAGGTTTTTGGATTTTGGAATTTCGTATAAGGGGTATTCAACCTGTAATGTGAGACTGAGTCTGATCACATGGAGATATGGTCATTCCCTAAGGTGAACTTCTTAAAGAAGATGCAATGTTGAGACTGAAGCCAATAAATGCCCTCTCGCATCATTGATTTTACCTCAGTAAAACTTGTTCTTTTTGTAAGTGAGTCTACAAATAGGATGCGAGGTGCCATGAAGTAGCTTTCTGAAAAGAATTTAAATAACCCTTGGCCCTGTAATATTGTGGGCTGCAAATTATTCTGACATATTTACTGAGAGCAATAAATGTTCAGTCTATTTATCTCACTCTCAGATAGAAGATTCATTGCTTGCAAGAACTCAAGGGACAGGTTTGGTGTCAACGACCTTGCATCTCCTGCGCAAATAGTTAACTTCTACCCTCTTATGAATTGGAGATAAAACTACATACCCCCTTCAACAGTATCTTTAAAACCAGGGCACAATATTGCATTTTATTATGACATATCTAACTGCTATCACATATGTGTGGAGGAATTGTGATCTCTTTACTTATTGCTAGGGCTTATTTTCATGCTATGGATTATCAGTAAGAACAGCTGTACAAAGCATTTGCCCATCTTAACAAAGCGTGGCCACTTATTACTCTGCACAACTTTTTCAAAAGTAAAAGCCTTTTAATGTTTTTAATGTAAATATCAACACAAAAGATCTTTTGTTTTAGGCCAAATTAGTAACATACTAACAGCTAGATTAAACTAGATAAGCAACCTTCTAGTTAACCTTCTTGGTAAACACATCTTGGTTGGCAGTTGAGCTGAAGGGTCTGTTTTTCATGCTGTAAATCTATGATTCTAACAGAAGCAATGGCACTTCCGCAGAGAGTTTACCTTCCAAGTGAGTTTCATTGATTGTCATCATGTTGCAGTGTTTCACCCATGGCTGTTACCAAGCTGCTGGAAGATAATCCCCTTCTACCATGGTGGAAGAAATGTATGTTTCCACTGGATGTACATGATGAACACTTAGCCTGATGAAGCTAATTTTTGATTGTTACATTCCATCATCTGAAAAAGTCAGTTAGAGGGCACAGTATGGGTTCTGACATTCACTAGAACCCAGTGAAGGGAGGAGAAATTTCATTTCCTGTAGGATGATAGGACTTTTAAATCCTGCAGTGTGCTTCCAGGGTTCTGACAGAACTTGGAAGACAATATATGTGAATATGCTGAGCCACGTTATACCAGTATCTCAAAAGCTAAAAAACTCAAGCCTGCTCCACAATTTAATGAGATTATGGCTGATGTGATTGTTACATCTGCTTTGCATCCCATTTACCTGTGGGAAACATTCACTCCCTTGTTTATCAATAATTAGTCAATCTTGACCTTAAAAACATACAAAGACTGCATCTGAAGAAGGTGGTTCCAAAGACCCAACATCATCGAGGGAAAACAAGTACCCTATCTACCTTAAACAGGCAACTGATTATTAAAATAATGAGCCCTAGTTCTAGATTATCCTACAGGAAGAAATATTATCTCCACATCCACTATGTCAAGACCCTACAGCATTTCAAATGTTTCATTCAAGTCCCCTAAAGTGTGTAAATACAAACCTAACCTGTTCAGCCTTTCCCTATAAGACCATCTTCCCATTTCCAGTTATTATTTTTGTAAACCGTCTCTAATTTGCTTCCACTGTATTAACATCCTTCATTAATAAACAGGAGGCCAATACCATTCACAATCCTTTGGATGCAGACTCACCAATGCCCTTTATACTTCCCCTACTTAAACACCCCGAGCAATAAATAATGCCATTCTGCTATTTGTTCCAGGTTCTTGTTAATCTAGCAGTCAAGCCTTTTACAAATCATCCAGTAATGCAGATCTTTCTCCATCTCAGATGTCTGTTTAAAAATATACACTCTTTTCATTTTTTTCTGCCAAAATGGACAATTTCACATTTTCTCACTTAATCCTCAATTTGTTAGATATTTATCCATATATGCTACACATCCCTATCCCTTGTTGTCCTCACGTCCTCATTATCTACCATTGGAAAATGTAGCAACCATACCTCTAGTATTTCCAAAGTTATTTAGATAAATTGTAAAAGTTGATCCACCAAATGGTAGGGCACTGAAGAGTGTGATAGAACAAAGGGATCTGGCAATACAGATTCATAATTCATTGAAAGTGGTGTCACAGGTAGATAGGTTTGTAAAGAAAGCTTTTGGCATATTGGCCTTCATAAACCAATGTGTTGAGTACAGCAGATAGGATGTTATTTTGAGGTTGGAAAGACATAGGTAAGGCCTAATTTGGAGTAATGTGTGCAGTTTTTCACCTACTGACAGGGAGGATAGAAACAAGGTTAAAACATCACAGAGAAAATTTACAAGGATGTTTCTGGGTCTGGAGGACCTAGGTTATAAGGAAAGACTGAATAGGTTAGAACTGTATTCTTTAGAATGTAAAAAATTGAGAGGAGATCTGATAGAGGAATACAAAATTATTAAGGATATAGATAGGGTAAATGCAAGCAGGCATTTTCTACTGAGGTTTGGTAGGACTACAATCAGAGATCATGGGTTAAGGGTGAAAGGTAAAAAGTTTAAGGGGAACATGAGGAGAAACTTTTTCACTCAAAGGATCATGACAGTGCGGATGGAATGAGCTGCCAGCACAAGTGGTGCATATGAGCTCAACTTCAATGTTTCAGAGAAGTCTGGATTGATACATGGATGGTAAGGGTATGGAGCACTATGGTCCCAGTGCAGCTCAATGGGAGTAAGCAGTTAAAATGGTTTTGGCATGGACTAGATGAACCAAAGGGCCTGTTTTTGTGATGTACTTCTCTATGACTCAATGGTTCACTCCTATCATCCAGCCAGCCAGAATTCAGTTTTCCACTAGCCAGCTTCTTCTTTCCATGGCCACACATTACTTCCTCTGCCATGAGATTCTATTTTTCCACACTTTGGATACAGTCAACATTTTGTAATACAATATTGATTCATAAAATCTATACAAAAAGTTAGATTGCTACACATATTGGCATGGCATTTTTCTTTCATGATCTGTTTGAATTTTAAATTTGAATATATTATGCATTAAATGACCCCTATTTCCCTCATACGTAGAAGTAGGCTCCAATCCAATGTAAAGAGTAAGAGGAGCATAATAGAGATCAGCAGATCATTTTGGTGGTTAATGCAAGAGAATGCTATTCTTATAGTTGAAAAGATATGAATCAAATTCCTGTTTGCTGCAGTTGCAGTTCAAAGAATGTGAATCAGGGTTAAACTCAGAAGGTCATGAATTAATTTTGTATATCACAGTGCCTTCTAATTCTCTTTATGTTTATTTTGTTGTTATTAACCCATAAAACAAGAAAGACAAAATCCCGTGGGAAACATTTTCAAGCTGTCAGTTATCACTGTGATCTGTAAAGCTTTAGGCATATCGCTGTAAATAGAATAATTTATTCTAAATCAACTCATAACTTTACACTGTTTCCAAAAGCTGCTAATGACTTTGCTGCTCCCTAAGTATCAAAATAAAATATTTATTAGCTGTTACCTCTTGGAGATACTTCAGATCAATATGCTGCAAATACTTCACTATTTCAAATCAATATGCAGGGTTGTATTCTATCACCAGACCCGTTCTCCCTGTATAGTGAAAACATCATTAGAACCATACAAGACCTACCTGGAATAAGTATAGAAGGATACAATATCAACAACCTCCGCTATGTGGATGATAATGTACTGATAGCAAACAGTGAAGTAAATTTACAGAAACTAGTATCTGCCATCACCACAGAGAGTGAAAGACTTGGCCTAACCTTAAGCAAAGAGAAAACTGAAGTAATGGTAATATCAAAGAAACCTAACATCCCAAACTGTCGGATTGTATTAGGAAATGAAATCCTGAAACAAGTTCACAACTTTGAGTACCTGGATCATGGGTAACATCTGATTGCAAATGTGAAACAGACATAAAAGCAAGAATAGCAATTGCAAGAACAGCATTTACAGAAATGAGAAACATCCCAATGAACAAGAAAACAGCAATTAACATCCGTCTTAGAACTCTCAGCTGCTACATTCTTCCTGTGTTGATGTATGGCTGCAAGTCATGGACCATCACAAATGCAATGGAAAAAAGAATTAATACAGCAGAGATATGGTTCCTCAGAAGAATGCTATGCATATCATATATGGACAGGATAACCAATGAAGAAGTTCTACAGAGAATGAAAACAAAACATACATTACCTAAATAAAATCAGAAAACAGCAATCAAAATTCTTTGGACACATCATGTGAAGAGAGACATTAGAACATTTAGTTACAACTGGAAAGCTGGAAGGAAAAAGAAGCAGATACAGACAGAGAACGAAAATGATAGATGGATTAATAACATGGTGATAAACAGGGGAGGCAACAGCTACAATTTAGAGGGTCAGGGACCGTGATGGATGGAGAGACATGATTGCCCACGCTGAATGACAAGGCACCTGAACTATACATGCAAATATTACATTTTGATACAGACTACAGTATAATTCCACTTGACTCAGCATTAATCACAATAACCTAATTACATTATTGTGCTGCTAATTTTATTTTCATTTACATTGATTGTCTTTCTCTTCTGCTGGAAATCAAGTAATTATGTATCTAGTAAGAATTCATGAGGTTAGAGATGACACCATTCACTATGGCATTCATATTGCAATGCTAGCAATTCTTCACTTCATAAAACATGGTCTAAATTTACAACTTTATTACCACAGATTGACTGAATATATTTAACTTGCATCAAGTAATTTTTCTTATTGCATTGTGTATTTTAGGGACAGGATTTGGATGCTATTTCAATTTTTAATTCTCTACAAAGGCTAGATATCATTGACTCAGCACACACTAACACTTGATAATTTGGAATCTAAATATGTAAATCAAGTGATGGAAGTGTAACTCAATAATACAGTTTTAATTGAATTCTGTTTTATGCAATTTAGATTTTTAAAGAATTCCACAGCTACACAATTTAATTTTCAGTAGGTCTTGCAATAGTTTTTATTTTGTTTCATTGGGGTACTGTTCAGTCATAACAGTTTGAAAGTGGACTCTTCAGCCCACTATATCCATGCAAACCATCAAATATCAATCTATTCCATTTTCCAGCATTTGGTTCATCGCTGCCTATGCCCCGACAATTCAAAATCTTGTCTGGATACTTCAATTTTGTGTGACTATTTGACTCTTTTACTCACTCATGCAATGCGTTCTAGATTTCAACCATTCTCTCAGTGAAAAAGTTCTTCCTTGTATCCTCTCCAAACATCTAACACCTTACATCATTGGTCTTTAGTTTCAGACAACCCTGCTATAGAGAAGAAAGTTTTATTACAGTGAATTCCAATTAACTGGTGCAGCCGCTAAATTGGGACACTCTTAAAGAACAGAAAGCAATCACAAAAATAGCTAGGATTCCTTTCATTTATTTGGGACACTCTACCACTTAATTGGGACAGGATAATTTTGCCAAACAATTTCTAAATAGCATCAATTGCATGCACTTATGGGCTATTAGACACCACACTGTGCTTCAGGCAAACAATTTTTAAATAATGTCACTTGTGTGTGTTTGTGTTCAGAAGCAACAATTCATGTCACTGACAGTTGGCAAGAAATAAGCAGTAAGACAATTCAGAACTATTTCCTTCACTGTGGTTTCAAGCATTCAGGCTTGAAGATCCCAGAAATGGCCGGGAGTGAAAATGAAAGGATTTCACTGCTTCATCAAGTTAGGAACTATGTAGAATTTGAAAGTATTGACAATCATCTTGAATGTTACAATGAGATTTGGAGGATGCAATTGTCAACAGCATTATAGGAAGGCAGTCTATTATCTGCAGTACGTGTCTGTGCTGATTTTGTTTATTTATAGTCAAAAGAACAGAGTGTGGATGAATTCCCCATAGGTACTATAAAACAGAATTTTTTAGTATTGTAGTAGTATTGGTAGTTCTGCTGTGTTCTACATTTGATTTAAAAACACAATTTGTTACTCATTTTGTTTTTTTCTACCTTTTTATCTACTTACTTGAAACTTTGGCTTACTGGAATAGCTGCTTAATTGGGCCAAAATGTACTGGTCCTAATATGTCCCATCTCCTTGATTTACTCTATCAATACCCCTGATCATTTTTACCTCTCATAATTTACCACTTTCAGCTATACCATAGGCCTTCTTTGTTCCAAAAAACAATTCTTTGTTGTAATCTCACTGGCTCTCCATTCAGACTTGGACCAGCTGGACAACTGTAATACCTAAGTCAGGTTGCTATCTATTGATTACAGCTCAGCATTCAACACCATCATCTCCTCAGTATTAATCAACAAGTATCAAAGACTGAGCCTCTGTACCTCTCTCTGCAACTGTACCCTTGATTTCCTCATGGGGAGACCCATCAATACAGATTGTAAATAACTCCTCCTCGTTGACAATCAACACAGGTGCACCTCAATGATATGTGCTTAGTCTACTGCTCTACTCTCTCAATACTCATGACTGTAGCTAGGCACAGCTAAAACCCCATCTATAAACTCACTGTTGACACAACTGTTATTAGCAGAAAGTCAGATGGTGATGAGCAGGTGTACAGGAGTGAGATAGATCAGCTGGGTGAGTGGTATCACAACAACAATCTTGTACTCAACATCAGTAAGGTCAAGGAACTGATTGTGGACTTTGGGAAGAGAAAGTCAGAAGAACACATAACAGTCATTGATAGGCTGGTGCTGGAATGAGCTTTGCTGATAATGTGAAAATAATGCAGGAATATTTAGAACTAAAACCATTCTTGATTGCAGAATGCTTAAGGTTTCATAAGCGGAATCAAAAGGAAGGGGAATCTATTTCTGCTTATAGTATGTGGCTGAATTGAAGAAATTGTCTGAGCATTGTCAGTTCAGTGACAGGCTTAATGATGTGCCAAGATATCATTTAATATGTGGAATCTTACAAGAAACATTCAAAAATGGCTCCTAAGTAAAGCATAACTTGCATTTAAAAGAGCAGTTTAATTGCTGTATGAATGGAAACAGCAGCCAGAGATGCAATTGAGTTGCAGTCAGGACTGAAAGTGAGTGTGAATAAAATGCAACGTCTAAACAGAAGCCAGCCTGGTTGAACAAATTAGGTTACTGTTGTGGCAGGAGCTCACATTCTCCAAACCAATGTAGGTTTAAAGGCAACATTTACAGAAAATGCAACAAAGCAGGACATATACAAAGAGCATGTTGGGCAGACAAAAATAAATGGACTGCACAGGGAAAAGAAAAAAGATAAAAAGTCAAGTTGCAGTTTCAAGAAGATCAATAATCTGCATGCTGTTGATGAAAAATCTGATAAGGGTTAAAGTGAAACAGGACGCACACCCTTGAAATTTATGTACAATGTGAAAACTAACAAGAAAAAGGCAATGTGGCTTACACCATAAGTAAATGGCAAATTAATTAAAATGGAATTGGGCAGTAGCTTGTTTGCTTTACCCATTCTCAAAAAAAGTTTGAATAGCATTTCTAATTTACTGAACTGAAGTCTGCAAACATCCAATTAAGAACTCATACTGGAGAAAAGATTTAATAAAAAGATTTAGAAAGAAAGAAAGAGAAAAGATATCTCCTGTGAGAATGACATTCACAAGAGTGAAATACTGTACAAATAACAAGCCACATTGGCTTGTATGTGGTAAAAACAGGAGGGTCTGTATTGTGGGGCTGTGACTGGCTGAGGCAATGACAACATGATTGGAGATCAATCCAATACTTGCATGCCACATCCCCTGCAATAGAGTCAACTGAAAGCCAATTCACAAAGGTACTGAATGATGTCACAGGAGTGTTCAGAGGTGGCATTGGAAAACTTAAGCATTTTAAGGGTAAAATAGTGTTAAATGAAAACACCACATCCAAGTTTTACAAATCCCATCTGATTCCTTATACGAGCTGCGTTAAAGTAGCCAGTGAGCTAGATTGCAAGAAAGGCTGAATGAATTGTTTCCAAGGTTGAGTGGAGTCCATGGGCAATGCCACTGGTCCCGGTAGCCAAGAGGAATGTGTCTGCTAGGATCTGTGGTGATTTTAAGGTCACCATCAACCCTGTACTGAAAATAGATCAATACCCTCTGTTCAGGATAGGGGGGTATCTTTGCAAATCTTTCGAAAGGAAGTACATATGGCATGAGAGTCATGTCACATGTCATGAGAGATGGTGGTGGATGTCCCATAGTCTTTGCATTACATTCCTTTATCGTTGCAGATAAAAATTATGCACAGATTGACAAAGAGACCTGGAGTCAGGTTTGGGGTCTTAAACATTTCTACCAGTACTTGTATGGGAGAGAGTTTACCCTCATTATTGAGCATAAGACATTGGCGTAGAATTAGGCCCTTTGGCCCTTCAAGTCTGCTCTGCCATTTCATCATGTCTGATCCATTTTCCCTCTCAGCCCCAATCTCCTGCCTTCTCCCTGTATCCCTTTATGCCCTGATCAATCAAGAATCTATCAACCTCTTCCTTAAATACACACAAAGGCCTGGCCCCCACAGCTGCCTGTGGCAACAAGTTCCAGAGATTAAGCACTCTCTGGCTAAAGAAATTCCTCTTCAACTCCAGTTTAAAAGTATGTCCCTCTATTCAGAGGAAGAGCCCACTGGTCTCAGAATCTGCTACCATAGGAAACACTGATGTAGGAAACATCCTCTCCACATCCACTCATAGCCTTTCACCATTCGATAGGTTTCAATAAGATCACCCCTCATTCTTCTGAATTCTAGTGAGTGCAGGCCCAAAGCCATCATTTGTCAAGCTGTTCAATCCTGGAGCTATTTTCATAAAACTCCTTTGAACCCTCTCCAGTTTTAGCACATCCTTTCTAAGACAAGTGGCCCAAAACTACTCACAATACTCCAAGTGAGGCCTCACCAGTGTTTTATAAAGTACCAACATTACATCCTTGCATTTATATTCTGGTTCTCTCAAAATGAGTGCTAACATTGCATTTGCCTTCCTCACCACTGACTCAACCTGCAAATTAACCTATAGGGAATCCTGTATGAGGTCTCCCAGGTCCCTTTGCACCTCCCATTTTTGCATTTCCTCTCCATTTGAAAATAGTCTACCTTTTATTTCCTGTACAAACTTGCATGACCATACACTTCCTAACATTGTAATCTATTTGCCACTTTTTTGCCCATTCTCCTGGTCTGTCTAAGACCTTCTGTAGCCTTTCTACTGCCTCAAAACTACCTGCTCCTCCACCTAACTTTGTATCGCCTGCAAACTTTGCAACAAAGCCATCAAATCCGTTGTCAAAATCATTGACATATAACATAAAAAGAAGCGGTCCCCACACAGACCTCTGTGGAACACCACTAATCATGGCAGCCAACCAGAAAAGACTCCCTTTATTCCCACTGTTTGCCTCCTGCCAATCAGCCACTGCTTTATCCATGCTAGAATATTTCCTGTAACAATATGGACCTTTAACTCATAAATCATCCTCATCTGTGGTGCTTTGTCAAAGGCCTTCTGAAATTCCAAGTACACAACATCCACCAATTCTCATTTGTCTATCTTGCTTGTTAATTCTTCAAAGAATTCCAACAGGTTTGTCAGACAAGATTTTCCCTTCAGGAAACCATGGTGACTAAGGTGTATATTATCTTGCGCTTCCAAGTACTCCAAAACCACAACTTTAAGAATCATTTCCAACAACTTCTCAACCACTGAGGTCAGACTAACTGGCCTATAATTTTCTTTCTTCTGCCTCTTTCCCTTCTTGAAGGGTGAAATGACATTTGCAATTTCCCAGGTTTCTGGAACCATTGCAGAACCTAGTGATTCTTGATAGGTCATTGCTAATTCCTCCTCAATCTCTTCAGCTACTTCTTTCAGATCCTTGAGTGTACACCATGTGGTCCAGGTGATTTATCTACCTTTAGACCTTTCAGTTTCCCAAAAATCTTTTCCCTAGTAATGGTAACTTCACACACTTCATGTTCCTGATATCTAGAACTTCCACTGTACTGCTCATGTCTTCCACCATGAACAGTGATGCAAAATACTTATTCATTTTATCCACCATTTCCTTTCCCCCAATACTACCTTTCCAGCATAATTTTCCAGTAATCTGATATCCAAGCTTGCCTCTCTTTTATTCTTTATGTATTTGAAGAAACTTTTGTTGTCCTCTTTAATATTATTGGCTAATTTATTTTCATTTTCCATCTTTACCTTCTTAATGACTTTTTTAGTTGCTTTCTGTTGGTTTTTAAATACTTCACAATCCTCTAACTTTAACACTAACTTTTGCTCTATTGTATGCCCTCTCTTTGGCTTTTATGTCAGCTTTGAATTCTCTTGTTAGCCACGGCTGTGTCATCTTGCCTTTAAAATACTTCTTCCCCTTTGGGATGTATCCTTCCAATTGCTTCCAGAAATTCCAGCCATTGTTGCACTACTGTCATGCAGCCAGCGTTCTTTCCCAATGAATTCTGATCAACTCCTCTCTCGTGCCTTTACTCCAGTGTAATACTGATACATCTGACTTTAGCTTCTCCTTCTCAAATTTCAGGGTGAATTTGCTCATATTATGATCACTTCCCCTATGGGTTCTTTTACCTTAAGCTCTTTAATCAATTCCAGTTCATTGTATACCACCCAATCCAGAATAGTTGATCCCCTGGTGGGCTGCTTAAAAAGCTATCTTGTAGGCATTCTAGAAATTCCACTTCTTGGGATTCAGCACCAATCTAATTTTCTCAATCTACCTGCATATTGAAATCCTCTATGACTATTGTTATATTGCCCTTATACATGCTTTTTCTATCTCCCGTTGTAATCTGTAGACCACAACCTTAATAGTTTGGGGGTCTGTATACAACTCCCATCATCAACCATTAGTATCCATTTTCTATTTACAGAAGGGTGTTCCACTAACCATCGCAGGATGAATGCTGAGATGGGCTCTGTTTCTTGGAGGGCACAATTACAAGGTAAAATACAAAACGAGAACTAATTATGAAAATGTTAATGGATTGTTCCATATATTCTTGGAAAAGGAAATACCTGAAAAATTTACTAAAGAGGAGACTTCTCTTAACATACTCTCCTTAATGCAAATTGGAGGTCTCCCTATTAAGGCAGAGATGATCCAAAGGGAAACAAGTAAAGACCCAGGTCTACACAACCACCCAAAATGGCTCACAGGTGCAGCAGAAATTCCAGCTCTTCCATTTTTACCAGCGTCGGAATGAACTTGCCCTGGATGTGGGGGGTGGGGTGAGGTTGCCTTCAGTGGATATTGAAAGATCAGCAGATCGAGCAGCTTGCCATGTACTGTTGAGGATGCCAACACATCCAGAGGAAAGGTATTCAGAATTTTCAGCACCACAACAGACCATACTTCACAGCTACAAGTCTAACCTGCCAAGAAGAATGACTTCCCCGGCTATACACACACATTAATGACTACAGCAATATGTTACATAATTGCTGTAGTTGAGATATGTTCTATATTGAATTGAAGTTTATAGTTAACTAGGAAGCAGTGATATGTATTTAATATTTCAGTAATATTTGAGTAAAATTGTAAATATATGTATTGCTTGATTAAGCATTCTTGGTTGTTTACATAACTCATTGGGGGTTATAAGTAAAAGTACATAAATGGCATACATCATTACACCACTATATCATAAGTGTGCATTTTACTAAAAGAGAAACTAAGCATATACGAGTATCCCCAGCTCTGCATTTTCTCTTTTGATTAGTTTTTTTGAGTGAAAAAAATACATAACACCCCCTTCACCTGGATCCATTGATTGCTTGCCAGCTGGTCCTCCACCAAGTCCCCTCACATCTTTATGCCGACTATCTTAAACTGCTGGAGAACAATGCAGAAAAATCAGGTGCTGTTTTTACCCGGTAGGGATTAGTTTTTAGTTCCAAGTGCTCCTGTCACTTTTTGTCACCCTGTAACCTTATCCTTCAATTTCTCTCTAAATTATGGAGGACAGCATGTGTATAAATGTTTCTCTCCAGCAGACTCCATTCTGATCATCATGACTCCAGTATTTCTACTATTTTTTAATGTTTCTTAATTGTATTTCTGATTTTTTTTATGTTCTATCGCTGAGCAGCAGTGAACCATCTGATTGGCCTATCAGAATTCTCTTTGGGAACCAGTTGACTTTATCTGCATTTCTGATCTGGTTATTGCTCATGATTGCACTTAATAAAAAAAAATCTATCTTCTTTCCGTCAATCCAGATGAAGGGTCACGGCCCAAGATGCAAACTGTTTATTTCTCTCCACGGATGCTGGCTGACTTACTTAGTTCTTCGGCTTTTTGTTTTTATAAAGTTGTGCCATAACCTCCCTGCTCTTATTTTCTATGACCCAACAAATGTTTTTGATGTGCTTTGGGAGTATTAAGAAGGTTACGATCCATACAATGAATAACAAGACATTATGAGAGTATTGTAGAATAGAGTGACTTCACTGAACAAGTCCAAGGATCTCTGAAGGTGCAGCAATGGTAGATGGCATCTTATAAGTCGCATTTGATGCTATGTGCTTGTACTGTATCAGACATATCAACTGTTTGTTTCCCTCCATAGATGCCCTCTGACCCCTTCAGCTCTGTGTGTTGCTTTGGATCCAATCTACCAAGACTCTATGGATCCCACATGCCTTCACTTTCAGATTCAGTCTGCCAAGAAGGACCTTGCTGAAAGCTTTCCTAACATCCTTTATACAACATTCATTTTCTTGCCTTCAATTATCTTCATCACCAACTCAAAGAACTCAATCTTGTTTGTAATACACAAACATTTCCATTCAAAGTCATGCAGATTATCTATGTGATAATTCAACAAATCTTCTCCTTTAATTTCTCCACCTGCACAAGGCTCTCCAGCCTCATGTCCTGGTTTGTCTCTCTGCTCGTTTTAGTCAGGGGCTTGGCACTGACTATTTGCCAATCTTTCTTGAGATAAAAGTAGATACAAAGATCAATAGCAAGGCCCCAACCATCTCTTTTCTAGCCCCTCTCAATAACCTGGGATAGATCTCATCAGGCCCTGAGGATTTATCCACCTTCATGACTTTCGAGAGTCCAACACCGCCTTCTTGATATCAACGTGCCCTGGAATATCAGGATACCCATCCATGATTGTGCTATTCTTCACATACTTCTCCTTGGTGAATGCCAGTGCAAGTACTTACTTTGTACCTCACCCAGTTCCTCGAGCTACTTGCAGAATTTTGTTATCGTGTCCCAATGTGGTTCCACCCCTTCCCTAGTTGCTCTTGTTTTTAATGTGTATGAAATAGTTTGAGATTGTCATCAATCCTACTTGCTAAAGACATTTCATGGTCCCCATTATCCTCCTGAATCCCTGTGGAAGTTTTCTTATATTTCTTTTATATTCCACAAAGCATCTTAACCAATTTCAGTTTCCTAAATCGTACTTAAATTTTCCTTTTACTTTTAACTAAATTTGCAATATATATTGTCATCTAATGTTCCCTGTATTTCTTCCTTTTAGGAATATGTTAGTCCTGAATTCTGACCAGCTGGCCTCTTAATGACTTACATGTCAGATGCAGACGTTCCTGATAACAGCTGCTTCTAATCTTCTCATTTAGGCCCTCATTCATATACACCACTCCCTGAATATGCACAGCAGTTAGTACGTGTAATATATTATGTGAGTATTCGTAGGTCAGAGTGCGTATGACGGCAGAACGTGGGTTTTGGTAAAATAGAAGTCTGGTGAATAAACGTGTGTGTTTAATATATTGCGGTGTCCGAGTCACATTAACGCTACATGGTGTCAGAAGAAAGCGGAAAGGAAAGGAAGAGAAGACACGTAAAAAGATGTCACAGTTACAGCCACCGTTGAGTTTAAGCCTACGAGGTAATATTGCTGAGAATTGGAAGGTATGGCTCTAGCAGTTTGAGCTGTTTTGCACCGCTAGTGGCGTAGATGACAAGACGGAGAAAGTGTAATGTGCTACGTTTCTGCATGTGGCTGGAGCAGAGGCAATAAAGGTTTGCAACACGTTTGTCTTCCAAGAGGGTGTGCGAGATAAAATTGAAGTGTTGAAGAAAAAGTTTCAAGATTACACATATTTCTTACGAGGGCTCAAGGACCGACAGAGACTATAGACGTCTACGTAACAGATTTGAAGAACAAGGCAAGAGAGGTACACTCTCACAGTCACCTATAAGCCATCGCTGATGCTTTGAGCCGTGCTTACCTCAAAGAGCAAAAGAAGAGTTGCTAGGAAGAGAGCTGGAGGTCAAGTGGGTTACACCTCAGCTACCTATTTCTGAGGAGAAGTTAAACATGTTCAGGAAAACGACTGCAGAAGATCCTGAAATGCAAATGCTAAGAGACATTACAATGAATGGATGGCCAACAGAAAGAAAAGATGTTCCAAAAGAAATACAGAAATACTGGACATTTAAAGAAGAAATTAGCAATGCATCAGGACTAATGTTCAAAGCAGCAAAACTCATAGTACCAAATCAAATGAGACAGGAAATGCTCAACAGAATTCATGAGTCACACCTGGGGATAGTGAAATGTAAAGAAAGAGCAAGGGACATTCTCTATTAACCATATAACCATATAACAATCACAGCACAGAAACAGGCCATCTTGGCCCTCCTAGTCCGTGCCGAACCCTTAATCTCACCTAGTCCCACCTACCAGCACTCAGCCCATAACCCTCCACTCCTTTCCTGTCCATATACCTATCCAATTTTACCTTAAATGACACAACTGAACTGGCCTCTACTACTTCTACAGGAAGCTCATTCCACACAGCTATCACTCTTTGAGTAAAGAAATACCCCCTCGTGTTTCCCTTAAACTTCTGCCCCCTAACTCTCAAATCATGTCCTCTAGTTTGAATCTCCCCTACTCTCAATGGAAACAGCCTGTTCACATCAACTCTATCTATCCCTCTCAAAATTTTAAATACCTCGATCAAATCCCCCCTCAACCTTCTACGCTCCAATGAATAGAGACCTAACTTGTTCAACCTTTCTCTGTAACTTAATTGCTGAAACCCAGGTAACATCCTAGTAAATCGTCTCTGCACTCTCTCTAATTTATTGATATCTTTCCTATAATTCGGTGACCAGAACTGCACACAATATTCCAAATTTGGCCTTACCAATGCCTTGTACAACTTTAGCATTACATCCCAACTTCTGTACTCAATGCTTTGATTTATAAAGGCCAGCGTTCCAAAAGCCCTCTTCACCACCCTATCTACATGAGACTCCACTTTCAGGGAACTATGCACAGTTATTCCTAGATCTCTCTGTTCCTCTGCATTCCTCAATGCCCTACCATTTACTCTGTATGTTCTATTTGGATTATTCCTGCCAAAATGTAGAACCTCACACTTCTCAGCATTAAACTCCATCTGCCAACGTTCAGCCCATTCTTCTAACCGGCATAAATCTCCCTGCAAGCTTTGAAAATCCACCTCATTATCCACAACACCTCCTACCTTAGTATCATTGGCATACTTACTAATCCAATTTACCACCCCATCATCCAGATCATTTATGTATATTACAAACAACATTGGGCCCAAAACAGATCCCTGAGGCACCCCGCTAGTCACCGGTATGTCACCGGTATGGCCAGGTATGTCATCTCAGATAGAGGACATTGTATCTCAGTATGCTGTTTGTAATGAAAATAAAAACAACAATCCAAGAGAGCCTTTGCTTCCCCATCCACTACCAGGAAGACCATGGGAGAAGATTGGCACAGATCTCTCTCACTACAATGATGCAGAATATCTGCTTTGTGTGGACAACTATTCAAAATATCCGGAAATCACCAAGTTAAGTGACACTTCCAGTCAAGGTGTCATTACCGCAATGAAGTCGACATTTGCAAGACATGGTATTCCAGATATTGTTGTCAGTGACAATGGTCCACAATATGCAGGTGGTGAGTTCAGAGAGTTTTCAGAAAGCTGGGAATTTCAATATGTTACTTCCAGTCCTGGGCATGCTCAGTCTAATGGACAAGCAGAGAGAACTGTACAAACTGTGAAGAACATGCTCAAGAAGGCACAAAGCAGCAACAGTGACCCCGTACATTGCTCTGCTTGAATACCGCAACACACCGATTGATAAATCAGTGGGTGGCGTTGTTACAAAGTTTGTTAAAAGGGAAGGCACAACGGGCATATGCGGCATTATCTGTGGAGGAGGAGGAGTATGAGAATTACGAGGAAGTAAAACAGGCCATTCTTTGGGCCTACGAATTGGTAACTGAGGCCCATAGACAAAAGTTCAGAAATTTAAAGACAGTGTGGAATCAGACGTATGCAGAGTTTGCCTAAGAGAAGGGTGTGCTCTTGGACCATTGGTGTACAGCAGAAATGGTGGAAGAAGATTTTCGGCGTCTCAGGGAGTTAATTCTGATTGAAGAATTTAAAGGTTGTGTTTCGGATGACATCCGGATGTATTTGAATGAGAAGCCGAATAAGTCCATATCTGAATTTGCCAGGTTCGCAGATGAATATGCCCTAACCCACAAGACAAAGTTTTCCTCGAATAAGAGTTACCAGAAAGACCGTAGGAATGGTAGAGAAAGCCCGCTGGCTGAGGCAGAAATTCAGCCGGGAGCTAGTGGTAAAAATAAGGAGTAAGAAAGGCAAGATGGCAGGAGGGGTCCTGGCTTGACCTGTTTTAATTGTGGAAAGGTTGGTCATATTGCATCTAAGTGCTTTGCTCCGAGGAAGGAGACAGGAAAAGGGAATGCAGCAGTCCCTACAGGGTGTATTGTGTTGATCAATAAATCAATCAATAAAGCTCCAGGTAGATAGAATACGAGAGGGGCATGAGAAATTTATTTCAGAAGGGACAGTGTCTGTGAAAGAGGGAGAAGCACCAGTTCCAGTGCAGATCTGGAGAGATACTGGAGCTGAGCAGTCATTGATTCTCAGTAAGGTACTAAATTTTGGTCCTGAGATGGGAGAGGTAGCTTTGAGAGGCATAGGAAAAGGGACAGAAGCTGTGCCTTTGCATAGGATCATTATAAATTGTGAGCTGGTATCTGGACTGGTTGAAATAGGGGTGCGATCAGAATTTCCAAGAGCTGATGTGGATGTCCTTCTTGGTAACGATTTAGCTGGTGGTGAGGTTTGGTCAGCAATGAAGCTGACGAGCCAGCCTGTAAGTGTTGAGGACCCGCCCCTAGATTCCAAGATCTATCCTGCATGCGCAATCACTTGCAGCATGTTGAGAAAGGCAGCTTAGAAAGAGACCAGTTTCAATCAGTCCAGTGTTGATTTGCCTGAGACGTTTTTACTGACCCTGTACCAAGAGGGGTTAGAGGGTGGTAAACGGAGAATAGGGAGGTGAAAGAGAGTAAAGGAGAGGAGGTAGACCTACCCTGAGCCAGGAGGAAATTTATAGAGGCATGGAGTAAAAATGAGAAACAGATAAGACTGTTAGAAGGTCCAGGGTTGGACATGGATGATCTGTCTGGCTTGACAGAACAATTTGAAGAAGTTGAAAATTTTAAAGGTGTTCCCGATGATGAAATGAGGGCAGTCCTAGATGAAAAGGATGCCATTACCTTTAAGGAGTCTGCTGGGTTGGAGATGAGGTTGTTTCAGCCTGCAGGGTTGAGTTTACTCCGGAAGGGAGCTGCCCACAGAGTGACTAGGAGGATCAGGGGAACTTAGAATTTGAAAAGGGGATGGGTATTGAAAGGCTAAAAGAGGCAGATGTCCCGTTTGAGTGTGTTCAAGATGTGGATGCACGTGGTACTGAACCTAGTAATGGCACTCAGGAAACGTCTGAGGTATCTGATTCAGTTAACAAGGAATACAGTCCTTGTGGGTCAGATGGACTTGGTTCAGTGAAGAAAGGGTTAACCTTGGTGCTAATGGGAAGTGAGAATTCCCAGTTGTTTGTGTTCGAAGGTGTGTTAAAAGTTAGTGAGGAGATAAAAGGTGGTGTGGTGAATATTATTATTGAAGGAGAAGGGAAAAGTGTAGTTCCTTAATTGAATGAAGAAAATTTAAAGTCTGGATTGGTATCAGAAGCAGTAACCAGGCTGAAGGAACAATGGCTTGTTACCAAGGTGCCTGTGAATCAATTACAATTTGATTTGGAATGTAAGAGTGCCCCACTCGCTAATGTTATTCAAGGGTGTGCTGTGAAGAGGCAGAATTTGAAATGTTGGTTGGACAAAGAGGGATCGCTTGCAGATATTAAACTGAAAACTAATAGAATGAAGGGTCCTGAAGATAAAACTAACGACTTGCTTAAAAATAAAGAATTGTGTGGAAGTTCAGAAGATGGGCTAAGTTTGGAAAACATTGTTGATAAACTAACTCCAATGAAAGGAGCATGCAAAAGCCTGTTCCACATTGGTAAGCAAGCTATCCACATGAGAGTTAACTGGAAAAGGGGCGAGGGTTGACGGGATGCCACTTTGGATAACCGGATCTGGTTTTAAGGGATTTCGACAAAGCATGTAAATAATAAAGACAACACCATGGAAGATTGACTGTTAGGTTTGAAAGTAAAATACAGTTTAGTATTTGCATAAACTGTTGTAATATACACATAAGCTAAGATCACAACTCTTTAGTTTTGTTTTGCTGAAGAAAAGGAATAAAAAAAATAAGTGGTTATTAAATTGGAGTCTGATGCTACAGGAATTTATTAAGGTACAAGATATTAAGATATTAAAGGAAGTGACAATGTAATCACTCACTGTTCAGATGCTGAATTGAATGTATGACTGTATTACTCTGTAGTGAAAAAACAACTCTTTTGTATTGTGTTAGATTCTGAAATTCTGTAAGACTCTGTATTATTTAATTTTTCCCTGTGGTAAAAATCCTTAGAAGGAATGGGGTGTTACAAATGTGGAGCAACTCTGATGGACAGAAGGGTGCAAAGTCGCCCCCCCCCCTTTTTGAGAATCGCAAAATCGCTATTATTTCGGGCCTGATACCCAGGAAATGAGAGAGATACACAGCATGTCAGTAATGAGAGAGAGGGAGATGCAGGATCACAGCAAAGGCGGTTGTTATAGACAACGCAGAATACACAACAAGGTGGAATGTCTCCTAACAAAAGCGGAACGGAACCACAGATTACTGCTATTGTCTCTTGGAGAAGGAATTGTGTTTTGAGTACTGTACTATTCATTGAAACCCCTCAGGGGACAGCCAGAGTGGTCTGGTTGAGGGATTGCATCATCCCAACCTGATTGACATCTGAGACCCCGTGAGTAAAGATAAAAGTAGGGTCTGGGGAACACCCCTCAGACACACCAGGAGAAATGTACAAGACCAGCGGGGGGCTTGTGTGTGTGTCCATCCTTGCCTGGGTGGCAAGTCCTCCACGGAACGGTCTAGCTAAGGGATGGATATGGATCAAGATCATATCAAGGAAAGTCAGCAAGTTTTTCTCTTTCTCTCCCTCTCTCCAACAATTGCAACACAGTGATCAACAACGGCTGCAGCCTGTATAACTGAACTTTAGATTTCATCTGACAATTCATTATCCCCTAGACAACGATAGAGCTTATATCTTATTGATTATTATTATACCCGCACTTTTAGGTTTAGTATTGACGACGTATATTATCTGTATATTTGCATTGATATTATTTTTGTGTATTTTTACTAATAAATACTGTTAAAAATAGGATCATCAGACTTCAATAGCTACTCCTATCTTTGATGGTAAGAAACCCAGTTACGGGGTTCGTAACAGTAGGTCAGAGTGCGTATGACGTCAGAACGCGGGTTTTGGTAAAATGGAAGTCTGGTGAATAAACGTGTGTGTTTAATATACTGCGGTGTCCGAGTCACATTAACGCTACAGACTACAGATCAAGGTGTTGCAGTGTTCGGAGTTCAATTCCAGCACCATTCTGTAAGGAGACTCTGTATGTCCTCCCTGTGGAATGCATGTGGCTTTTCCCTATGGTGCTCCAGTTTGCACCACAGTCCAAAGGTGTAATGTGTCTGTTAAATGATTGTTGTAAGTTATCCATTGATGGATTGGAGTTAATCAGAGTGGTCAGGTTGCTGGGACGGTATGGCTTAAAGGGCCATAAGGGCCTTCTCCATGCTGTAATGCTAAATAAATAAAATAATGGTCCTAAATAAGCCGCATTCTGTGTACTCTCTTGCCTTTCATTTGCTAATATTTTGGGGTTTTCCTTAATCTTGTTTGTATGTGATGCTTAATGCTTTGCTTTCAGTTCTGCATATGTCATGTACTTTACCATCCTTCAGGACTTTTTGACATCTAGCAGAGTAACCCAAGAGATTTCTAATAGTTTTGCAAGACCAAATAACTAAACAATCTTAGTGAGTGGCAGATACTGGCACTTACGCATCTGACAGCTTGGGTGTTATGATCCCAGAGAACACACAGGAATATGCTGTATGGACTGCTGAAGATTGATGACACCATTGTGAGATCCACATATTCTACCACAATTGGGGCAGATGGTTGATGGTACAGGATGGTGGTAGTTTACATACGGTGCATTTTTTCTGTTGTCTATACAGGGCTTCTGTGCCTTCTTGGTGAATTGATGTCAGGTTTTTAATGTCATCCCCAATATTTCTTCATTTGGAGTGTTCATGCAGAGATGTTGCACTTGTTGCAAGGAGATTTTCAGAATATCCTTGAATGTTTTCTTCTACCTTATAACCTCTTATTATAAAATTCAGAAGAGAATAACTCTTTTAGGAGTTCAATGTCAGACATATGAACCAAATTGCTCATTGGAGTGAATGTCATGCAACTTGGACCTCCGTGCTGGGGTTTGTCAGTCTGGGAGAGGTCCCTTTACATTTATTTATTTCATCTTCCAGTAAACTCGAAGGATTTTTCTCTGTTGAGAATAGGTCTCACTCCATGAGTTTTGTTATAGGTTTGAAGCTTCAATCTTCAAACACCATCTCCTCGTGTCGGTAGGGAGGGAGCAGCTGCCCAGCGTTGCCGGTGCCGCGCGCCAGTGCACCTTTGCGGGCCGAGACCCGTGACGCACATACGCATGGCGCGTTGAGGAGAGGCGTTGCGCACGTCGCCGGTGCGCGAGTACGTAGAGGAGCGGTTGCGTATACACGTCGCTGTTGCTGGGAGGTGGCGGTGACTGTTCGGAAATGGGATCGGTGCTCACCGAGGCCGTATGGGGATGGTCCATATTCACCCTCGTCTTGCTGGTAGGCGGAGGTTTTGAGCGACGCTTTTCCACGGCCAGCATGGCCGCGTTGCGCGGCTCTCCCTGTAGACTTCAGCCCAGTTCTGAGAGCAGAGGGAAGGCTAAGTCAGGAAGGCCCGGGTCTGGATCGCTCTGTATTTCCAGGTACCCGGACCGGTGCTGTATCGGCTGGCCGTGGGAGGAAAAGTTTACTGAGGAAAGTAAACAGTAGTTACTCGTGGTTCTGTTTATCAGTGTATTCACACTGCTAACTCTACTCTTCAAACTTCTGGGTGATGTCACTGCAGAACCAGAAGGGTGACCTTAGTTAACCAGAACCTTCCATAAACGAGAAATTTGAGGTTAGGTGTAACTGGTAATGGTTCTTTCATTCCGTAAATGGGACGGTGGAACATTATCTATAGTCGACTAAATGGGGAGCAATTCACGGGGTTGAATAGCTAACACTTGTACTTAGAACAAATTTTCCTTTAGTTTGTTGCAAGTTAATTCGGCAGTATTGAGGCTAATCTCGAGAAAGAAATTGTTGTTAAGGAAGAAAACAACATAAATATCGTCAACTTCTAAATTACGGGAATAGCAATCGATTTGTGCAGAGAAACTCCCATTAGGCGGTTGTTCTAATTACCCAATAGGTTCTTGAGGGTAAGGAGTAACTGATGTGGAAACTTTGGAGAGGGTGTAGAAATTTACTAAGATACTCGGAGTAGAGGGCATGTGCTATAAGGAGAGGTTGGACAGTGTTAGGTTGTTTTTACTGGAGCACTGGAGGCTGTCGGGAGACGTGATGGAGGTTTGCAAGATTGTTCAGAGGCATGGATGGAGTAATCAGCTGGGTTTTTTTTCCCCTAAGTTGAAATTTATCAGAATCAGGTTTATTGTCACTGACTTATGTCCTGAAATTTGTTGCTTCCTGGCAGTAATGCAGTGCATGATTTAAAAAAAAATCTACAAGTTATGAAATAGTGGAAAAGGTGAATAATGAGGTAGCTATCATGGGTTCATGAATCACTCAGAATTTGATGATCAAGGGGAAGACATTGTTCCTAAAAGTTTGAATGTGGGTCTACAGGCTCCTGTATCTTCTCCCTCATAGTTGTAATGCAAAGAAGGCACCCCTGCCCCCAGAAGGTGAGGTCCTTAATGCCTCTTTCTTCAGGCACTGCCCTTTGAAGATGTTCTGGATGGTGGGGAGGGTTGTACAGTTTGATTCTACAGCCCTCTGTGACCTCTTGCAATTCTGTGCTTTGGAGGCTCCATACCAATCTGGATGCTTTAAACCTTACAATAGAAATTTGCAAGATTCTTTGGTGACCTACCAAATCTCCTCAAACTCAAAATGAAGTAGAACTGCTCATGGCCTTCTTCCTGACTGCCTCAATATGTTGGGCCCAGAATAGATTCACTGACATTGATTTATTGAAGTACTGCATGGAATCAGCTCTTTGAGCCGCACTGCTGAGCAACAGCTGATTTAACCCTCGCTTAATCATGGTACAATTTACAATGACCAATTAATCTAAGCTGTTCATCCTTTCCATCACTGACCCCTCAATGAGGACTAATGAGTGCTGTTCTCCTGGCTTTCTCTTCCTGAAGTTCACAATTCCTTGATCTTGTTAAACGTGAGGTGGTTACAATGCCACTCAACTGATGCACCATCAATAACTCACACTGAGACGTAGGCGAGATATCGGCTTTTATTGACTGGAAGAAGGAACCAGGAGTGAGTGTCTATCATACAAGGTCCTGGAGACTGAGGCCGATCTTCAGGCCGCAGGTCTCCTTTATACAGGGGCCTGTGGGAGGAGCCACAGGAGCAGTCAGCAGGGGCGTGTCCCGACAGGCACATAGTTCACCACATTCACCCCCCCTTCGTTTGAAAAAGTCCTCATGTAGCGAAGGTTCTTACAAGTCAAGCCGATCAGGCGGTCGAATCTGTCGCTGCGATCTACGTAGCACCGGCTGTGACCGCATAGGTGCCGGCAACATTGGCGATTGCACAGGGGACGGGGGTTGCGCGTGTTCTTGCCCACTAGGCGCCGGTGATCCCTCATGCATGTGCGAGGCGCCTGGTATAAACGCGTACGAAACGCCCGGTATACAAGTGTCGTGAGGAGTCTGTGTAGGGCCTGGTGAGTACGGTGTCACCTCTGGTGCAGGGTTCACAGTTACCGGAGAGCCTTCAGGGTAGTGGTCTGCTGCACCTGCGGGTGCCAGGTCGCGGATGGAGACCGTGTCCTCCCGCCCATCAGGTAAGACCACGTAAGCATACTGGGGGTTCGCATGGAGAAGGTGAACCCTCTCCACCAGCGGGGAGTATTTATTGCTCCTCACATGTTTCCGGAGCAGCACTGGCCCCGGGGACGTCAGCCAAACTGGTAGGGTGGTCCCAGTGACAGACTTCCTGGGAAAAGAGAATAGGCGTTCGTGAGGGGTGGCATTGGTGGACGTACATAACAGAGAGTGGATAGAGTGCAGTGCCTCAGGGAGGACCTCCTGCCATCGAGAGACCGGCAACCCTTTGGACTTGAGGGCTAAAAGTGTGGCCTTCCACACTGTGGCATTCTCCCGCTCTACCTGGCCATTACCCCGGGGATTATAACTCGTGGTCCGACTGGTAGCAATGCCCCTAGCTAGCAAGTACTGGCGCAGCTCTTCACTCATAAAGGAGGACCCTCTATCACTGTGGATATAGCAGGGATACCCGAACAGAGTGAAGAGCTGGCGCAGGGCTTTTATGACGGACGTGGCAGTGGTGTCGGGGCAGGGGATGGCAAAGGGGAACTGTGAGAACTCGTCAATAACACTGAGAAAATAGACATTGCGGTCAGTGGAGGGAAGGGGGCCCTTAAAGTCAACACTCAGGCGTTCAAAAGGGCGGGTGGCCTTGACAAGTTGTGCCGTGTCAGGACAGTAGAAGTGCGGTTTGCACTCGGCACAAATTTGGCAGTCCCTGGTCATCGTCCTGATGTCCTCCAGGGAGTACGGCAGGTTCCGAGCTTTCACAAAATGGTAAAATCGGGTGACCCCCGGATGGCAAAGTTGTGCATGAAGGGCGTACAGCTGGTCGAGCTGTGTGCTAGCACATGTTCCCCGGGATAGGGCATCAGGGGGCTCATTGAGTCTGCCAGGCCGGTACAGGATATCATAGGTGTAGGTGGAGAGTTCTATCCTCCACCGCAAAATCTTATCATTTTTGATCTTGCCCCGCTGTTGGTTGCTGAACAGGAACGCAACCGAGCGCTGGTCGGTCAGCACAGTGAATCTTTTGCCAGCAAGATAGTGCCTCCAGTGCCTAACAGCCTCCACTATGGCCTGGGCTTCTTTCTCCACCGCGGAGTGCCGTATTTCAGAGCCTTGGAGGGTGCGAGAAAAGAATGCTACTGGTCTGCCTTCCTGATTAAGGGTAGCAGCCAGAGCGAAATCGGAGGCATCACACTCCACTTGGAAGGGAGCGGTCTCGTCCACTGCATGCATCGTAGCTTTGGCAATGTCCGCTTTAATGCAGTTGAAGGCCGCGCAGGCCTCAGCAGAGAGGGGAAACGAGGTAGACTTGACCAGGGGGCGAGCCTTGTCTGCGTAATGGGGGACCCATTGGGCGTAATAGGAAAAAAACCCCAGGCACCGTCTGAGGGCCTTGAGAGTGGTGGGAAGAGGGAGCTCTAACAGGGGGCGCATACGTTCGGGATCAGGCCCAATAACCCCGTTTTCCACGACATACCCAAGTATAGCAAGGCGGGTGGTACCAAAAACACACTTGTCCCTGTTATAAGTAAGGTTCAGAGCTGCGGCCACTTGGAGAAACCGTTGGAGGTTGGCGTCGTGATCTGGCCTGTCATGACCACAGATGGTGATGTTATCCAGATAGGGAAATGTGGCCTGCAGTTGGTACTGGTCCACCATCCGGTCCATTTCCCTCTGGAAGACAGAGACACCATTCGTGACACCGAAAGGGACGCGCAGGAAGTGATAGAGCCGGCCGCCCGCCTCGAAGGCGGTGTAGGGGCGGTCCTCTGGGCAGATGGGGAGCTGGTGATAAGCGGATTTCAGATCTATTGTCGAGTACACCTTATACTGAGCAATCTGGTTGACCATATCCGCGATGCGGGGTAGGGGGTATGCGTCAAGCTGCGTAAACCTATTGATGGTTTGACTATAGTCCACCACCATCCTATTTTTCTGCCCAGTCCGAACAACAACCACCTGGGCCCTCCAAGGGCTTGTGCTCGGCTCAATGATCCCCTCCCTGAGCAGCCGCTGCACCTCCGACCGAATGAAGGCCCGGTCCCCCGCGCTGTACCTCCTGCTTTTGGTTGCCACAGGTTTACAGTCGGGGGTCAGGTTGGCGAACAGCGGTGGGGAAGGGATCTTGAGAGTGGAGAGGCTGCAAGTGTCAGTAGCGCAGCTGTTGGCCTGGTTCTGGATGGGATGTGTGTGTCCGTGTGTGTGTGTGGTCAGTAGCGGGGTATGTGAAGAAGTCCCACAAAACTGAGGATTCTTGACAGTGAGTGGTGGGAGGGGCCCGTCGTATACCATAGTCACACTTTCGAGATGGCTCTGGAAGTCCAGCCCCAATAGCACAGGTGCACACAGATTAGGCATGACCAGCAGTTCAAAGTCCCGATATACTGTGCCTTGCACCACCAAAGTCGCTACACAACCCGCCCGGATGTCTGCGGACTGCGACCCAGAGGCCAAATGGAACCTCCGACTGACCGGCCGCGTTGCAAGTCCGCAGCGTTGCACTGTGTCCGGGTGAATAAAACTCCCAGTGCTGCCCGTGTCAAACAGGCATCCAGTCCAATGCCCCTCCACCTGGATGTCCATCATGGATCTTGCAAGCTGGTGTGGGGCGCTTTGGTCGAGAGTCACAGTGGCCAGAGTTGGATTGCCGTCGGGGTACCCGGTCAGCATCGGAGGGTCGGGGGCGGGGCATGCTGACGCCGACAAAGATGGCCGCTCACATCCGGGGTACCCGGTCAGCATCCGAGGATCGGGGGCGGGGCGTGCTGACGTCGACAAAGATGGCCGCCCACATCCCGGCATACAAGATGGCGGCCCCCACGTTTCACCCGCAGCGCTGCACTCCGCTCGAGGTTGAGACTTACAGACCTTGGCGAAGTGGCCCCGCTTTCCGCAGCTGGAGCAGGTCGCTTCTCGCGCTGGACAGCGTTGTCGAGGATGTTTCTTTTGGCCACAGAAATAACAAGGCACGAGTTTCTTACGGGCCACAGCCGTGGTCTGGGTCGGGGAGCTCGTGGAATCACGACTGGCAGCGGCGTTGGCGAATTCGCTCCCGGGAGCCGGCGGTGGCGGGGTCTGAGGCGTCCACGAAACCGGCGGGGAATCGCGCGACTGGACAGCGTCGGCGTTATGCCGCGCAGCTTCTAGAGCGTTGGCCTTCTCTATCGCCGAGCTTAAGGTAAGATCCGAGTTCTCCAGCAGCCGCTGGCGCATGTACACTGACCTCAGTCCCGTCACAAAGGCGTCTCGCACCAGCAGCTCCGCATGCTGTTCTGCCGTGAGCGTCTTGCAGTCACAAGCTCGGACGAGTGTCTGTAGTGCTCGGAGAAACTCAGCGCACGATTCGCCAGGCCGCTGTAGCTAAGCGATGTCTTGCGTAGACGGTGTTCACCGGCCGCAGGTACTGTCGTTTGAGGGCGTCCAGTCCCCCTTCGTAGGTCGGCAGGTCCCGGATAATGGAGTAAACTTTGGGGGTGACCCTCGAGAGTAGGATTCTGTGCATAACGGCGGGTTCAGTCGCACGAAGCTCCGCCAAGTACGATTGGAAGCATGCAAGCCAGTGTTCAAAAGCGAGAGCTGCGTCAGGGTCTTGAGGGTCCAAATCCAACCGGTCCGGACGCAAAACGGGTTCCATGTTTTAAAACTTCCAGTCAATAAAATTGATGCACCATCAATAACTCACACTGAGACGTAGGCGAGATATCGGCTTTTATTGACTGGAAGAAGGAACCAGGAGTGAGTGTCTATCATACAAGGTCCTGGAGACTGAGGCCGATCTTCAGGCCGCAGGTCTCCTTTATACAGGGGCCTGTGGGAGGAGCCACAGGAGCAGTCAGCAGGGGCGTGTCCCGACAGGCACATAGTTCACCACATCAACCAACTGATTAATCTCACTCCATTATGCTGCTATCTGAGATTCTACCAACAGTGATGTCATTGAATTTGTATGTGGTGTTTGAGCATGAGTGTCAGTGCAGAGAGAATAGAGCAGCAGGCTAAGCATGCATCCTTGAGCTTCACCTATGTTGATTGTCAGTGAAGAAATGTTTTTACTAATTTGCACTGAGATGGTCTGATGAGAAAGCCAAGGATCCAGTTGCAAAAGGAGGTACAGAGTCTTGAAAGCTTGTTGACTAATACTGGGGGGATGATGGTGTTGAACATCAAGCTGTAATCAATAAATGGCACATTGACATAGGTCTTGTCAAGGAATTCCAAAGCCAAGTGGAGAGCCAATGAGATTGCGTCCACTGTAGATGTTGTAGCCTTAGCCAAATTGTGGGGGGTTCAACTCTCTGCTGAGGCAGGAATTAATTCTAGCTATAACCAATCTCTGAAAGCACTTCATAGTAGATGTGAGTGCTACTGGGTGTAGTTGTTGAGGCTGTTCTTGGGACTGGTATGACTAATGCAGATTTGAAGCCCACTGGACCTCTGACAGCAACAGTGAGGCTGAAGATGTCCTTGAATACACCAGCCAGATAGTTAGCACAGTTTTTCAGTATCCTGCCTGATGCATTGTGAGGCTTCATTCTCTTGAAGGCTGTTTTGATATTTCTAAGATGGAGATCACAGGGTTGCAAGTTGTTGTGGGGATTTGTATAGGTGTAGTGTTAGTCTCCCTTTCAAAACATATATAAAAGGCATTGAGCTCATTGGGGAGTGAAGCATTGCTGTCATTTATGCTATTAGGTTTTGCTTTGTCAGAAGCAATTGTGTGCAAATCCTGCCATAGCTATCATGCATCTGATGTTTATTCTAACTTCACATGGCATTGCCTTTTTGCTTTCAAGTCTGGGTTTTTAGAATTTTGGATTGCCAGTCTTAAATGCCACAGATCTAGCCCTCAGTAAACTGCATTCCTCCAGATCTCCTGGTTCAAGAAGACTTGGTATATTCTTGAAGGGCCATTTGTCAACATTTCTAATGTTTAATACTAGAAGGCAAACATTTTAGGTGAGAGAGATTAAGTTCAAAGGAGATGTGCAGGGAAAGTTTTGCCTTCACAGAGTGGTGAATCCCTGGAATGTGCAGTCATGGCGGTAGTGGAAACAAATATGATAAAGACTCTTAAGGGATTCTTGCATAGGTACCTGAATACGCAAAGAATGGAGGTATGTTGGATGTTGTGTAGGCAGAAGGGAATTTTTAGTTAGGAATTTAAACACTTGCTTAATGACTTTGGTACAACATTATGGGCCAAAGGGCCTATTCTTGTGCTGTTTTATGTTCTGAATAACTGGGGCTAACCTAGCTTAGGTTTTATTGGACTAGATTGCTGTTATCACAGATTGTTTCCATGTATTAAACTGTAACTCTTATAATAGTAAAGAGTTGTGCCGGAAATGCAAGTGGTTTCACTCATGGAATGTTGCAACCTCTTTTAAAGTTTAATCACTTAGTTTTTAATTAAAATATACATCCTTTAAGATTGAAGATATTTTTGCAAACAATAATGATGAAATAATATTCAGAGGCTTCTCATGAAATACTTTGTTGGGTAAACCATACTTTGCTAAACTAACAGACAAATATAAAGTGTATTTGGAAGAAAGGATTGAATTTAAGTACCTGATTGTATGAAACATTACTGAGATGTGCAATTGTTTTGTTCCAAGCTGAGCAACTGATTCATACTTCAGTGTTTTAGTAATGCAGTTAGCAGAAACACTGGGGCTATATTATAGACCACCTAACAGTTCATGGTGTTTTGAAGAACAAAATCATAGAGAGCTTACATTCTGTTTCAAGAAAGTTAAGAATGTTATTGTAGGTGATTTTTAACTTTTCACATATTGCATTCTCATACAGTAAAAGGAATAGATGGGATTAAGTTTGTCAAATGTGTTCAGGAAAGTTTAATCATTATAAAGAAGTCCCATTAAGAGTGCAGGAGTTGATCTACTATTAGATAATGAGACAGGACAAGTGACAGAAGTTTATAGGGGAACACTTTGCACCTAGTGATCATAATGCCACTAGTTTTAAAGTAAATATGAAAAACAATGTCTGTCTGGTCTGTGGTTTGAATTTCTAAATTGGAGAAAGGCAAATTTTGATGTTATCAGAAAGGATCTGGCAAATGTGGATTGGGACAGGCTGTTTTCTGGCAAAGATGCACTTGGTAAGGCATCCAAAATTGAAATTTTGAGTACAGAATAAAAAGTAAAGATAACATGTTTAGAGAACCTTGGTTATCAAGAAAGATTGAAGCCCTGCTGAAGAGGAAATAAAAGAAGGTGCATAGCAGGTAGGAACAAATGTGGTGCTTAAAAGAAGGCCTGAGCTTGCCCCAGTAGTTAAGACGAAGGAGAATCCTAAAAGATTCTACAGATATGTTAAAGGGAGAAGGATTGCAGGGGACAAAGTTGGTTCTGTGGAGGATGAGAATGGTAATCTCTGCATGGAGTCAAAAGAGATGCAGGAGATCTTAAATGTTCTTTTTGCATTTGTATGTACTCGAGAGATGGACACAATCTTTAGAAGTGAGGTAAAGCAGCAGCGAGGTCATGGACCCTATACAGTTTACAGAAGAGGAGGTGCTTGCTGTCTTCAGGCAAATCAGGGTGGATAAATCCCATGGGTCTGACAAAGTGTTCCCTTGGACTCTGTGAGGGGCAACATCAAAAATTGCAGTAGCCCGAGCAGAAATATTTAAATCATCCTTAGCAACAGGTGAGGTACTGGAGGATTAGAGGATAGCTAATGTACTCAAGCTGCTTAAGAAAGGCTCTAAAAATAAACCAGGAAATTATAGGCCAGTGAGCTTGACATCAGTAGTGGGAAAGTTATTAGAAGGTATTCTGAGGGACCAGATATGAGCATTTGGGTAGATGGACTGATTAGAGATAGTCAGCTTGGCTTTTTACGTGTTAGGTCATGTCCTGTCTAACCAATCTTAAGAGTTTTTTGAGGAAGTTACCAGGCAAGTTGATGAAGGCAAGGCAGTGGACATTGTCTATATGGACTTCAGTAAGGCATTTGACAAGGTCCTGCATGGGAGGTTGGTCAGCAAGGTTCAGTTAGCTGGCTTCCAAGATGAGATAGTAAATTGAATTAGATATTGGCTTTGTGGGAGAAGCCAGACTATGGTCGTTAGGTAGATACTTTATTGATCCGAAAGGCAATTGCTGTGTCACAGCAGCATAAAAAGTGTACAGATATACAAGTATCAGAAGAGGAGTAGAAAGAATAAAAAAATAAGTTGACTCAAACAGTTTAACAGGAGTGGGTCATCACTTCCCTGGCCAAAGGTTGACTCATTATAGAGCTTAATGGTCAAGAGTAAGAATGACCTCATAGAGAGCTCTTTGGAGCAGTGCAGTTGTCTTAGTCTATTGCTAAAAGTACTCCTCTGTTCAGCCATGAGAGCATGCAGAGGGTGTGAAACATTCTCAAAAATTGCCAGGATTGTAGGGTTCTTTGTTCTATCACAGCCTCCAGTGTGTCCAGTGTGACTCCTATAACAAAGCCAGCCTTTCTAATCAGTTTATTGTGCCTGTTAACATCACTCGTGTGGATGCTATTGGCCCAGCACACCATCGCATAGAAAATTGTACTGGTGACAACAGACTGGTAGAGCACGTGAAGGAGAGGCCTACATACTCCAAAGGACCTCAGTCTCCTCAAGTAGATGAGGTGATTCTAGCCCTTCTTGTACACAGCCTCTGTGTTAGTGCTTCACTCAAGTCTGTCATCCAGGTGTCCCCCCCAGATACTTGTAGGTCCTCACTAAATCCACATCCTCATCAAAGGTAACTGGGAGTAGTGTAGATTTAGTCTTCCTAAAGTCTATTACCATCTCTGTTGTCTTACTGACACTGAACTGCAGACAATTCAACTTGTACCATTTGACAAAGTCCTCCACCAGGGCTCCCATTCTCCCATCCTCCCCTTATACACCCAGCTATTGCTGAGTCATAAGGGAATTTCTGTAGATGACATGACTCAGTGTTTTATCTAAAGACAGGTATGCAGTGTAAACAGCTCTGAAGCCACATAAACTGTGGTCTGCCAGTCAGGTAGTCAATTATCTGGGATATAATGGAGGTGGCAACCTGCATTGAAAGGAGCTTCTCCCCCAGCAATGAGGGCTGTACGATATTGAAGGCACTTGAGAAATCAAAAACATGATTGTCACTGTGTTGCCCTACTTATCCAAATGGGAGAAGGTGGTAGATGTTTGCCTCTCTGACTCGAGGCCTGTGACAAATGGAGTGCTGTAGAGATCATTGCTGGGTTCATTGTTGTTTTTCATTTTTATCTATGATCTGGATGATAATGTGGTTAATTGGATCAGCAAGTATGTGGATGGCACCAAGAATGGGGATGCAGTGGACAATGAAGAACTTGAAGGATCTGGACCAGCTGAAAAATGGCAAATAGAATTTAATGCAGTCAAGTGTGAGGTGTTGCACTTCTGTAGGACCAGGGTAGGTCTTATACAGTGAATGGTAGAGCATTGAGGAATGTGGTAGAACAGAAAGATCTGGGAATACTGGTCCACAATTCATTGAAAATAGAGGCACAGGTAAATAGGGTTGTAAAGAAAGCTTTTGGAACATTGGCCTTCATAAATCACTGTAAGTACAGGAGATGGGAAGTTAGGTTGAAATTGTATAAGATGTAGGTGAACCCTAATTTGGAGTATAGTGTGCACTTTCGGTCACATACCTACAGGAAAGAAGTAAATAAGTTTAAGAATACAGAGAAAAATTACAAGGATGTTGTCAGGACTGGATTAACCTGAGTGATAAGGAAAAATTGAATAGGTTAGGACTTTATTTCTTGGAATGTAGAAGTTTGAAGGGAGATTTGATAGAAGTAAGCAAAATTGAGGGGTATAGATAGGGTAGATCCAGGCAGTCTTGATCCACGGAAGTTGGGTCTGACTACAACTAGAGATCATTGGTTAAGGGTGAAGGGTGAAATGTTTAATGGGAACCTGAGGGGGAACCTCTTCACTCAGAGGTTAAAGAGTTGCCAACGCAAGTGGTGCATGTGAGCTCAATTTCAATGTTTAAGAGAAGTTTTGGTAGGTACATGAATAGTAGTGATATGGATGTGTATGGTCCAGGAGCAGGTTGATGGGACTGGGCAGTTTAAGTGGTTTAGCATGGACAAGATGGATCAAATGGTCTACTTCAGAGTTGTGCTGTGCTTTTCTATGACTCTGACTCACTGCTGCACGGCATCAGCAATCTTCCAATGCTGTCTGTGTGGAATTTGCATGCCTGGTTCTGGTTTTCACCTGCATTCAAAAACAAGGATATAACACTGACACTTCCTAAAGCACTGATGAATCTTCACTTGGAGTATTGTGAGCAGTTTTGGGTCCCTTATTAAAGAAATGATGTGCTGACTTTGGATAGGGTTCAAAGGGTGTTCACAAAATGATACACCCAAAATACTGGTGGAATGCAGCAGGCCAGGCAGCATCTATAGGAAGAAGTACAGTCGACGAACTCAATTCTGCATACCTCAACACTGTTTTATCCCCCCCTTGTTCAATCCCTTTCCACCTATGCTTGTGACACTTCTCACGCTTTTAATTTTTTCTATGATTTTAAATTCCCTGGCCCCCACCGCCTTATTTTCACCATGGATGTCCGGTCCCTATACACCTCCGTCTCCCACCAGGAAGGTCTCAAAGCTCTCCACTTCTCTTTGGATTCCAGACCTAACCAGTTCCCCTCTACCACCACTCTCCTCCGTCTAGTGGAATTAGTCTTTACTGTTAATAGTTTCTCCTTTGGCTCCTCTCACTTCCTCCAAACCAAGGGTGTAGCCACGGGCACCCATATGGGTCCAGCTGGGCCTGCCTTTTTGTTGGCTTTGTGGAACAGTCCATTTCCAAGCCTATACTGGTATTGTCCCCCTCTTTTCCTTCACTACATCGACGATTGCATTGGTGCTGCTTCCTGCATGCATGTGGAGCTCGTTGACTTCATTAACTTTGCCTCCAACTTTCAAATTTACCTGGTCCATTTCCGACATCTCCCTCCCCTTTCTTGATCTTTCTGTCTCCATCTCTGGAGATGGCTTATCTGCCAATATCTACTATAAGCCTACAGACTCTCACAGCTACCTGAATTATTCCTCTTCCCACCCTGTCTCTTGCAAAAATGCTATCCCCTTCTTGCAATCCCTCTGTCTCCGCCGCATCTGTCCTCAGGATGAGGCTTTTCATTCCAGGACGAAGGAGATGTCTTCCTTTTTTAAAGAAAGGGGCTCCCCTTCCACCATCAACTCTGCTCTCAAACGCATCTCTCCCATTTCACGCGCATCTGGTCTCACCCCATCCTCCTGCCATCCCATTCGGGATAGGGTTCCCTTTGTCCTCACCTGCCACCCCACCAGCCTCTGGGTCCAACATATAATTCTGTGTACTTCCGCCATCTCCAATGGGATCCCACCACCAAGCACATCTTTCCCTCCCCCCCCCCCCCCCCCGCTTTCCACAGGGATCGCTCCCTATGCGACTCCCTAGTCCATTTGTTGCCCCCCCCCATCCCTTCCCGCCAATCTTCCTCCCAGCACTTAACCTTGTAAGCAGAACAAGTGCCCGATTTGCCCTTACACTTCCTCCCTCACTACCATTCAGGGCCGCAGACAGTCCTACCAGGTGAGCGACACTTCACCTGTGAGTTGGCTGGTGTGATATACTGTGCCCGGTGCGGCCTTCTGTATATTGGTGAGACCGGACACAGGCTGGGACTCTGTTTCGCTGAACACCTAAGCTCTGTCTGCCAGAGAAAGCAGGATCTCCCAGTGGCCACTCATTTTAATTCCACTTCCCATTCCCATTCTGGTAAGTCTATCCATGGCCTCCTCTACTGTCTAGATGAAGCCATACTCAGGTTGGAGGAACAACACCTTGTATTCCTGACAAGTCCTGACGAAAGGTCTCAACCCGAAACGTTGACTGCTCCTTTCAACGGATGCTGCCCGACCTGCTGAGTTTTTTGTACACCTTGTATTCCATCTAGGTAGCCTCCAACCTGATGGCATGAACATTGATTTCTCTAACTTCCGTTAATGCCTCCCTCCCCTTCTTGCCCCATCCCTTATTTATTTATTATCTCCCCCCCCCCCCCATTTTTTACTTTTCTCTCTCTCTCTTTCTGTCTCTGTTTCTCTCACAATCATTCTTGCCTGTTCTCCATCTCCCTCTGGTGCTCCCCTCCCTTTTTTTTCTCCCTAGGCCTCTCATCCCATGATCTTTTCCCTTCTCCAGCTGTGCATCCCTTTTGCCAATCAACTTTCCAGCTCTTAGCTTCAGCCCTCCCCCTCCTGTCTTTTCCTATAATCTTGGATCTCCCCCTCCCACTTTCAAATCTCTTATTAATCTTATCTTTTCGTTAGTCCTGATGAAGGGTCTCAGCCAAAAACGTCGATTGTACTTCTTCCTACAGATGCTGCCTGGCCTGCTGCGTTCCACCAGCATTTTGTATGTGTTGCTTGAATTTCTAGCATCTGCAAATTTCCGCATGTTCACTAAATGATTCTGTGTTTGAAATGTTTATCATATGGAGAGCATTTGATGGCTCTGGACCTGTACTTACTGAATTCAGAAGTGGGGGTGGTGACCTTATTATCGAATGTTGGAATACCTTGATGGAGTGGTTGTAAAGAGGATGTTTCCTGTGGTGGGTAAGTATTAAGACCAGCCTCAGAATAGAGGGGCATCCTTTTTGAATGGAGATAATCTTACTTAACCAGAGTAATGAATTTGTGGAATTCATTGCCACAGGTGGCTGTGTAGGCCAGTCAATGGACATTTAATGCAAAGGTTGATAGATTTTTGATTAGTCAATGCAGAGAAATGGATTAGCCATGATGAAATGGCAGAACAGGCTTGCTGGGCCAAATGGCCTGATTCTGCTCCTGTATTTTACTGTCTTATTCCAAACACACACATGTTTGAAAGTTAGTTGGCCATTAAGTTTTCCCGAGTGTAGTTGAATCTTGACAGAATTGATTAGAATGCAGAGAAGTATAGTGGGAGAATGGTATTGCTCTGAAAACTGATGTGGACTTAATGGGCTGGATGGCCTATGCTGAAAGGAAATCTAAGTGTTTATTTGAAGATGTTTTGTATGTATTTTAAAATAAACAATAAAAATGTTGTGTGGTCAATATTGGTAAGGAGGAGGTACTCAATTCTGTCATTACTTACCAGGCGAGCAACACAAGGGCAACGAATGGATATAGCATCACATGGGTGTTAAATTGGAAAACGTGTTTGAGTAGAGAGGAATTATCTCAGCTTATTAATTTACTTGTTAGTATACTTAATGATTTACTGTGCATTCACAGTCTGTGGAAAGAATATGCTGAAATGAGCTTTTCATCATTATGTTACAGCACTATTGTAGAATATTGTGCTCTTGCTCACTACGCTGTGAGTGATTTTTGCCTTTCAGTTCAATATATTTGTTTAAAGCAGGATTCTCTGCCTTAACTCATTTTAACAAACAAAGTGGGAACAAGATGAGATCTTCTGACAAAATGGATGATTAAATCAAACTAATAAATTTGTTAAAAAAATAAATCACCAGCTTGCTTGTTTTCTCATTTCACGGAGCTGAGAAGCAACCAAGTGTTAAGGATAATATTTGGCTATATATTTAACATATCATTGGCCAATATAGAAAACTTGCAATTTTTGTAGTGAATAAAAGTCATAGAAATAATGGAGGGCTCCATGTTTTTATTGCTTTTCATATTTTGTTACAGTTCATGTATAAATTGACTGCTTAAACAATTAAGCTGCTGTAACTTGTTTGTAATAAATAACTTGGAATGAAGCATTTCAGTTTTTTTATTCCATTAAACTATTTATGGCAGCACAACTGGCTATTGATGTTACCATAGGCTGTATTTTAAAAATGGATGAAAACTACCTGATTTGGTAGGCATGTTACTGCAGTTAAACATTGGTTAATATTTTGTTCCCCATAAAGTGGCTGAGCATACTGCTGAACTACATAAACAAACACTTTAACATGGAAGATTCACAAGTGTTTTTTTTAATGCAACATAGCTGGTAGGAATGGAGAATAACTGCTCTTGACAGAATAGTGTATTCTCAAACAAAGTTTTCAAGGTTCCAGGCCCAGTATTTGGTGATCGGTGGATCATGGTTTGATACCAAAGATCAAAGTCTGAAGAATGATCACGTCTGGAAGTTGAGGTCTGATGGCCAGAGCTCTGAGTTTATGAGTCTGAGTCAGCTAGAGGCTAAAGATGGCCTTTTCTGGGGTTGGAGGACTCTGTGGGTGGGCAGGAGGGAGGAACATGGCTTGTTTTGGGGATGTTGTTTTGTCACTTTTTTTGGGTTGTTCTGCCAAGTATTGTGGGTAGGTTGCTTTCTTAGTGTTGGAATGTGTAATGACATTTGTGGGCTGCCCCAGCACACCCTTGGGTGTGTTGGTTGTTAATGCAAACCCACATTTCACTATGTGCTTCGATAAATAAATCTGAATCTTGATTTTGAAGGATTGTCTTCTGCCTTATTACAGAAAGGATATGGGAGCTTTAGAATGGTTGCTGAGGTGATTTGCCAGCATGGTCACTAAACAAGGCAACAGATCTTATTAGCAGAGGTTGAATGAGATAGTTTTTCACTTTGGAGCAATGGAGGATGAGAGGAAACTTGATAGACACGTATATGATTGAGAAGCACAGATATAATGGACAGCCAGGCTGGTGTTGGCCAATACCAAAGGATATGTATTCAAGTTGAGGAGAGGAAAGTTCAGGGGAGATGGCAGAGGTAGGTGTTTGGAGCATATTGTTGGAATTGTAAAGGATGATAAAATAGGGATATTTAAAAGGATTGTTAGATTGTTACGTTGATGTTAGAAAAATTGAGTTTTTTTGGGCTTTGTTGCAAGTAAGGATTAGATTGATTGTAGAGCAGGTTTATATAAGCTGGCACAACATCTTGGGTTGATGGGCCTCCACTGTCCTGTTCTGTTTTATGTATCTTTGAAATGTTCTACTGTTGCTTCTGAATATATTCCCCAATGATGAATGTAAGCTGCTGGTCTATTTGTCTGCTTTCTTTTTTCTTACTGAATAGATTCATTGGTCAAGTTCTAATTTCTTAGAACAGTTACAAATATTAGGAAATTTTAGAGGAAAAGAACTACCATCTATTACCTCTGCAGTTGCCTCTTTTAAACAATAGGAATGCAAATCATCAGGTCTAGGTGATGTAGCTGTCTTTTACTCAATAGTTTACTTTTTCCTTGTGATTATCGATTGTTTAAAGTTCTTTCTTCCCATTTGCTTCCAGATTTTATACTAATATTGGAATGCTTTCAGTATTTTATACAATGAAAACATAAAATATTTCTTCAGAATCTTGCCATTTCCTTTTATTGACTCTTCTGTCATACCTACTGAAAAGAGCTATTAAAAAACCTGGTCTTAGTCATCCTCCAATCATTATTACGTTTGTTGATCTGACAGTGCAGTTTAAAAAATTTAGCCTTTTTTAATCCTGTCATGGCTAGATCCTTCCTTACAATCCTGCCAGTTATTTGAGCCTTTTCAACTTTTAGCTTCAAATTGTTTTCATCACTACATTGGTGGTTGTTTGGGGCCTAACACACCATCTCTTTAGTAACAATCTGCTGCAGGAACTCAGCAGGTCAAACAGCATCTGTTGGAGGAAAGGAATAGTGGATCCCATAAATGTCTCTTGACCTGCTGAGTTCTTCCAGCAGATTGTTTGTTACTCTGGATTCCAACATCTGTAATATCTTGTATTCACGGTGTTTCTTAATTTTAGAAAGTGGAGTAACAGACTAATTTTATGATCAATCATTTATTTCAACTTTATCACATTTTTCAAAGTACAGAATGAGATAAATTGGCCTATCAAATCAATGCCTACTCTAGGCAATCTCATTAACCCCAGCCCTGTAATCCTCATATTTACATACTGTAGTGATAATTTACAGTGGACATTGAACCTACCAACCAAGGATGTGAGAGGAAACCGAAACACAGAAAACCCACACACTTGCAGGAAGAAGATGCAAATGACATATCGACAGCACCAGACAGCACCAGGATTTAACCCATGTCACTGGAGTGTGAGACAGCTGCACCACTGTTCTGAAAGTAGAAAAGTGTGTTGAATCTGGTTTTTCATCATGAAAGCCATGTACGTCGAAGTACTTTGAAATCAACCATTAGTTCCTAAAATTAATTTATTTACTGGGGAAATGGATATTAATTGGACAAGTATTGGAATTTTTAAATGAGTTAAGCTTAGTAGGAGGAGAGAAGAAAATGGAATCATTAGTATTCCTTGTATCTCAAAACTTCCAAAGGATAACTATTGTATTTTAGCAATCACTTGGGTGGTGAAAGATTGAAATGAATGACATTTTGGTATTGTTCAATGGAATTCTTTGTAGCAGTTGTTCTAAATATTAAAGTTAGATGTTTGCAGTAGATGAAAACAAAGAAATAGAATAACTCAGTGGGTCAGAAGTATTGTGGAGAGAGGATTTTCAGGTCAGTAACTTTTTCAGAAGTTTGAATATCACCTATTACAATATCAGTTAGCAAGGGGTTTTGCATGTGAGAAAGAGGAGTTGGAGGAGGGGAGTGGATGGAGGCCTGGAGAAAAGAAATACTTTTACCCATATACACATGATGGTCACTTTATTAGGTACAGTTGTATACCTGCAAGTTAATGTAAAAAATCGAATCAGCCAATCGTGACATCAGCTCAATGTATAAAAGCATGCAGACATAGTCAAGAAGTTCAGTTGCTGTTCAGATCTATTATGAGATCTAAGTGACTTTGACTGTGGAATGAAATTGGTGTGCTGGTTTGAGTATTCTAGAAACTGCTAACATGGGATTTTCACACATTGTAGTTTCCAGAGTTTACAGTGAATGATGCAAACAAACAAAAAAGAATATCCAGTGAGCAGCAGTTCTTTGGGTGAAAATGTCCTGCTAATGAGAGAGGTCAGAGGAGAATGGTTAGACTGGTTCATTGACAGGGCTGCTTCTGCACACCTTTCACTTCCTTGCCTTCGTCTGCTGACTGGATACACCTTGGTGGTCGGTGTTACCATCTGTCAGTGGAGGAGGTCCCCAGTTGAAGTCTCTTTACCAGGAATGCTTCCCCTGTACATTGGGCAGTCTGAATAACAGGTTCTTGAGCAGGTTCACGACACCACATCCAGCTGGCCATTCTGCAGGCAGGAGGAGTTGGTGTACCATGCATATATGGAATGCGAGAGGTTGCAGCTGCTCCGAATTCGTCAAAGAGCTGCTTTGCCATTCTGGCTGCAGTTTAGTCCCATGCTACTCATCCACATGAATCCAATCAGAAGGGAGCAGGGGCAAGATGAGGATCTCCTGGTGGGCTTGGTCCTGGGCCTGGCCAATTATGACCATCCACAGGTCTGGGCGACGGAAGGTGGAGTGCACTGCCCAGGCTGACTGCACACCCATTTTCTGAGGATATGTCTGTGACCAGCTGTGCTTGGAGAGGGAGCACACGGTCGCGGTGGGCACATTGCGGGATATCTGTGAGCGGTGGACTCCCCACGATATAGACTCTATTATAGATAGTAGTGACTGTATAGTAATTTAAGTATAATTGTAAATATTGATTGTTTTATGTCTGTGTTGTAAATAAACTTTTATAGTTTTGAAACAAAAAGAAAGCTGAGAGGAAGGAAACAGTAATACAAGTAACCATGTGTTACAACAGTGGTGTGTGTAAGTGTATCTCTGAATGCACAACATGTTGAACCTTGAAGTAGATTGACTACAGCTGCAGAGTCCACAAACACACTCAGTGGCCACTCTGAGGTACAGATGGTACCTAATTATACTGTGGCCACTTTATTATGTTGTAGTGGTTTAAAAAAAGGAGCAAGAACATTTGTTAGTATTGCAGCCATGAATCTATTTTGTGGCTCATCAATTCTTATAAGTTTGTTCTGTTACACTGAGTATGTAGTTTTAATTTGTATGTTGATGTATAAGGGTATTTATTGTTTAGTATGATTACTATGCAAAAAACCTGATAAAGTATATTAATTAGCTGAAGAATATGTGGTGAAGATGCAATCAGATCTTATTTCTATTCATGGTAAAACATTCCAAGATGTTTTATTACCATAGCTGATTCTGCTATGAAATGTTGATTGGAAAAAATGGTTTAATTTCTGATTTTATTTAATCAAAAACTGCTCAAAATATTTTATTGCTGACTGCATCTTTCTGTTAAATTGGACAAATATTTAAGGTAACTGAATACAGGCAGTCCCCGGGATACGAACGAGTTCTGTTCCTGAGTCCATCTTTAAGTCGGATTTGTACATAAGTCGGAACAAGTACATTCGGTATTATTTAGCGTCAGTTAGTCATACATTTGTCTTAGTATGTAGTATATATTTTACCTTTCTATGCATATAAAACACTCAAGAAACGTATGTATTCCAATAATTAAACCACTACGTTGCTTTGTAATAATTATAGCTTTCGTCGGGGCAGGGCCTTTCACATGCTCCATTATTCTCACTTTATCCTTTAAAATTGTTCCAATCGTTGACCGACTGCAGCCTAACGCTTTTCCAGTGACCGATCTCTTTTCATCTCTTTCCAAACGCTTTATTATTTCCACTTTATTTTCAATCATGATCATTTCCCATCAATGGAACAGAAACACTGCAGGCGGCAGGTCCGGAGCTCCACCGGGTCTTAAGGACCACTGCACTGAATTCCCCGGGTCCTAAAGTCCACAGCACTGACACAAGTTAAATGGGACAAGTGGGGGCTGTGCTGGGTTTGGGTATTTGATCCTCCACAATATTCTGTGTGGGAATTTAAACTGGAGGTGGCAGTGTTTTTTTTAACAAGGTCGAGTTGAGAGCTCGACATCAACCCGGCATGGATGGAGAGTGTGCTTGGGAGCGGTCTGTCACTGGATTAAACTTGGGAACCTCTGTTCTTGAGCCCGGTGCTGATCTCACGGCGCCTCCAGCTGACTGGGAAGTCTGAATCTTGCTAAGAAAAATTTAAGCCAAATACAAAGTTACACACTCAACACAGCATCAACGGCAACGACTTAAAATGGCAGACGGTGTTCTCCTTCCTCAGTTCGTAAGTATGAATTGTTCATAAATTGGACGTTCATAACTGGGGGACTACCTGTATACAATGATATGTGTCTGGCGGGAGGAGTGGAATAGGTTTTTTTTAGATGAATTGACACTGATGTAGTATTAATTGCTTTTCTGTGCTTTGGATGGTTTGCATTATTGTAAATTCATGTGTATCCCCTGATTTATCATCAATTATAGTGGAAGTCCCTTTTTCAAAAGAGTCTAAATGGAAGGGCTCAATTTGGCCAAAGGCTGAGTCATAAGAGCAACAAATATTGGACCAGCAAAGGAAGAGGCCAAATAATTTGCCACTTCTGGCTTAATTCCTATCCTCTCCTCTTTTGAAAACAATTCAACCTTCCCATCCACCTTTAACCAAGTAGTTAAGTTGCAGCATCATATCAGAAATAACAGGGAAATGGGCCCATTGGCCCATCAAGTACACACCACTGATCAACCATCCACTTTACATTAAGCTATTATAATTTTTCCCCAGAAGCTTCTGCATTAAGGAGGATTAAAATATGAATGTTTTAGGAACCTTGACTGCGTGGATCCTCGCCAACTTGTATACCATGCCAACTTGAATGTACTGCATACAAGTTTCATTTGTTATTTAGTTAACCTTGTCAGCATTCAAACAATACCATTGTGAGAGGGCCATTACTGAAGAGGATTCCCCGCTGCACCCAGTTGCCCTGTGATTCCTGTTTCAGAGGCTGATGTCAGGCTGTCTTTCAGGAGGGTGAACCCCTCGCAAAGTAGCAAGCCCCAATGGAATATCAGGCAAGGCTTTGAAAACTTGTGTCAACCTACTGGCGGGAGTCCTCAAGGACATTTTCAACCTCTCACTTCCCAGCTCCTTACTTCATCTTCCACCTTCTTCTGGAAGAAGATGGTGCCAGTGAACAATGCATCCAAGGGTAATACTCTCCAGATATTTTATGAAGCTACTTTCACTTTTACGTCTTGCTCTTTCAAATGTTTTCCTGCTGTTGTTGGACTCTGGATCTACAGTTTGGTGTGTTTTCAGGCCTATTGAGTAATAGGCTTTGCTGTCTCTGAGAGACTTCTGTGAGGTTTTGAATGAAACTTGTGGCTTTGAGGTGAAGAAGCTTGGAGGCAGGTTGTGAGTTCATGATTGATTCCATTTCTCACTGATTAAAGAGCTGAGGAAGATTGAAATCATCGAGGTGAAAGGTGAAGGAAAATGGCTGTTCAGTACTGTCTACCAGCTTCTTGCTGGGTACTGCCGGAGGAAAGTCTCTGTGTCCCATTGTCCTCCCTCTTCCCCGATGGTGCCTGATTCCAGGATTGTGGTTTGTGGATTGGACTCTGTAATTCATGGTATGATGTGTTTCTGGTTTCTAGTCACTCTTTTTTTAAAATATATTGCTTTTTGGGCAAATTTGATTGGGGTACCCTGCAGATATTGAACAACACAACCTTGGATCGGCTGGAACTGCGCTGACCTGAATATGCCTGGCAACACAGACAAAATGCTGGAAGAACTCAACAGGTTAGGTAATATCTCTGGAAAATAGTGAACAGTCACCATTTTGTGCCAAGACCCTTCATCTCATGTTTGTGAATATGACTGGACTCTTTTGATTTTATGTTTTATATTCTGTGTTTTTTTCTTTTTTTTGCCATTTGTGCTATTTGACATTTTTTTTGCACATTGGGAGGGGATTTAAGGCTTTTCTTTGAATGGGCTCCATGGTTTTCTTTGCTTTGTGGCTGCCTGTAGGAAGACAAATTTCAGGGTTGCATCCTGCATGCGTACATTGGTAAGAAATGTACTTTGAATCTTTATTCTGGCTTCTTACCCCCTCCTTTCCAGCCCTGATGAAGGGTCTCGGCCCGAAATGATGACTGTTGTTCATTTCCATAGTTGATGACTGACCTCCCGAGTTCCTCCAGTATTTTCTGTGTTATTCTGGATTTCCAGCATCTACTTGTGTTTGCATTGATAATAAACCTGATTCTGATTCTAAAGCAATGTCTAGTTTGCATGAGCACAAGAATAAAACAAAGTAATCTTGCAGTATAAATTGCATTGGAATTAGGCATTCAAGCATTGTGGATGACAATGGGAAGAAAGTATATTTTATTGCCTTTCTAATGTTTCAGTCTGAGAAGCTCAAGAAGTGCTGTTGTTCAAAAAAAAGAGAAATTGCCCTTGGGTGTTAAGGATTCAGGCATGCGTTACCATATGGGTGGTTCCTTGATTCCTATTCTTGTACCCAGTCAGGAGAGGATTGCTTTTGTAAGCAAGTCCATGCTGCTGTGAACAGTAATGTGATCTCATAAGCCAAACAATTTACCATGTCGTGTGAACAATAAGACCATTTAAACAACACATTCACGGGAAACAAAATTGTTCGCTGACTACAAATGATAGTTTAATAAGCTTTATTGTATCTCAAGCTACAACTGTGAATATGCTCCAACAGAAAAGAGCTGGTATAACAGTTCCACTTGATTTAGTGTGATTGTCCTTGATCTTTAATATTTTAATGCACTTTTCTGTTCAATAATTCTTAACTGGTAGTGCATTTGTAAAAAAAAAATGCTAATGTTTGAAATATTTATTGCAGGTTTCCACTATTTGTTCTGCTGCTCAGTAGAGCACAGATCATAAAATACTTTCATAAAGGGCAATAATTACAGAGATACTTCACTTTAAACTGATCGAAGACAAAAGTCTATCAAATAATCTTGGATAGTTACTCAAATTGGGACACAAATAGGCAATCATTACTTGCAATTCAACCTAATGTTCTGTAAAGCACTCCTTGTTGGAACAGACAATTTCAAATTAAATCTGGCACAATAGATGAATGACAGTGGTCCCAGTAAAATTATAATAGCTGAGTGATCCAGTATTAAGTATAACTGTTCCTAAAGTAGGGTTGACTATTCTACTTTTTTAAAATGGTTCAGCTAAGGAAAACATGAGTAAACCATTGGGATATTAATAATGAATTCTCCATTGCAGTGACTTAAGCTGGAGCTTGACTAAGTATACCCTCTAATTTAGGAAATAAGAGGGAAAAAGCTGCTGGTGCTGTGGCACAGATTTTTTTGTATCTTAACCATAGCTGAGGCAGCAGAACACTGGAAGGTGGTTAATGATGTTGTGCCTTAAAGATTGCAAGACCAGGACAGAACTACATATTCAAAGAAAATATTAATTCTATTTGCAGCCGATCTAACATTGGTAGTGAGGAAATTTGCTGGAGGGGATTCTGAGAGACAGGATCCATCTGCATTTGGAAAGGCAAGGACTTATTAAGGATAGTGTGCATGGGAAATTGTGTCTCAAGAATTTGGTTGATTTTTTTTCATTACAAAGAGGAATGATGAAGGCAAGGCAGGAGATGTGTATATGGATTTCATCAAAGCCTTCTGATGAGGTCCTACATGTTAGGCTGGTCTAGAATTTAGATCAAGTGAGAACCAGGGCAGTTGACTAATAGGATCCAAAATTGACTTGATAGTGGAGTGTTGTTTTTCAAACTGGGGGCCTGTGATCTGTCATGTTTCACAGGGATCAGTGCTGGGATCCCTGTTGTTTGCTCTGTACACTCAGGCCGCTTTATATGTTACACATGAACACGTGCTCGATAATATAAGTATCTAATCAGTGAATCTTGTGGCAGCATCTGGATGCTTAAAAGCATGCAGACATTGTGAAGAGGTTCAATTGTTCAGACTGGAGAAGAAATGAGATTTAAGTGAATTTGACACTGGAATGATTGATGCCTAACAGAATGGCTTGAGAATCTCAGAAACTGCTTATCTGGAATTTTCACACTCAGCTGTCTCTAGAGTTTATTGAGAATAGTGTGGAGAAACAATAGAAAAAAATCCATTGTGTCAGTTTTGTGGGTGAAATGCCTTGCTAAGATAGGTCAAAGGAAAATAGACTGATTGAAGCTGACAGGAAGGTTACAGTAACTCAAGTAACCAGGCGTTACAACAGTGGTGTGCAGAAGAGCATCTATGAATCTTGAAGTGATGGGCTACAGCAGCAGAAGACCACGAACATACAGAAATATACTTTGCTCTCATCGCTACAGTTCGAAGTTCCCACATACTTCAGAAGGGCAAGAATTATACCAGTACCCAAGAAGAGCAGGGTGAGCTGCCTTAAAGACTAGTAGCACTCGCATCTCTGGTGAGGAAGTGCTTTGAGAGGTCGGTTATGGCTGGAAGAATACTGTCTCAGCAAAAACCTGGACCTAGTGCAATTTGCCTATTGTCACAATAGGTCTACAGCAGATGTGATCTCATTGGCTCTTGACATTGGATCAACTGGACAATACAAATACTTAAGTCAGGATGTTGTTTGTTGACTGCAGCTCAAATTTCTGAAATGGGGGAATGGAGGTTGCTGCACAGGATTGAAATAAGCCACAGAGAGTTGTAAACTTAGTCAGCTCCATCAAGGGCACTTGCCTCTGTAATATCCAGGATATCTTCAAGGAGTGATACCTCAAAAAGTGATACCTCACATCATTAAGGACCCTTATCACCAAAGTCATGCCACATCAGGAAGGAGGTACAGAAGCCTGAAGGCACATACTTAACGATTCAGGAGCAGCTTCTTCCCCTCTGCCATCGATTCCTGAAAGGACATTGAACTTATGAACTCAACCTCAATACTCAGTTAGTCAAGCATTTGTCTTAGTATATATTTTACCTTTCTATGCATATAAAACACTTAAACGTATGTATTCCAATAATTAAACCACTGTGTTGCTTAGTAATAATTGTAGCTTTCATTAGGGCAGGGCCTTTCACATGCTCCATTATTCTCACTTTATCCGTTATCCTTTAAAATTGTTCCGATCGTTGACTGACTGTAGCCTAATGCTTTTCCAATGACCGATGGCATTTCACCGCTTTCCAAGTGCTTTATTACTTCCACTTTATTTTCAATTGCGATCGCTTCCCGTCAATGAAACAGAAACATTGCAAGTGGCGGTCCCGACCTGCGCTAGCTCCCGAGGTCCGCTGGGTCCTAAAGACCACAGCACTGAATTACCCGGGTCCTAAACTGCACTGCACTGAGACAGGTTAAATGGGACAAGTGGGGGCTGTGCTGGGTTTGGGTATTTGATCCTCCACAATATTCTGCGTGGGAATTTAAACTGGAGGTGGCAGTGTTTTTTCTTACGAGTTCGAGTTGTGAGCTCAACATCAATCTGGCACAGATAGTACAGAAGTCACTGGATTGACATCAACCTGGCACGAGAGTGGTCTGTCACTAAATCGAACTTGGGAACCTCTGTTCTCTAGCCCGGTGCTGGTCTGACTGCGCCACCAGCCAACTGGAACGGGGGAGTGGGGGGATCAGGGTGAGTCTTACTCATACAAAGTTAAACACTCAACACAGTGTCAACGGCAATGACTTAAAATGGCGGACGGTGCTCTCCTTCCTTGGTTAGTAAGTACGAGTTGTCCGTAAGTCGAACGTTCGTAACTCGGGGACTACCTGTACTGTAGTTTTTTTTTCTATTATGCATTGTACTGCTGCTGCAAAGAAAACAAATTTCACAACATATGCTGCTATTAAGCCAGACTGTGATTAGTTGCTATTTTATTGTGCATCTCCTGTATCTAATAAAGTGGTCACTAAGAGTATGTGTTGAGTTGGATGAGAATGTAGTTTGCATGATTCGCATGTTTCTGTGGATGACATCAAAATTACTGCTCCAGTGGATGGTGAAAAAGGTCGTTTTGGGTTACAACAGGATTTATGTCAAATGGGAAAGGGAGTAAAGAAATAGTGGATGGAATTTAATTGAGACAAATCTGAAGTGATGAACTTTGAGATGGTAAATTGGGACAGGACATACACAGAGAATGTGCTGAAGAGTTTTGTAGAACAGAGGTCCCAGCGTTAGAAGTTAATAGTTTCCTGAAAGTAGCAACATAGGTGGATAGTCAGTGAAGAAGGGGCATCAAGTACAAGAGATGCGGTATTATAGCATACAAGATATCGATGAGGCTGCATTTGGAACATTGTGTAATTCTGGTCACCATTCTATAAGGATGTGATTAAGCTAGAGGATGCAGTGAAGATTGATATAGATATTGCTGGAAGTAGCGCACTTGAGTTTTAAGGAGAGATTGGATAGGCTGGCAGTGTATTCCTTGGAGCAAAGAAACTGAGAGATGACCTTGTAGAGGTTTATGAAATCATGAGGGGTATTGATAAGGTAAATGTTGGAGTATTTTACTCAGGATACAGGAGTCAAAATGTAGAGAACATTGGTTTAAGGTGATAGGGAATAGGTTTGAATAGAAGGGGCAAGATTTTCACGTGGAAAATGGTGGTTGGAATATTTAGAAAATATTTTGAACAGGTACATGGATAGGAAAGGTTGGAGGGATACAGGCAAATTGGTCTAGCAGAGGAAGGCACCTTGACTGGTATGAATTAATTGGACTGAAGAATGTGTTGCAACATTGTATAACTATGACTATGCTGAGGGTGATTTTTTTTTCCCCATGCGGTTGATAAAAGTTGGAGTAAAGATAGAACAAATGCTGATACACTGTAGATTGATAATGTATTGGACAGATGCATTACTTGTTCCTTTAAACCCAGGCATCTTGAAGTTTGAAATCCTGTATTGTTTTCGCAAAAGATGCTGCATTTGGTGATTATTCTTTGTCTTTCCCATTTTTGTGTTCTGGATTCTTACAACTTTAGATTTTTGCTTATTATGGATGTTGTTTAATCAGCCTTTTTGTAGTTGTGACTGGGACAAGAATATATAGCTGGTGCTGATTTTGGGTGTGAATTTGCTCTATTAAATTGTTTTTTGCAACAATAACAACCTTTTTGTATGAATAAACTCTTTTCAGAGTTTATTAAACTCTCAGCTGGGTACAGGGATGAAAATGAAAGAGTTTATCTTTGAAATAATTGATACCTATACCTGGCTGGAAGTCCGAGAATTTTAGTCATTATATCCTCCAGGAAAGCACTAGGTCCTTTTTAATCCTTTTGTATTTACATCTTAATGCAAAAAGGAGGCTATTTTGCATTGACGGCTGTTATACTTCTAGAATTAGAATCATGTTTATTATCACAACATTTACCATGACATTTGTTGTTTGCTAATAACTGACTAAACTCGTACTCAAAAATGCTATTTTATACAAATAAACTGTTAGTAATACTTTTGTTTTAAAAATGTATTAACATTTTGATATTGTGCATCAGCTTATCAGCTACAGACTACAGGCACATAATATGCAGGAAAACCCTGCAGTCTGGGCAAACAAAATTCACCCCTGCAGAATTCACAAATTTCTACCCGAAAATTTAAGATATGAATTGAAATTTACTATAACAGAATTTATATGAAGGAGAACAAGCAAATAAATACATTTTTTAAAACCCTCATTTCTTGTTGATGTATCTTTTACTTATGGAAATTTGCAATACAGATTCCTTTCTAGGAGTCGAACACCCCAGAATGAAAGGGTTGCAAGTACTAGGTAGTGAAATGTTTAGGTAGTTTAGTGGTTTAAAAATAACAGGTCAGCAGAAGTGCTCCTAGCAAGTCTTAGAGATATAGAAGGAGATTGGAACACCGAGAGGAAAACCTCCAGGATTTGCACAATGGCTGGTAGGCCACTATAGAGAGTAAATATAGAGGGTCCAAGGAGTACAAGAGGACAGCTTGTTGAAAGCAGCATCATTGGTGGACAGGGTATTTGAGAAGGTGTTGAAGCCTTTATCAATCAGGATATTGAGTGGAGGAGTTTGGGACATTATGCTGTAGTTCTAAAAGTCATTTTTGTAGCTGCACTTGGAGTACTGTATGGTTTTGGTTGCCCTGTTATTGAAGAGGCATATTTAATAGGAGGCAAAAGCTGGAGAAAGAAGGTTGGGGGTGAAAGGGGAGGAGTACAAGTGGGCAGGTAATAAGTGAGACTAGAGGAGGAAAAAGGTCGATGCTGGAGCTGGGGAATGAAATCAGTAGCTAAGAGGTGAAAGGACTGATGAATGAGGAATCTAATAAGACAGTGGATCATGCGGTGGGGGGTGGGGGGGGGGAAGGAAACCAGAAGGAGTTGATAGACAGGTGAGGGGAAGGGAAGGGGTAAACAAAATGATTATCTTGGTTATCTGGAATTGTTCACTTCGATGCTGAGTCCAGAAGGTTGCAATGTGCCTCGGTGGAAGGTAAGGTTACAAAAAAATAGTCAGGAATTGTCAGCCAACTTGATGCTCAAGATCACCTTTGTTTTACAACCTACATTTGGTTTCTCCAGTGTTAAGATCACATCACTTCCAGTGACACTTTACTTGTGTTTTGCAGGCAATTCTAGTATTCTGCTGGATATATATCCGCCGATACCAGAGTCAACAAGAAAGTGAGGTTGTCTCCACCATAACTGCAATATGTGCACTTGCTCTTGCACTGATCACTTCAGCCTTGTTACCGGTTGATATATTCCTTGTATCTTACATGAAGGACTCCAAAGGATCTTACAAGGTACATTACTTGTATTAAACTTGCTCAACAGATAAATTTAATTAGTATATAGAGACATTCAAAATGTACAGTGATTGAAATATACTTTTGGAATTATAACATCTATGGTGAAGTTACTATTTCCAAAACTCAATTTAGTATTAAAATAAAATAATTCTTTCATTACAGATGGTAACTTACTCAGTCTGTCTAATATGTTGACTCCTGGTGAAGTAATCTGGGTGGTCCCATGCCTCATAGCACTACATTTATTTTGTTTATGGTTACTTAATTCCTTGAGGCCCCATTTCTATTACTTTTGCATTCACTGAATTTCCCTGAGTGTATAACCACTGTCTGGTTTTACTCATAATTTATCTTTAGCTGGAAATTTTATAAAGGTATCCCACATTCTCTTTTGCGAACACCTTCCCCCTTTCTAAACCAGTTGTAATGTTGTATTTGTCTTTTTCAAAGTGCTTTTCAAGTTTTTATTGCAGGATGAGCAGTTCTATGGAGAGGAATAAACAGTGCCCAACTTTGTTAAATGCTTCATCTGGTGCATCTTCATAAGCTTTTTCTGTTAACTCCTCCCAGAGCTTGCAGGCAGCAGATTTTCTCTCCAGATTTACCCAGTAGTTGATGGATTTCATTTTTAGAATTTATTGGTTTGAGTTTGACTTCTGATTGTGCAAGATTGCCTTTATATTTCTCATCCCTTTCTCCCCTCATCCTGATTTCTGGAATATTATTTAGTGGATTTGGTTCAAAGCTCACAGTGAATTTATTATCAAAGTACATAGGTGACCATGTACAACCCTGAGATTTATTTTCTTTTGTATTTAATCATATTTAGCATTGATAGTGGCATAATTTGATAACTAAAATATATGGTTTATAAAGATTATGGAGTATCAAATATGTTAAGTATTGGTATAGATTCAATTACATGTTTGGAATTCAGATAGATATATTGTAATTGACTTTGTCATGATCCAGTTGTTACAGGTTTTGTGTTTATAATTAAAGACAACCCCAAATTTTGGGTAGTGGTAATTTTCTCTTTTGGAATTTAAAAATCACGGCAAAAAATCTGAGATATGGAATAAAATTTGCCCTTGTGAAATTTCTGGGAAAAGCAAACCATCTGTTGAGAATACAATCCCACCCCTCTGTAACAATACAAGAGGTATGGAAGTAGTCATCAGGATAAGGCAGCATCACCTTTTGAATACACACCCATCTCCCTCATCTGCTAAGCTGGCAATTTATTAGTTGTACTTAACACCACTGAGAATTATTATGTATGTAATTTGCAGAGCAACTGAGCTTAATTAATTGGCAGAGAACATCTTATCAAGAACACACAACATGCTTTTGAGCTGCTGAAATATTCTGAGATACAATACTAAATGTATTATTTAGGTAATCACTGCTTATACGGATTGCAATATTTTAATTGGCTTTTAGAAGTTGCATTCAGCAGTCTACATTATTTTAACTGTTAATCAGCAAAATTCAGAGGTTAAGAAGAAAACCTGAAGATTTTAAATTAAAGCAAATGTATGAATATACAAATAGCTGATTTCACCTAAACAAAAAGTCAGCAGTTAGATCTACCAGGAAGATGATGATGTTAATTTTCTAGTTTTGGTATACTGTCATGAAATCACTTAAGAATGTGAACCACTTGAGTCAGTACAAGTTAACTATCGGCATGATAAAATTTGTCCTTTTATTGTGTTTAATTTTTGTTATTGGCTTTGAGTCATTTCTCTAAAATTCGATTTTTTTTGTATTTTTAACAATTCAAGTTCTCCCAGTATTCCAGGCTGGTTTTATTGTGAGGTGATAATGAGCTGTTCACTACAATGAGTCACTTTCTGTGGTGATATTTTGGTAACAATGGCCATGTGTTTTCCACATGAATATGTGAACATGCGGGAAAAGACAGCATTCTGTTTCCATCTCTCCCATTCTGGCATGGTGTTCCAGCTGTATCACTATCTATAGAATACCTCCTCCTCCTCCTCCTCCTCCTCCTCCTCCTCCTCCCTGTCATTGTAGTGGTGTGGTAGTTTCTCTTGGTGATGGAAAGAAAAATATCAACTAACATAAGGGAGATAAAAACACATAAAAAATTTTGCAACACAAACTAACTGCTGGAGGAACTCTGTTTGTACCCCATACCTGAAAATTTCCCTCTACCTTCATCCAAAAGAATAAAAATTAATGATTCAAAGTAGACTTTGCAATACCAGTAAAGTTCATACTTTCTGTGTAATGCTGAGGATCTCATCCACTGTTAATTTTCAGCAAATTATATTTTTAAATGTGCCAGATTCTAGAGATAGTTAATTTCAGAACAAAGTTTGTGCACTCTGTGTTTCCATAACTTGTACCTGTATTCACAAATTCTGTTTGTTACCAATCATTGAGAGCTCTATGTGCTCTAATCCTATTACCCTGCACTCAGATATGTCCTGGCATTTCAAATGTTAATCTGAACACAAAAAGTATAATGGTACTTGTTTCTCCAGCTCTTCAGGCATTTAATTTCAGATTCCAGTCACCCTCTGGATGAAAAAAAAATCTTCCTTTAAAAACCCTTCAACTTTCATTAACCGACATGATCCAGATAATTTAACTGACTCTGCTCAGGCAATTTGTTAAACAACTTGGCTCTGGCGCTTCATGCACTATTATGTCATTTGGTTATAGAAACTTCTATTACGAGGCTTCCCTTTTTCCACCATCAACTCTGCTCTCAAACACATCTCTCCCATTTCCCGCACATCTGCCCTCACCCCATCCGCCTGCCACCCCACTCGGGATAGGGTTCCCCTTGTCCTCACCTACCACCCCACCAGCCTCCAGGTCCAACATATAATTCTCCGTAACTTCCGCCACCTCCAATGGGATCCCACCACCAAGCACATCTTCCCCACCCCCCCCCCCCGCTTTCTGCAGGGATTGCTCCCTACGACTTCCTTGTCCACTCGCCCCCCCCCCCCCCCCACCATCCCTTCCTACCGATCTCTCTCCTGGCACTTATCCTTGTAAGCGGAACAAATGCTACACCTGCCCTTACACTTGCTCCTTCACCACCAATTAGGGTCCCAGACAGTCCTTCCAGGTGAGGTGACGCTTCACCTGTGAGTCTGCTGGTGTGGTATACTGCGTCCAGTGCTCCCAGTGTGCCCTTTTATATATTGGTGAAACCCGACACAGACTTGGATACCGTTTCACTGAACACCTACGCTCAGTCCACCAGAGAAAGCAGGATCTCCCAGTGGCCACACATTTTAATTCCTCGTCCCATTCTCATTCTGATCTGTCTGTCTATGGCCTCTACTGTCAAGATGAATCCACACTCAGGTTGGAGGAACAACACCTTATATACCGGCTGGGTAACCTCCAACCTGATGGCATGAACATTGACTTCTCTAGCTTCCGTTAATGCCCCTCCTCCCCTTCTTACCCCATCCCTGACATATTTAGTTGTTTGTTTTTTTTCTCTCTCTCTGCCCATCACCCTGCCTGTTTTCCATCTCCCTCTGGTGCTACCCCCCTCCCCTTTCTTTCTCCCGAGGCCTCCCGTCCCATGATCGTTTCCCTTCTCCAGCTCTGTATCACTTTAGCCAATCACCTTTCCAGTTCTTAGCTTCATCCCACCCCTCCAGTCTTCTCCTATCAAATCACATTTCCCCCTCCCCCCCCCCCCCCACTACTTTCAAATCTCTTAGTATCTCTCCTTTCAGTTAGTCCTGACGAAGGGTCTCGGCTCAAAACATCAACAGTGCTTCTCCTTATAGATGCTGCCTGGCCTGCTGTGTTCCACCAGCATTTTGTGTGCGTTGTTTGAATTTCCAGCATCTGCAGATTTCCTCGTGTTAGGGGGAAATGTTTCTTATTATCTATCTTGTCTCTGGCTTTTATAATTTTTTTATATCTCAGTTATACACACCCTTGATCTTCACTGCTCCAACTAAAACAAGCCTAGTTTATCTAGATAGGCACATATGGTACACCAGATATGGAATACATCATTCAGTATGTTTTTTTCCTGAGAGGATCTGTGTAATCTTGGATATCACATAAGCTTCTCTGACAATGTTGGAGATTTAACCGTTATTATTGGATTCTGAGTGTGTTGGTATCTGAATAAAATAAATCTTACTGGACCAATTTGTTTCTCCTAATAACCTTCAGCTATTTTTTTCCTTTAAGGAATGGGCAGCAGATAACATTACAAGGAAGAATATTGAAGACACTGTCTTGTATGGATATTACAGTATGTTATTTTTTCCAATTTTTAAAAATAAATTTATCTTTTATTCTTTGAGAGTTCAGCACAATTGTCCTTAAAGATTGTGATTGCCATTTAAGCAACATTTATTGGGTGTATTATATTGACCTCACATTGTGACAACTTATTTTCTTGACTTTGTCACTCATTCACAAGATATGGGCATTAGTGGACGAGCCTTTCTTTTTCTTACTTTTTTTTCATATACATATTTCATTAACATAACTTTATCAAGAGAGCTACCACAGTGCCTGCTTCAATTTGATGTGATTTAAGAGTCATGTATTACTAGTGAGCTAAATATTGTTAAATCTTTGAGAGCATTTAGATTTATCAATGGTAAATGGAATGAAAATCCTTTATTCTTGCTATTGTCTTGTAGACATGTTACCTTAGAGACCACTTGGTGGAAAAGAAGACTTTTTCTGCATCATTTATAGTATGTCATTTCTTAAAGTATTTTCTGTATTTCTTCCTAAGGAGCAAGTATGGCTTGTAAATGAGAGAGTTCCTGTAACAAACTTCATTATTTGTTTTTGTTGGAAATTCACCTTACGCCGTTCAAGTTTCAACGTGGGCAAGTTTAAAAAAGGCAGTCAAAGGCTAAAAATGCAGAAAAAAAGTTAAGCCAAACCACCGAAAACCAAATCTGAAAGACCATAGCCATCAAATCAGTTTAAATTCATTCCAATGACATTGAATTCTTGGAGTTTCATTAATGTTAAAGGGCACTTCCCACTTTTAGAGTCATAGAAATGTACAGCCAATTTAGTCTGTATCAAACAATTTAAACTGCCTTCTCCTTTCGACCTGCACCAGGACCATAGCCCTCCATACATACCCGTACTATCCATGTACCTATCCAAAATTCTCTTAAATGTTGAAATGGAACATGCATGCACCACTTATACTGGTAGCTCATGACCCTTTGAGTGTAGAAGTTTCCGCTTGTGTTCCCCTCAAGTTTTCACCTTTCACCCTTAACCTATGACCTCTGATTCCAAACTCAGTGGAAAAAGCCTGCTTGCGTTTACCCTATCTATACCCCTCATAAATTTGTAAACCTCTATCAAATCTTCTCTCCATCTACTACATTCCAGGGAATAAAGTCCTAACCTTCAGTCTTTCCTTATAACACAGGTCCTCCATAACTGGCGATGTCCTTGTAAATTTTTTCTGTACTCTTTCAACCTTATTTACACCTTTACTGTAGGTAGGTCACCAAAACTGCCCACAATATACCAAATTAGGCCTTGCCAACATCTTTTACAACTTCAACATAACATCCCATCCCCTACATTCAATATTTTGATTTTTTTCTAGATTTTGTTTCCTATGTTAGTTTGAATCCAATAGGTTTTAAAAATGGGCCTTTTGGCCCACCATGTCCACGTTGCCCTTTGTGACTACCTATTCTAATCCTAATTCTATATTCTATATATTCTATATAATCCTATTCTATATTCTAATTACTAGTGAGTTCCCCCTTTTACTAGTTATCTCTGGAAATGTGGCTCCTTTGCCCCTTGCTAACAGCCCCTGGATTCCACGGCGAGAAACCCAGCTTTCTCAGGCTTCACATGTCTAGGGTGGATATGACTTTGGTCCTGCCAGATTTGTGAGTTTGGGTGTCTTATACACCCAAGCCCCGTTCTTGTAAATGCTGTATAATTTACTAACCCCCCCCCCCCCCCCCACCTCGGCAATCGCATATCAGCAAGAAATAAAGGATCTGTCCTCGTTGGTATACACAATCCCAGTGAATCTCCTCTCCACCCTCTCCAGCACAATCACACCCTTTTGTGTGGTGATTGGATCTTGCAAGGCCTGGTCTAACTTTCATAAAACTGTATTATGACATCCCATCTCTTAGATTCTATGCCAAGACTAGTGAAGACAATAATTCCTTGTTCCTTCTTCACCACCTTTTTCAACTGTGCTTCCAATGTTATTGATCTATGGACCTGTACTCAAAACCCCTCTCTTCATCTGTGCCCTACCATTTACTGTGTATGTCCTCCCCTTGTTTACCTTCCTAAAATGTATTACATTTCAATTTTCAGGATAAAATGGCATTTGCGATTGCTGTGCCCAACCTTCTGCTGAACTGTATCATTTTGTAGCCTTAAACAACCTTCCTCACAATCTACTGCATTACCTCTGAACTCTTAATTTTTAAAATTCCCATTTGTTGTATTTTTTAACCTGAAAGGCAGCTGCTCTCAAACTACATTTATCAAGTCCTACTTGCTTTTGAAATAAACTTTCTCTCAATTTAGGACCTCAGCTTGCAGACCATCCTTACCCCCCTCTGTGACTACCTTGAAACTTAAGGAATTATGATCACTTTTTGCAAGATGCCTACTGACACTACCATTTGTTAGCTTCATTTCCCAATATCAAATCCAGCAGAATCATTTTGGTTAAAACAAACTTGGATAAACTTTATAAATTCTTTCCCATCTAATCCCTTTGCATTAAGGAACTTCCAGACACTATTAGGGACGGTAAAATCCACAGCTGCAGCTGACTGCTATCATTAGACTTTGAGATTTGTCAACATAATTGCTGCTGTTTCTCTTGCTGATTGTTAGGGGAGTCCTGTAACATAGCCCTAGCAGATGATTGCCCATTCTTATTCCGTTTTATCCATAGAGCCACATTGGAAAAGTTTTTCATGATGTCCTCCCTGCAGTAATGTTCTTCCTAATCAATATTATACTTCTTTTAGCACCTTGTCTTTTATGTCTGAAGCCTCTATTGCCTGAAATGCTGAACTGGTGTCCTGACCTCCTTTCATTGATGTTGCTGTGATTGTAATTGCATATTTCTGTGCTGATTAATGCTCAAAGTTCATCAGTTTTGCCATCTGATTCCTTGCATTAAGTAAATGCAGTTTTACCTATTTGCTTAAATATCCTAATGTATTCTTTCTACTAAATCTAGGTTGGTTTATATTCTGTATTTTACTCTCACCACCTGCAGTATTACTGTTTTGTAATCCGTCCCCTTGCCATATGAGTTTATTCTCCACAGCTGCATAAGCAACCTTGTTTTAATGTTGTGCACCATCTCAGTTTGGGTGCAATCTGTCCTGTTGTAACAACCTTCTCTTTTGCTCTTTAACTTTCTACCTAACTAAGTTCACTTTGCAAGATCTCATCTCCCTTTGTACCGATGCTGTTAGTACTTGCGTATACCATGACCAATGGATGGACACCGTTCCATCTGAGATTGTCTTGCAGCATCTAATGACTCCTCCAAGGAGGCAGTATACCATTAAGAAGTCCTATTCCTCACTGCAGAAAGGCCTTTCACCTCCACTCATTAGTGAGTTCTGTACCACTGTAGCTTTCTTAGTCTTCCTCTCCTGCTGTACAATACTGTGGTGCCACAAATTTGGCCAGTGCTTCCTTCCCCAAAGGGAACCCCACCGCCCAAAACAATATCTGAAATGCTATACCAGGTAAATGGTCACCAGGTTATTCTTATTTGCCTTATGTTTGGTAATCACCCATTGCCTGCACCTAAGGTGTGACCAGGTTGCAAAATGGTGCCATCCACAATACTCCCAGTGGTGCAGGTACTTCACAGAGTCCATCCACAGTCTCAGCTGTGCTGTGATTTATTTGTCACATGCACATCAAAACAGTGAAACGCATCAGCATATAGTGAAATGTGGTCAGTCAGGAGCTGCAGCTGGACACATTTTCTACACACATGCTCACCACCAGCTCTGAAAGTTTTCCTGATGTCCCACATTTCGCAGAGACTAGTGGAGAAACTGTTGCTGCTGGGCCTTAACACTGCCATATGTCGCTGGATTCTGGATTTCTTGACAGAGAGACCACAGTCAGTCCGTGTTGGTAGGAACATCTGACTTCATCACACTGAACACTGGATCCCCACAAGTCTGTGTGCTCAGCCCATTGCTGTTTACACTGCTAACACATGACTGTGCAGCAAGATTCAAGGGGAACCTGATCATTAAATTTGCTGATGATACCACAGTGCTGGGGCTCATCAGCAAAAATGATGAAACAATGTACAGGGAGGAGGTGGTGCACCTAGAGAGCTGGTGCAGTGACAATGACTTGATGCTTAGTGTCACCAAAACCAAGGAGATGTTTGCCAATTTCAGACGTTCTCATCCTGAGCACACACCGCTCAGCATCAGCGGCTCCGCAGTGGAGAGAGTGGAAAGCATCAAGTTCCTTGGGGTGCAGATCTTGGACAATCTCACCTGGTCCAGGAACACCACTGGGATTGTGAAACGGGCCCAGCAGAGATTGCACTTTCTGAGGAAACTTAAACAAGCATCACTCCCCACTAACATCTGAACTACATTCTACAGAGGCGTGGTTGAGAGTGTGCTGACCTTTTGCATCACAACCTGGTACTCCAGCTGCAGTGCTGCCGACAAAAAGGCCTTTCAGAGGAGCAGAGAAGGTTATTGGGGTCCTCCTATCTTCTGTCCAAGACTTCTTTCAGAGTCGATGCCTCCAGAAGACAAGGTACATCATTAAAGACCCCTCACACCCTCTCCATAAACTGTTGGTTCTCCTGCCATCAGGCAAACGTTACAGGAGCATCAAAACAAAACCACAAGGCTACTAAACAGCTTCCTCCCACAGGCAGTCAGACTGCTAAATAGCTGCTTTACCTGACTCTGCTTTGGACACTTTTAACTTGCACTGGACACTTATAACTTGATTTTAGCTGACATGTGGCTGTTGTGTTTTACTATTTATTGTTGTGTTTATTATTTAGTGTTGCGTTTGTTATGATTGCACTGCCCCTGGGAAACGCTGTCTCATTCTGCCCTGCAGAGCTGATGTACAGTTAGAATGACAATAAAGTTTTTGAATCTTGAATCTGGTTCCTGGGAGCATATCATGGCCCTGACTGTTCCTGCTTGAACTCCTTAACAGATAGTGTATTAAAAGCAGAGATTTATAGTTTCATGATTGCTAAGGGTATTAGAGTAATGCAAATGTGGAAGAATGGAGCTGGGAAAAAAAATCAAACCAAGATTGAATGGTGGAAGAGACTCGGAGCTGGTTTGTTAATTCAGCTCCTGTATTTTATGTGGTCTATCAGCGACATCAACAGAGCTTTACCAAGAGGGATTTCTCGCAGGTCGGCGATGGTTATTTAAAAAGGTTGCATCAAAAGTGTTTCTCCATTGTACAAAGCCTATCAGCGGCGTCAACAGAACTCAAAGAACTAAATAAAGTACAGAAGGGATAAACAGGGCAGCCATTGTACAGGAGTAGGCCAGTGGCAAGAGTAGAAGCGACAGGCTTTGCCTCAAAGGAGGCTTCTGCTCTATGTAAAGCATCTGTTAAGGTTTCCTTTTAGTGTTTTTTTTACCCCCCTCTCTTAGTGTGCTATTTAAATGGCTGTGGTGTGCTCTTTGTGCCAGATGTTGGTGAACTGGGAGACTCTGAGTTTCCAGGGGAATTATATGTGCGTGAAGTGCATTGGGCTGCAGTTCCTTGAAGACCGTATTAGGGATCTGGAGCAGCAACTGGATGACCTTCAGTTTGTATGGGAGAATGAGGATATAACTGATCAAAGTTACAGGGAGGTAGTCATCCTGAAGTTGCAGGAGGCAAGCAGCTGGGCGACAGTCAGGAGAAATGGACATGGGCAGTTAGAGCACAACACCCCTGTGGACATTCCCCTCAAATCCAAGTATACCGCTTTGGATCCTTTTGCAGGGGATGACCTCCTGGGAGAATTCCACAGCGACGGGGTTACAGGCACTGAGCATGAGTCCGTGGTGCAGAAGGGAAAGAGAGCGAAGAAGGGAGTGGTAGTGATAGAGGACTTGATAGTGAGGGGAACAGACAGGAGATTCTGTAGTTGTGAATTGGACCCTAATGATATGTTGCCTCCCAGATGCCAGGATCAGGGTTGTCTCAGATTGTGTCCACAACATTTGAGAGAGGGACAGGGAGCAGCTAGATGTCTTGGTACATATTGGTACCAATGACATAGCAAGGAAAAGTAATGAGGTCCTGAAAAGAGAATTGAGAGAGCTAAGTCGAAAGCTGAGAAGCAGGACCTCCCGGGTAGTAATTTCTGGATTGCTACCCATTCCATGTGCCAGTGAATGTAGAAACAGGATGATTTGGCAGATAAATGTATGGCTGAGGTGGTGCAGGGATCAGGGCTTCAGGTTGTGGATAATTGGGATCTCTTCTGGGGGTGGTATGATCTGTTCATAATTGAGTTGTGCCTGAACCCATGGGGGACCAGTATTCTCACGGGCAGGTTTGTTAGAGCTGTTGGGGAGGGTTTAAACTAACTTGGCAATGGTTGGGAACTGGAGTGAAGGTAATCAGGAAAGGACAGATAGTAAAAAAAAGTAAAGATAGCATGCAGTCAGATTGTCAGGAAGGGCAGGCAGGTGATGGAACTTAGTTGCAGCCAGCTGGCTGAGTATCAAATCATTAGGGATGCAGAATCAGAAAGGACAGCAAATACGGTACTCAAGGTGTTGCATCTAAATGCATGTATAAGAAATCAGGTGGATGATCTTGTTGCAATATTACAGATTGCCAGGCAATGTTCCCTCCAAGCTGTGCACGTGTGCACGCCCACACGTTTTTCAACCAGCGCACAAAGGAAATTAATGTGCGCACAAAAGGTTAGTTACCTAAAATAATGTAGTAATTAATAATTATACTTATTGAAAATAATCTTTCAGCTAAATGTTTCTGTTAACTAGTTAAGTCGGCTTTTCAAATAACCACAATGTATGTCACTAATTTATGTCACCTCACCTTTCCTGTTCCGGTTTGTACAGCTGCATCACGGCAGCAGCCATCTTTGGCGGACAGTGTTTATCTCGTAAACTTCACATTTGGCGATGAACAAGTTAATGCCTTACGTCTAAAATATCATGATTTTCCAGTTGAAGATACTGTAATAGTTGGACGGTATAATGATTTCAAATTTTCCGTGCAAGAAAAAGTTAAATCCAAACTGATTTCAAACTTTGTTTAAATGGTGGCATTTGTACTTCAAAATGAACATGGGTAAATGCTAAAGACAGGAGAGAGAAAAAATAACTGAGTAACTTAAATATTCTATTTTGTTGTTATTCTGTGCTTTTTTTAATTAGTTTTTATACATTTTCTACATCGCTACAGATAAAAAACCCAGATCAAAATGAAGAACATTAATACAGTGCAAAAATAAACATACAATAATAATATAATACAAAAAAAGATAATTGAGGAAGCACCCAAATTGAAGACATGTAAAATTAGTATCCTCCCCAAGCCCCACAACAAAAAAGAACTCCAGACCAACCACAACACAACATAGAGAATATAAATCAGGACAATCAAACCCCCAAAACTGTAAATACACTTAGCAACAGAAGATATTAATGCCTACTACCAAAAAAAGGAGCTGAAAGCAAGGGACCAGGAAAAAAACTTAGTTAAGAGGAAGGTTATGAAAGTACTCAATAAAAGGTCCCCAGACCTTATGGAACTTTATATCCGAATTAAGAACTGAATAATGAATTTTTTCAAGGTCTAAGCAGGACATAATATCGTTAAGCCATTGAGCATGCGTGGGCGGGGCACATCTCTCCATCTAAGGAGGATTAAACGTCTAGCCAGGAGAGAAGCAAAAGATAATATTCGACACTTTGTCGAACTCAGACGTAAATCTGTCTCACCCAAAAATCCAAACAAAGCAATTAAAGGGTTAGGTTCTAGGTGGTGATTCAGAATATACAATAACGTTATGAAGACATCTTTCCAAAATTTCTCCAAGCTAGGACAAAGCCAGTACATATGAGTGAGAGAGACCTCGCCCCTTTTGCATTTATCGCAAAGAGGACTAATATTAGGGTAAAATTGAGATAGTTTAGATTTAGACATATGGGCTCTATGAACAATCTTAAACTGTAAAAGACAATGGCGAGCACAAAGAGAGGTTGAATTAACGGATTTGAGAATCGAGTCCCAAGTCTCATCAGATAAGGAGATATTTAAATCATGCTCCCAAGCCATTCTAATTTTATCCACAGGGGCACGTCGTAAGGATGCTAATTTATCACAAATAAATGATATTAAACCTTTACCTAATGGATTAATAGAAAGAAGTAAATCCATAACATTTTTCTCAGGCATTTCAGGGAAGTTACGAATTAAAGGATTAATAAAGTGTCTAATTTGGAGATATCTAAAAAAAAAATGAGCATTGGGCAGATTGAACTTAGCAGAGAGCTGTTGAAAAGATGCGAAGCGATTATCAATAAAAAGATCTTCAAAATGTCTAATGCCCTTCCTATACCAATCATGGAATGCTGAATCATACGTAGTAGGTAAAAAAAAGGTGATTATGTAAGATAGGGCGAGAAAAGGAAAAAGCATGGAAACTATAAAATTTCCTAAACTGAGCCATATACGCAAAGTGTGTCTAACAAGAGGATTAACAATTAATCTGGACAAACTACTAGGGAGTACAGAGCCAAGAAGTGCAGAAATAGATAAATCTTTAGTGGACTCCACTCCATTGCCACCCAATTAGGGCACTCGGGTTGGCCATGGAAAAAGACCAAAAGGTAGCACAACATATATTGGCTGCCCAATAATATAAACGAAAGTTAGGTAAAGCCATGCCACCCTCTTTTTTAGATTTTTGGAGATAAACTTTATTAATTCTAGAGCGCTTATTCTTCCACAGATATGACAAAATAATAGAGTCTAAGGAATCAAAAAAAATTTAGGAATAAAAATTGGGATTGATTGGAAATAAATATAAAAGCTTAGGGAGAACATACATTTTAACAACATTAATACGACCTACCAAAGACATAGATAGAGGTGACCATTGTAACAGATTCTGTTTTATAGTATATGAAAGATTGGCAAAATTTTATTCTGTGCAGTTTTATGTCAAATATTTTGTAAACCTACATAAACTGTGCCATGTGTGCATTCAATGCGCACATACTTTTGTCACAGTAAAAAAAATGTGCATAACTTAAGATTTTTGCGTACACTGACTACTGAAAATTAAAGGGAACGTTGTTGCCAGCTATGATGTGGCCATCACTGAATCATGGCTGAAGGATAGTTCAGCTCCCAACTACGGGAGCTGAATGTTCAATGTTACACATTGTATCGGGAGGGATAGCAAGGTAGACAGAGGGAGTGGCGTGGCTCGACTGGTAAAGAATGGCATCAAATCAGCAGAAAGATGTGACATAGGAACGGAAGATGTTGAATCCTTGTGGGTTGAGTTAAGAAACTGAAAGGGTAAAAGGACAGTTGTATACAGACCTCCCAACAGTGGCTGGGAGGTGGACCACAGATTACAGCAGGAAATAGAAAAGACCAGTCAAAAGGGCAATGTTAAGGCAGCCATGGGAGATTTTAACATGCAGGTCGATTGGGAAAATCAGGTTGGTAATAGATCTCAAGAAAGTGAATGCCTAAGAGGTAGCTTTTTGAGCAATTTGTCATTAAGCCTACAAGAGGATCAGCTATACTGGATTGGATGTTATGTAATGAACCGGAGGGGATTAGGGAGTTTAAGGTAAGTTTTTTAGACATGGTGTGTGTGTGTGTGTGTGTGGAATGAGCTGCTGGCGACGGTGGTGGAAGTGGATACAGTAGGGTCTTTTAAGAGACTGCTGGACAGGTACATGGAGCTCAGAAAAATAGAGGGCTATGGGTAACCCCAGGTAATTTCTATGGGAAATACATGTTCGGCACAGCTTTGTGGGCCGAAGTTCCTGTATTGTGCTGTTTGTGTTTTCTATGTTTCTATGAACCAGTGATCACAATATGTTTTTGTTCAATTTGAAATTTGAAGAGAGAAAATAAAGTTTGATGTAGCAGTATTTCAGTGGAGCAAGGGAAATTACAGTGGCATGAGAGAGGAGCTGGCCAAAGTAAATTGGAAGGACCTGCTGGCAGGGATGTCAGCAGAGCAGCAATGGCTTTCGTTTCTGGGAAAAGTGAGGAAGGTGCAGCACATGTGTATTCCAAAGATGAAGAAATATTGAAATGGTAAAATAGTACAAGGTGATTGTCAAAGCAAAAAAGCATACGACAAAGCAAAAATTAGTGGGAAGATAGAGAATTGGGAAGTTTTATAAAAAAAAAACTACAGAGAGCAACTAAAAAGTCATTAGAAAGGAAAAGATGGAATATGAAAGCAAGCTAGCAAATAATATCAAAAGTGGATAGTAAAACTTTTTTCAAGTAGTTAAAAATAAAAGAGAAATGAGAGTGGATTTAGGACCGCTAGAAAATGAGGCACTAGAAATAATAACAGGACAAGGAGATTGCTAATCAGTATTAGTATTTTGCATCAGTCTTCACTGTGGAAGACACTAGCAGTATACTTGATGTAGTGTGTGAAGGAAGAGAAGTGGATGCAGTTACTGTTACAAGAGAAGGTGCTCAAAAAGTTGGAAGACCTAAAGGTACATAAGTCAACCAGAGCAGATGAAGTGGACCCTAGGGTTCTGAAAGAGGTAGTGTCAGAGATTGCGGTGGCATGAGAAATGTTCAAAAATCATTGGACTCTGGCATGGTGCCATAGGATTGGAAAACTGCAAACTTTACTCCACTCTTTAAGAAAGGTGGAAGGCAGCAGAAAGGAAATTATAGACCAGTTAGCCTGACCTCAGTGGTTCGGTAGATGTTAAGAGTCAACCACTGAGGATGACATGTATGTAATCTTCAGGTTCGGCCAGCAGCCGTTAGTTTAGGGAAGACAGTCTCTGGCCCTGCCAAGTGTGTGAAATCTGAGGTGCACAACCTCTTGTTTGTGTGGATGCTGTGTGATCTGTTCCTCCATTACAAATCAGTACCACAAATTAACAGAAAGTACGTTGTATGCAATTAAATGATTTAGCTCTTTAATTCTTAATTTGACTGAAATTCTTAATGTGTCTGAAAAGAGGATGCTGTCCAAGTTGCATGCCATCTTGGACAATGTCTCTCATCCACTGCATAATGTACTGGTTAGGCACAGGAGTACATTCAGCCAGAGACTCATTCCACCGAGATGCAATAGTGAGCATCATAGGAAGTCATTCCTGCCTGTGGCCATCAAACTTTACAACTCCTCCCTCGGAGTGTCAGACACCCTGAGCCAATAGCCTGGACCTATTTCCACTTGTCATAATTTACTTATGATCATCATTATTTAATTATTTATGGTTTTCTATTGCTATATTTCTACATTATTCTTGGCTGGTGTGACTGTAACATAATCCAATTTCCCTCGGGATCAATAAAGTATGTCTGTCTGACTAAAGTGTTAGTAAAGAAGAACAAAAAGAAAGGGGCCCATTTTAATGAAACAGTGTAATGTGCATGTTGGAGCTCAAGTTTTCCCTTCAGTTGGTCTTCCATCGATTTCCCTGGGCTTCGTCAACTCCTGGCTCCACTCCAAGTCCACTCTGTCCTGCTGTCTACAACCCCTCTCCTTTCTGGCATCTTCTCTCTCCATCTCTCGCCAAACAGAAGACCCAGATCACCTTGTTCTCAGGCATACAACAAGAAAAGAACACTCCCTTCATTGGACGGTGCACATTCCAAAGCCTCCGTTATCTCTAGCCATAACCCAAACACTGGTGCTACAGAAAAACCATTACCTTAAGCAGTGAAACTTTTCCCAGAGCGTTACACTCTTCCCCCACCAAATTTAGTCATGTCCTCATGACATTGAGATAATTTGCCAACCCTTCCTGCAAAGTACAAAGTCCCACTCAGGTGTAAAAGGCAGTGACATAGCTTTCCAAAACGGTAGGGGCCACACCCTGCCTGACAGACAGACATACTTTATTGATCCCGAGGGAAATTGGGTTTTGTTACAGTTGCGCCAACCAAGAATAGTCCACAGAAATAACAATATAAAACCATAAATAATTAAATAGTAATGATAATAAGTAAATTATGACAAGTGGAAATAAGTCCAGGACCAACCTATTGGCTCAGGGGGTCTGACACTCCAAGGGAGGAGTTGTAAAGTTTGATGGCCACAGGCAGGAATGACTTCCTATGATGCTCAGTGTTACATCTCGGTGGAATAAGTCTCTGGCTGAATATACTCCTGTGCCTAACCAGTACATTATGGAGTGGATGGGAGACATTGTCCAAGATGGCATGCAACTTGGACAGCATATTCTTTTCAGACACCACAGTCAGAGAGTCCAGTTCCACCCCCACAACATCACTGGCCTTACGAATAAGTTTGTTGATTCTGTTGGTGTCTGCTACCCTCAGCCTGCTGCCCCAGCACACAACAGCAAACATGATAGCACTGGCCACCACAGTCGCGTAGAACATCCTCAGGTTCCCCTGGTGCTATGTAGGCCAGCCTATCCTGTGGTCTCCTGATTCTTTGAACCCCCTCATCTACTTCTGATGCTACCAGGGATACCTGTGGTCTACCTGGTGAGGCCTCTTCCGGTCTATCACTCGTGTTCTTCTGCAACTCAATCCCCTCTGTCCCTTGGCTTGAGCTCAGCTTCATCCTGTGCAGGATCCTGCTGAAACCCAGGCTGTCCACAGATAGCCCCTCCTTCCCACCCCCGATTTCAGCTGACAGCGTGAAAAGAGTTGGGGATCTCTTTCTAATCAGTGGGGTGTTAGCAAAAGGCAGCATGTACCACACCCCCATTTTCTCATCCTCTGAATCAGTATTCCACTCGGGCAGGGGCTGGTATAATCTCTCCTGCTTTTGGTCCTTCAGTCACCCCGCATCGCTGCAGGGTCCTCTGACTGGGTGTAGGCTCCAGGTTGGGCTCTGGGTCAACCTGCACCTCTTGTCTCAGAGGCAGCAGGTGGTTTCAGTGGAGAATCTTAACAGGCCCATTCTCATCCTCTGGCTTCACTCAGAAAACTGGTACGTTTGGCATCTGACTTTCCACTACATTGGGCGTAGCCGCCCAACATGCTTCCCAGGGAGCCCAAAATTTCTTATGAGGACTCAGTCTCCTGGCATGAGTTGGGAGAACTTAACTTTTTGATCATGCCTCCTTTTATTTCCTTAATTCTGTTTGGCAGCTGTGACCTCAGCTAATTCATAAGCCTTTTGCAGCACCCTTCTCATATCAGACACATACTTCAGGGCGACATGATTTGAATCTGCAGATGCTGGAAATAAATAAAAACACAAAATGCTGGCAGAACTCAGCAGGCCAGACAGCATCTATGGGAGGAGGTAGCGACGACATTTCGGGCCAAAACCCTTCATCAACCCTCCTGATGAAGGGTTTTGGCCCGAAACGTCATCGCTACCTCCTCCCATTGATGCTGTCTGGCCTGCTGAGTTCTGCCAGCATTTTGTGTTTTTACATACTTCAGTTAAGTCTTTGGTGGTGAGTCATCCTCATTGGTCCCAAAACAAACGTCAGTGAGCAACCTTGCCTCACGTCTAGACATCAGATAATATAGCGAGTACCTGGTAGCTTCATTTCAGGTACATTTGTAACTGTGGATCAGGTGTCCAATATGTTGACTCCACCTGCTCTTGCTGATCTCCAAGGTTCAGAGCATGTCTTGCAAGGTCTGATTAAGTCTCTTGGGCTGGGGATCATCCAGTGGATGATAAGGAGTAGTACTCAATTCTGAGCATGCTCAGTAACTCGTGGTTGAGAATAATGGAGGCACCACAGCATGTTTTGTCTTCTCCGCTTGGGCCATGTCAACCGCAGACAAAGTGGTGCCGATGCCTGGGTTAACTCGCTGAGCAGTTGCCATTTCTCCAGGACTCAATTCCGGTAACTGGTTTGTCTTCAGAGCAATCAGCTTACAGTAAACTTGTGGAATGGTGTCATTAGAAACTCCCAATTGATCTGCCACTTGATTCTGCCCTTGCCTTCGGTCTGCTTTCACTTGGCTTTCACTCCTGAGGCAGGAACGCTCTCCCACTTCCACTCTTCGTCCCTGTCTAGCACTTCATGCACACATCGGGACAAAGCATCGATGTTCCTACTTCCCAGCTGGCTCTTCAGGCTCAAATCATAGGTAGGCAATGCCACCAACCACTGATGGCCTGTGGAATCCAATTTCGCCAAGGTCAGGATATAAGTTAGAGGATTGTTGTCTGTCCTCACCTCAAACTTGGCACCGCAGAAGTAGTCACTCAACTTATCCACCACAGCCCATCTCAACACCAGAAACTCCAACTTGTGTGTGGGATAGTTTTTTCAGAGGATGACAGGCTCCAGCTAACAAACGCAACAGGTCTCAGCCTGCTGCCCTGGTCCTGATACAGCATGCTCCCCAAGCCCCCTCTGCTGGTACCAGTATCAGTATGCAGTATATATGGCAATCAGGGTCTGCAAAAGCCAGCACAGGTGCCTGGCTCGGCAGCTCCTTCAGCGATTGAAAGGCCTCTTCACACTTCAGATTCCACCTTGGACCAAGAGGCTCCAAAGGGCTAAGATATACTCCACCCTCCTCTTGTTCTCCTCCCTTTCTTCCTAAGGGAGGGTAACCACACAGAAGCTGATCTAAAGGGTGACTCACTTTCAAGTAGCCCATTGCAAACCTCCGATAATAACCACAGAGCCCGAGGAACGAGCGCAAAGTGCTCACAGTCTGGGGCCTTGGCCATGTGTTCACCACCTCTATCTTAGATCGATAGCTACTGCATCCCATGAGACTATGTGCCCAACACAGCTGACAGACGTCTTGCAAAACTGGCACTTGTCCAGGGAAAGTTTTCACCCTTCACCTTTCAAGCAGCCCAGCACCTTCGTTTCATTTTCCTCCAAGGTGGACCCAAGCACTATGAGGTCATCCAGATACCTCAAGCAAGTTCATATCCCCCACCGTTTCTCCATGACACGTTGGAAGGTTGCAGGGGCTCCCGATATGCCTTGGGGCATCCTTTTGAACTGGAAGAATCGCAGCGGACATACAAATGCTGTCTTCTCTTTATTAGCCTCACTCATGGAGATCTGGAAATATCCACTCCTCAAGTCCAACACATTGAACCACTTTGCACCACTCAAACAGGCTAGCATGTCTTCGATCCTTGGGACTGTATACTGGTCAGGAATGGTACGCCTGTTCAGAGTCCTAAAGTCCACACGCATCCATACCTTCCCATTCTTCTTCCTGGCCACTACCATTGGGGACGCACAGGGGCTTCGGGACTCAGATGATCCCAGCTTCCTTCAACTTACACAAGTGCTGCCGAACATCTTCCACCTCTGCAGGAGTCAGTTGCCACAACCTCTCTCTGAACAGAGTATCCTCAGTCACCCAGATAGTGTGACAAGTGCTCATGGAACAATCCACATCAAACTCGTCAGTGGAAAAGACACGTTTCAGCTTTGACATCTTCTCTATCAACCTCCATTTCCAACCTGTAGGTACTGGGGAGTCCCCAAAGTTGAATGACTCAGTGGTCAACCTTTCCCCCTTTGCAGAGGGTTTCTCCCTAGCTTGTCTCACCAGGACACTAGACATTACCGTCACTAGGAAAAGATGCGCTGGGGCATCTCTTGATTGAAGGTGACCTGATAATCACTGGCATCCTGTTTGCCTAAACAACTGAGGGCTTCCGCATTTTGCGTCTCACCAGTACCCCAGCAGGTAATCACAACACCTCGTCTTCTGGAGCATCCACTAAGAGGGCCTTGCCCTCAGGTGTTCCGGGAAATTTCAGGGTCCCCATCACTCTCGCTACTTCCCTGGGCCACAACACATTTGGCTTTGACAGTGTGAACCACACAGACCCTCGTCTAAATGCTGTATCCGGCCTAGTGCAGCCATGCACTTCCTCAAAAGCAGCTTGAAACAATGGGTGAATGGACAATGTTCTCAGAAAGCTCTCTCCAGCTTTCTCCTTGCAGGCCCCCATGAACCTCTTCACAAGAGGGGTGTTGGTCCCCACCAGAATCGAAATGCCGCCCTTCTCAACGGGGTCCAGACCACCCAGCACTAATGTATCAAGGACCTCAGATACTCCCACATCGGCCTCCGAAAGCTCCAGCTTCACTGACAAATTACCATTGTGTGGATAACCACCAGCACTTGGACCCCAGATCTCTAGTGCACTAAGTGGCATCAATGGTAAATGCGTCAGATACTGGTTGTAAAACAAACAGAACGGCAATGTGACCTGCGACCCTATGTCAAGTATGGCTGTAGTGTCAATGCCCTCTATCTGTAGCGATACACTGGATCTTGGCCCCAGTAAGCCTTCAGTAATAGGATCTTTCGCCTTCAAGGATTCCTTGGTATATTGCTGGGAACGTGTTCCCCTGAGACACCAGGCTGTTCCCTCACTGGGTCTTCTCTGAGTTTCCCTATGTTTCTCTCTGCTTAGGTACCCGGGGGCTCACTTTCTCACTTGAGGGGTTTCCCATTCACACTCCTGCCTGAAGTGTCCCTCTTCATCACAGTTATAACAGAAAATACTACTGCTTACCTTCCTGCAGCCCCCTGTGTAGTCAGTTGCCTTAAGGGGTCCACCTCTCTATCAGTTTCATCATATGGTGGGGGCGAGCCCACACCTGCTGATAACAACCAGGACATCTCAGTTCTCAACTCTACCATGATCTGCTTTACCACTCCCCGGGTTGGGCTGTCCGTGGGGACTGTACACTGCTGATGGAGCCCTCAGCGTGTTCTTCTCCTCCTGTGCTTCTCTGATCAGCTAAACAAATGAGGGACGGGGGCCGCGTCTTAGGAAACAGTTGGCGACCCTAAGCGATCAGGTCCTGAGACTGGGCGCCCTTTGCTATTTGGTCCATTCTTAACTGATCCACCTCAGCTGCCTAAATGGCCTCTCTGTGCCACAAGCAATTTAGCTGCTTCTCTAGACGAAAGATGTAGGCAGAAAGCTTCTTCCCCCTTCTGATGCATGTTCTGAAGTCCTGTCATGAGCTCCATTGGGCTTCCCGTCATGCCAAACACATTATCCAATGTCTGCACGTAAGCAGCAGCAGTGGCAAGGGGGTACTGGGACCTTATAGCTCTCACAAGGTCAGCAGCCAGCCTGCCCCCTCAAACTCTGTACCAATCTCTGTCTATTTACATCATCAGAGCATTGCTACTCATCTAACAACTGAGAGGTCTGCTCCACCCAAGTCTCACACACCTCTTTCCCCCTCGGGAGTGGGCATTATTTCGGAGAATATTCTTAGCTTTCGATAACTAGGACCCTCTGCCTGTGCACTGGGTCGTTTATTTGGCAGAGAGGTAAGGGCTGCTACTGACTCGGAAAGCTTGCTCTTCACTGGGGGATGGGAACTAATCAGACATTCCAAATTCGATGACTCCTTCCCCTCACTCCTCAGAAACGAGAGAACCCGGTCCAAAATTTGAAGTGTCTGCCCTCAGCTATGGGAAACTCGACCTGTGACTCAGCTCGATCTGCTACATTCTTCTCCTCCCTGACAGTATGGACAGGCCGTGGCCTCACCTCAGCTGGGGCCCCAGTAGTACCAGACAGTTCCACTGCTGTTACATCAGCACTAGTCTGAATGAACTAAAGCAAGGTCTGTGCCCGTTATTTTATCAAACCTCCGCCCCACAATCGTAACTTTGCCAACAGCTTTAACAGTACTTAAAAGTTGAATTAACAGTTCATCTGGAGTACGAATACCTACCCCACTCAACATCTATGCATTCGTTACCGGTAACCCTGTGGATGCACACCACCAGTCAACCCCAGCAGCTTCCATACTCGCACAGACTTAAACACACAACCCACTGGTTCAATGCTCGGGGCAATCACACAGCATCCAGCGAAATCAATCCCGGGTGTAACCTTCAGGTTCAGCCAGCGGCTTTAGTCTAGGGAAGGCAAACGTGTGAAATCTGAGGTGCACAACTCCTTATTTAAGTGGATGCTGTGTGATCTGTTCCCTATTACAAATCAGTACCATGAAATAACAGAAAGTACACCAGATGAAATTAAATGATTTAACTCTTGAATTCTTATTTTAATGAAAGGCTTAGTAAAGAAAAACAAAAAGAAAAGGGCCTATTTTAATGAAACTGTCTGATGTGCATGTTGGAGCACACAGTTTCCTTCTGTTGGTCCTCCATCGATCTCCCTTCATTGATTCCCGGCCCCACTCCAAGTCTATTCCATTTTGCTGTCCATGACCTCTCCTTTCTGGCGTCTTCTCTCTTCATCTCTCGCCGAACAAAAGACCCAGATCACCACGTTCTCAGGCACACAACAAGAAAAGACACTCCCTTCATTAGATGGCGCACATTCCAAAAGCCCCGTTATCTTTTGCCATAACCCCAACACTGCTGCTACAGAAAAACCATTACATTAGCAGTGTTTCTACAGAAAAACCATTACATTAGCAATGAAGCCTCTCCCAGGGTGTTACATGGTGACACAGGACAAGATGATACAAAGTCAGCATGGTTGCCTTCTGGGAAAATCCTGCCTGACGAACCTGTTGGAATTGTTTGAACAGATTACAAGTAGGATAGCTAAAGGGGATGTAATGGATGTTGTGCATTTGGTCTTTCAGAAGGCCTTTGACAAGGTGCTACACATGAGGCTGCTTACCAAGTTAAGAGCCCATGGTATTGCAGAAGGTTACTAACCTGATTAGAGCATTGGCTGATTGGTAGGAGGCAGTGAGTGGGAATAAAAGGATACTTGGTTGGCTGCCAGTGACTAGTGATGTTCCACAGGGTCAGTGTTGGGGCCACTTCTTTTTTTGCTGTATATAAATGATTTAGATGATGGAATAGATGGTTTTGTTGCCAAGTTTGCAGATGATTGGTGGAGGGGCAGGTAGTGTTGAGGAAATGGGTAGGATGCAGAAGGACTTGGACAGATTAGGAGAATGGGCAAGAAAGTGGCAAATTTTATACCATGTTGGAAAATACATGGTCATGCACTAGAAATAAATCTACAGAGTATTTTCTAAACGGGGATAAAATCCAGAAATCTGAGATGCAGAGGGACTTGGGAGTCCTTGTTCAGAACACCCTGAAGGTTAACTTGCACATTGAGTTGGTGATATGGAAGGCACGAGCCATGTTAGAATTCATTTCAAGAGGTGTGGAATACAAGAGCAAGGATGTGATGCTGAGGTTTTATAAGGCACTGGTGAGGCCTCACCTTGAGTATTGTGAACAGTTTTGGGCCCCTCATCTTAGAAAAGATGTGTTGGTATTGGAGAGGGTCCAGAGGAGATTCACAAGGATGATTCCAGGAATGAAAGGGTTATCATACAAGGAATGTTTGATGGCTCTGGGCCTGTACTTGCTGCAATTCAGAAGGATGAGGGGGGATCTCATTGAAACCTTTCGAATGTTGAAAGGCCAAGACAGAGTTGATTTGGAAAGGATATTTCCCATGGTGGGAAAGTGGAGAGTCTAGGACAAGAGGACACAGCCTCAGGATAGAGGGGCGCCCTTTCGAAACAGGGATTTAGAGAAATTTTTTTAACAAAGCTGGTGAATTTGTGGAATTTGTTGCCACATGCAGCTGTGGAGGCCAGGTTGTTGGGTGTATTTAAGGCAGAGATAGATCTTGATTGGACATGGCATCAAAGGTGACGGGGAGAAGGCCAGGAACTGAGGTTGAGAAAGAGATAGAAAGAAGGATCAGCGATGATTGAATGGCGGAGCAGACTCTATGAGCCAGATGGACTATGTCTTATAGTCTTTATGATCTTACAGATTACCAACGCAATAACTTATAATTTGGAGTACTAAATTAGTGACCTTTCACTGTTTCAGATAATAAAGTACGATTACTCTGTTGACCTTTCCATGTTTTTAAACTCTAAAATACTATAAGTAACCTTTCTGAAGGCAAACAAAATTCTGATGACAGATTATAGACATGAAAAAGTTGTTTTTTTTTCTGTTGCTCCCTCCATAGATTCTTCAAAACCTGAGTATTGGCACATTTTGAAGTTTTTACTTTACAACAATCTATATATTACCCTAAGAAATGCAGATAAAAGTAACAATGCAAAATCAGTTGTTGGAATATATTGGATGATAGGAAGACAAATGATGCATTTAGCATATATTTGTGAAAACTATCCATTTAGTCCATTTGGAAAGTTATCATTGACCTCCTTCGACAAAAATCAGAAATTTTTTGACACTCTTCTGAGTTTGTCATTAAAGATTCCTGGTAAAACATCAATGGGAATTGAGGGATAAACTCTTCAAATAACTGGAGTAATATAGTCATAAAGTAAAATATTTATGGTGGTTCATCAAGCTCAGGACATTGTTCAGTCAAAGAATGTCCTTGATTCATCTGTCTTTAACTGATCCATTGTATGATTGTTGTCCACCATTCCTGAATGTACCGTAGTTCGTTCCATCCACAGCTGCTTACGTGATGAAACAGTTCGTTCTCGTCTGCAGTGTGGCTTGAATAACATTCTGACATACATTGATTGGTGACACATAATATTCATTGAATGCAAATGCAGTAACAAACTGCAATAAAATGTAGAAGAGTTTCAATGGTATTACCATTGCCAAAATTCCTCATAATCCAAATCCTGTATGGGAGTCACTCTTGACTAAAAATTAACTGGACCAGCCAAATAAATATTGTAGCTGCAAGATAAGATCAGATAATGAATTGTCTCTAGTGACTGATTCAGTGTTGACTGCCCGAAGTATTTGTATGATCTGCAAAGCATATGGGAATGTAAAATTCCTGGGTAAGTGTTTTTCTGACAATATTTGAGGAACTTACAATCTTCCAGGACAAAGTGGCCCACTTAGCTAAAGTTTTTTCTACCTCTCAACATTTATTTCCTCTTCCACTAGTACACAACAGATTCAATATTTCAAGAAAGTTTTAATTTGCTGAGACTTAAGCAATAATTCCTTGACATATAACCTTCACTACTTGGATAAGAGCAGCTTGTGCATGGTAATGTCATCTTAAAACAATTTTCCTCAAGTGGCTCTGTAGTGACTTCAAAATATAATGCTATTTCTTCAGTGTTGGAGGCTTATAATTCTGGAACACCTTGCTTCATAGCTTTGGACATAAATTCACATATAGATTGCAATAGCTCCAGAAATGTGCTCAGCACACGTTCAGAAAAGTAAGGGCATGAAATGGTCTTTCCAGTAACATCCAAGTCGCATTATGGAATAATATAAACAAATAGTTGCTGCATTTATTTTCTTTATTAGTGTATTCCTCATTTGTGAATTAGTTCTTTCAGCTGTTGTATAAATTATTTTCTAATTTTTTAGTATTTCAAAATATAATGTAAAACAAATTCAAAACCTATGAACTGCATGTTTAGGTACTCATTGCTTTTAGTTTTTGAGTCTAACTAAAAAATTATAGTGCTAACTGCACTTTTTTATTATCTGACTTCATTAAAAATTAAAGAAGCCACACAAAAATGTTTCTTCTAAGGTGGAAAAGAATTGGAAGTCAGTTTGATTGGCCACTGGTATAAAATGTGTTGATTCAGCCACATGTTTGTACATCTTGGCCCAAATTTCCATAGCAGTCCATGGAATCTGATATTGATCAAGCGTTTGAATTATTTTCACATGGTTTAAAGGAACAATCTCAATAACTGGTGGTTGTTTTTATTTCGGAACACTTAACAGAAGTAGGTAACTTTTCAGCATGGCAGCATTAACAATACACTGTTAAATCAGATTACCATCTGTTCCTTAATCCATTTAATGTTTTAAATAATACCTTGCTTCTCCCTTGGAAAAGATTGGATACAAATATTTCCCTCATGTATTTGTAGTACATTCTGTAAAAAAAAAACTGTTACGGTCCCAGAGTAGTAAGATTACTGGACTAACATCCAGAAACTTGATGAGCTTGATCTTGATGTAGAGACAATAGTTCAAATTCAATAACAGGAGCTGAAAATTTAAGTTAGTCTAACTAAACTATAGGTAATAGTGAACAGGATGCTGCTGGTTGTCATAAAAATAACCCATCTTGTTCACTTCTTCTGGGACGGAAATAGGGTGTCATTGTGACCCCAGACACACATTAGTTGACTCTGTCTGGTTTCTGATGATGCTAAACAAGCTATCTATGAGCACTTTAAAGACAGGCAATAAATATTGATCTTACCAGTAGTACCAATATCCTGTGAATGAATAATAACCAAAAATATAGCACACATTGACTACAAAGAAAGTACAAAGGAATTGTTGAAGTAGAATTTACTGCAGTTAAATGTTAATATCCAAAACTTGTCAGAATTGGACTGTACTGCCATGACCTTAGCAGCAATAACTTTTTGTTCTTGGTCTATACATTGAATATCACAGTGCTTCTGTGCTGAGACAAACAAAATTCCCAGCAGTGGACTTGAGGTAAATAATTACAAATGTAAATAATGTAACGAGTGCTAATTAAGGAATTTAAATGGCACACAAAATATTGTCACCTTCTCCTCGTTGGCATGTTAAGTATATTTCATGATTGTACACAATCACATTGCCTTGTATGGTTTCTGTGGACAGTGTAGACAACATGAAGTTTGTGATGATATGTCTGCCAATTTTAGAACTAGCTTATTTATACTGGTCTTATTGAAGAAATTATTGATTCACTATGTTGAATTCCAAAGAAGCAAAGGGTGTGAAGTGCAAAAGAACTACTAGATCATTTAAAGCAGAATGATATAGTAGAAATTGCTACACCTAAAGCTCATGAGGTCAGGAATGTGCAGCTACGAGAAGTATTTATGTACAATACAGAAACTGGTGTTACCTGCATGTATTGTCACAATATAAAAGTTGCTGGAAAATTTGTAAGTAGGAAGGAGAGGTATTTAGAAACTTGACTTTTTAAGGCATCATTTAGCAAGCAAATCACACATGGACAGTGTGCAAAAACTCTGGCGAGCAAATACTTCATTACTTGCTACAGGCATGTTTTGTGAGAATGCTGATGAATGAGAGAGAAAACAATCAAGCCCAGAGGAGATCAAAGTTCTTATTGACAGTGTTTTGTGAGCTGTTAAAATGAATACCTCTATATATAAAGTTCAGTGTGCACATGTTCTTATTGACAGTGTTTTGCGAGCTGTTAAAATGAATACCTCTATATATAAAGTTCAGTGTGCACATGTTCACTAGGCAAAAAATTGCACAACACAAAATTTTTGCACACACTGGTCATTACAAATTAGAGTGAACATTGGTTATGAGGTTGAGCCAGTTCTAAAGCTCAACTTTTGTGAATCTCTAGGATAAATGGCATCCATTTTAAGATATTTTGATTATGTATTGGCAAAAGTAGCATCTCATTCTTTCATTCATTAAGCTTTGTTTAGAAGCATAAGTATAGTTCACTTTTGTCTAAATTTGAACCTCTTTCATTTAATACAGGCACATCACTTCTAATTGTTGTTAATATCTGCATCACCTGCCATTTATGGTGGGTACAGAACTCAGCAGGGATCTGTACCTGGGTTATCATTGCATTTGTCCATCTATCATCAGGTCACTATCTAATTTGATGCTGTTACCACCTGCATCAGCCATCATTTATGATGAGTACAGAGTTCATCAGGGAATTGTTCCAGGATCCTTCTATTATTTGCTCATCTGGAGTACATTGGAACATTTGGTCTGAGATCTAAACCAACCAAGAAATTAAGGCTAAATCCACAAACAACATATTCCAGATATTAGAAATCTGAAAGATTATGATGAATTGCTAAATATTTTCATATTTTCATTTTTTTTTAGTATTTTCCATTTTTATTACGGAGTCTAAAGGTTCTTTGCAAAGGAAATCAGAAAATACAAGTGATTACTGTATTACAGAAGGGTTATATTCCTTGAGAAGTCTGCAGCATAATATGAAGCCCAATCATCAGCTGAGTAAATATCACAGATAGATGACCTGTCTTCTTTTGATATGCCCGGAGAAAGCTAGTTACCTGATGCTGTAGAATTTATTATTGAGCCTGGGATGCTGTAATGTGCCTAGCTCAAAGATGATTTGCTGTTCCTCAGGCATATATTAGACTTCTTTATAACAGTGCAGCATACCACGGACAGATTTGAATGGGAATGGGATAGAACATGAAACTAACAGTCTGCAGGAGTTACTGTGAGCTTGTACTTGCCTGAACCTCACTTCTAAAGGATAGTTAGTGTTAGACAACCTAGTGTGTCTGAATTGTGTGAGAAGCTTGAAGTGAATGTTCTCACAATATAACCAATGCAAGTGACCCCAGAGAGAACACACTGAAATGTAGAAAATGTGGAAAGCTATAGAAGAAGGCTATTTGAGCCTAGGTTCCTGTTCCACTGCTTAATATGATCCAGGCTGCTGATCAAAATGTAATGCCCTGCTTCTCAATTTCTTCCCATATCTCTTGTTACTATGAGAATCATATCTACCATCTTGAACATATTTAATGTTTTGACATTAACTGTGTTCTCTGGTAGAGAATTCTCCAAATTCAGTAATATTTGGGTGATGAAGTTTCTCCTGGTCTCAGTCATGTTGCACAGAGACAGGTTTATCAGCCCATTATGCTCATTCTGACCATCCCATACCCAGTCTATCCATCCACGCCTATCATAATTTTTTATATCGGGTTCTCCATCTTCCTTCTCAGCTCCAAAGAAAACATACCCAGCATTTCTATACTGAAATATTCAATCCCAGGCATTACCCTGGTAAATTTCCTGGACCAGCTCCAGTGAATTCATGTCCTTTTCTATTAAGTGGTGCCTTGAACTGCACATGGTACCCCAACTGCCCAACGCTTTTTATGAAGTTGTATTCTGATATCTAAGTTCTTCTGTTCTCTGACTTGGTTCACAAAATCCAGCACCCTGTTTGTCTTCTGTTACTTTATCTGTGCTGCCACCTTCAGGAATCTGTAAGCATGTATTTTGAGTCCCTGCATTTCTCAATGCTCTCTGGGGCCATACTATTTATGGTGTAGCTACTTACCTTTTTAGATATTCCAAAATGCATCACTTAATATTTATTAGGATTAAATTACATTTACCTTTGTTCTGCTCAGTCTTCCAGTGGATCATTATTGTTTTCGATTTAAAATGGTGTTCACTTAACAACAACACTTTGATTCTCATGTAATCTGTAAGTTTACTAATCATGCCTACTGTATTCATTAAAATTATTCATCTTTATGACAAGCAGCAAAGATCCAAGCCTGGATCCCCAGTTATAGACTTCTTGTCTCAAACCTAACTCTTCACAAAAATCATCTGTCTCCTATTACCAATTTAACCAGATTCAATTGGGAAACTTGGATGTCAAGGGGTCTAACCATTTGGATTGGCATTTTGTATCAGATCCTGTCAGGGGCCGTGTTGGAGTCCATGACTTCTATCTTTTGACAGTGATTTGTGCTTCTGGTGTTTTCCACCATCAGGAGCATCTTCTCGTTTGCAAGTGGTCTGGACATTCCTGTCAGATTTTTCAAATTTCATTGCAAGCTCCTTTCAGTCTTTTGGTGAATGCTTGCCCTGTATTCCAATCTCCCTTCATACTCAGACCTGTCATCTGAGGAGTCAGTCCAGTGATCCTTTTCTGCACTTGATCCACAGAACAACCTCCCTCAAATTAGGGATCCAAAACAGCATTGGTGTTTATGGTGTAGTCTAACCAAGACCTTGTGCAATTACATTAAGACACCTCTGCTTTTGCACCTAAATTATTTTGCTGTAAAGGTCAATGGACCACTTGACTTCAACTGCCTGCTTCATCTCCATGTTTACTGTCATTGGCTGGTATACAAGGACCCCAGGTCTCCTTTCCTAATCTATTACCATTCAGATAATCTGTCTCCCTGTTATTGCCACCAAAGGGTATAATCTCACACCTATCAATAATCTGTTGCATCTGCCTTGCATTTGTCCATTCACATCGGAGTTTCTTGCATCTTTCTGACTTTCCCACCCAGCTCCCAGCTTTCTGAAAGAAATTATAGTAAATAAATATCGAGAACATGAAATGAAGAGGCCTTGAAAGTGAGTCCACTGGTTGTGGTAATATTTCAGTGATGGAGCAAGTGAAGTTATCACCTTTGATTCAAGAGCCGGAAGGTTGTTCCTGAACCTGGTGGTGTGAGTCCTGTGCTCCTGTACCTTCTTGTGATGACAGAAGCAAGAAGGGAGCATGATCTGGGTAGTGGGGGTCTCTGAAGATAAATGATGCTTCCCTGCAGCAATGTTTTATGTAGGTGTGTTCAATGGTGGAGAGGGCTTTACCTATGAAGGACTAGGTCATATCTTTGACTTTGAGTAGTATTTTCCTTTCAAGGCATTTGTGTCTATACCAGACTGTGAAACCACTACACATCTATAGAAGTTTGTCAAAGTTTTGGATGTTATGCCAAATCTTCACAAACTGCTAAGGAAGCAGAGGCACTGCCGTGCTTTTGTCATAATTGCATTTGCAGTATTTGCTCGGCTGAGGACAGGTCCTCTGAAATAATAACACTGAGGAATTTAAAGTTGCTGAGCCTCTCTATCACTGATACTGATGAGTACTGGGTTATTTTCCTCTGGTTTCTTTCTCCTGAAGTCAGTAATCAGCTCCTGGGTCTTGCTGACATTAAGTAAGAGATTGTTTTTATGGCACCAGCTTTTCAATTTCCCTCTATATGTTGATTCATCAGCACCTTTGATTCAGTCTATGACAATAATGTCATCAGCAAACTTGAATATGGCATTGGAGCTGTGCCTGGCCCCATAGTTATAAGTGTATGTTGAGTAGAGTAGTGGGCTAAGCATGTAGCATTGTGGTACACCTGTGTTGGTGAAGATTGTGGAGGAGATGTTGTTGCCTATTTGAACTGACTGGGAATAATTTACAGGCAGTCCCCGAGTTACAAACATCTGACTTGCGGACAACTCGTATTTTCGAACGGAGGGAGAAGAACACCGTCCACCATTTTAAGTTGTTGCCTTTAACACTGTGTTGAGTGTGTAACTTCCTATTTGGCTTCAATATTTCTTAGCAAGATTCACCCTGATTCCCCCTTTTCCAGTCAGCACCGCCCCCACTTGTCCCATTTAACCTGTCTAGCATGGGTGAATTTTAGGACCCGGAGTGACCCCGCCGCCTGTGGCTGCTGCTATATTTTTTTTATTAAGTGCGAACGTGAACTGTAGCCAGATCAGAAATGCTGAACAAGTCAACTAGTTCCGAAAGAGAACTCCGATAGGCCAATCAGACGGTTCACTGTTGCTCAGCAATAGAACATAAAATCCGCAGTTTTCTGTTCCATTGACAGAGAATGATTGCGATTGAAAATAAAGTGGAAATAATACAGTGATTGGAAAGAGGTGAAACACCATCGGTCATTGGAAAAGTGTTAGGCTACAGTCAGTCAATGATCATAGCAACTTTAAAGGATACAGGTAAAGGGTAAAGTGAGAACAATGCAGCATGTGAAGGCCCTGCCCCGATGAAAGCTACAATTATTACTAAGCAATGCAGTGGTTTAATTATTGAAATACATACGTTTCTTAAGTTTTATATGCATAGAAAGGTAAAATATATTACTATATAATAAGACAAACTTTTGACTGACTGATGCTAAATAATACTGGATGTACCTATTCCGACTTACGTACAAATCCGACTTGAAGACGAACTCAGGCATGGAATTCGTTCGTAACCTGGGGACTGCCTGTATATGATCTGTACTTTGAAAAATTAATTGACATGGTACTGAGTGATTCATCTTTATTATCAGAACCATCGTCTGGTAAAACATTTGCAAGCGATGGTCCTTGTTGGTTTATGGTTATGAGATGATAACTAGATTTTTTTCTCAAACTTTTTATCAACAGACTGTTATTTATCTTTTCCTTATATAGTTCACAGTCTAATGAAATTATGGTTCCTAAGTAAGGCAATTAGTTGATTTTCAGTTCTCAGATTTGGATTTGAGAAAAACGTATTTGCCTTTTTGCTCAGTTTTGTAACTCGCTCTTCCTTGCAAAAGGATTATTGTACAGTGCCTTCATGTTCCCTTTCATGCCAGCTATTTTTGCTGATTCTTTTTTTCTTTGAGTAACACTCCAAAGAATATGACATTCGGTTGCAGGTGTTAAAAATAGCTGCTTGATTTCTCTTGATGACTTATTGACAAACTCAATGATGGAATGTAACTAGAAAACTAGCAAATCTCTGTCCTGTTCACTAATCCTAAAATACAAAATTGATAAAACATGTCCTTTATTTGTACAAGTATTGCTTTGGAATGGTGGATGAAATCTCGTGTGCTGGAGTAAGTGTATTATTTCCAGAGGTATTATTCCACCAGTAGATGGAGCCAAAGTGCTATTTAAAAATCACATGACTGACGCAAACCCTTTGAAAGAAAATAAGCACTCCAAACAGTGTTTGTAAATAAAAGTGGGCTACCTTGTATACAAAAGAACGCTGATCCTAATTGTGATTTTCTTTCTAACTACTTTTTCCTGGTGTGAATAATAACACTGCTTAGTAATCACAGAAATAACTTTGTTGCCACTGTGTCTGCAGTACTGTGAGTGAAATGCTGCAGATCGTCAGTGAAGGAGACTCTAGAGAGGTAACCTTGAAGGATTACATCGCAGCTTTGAAGTAGTGCTGAATTGTACTATTGTAGCATGGGTAACACAGCCATCAGCAAAAATTACATTAGAATGGTAGGTATGCCATTCTCAACAATTCCCTGGACCAAATAAAGGCCACATTATAAAAAGTGGTAGAATCAGGGAAGAGTGAATTAGAATATTGAGAAAATCAAATGGAATTAGTAAATGACTGCTTGATGGTTGGCATGGATTCGTTGGACCTAAAGGCCAGTTTCTACAATCACCAACTCCGACTTCAAGCTTCCAAAGGAGCAGTTCTGGTTGCTCCTGTGCCATTTTAGATGTCAAATCGTGCATCATGGTTGGGAATCCTGATTGTGTAAACAAAGTTGATCACCAATTTGCTACTTAAAAGAATGGACACCAGGTTCTACAAAATGTCTGTACCAATTTTGTTCTGGACTCTTCCAAGGTCATTCACTTCAGTCATGCAGGCTTCAGTCTAAAGGCTACCTCTCTAAAACTACCTTCTTCAGTGGAAACTGTGTGAGCCTCAGACTTCAACATACCGGCATCTGTGTTATTCTTGATCCTCACCATGATTGGAAGCTATTGTCCAGTGTTTCATCAAATATCTTTTGTGTTTTTATCCTTTAAGATGCATGATAATCACAACATTACACTTGTTAATAAATATATAGTCAGATGATACTTTGTTTTCAGTGTCGTTCTCTTGGTGGTTTTTCAATAATGGTCCAGCTTGCCCCGCCAAATATCTGGAGTATAGAAGGCATACAATGATATTTGCTTAGATTACTTGCAGGTTGCAATTCTGAAGGAGGTATAGGGACAAGTGAAGTAAAAGTAGAGTCAATAGATATTAGGAAAGTGGTATTATTAAAAGTTGCAGCATCACTCCTGGCTATGCCCCTGCTGTTGCCATCTCAATAGTGACAAACTAAGAGCTAGGGAAGACTAGTTTATCTCTCCCCTCGTGTATGACTGCTGCAATTTTTTTCTGTTTGTGCATCTCCTTGAAAGACAGAGACATGTACTCAGTAGCCACTTTTTTGGGAAGGCTAATGCTCATGGTCTTCTGCTTCAGCCACTGTTGTAATGTGCCATACAGCTTGAACCTGTTTGGCCATTCTGCTCTGATCTCTCATTAGCAAGACATTTCCCCACAAAGCTGCCATTCACTGGATGTTTTTCGCATCTTTCTCTAAACTCTAGAGACAATTATGTGTGAAAATCCCTGGAGATCAGTCATTTCTGAGATACTCAAACCATGGTGTTCCACGGTCAAAGTCACTTAAGACTGCATTATGTCTGTATGCAGCTGAACACCTTGACCGTGTTGACACGCTTTTATGCATTGAGTTGCTGCCACATTATTAGCTCGTTAAATATTTGCATTAATGAGCAAGTGTACCTATAAAGTGGCCACTGAGTGTATGCTGATATACACTGCAATTTGGTTAATTTGCTCTTTAAGAGCAGTAGTGGGGTGGAGATTAGCTTTAAATAGTGTTTGCTATCCACCAATCTTTCACAAGTTAGTAATGTGGCCTCTGTGGCCTCTGTCGGTCGTGGTCGACCATGGCTACTGCGGCTCTGGTAGTCACTGGTTTGTCGAGCAGCATCGACTGTGGCTATTGAGGCCAATCCTGGAACGGTAGGTTCTGCCACAGTTGCTGCATGTGTAGGGCGTCGTGGATTGCTGTCCGCTGTGCTCTCCGTTTAGCTCTCTGCTCCTCAAACTGACTCAGGATCACTCTTTTTCCATGCTCTAGGTGTTGCTGAAGAGTACCTCACCATTTGTTGCAGTCATCTGTTGTATCCTCCCAGCACTCTGCTTATTTTTAAGGCTTTCATGTCGCGCTTGCAGAGGTCCTTGAAGCGAAGCTGGGATCTACCAACGTTCCTCTTGCCTGTTGTTAGTTCTCCGTAGAGGATGTCCTTTGGCAGTCTCCCGTCCTTCATACAATGGACGTGGCCCAGCCAGCGCAGTCTGCATTGTCTGAAAAGAGTGAACATTGTGGGAAGTCCAGCGCAGTAGAGGACCTCAGAGTTTGAGACTTTGTCTTTCCAGGTGATGCCGAGGATGCAGCGAAGGCTGCTCAGGTGAAAAATATTGAGTTTCCTCTCCTGCTTGGAGTAGATGGTCCAAGTCTGGCTACCATCCAGGAGGGTGCTGATAATGTATGCATTGTATAAGGCAGTCTTAGTCTTTGTAGTGATTTTCGGATTCTCCCAGACCTGCAAGGAGAGTCGAGCAAGGATTGATGTTACTTTGCCGATACGCCTAGTGATTGCAGCATCGAGGGAGAGAGTGTCACTAATGGTCGACCCCAAGTATGTGAACTCGTAGACCACTTCTAGATCGTAATTGTCGATGGTACTGACTGGTGTCTCCACTGTGTTCTGGGCAAGGACATTTGTTTTCTTTAAGCTGATGATAAGCCCAAAGTCCTTGCATGCCTTAGAGCAGCGGTCCATGGGAGTTTTTAGTTGCTGTTTGGTGTGCAAGGTTATAGCAGCGTCATCAGCAAAGAGCATGTCATGTATTAAGATCTTGCACACCTTTGTTCCTGTTCTCAGGCGCGCAGGGTTGAACAGCTGCCCATCAGACCTGGTGTGCGTGTAGATGCATTCTTTCGACGTCCAAAAGGCGTGCTTCAATAGTATAGAGAAGAAGATACCAAGAAACGTTGGCGCCAACACGCATCCTTGTATGACTCCACTACGAATAGCGAAGGGTTCTGATGAGCTGCCATCGTACGGAACAGGGTTCTGATGAGCTGCCTCGTCATCAGGGAATGACTTGATGATACTTTGGAGTTTCGGGGGCAGCCGATCTTGAGGAGAACCTATTCGTAGTGGAGTTAGTAATGGTCATCAGCAAAATATAATCCCTAGCTCATGCCTAAAGTTAGTCAATAATATTCAAAAACAGCACAGAAATTCACTTAGCATATTTTGTCACCTTCCCTACTCTGTGTGAGCCAGAAACTGTAGAATTGTGCATATTTTGTCTGAAGAGTGGTGTGTCAAATTCTGTTGCACAGAAGCACTTTGATCGACATCATTGTCCTACTTTTGTGATTTCCTGCATCTTGCCTGTGCCATCCTCACAAGTTTTGATATTTTTTAACAACTGTTCTTTTAAACCTATGCTTTAATTCATAAGATGTAGTCATCACTGGGAACAGCAACATGTACTTTCTATACTTAATATTTCCTGAAATAAAGGAGGTATTTAAGTCAACCACGTGGTGAATGTGGTGTTGAAAGTTGGTCAGTAAGGCTGGCAGATTTCCTTTCCTGAGGAACATAGGTGAACCAACTGGATTTATGTAATTAAGTAGCTTGATGCTAACTTTGACTGAGACTAGGTGTGTTTTAAATTAGATTTATTTAATTACTTGAAGTTAAATTTTCCAGCTGTCATCATTGGAATTGCTCTCATGTCTTTGGTTCAAAGGTCCAGAGCTCTGGCTTATGGTCCAGTAACATAATCAATGTTTTACTGCACATAGCAATCAGTTAATGCTGAATAATTGTGCATTACAATTTCCCTGTCTGATTTGGAGGTTGTGCAGATTAGACATTAGATTGAGTTGGAACCACCATGATTCTGTAGCAGTTTTAAATATTCCTATAAATTAGTGGCATTGGGGGTGAACTTGAAATTCTCTTCCCATTTTAGGATCTTAGTAATGTTCTGTTTAGTATAACTGTTTTACCACAGTATCTGTAAGCTGGGGAAGGAAGAATCAATCAAGTGTTCCTGGTATCACATAGTATGCAATGAATTTCAATTGAAGTGCAAATTATTGTAGATATTGATGTGTTGGTGTGGTGGAATGGAATGTTGTGGAGATGGAGGCTCTTATGGGACCTTAATGGTATTGCATGGGAATTAGAATGACTTGTTTTTGTGATGCATAATTTATATAAAAGTAGTTGAATATGGTTTAGGTGTTCTGTGTAAAATGCTATAATAGTGAGTTACAAATGCAGTTGAAGTCTTGCAAGAATGGCACAAAACTGCATGGAGACGAAATGATAATACTCTGGTCATATTGATTTTAGGTGATACAATCTGTTATCAATTTTCTTCTTTCACCTCAATGCAGAAAGCCTGTCAAATTTAATTTATGCCATTACATTGTGGTTCAAAAGAGTTGGTGATGTAGGTTCCCACACTGCTGACATTGAGAGCATTTAACCCGAGACACAGAAAAACAATGTTATTGCTGCTCATTATTTCCCGTTGGGTGCATTCCTCTGGTGGGCTGATTTTGTAGGTTAGAATCAGTCATTTTGATAATTATGAATTAGATAAGTTCATGTTGATTGTAGGTTAAGGTGATTGGCATGAAATGTCTGTACCTATTTTCATACATTGAGTTATCACATTATAACTTTTATATGCTGTTTGATCGCTAACAGATGCATATGCAGACTGACATAACAGCAGTGATCAGTGTCAGGCCTTCATTTTCATTAAAGGCTGATGTTTTATTAACCAAGCCAGTTGAAACCCCAGTGAACTCCTTTATGAAAATGTGTCAGTAACTCTTCACAACAGTTCATTCATCATTTAATTCAATTTATGATGCTGAATTTTGATCATATTTTTAAATTAGGATTCTGTTCTGTACTTAATGATATTCCGCTGGTCTTTAAAGTAAAACTGCCTTTCTGAGCGTAGAAACAGTGAGATCTTTTCAGATAGTTCATTCAGAATGGGTAGCAAGTGAAGTTTCCATTATGCTGAATAACTTGTATTTCTGATCTAATTTCTTTTATTAGCTCTTTGTACATGGGTAGTAAACTTCTTTCATTAAAATTAGAAATTACATCTCCTCATCTTAAATCTGTTACCTGCATCACAAGCTAACCAATTTTAGATCGAACTGAACATTCAAGTGCTGATTTTTGATTGAAATTTTAGGTTATAATTTTTCCCATCGAGACAAAGGGCTTGAAGGTTTTAAACTGATTACTTTCTTTGACATTTTGTTGATGATGTCCACGTTATTGTATTAATGGATATTTTGCAAAACTGAAAAGATTAGCATTGAATCTCTGAGTAATTGAATTTCAATTACAATTTAATGCCTTTTGCCTTGAAAGGTAATTTTTGGCTTGGGTTCCTGCAATTATCAATAATTTGGCATTTGTGTGTATACACGTGTGTTTATGCTTGGTTAAGTTAGGCACAGCTCCATTGGTTGCTATTGATGAGTAAACTGCCAAAGTACATTTGCCTGAGTGTGAGAATCTGATTTTGAAAGACCAGTAACACCCAGTGACCCCAGGTTACATCTCTGAAGATGTCTCAGTGCACCTTAGGATGGATTCATTACCTTCCCTTACTTGCTCCGGTTATCCATGTGTGAAATAAGCCCATTGAGTTGTAACTTGCCATGAACCACAAAGACCAGGAAGAAGAGGGGATGTCTGAGGGAATAATTTTTTTTACAACTTTAACTAATGTTGGCTTTGGCTGTAAATTCAGGAAATAATTATGTTTCCAAGTTTTATTTTAAAAAGGATTTGTGATTATTATCCTGAGGAAACATCAGAAGAGTTGTAATATTATCTGAAATATTGGCCTGTTGCAGATACACCTTCAATCTTTAGAAACATTTTTGAATTGCAACACCACCAGAATTGTGACAGGTCACTGTCAGATATAATTTTTAGGCAGTTGTATTTATATTCAAATATGCATTGGATTGAAATTAATGTGTGTTAGTTGTATTGATCTAAAATCCAAAAGCAGTGTTTTCAGTGGAATTGCATTATCCTATTACACAAACGTCATTTTATTTTGGTGTGAATATTGTCCAGCTATTGGAATACTTTTTGCTGTAATTATTCATATGAACTCGTGCTGATATTGAAATGTTGATTACCAATATTTTCAGAAACCAATCCTATAAAAAGGAATGGTACTTGAATTCCAGATTAACTGATGAGGAATACAAATGTTTAGAAATAAATTACTAAATTGTTTTAAAATTCTTGTTAGTTCCTTGGAGAGAATAATTTCAAATACATTATTTCAGCATTCACCAGTTTGGAGTGAAGTCCAGGAGCTTTTACAAGAACTTTGGAGCAAATATTATTGGGAAAATAATGTGGAAATATAACGTTCCCATATTTCCAATTTCGCTTTGAATGGTGATCCTACTAGGGTAGAAATTTGAAGCAGATTTGAAGAAATCGTTCATGTAAAGTTGAAACGAGCTGCCAGGGGAGATGGTAGAAGTAAATACAGTTATAATATTTAAAGGGTATTTGGATAGGTAGTGAAATAGAAGACAGAAGGATGCAAGCCAAATGCAGGAAAATGGTATCATCTGACCCAGGTGACTGATCTATCTTCAGATCTTTCAGTTTCCCAAGAACCTTCTGTCTAGTAATGGTAACTTCAGACACTTCATGCTCCCGACATCTGGAACTTCCACTGTACTACTATTGTCTTCCACAGTGAAGGCTGATGCAAAATAGTTATTGAATTTGTTCACTATTTCATTGTCCTCCATTATTACCTCCCCACCATCATTTTCTAGTGATCTAATATCCACTCTTGCCTCTCTTTTACACTTTAATATTATTGGCTAGCCTACTTTTGTATTTCATCTTTGTCTTAATAACTTTTTTAGTTGCTTTCTCTTGGTTTTCAAATGCTTCCTAATCCTCTAACTTCCCAGTAATCTATGTTCTATTATATACCCTTTTTTGGCTTTTATGTTAGCTTTGACTTCTTGTTAGTCATGGTAGTGTCATCTTTCCTATAGAAATGAATCTTTTTGAGATGTAGATACCCTGTTCCTTCCGAATTGCTTCTAGAAGTTCTAGCCATTGTATCCCTGCCAGTGTTCTTTTCCAGTCAATTCTGGCTAACTCCTCACGTACCTCTGTACTTCCCTTTAGTCCTTTGTAATACTGATACATCTGACTTTAGCTTCTCCTTCTTAAATATCTGAGTGAATTTGGTCATATTATGATCACTTGCTCTAAGGGTTCTTTTACTTTAAGCTATCTCATCAATTCAAGATCATTGCACAACATCTAATCCAGAATAGTTGATCCTCTAGTGGGCTTAACCACGAGCTGTTCTAAAAAGCCATCTCATAGGAACTTTGGAAATTCCCCCAAATTATTTTGGGTTTGGAAAGATCAGAAAAAATATGACTGAGTGACCATAGTATTTAAGTGGAGTGAATGTATGTGGCAAAATGTATGTTGAATATTCGTTGCATATGAAGTTCCAGTGCACACATACAAGCCACAAATATGGAGATGTAGTCATACATTCTTTATTAAGGTCTGAAAGCAAGAGCTGTTCATGACAGAAATGCTGAGAAAATGCTGGACTGTGAAAAATCTTTTAACTCAAATTTTTATCTCTATTTAATATTTAAGTTTCTGAAGCTGTGAAAAAGTGATGATAGTCCATTAAACCATATTCATAAAACTAGTAGGCATTCATGGTGTGTCATCTCTGTAATAGTAGTTAAATATGTAGTCTCATCTCTAGACTTAATGTGAAGTGTTCCCATTTGTAATAAAGCAGTTCAGCATGATACCTGGATTGCAAAATTGATGCCATTGATTTCAGCCAAGAAATTAAGATACATGATCAATAGTGTTATGTGGATACAGTGCAAATATTATTCCTCCATTTACTATTTTCCATGCAAATTGATTAAAGATGCCCTGCAAATGATATAGTCTTTTTGAATATAGTCTTAAAATCTATGTAGGTTTGACTGCTATGTACACAGGCAATCTTATGCTCTATTTTGTTAAGACCAGCAACATTTATGATGATTACCAAGTAACAACTGGAGTGCAGCAGTAAATGATAAATGTATTTGAAAAGTGTGCTCAGCATTATGAATTTTGAGTCTCACATTGCCTAGGGAATTAATTAGATACTTTTTATTTGGTCAGATGTGGTCTCCTAGGCTTTTATTGCTGTTTTGGTGTATTGGATAAAACAAGATTTCATGCTGTTTCATGCATTCCCATTGAGCCTAAATATTCATACTTGCATGATGAATATCATCTGTTAGACTCCCCCAGCCATATGCTGGTAGTGTGTTGTGTGGCATTTTAGCATCCCATTTGTTTTCAGATGAGTCAGCTGGGATTGGAAAGGTTATTAACAGTGGAGAACAAGTTTTCTCCATAGAATGCTGAATGTCAGTTTATTTAATATCCAGCATGTTGTTTAGAAGGCTTAGTGCTATGACAGATGTTATGGAATATGTATTAGGGCTGCCTTGACCTCCATAGTGGTTTGTCCATAAAATTTGTGAGCTGTGAGTATAATATCTGAGTAACCTAACTTAGATATTTTAAAATTAAAACTTAATTTCTGTTGAATTGCTTATAAGATGTTTTATTTACAGATTAAAAAATATTTAATTTGTTAAAATTGCCTGGAAAAACAGCTTTAAGTTATATCATCAATCCAATAGCTTTAAAAAGAAAATTAGAAACAAAATGCAAATGAGGGAAATTTAAAATAAAAAAGACAATATTATGAAGTACTCAACTCAGAAGGCAACATATATGAAAAGATAAATAGTTTCTTCAACCTGAAATATTAACTTGTTTCTGTCTACTCAGATGTTGTCAGAATTTGTGACAATTTCCAGTTGTTCCAGATTGTATCCCAGTACCTTTGCAATGAACATGGCAGAGCAGTTGGGTTTAGTAGTGGTTTACAGACGTTGAGAATAAGTGAGGACACAGAATAATGACTTGAATGTTTAAAGCTGTAAATGTGTGTATCTGGCTATATTTTAGAGATTATATTTAATATTACATAATAGCTGAAAGAAATTTGTTCTTCCAGAATTTGTAAAGAGTGCTCAAAAATGTGAGAAAATTACATTTATAGAATTTATATGGAGTAACAAAAAGTAAATGGAAATTTGTTTTCTTTTCAACTCTCATTTCCTGACACCTGCACAGATGACACACTTTTGTTTTATGGAAAATCGCTATATAGATTATTTATTGGCAAAACATGTACAGTATGTCTGATTTGTATTCATATTTGTTCGACCTGGCAACCTTTTGTACTTAGTTTCATTAAACACTTTGCACAGGACTCATGCAGCTGATTTGTTGTCTGTTGTTCATGAAGTAGTTGCTGATAATTTTAACCAGTTGTAATGCAAGAAATCACATGCAGAGCAATTGTATTTCAAGCAGAAGAACTTGTGTTAAAATTTTTGGTTAAAGGCATGCATTGTAGATAGAATTAATTTTCTTTCAGTAATCTTGGAATAGTTGGCATAATCCTTTAAGATTTAGAATGCCCTTTTCAGAGACATGCAGCATGGAAATAAGCCCTTTAGCCTATTGAGTCCGTGCCATTTGTCAGACATCCATTTTACACTAATCCTATATTAATTCCATTTTTCTTCTTGGTTTTGCTCTACGTTACTGAGATTCTACCACTCACTCACACACAAGGGACAAATTACAGAGTGGGCAATTAACCATCCAAACAACTCTTTTGTAGATTGTGGGAGAAATTGGAGCATCTGGAAGAAATCCATGCAGGCACAGGGAGAATGTGCAAACTTCACATTGTCAGGATTAAAACAGGGTTGCTGACACTGAACGCAGCATCTCTACCAGCTCCATCACTGTCCACTGGTTATTCACACCCTGTGAAAGTGAACCTTTTCTGCCATGAATTAGGTTTCCTTCCATGTTCTCACAATTTAATTCTGATTGATTTCTCAGTTCCCTGATTATTTTCTGTGTCTGGACTTCAGAAGCTTCCTTTCCATACTGAAAGATCCACGTCTTTCCAGTTTATTGTAAGAATTCAGGTTGTGCTCCTGGCTCTACGTTCATTGTTTAAGGAGCTCACTATTTTTGATAATATCCAATGCATAATGCAACATATATTTTGGTTATTGATTATAATTTCATCTGACTTGAATGTCTATTTTAGCATTCAGTTTGGTTTTCCTCGACTGCTTTGGTAGCAAAGTTGGTCTTTTATCTTCAAATTTTGTTCATTGTATTTTCCTCTCCACATTGCAGTATTTTACGATTACTTGAGTTAAATTCAATCCATATACATTTATTTAATTTGTTCTTGGCTTTGGGATTACAAAGTAAATAATCAAGATTTGTATGTATAAAGTACTATCACTTCATTGTTGTTCTTTGGTTTTGTATTACCCCCGAATGGCTAATTTCCACTGAATTTGCAAAAATTGATATAGATAGAGCAGCTAGATTTTATGCCATTTAGTAATAAACAGTGAACATTGATAGGCCGGTTGTCACCCTGAAAATTACTTTTTTTTCCAGACAAATTAAAATTGTCATAGTGATTATATTCAAAGGTTTTAAAGGTACATTTATCGTCAGAGAAATGTATACAATATACATCCTGAAATGTTTTTTCTTCGCAACCATCCATGAAAACAGAGGTATGCCCCAAAGAATAATGGACAGTTAAATATTAGAACCCCAAAGTCATACCCCCCCCAAACTCCTCTGGCTTTCGTGTGTAAACGGTAGCAAGCAACTGGCCCCCCCACTGGTAATAAAAAGCATCGGCACCTGCCACCAAGCACTCAAGCGTGAGCAATAGCAACAGCAAAGACACAGACTTGCGGTACTCCAAAGACTACTTATTCACCCGGTATTCAACACACCACAGGCTCTGATAACTGACACTGTAGTGTTCTCGTACAGGTGTAAACATCCAATTTTAAAACATAGTCAATGAGGCACGATCGCAATAAGATTAACCGTTTACTGTTCACTCTTCCACATTAATGTATGGTGAAAAGGCATGATGTTTCTTAGTGTGTAGAAAGAAACTTTCCTCGCGCTGATCCTGCACATACAAGCCACCTCCTTCCCGTTTCTCCAAACCAGTATTTTCCCACAAGAGGTGGCAAAACCGGGTGTGACATCATTGCATACATCACAGACAACGAATTTACTTTCAACAACCTGAACTTAAACTAGAAAATAATTACAAACAAATTACTAAAGCGAAAATATAATAAAGCTAAACAAATGCCTTAAGGCAACACACTCCCTGCCTGACCTTTATAAGGTCACTATGAACATGATACAGTCTTTAGGTAGAAGTAGAACGACTTCTGTAACTGGCCTTTGATAAGTTTTCACATCACATTGGTCAGAAGTTTTCAACTCAACCTTCCTGACATGTCCGTCCCTACCAGGGAATTCCGGCCATTGGCCAGCAGTTGCGGGCAATCTGCTTGTCCCTGAGGAGGACTAAATCTCCAACTTGAAGATTCCTGCGAGTTTCTGTCCACTTTTGTAGGTATTCATGTCTCCAACGGGACCAGAACTGATTTGTGAGAGCCTGAATCTGTCTCCATTGCATTGTGTACAAGCCCTTGTCTGAGAAGTCCCCAGGTAGAGGGGGATCTCCTGCCTTCTGCTTAAGGAGCATTGATGGCGCGAGTATGAAGGGATTTTCCGGGTCAGAAGACACAGGTAGGAGTGGTCGTGCATTTATAATGGCTGTGACCTCTGCCATTAGTGTGCACAGTACTTTGTGGGTCAGTCGGGTGCATTGCTGCAGAAACATTGATTCTCTTGGCAATACTAATCATCCGCTCCCATGAGCCTCCCATGTGACAGGCGTATGATGTGTTGAATTCCCAGTTGCATCTCTGCTCACTGAGCTACCTTTGCACCGTTTTGTCCATGCCGAGCTCCTTGGACACTCCAACAAAGTCCGTGGCGCAGTCAGGCCCTGTTTTGCAGGGCCTCTTAGTGCAAAGAAGCGCCTGAGAGTGTTAATGCAGCTGGATTTATCCAAACATTTGATGACCTCAATGTGTACCGCTCTTGAACTCATGCAGCTGAACATGATGGTCCACTGTTTGCTTTCTGCTTGTCCTCCTCTGGTGCATCTAGTGTTGATAGTCCAGGGACCAAATACATTGAGCCCCACATATCTAAAAGGAGGGCAGGCATTGAGGCGTTCTGGTGGGAGGTCCACCATACATTGAACTTCCAGCTTCCCTCGCAGTTTCTTGCAGTTAACACATCTGTGAAGAACTGAATTGATCAGTGTTTTGACTCCCAAGATCCACAGTCCCGCTGCCCTGATTGCTCCGTCTTTCAGGTGACGGCCCTGATGCCTTACCTGGTCATGGTGATGGTGTGTGAGCAGTAAGGACAAGTGGCTGCCTTTGGGCAGGATGACTGGGCTCTTTTCTGCAGCTGGAAGGTGAGAGTGTATTAACCGGCCTCCAATACAAATGAGATCGTTCTTCAGGATTGGGCTGCTTCCTCAAAGAAGGGCTGTCCTTTGGAATTGGTTTATTAGCTTGGAGGGCCGAAAACTCCTTCGCAAAAGCTGCTCTTTGAGTTGCTTTAAGGATGATGTCCTTTGCCTGGGCCAATTCGACCGCAGTGCGAGGTAAGTTACATTTTTGCCAACCCTTGCATTTACTATTTCGGGATGTGTGTTTGTGGGATCTGGCCATGTGAATGAGGAACGCAAGTCCTCTCACTAAGGAATTCAAAGTGGAGAACCGCTAAAAGCGTTCGATGGTAAGTATTGATTCTTTGAGGTAGGTGACTCCTGTTTGTATTTGCGGCCGAATTTCCAAGTCTCTTTTGGGTTCGATCAGCTCAAGTGTTTCACTCATTTGAGTTTTTTCCACTGATGGAGCAAGTTTATTATCATGCTCAGTTTGAGCGAAGACTGACTGTCCCAGTGTCTTGTTGGTTACTTTACTACACTTGTTAAAGCCTTGTTGTGCTTCCTGGATACACATAAAGCTTGTGCAGGGTTGAAAAATTGAATGGTGGCCACTCTCTAGCGCGTTAGTCTTGAGAGTGTTAACTGTTGGTTTGTGTACATTGCCAAGGCACACCTCTCCTATCACCATCCAGCCCAGATCCAGGCCTTGGGCAAAGGGGGTGTCGTGTGGAGCATTGACCTGCTGCCTGACCTTGTGCACCTGGAGAACATCTCTTCTGAGTAGCAGGAGTATTTCTGCTTTTGGATCCAGTTCTGTGATGTGCTTGGCAATGTGGTGGAGATGTGGCTAGTGTCGCACTGCACTTGGCATCAGGATCTCAGTGCAGTTATTCAAAACTTCATTGCACTCTTAGAGCGGAGGGAGACAGATGACAGCTTTACCATCCAACGACTCGAGCTGGAAGCCTTCTGCCTTCCTTCCATATGTTGCTACGCTGCCTGAGCAAGTTCTAAGGTAGTATGGGAACTGATTACTCTCTATGTTGAAGAAGTCAAAGAACTCTGGTCTGACTAGTGAGCGATTGCTCTGGTCATCCAGAATTACATAGGCTTTGATGGCCTTGTCTTTGGCTCCCTTCGGGTGCACCTTCGTGAGGCAGATCTTTGAGCAAGAACTGCTTGACTGACCTTGACTGCAAACTTCTGTGCAGCTTGAGCTGACAACAGTTGTCTTGGAGTGATCCTCTCCCTCCCTGCTGTCCTCTTGTGAGGGTGAAGGAGCTTTGTCAGTTTGCGGTAACGGGCCAGGATGCATGGCCCTGTCGTGATTAGTGCTGTTACATTCCGAGCACTTCACAAGGAGGTGAGAGGTAAAGGAACAGCATTTAAAACATTTTTTTCTCCTTGAGAAGGGTTTTTTCCTAAACGTTCTGCATTTTTTGAGGGGGTGGGGTTGGTTGTGCAATGGACAGTTCTTGCTAGGGTCATTGTTAGTTGTGGAGACTTCAGCTTTATGCACCGAGACAGGTTTATTGATGTTAAAATTATTCGAAGTGGATTTGACTGGCTTGGTGTGAATTGTACTGTTACCTTGACTGATGAAGCTAGAGTCATTTCGCTTCTTCGCCTCCTTGCACACAAACCTAGTGAAATACTTAAAGGGAGGAAATCGACCACCGTTCTCTTCCTTGTACTCTGAGCCAACAGACAGCCAACTGCAGCCCAAATGGAAGTTTGTCCACGATTGGTCTAATTCCATATGAAGTATCTAGATATGACAGGCCAGTGAAATAGCCATCTTCTTTAGTGCCTTCAATCTCCATGAGTAAATCTCCGAGTTCTCTTAATTTAGTGTGGTCCTTGGCTGACACCCTAGGACAATTTTCCAGCTGTCGAAATAGTGCCGTTTCAATAATTTCAGGGCCGCATAGCACTTCCGAAGTCTCTCCCATGCTTTGCATAAGGCTAGCTTGGGGTTGTTGATGTACCCTGAACGTATGCGTCTCACCTGTTCACATGATTCTTTTCCCAGCCATTTTGTCATAAGATCCAACTCTTGGGTTGCTTTGAGCTGGACTCCGCCGGTTGCGTTGGCGAATGAGGAGTACCATGCACAGCAATTTTCAGGCTTATTGTCAAACTGGTATAATCCTGAAGTGATGAGATCTCGTCATGCTAAATACTGTGCCATGAGTTCAACTGCAAGTGGCATGTTGGCTGGGGGAATATGTTGGCGGGTATATGACTGACGTTCATTATGGGATTTGCTGTTCTGAATTCAGCCTTTGTCTCTTCTTTTGCCAAATCTGGTAAGTTTGGTGTTGAGAAGTATTTGTCGGCAGCCCTTTCATTCTTGAGTTTGTCACAAAGTTACAAGAGTAAATTGTCTTCCTCAGATGGTTGCGATGCAATTGGGCCTCTCTTTGACTCCTCATGAAATGAGACGTTAGCATATAAGTATAGAGAGGAAGAATGAATCTTCAGTTCCATTTGAGATCGGACGTAGTCGCTAGTGCATTCCAATCTGGTCCTTTCTGAAGTAGATTTTACTTCATTCAGAACGCGCATTTCTTCAGTGCTTTCTAATATTCCTGCTTCCACCCTGGCAACTTCGGCTTCTTGGCGTAGCGTCAACACTTCTAACTCTGCTTCTATCCTTACCCTTTCCAACTGGTTTTCAGTTTGTCTGGCAGCCTTTTCCCTTTGGTTTTCGGCTTCTCTGGCAGCCTTTTCCATTTTCAGTTTTGCTTCCTGTTCAGCGTATGATGCTCGCATCTTTGCGGTTTCTGCTTTAGCTCTTGCGTGGACAGCCTTATTTGTTGATGCTCTACTGCTCCTGGCGCTGGATTGCGATGCCATCGTACCACTTGTTGAAACACCTGGTAATGCTGCCACTGTAATGAACACTGTAGTATTCTCGGACAGGTGTAAAAACTCTGAACTAAACACTGAGTTTAAACCGTAGTCAATGAGGGACAATCGCAATAAGATTAACCGTTTACTGTTCACTCTTCCACATTAACGTATGGTGAAAAGGCGTTGCTTCTATAATGTTTCTTAGTGTGTAGAAAGAAACTTTTCTCGCGCTGATCCTGCATACACAAGCCCCCTCCTTCCCATTTCTCTGATCCGGTATTTTCCCACAAGACGTGGCGAAACCGGGTGTGACGTCATCGCATGCCGTGATACATCACAGATCACAGACAACAAATTTACTTTCAACAACCTTAACTTTAGAAAATAATTACAAACAAATTACTAAAGCAAAAATATAAAGCTAAACAAATGCCTTAAGGCAACACAAACAAACACAAAATGCTGGTAGAACGCAGCAGGTCAGGCAGCATCTATAGGGAGAAGCGTTGTCGACGTTTCGGGCCAAGACCCTCGTCAGGACTAACTGAAAGGAAAGATTGTAAGAGACTTGAAAGTAGGAGTGGGAGGGGAAAATGCGATATGATAGGGAAAAGACAGGAGGGGGTGGGGTGAAGCTGAGAGCCGGAAAGGTGATTGGCAAAAGGGATATAGAGCTGGAGAAGGGAAAGGATCATCGGACGGGAGGCCTAGGGAGAAAGAAAGGGGGAGGGGAGCACCAGAGGCGTAAGTGAAAAGGCATAAAAGAAAACTTACTCTCTTAGCATCTACCTATCTCTCACAAAGATTCAGTACTCATTCAGTATTTCACATTACCTTCAATGCTGCACTGCAATACTTCCTGCAAAGCGAAACCCAACAGTATGAACGGCAGTGGTGCTTCACTACCAGATGAGCTCAATGCCTTATGTGCCTGCTTTGAAAGGGAGAAAAGTACTAAAGCTGTGAAAATCCCTGCTGTACCCAGTGATCCTGCAATCTCTGTCTCAAAGGCCAGCGTCAGGCTGCTTTCACAAGGGTGAACCTTTGCAGCGCAGCAGGCCCCGATTGAGTACCAGGTAAGGCTTTGAAAACTTGTGCCAGCCAACTAGTGGGAGTATTCAAGGACATTTTCAACCTCTAACTGCTGCAGTCGGAAGCTCCCACATGCTTCAAAAAGGCAGCAATTATACAAGTGCCCAAAAAGAGGAGTATGAGCTGCCTTAATGTTGATCATGTGGTGCTCACATCTCCAGTGATGAAATGCTTTGAGAGGTTGGTCATGGCTGGAATGAACTGCTACCTTAACAAGGACCTGAACCAATTGTATCACCTCACAAGTCTGTGGCAGATGCAATCTCAGTAGCTATTCACATGGCTCTAAATCACCTGGACTGTACAATTACCTATGTCAAGATTTAAATCGCAGCAAGAGGCGGAGAGGGTAGAGGTAAAAGAAACTCGGAGAGAAGCTGTTTTTTTTTAACTGATCGCGGCAAAGAGGTAGACTGCGCAGGCACGTGATGTAGTGTGCCAGAGGTTTAAAAAGAAAGACCACCGTATACAGCGGCCATCGTCAGAGTTGGATGGTTTTGGCTCAATCAGGCTTTGGCAAGAACAGGCAGAGGTAGGGTTTGAACAGGGCACAACTGCGCAAGCACGTGAAAGTTGGCCTCTGAGATCAGCGGGAGAATTTGAAAAGTGAGCAGAGGCTGAGTACGGGTTTCACTCCAGGTGAGGTAAGGCCGGGTAAGCTCCTTTAATTAATCTAATTAGATTAGGAGTAGATAATGGAAGCAGCAGTTAGGGCAGTTGAGTGCTCCGTTCGCAGTATGTGGGAAGTCAGGGTCAGCACTGTTGTCCCTGATGACTGCACCTGCAAAAGGTGCATCCAGCTGCAGCTCCTGACGAACCGTGTTAGGGAACTGGAGCTGGGTGAACTTCGGGTTATTCGGGAGGCAAAGGCAGAAATAGACAGGAGTTTCAGGGAGATAGTCAACCCTAGGAGTCAGGAGACAGGTAGTTGGGTGGATGTCAGGAGAGGGAAGGGGAATAGACAGTAAGAGCAGAGCACCCCTGTGGCCGTTCCCATCAAAAATAAGTGTACTGTTTTGGATACTGTTGGTGGGGACGGCCAGGGACAAGTTGCAGTGGTTGCATCTCTGGCACTGAGACTGGACCCTCAGCTCAGAAGGGAAGGAGGGAAAAGAGGAGAGCAGTAGTGATAGGGGAATTGATAGTTAGGGGGACAGATAGGAGGTTCTGTGGAAGAGATCGAGATTCCTGGATGGTCTGTTGCCTCCCTGGTGCCAGGGTCGACGATATCTCGGATCAAGTTCTCAGTATCCTCAAGAGGGAGGGTGAGCAGCCGGATGTCGTGGTCCATGTAGAGACCAATGATGTGGGTAGGAAGAGTGAGGAAGTCCTGAAAGATGAGTTTAGGGAGCTAGGTGCCAAGTTAAAGGACAGGACCTCCAGGACAGCAATCTCAAGATTGCTACCAGTGCCACGTGCAGGTGGGTTTAGAAATAGAAAGATAGTGCAGATCAACACGTGGCTGAAGACATGGTGCAGGAGGGAGGGCCTCAGATTTATAGATAATTGGACAGTTTTCTGGGGAAGGTGGGACCTTATCCGGCGGGACGATTTACATCTGAACTGGAGGGGGACAAATATTTCTTGCAGGTAGGTTTGCTAGAGAGGCTCCAGTGGATTTAAACTAGATACAAGGGGGGAGGGGAACCAGAGTGTAGGAACAGATGTCTGGGAGAAGGAAGAAAAAGACAGTAAAGTTCTTTGTACTGTTAGAGATAAACAGAGAGAAGAGGTGGAGAATTTCTTACATGCATTTATTTTAATGCTAGGAGCATTGTAAGGTGGATGAATTTAGAACATGGATTGATACATGGAAATGTGTTGTAGCTGTTAGTGAAACATGGTTGCAGGAGGGTTGTGATTGGCAACTAAATATTCCTGGATTTTGTTGCTTCAGGTGTGATAGAATCGGAATGACAAGAGGGGGAAGTGTTGCATTGCTTGTCAGAGAAAATATTACAGCTGTGCTCTGGCAGGATAGATTAGAGGGCTCGTCTAGAGAGGCTATTTGGGTGGAATTGAGGAATGGGAAAGGTGTAGTAACACTGATAGGGATGTATTATAGACCACCTAATGGGGAGCGAGAATTGGAGAAGCAAATTTGCAAGGAGATAACAGATATTTGTAGTAAGCACAGGGTTGTGATTGTGGGAGATTTTAATTTTCCACACATAGACTGGGAAACCCATACTGTAAAAGGGATGGATGGATGGATGGTTTGGTTTGGATAGTTTTTTGCAGCAATACATAGAGGTACCAATTAGAGAAGGGGCAGCATTGGATCTTCTGTTAGGGAATGAGATAGGTCAGATGACGGAGGTGTGTGTTGGGGAGCACTTCGGGTCCAGTGATCACACTGCCATTAGTTTCACTATAACTTTGGAGAAGGATTGGACTGGACCCAGGGTTGAGATTTTTGATTGAAGAAAGGCTAACTTTGAGGAGATGCAAAAGGATTTAGAAGGAGTGGATTGGGACAGTTTGTTTTATGGGAAGGATGTAATAGAGAAATTGAGGTCATTTAAAAGTGAAATTTTGAGGGTACAGAATCTTTATGGTCCTGTTACGTTGAAAGGAAAGGTTAAAAGTTTGAGAGAGCCATGGTTTTCAAGCGATATTGGAAACTTGGTTCATAAAAAGAGGGAGATCTACAATTAATGTAGGCAGCATGGAGTAAATGAGGTGCTCGAAGAATGTAAGAAGAATCTTAAGAAAGAAATTAGAAAAGCTAAAAGAAGATACAAGGTTGTTTGGCAAGTAAGGTGAAAATAAATCCAAAGGATTTCTACAGTTATATTAATAGCAACAGGATAGTGAGGGATAAAATTGGTCCCTTAGAGAATCAGAGTGGACAGCTATTTGTGGAGCCGAAATAGATGGGGGAGATTTTGAACAATTTATTTTCTTTGGTATTCACTAAGGAGAAGGATATTGAATTGTGTAAGGTAAGGGAAATGAGTAGAGAAGTTATGGAAACTGACAAAGTGGAGGAAGTACTGGCGCTTTTAAGGACTATAAAAGTGGATAAATCTCTGGGTCCTGACAGGATATTCCCTAGGACCATGAGGGAGGTTAGTGTAGAAATAGCAGGGGCTCTGACAGAAATATTTCAAATGTCATTAGAAACGGGGATGGTGCTGGAGGATTGGTGTATTGCTCATGTGGTTCCATTGTTTAAAAAGGGTTCTCAGAGTAAACCTAGCAATTATAGGTCTGTCAGTTTGATGTCAGTGGTGGGTAAATTAATGGAAAGTATTCTTAAAGATGGTATATATAATTATCTGGATAGACGGGGTCTGATTAGGAACAGTCAACATGGATTTGTACGTGGAAGGTCATATTTGACAAATCTTATTGAATTTTTTTGAAGAGGTTACGAGGAAAGTTGATGAGGGTAAAGCAGTGGATGTTGTCTATATGGACTTCAGTAAGGCCTTTGACAAGGTTCTGCATGGAAGGTTAGTTAGGAAGGTTCGATTTTTAGGTATTAATAATGAAGTAGTAAAATGGATTCAACAGTGGCTGGATGGGAGATGTCAGAGAGTAGTGGTGGTTAACTGTTTGTCAGATTGGAGGCTGGTGACTAGTGGTGTGCCTCAGAGATCTGTATTGGGTCCAATGTTGTTTGTCATATATAATGATCTGGATGATGGGGTGGTAAATTGGATTAATGAGTATGCAGATGATACAAAGGTAGGTGGCATTGTGGATAATGAAGTAGGTTTTCAAAGTTTGCAGAGAGATTTAGGCCAGTTAGAAGAGTGGGCTGAACGATGGCAGATGGAGTTTAATGCTGATAAGTGTGAGGTGCTACATTTTGTTAGGAATAATCCAAATAGGACATACATGGTAAATGGTAGGGCATTGAAGAATGCAGTAGAACAGAGTGATCTAGGAATAATGGTGCATAGTTCCTTGAAGGTGGAATCTCATGTGGATAGGGTGGTGAAGAAAGCTTTTGATATGTTGACCTTTATAAATCAGAGCATTGAGTGTAGGAGTTGGGATGTAATGTTAAAATTGTACAAGGCATTGGTAAGGCCGAATTTGGAGTATTGTGTACAGTTCTGATCACTGAATTATAGGAAAGATGTCAACAAAATAGAGATAGTACAGAGAAGATTTACTAGAATGTTACCTGGGTTTCAGCACCTAAGTTACAGGGAAAGGTTGAACAAGTTAGGTCTTTATTCTTTGGAGCGTAGAAAGTTGAGGGGGGACTTGATAGAGGTATTTAAAATTATGAGTGGGATAGATAGAGTTGACGTGAATAGGCTTTTTCCATTGAGAGTTGGGGAGATTCAAACAAGAGGACATGAGTTGAGAGAGGGCAAAAGTTTAAGGGTAACACGAGGGGGAATTTCTTTACTCAGAGAGTGGTAGCTGTGTGGAATGAGCTTCCAGTAGAAGTGGTAGAGGCAGATTCGGTATTGTCATTTGAAGTAAAATTGGATAGGTATATGAACAGAAAAGGAATGGAGGGTTATGGGCTGAGTGCGGGTCTGTGGGACTAGGTGAGAGTAAGCGTTCAGCATGGACTAGAAGGGCCAAGATGGCCTGTTTCCGTGCTGTAGTTGTTACAAGGTTATATGGTTAAGATGCTGTTCATTGACTATGGCTCAGTATTTAATACCATAATTCCCCCAGTTCTGATCGATGAGCGACAGAACCTGGACCTCTGTACCTCCCTCTGCAATTAAATCCTCGACCTCCTAATCGGAAGACCACAATCTGTGCATATTGGTAATATCTCCTCCTCGCTGCTGATCAGCACTGGTGCACCTAAAGGACGTATGCTAACCCCACTGCTCCACTCTCTCTATACCTGTGACTGTGTGGTTTGGTTTAACTCAAATGTCATCTGCACATTTGCTGAGGATACTACCATTGCTGATAGATTTTCAGATGGAGATGAGAGGGCATACAGGAACAAGATATACCAGCTAGTTGAGAGGTGTTGAAGCAATAACCTTGCATTCAATGTCAGTAAACCCAAAGAGCCTATTCAGAAGAGTAAGACGAGGGGATATGAACCAAACCTCATTGAGGGATTAGAAGTGGAGACTGAGTAATTTCAGGTTCCTGGTGCTCAAGATCTCTGAGGATCTAACCTGGTCCCAATATATCAATGCAGCTATAAAGAAGGCAAAACGGCAACTGTATTTTAAGGAGATTTGTTTTGTCACCTAAGACATTCAAACTTATACAGATGTACTGTGGATAGCATTCTGACAGGCTGCATCACTGTTTGCTATGAGGTGGGGGGTGGCTACTGCACAGGATCGAACAAAGCTACAGAAAGTTTTAAAATAAGTCATCTCCATCTTGGGTTATAGCCTCCATAGTATCCAAGACATCCTCAAGAAGTGTTGTCTCAGAAGGGCTGCATCCATCATTAAGGACCTCCATCACCCCTCATCTCATTGTTAGTGTCAGTAAAGAGGTACTGAAGCTTGGAAGCACAAACTCAGTAATGCAGGAACAGCTTCTTCTCCTCTGCCATCCGATTCCTAAATTGACATTGAATCCATGAACAGTAATTCACTTTTTTAAAATATTATTTCTGTTTTTGCACTTTTTAAATTTATCTGTTTAATATACATAAACACTGTAATTGATTTACTTTTTTTCCTATATTATCGTGTAATAGATTGTATTGCTGCTGTGAAGTTGACAAATTTCACGACATATGCCCGTGATATTAAACCTAATTTTGAGGATTCTATCTGTATTATATGCTTTGATCACTGGAGGGACTTTGGACACAAAATTTTTTTTGATGCCTGCCCATAATTAATTTGTAAATTCAACTCGCCATGCAAAATTTTAAGGTGTTTATGGATGCATTATCAAAATATGCAAATTAGGTACTTTTAAGTGACTTCAGTATGCATTTTCAGATTCTAGGTCTCTAAGGTGATAAACTCTGTGTTCAAAATGACTTATTTTTTAAATTAGCATTTTGCTGTAGATAGTTGTACTACATGTTTTCTTGCATTGGTATCATCCATGTAGCTAAATACCAATGACAAGTCTTCACATTGACTTGTTAGCCTGCTCCATACATTCAACTGTACACAGAATTTATTGTGTTGTATTCAGTGGAATTTTTTCAGCGTTCTCCATAATTGTGGAGAACATAGTTCACAAACGAAATGTTGTGGAGAAGGTTGTGGAAGTATATTGTGGAAGCTGGTTGGAAGGAACTCAGAGACAGTATTAAATCCATGTGGGGTGGGGAAGCTGCGGGTTGGAGTGATGCAGGAGTGGACAGAACCTGTGTGGTGACTGAATGAATTATTACAGAGTAGCTATTGGCAGAGCATTCTTGTCAGTCCCATTCTCATGCTCTTATTCCATATCTCTGAAAATCATTATCTCTAATGTCGATCTAGTTCCCTTTCAAAGGTGCAATTTCCACATTGTTCTATGTAGTGGATTCCAGAGTCTATCCCTCTGATCCTGTTTTTTTTCTTTAAATTTCATTTTTAATCAGCATATTAAAATCAGTTTTTTTTCTGCGGCATATTTGAAATCTTTTTAGTCAGGATTAGTACAAGATCAGTGTAAATGCATTCTTAATGGTAGGTGTGGACTCAATAGGTCAAAGTGCCTTTTCATGCTGAATGACTCCTATTTAAAAACAGTTAAATGGGCAAAAAGGAAGGTGAAATTATTGATTGTGCCACTGAGTCAAGTGTCTTGTGGTGCCTATTAATTGAGAAAAATTGTGTCTTTGGCATTTTGCTCAAGCAGTATCAATGGAATCTGTTTTATAAAAATCTGAACTGGATTAATTGCTATCTAATATTTGTGTGACATTCAGAAAGTAGCCCCTGTAACATGCAAATAATTTTTTTTACAGTTTATCTGAAGTTATTTTGTATCTTGTTTCTCATTACAGCCTTGTACTCCATCATCCTTTTCTGTGTCTTCCTGTGGATTCCATTTGTTTACTTTTACTATGAAGAGAAGGAGGATGTTGAACCTAACAAATGCGCAGTAAGTCTTCCTAATTACTTATGAATTGTACATGGTGTCATCAGTACTAGACTACCATTCTGTGGAATATAAATAATTACGGATAGTTAGATTAAAGATTTAAGCTTTGTAATGTGCTATAGGGTCGACAATGAGAAAGATTTCTTTTTGTTGATAAAGCCAAAACTGGAGCAATCACCTGGTGTCAATCCAAGCCATTTAAGAAAACTGAGGAACAATTTTCCATTCAAAAATATAGTAAAATGTGGATCACTCTTCAAAATTCCAACTTGAAAATGGTTTGTTTGATATTTGCTAGATGAAGGAATGATTGGATATTAAGTCAATGTGTGAGTGAATGGAGTTATTGTACAAAACAAGAGGAATAGGCTCTCTGGGATCAACTTTACCATAATATAAAATCATAGTTCACCTTTCTACTTCTGCTTGACATTCAAAGATTCCTTTTGCCATCTTTCGGTTAATCTTTTACCCAACAGGCTTCATTCTGGCATAAACTGGTATCTTTTGGTTTTCATAATATAAAATCTTTCTGGAATAAGCTCATCTCTTAAGCACAGAGACATAGAAAACTATAGCACAGAAACAGGCCGTACAGTCCATGTGATCTGTGCCAAACCATTGAAACTCCCTACTCCCATCGACCTGCACCGGGACCATGTGCTTGCATTTACCCTATTTAAACCCTCATAATTTTGTATACCTCTAAGAAATCTCTCAATCTTCTGCACTCTAAATTATTCAATCTTTCCGTATAATTCGGGTTCATAATTCCAGACCTAGTAACGTCCTTGTAAATTTTCAAACTTATCCTTGCGCTCTTTCAAACTTACTTACATCTTTCCTGTCAGTTGGTGACCAAAACTGCACACAATACTCCAATTTAAGCCTCACTAATGTCTCATACAATGGCAACATAACATCCCATCTTCTGCACTCAGTACTTTGATTTATGAAAGCCAATATTCCAGAAGTTTCTTTACAGCCTATCTACCTGTGATGCCATTTTCAACCAATTATGTATTGATATTTCCAATCCCTTTGTTTTACCGCATTCTTCAGTACCCCACCATTCACGGACCTAACCTGGTTGATCCAACTGAAGTGCAACACCTTGCACTTGTCTGCATTAAATTCGATCAGCCATTTTACAGCCCATTTTTCCAGTGGATGTAGATCCACTAGTTCCATTCTTCCAGTCAGAGAGGCAACCATCTATGACCACTTCCTCCCACAAAGCCAAAGTCTAATCGAATTTGCTACCTCATGTTGAATGCCGAGTAACTGAGCCGCCTTGACTAATCTCCCATATGTGACCTTGTTAAAGGCCTTGCTAAATTGCATGTAGATCAGTTCATCTCTATGTAAAACTAAAATATATGCTCCCTCAGAATACCTTCTAATGACCTTCCCACTACTGAAGTCAGGCTCACCGGCCTATAATTTCCTGGTTTATTTTTGGAGCCAACATTGACAATTCTCTGATACCTCACGAGTTACTATGGATGATTTAAATATACAGGTTTCCCCCCGCAATCCGAAAGTAGAGCGTTCCTATGAAACAGTTTGTAAACCAAAATGTCGTAAAGTGAAGAAGCAATTACCATTAGTTTAAATGGGAAAAATTTTTGAGCGTTCCCAGACCCAAAAAATAACCTATCAAATCATACCAAATAACACATAAAACTTAAAATAACACTAACATATAGTAAAAGCAGGAATTATATAATAATTATACACCCTATATAAAGTAGAAATATTGTATATACGGTGTAGTTTCACTTATCAAAATCGGGAAGTCAGCGAGCCAAAATGGATTTAGAGAGAAAAAAAATCGGCACGTACACGCATGCGCAAACAACTGCCCGCACAAGGTTTCACGGTCATTGTAGTCTTTCTCAGGATAAATACACGTATAAAGCGGGCGTCTTTTTTTTTCGTAAAAGTGAAAATCCTCTTTGGTTAATGAAAACAGGTACTAATGTAGGTCTTTCGTAACACCGAATTGTCTTAAAGCGAACATTCAAAAAACGGGGGACACCTGTATCTGCTCACCTGTCACTAAGGATGATTTAAATATATCTGCTTGGACCCTGGCAATTTCTAAACTTGCCTTTTGCAGGGTCCAGGGGAATATCTTGTCAGGCCCTCGGGATTTATCAGAACAGTAAACACCTCTTCTCCTGTAATTTGTATAGGGTCCATAAAGTTGATGCTGTTTACCTCACTTCTATAGACTGTGTTCGTCTCCTAAGTAAATGCAGATGCAAAAAATTTAAGACATCCCGAATAACTTTTGGCTCCACACATGGATTATCATTATGTAACACTTACCCACAGGCTGGTATATGTCTAGGGGAAAAAGGAGATCCAGCCACTCTCCAACCCACCCGTACACGCAGGTGCTGTGAGAATCGAGTTAATACCTCGCGCCCGCCAAACTGGGTAATCAACTGGTGTGGATGCTATGTGATGTCCCCGCCTCACCCAAAAACAGATAGTACACTATATGCGATTAAATGAGTACAATTTATAAAGATTACTATAACTAAGTGATTAATAACGATACAGTATATATGAAGAGAAAATTAAAGAAAAGGCGCCAAACTTATCAAAGTCCAAACCACTTCGTGCACAGCCGTTGGAGCTCAATTACTGAAGTCTTCTGGCCACCATTCGCTCCCCTCCGAACTCCTCGACTTGCAGCTCAGGACCCTCCGAACTCCTCGACTCTCCAAACAGCTCAGGACCCTCTGAGTGGTCAACCAAGCACATCTAGCTTCATCCCCCCCCCTCCTCAGAGAATCTCCCGGCCTCGGACCCCCCTTTGGGGTCCGATCCTCGCCCAGCTTAGAGCATTGCGTCCTCTCTCTTGACCCCCTCGCGCCGATCTGCCCAAAAGCCCGTCAACAAAAGCTTACAGACTCAGAAGAAAGAACATTAATCCCCATTTGGTTTACAAAGGAATACCATTCTCGTTATCTGTAAATTAGCATTCCTGCTAGTTAACAAAAAGAAGAAACCCTCTTTACACTCTCCCTCCACCAAATAAAAGTCATGTCCTCATGACTACTAAATAACTCGCCACCTTTCCTGCCAACACACCGTAACCCAAGCACAAACAGTGACATCTTCTGCCCACACAGTAACCCTCACGCCCTGTTTTTCAGGCGCTACTTAGGCCAACTATCTGGGAGTTCCCTAACCCTTCTGAGACCTCCGTACCCCCTCACCTAAACCCTTCAGGCTTGGACACAACTGGGGATACCTTGGGCCCACTACCAACTCCTCTCTCAACCTCTCACTCATGCCCCACACTGCACACAGCTAACCCTCCCCGCTACACCTGACTCAATGGGAGAAGGGCCAAAGGTCTCTTCCTCAATCGAGGGAAAGTCAGCAAAAGGCAGCATGTACCACACATCCAGCACATCATCCATCGAATCTGTATTCTTCCTCATTCCTGTGATCGGTAGCTGCTGTTTGATCTTCTCCAAACGGAAACACGTGGCCTGCACTGCTCCCGCAGTCTCTTCAGCCTCCTGTTCAGTATTCACTGCACTTCTCTCCAGCTTTTTCTTCCTCATGACTTCTTCCAGATCAACTTTCAGGTTTTGCACTTCATTTGAACTGTCGATGGTCATCTTCAGGTTCCCTTCAAGCTTCCGCTTCTCTCTTCTGAGATTCATCTGTAATTTCTTCACCTCCGCAAACTCCCCTCTCCGGGTTCTCAGTTTGCTATTACCCTCAGTCAGACAACTTTCTTCATTCTCTCCAACTTGTAAGTCTTCCGAATGGTTCCAGATCACTTTCTCCAGTCTCTCCGTCTTCATTTCAAACTTGATTCCGTAGAGACAGTCTCTCACGAGCTGCGACCTTCGCCAGCCCTGGCACGTGTCCCGAAAACACTTTAACTCGGTAGTTCTCAGCTGCTCCTGCAACGACCTCACTTCATATTCTCCTGAGGCAAATCCAAATACCAATAGATCATCCACATACACCAAAACTCCAAACACCTCCACATCCCCTATGGTCTTCCACCTGCCCCGCAGGAAGGTTGCAAGGGCTCCAGATATGCCCTGTGGTATCTTTTCGGACCCGAAGACTCCTAGGGAATTTATAACGGCCGTCTTCTCCTTGTTGGCCCCACTCATCGGGATCTGGCAACATCCACTCCTCAGATCCAGCACCTTAAACCACTTCACACCACTCAGACAGGCCATCGCCTCTCTGGCCCTCAGGGCCATATTCTGGTCACTGACAGTGCGCCTCTTCAACGCAATATAATCCATACACACGCTGCCTACATCTTCCACGGCTGTAGGGGCCAGTCGCCGCAACCTCTCTCTCTCCGAGGTGTCTTCAGCAGTCAACTCCCCTCCCTTGTGGTATTTCGCAGCGTCCACGAAGAGGGTCTCACCATCAGATACTTCCCCCAGGCCGTACCACCACTGGCTCTTGTTTGAATTCGTTATCAGCCCAATGCTGCTACACACGTCCGCACAAGCAGCTCGAAACCCTGGGTGCATCGACAATGCCTCCAAACAGCGCTCACCCGCCTCCTCCGGGCAGGCTCCCAAGCGCACCAGCAGGATTTTGGTTCTCTCTAGAACAGAAACGCTGCCCGTCTCAACAGGGTCCGGACACATCAGCATTAACGATTCCTGAACCTCAGTCTCCTCCACATTTGCCTCCAAGAACTCCATTTTCACTGACCAACAACCGTTGTCTGGATAATCACTGACACTGGTACCCCGAATCTCCAGTGTCCTCAATGTTGTCAAGGGTAAATGCTTCCAATAACGGTTATGAAACAAACTGTACAGCAACTTCACCGGCGCCCCGGTGCCGAGGATGGCTTTAACTTGACTTCCATCCATCCGTAACAACACCTGTGCGCATGGCCCCTCTAAGCCTTCAGGAATAGGGTCTGCTCCTTTCGGGAGTTCCTTGGTACATTGCTGGGAACGTGCTCCCCCAGAGACCCCAAGCCGTTCCCCCACTGGGCCTCCTCTAAGTTTCCCGACACCTCTCGAATCAACGGAACAACTGATCCCCTTGACAGATCCCCTTGGCGCCACAAGCAATTTATCTGCCCCCCTAGGCAAAAAGGGATACCCTAAAAACTTCCCACCAATCTCCTGCCACGGATATGATAAGCCCCCCAGTCGAACCACACGCATTTTCCCACACTTTCCCAGAACTGGCAGCGGTCACTTTGAGGTAATTGCGCCCGACAGATCTAACAAAGTTACCAGCCTGCCTACTCAAACTTTCAACCCGTCCCTGTCGCTTTTCCTCAGCCAAGCACTGCCACTCACCCAACAACTGAGGGGTCCGCTCCGCCCACGCCTCCGCCCCTTTAGGGCTGGACATTATTCCAATAACCGGGCGGAGCTCACCACTGCTGAAACATCCCAACCTGTCACTCCTCAATCTCCAAATAGTACGGACAACCCATGGTCCCACCACCATTTCGTCAGCCAACAGCAACCACCCCACCCAACACACACACCGCACCAGCAATCGCACACCCACAAAGGCACAACCAGCAATCGCACACCCACAAAGGCACACCAGCTCTTCGCCGCAGACACAATTTAAAGAGGGTGATCACACAGCTTCCACAGAAATCAACCCCGGACGAGCACCCCACAATGTAACACTTACCCACAGGCTGGTATATGTCTAGGGGAAAAAGGAGATCCAGCCACTCTCCAACCCACCCGTACACGCAGGTGCTGTGAGAATCGAGTTAATACCTCGCGCCCGCCAAACTGGGTAATCAACTGGTGTGGATGCTGTGTGATGTCCCCGCCTCGCCCAAAAACAGACAGTACACCATATGCGATTAAATGAGTACAATTTATAAAGATTACTATAACTAAGTGATTAATAACGATACAGTATATATGAAGAGAAAATTAAAGAAAAGGCGCCAAACTTATCAAAGTCCAAACCACTTCGTGCACAGCCATTGGAGCTCAATTACTGAAGTCTTCTGGCCACCATTCGCTCCCCTCCGAACTCCTCAACTCGCAGCTCAGGACCCTCCGAACTCCTCGACTCTCCAAACAGCTCAGGACCCTCCGAGTGGTCAACCAAGCACATCTAGCTTCATTCCCCCCCCCCCCCCCCCGGAGAATCTCCCGGCCTCGGACCCCCCTTTGGGGTCCGATCCTCGCCCAGCTTAGAGCATTGCGTCCTCTCTCTCGACCCCCTCGCGCCAATCTGCCCAAAAGCCCGTCAACAAAAGCTTACAGACTCAGAAGAAAGAACATTAATCCCCATTTGGTTTACAAAGGAATACCATTCTCGTTATCAGTAAATTAGCATTCCTGCTAGTTAACAAAAAGAAGAAACCCTCTTTACAATTATGAACTTTCAGAGGACCAATTTAGTCTCATGCAATCATTTTACTCCTAACACATCAGTGGATCTCTTTGGATTCTCTTTCACCTTGTCTGGTGGGGCAACCTCGTGCCTTCTTTCAGCCCTTCTGATTTCTTTCTTTGGTAATTTCTTGTATTTCTTAAACTCCATAGGCACCCATTTGTTCCTACCTGCTAGTACTTACTATGCACCACCTCTGTTTTTCACTTAATTAGGGCCTCAATTATCTCTTGAAAATCAAGGTTCCCTACACCTGTTCATTTTTACCTTTTATTCTGTTCTCAAAGTTTCACTTTTGAAGGTCTCCCACTTATCAAGTACACCTTTGCCAGAAAACACCCTGTCCCAGTCAACACTTGCCAGATCCTTTCTGATGACGTCAAAATTGGCTTTTTTCCAATCTCAGACCAGACCTATCTTTTTGCATTTTTAATTTTAAACTAATGACACTGTGATCACTAGATGCAAAGTGTTCACCTACACAAACTTTTGTCACCTGTCCTGTCTCATTGCCTAATAGCAGATCAAGTATCACACACAGGATTTCTATGTACTGATTAAGGAAACTTGCCTGAGCATGTTTGACAAACTCTATCCCATCTATTCATTTTACAGCATGTGAATCCCAGTCAATACTATAACAACCTTGGGTTTCTTGCAGCAGTCTACAATCTCTGCAAGTTTATTCCTCTAAATCCCTTGGACTCTTGGGTGGTCTGTAATGTCGCCCCATTAACGTGGTCACCCCTTTTTGTTTCTAATTTCCACCCTTAGCACCGCACTTGAGGAGTTCTGTAGTCTATGCTGATGAAGCACTGCCATGGTATTTTCCCTGACTGACAACAGCAGCCTCCCCCTTTAATCTTTCTGTCTAAAACAAGAGAACCCCGGAATATTGAGCTGCCAGTTCTGCCCCTCCTGCAACCACATCTCGTTAATGGCTACAATATCATAATTCCAGGTGTTCATCCATGCCTTGAGCTCATCTGCCTTTTCTACAATACTTCTTGCATTGAAATATACAGAGTTCAGCTCATTAGGCACACTATGCTCTGCCTTTTGGTTCCTGACTTTGCCTGAGGATTTAACAATATCTGTCGCCACAACCCCTCCACTAACTGTTTTGGCACTCTGGTTCCCATCCTCCTGCAATTCTAATTTATACCCCACTTTGCAGCCCGAGTAATTCTTCCTGCTGTGGTCCCCTGCCAGTTCAAGTGCAAACTGTCCTGTATGGGTCCCACCTTCTCTGGAAGAGAGCTCAATGATCCAAAAAATCTTAACACATTCCCTCCTACACCAACTCCTTAGCCATGTACTAAACTGAATAATCTTCCTATTTCTGGCCTCACTGGCATGTGGCACAGGTAGCAATCATGAGATCACAACTGTGGAGGTTTTGCTCTTTAACTTAGAGCCTAACTCCCTGAACTCAGCGAACCTCGTCATCTTTCCTACCTATATAAGTGGTACCAACATGGACCACAACCTCTGACTGTTCACACTCCCACTTAAGCATGCTGCGGACTTGATCTGAGGTGTCCAGTATCCGGGAATTTCGTTCTTGTCCACAGAATTTCCTTTCTGTTCCCCTAGCTAATGAATCCCCTGTCACCACGGCTTGCCTCTTCTCCCCCTTCCCTTCTGAGTCCCAGAGTCAGATACAGTACCAGAAACCTGACCATCTTGACTCCTCTGCTTGCTCATCCACCCACTTCCCCCAACAGAATACCTGTTGTTGAGGGGAATGGCCACAGAGGAACTCTGCACCAGCTGTTTAACCTTCCTGACTCACCCAATTTCCTGTGTCCTGCATCTGGAGTGTAACTACCTCTGTATATGTCCTCTCCATCATCCTCTCGGCCTCCCAAATAACCAGTTCATCCAGTTCCAGCTGGATGCACTTCTCATAGGTGTATTCTGACTGAAGCCTTGAAGAGCAAAAGCCTCAGAATTTCCATCTAACTCTGTCCACTCCAATGATGGCCACTATAACAATAGCTACTTTGCATGGCCCTGCCTTACTTTAATTTGTTCTTCCAAGTCAATCTCGAACACTGATTGGCTGCTCCTCAACGCTCCAAACTACTGAAAGCCACCTGAGTGAACTGTGTCTTCTCAGGCTTCCGATTTCTCTGTTTGGCTGCTGCTCAAAGTGGGTAAAGAATCCCAAAAGTCACCATTCTTCTTAGCTCTGTGCATAATTGTAAGATTTTGAGACAGATTCAGGAATTTAGGCAGCCCAACTAGTAACATCAAACCTGCATCAATCCTGATAAGTTCCTTAATTGTTTTAATGTTCAATGGGATTACTTCCCATTCTTTTAAATTGAGAATTTTGACCCAATCTGCTGAATCTCGTCTTGTAGGGCATGCTGCCCTCAAAGAAGTCGAATTCCATTGTGACAAATGTTAATTGACTTAATGGGTATTTTAACCTCCCATTTTTAAACAGTTACACATTTTTGTCTAGGTTCTCCCATGCAAGAAATATCTTTTCCACATGTACTTGCTAAGACCTCTCTGAATTTTGTATGCTTCCATCAAGCCTCCTTTAATTCTTACAGTAAATACAAACTTAATCCGTCCAGCCATTCTTTCTAAAATTAGTAATTGAGATGTACAGCACAGAAATAGATCCTTTTTCCCACTACATCTGTGTCAACTGATATGCCGATCTGTATAAATCTCAGCTACCTGTATCAATTCCATATCCCTCTGTGCCTGGCTCATTCCAGTACCCATCATGATCCATTTTAAATACTATTACTGTTCCTTCTTCTGCTGCCTTCTCTGACAGCTCATTCCAGAAGCCAACTTATTTTATTTGAATAATTTACCAGTCAAATTCATAAGACATAAGAGCAAAATTAAGCTATTTAGCCCATCAGGTCTGCTCCGCCATTCCATCATGGCTGATCCTGGATCCCACTCAACCCCATATACCTACCTTCTCGACATTTTTTTTGATGCCCTTAACAATCAGAAAGCTATCAACTTCAGCCTTAAATATACCCATGGACTTGGCCTCCTCTGCAGCCTGTGGCAGAGTATTCCACAGATTCACCATTCTGGTTTAAAAAAAATCCTCCTTATCTCTGTTCTAAAAGGTTTCCACTCAATTTTGCAGATGTGCCCTCTAGTTGTGGATACCCCCACCTGAGAAACATCCTTTCCACATCCACCCTATCTAGTCTTTTCAATATTTGGTAGGTTATCAGGTTCTATGCCGTCAACCTACTTTGAATAAATAATCCTCTATAAACATTTTTCCATCTCACTTTAAACCTATGTAACCTTGTTTTAGACACCCCTACAATGTAAGTGGTCCTCTCCTTCAGTCCCCTTTGCTCCAGAAAACAAAGATTTACCCTTTTCATTGTCTCTTGAAAACATAAGCCTCCAACCCAGGCAACATCCTTGTGAAGCTTTTCCACGTCCTTTCGCATTTAATCACATCCTTCCTGTAATCCACACAGGTGAGTTATTACTTGAGTAAACTTTCACTAAACTGTTTCTAATATATTAATATCCTGTTTTGAATGTAGAGACTTAGTAGTGCACTTCAGAAAACATGTAGGTCCTCCCTTGGGTGGGGAGAATAGACCTGTGCGTAATAATCCTGATCTGGTCTCACATTGCTGTGTAGAAGAAGATGCTTCAGCCCTTGTATTCAAGTCCTCTTCCAATTAAGGGCAGCTATTTTGTTTTCCTAGTTGTTCACTGTACCTAGATGTTTACTTTTAGTGATTCGCATACAGGGACAGCCAGATCCCCCTGAACATTAACGCCTTTTACTCAACCCACTAAAAAAGGTGTCTTTCTATACTTTTCTACCAATGTTGAAATTTTCACATTTTAACCCATTGTACTCCGTCTGCCATTTCCTTGCCCACTTACTTAACCTGTTTATATCCCCATGAAGTATCTGTAATCTCTTCATATTCCATGCTGCCACCTAATTTTGTATCTTACGAGTTTAGACAAATAATCTATCATAATAATTGATTTAAATTGTGAACAGCTGGGGCCCCAACATTGATCAATGTGGCACCATACAGGTCACAGCCTCTCAATTGTGCAACTTAGCTACTGTGAAACTAGTGAGAGCTGAGTAGTGTAATCATGCTGTTGGAAAAAAGTTTCTTTCTGCGAAAATTGAATATAGTGCTCATCAATTGTGTTACCAACGAGTGTTTTATTATCCTATGCATTAGAATGAGTTCTTTTGGGTATTTGAAGAAAACAATCTTTTATTTGGAAAAGGAAATAATGTCTATCATTCCTTCACTCAAAATCTGAGCTCTTGGAATGTTATTTCTGCAGTTACCTACATTCTTAATATGTAATGTGATAAGGAATTGAATGGAAATTAAAAAATGTATATCTGAAGTACTGTAAATCTGAAATTGAAAACAAATACTTTGGAACCACTTAGCAAGTCTGGCAGTCTTGTGAAAAAGTGAAGGCATAGCATTGCACATGGATATTCTTGTCAGAACTGAAATAAAATGCTTTTAGACAAATTGTTAGGTTTAAGGAAGCTGTGTGTTATCTGTAATAAAATTGGATGTATGCAACACTATTGCTTATTTTCACATTGTTTCTTAAAGCAAGTGAAGAATGCATTGATGTATACCATGGGATTTGTGTTTGTCTGCTCCATTCTTCTCTTAATTGGGTAAGTTTTTCAGAATAAGATGCAAAGTTTTGGAGCAGTATGCATTCATGTTTAGAATAATAAAATGTTAGTTAAATAGAGTCCCAGTGAAACTGCACAGAAACAGGTCCTTCACACAATTGTGGCTGTGTTGGCCATCAAAAATTTATGTAATTTCCATTTTCTAGCACTTAGCCCATAGAGTTTTAAACGATGATATTTATATGTTCATCTAAATCAGGGGTGGGCAAACTTCTTGACTTGCGGGCCACAAAGGGTTCTAAAATTTGACAGGGGGGCCGGACCAGGAGCAAATGGACGGAGTGTTTTGGTAATACACCTCATAAGAGAAAATAAAATATCATGGGATATGTAGAAAACATGTGCTTTAATTTTAATTGAAAATGAACAAATGCATTACAACAAAATATCTGTCTTTGAAGTCCCATGGTATTTAGCTATTTATTGAAATGACTTTTAAAACACTGAAAATTAAATGAATAAAATACAGCTTTTTTTAATAGTAACAGTTATTATTTTAAAGCACTGAAAAATTCTGTTATCCTTCAAGATATTATCATCATCACTCTCCTCCTGACTGTCTTTATTTCAAAAACGGTAGGAGATGCAGATCTACTTGTCCTGCTCCTTCTTATTCAATTGTCCCCTGTGCCAAAACTCAACAACGACCAGCACAAGGACAGAACAGTGACAGCACGCCAGTATGCGGAGCACGTTATTTGATCTGGAGCACATTTTTTATTTTGAGAACGTACGTGCACCTGCGCACTACTCATGTCCATCACTTAACAGAAATGACATGTAACATGTAAGGCTTATTGAAAAAAATATTTTCAAATGCATTTTATACATAACACAACGAAGAAACTTATTTTTAATTTCAGTGGGAACAGTGTTGTTGGTCTCCCTTTTTAGCCAGCGCATCAAAGTCTGGATTTAGTTTTGTTGTGGCGATTCTCAGGATGGTTCTGAGGTGTTGGTCAGTTAACTTGGATCTGTGGCTGGCTTTGTTGATGTTCATGTGTCTGAACGCCTGTTCACAGAAATAGGTCGAACCGAACAAAGAGTAAAGCGCAAATGTGGAGTAATATGCTGCACCTCAACAAAGGTCAATGTATATAGAGTGCGTCATCGATTGGGAAAATGCCAGAATTGCGGGGAAAAAACGTTAACAAGGTTTATTAATACAATTTCATCAAGTTCTGCGTGCCGGATTAAAAAGCTTCACGGGCCGCATATGGCCCCCGGGCCGTAGTTTGCCCATGCCTGATCTAAATGCTACTAAAATTAGTCTCTATTACCCCCTTGAGTCTCTGGATGATTTTTTTTTCCTTAATTGCTGTCTTAATATCCTGTTCTTTATTTGAAATCTAGTACTCCTGGTTATAGACACCTCTGCCAAAAGAAAATAATTCTCATTATTTACTCTGTTCCTTTATAATTGTGATACTTGAGGAGACAGGTCAGATTTTCCTTAGCTGCCTCTGCTCAAAGAAAAACAACTTCAACTAGTAGTTTTTCCTCATTGTTTAGTCTAGCCAAAGTACCCTTTCTAGTGTGTTCCATCATTATCTATTTAGCCTCATTGCAAAAATCAAAATCAGTGTCCAGATAGCACCCTCTATTTGTTATTTATGTAGTGTCTTTTTGAGTATTTGGTATTTGCATGTGTCCATATTTGAAATGCAGTCTCCTGTGCTGACAGTTTTAGCTGCAAAAATATCTGCAGCAGAATTCAAGAGAGGTATGTTAGGCAAAACTTAATGAAAAGTCAGTGCATCTTTACAAACCATAATGCTGGGTAAGAATAGGAAGGAGCTTCTTAGTTTAATTCCTCACATGAAATATGATACCTTTTTATAATGCTTTATTCACTGGCATTGCATTGTTGAGTTACATACTTAACTTCATCACATGGATTAAAAGTTGGTGGTTTTCAGTGTTGAAAATACCAAATAACTACATGATCGGTCCTGAAAGGTAACGGAAAACAGCAATATGAATCTCCAGCTGCTGTTTATCAATTGCAGCTTGGCTTTCAAAACCATCTTCCCTTCACTACTAATCAACAAGCTACAAATCTTGGACCACAGTACTTCCACCTGCAACTGGATTTGTTATTTGTATTTGCTCAGCAGAAGACGAGCCCTACTGTGGTCGACTGTGGATTGATGGCATGAGTTTGTCTCTTTTATTCTGTGATTGTAATACCATTTATGCTTGCTATCTTGTGTGTACTTTGTGCAGTGTGTAACTGTTGATACAGTGTTTTGCACCTTGGCCACGGAAAACACTGTTCGCTATTTTCATGAGTATGGTAGAATGACAGATTTGATTTAAATTGTGACTACCGTCAATGCAGGTTGGTAATAACATCTGGGTACATACTTAGCCCATTGCTTTATTCCCTTTGCTCTCATGACTGTGTGGCTAGATGGAGCTCAAATACCATCTATAAATTTGCTGATGATATCACTGTTGTTGACAGAATCTCAGATAGCAATGTCACTTCATATAAGATAGTGACAGTAAGCCAGATTCTGAAGTTAAATCATGTTTGACATATTTACTCAAATTCTTTGAGGTTGTGACACAGCATTTATAGAGGAGAATTTGCAGGTCCAGTATATTTAGATTTCCAAAAGATATTTGAGAATGTACCATGTCAGAGGATGGTGCAAAAGTAAGACCACAATGTATTGGATTAAATGTGTTAGCACGTGTAACCCTCTCACCATGGCTCATAACAAAAGCTTGTTAGCTATCCAACTAACAGCTATTTGACCCAGCAATGCATGAGTAACAGTGAGACAGTCATTTCCAACAAATAACACACATCTAGGGTCAGTAAGATTTAGGTTCAAGACAAACAGTAAAGTTGGAATGTTCCATTAGGGGAATGAAAATTATGGTGAATGCTGTATAAATACTGCCCTGTGCAGAAGTTATTGTTCTCCATGAAATAACAGAGCTTATACTGGCATAAACTTAAGTGGAAGTATATTTAGAAATATTTCAACTTTAACAGACAGTTAACAGAAAAAGACCCATTACAGTTAAGCCAGTCTATAATATGTGCCCATAAATGTTGGAGCTGGGTAGTTGTGCACTTCACTTTAATTGCTCTTGGCGCTGAACCCACTTTCTGCGTGAAAAGCACCGGCCATGATTCGAACTTTCCTCTGAGTCCATTATGAACTAACTGGCTAACTAGTTGGGTATTGGCACTTAATCTGTGGAACCATTTGGCTGCACAAAGAATTTCTTACAACAGTGTCTGTCCTTCGGGTGGGGTTCCCTCGGCATCTTCCATTGTGCTCCTTTCAGCACCTCACTTGTCCCCCCCCAACTCCAGCAAAAGAGACCCCCAAAAATCCATGTTCTCCTAGAAATTGCATGTCACCCATCTCTCTTGAATGTTCAGTGGCATCCCATTGGATAGAATGTTAACAAGACAAACCTAATTTGCTGATACAGCATTCCTAAGCTAACCAAATGACTCATTATCTTAACAGAAAACAAAATACTAGACTAGAAATTTAATTAACAGAAAATTTTGCATTTTACATAAGATCTGCAATAAATAAAATACCCAGCAGCATAACTGTAGTAATACAATAAAACATGTTCTTAACTGGGGTATTAAACATGGATTGAAAATTGGTTGTTACACCAAAAAAAGGAAAAACTTGGAATAACCAGAGGAACATCTCTACTTGAATGCCTCAGGGATCTGTTCTTTGCTCCCAGTAATTTAATATTTCTACTAATGATCGTAGAAAGGAAAGAAATTAATAATTTCCAAATTTACCTATATAAAATAAGGCAGAAGGGCATTTTGAAGAAGACGATGATTTTGTTTTTTTAAAATTTCTTTACCTATATAGCACAGAATAGGCCCTTCGAGCAGCACTACCCAGCAACCTTCAACAACCCTGATTTAACCCTAATCTAATCATGGGGCAGCTTATAATGACAAATTAATCTACCCTTACATCTTTAGAATGCAGGAGAAAACCAGAGGACCCAGAGAACATCCACGCATTCCACGAAGAGAATGTACAGAGGACCCGGGAATTGAACTCCAGACTCCACAGTCCGAGCTGTAACAGTATTGCACTAACTGCTATGATGGGATACAGATAGACTGAGTGGTGAAAACCTGGCAAATAGTTTAATGTAGGAAATTCTCTTTGATAGGAATCACAAGGAGTGTTTATATCTAAATAGAGGCAAATTGTTAAAGCACAAAGATTGAGGGTTCTAGTTCATGAATTATAAAAGGTTAGCAGGCAAGTACAACGTTGGGAAGTCAAACAACATGCTAGATTTTACTGTGAATGGGTCAGAGTTTAAGCAATGGAGCAGGTTTTGTGCCAGTTGTATAAATGTTGGTGAAGCCATTCCTGGAATTTGATCTACAGTTTTGGTCATCTTATTGAAGAAACGGATATGGTAGCTTGGGGAAATCCAATGAGATTCATTAGGATTATTCCTGACATGAGAGGGTAGGCAAAGGTTCATTTATTATCAAAGTATTCAACTTCAAAATTCTTCAGTTCTCTGTGTAGCTAGAAAATCAAGAAAGCAAAGAATGGCAGCGCAATCATCAACCCCCACCGACCCCCAAATCCCTCCTCCTGCCCAAAATCAGAGCAAAACAGATAAAGCGCATCAACTCCCAAGCCCCACTTCAAGCAGTTTAATTCTGTATTCTGTGGAGCTTAGAAGACTGAGGTATAAGCTAATTGAAATATGTAAGATCCTAAGGAAGTTTAACAGGATGGATACTGAGATGTGTTCACTAATTGGAGAGTCACAATGTGGGCATAGCCACGAAATAGGTGGAGATTACTTAAAACTGAAGTGATTAGAAAAATTCTTCTCTCAAAAGTTAGTGAATCTCTCTACCCTGAAGGTGGTCGAGGCCAGATCATTAGATGTATTTAAGGTGGAGGTTGATATATATATTTGAAAGAGAGATGAAAAGAACTGGCATGGGTGAGTTGGGATCAGCATATAAGCTGATTGTGTCAAGTTGCACAGCATGCTGATAGGGCACTGTGATCTGTTCCTGTTCCTATTTTCATCTGCTTCTTGTGTTTGTTAATGACAAGCTTGAAGATTGTTTTGAAAGTCTCTTTCATGGTGACTGTCCTGCTGTCTGCAGCTCAGAGTGATTGATTAATAGCTTCAACCAATAGTTTAATTGCTGAATCGCTCTAGTAGAGAACTGAGCATAAAGCAAAGCAGAAGTCAAGTTTTGTTTTTTGGTCTGCTTCAATAATGCAGGTTTAGCTCTACCCAGCAACTGTGGAGCTTGAGGTAGAGAGAAGAAGGAAGGTAGATGGTGACGTAAACAGCTGTCTAACCTACAGTTTGAATGAACAAAACTGTTGCATTGCTTTCCCTTTTTATCAGGATGTTTGCTAAGAAAGAATAAAAGACAGCCACTTGTCAATACTCTAAACCATTTGTACACTTTCAATGATTAGTAAAGAAATCTAAAAACATCAGAACATTGCCTTTTTATACCCCTTGGTATCAGTCTTTGTCTACCCCAATGCTGCTTTATGGCATGTTAATTTTTCAGGATATGAACATGGCTGGTTGTGGTAAACTATGTGTATACCTGTCTGGACACGCCCCTCTGCTGACTGCTCCTGTGGCTCCTCCCACAGACCCCTGTAGAAAGGCGATTGGAGGCACTGCTCCTCCCTCAGTCTCCAAGATGTTGTGGTCACTTCTGCAGCTAATAAAAGCCTATCGTTTGCTTCCCGTCTCCGAGAATTATTGATGGTGCATCACTGGCATAACCTGCATTTATTATTTATCCCTTAATTGCACCTTGGGAAAGACATGGTGAGCTATCTTGAACTGCTGTAGTCCTGCTAGCAAAAGTTATCACTCAAGGCTGGTTGTAACAACAATGTAGGAATAGCTATATGTTCCCAGGTTTGGGATGTTGTGTGACTTGGAAAGGAACCTGTGGTAGTAATATTACTCTAAGCTGGCAGCAGTTCAAAACTTTGCAGGTGACAGCAGTACGTAAAGTCCATGTCTCAACAAGTACCTGTGTCAGTTTGTTCAGTATACTTGCTGCATTACTTGGAAAAAGTTGGCCCTCAAGTCCCTTTTAAGATTTTCCCTTCTCTCCCTAAGGTCCTTCTCTCCTCCTTCCTCCCAGTTTTCATCCATCCATCTCCAGTGGTGTTCAGGGAAGCCAGTAGCTTCCCCTTGGTTTTCGCAGTTGTCAGCCATGCAAGTCCTGGGTGGAGATTCAGAAATACCGTCTCATATAGATGTAAAAGGATTCTTTATTGCTGTTTCTGTAACAGTTTTGTTTGATCAGTCAGGGTTATCAGCTTTGAGCTGAACCCCCAGGATCAGTGTTTGATCAGAGCCCAAAACTGCTCAAAATACTCCAAGTGAGGCCTTACCAGTGCTTTATAAAGTCTCAACATTACATCTTTGCATTTATATTCTAGTCCTCTTGAAGTGAATGCTAATATCACATTTGACAATAGACAATATGTGCAGAAGTAGACCATTTGGCCCTTCGAGCCTGCACCGCCATTCTGAGATCATGGCTGATCATCTACTATCAATACCCGGTTCCTGCCTTGTCTCCATATCCCTTGATTCCCCCATCCATAAGATACCTATCTAGCTCCTTCTTGAAAGCATCCAGAGAATTGGCCTCCACTGCTTTCCTCACCACTGACTTAACCTGCAAATAAACATTTAGGGAATCCTTCACAAGGAGTCCCTAGTCTCTTTGCACCTCAGATTTTTGAATTTTGTCTTCATTTAAAAAGTAGTCAACCCTTGCATTTCTTCTACCAAAGTGCATGACCATACACCACCCGACACTATATTCCACTTGCCACTTCTTTGCTCATTCTTCTAATCTGTCAAAGTCCTTCTGTAGTATTTCTGCTTCCTCAAAACTAACTGCCTTTCCAGCGACCTTTGTATTATCTACAAACTTTGCAGCAAAGCTATCATCCAAATCACTGATATATTAAAATGAGAAGAAGTGCCCCCAGCACAGAGTGCTGTGAAACACCACTAGTCACCAGCAGCCCACTGCTTTATCCATGGTAGCATCTGTGCTGTAATACCATGGGCTCCTAACTTGTTAAGCAGCCTCATGTATGACATCTTGTCAAAGGGCTTCTGAAAATCCAAGTATAAAACATCTACCAATTCTCCTTTGTCTATCTTGCTTGTTATTTCTTCAAAGAATTGCAAAAGATTTGTCAGGCCAGATTTCCCCTGAAGGAAACCATGCTGACTATGGACAGTTTCATCGTGCTATCAATTACCCTGAAACCACTGTTGATCTTTTGTCAACAGAACTAGGTTAGGAGATTTACTATGCAACACATAATTAATTGAAGCTCCCACTTTGTCTCAGTACAAACAACAACGTAACTATGTTCACCCCGGGCCAGCAGCTTAGAACATGAATTCTACTGTTCTCAGCATACCAGTACCTTCTCAGACCACTTTTCCAATCTTATAACACTGAATTAGGGGATATCTTTTGGCTAGATGATCGATCTTTTCTTCACCCAGCCCCTGGCATGGGCAGTTCTTCCTTGTGATGGTGGGTCTCTTGAGAGAGTTACTGCTGAAAACACACATTTATACTCGTTCCTTACTAATTCAAATATTGCATTCCAGTGTCATTGACTATAGGTCATCTGATTGACCTTTAATACCTTTTTATTCGCTCTGTGCCAAGCCAGCATCCATTTATTGCCCTCTTCCCAGCAAGTGACAATCAGTAATTTATGGCTGTTGGTTCTCTTCAGTAACCAGCTCAAATCACTCCAGGCAGGCACCAACCCTGACATTCATAACCCTGCATATTTTGTATCAAAGAACACCTCACAAGTAACTTCTTTGGAAATGATCTCTAGTTCAGCATATTACCTGAAACATCATTGTGTCTACTTTAAAACAGAAAGGAAAGCAACTTCATCTCTCAAAATGGAGGATGTAAAACAGTTCCACAAAATGGCAGACTTCATCTCCAAGCACACGACAGGAACAAAGACAGTGACTTGTCTGCTTCCACTATCCTTGACCCATTTGAGTTCGACATTTTCTTACATATTTTAAATTCTCCATGGCCAACACCACATCTTTACTGAACAATCAACTCCGATGTCTTCTCAACCCCTGAAATTAGACTAATGAGAAATTAGACCTATAATTTATTTTCTTTGGCCGGTCTCCTTTCTTCAAGAGTAGAGCAACATTTGCAATTGTTCATTCCTCTGGAGCCATTCTAGAATCGAGTGGTTCCTGAAATACCATTGCTAATGCCTCCATAGTCTCTGCAGCCACCTCTTTCAGAATCCTTTGAGGCATTGATTGTGTGGATAGTCAGAGGCTCTTTCCTAGGGCTGAAATTGCTAGCACGAGACGGCACAGTATTAAGGTGCTTGGAAATAGGTACAGAGAAGATGTTGGTTAAGTTTTTTTACACAGAGAGTGCTGAGTACATGCAATGGGCTGTCGGAGATGGTGGTGGAGGTGAATACGATAGGGTCTTTTAGGAGACTCCTGGATAGGTACATGGAGCTTAGATAGGTAATTTCTAAAGTAAGTACATATTCGGCACAGCATTGTGGGCCAAAGGGCCTGTATTGCGCTGTAGATTTTCTATGTTTCTATGTTTTTCTATTATACCATCAGGCCCTGGTGGCTCATCTACCTTCAGACCTTTCAGTTTCCCAAGAACCTTCTCTCTTGTAATGATAAATTCACACACTCCTACCCCTTGACTTCTTGAACTTCCACCATACTACTGTTGTCTTCCACAGTGAAAACTGGTACAAAATACTTATTCAATTCATCCACTATTTCCTTGTCTCCCATTACTGCCTCGCCAGCATCATTTTCCACCACTCCAATATCTCCTCTTGCCTCTCTTTACATTTTGTATATTGGAAGAAACTTCTGGTATCCTCAATATTATTGCGTTCGTATTCCATCTTTTCCTTTTTTATGACTTTATTTAGTTGCCTTCTGTTGGTTTTTAAAAGCTTCCCAATCCTCTAACTCCTATGTCCTTTCTTTAGCTTTTATTTTGGATTTGACTTCTCTTGTCAGCCATGGTTGTATTATCTTAGCTTTAGAATACTACTTACACTTTGGGATGTATATGTCCTGCACTTTCAGAATTACTTCCAGATATTCCAGCCTTGCTGCTCTGCTGTTATCCCTGCTGGTATACTATTCCAATCACTCTTAGCCAGTTTCTCTTTCATGCCTCTGTAATTCAGTTTACTCCACTCTAATACTGAAACATCTGACTTTAGCTTCTCCTCAAATTGCGGGATGAGTTCTGTCATATTATGATCAATGGCTCCAAAAGTTCCCTTTACCTTAAGCTCTCTTGTCAATTCCAGTTCATTACACAACACCCAATCAAGAGTAGCTGATCCCCTGCCAGGAGTTACTCTTAAAAAGCCATCTTGTAGGCATTCTAGAAATCCCCCTTTTTTGGTTCCAGCACCAACCTGATTTTTCTAATCTACATGCGTATTGAAATTCCCCCATGACTATTGTAACATTGCCCTTTTAAGATGCATTGTTTGTCTCCCATTATAGTTTGTAGCCCATGCCTTGCAACTGTCCAGGGTCTTTTTGCCTTTGCAGTTCCTTAGCTCTACCCACAATGATTCAACACCTTCGAATCCTATGTCACCTTTTCTAATGATTTGATTTCATTTTTTACCGACAGAGCCTCCCCTGCCTACCAAGCCATCCTTTCGACATAATGTGCATCCTTGGATATTAAGCTCCCAGCTATAATCTTCTTTCAGCCTCAGTTCAGTGATGCCCACAATGTCATACTTGCCTATCTGTAACTGTACTACAAGTTCATTTACCTTATTCTTTATACTGCATGTGTTCACATATATAATAGCTTCGGTCCGGTATTCATTACCCTCTTTGATTATTGTCTGCTTTTACATTGCAACTCATCTTGTTGACCACAATTTCAGAATCAGAATCAGGTTTATTCTGATCAGCATGTATTGAGAAATTTGTCAACCTAGCAGCAGCAGTTCATTGAGGTACATAATATAGAAAAAAAAGTAATAAATAAATGATTTACAGTATCTGTACTGTATATTGAATAGATTAAAACATGCAAAAAATGAGCATATATTTAAAAAGTAAGGTAGTGTCCAAGGGGTCAGTGTCCATTTAGGAATTGGATGGCATAGGGGAAGATGCTGTTCCTGAATCACTGAGTGTGTGCCTTTAGGCTTCTGTACCTCCTACATGGTAACAGTGAGTAAAGGGCATGCCCTTAATAATGGACACTGCCTTTCTGAGACACCTCTTCTTGAAGATGTTCTGGATACTTTGCAGGCTAGTACGCAAGATGGAGCCGCCTAAATTTGCAACTCTGCAGCTTCTTTGGGTCCTGTGTAGTAGTACTCCACCCCCAACCCACATACCAGACAGTGATGCAACCTGTCAGAATGCTCTCCACGATACATCTACATAAGTTTTTGGGTGTATTTGTTGACATACCAAATTTATTCAAACGCCTAATGAAGTATAGTCACTGTCTTGCCTTCTTTATAACTGCACCGATATGTTGGGACCAGGTTTGATCCTCAGAAATCTTGAAACTGTTCACTCACTACAGTTCTGATTCCTCTGAGGATTCCTTTGTCTTACCTTTCCTGAAGTCTACAGTCAGCTTTTTCGTCTTACTGACATTGAATGCCAGGTTGTTGCTGCGACACACCCTGCTAGTTAATATATCTCGCTCCTGTATGCCCTGTCATCATTTGAGATTTTGCCAATGATGGTCATATCATCAGTAAATTTATAGATGATGTTTGAGTTATGCCTAGCCACTTACTCTTGGTTATAGAGAAAGAGAGCAGAGCAGTGAGCTAAGCACACACCCCTGAGGTGCACTAGTGTTGAACATCATTGAGGAGATGTTACCACCAATCCTCACAGATCCAGTTGCAGAGGGAGGTACAGAGGGCCAGGTTCTGAAACTTCTCAATTAGGATTGTGGGAATGATGGTATTAAATTCTGAGCTATACTTGATGAACAGCATCTTGACATAGGTGTTTGTGTTGTCTAAGTGGTCTAAAGCCATGTGAAGAGCCATTGAGATTGCGTCTGGCGTTGACCTATTGTGGCAATAGGCAAATTGCAATGGGTCCAGGTCCTGGCTGTCATGACCAACCTCTCAAAGCATTTCATCACTACAGATGTGAGTGCCACTGGGCGATTGTCATCAAGGCAGCTTGCATTATGGATTCAGCTGAATAACCCATTTGTTTTGTATAGGTCATACCATCCCCAGAGGAGATTCCATTGATCCATATATCTGAGCCCCTGCCCCATTTGCCAGTTTTTTAGCTATGTATCCATCTACCAAATTGTCCTATAGGGTAACATAATTGGTGGAAATGTGCAGTACATAATTAAAAACTACTGACATTGAGTTGGGGTTTCTCTTTAAGGGGCTACTCTGATGTGATAATGCAATTTCGTAAAGGGTTTATAGCGTGTTTTGTGTTCAGAAATGTGTTGCCATGGCTTTTCTGAAAGATAAAACACCTCTGCAATTTTATTTGTGAAAATCTACAATCACATTCTTATTTTCCCTGGCATGTAGTATGGGCAGCAAGCCAGAGATTACTTCTACCCAGAAGATCCTGTTTCTTTTCAGCTTTCTGTCTGGTTCCCTAAAATCTCTCTTCGGACTTGCTCACCTTTCCAACCAACGTAATTGGTGCCAATATGTTCTAAGACTTCAGGCTGCTCACCCTCCCCCTTGAAAATTCCATGGACCCAATTCAAGATATCTCTGATCCTGGCACCTGTGAGAAAACATGCCATCTGGATGTCTCTATTACACCCATGGAATCTCGTTTCTGTTCCCCTGACTGTGGAATTTCCTGTCACCACTAAAGTTCTGTTCACTTTTCTTCTCTTCTGAGCTGTCATAGGAAAGCAGCATCCATCACCTGAGATCCCCACCATCCAGATCGTGGTCTTTTCTAGCTGTCCTCAGGTAGAAGGTATAAGGGCCCTGGGACTTGCACCACCAGGTTCAAGAGCAGTTGTTATCCATCAACCGTCAGGCTCTTGAATAAAAGGGGCTAATTACATTCACTCTCTCCATAATTGAAATGTCTCTACAACCAATGATTTCCTTTTGAGGACTCTATCTCATTACCTCACATTCATGTTACTTATTACTATTTATTTATATTTATATTTGCATAGCATGTGGTCTTCTGCATTCTGATCTTTCATTGTTCCTGTTATAGTTACTATTCTACAAATTTGTTGTACATGTCCACAAGAAAATAAATATCTGAGTTTTATAAGGTGATGTATATGTACTTTGGTAACAAAATTTACTATGAACTTTGAAGATGCCTGAGTTTCTCCTTTCAAAAACTATCCAAGTTTTGAACACCTCTACAACTGTATTGTGATAACAATATTGTCAAAAGAACAAACTGCTTGGGCCGTGGTGAGTGGAGGGGGGTCATTAATGTTTCGGGCCAGAAAGTGCATCAGGACAACCCTAGTTTTTCTTTTCCCTCTGATTGAATCCCTCATTCCTTCATTTTTTTAAAATAACATTTTAGTATCTTTTGTATCCTTTCCAAAATCTTGACGTTGTTCCATTACATGATACTCCAACTTTTTAAGTGGTTAACCATTGTTTTCCAGTTTTTGAACTTCTGTCTTTATTTGTAGAGCTTAGTACTTTGTTATTATTGCCTTTCCAAATTTGTCCTGTCATCTCTAAAGATTATTGTATTTTCACCCATTGGTATTTTTTTTTGCTGCACCCTTATGAATTTTATTTATTTTGCTGCACCTTATTCTTCTGACATGGAGCTTCATTTTTTCAGTTTGGTATACATGCCACAATTTCTATGAAAATGTTGCAGATCAGTTGCTCCAAGATCATGTAATGAATGACACTAACAAGGTTTATCAATGGGCATGGTTACGGACTGAATAATTGGGGAGTGTTCCCCTTTGTGTTTGAAGATTTGAAAAACCACTCCAATTGTCCTGAAATCAATGAATGGAAAAGTGAGCAAAGTACGACAATGAATGACTTGAATTCAGGAAATTAAATACTCTCTTGAATATAAATCAAATTTGATATTCTTTTTTAAGTTTTTATTTAAATGTACACTGTAGTCTCATTCTCAACCTTGTCTGATGAAATGCATTAGATTTCAATTGATCCAATGGATGTAAAGAATTACCATTGAATTCTTTTATTTCACACTGCTTTGAGAATTTTATGGATAGCGCTTGGTTAAATTTAAATGGTTTCCTTTTAATAACGTACAAATTATTTTGCAGTAGTACAGGGTAGATTTTTCAAAAGTTGAGGTCACTAGAGTTTTTTCTGTTGAAATGTAATTTTAAAATTTGATGCCATGTAGGTTTCTGTACAATTACTTCCTGTTAATTATTGTTTTACCAAATAATTTTAAGTTGTGTGATTGAAGTAATGAAATTGAAAGATTAAAGATAAATTTTAAATCCATTATCCATGGCACTTTGAGACACTTTTATTTATATTCATAAAATATACGTTCATTTTAGAACACCATACGGTGTTCATTATGTAAGGTAAGTGCAATATCTGAAGTTAATCTTTTTTTCTATTGTAGTGCTTTTGTTCCTTTGAATATTCCAGCAAATCAAAACTCTACAGAATGGGAAAAGGTGAAATTTCTTTTTGAAGAGCTAGGAAGCAGTCGTAAGTAGAACATTCATTTTGCATTGATAATTCATGGTCTTAGAGTTTTATTTACTTAGAGCCATGCCTTTTGGCCCACCACATTTATGACAGCCAGCATGTTTACAATTTTTAAAAAAGCACAAGACTATGGGAGTAAAAATAGTTGATAGGTTACATTATGTTCTTTCCATTCTTAGGATGTTGCCATTCATCATGATCTTGCTCCTTGCAGACTAGGTGTACAAAGTTAATTCTGCAGGTCAGGCTTGATAACAAAAAATGTTTACTTCCATCTCTTTCAAAAACAAAAATAATAATAAGGAATGCAATGCTTCAATAATCACTAATTCCTTAATAATTACTATTTTAGATCAGGATCTGAAAAAAAAATCCAGATTCAGATTCATTTATCTATCACATGTACATTAAAATATACAGTGAATGAGTCATTTGCATTGACAACCAATACAATCTAAGGATGTCCTATGTGCAGCGGGCAAGTGTCATCACCCATTCTGTTGCCAACATAGCATCAATACTGATTTACACAACCTGTGGACTCAATTTCAAGAACTCTACAACACATGTTCTCAATCTTACTCATTTACTTTTTGTATTTTGGCTATCTTCTTTTGCTCATTGTCAGTCTTGGTGTGCAATTTTTCATTGATTATATTATGCTGCTTTGTTATACTGTGAATGTCTGCAAGTAAATTGATCTCATTGTATATATGGTGACATAGATAATAAATTTGCTTTGAACTTTGTAGGCATTGGACTTCGTTAATGTTCAAACTGACAGTGGAGTTACACTCCAGCAACACATAACATTACAAATTCAAGACAGATAATGAAATTAAATGCTACATGCTGAAAATTTCAGCAGCAAAACAGAAAAGCAGAGATCTTCCATGAAAATTGGGTCAATAAATATTGTTAATGGAGCAAATATGTAAATATTTAAATGAATAAAAGTCAGTAGCCTAGTAACGTAGGTGTCATGAAATCGCAGAGTAAAACATAGGCCCACAGAAACATAAGGTGTTCTGTAGATGCTGGAAAACTTGAATAACTTACACAGAATACTGGAAGAAGTTAGTAGGTCAGACAGCATCTATGGAGGGAAATAACCAGTCAGTGTTTTTGGTTAAAGTCACTTGTCCCCATATCCTACCCTTCATTCCACTGTATGTCCTGGCAGATTCCTCCTTCAGCCCCTTATCTCTTGCATCTGTTATCTCCCAGCCTCTCACATCATTGCTCTCCTCTGCCTACCCACCTTTCCCTTCACTTGGTCTCAACTATCACCTGCCGGTTTGTACTCTTTCCCTTCTCCTTGCATTATTTTGGCTTCTGCCCCCTTCCTTTCCAGTCCTGATGAAGGGGCTCACCCTGAAACGTGGCAACTGTACATTTCCCTCTGTGCTGAGTTCCTGCAGCATATTGTGTGCTGGCCAACGCAGGCCCTTCAGCCCACTGTTGAGATGGTGTGCTGGAACATGACAATTAGTGTAGATAAGCATTCAAGACTGGCAATTGTAATGCTATCTATTAACTACTTATCTGTATTAATACCATTTTTCATCACTTTGCTTGTAGTTTTCTCTGCCTTAATGCTTCATTTTTTTCATCTAGATATAGTAAGCCCTTGTACATGAAACCATATTACCTAGAAGGAAGTAAAAATGCAATGTACAATGCCTATAAAAAGTATTCACACTCTTGGAAGCTGTTATATTTTATTGTTTTACAATTCGTAATCACGGTGGATTTAATTTCGCTTTTTTGACACTGGTCAACTTAAAAAGACTGATTTGTGTCTGAGTGAAAACAGATCTCTACCGTCATCTAAATTAGTTATAAATATAAAACACAATAATTGATTGCATAAGTATTCACCCCCCCCCCCCCCACCCTTAATATGACACCAAATCATCACTGGTGCAGCCAATTGGTTTTAAAAGTCACACTTAGTTAAACTGTGGTCTGTTTTTGGGAGACTTGTGTGCAGTCGAGGTGTTTCAATTGATTGTAATAAAAGTACACCTGTATCTGGAAGGTCCAACTACTGGTCAGTCAGTCTCCTGGCAAAAACTGCACCATGAAGACACAAGAACATTGCAAGCAACACCAGGCAAAGATTATTGAAAAGTACAAGTCAGGAGATGGATACAAGAAAATTTCCAAGTCACTGAGTATCCCTTGGAGTACAGTTAAGTCAATCATCATGAAATGTAAAGAAAATGGCACAGCTGTGAATCTGTCTTGAGCAGGCTTTCCTCAAAAACTGAGTGATAATGCGACAAGGGGGCTGGTGAGGGAGACCAATGACAACTCTGGAGGAGTTACAAGCTTCAGTGGCTTAGGTTGGAGAGACTGTGCATACAATAATTGTTGACCGGGTGTTTCAGCTTTATGGGAGAGTGGCAAAGAGAGTGCCACTGGGGAAAAAAAAACTCACATGAAATCTGAGCTAGTTTGCCAGAAGGCATGTGGGATACAGCTGAAGTCAGCTGGAAGGAGATTCTATGGTCTGTGGAAACCAAAATTGAGGTTTTTGGCTATCAGACCAAACGTTATATTTGGTGTCAGCCAGTCACTGCAGATCATCAAAAATGCATCATGATGATGCATCATGCTGTGGGGATGCTTCATTGCAGCAGGCCCTTGAAGGCTTGTGAAGGTAAAGGGTGAAATGAATGCAGCAGAATACAGGGAAATCCTGGAGGAAAATCTGTTGCAGTCTGCAAGAGAACTGCAACTTGAGAAAAGATTTGTTTTCCAGCAAGACAGTGATCCCAAGGATAAAGCCAAAACTACACAGGAATGGCTTAAATACAACCAAGTTAATGTCCTGGAGTGGCCAAGCTAGAGTCCAGACCTCAGTCCAATTGAGAATTTGTGGCTGGACTTGAAAAGGGCTGTTCACTCATGATCCCCATGTACTCTGACAGAGCTTAAGCAGGTTTTGAAGAAGAATGGAGAAAATTGCAGTGTCCAGATTTGCAAAGCTGATAGAGACCTCTCCACACAGACTCAAGGATGTAATTGCTGCCAAAAATGCATCTACTAAATACTGACTTGAAGGGGGGAGGGGGGGGTGGTGAATACTTATGCAATCAATTGTTTTGTAGATTACATTTGTAATTAATTTAGATCACTTTGTAGAGATCTGTTTTCACTTTGACACAAAGGAGTCTTTTTCTGTTGATCAGTATGAAAAAAAAAGCCAAATTAAATCCACTGTGATTCAATGTTGTGTAACCCCTGGGTCGCCTCAGGCTCGCTCAGCTCGTTCTCGTCTAGGGGGAGCAGCCTTCAGCCCCGCCAAACTGAGTAATCAGCTTGTGTGGATGCTGTGTGATGTCCCCACCTCGCCAAAGAACAAACAGGACACCATATGCGATTATAAAATTACTATCTTTATAAAGTTTATAAAGATTACTATAATTAAATTAATTAATAACGATACACTATACATGAAGGAAAAGAAAGTAAAGAAAAGGCGCCAAACTTATCAAAGTCCAAACCACTTAGTGCACAACCATTGGAGCTCAATTACTGAAGTCTTCTGGCCACCATTCGATCCCCTCTGAACTCCTCGACTTGCAGCTCAGGACCACCCGAAGTGGTCAACCAAGCACAAATATCTTCGTCTCCTCTCCTTGGGGTACCTCCTGGCTTCGGCCCCCCTGCTTGGGGTCTGTTCCTCGCCCAGTTTACAGCATCGCGTCCTCTCTCTCTCACCCCCTCGCGCCGATCTCCCCAAAAGCCCACCAACAATAGCTTACAGACTCAGAAGAAAGAACAACATTAATCCCAATTGGTTAACAAAGGAATTCAATTCTCGTTATCAGTAAATTTTAACCCAAACAAGCTTCCAGCACTCTCTCGCAACAATGAAGCATTCCTACTTTTAACAAAACAAAGAAGCCATTTTAATTAACATAGGCAGTAACAAAGAAAAAGAAGAAACCCCCCTTTACAGTTGTAAAACAATAAAACATAGAAACTTCCAAGGGTGGGTGAATACTTTTTATAGGTACTGTAATAACTTGACAATACAGCATGAAAGAGTGAGTTGTGCACAGGGTTTGGAATTTAAGATTTGTAGTCAACATTTGGTGATTATTTACAGGTACTAAACAATCAAATGAAGACCAATATTGGTGTGTAAAATTTGTCTAATCTTTTACATATTTAATTCATCTGTATCCATACTCTTTTTGGATAAAGTAATACTTCAGCATGAATTGCAATTAAGGCTGATGTAAGATTCTAAATTCATGTGACTGAGAGGGGAGGGGCTGAGGTCTTTGGGCCAATATATGATGGAAGAGGATTTTAATGAAGAAAAATGATTAACCAAATGAAGCATGTATTTCAATGAGGCATACCATGTTATGGCAGATTTATTTTATTCACAACGCATCATTTTCCGCAACTTAGACCATCTCCAAAAAAATCTTAGCACCATACATATCTTTACCTCCCCTACCCTGCTCCACTTAGCAGCAGGATTGCTCTTTCCATGATTCCCTTGTCCATTTGTCCCTCCCCACTAATCTCCCTCCCAACACTTCTATCACTGCAAGCAGCCAAAGTGCTTCATCTGATCATTCATCTCCTCCTTTACCTCCATTTTGGGCCCCAAACAGTCTTTCCAGGTGAGGTAGCACTTCACCTGTGAATCTGCTTGGGTTGTCTGTTGTGCTCAGTGCTCCAGAAGTGGCCTCCTGTACGTTGGTGTGACCCGTCATAAATTAGGGAAAGATAACACCACCCTCACTGCAGAGAAGCAACATGTGCTGGGTAGTCTCCAACCTGATTTGCTGAATATCAATTTCTCCTTCCAGTTTGGAAAAAAAATTCCCTCCTCTCTTCTATTCATCACTTTGGACCTTTACCTCTTCTCACTCCCTGTCACCTCCCCTGGGTTCCCTTCCTCCTTCCCTTTCTCCTATGGTTCACTCTCCTGTCAGATTCTGTCCTCTCCACCCTTTACCTTTTCTACCCCCTTGGCTTCACCTATCACCTTTCAGCTAACCTCCTTCCCATCTTCTCACCTTTTTATTTAGTCATCTTCCCCCTTTCTTCCCAGTCCTGAAAAAGAGTCTTGGCCTGAAACATTGGCTGTTCATCATTTCCATAGATACTGCTTGACCTGCTGAGTTCCTCTAACATTTTGTGTGTGTTGCTTTGGCTATCTAGCATCTGCAGAATTTCTCATTTATTAAAATCAGATTAATTGCATGCCCTTATTTCAAAATTTTGGTGTCCCATTATCTGTTTTAGAAGTGCAATCCAATCCTTCACAATTGCCTATAATCCACCTGCAGATGATTTACTGTCACAATAAGGTTGCATGGAAATGTACTTAACACCACTGTGGTATTTCTGATGCAGTAAGCATTAAGTTTGTAGTCTTTGTAATTTTTCTTGTTAATTGCTGATAGAATATGCTAATTCCTACTATTTCCTTACTAATGCATTAAATGAAAAATGTTTAACCTTAATGTATTTTCAAGAATTTTTATTTACTTGCATTGAATTCGCAAATCATGGAACTGTGTGTATCTCCTCCTTTACCCGCATGAAATCAACAGCATCCACAGCCATCGTCATGTGCCTAACTGCAAGAATAAATTACAAATTGTTTTTAGTGATGGCACAGGAAATCCTCCTTCATCCAGTAAATGTATATTAAATCATGAAGCATTCAGTATACTTAACCCACACTAATCTCATTTATCATTTGTGGGGTGTATGAGGTAGCCAGAGCACATGGAGGAAACACTTGCAGACACAGGAAGAACATGTAATCTTCACATTGGCAGAACTAGACATCAGAATACCCTACTTCCTTAATGGTAAATTTATTTAAATTTTGCAGTGGATGCAGGGCAGCATCTAGATTCACTGAAAGTACACTATTCTTGCTATAAAAGGCAAGTTTTGTTTATTGACTTTTTAATATATTAAGACATAGGTGCAACCTTTCAAATTCTGACGGTTGTTTCTTTGCATTTGAATTGTTCCACCCTCAGTATAACATGTAGTGCTCATGATTCTTAAAGTTTTGGTTTTCCTTGTTGTTTAATACTTCATTGTTTGCAGGATTTCCCCAGATTACGAATGCCCTTCTTATGGACTGTCTGTATTTAAGTGCTTGGGAGACCAACAGGATGGATTTGCTAGATGTTGCAGGGCTGCAGGCATCTTTTGCTGGGTGGGAACTGGGCACTTCTGTGAGCAAAGCTGGGAGTGCGGAGCTGAGCAGACTAACTCACTTGCCCACTGAATCAGTGAAGCCAGAGCAGTTCTTCCCTCACCTTGCTCTCTTCTCAGTTGTTTCTGCAGTCCTCTTCCGCATACTGTTTTTGTTCATTTTCAATTTACAAACAATTCAGATTGCGAGCAGTTCTCAGGAACAGAACCATGTCATAACTGGGAACGGTCCATATCCCAAAATTTCTATGTATCAACACACACAAAATGCTGGTGGAATGCAGCAGGCCAGGCGGCATCTCTGGGAAGAAGCAATGTCGACATTTCAGGCTGAGACCCTTCATCAGGACTAACCAAAATAAAAGATAGCAAGAGATTTGAAAGTAGGAGGGGGAGGCGGAAATCTGAAATGATAGAAGACCAGAGGGGGTGGGGTGAAGCCAAGAGCTGGAAAGGTGATTGGCAAAAGGGATACAGAGCTGGAGAAGGGAAAGGATCATGGGACAGGAAGCCTAGGGAGAGAGAATGGGAGGGGAGCACCAGAGGGAGATGGAGAACAGGCAAGGAGTAATGAGTAGAGAGAGGGGGGGGGATAAATAAATCAGGGATGGGGCAAGAAGGGGAGGAGGAGCATTAACGGAAGTTAGAGAAGTCAATGTTCATGCCATCAGGTTGGAGGCGACCCAGCCGGTATATAAGGTGTTGTCCCTCCAACCTGAGTTTGGATTCATTTTGACAGTAGAGGAAGCCATGGATGGACATATCAGAATGGGAATGGGACATGAAATTAAAATGTGTGGCCACTGGGAGATCCTGCTTTCTCTGGCGGACAGAGCGTAGGTGTTCAGCGAAATGGTCTCTCCCAGTCTGCATCGTGTATCACCAATATATAAAAGGCCACACTGGGAGCACCTGACGCAGTATACCACACCAGCTGACTCATAGGTGAAGTGTTGCCTCACCTGGAAGGAAGATGTATAACCTTACCTTTATTTCACTTTCTGTAAAATGGTTAATGAAAGATAAAAGTTGGTGCTTTTTACATGGCTGCTTGTCTCTCAAGGATTCCTTAATATGATGGGAAGCTCAGCCTCTTGCTAAATACTAATGATCCTTAGTAAAGGCAGTTGACAAATGTAATACGATAAAGGAGAAAACATGTGCCTCAGGGGCTACTAAATTATTATGGATGTTTGTTTCAAGGTCAGCTGTGAGTCCAGTTCCTTAGAAATAAAACCAGAATACTGGAAACATTCAGCAAAGCAGCATGTGTGGGAAAAGAAACAATTAATGTTTAATATCACAGATCCTTTGTCAGAACAATTTTGGATTTTCAACCTTGTTCTATTGAGCAGAAAACCTGGATTGATTTTTAAGCCAGCTGATCCTTAATATAATACTAATTGATATACTACACATTTTAATGATCTCATAAAGAAACTAGCTGCTGCTAATAAACTTATGTTTTTGTGTCTTTTGCTCACAGATGGTCTGGCTGCCTTGTCTTTTTCCGTAAGCACACTGACCTTGATTGGGATGCTAGCGGTTATAACTTACACAGTATGTACTTACTGTCTCATTAACATTGAATTACATTCAGTTCAGCAAAATGTTAGATTCAACAACATCGAGCTCATACTCAGACTTAAGCATAGAAAAATATATTTACTTTCATTGTGGAAGAGTTAGCAAAGTAAAAATTGAAACCAAGCTTGGATATATGAGGGCATATAATTAAAACAAAAACAAATCTCGAAGGTTGAATTTAAGAGTTAAAGTGAGGTGGAACAGCAGCGAGATTTAGAAGATGAGATTCCAGAGCCTGATGTTAGGTACCTGAAGTCATGGACATTTCAATGGGCACTATAACGAGAGCAGGAGTAGAGGGTTACAGATTACTTAGAGGGTAATAAGGTTGGCAGAATTTTCAGTAAAGGGGCATGATAATGAAATTGAAAACGAGTTAGATTTTGAAATAATTGGGTAAACAGTTTTAATACAAATTTAGACATGGCAGCAAAATTGCAGAAGACATCAAGTGTACAGAGTATAGATTAGAGGGTGGGATAAATAGTTTATTGGAATACAACGGTACAGGGATGAGGGCATGAAGACAGTTAATCATATAAAAGCGAATTGAATAATTGAAGCTCACCTCAGTGTCAAGCATGATACGTTGCCAACAACCTGATTCAGCTCTGCACAATTCTTAGCGAGAGCAAAGTAGTCACTACCTCGAGTCAAAAACGCAATTTTATTTTTCCAATAGTTAGTTATGGAAAATGGTGGTAAGTTGTTTTCAGATGATGGTGCCAAAGAGCAGTATGTAGATAAGAAAAATGAGGAAGATGCCAGGAGCAGCCCTTGAGTGACACCAGGAATAATGTCTGTATATGGGGAGAGATGCCTCAAGTTCATGTTCAGTTTTATTGTCATTCAACTATATTTATGCATACACCAAATGAAAGTCCATTCCTCTGGACCAAGGTGCACAATATGGTGCATATAACTGACACACAACACATATTGTAGTATTACCACAAATAAATTTACAAATAATAAAATGTATTCCAGGTGATTGACATTTAGCATAAGGTGTATTTACCACACAAGTTTAAAAAAAAAGTAAGCCTCATAATGCTACTGTCGCTTTGTAAGTGATGAGACCTGGGTGGTGGCAGGGTGTTAAGTAGTCTTGTGACCTGGAGAGAAGGCCTAGCAGAAGAATTTCTAAGGACAGAAAATGCAACCTGTTGGGCACAGCTCCACTGCCCTGAATAATGGAGAGGTTTTAGAGGTGCATGACATTCTTTCTGTTGTAGACAATTTAAGCATGAGGAGGAATAGATTACTTTCATCTGAATGACAGAAAAGGATGTCAAGCAATTTATAGTGTTCCTGAAGTAGAATCAGAATGTTGTAGTTGAAACTGCAAGATATGAGTGCATGATCAGATTCACACTTCACTAATCTCAGCACTGTGCTGAATCTAGTGAAAATCATAATCCTAAACAGTAAGCAATTTGACTAACCGGTTGTTACTGTTGATAATACATTCAGGCGCTCTCTCGTTCTCACATGAGTGTTTTATGAATGATGTTGAATCAGTGTTCTCATTAAGACTGGAAAAGAACTTGAATATTTAATAAAGTGAGATGATTAATTAGAAAATCCCAAACTTATGATGCCAATAATTAGTGTGAGAAATACAACTGAATTTTGAATTTGTTTGGCACAGCTTTAGGATACAGATGATAATTAGCTTGCTTTGACTTGGATGCCAAGCCAATTATGTTAAGAAGAAAAATTCTTTTAGTAACTTGAATAGGAAGTACAGTGGTTGAAAACCATTATTCTCTTTCTTAAGAGTAAGGCGTGGTTGTCTAAATAGAAAAGGACTTCATAAACACAAGAGATTCTGCAGATGCTAGAAATCCAGAGCAACGCACCCAAAATGTCAGAGGAACTCAGCAAGTCAGACAGCATCAATGGAATGTAATAAGCAATTGACATTTTGGATCAAGACTGGAAAGGAAGGGGTAGAAGACTGAATAAATGACAGAGGGAGGAGAAGCAGGGTTTAATTTCATGGCAAAGATCAAATGTTTCTAATACTGTTTGGCTTAATATATTGGCTTAGATATTCCTGGTTATGGTGCATCTCGTAGGATGCCACATGTTTATTCTTGAATCCTTAAGCTTGTAATATTTTTGGTGTGCATTTTTTTTTCTGAGGTGCATTATGAGCTGATACTTGGATGGCAAGGTCTTCGGTGTATCTAACATGTTGGTGAAAGTTGGGAGTAATGAAATTTAAAGATTGAAAAGCGTTCCTCCAAAGTCTCCCCCATTTTTTTTTGTAACTATTCAGCATTACAATGTTCAGATCTTTGCCTTTATGGCTGTGCCTTTCATCTGCAAAAGATGACTTCTGGAAAATCTTTACTAATCCTTTACTTTTCTTGGCTCCTTTTAAGAAGCTCAGTAAAATCTCTTTCACGAAGCTGTTGATTATCTGAAAATCAAAGTGTTTTTGTATCTCTCCTGTGCAACATCCTAGGACATGTTAATCAATTGAAATGGAAGTTCAACCTTGTAGGTTGGAAATTATAGGGATTGATAGCTACTGTATGTCCTGGTTCATTTTATTTATACATGTGGTCAGCTTTTCATTTCTAAATTCATAGATCATATTATTTAAGACTATGTAATGGGCTGTTCACCAATTAATATTAATTCAAAGTTCAAAGTATATTTATTATCAAAATACATGTATATCATCATATACAACTGTGATTCATTTTTTATTTTGGGGCACGCTCACTGAGTCCAAGAAACATAATAGAATCAATGAAAGACTGCATCCCATTGAGAGGAAACTGAATTGGTCTAGCCATATAAACTCCGTGGCTACCTGAGCAGGTCAACAGCTAGGAATTCTGTGGCATGTAACTAGCCTCCTGATTTCCCAAAGCGTGTCCACCATCTACAAAGCTCAGGTCGAGTTGAATGGCATACTTGCCACTTGCCTGGATGTGTATAGCTCCATCAACACTCAAGAAGCTTGACATCATCCAGTACAAGGCAGCCCTCTTGACTGATACTCCTACCACATGCATCCAATCCCTCCACCATCGATGAACAGTTGCAGCAGTGTGTACTGTCTACAAGATGCACTGCAACAACAACACCAAAGTTCCTAAGGCAGCACCTTTCAGAACCACAACCACTACCATCCAGAAGGATGAGAACAGCAGATACCTGGGAACACCACCACTTGGAACTCCCCTCCAAGTCACTCACCATCCTGACTTGGAAGCATATTGCCATTCCTTCATTGTCACTGGGTCAAAATCATGAAATTCCCTCCCGAACAGCACTGTTGTCGTATTTACACCTCAGGGACTGCAGTGATTCGTGAAGGCAACTTATCACCAGGAGATGAGTTATTAACTTCAAACTTACTGCATTTTCACTCAGAATTGAACTGCATGTGCATGTAACGAGAGCTGTATAACTCATCTCCTATCTTAGGCCACTAACTTATCAATCACCCCATGCTGTGGGCTAAGACACAGACTTCTACAAAAAAGGGATCCAAATGCTCCATGACCGCTGGACTAAGTGTGTAAATGTAGGAAAAATAAATGTGCTAGGTTTTCGAAAATTTACTCCTACCTTAGGCCGTGAACTTATCAATCACCCTTCGTACATCAGTGGAAGATTGTCAGAGTTTTAGGTGATGTGCCAAATCTTAGGAAACTTTTAAGAAAGTAGAGGTGATATAGTGCTTTCTTCATAATAGCACTTATGTGCTGGATGCAGGACAGATACTCTAAAATAATAACACTGAGGAATTTAAAGTTGCTCACCCTCTTCACTTCTGATCTCCTGATGAACAGTTGCTTCTTACTGAAGTCAATAATCAGCTCCTGGGCTTAATAACATGAGTGAGAGTTTGTTGATGTGGTACCACTCAGCCAGATTTTCAATTTCCCTCCTATACGCTGATTCATCATTTCCATTGATTCACCCTATGATGTCATCAGCAGACTTGCATTGGTGCTGTGCATAGCCTCACAGACATAGGTATAAGGAGAGTAGAGCAGGTGGCTAAGCATGCAGCCTTGTGGTGCACCTGTGCTGATGGAAATTGTGGAGATGTTGTTGCCAATCTGAACTGACCAGGTTCTTCTGCAAGTGAGGAAATCCAGGATCCAATTACACAAAGAGGTTATGAAGCCAAGATCTTGAAGCTTATTGATTAGTTTTCAGGAGATGATAGTATCGAATGCTGAGCTGTAGTTGATAAAGAGTATCCAGATATAGACATCATTGCTGTCCAAATGTCCCAGGGTTGAGTGAAGAGCCAGTTAGATGGTATCTGCTGTAGAGCTTGTTGTGCTGGTAGACAAATTGGAGCAGATCCAAGTCGATCCTCAAGCAGGAATTGATATCTTTCATCATCAACCCCTCACTCTATATATAATTGCTACGGGACAATGGTTATTGAAGTGGATTACCATGTTCTTCTTAGGCTCTGCTATAATTGAAGCCTGCTTGCAGAAGGTGGGTTCCTAAGACTGTTGAAGTGAGAGGTTGGAGTTATCAGTAAATACTCTGTCCAGTTGATCGGCACAGGTCTTTAGTATTTGGGCCAGAAACCCCATCTTTCCATGGGTTCACCCTCTTGAAGGAATCACGGACCAGAATATGGTCTCTAATGAAGTAAAATGAAATTACCATTTAACGCTGCTATGTTTGTCCTTTAGAGTTTGTGTTCTGACATTTCCTTTTCTGTCCAGCTGGTGTTGGCTGCATGTTTTTCCTGTTATCCCACTTTTTTTTCCAGAGCTATCTTTGTGGCCACTAACCCTCTTTTTTTTTACCAGATCCCAAACTTTATTATCAGGTAGCTAATATAGAACTTGCATTATTCTAATGGAGGCTTCAATTTGATATAAATTGGAACTGATCCTTGGACAATTTTAATTTTATTATTGGTCTGTAGAAAATTGTTTACAAACTTCACCTGAAGGAATTGCATATTTATAGAATAGATTTTGAAGTTCTGATTGGTGTGCAAGAAGTGAAAGGCTTTCGCTTTTCAGAATCAGGTTTAGTGTCACCGGCATATGTCATGAAATTAGTTGTTATGCAGCAGCAGTACATTGCAATAGATTAATAAATGTTAAATGGTGCAAAAAGTGAAACAAATAGTGAGGTAGTTCAATATCTATTCAGAAATCTGGTGGCAGAGGGGAAGAAGCTATTCCTGAATCACTGACTGTGTGCCTTCAGTCTCCTGTACCTCCTCCCTGATGGTAGATATGAGAAGAGGGCATGTCTGGGAAATGGATGTCCTTAATTAATGGATGCTGCCTTTCTGACACACGACTCCCTGAATATGTCCTGGTTGCTGGGGAGGCTAGTGCCCATGATGGAACTGACTAAGTTCACAACTTTCTGCAGCTTATTTCAATCCTGTGCCTTGTCCCACCCACAGATGGTGATGTAGCCTATTTGAATGCTCTCCATGGTACATCTGTAGAAATTTGCAAGTGCCTTTGGTGACATAACCAAATCTCCTCAAACGCCTAATATACCTGCTGTCATGCCTTCTTTGTAACTGCATCAATAGGCTTGGCCCTGGGTAGATCATCAGAGATGATGACACCTAGGAAATTGAAATTTCTCACCCTTTCCACTTCTGGTCCCTCTGAGGACTGGTGTGTGTGCCCTTTTCTTATCTTTCCTGAAGTTCACAATCAGATCTGTGCTTATAAATTTATGGAAACAGGCCATCCAAGGATATTCTGTTTATAAAGCATCCATTTACAATAATCTGCACTAATCTCATTTTAGTCTCAAATTCTTATCTGTCTTGCTCCTGTATGCCTTTTCATCACCATCTGAAATTCTGCCGACAAGAGTTGTGTTGTCCACAAATTTATAGATGGTATTTGAGTTTTGCCTAGCTGGACAGTTGTGTGCATTGAGAGAGTGGAGCAGTGGGTAAAGCACTCATCCTTGAGGTGGCCATTGTTGATTATCAGCAAAGTGGAGCTGTTATTTCTGATCCTAACAAACTTCCCGTGAATAAGTTGAGCTTCCAGTTGCAGAGGGAGGTACAAGAGACCCAGGTTTTGGAGCTTTTTGAACAAAACTGCAGGAACAATTGTGTTAAATGCTGAGCTGTAGTCAATGAACAGCAGCCTGATGTACAGTGGCATGCAAAAGTTTGGGCACCCCGGTCAAAATTTCTGTTACTATGAATAGCTAAGAGAGTAAAAGATGACCTGATTTCTAAAAGGCATAAAGTTAAAGATGACACATTTCTTTAATATTTTAAGCAAAATCACTTTTTTATTTCCATCTTTTACGATTTCAAAATAACAAAAAAAGAAAAGGACCCAAAGCAAAAGTTTGAGCACCCTGCATGATCAGTACTTAGTAACACCTCCTTTGGCAAGTATCCCAGCTTGTAAATGGTTTTTGTAGCCAGCTAAGAGTCTTTCAGTTCTTGTTTGGGGGATCTTCTCCCATTCTTCCTTGCAAAAGGCTTCTAGTTCCGTGAGATTCTTGGGCCGTCTTGCATGCACTGCTCTTTTGAGGTCTATCCATAGGTTTTCAATGATGTTTTTAAGTTGGGGGACTGTGAGGGCCATGGCAAAAACTTCAGCTTGCTCCTCTTGAGGCAGTCCATTGTGGATTTTGAGTTGTGTTTAGGATCATTATCCTCTTTTCATCTTCAGCTTTTTTTTTACAGACAGTGTGATGTTTGCTTCCAGAATTTGCTGGTATTTAATTGAATTCATTCTTCCCTCTCCCAGTGAAATCTTCCCCGTGCTACCTGGCTGCAACACAAGCCAAAAGCATGATCAATCCACCCCGTGCTTAACAGTTGGAGAGGTGTTCTTTTCATGAAATTCTGCACCCTTTTTTCTCCAAACATACCTTTGTTCATTGTGGCCAAAAAGCTGTATTTTAACTTCATCACAGGACTTGTTTCCAAAGTGCATCAGGCTTGTTTAGATGTTCCTTTGCAAACTTCTGATGCTGAATTTTGTGGTGAGGACGCAGGAAAGGTCTTCTTCTGGTGACTGTTCCATGAAGGTCATATTTGTGCAGGTGTCACTGTACAGTAGAACAGTGCAACAGCACTCTCGATTCTGCTAAATCTTCCTAAAAGTCTTCTGCAGTCAAACGGGGATTTTGATTTGCCTTTCTAGCAATCCTACGAGCAGTTCTCTCGGAAAGTTTTCATGGTCTTCCAGAACTCAACTTGACCTCTACTGTTCCTGTTAACTGCCATTTCTTAATGACATTACAATAGACAATAGGTGCAGAAGTAGACCATTCGGCCCTTCGAGCCTGCACTGCCATTTTGAGATCATGGCTGATCATCTACTATCAATACGTGGTTCCTGCCTTGTCCCCATATCCCTTGATTCCCCTATCCATAAGATACCTATCTAGCTCCTTCTTGAAAGCATCCAGAGAATTGGCCTCCACTACCTTCCGAGGCAGTGCATTCCAGACCCCCACAACTCTCTGGGAGAAGAAGTTTTTCCTTAACTCTGTCCTAAATGACCTACCCCTTATTCTCAAACCATGCCCACTGGTACTGGACTCTCCCAGCATCTGGAACATATTTCCTGCCTCTATCTTGTCCAATCCCTTAATAATCTTATATGTTTCAATCAGATCCCCTCTCGATCTCCTTAATTCCAGCTTGTCCAAGCCCAGTCTCTCTAACCTCTCTGCGTAAGACAGTCCAGACATCCCAGGAATTAACCTCGTGAATCTACGCTGCACTTCCTCTACAGCCAGGATGTCCTTCCTTAACCCTGGAGACTTAAAACCATACACAATACTCCAGGTGTGGTCTCACCAGGGCTCTGTACAAATGCAAGAGGATTTCCTTGCTCTTGTACTCAATTCCCTTTGTAATAAAGACCAACATTCCATTAGCCTTCTTCACTGCCTGCTGCACTTGCTCATTCACCTTCAGTGACCTTGTGCATTAGATCTAGATCTAGATCCTAGATCTCTTTGTATTTGTCCCTTACCGAACTCTACACCGTTCAGATAATCTGCCTTCCTGTTCTTACTCCCAAAGTGGATAACCTCACACTTATTCACATTAAACGTCATCTGCCAAGTATCTGCCCACTCACCCAGCCTATCCAAGTCACCCTGAATTCTCCTAACATCCTCATTACATGTCACACTGCCACCCAGCTTAGTATCATCAGCAAATCCCTTATTTGTAGAAGTGGCCCACAGCAGCTAGGCAACTTCTTAGAGGAGCCCATGGCTTCTGATTGTTGGGACAAGGTTTGAGGAGTCAGGGTATTTATAAAGCTTTGAAATTTGCAACACCTGGCCTTTCCTAACAATGGCTATGAACAAGCCAAAACCCTAATAGGCTAATAAAGGTCTGAGACCTTGGTAAAAGTTATCTGAGAGCTCATACCTCTTGGAGTGCCCAAACTTTTGCATGGTGCTTCTTAACTTTTTTTCCACTCTAAAATTGTACGAAACAAAAATAATACAGTAATCTTAAAATGTTGAAAAGGATGTTTCATTTTTAACTTTATGACTTTTGGAGATCAGTTCATCTTCTACTCATTTAACTATTCACAGTAACAGAAATTTTGACCGGGGTGCCCAAACTTCTGCGTGCCACGAGAGGTGTTTGTATTGTCCAGGTGATGAAAGGCCCCATGAAAAGCCAATGAGATCACATCTGTGGTAGACCTATTGTGGTGATAGCCAAATGCAGAGCTTCCAGATCCTTGCTTAAGCAGGAGTTGATTCTAGCCATAACCAATTTCTCAAAGCAGTTCATTGCCATAGATGTGAGTGCTACTGGATGATAGCTTTAAGGCAGCTTGTTTGTTGCCCTTTTAAAGCATTTAGGAACTTCCAATTGTTGTAATAAGTGATTGAAAATGTCTTTGAATGCACCCACCAGTTGTTTGGCATAGGTTTTCAGAATCCTACCAGGTATACCGTCAGTATCTATCAACTTTGAGGGTTCACCCTCTTGAAAGACATTCTGAAGTCAGCCTCCAAGGCATAGATCACAAGGTCAATGGGTGCTGGAGGGATCCTCATAGCAGGAGGTTTACTCTCCCTTTAAAAGTACATAAAAGGTGTTGAGCTTAACTGGGAGTGAAGCATCACTGCCATTCATGATGTTAGGTTTCACTTGTGGGAAGTAATGGCTGGCAAACTCTGCCAGAGTTGATGTGCATCTGATTCCACCTCTAACCTCAACTGGAATTGTTCTTTTGCTCTTGAGATAGCCCTCCTTAAATTGTACTTGGTCTTCTTGTACAGTCCTGGAATACCATACTTGAATGCCACACATCAGCCCTCAGCAGATTTTGAATCTCCTGGTTCATCCACAGCTTTTGATTTGGGCATACACTGTTCTGGGTCTGACTGAAAGACACATTATTAAGAGTGCATGATATGCAATGGTTGACTGAGATTAGGGATATTAATATTGTACATTTGCAGTGATAGTGGTTATATTTTTATAATATTCATTTTATCACTCTTTAATCTGACAGTGTTAAATATCTTTTAAATGGAAAAATAGTTCTGTCCAAGAAAGCTTTGCAGAACTTGTGTACACCTTCTATGATATCCCTGTGTACTTTTTTTAAAATCAGAGATTAGCTTTATTACTTTAAATAAAGAACTTGGAAGAAATAGATATAAATAGGAATAAAAAATCTGAAAATAATCGGTACATTAAATAAATGAATTTTCCAGGTTGTTGATCAGAAAGAAACCTTAATAGCAGATAGAAACCTTATTAAATTAAAACAGAAAAATTGGGCATTTATTAAGTGGTACAGAAATGGGAATAACAGCATTGTGCAGTAATGAGGAGAAATTTGTAATTAGAAAAAAATCCTAATTCAAAGCAAAAAATTGTAGATGTGATTCTGATGTTTGCTGAAATGAAGTCAGTTAACTTGATGGTTTTGAAATTTTAAAATGGCATGTTTCACCATAAGTCTTTGCATCTTGGCCATTGCTTAATCAATGGCAGTCACGTATCAAGCAGCTTGCGAGTTTTAAAGGACAGAATATATAGTTTTTTAATAAATAGTCAAAACGACTCCATATGCCCTTCTGAGAAAAGTCTCAGTTTGATAGAACTCTCTGAACTCCAATAAATGCTTATATTAGAAATTGCTTTTCTATCCATTATGTTTCAAGAATTCCAGACCTCACTTTACAGACTAATCCCACCTGGTAATGTTGTCTAGTGATATCACCGTGTAGATCGAGTGAAAAGAACCAGAAAAGTAAAAGCATGTCAGGGAATAAAAATTACTTGTGATTATTTGAAAGAAAAACAGGTTGGAGATCCTGTCAAAATCTGTAACTTCAAGTTTATTTCTTTTTCCTGATGTGCTATATATCCTCAGTGCTTTCTGCTTTTGTCACAGATTTCCGGCATCTGCTGTCTTGATTTTTCACTCTGCTTTTGGGCATTCTTTCATGATTCAAGCATTCCTCTATTCACTTTGCAAATGTGATCTGAGATTTTGGTTCTTGTCACATTAAATCCTTGTCTTACTCTGACCTCTCTGTACCTTGCCTCCTATGCTACTTCAATGAAAACTCAAAGTAAACTTATTATCTGAACTAGCAATTTGCGGCCTTCAGGACGATGTTGAATTCAACTTGCATTATTCCACATTTCATAGAGTGTAGACATTTATTCACTCAGCATGGAAAGAAGCTATTCGGCCCACTACATCCATGCTGTATTAATCCCATCTTCCAGCACTTCACTCATCGTCTTTTCATACCAGGATAATTCATGTGTTCATGTTTACACCACTTAAATGCAGAGTAGATTTTGGAGTGCAGTGATCTTTGCCATGGGAGAAGCACATTATAAACAGTAAGGGTATAGGAAAGCAACATGATATCCATCTATCGATCACCAAATTAAATCAGTGAGGAATGTACTGGCTGCAGATGCAAATGTTGCTGCACTTCAACTGCCTACATAGCCTGCCCACAATTTACTAAACCTAGCCATACATCTCTGGAACGCAAGGGGAAAAAAAGTTGCAGATGAATTGGTGGTTCAATAGAACAAAGGAATTGAGGATGACGATTTTTGAGATAACATTTCCAGAGGAGAGGAAGGCACTTAAAAGATTAGCTAGAATGGAAGTGGAAGAAGTTGGATGGGTGAAAAATTAGTTGAGGACACAAGGCAGTGATGTGAAAAGGCCAAAGGAGAGGTTTGGCTTCATGGGCAAGGGGAGTTCAATCATAACTCAGCTATTCAGTCCGAAGTAGTATAGGATAACGAGTGATACGGTAGTCTGGCGATTAATGCAATTGCTTGAAAGTGCCAGTAATCACTGATCTGGGATCGATTCCCACCATATGTAAGGATTTTGTACGTGTGAGTTTTCAATGGGTGCTCTGGTTTCCTCCCACATTCCAAAGATGTATGGTTAGGGTTAGTATATTGTTGGCATGCTATGTTGACATTCGAAGCATAGCAACACTTGCAGCTGCCCCCAGCACAATCCTGGGTGATTTGATTTGGTGCAAACAGCACATTTCACTGTTTTGATGTACATGTGACAAATAAAGTTAATCTCTGAAATTTGTCATTGTACAAATGTAGCACAAGCAAAAAAAAAGGAAATGCATATGAGCATTTGTGAGGGAAGACACCAGATAAATACTCAAATTGTAGAGACTAATGTAGCAACTTATTAGAGAGGCAAGTATTTGGTAGATGATCACATCAGTGAGATGAGAATAAGATCATTGTGATCTTGATTTATCATCCTGATTCATCATGTGTTGACAATTGTAATGGCATGCAACATTTGACAAATTGTGAAGAGATGCACATAATGATCTGTCAGCTAGGGGAAGACCTTTACTCAGATTAACCACACAAGACCTGGTCTGTATTTTCAACCTAAGCCTGTACAACATTTAATCAACAGATGTTTTCAATTTACCTCTAACTTTAAACACAAGGAGTTCATTTTTTTCCAATTGGAATTTGCTGGTATTTTATGAAATTCCTCTATCTAACACTTCAAACAGGATTATGTTGCTCTCAAAGCTAAAGAAGTGCCTACATGTATTGTAGAACTGCCAGGCCACAGTTACAGAACATATAATACAGCACAGTACAACCCCTTTGGCCCACAATGTTGTGCAGACCCTTAAACCTTGCCTCCCATATAACCCCCCCACCTTAAATTCCTCCATATACCTGTCTAGTAGTCTCTTAAATTTCACTAGTGTATCTGCCTCCACCACTGACACAGGCAGTGCATTCCATGCACCAACCACTCTGAGTAAAAACCTTCCTCTAATATCCCTCTTGAACTTCCCACCCCTTACCTTAAAGCCATGTCCTTTTGTATTGAGCAGTGGTGCCCTGGGGACGAGGCGCTGGCTGTCCTTTCTATCTATTCCTCTTAATATCTTGTATACCTCTATCTTTCTTTTTTCCTTTTAAATTTTTCTATTAATTTTTAAGCAATCATAAATGAAACATGAATACAAAGTGTTTGAGAGTACATAGTTGATAGTTTAAGTAGACATACAAATATATAATAATCAATATATATAGCCTCCCAAACATAGTATTTATGAACAAAAGAAACAAAAAGAAAAAAGAAACCCAAAAAAAGAGAAGAAAAAAAACCACTAACCAACATGGGCCATTCCATAATGTTAGATACATACAGTAGTGCCAATAACTCCGAAACCTCCATCCAAATAATTAAGGATAATAAAAGTGAGGTTAAGGAAAAGACAATTTAACTCATATGAAAACCTCTATCATGTCTCCTCTCATCCTTCTCACCAAAGAATAAAGCCCTAGCTCCTTTAAATTCATCTGTAAGTGGTAACAAATTTACTGTTCAGAGACCTTGAATTTTAGTGAAATGGTTATGACTGATTACGTTTCCGGAATCGATCCAAGATTGCTGCCAGTGCCAGTTTAAGGAAATGACCTTGGACTAGGCAAGGCACAAGAGAGCCCATTCTGAAGATGGCACAACTTAGAAGCCATCGGCCTCGGGGTTATCAGTATATGTATCCAAAGCAAAATAGGCTGTGATTGAGCAAACCCGAGGAAATCTGCAGATGCTGGAAATGCAAACAACAACACACACAAAATGCTGGTAAAACACAGCAGCAGGCCAGGCAGCATCTATAGGGAGAAGCGCTGTTGACGTTTCGGGTCGAGACCCTTCGTCAGGACTAACCAAAAGGAAAGATAGTAAGAGATTTGAAAGTAGTGGAGGAAAGGGGGAAATGCGAAATGATAGAAGACCGGCGGGGGTGGAATGAAGCTAAGAGCTAGAAAGGTGATTGGCAAAAGTGATACAGAGCTGGAGAAGGGAAAGGATCATGGGACGGGAGGCCTCAGGAGAAAGAAAGGAGGTGGGGGGAACACCAGAGGGAAATGGAGAACAGGCAAACAACTAAATATGTCAGGGATGAGGTAAGAATGGGAGGAGGGGCATTAACGGAAGTTAGAGAAGTCAATGTTCATGCCATCAGGTTGGAGGCTACCCAGCCGGTATATAAGGTTTTGTCCCTCCAACCTGAGTTTGGATTCATTTTGACAGTAGAGGAGGCCGTGGATAGACATATCAGAATGGGAATGGGTCGTGGAATTAAAATGTGTGGCCATTGGGAGATAATGCTTTTTCTGGCGGACCAAGCGTAGGTGTTCAGCGAAACAGTCTCCCAGTCTGCGTCAGGTCTCAACAATATATAAAAGGCCACACCGGGAGCATCGGACACAGTATACCACACCAGCCGACTCACAGGTGAAGTGTCGCCTCACCTGGAAGGACTGTCTGGGCCCCTGAATGGTGGTGAGGGAGGAAGTGTAAGGGCAGGTGTAGTACTTGTTCCGTTTACAAGGATAAGTGCCAGGAGGGAGATTGGTGGGAAGGGATGGGGGCGACACGTGGACAAGGGAGTCGCGTAGGGAGTGATCCCTGCGAAAAGCAGAAGGGGGGGGGAAGGAAAAATGTGCTTGGCAGTGGGATCCCGTTGGAGGTGGCGGAAGTTACGGAGAATTATACGTTGGACCTGGAGGCTGGTAGGGTGGTCGGTGAGGACAAGGGGAACCCTATCCCGAGTGGGGTGGCGGGTGGATAGAGTGAGGGCAGATGTGCAGGAAATGAGAGAGATGCGTTTGAAAGCAGAGTTGATGGTGGAAGAAGGGGAGCACCTTTGTTTAAAAAAGGAAGACATCTCCGTCCTGGAATGAAAAGCCTCATCCTGAGAGCAGATGCGGTGGAGACGGAGGAATTGTGAGAAGGGGATAGCATTTTTGCAAGAGACAGGGTGGGAAGAGGAATAGTCCAGGTAGCTGTGAGAGTCTGTAGGCTTATAGTAGATATCAGTGGATAGGCCTTCTCCAGAGATGGAGACAGAAAGATCAAGAAAGGGGAGGGAGGTGTCGGAAATGGACCAGGTAAATTTGAGGGCAGGGTCAAAGTTGGAGGCAAAGTTATTGAAATCGACGAGCTCAGTATGCATGCAGGAGGCAGCGCCAATGCAGTCGTCAATGTAGCGAAGGAAAAGAGGTGGGTGGATAACCGTATAGACTTGGAACATGGGCTGTTCCACAAAGCCAACAAAAAGGCAGGCATAACTGGGACCCATACGGGTGCCCATGGCTACACCCTTGGTTGGGAGGAAGTGGGAGGAGCCAAAGGAGAAATTAGTGAGAGTAAGAAATAATTCTGCTAGACGAAGGAGAGTGGTGGGAGAGGGGAATTGGTTAGGTCTGGAATCCAAAAAAAAACCGAAGAGCTTCGAGACCATCTCGGTGGGGGATGGAAGTATATAGGAACTGGACGTCCATGGTGAAAATAAGATGGTGGGGGCCAGGGAACTTAAAATCATTGAAAAAATTCAAAGCATGAGAAGTGTCACGAACATAGGTGGGAAGAGATTGAACAAGGGGGGAACAAGACGGTGTCAAGGTAAGCAGAAATTAGTTCAGTGGGGCAGGAGCAAGCTGAGACAATAGATCTACCTGGACAGGCAGGTTTGTGGATCTTGGGTAGGAGGTAGAAACGGGAAGTGCGGGGTGTCGGAACTATGAGGTTGGCAGTGGATCGGAGATCCCCAGAGCTGATAAGGTTGGTGATGGTATAGGAGACAATGGCCTGGTGCTCCTTAGTAGGCTGTGATTGAACTTAGTGATTCAAATGTTGTAAAGAAAAATTATGCGAATCATGTAGTGTTTAAATTAGATTTTATTTAAATTTTATGCACTGTTTGCATTAATTTCTGCCACGAGAGGGGGCTGTCAGGCAGCTATGTTCTGAGTGATTTTGAGCTGGCACACATAACACTTCATTGTGCTAAACTCTATTTTTGCTATGGAGCGATTTCTTTGCTCTTAGTGGTGTTTTACTCATCCTTATCTAAAGTTTCTATCCATTACATTCTTTTCATATTAAAACAATTAGTTCACAGTACACTTATATTTCAGTAAACATGTCCTTTGTGAAACAGCCACAAACCTTGAATTCTGCTCCCAAATTGTATGCTGTGCTATTTCAGTGTGTGAAATCTTCAACGTTCTATAAACCTAATTCATAATGCTGATTAATTCTGAAAGCCATTGGCAATTTATTTACAATAACTGGAACACAGATTCTTTGAAGCACATGTTGCTCCATGTTTATTATATGGATATTCCTACTACCTTGATTACAAGTAATTACTTAAAAGATACATGGAATCTAAACTTAATTAAAATGCAAGTGAAATCTTAAAATAGTCCCAATCTTTTTGACAAATAAAATGCAACAAAAGTGTAAGCTTCAAGACTGTGAGATATTTGGCTTGGATATCGATGTTCTTTAAAGAAACAAGTTTGGCATATTTTTGTCTTCCTTATTTTAATTATTCCTTTATTCAATTTGGTTGATATGTTAGTATCTTTATGTAGAACTTCATGAACTGTTTTATGTTTTGTTTTCAGGGGTTTTAAATAGTTGGTGTAAGTAATTTGATTTAATTTTAGTCTAAATAAATGTTTTCTGTTTTGTTGGTTGTCAGTGTGAATGAGTAGATGCTGTGCAACCTGCGTAGCTGGTATAGAATGACTCTGGAACTAATTATACTTGTTGCACCAGGTTTAATTTGCAGCATCCTTCACATTATGGTGCAAGTCAATGGAAAGAGGGAGAGTAACAGTTCACATGGACTAGATGGGCTGAAGTGCCTTTTTTAGCTGTAGTTTTAATCAGAGAGGCTGCTGCATATGTCAGTTGGTGACCCTTGCTGGCTTTGAGTTTCTAATTTACTTCGGATGTTGGGTGATGTGGGAAGTAGGATTCAAGTTGCTGAATGTTGATAAATCTATTTGGCAACTAGAAAAACATTGCTTAAGCTTCCTTGAATAAATCTTAAAATGCAGTAATGTTTATTTGTGTACTTCTCCTTAATAATATGCTCACCTGCAAACAATGCAGCTTTCTTACCATGTTGAATGAATAGCCATACTGAGAGCTAATTACAGGAAAAAAAGATTCAATTGTATCACTAATATTCTCTGAAATACAAAAACCTGCTTGAAGGCCTTTTCTGCATTATCAAATTGCTGGTTCAGGAATATCTGGATAAATTAAGTGTAATTATAAATCTTCATTGTATCAACCAATCCCAAACTGTAAGCTCTTTTGTAACTAGAAAATATAATGTTACCTCATTGAAAAACTGAAGATTTGAGTGCAGAAATATTACATAACACAATTGAAGCAAAAATGCATAGCTATAATCAATGTTTTTGTCAGACTGGGAGAGGAAAATTGGTGTTTATTTGACAAGGTAGAACATGTAAAATGCTTCAATAAAAAAATTAAGTCTGATTCGTTTAGTTTGATAATTCATATTTGCACAACCAAGCATAAGATGTTGTACACAATCTAAAGTACCTTCCTTCTAGATTATAACAATGTGTTCAATATCTTAGAAAGAGGTGACTCTACAGTTAATGCTGTCAGTACTGTCAGTGTCGCTTGTGCCGCAAAACAGATTCTCAGAGAGAAGGAAATCCAGGTGGATTACCAAGTTTGTCCAATAAGCATGTTATCCATATGTGAAGTACTTTATATGTAGTTTCACTAGATCTAAATGTAAGTTAACTAAATGAGGGAATGGGCTTTGGAGGTAAGGTTTTATCAGTTATCTGTTTATGGTTGAAATGTGTATCTTGAAATAGTAACTCCACCCTTCACTATTTGATCAATTTGACTCATCAAAGCCTGATACTTGTGATAACTTGAAAAATAATCCCAACTATGAGCTGCTGATTTTAGGCCATGTGATAGATATACCAGCATGCTTTTATTTTTATTGTAATGTATATATTAATCCGCATATAAATTCCTGTACTTCCTTCATGGTTCCTAACAACAAAATTTTCTTTGAGTTTTACCAACTGAAATGCTCTGCTCAATAACCAATGCCTTTTAGTTGATGAGGATTTGTCAGACAAATGCATATTTTAGGTAGTTGAAGGACCATTAAATGTTATAATGTGGCCTCCAGTCATTGACTTGGCTTGGAGGATGAGTATTCCAGCTTGTGAACAGTCGTGGGCATTATCAGTCAATAGAGAGAGATGGTTAGGCAGTTTTTTGATCAGGCTTTGATGTTTTTATAGGTTTTCCAGGTAAATGTGTAGGACAGTTATAATGGAATATGGGTTAATGTGTGTAAATAGGACTAGCTGAGATGGGCATTTGGCTGGCATGGACGGTGGGTCAAAGTGCCTGTTTCCATACTGGATATCTATCTGACTTCATTTCAATTTGCCCCTGGTGAATCATACACTAAATGGAGAGTGTAATGGAATCTACTTAAATCTACTTAGTTGGCAAGCATCATCAATTTTTATTTAAGAGGAGAGATTCTTTTGATATGGAAGATTAGTGGGCTCCTATCAAGTCTGGTTATTTTGTTTTTGCTTAGCTTTTCTAATTCTCTGCATAAGTATACACAATGTAAGTAAGAAAGACAAAAGTCATGCCTTTTATTGTCTTTGGCAATAGTCTTTTCAAATTTCTTTGTGAAAACGAGAAATGGGTTTTTTGCCACTTCCATGGTGACTTAACTTTAACCTACTCTGAAGTCTAGTATCTTGATTAGTTCACATGATGATCAACTAACAACTCATAATATTGTAGAAAAATATTCTGAATGAAGATCAATAAATGTGATTGCATCTCTGAATTCATCTGTATTTTAAACTTAACAATTGATTTCATTACCTTAAAATCTCTTTTGATTCGGATTCTGTAACAGCTGTTTCATTTTCCAGACCAGTTTTTGCTCAAATGAGTAATGCTAGATGTTTAAAAACATTGCTAGGTATTTAGAAATTCTGCTTGGTGTTGTTTTTGACAGATTGCTGAATTTATCAAAATTTAGCACAGCCATTGCTATGTTTGAAGCTGCATGAATGTGAGAGTTTGGTCAAAACTGCTTTCACCTATGTAAATTTAATGAGGATTGTTTACACTGGCATGAAATGACCAAAGACCAAGAAATTTAGTGCCTGCTACAATCTTAGTACAAATGATTTTCCATTTAGCTTTAAAGTATGTATTTTGTGCAAAAGTTTTGTTTTTATATAAGCACGTTGATAAATTAGTGGAAGTGCATAATATAATTGTCCCAATCGAGACAACCTGTGCATTTAATACAGAATGTTGGGAATGGAGGTGATTGTCAGGCTGATTTTGCTCACTCTCCCATGAATGTTTATTTCTTTCTCCACAGCACCAAGGCTATGAGCTGATCTAGATGCTGTTAGTTTCTTCCCTGCTGTTGTGTTGAACTGGGTATCTAGGCTTGGTCTGGGCCTACTCTGGTTGCTCCTGGTGCAGATTAAGGACCCAGCCTGGTTTGGGATGCTGTTGGCTTACTTTTTGTGTGTGTGTGTGTGTGTGTGTGTGTGTGTGTGTGTGTCTCATCTTTTTCCCCCTCTGCACAGTGTTTTTTGGTCTTTTTAAAAAATTGGGTGATTTGAGTTTCTTGCTTTGGGACTGCCTGTAAGCAGACAAATTTTAATGTGTATAATTTATACATTCTTTGATAATAAATGTGCTTTGATTTTAATTTAATAGCATACTTTCTTGAAGGGTATCCTTGGGCACCTGCATGGGTCCCAGATATGCCTGCCTTTTCATTGGCTGCGTAGAACAGACCACGTTCCAAGCCTTCCCTGCTAACGCTCCCCACTCTTCCTCTGCTAACCTTGATGACTGCATTATTTCATGCAGCCATGCTGAGCTCGTACCTTTCATCAACTTTGCCTCCAACTTCCACCTTGCTTTAAATTCACTTGGTCCATTTCTGACATCTCCCTTCTCTTTCTTGATCTCTGTTTGCATCTCTGGAGACAAACTGTTAACCAACATCTTTTATAAACCAACCAGTTTCCATGGTTATCTTGACTATATCTCTTACCATCCTGTCTCCTGTAAAATTGATATTCCTTTTCTCAATTCTTTGTCTCTGCCACATCTGTTCTCAGGATTAGGCTTTCCTTTCCAGAATATCAGAGATGTCCTCTTTCTTCAAAGAATATTGTTTCTCTTCCTCCACCATTGATGGTTCCCATACCTACATCTCTTCTATTTCCCAAACATCCATGTTCACCCCATTTTCCCGCTGCTTTAACAGTGATAGAGTTCCTTTTGTCCTTATCTACCACCCCATGAGCTTCCACATCCAACACATCATTCTGCACAACTTCCACCATCTCCAAGGAGTCCCTCAAACATTAATTTACCTCCTCCCTTCTCTCCATAGGTATCACTTCCACTTGTATTCCTCTGTCCATTTGTCACTTTTATTCCCCTGTCCATTCATCTCTCCCCACTAATCTCCCTCCTGGCACAGCCTTTGGCAAGCTGCCAAAGTTCTATGCCTGCCCATTCACCTCCTCCCTCAGGGCTCCAAGCAGTCCTTTCAGATGAGGTAACGCTTCACCTGCAAATCTGCTGCAGCCATCTATTGTGTCAGGTGCTCCTGTTGCTGCCTCTGCATTGGTGAGACCCATCATAAATTGGGTGACAACTTCATCTCTGCTGCATCCAGCAAAAGAGGAGCTTTCCAATGGCCTAACATTTTAATTCCCATTCCTGTTCCAACATGTTGATCCACGATGAAGCCACCCTCAGGATGCAGGAGCAACACTTTGTATTCTGTTTGGACAGCTTCCAACCTGATGGCATGAATATCAGTTTCTCCTTCCAGTATAAATAAATTTACCTCCCCTCCCCTCTTCTATTCCCCACTCTGGCCTCTTACTTCATCTGCCTGTCACCTCCCCCCTGGGTCACCCTCTTCCCTTTCTCCTATGGTCTACTGTCTTATCAGATTCCTTCCTCTCCAGCCCTTTACCTTTCCTCTCCACCTGGCTTCACTTATCACCTTCTAGCTATCCTTCTTCCCCTCCCCTCTACCTTTTTTATCTAGCATCTTCCCTCCTTACTTTCCAGTCCAGAAGAAGGGTCTCAGTCCGAAATGTTTACTGTTTGTTCATTTCTATAGATGCTGTCTGACCTGAAGATTTCCTCCAGCATTTTTGTGTGTGTTGCTTTGGCTTTGCAACATGTGTAGGATTTCTCATGATGATGTAATGTACAGATTGTCTCTATTGGGCATAAAACAAAATGCCATGGGGGTAGAGGCAAAAGATCTACTGAAGACTTATATTTTCCAGAATATCCCTGGTCTGCATTTGCTGGAGTTTAGAGGAATGAAGGGAAATTTCATTAAAAGCCACTAGATATTGAAAGGTCTTGATAGTGCTGACATGCAGAGGATGCTTCCAGTAGAGGGAGAGTTTAGGACTAGAAAGCAGAGTCTAAGAACAGAAGGAAGGATGTCCTTTTAGAACAGAGATAAGGAAGAGTTTCTTTCGCCAGAAGGTGGTGAATATGTGAAATTCATTTCCAGAGATGGCAGTGGAGGCCATGTAACTGGGTGCATTTAAAGTGGAAATTGATACAATTTAATTAGTAGGGTCTATGGGGAAAAGGCTGGAGAGTGGGATTAAAAAGAAAAATAAATTAGCCGGTGGAGGAACTCAATGGGCTGAATGGCCTAATTCTCCTCCTTTGTCTTAATGGTCATCTGTTATTGATGCTAATATGATTTTTATTTCCAATTCTTCGCAAAAAGGTAATTATGCAATGAAGAGATAAGAATTTTCTTTTATCTCTTGGTAGAATCTTTATTATTTATCTTCAACACTATATTGTCACGATTTCCAATAAGAACCAGTTTAGAGCTGCATTTCTTAATGGTGAATTATTTCTTGTGATTATTCATCAGGATAGTGAATTTCTCTGTGGCTTCCCTAATTTAATCTAGAAGTGATCTGAAATAATGTTTTCCCAAGTGAAAAGAAAATCATACTGCATTGCTCTAGGTATTTTTATTCTGTGTTAGTGATGTTATATGTTGTTAATCACATGAATTTCCACTGTTGGTATCCGCTTTCAAATTATATTAAAATTAAACATTACTAAAGTACTTTACAAGTCCTTCACAAAAGGACTTCACATGTGTTCCTTTTGTGTACTCATCCTGTGTATTTTGCTTTCCAGGCTTACGGCATGTCTGCATTGCCACTAAATCTGATAAGAGGTACAAGGAATGTGGTGTATGAACGATTGCAAAATACTGAAGACCTTGAAGAAGTGGAACAGCAAATAGAGAAAATTAAATCTAAGGTTAAAATGTTAATTGTCAATAAGAAAAAAACATTTTGGATCTTTTCAAGATTTTGGCTAAACATTGATTAAAATCAAAAATATACTAGAAATACTCAGCAGGCAGGCAGCATCTGTACAGAGAAAAACAGATAATGTTTTGGGTCAATTACTATGCATTGGATTCTTTGGCTGGTTCTGGTGAAAGACCAAAAAAAAATTCTCTTTCATCATTTGCAACATGACCTGCTTAGCATTTCTTTCCATTTCTATTTGGAGTACAAATTGCTAGCTTTCCAAAAGCTGAACAATTAAAACAGTGGTAAATTGAATTGAAAACTGAATTGAATTTCCTGTATGTTATTAATATTAACATGGAATGAGATTCTAAGAAAATTCCACATTATTTTTAATCTTGCCCATACTTTTCAGCAGCCTAGCTCTCAGAGCTAAAACACTTAAGGTGAAAGTACAAAAAAAAACTAAATTGACATTGTGGATTGGCTTGATTTCACATAGAATTTGTATGGAAAAGCAGAACTTTGCCCACCCAATCTTTATCTGCCTGTGTCAAAGAATTCTACTATTTACCACACCCTGGTCAAAGAAATTCCTCCTCATCTTCATTCTAAAAGGATGCCGTTCTTTTCTGAGGCTGTGTCCTCTGGTCTTATACTCTCCCACCATAGGAAATATCCCCTCCACATCCATTCTATCAAGGCCTTTCACCATTTGATAGGTTTCAATTAGGTCACCCCTCATTCTTAATTCCAGGGCGCACAGGCCAAGAGACATCAAATGCTCTTCATATGACAAACCATTAATAATTTTTGTGAACAGCCTTTGAATCCTCTCCAGTTTCAGCACATCCTTTCTAAGATAAAGTGCCCAAAACTGCTCAGAATACTCCAAGTAAGGCCTCACCAGTGCTTTATAAAGCCTCAACATTACATCCTTGATTTTATATTCTCATTCTTTTCAAATGAATGCTGACATCACATTTGCCTTCCTCACCAACAGCTCAACCTGCAAATGAACCTTTAGGGAATTCTGCACAAGGATTTGCCAAGTCCCTTTGCATCTCAGTTTTTTTGTGTTTTCTCTCCATTTAAAAAATAGTCTGCTCTTTCATTTCTTGTACCAAAGTACATGACCATAAACTTCCGGACACTTTATTCCATCTACCACTTTTACCTATTCTCCTAATCTATCTAAGTCCTTCTGTAGCCTCTCTACTTCTTCAAAACTACCTGCCCCTCCACCTCTCTTTGAATTGTCTGCATACTTTGCAACTTAGCCATCAATTATGTCATCCAAATTATTAATCCATAATGTAAAAAGAATCAATCCCAACACAGACTCCTATGGAACACCACTAGTCATCAATAGTCAACCAGAAAAGGCTCCCTTTATTCTCATTCTTTGCCTCCTGCAAGTTAGCCACTACTGGAATCCTCCTTGTAATACCATGGGCTCGCAATTTGATAAGCGGCCTCTTGTGTGGCACCTTATCAAAGGCCTTCTGAAACTCCAAGTACACATATTCAACCAATTCTCCTTTGTCTATCCTGCTGGTTATTTTTTAAAAGAATTCCAACAGATTTGTCAGCCAAGGTTTTCCCCTGAGGAAACCATGCTGACAATGGCCTATTTCATCATGTGCTTCTAAGCACCCCAAGATGTCATCCTTAACAATTGATTACAACATCTTCCCATCCACTGAGGTTAAACTAACTGGCCTTAGTTTCCTTTCTTCTGCTTCTCTCCCTTCATGAGGAGTGGAGTGAATTTGCAAATTTCTGGTCTTTTGGAACCATTCCTAGTGATTCTTGAAAGATTATTACTAATGGCTCCATAATCTCTTCAGCCACCTCTTTCAGAACGCTGAGGTGTATATATCTGGTCTAGGTGACTCAACTACCTTCGGTTTTGCCAAGAACCTTCTCCCTAGTAATGGTAACTTCACACACTTCATGGCCCCTGTAACTTCCACCATATAGCTAGTGTCTTCCACACTGATACAAGATGTTTGCTAAGTTCATCTGCCATTTCCTTGTCCCCCAATACTACCTCTCCAGCATTGTTTTCCAGCCATTCAATATCCACTCGCAGCTCTTTTACACTTTGCATATCTAAAGAAACTTTTGGTATCCTCTTTAATAATACTGGCTAGCCTACTTTCATATTTCATCTTTACCTTAATGACCTATTTCATTGCCTTCTGTTGGTTTTTAAGACCTTCCCTATCCTCTGACTTCCCACTAATTTTTGCTCTATTATATGCCCTCTCTTTGGCTTTTATATTGGCTTTGACTTCCCATGCTTTCTGAATTGTTTCCAGAAATTCTAGCCATTGCTGCTCTGCTGTCATCCCTGCCAGTGCTCTTTTCCAATCAATTCTGGCCAACTCCTCTCATGCCTCTGTATTTCCCTTTACCCCACTGCAATACTGATACGTCGGACTTTAGCTTCTCCTCAAATTTCAGTGATCACTTTCCCCTAAGGGTTCTTTTATCTTAAGCTGTCTAATCAATTCTGGTTCATTGCACAACACCCAATCCAGATTTGCCAATCCCCTAGTGGGTTCAGCCATGAGTTGCTCTACAAAGCCATCTTGTATGCATTCTACATACTGTAATGAGCTTCTCCTTAATTAAATCCATTCTCTTATTTTCATTCTATAGATCCCATTTCATACCCCAGAAAGTTGCCGTGAAGCATGGTGGTGGCAAGTCCTGCTGCAGTGAACCATCCCCACAACATGATGCAGCCACCACCATGCTTCACGGTGGAATAGTGTGTTTTTAATGATGTATGGTGCTTACCTTAGAACAAACATAGCATTTAGTCTAGCTCAATTTTGGTTTCATTCAACCATAGAATCTTCTGACTTCCAAGTCTCCTACATACCTTATTGCAAATTCTAGCAGAGATTTCATGTGAGTTTATTTTCAACATTCTCCCATAAAGCTGCAACTGGTGAAGCACCCAGGCAACAGTTGTTGTATACACAGTCTCTCCGATCTCAGCCACTGCAGCTTGTAACTCATCCAAAGTTGCCATAGGTCTCTTGGTGTCTCCACTCACTAGTCCCCTTCATCCATGGTCACTCAGTTATTGGCTGCACCAGTGATGATTTGATATGCCTTATTAAAGGAGGTAAATACTTAAGCAATGAACTATTTTGTGTTTTATATTTGTAATAAAGTTAGATCATTCAGTAGATATCTGTTTTCCCTTTGACACAAAAGTCTTTTTCTGTTCATCAGTGTCAAAAATAGGCAAACTAAATCTACTATGATTCAATATTATAAAAAAAAATGAAAACTTGCAAAGGGTGTGAATACTTTCTATGAGCACTGCACAAGCAACCTAATTTACCACCTGATAAAACTTAAGAACTTACTTTTATTCATAAATTGTAAACCTGCTTGACTGTGTTGGATTAGGTCAGAGAAAATGGTTACCTGAACCTTATGTATGTCCTTGAATATTTCATCAGTGCAAAGATGGTCGCCCTCTGTCCACAAAAGACCGTAGAGCTTTACAGAAACTAGAAGAAAAGTTGCGAACTCTTAGAAGAAGAGGCAGACATCTGGAAACAGCTGAGCAAAGTTGCTGGTTGAAAATTTGTTGTGCTCTTCGACCTCTTAAGGTATATAGATTGGATATATGTATCTTATACATCTGATCTCAGTGCTGTCTACATTTTTGATGGTGTTATAAATTCTGATAGTTACAGTGCTATCTATCAAATGATATAGCTGAGAAAATAGTCCCTGTATGCATTTCTCAGCAAAGCTGAATGTCCATGAGGGAACATATTTCTATAGGAGAGAATTAAATTGTTTCTATATGTTACTGCAGATAACTGTATCAATATTAAACTTGTTTGAAAATGTCTGTGGACATATAGATCTGCAATACAATATTCAACATGACATTGATGGCACAGTTTACATGCTTTGCATGGGGAGTCTTGTAACCTTAGTGAGGGTTTGGGAAATCTGGAAAATTAATTTGCTGGTTTAATGCACCTCAAGTTAATGAGTACCAAAATATGTTCCCATTCTAACCCCTAATAATCCTTTTTGAGTGATTGCTTGTTAGTAAATGTTTCTCTTTTTCCTCATTTTCTTTCCACCCACAAACATATCAAACAATGATTCTCTCTGACTGTATTGCCTTTTTATTTTGTAGTAGCAGTAGTAGGGGGGTATTACATACTGCATCTGCAGTAATATTACTCCATTATTCTAACTGAAAAGAACAGTTGCAATATAAAGCTTACCCTGGTAAGTGAATGAAGATGGCTTCAGAGAAAAATCTCCAACAATGAATAAATCTAAAAGGTCATAGATATCAAAACTTGCCCATATTGAAAACAAAATCATATTTTATAGACAAACTTGATCTGTTTGCCATTGCCAATTAAAATGCTATCCCACACTCTTATCAATTATGATCATAAGGCATTATTTTGATATGAGTACATCATGTTCATCCACAAATTACAATATTATTTTCAAAGTATTTTGTTCAGATATTTGTATCATATTTTGTGCAAAGGAAGCTGTAAATGTTGATTGCTGCATTTAATGTACATTCTTTTCTTTCATCACTTGTTCTATTCTTATTTCTCTCCGTGCATATTTAACAGAACGTTTCTGCTTTGTTACAAAATGAACTTCATTTCAGTATTATTTTCTGGCAGCTAAATAATCAGTTTGTAGAATCTGGAAATCTTTTTGGGATTTTACCTTTCTGATAAAGTTTAAACAAGTTATATTTCACATTGTAAAGAATCCCACAGAATTTCTGCTGTAGATCCTCTTTAATATTATTACTGATGGCAGCAATTTAAAGTTAACAATTTTTGAATACTCCGTAATCTGTTTGATGAGAAAGCTATGAAGATCGAAGCCAAAGTACTTCTGAAAGATATAGTCACTGTGCAAATGCAAGTAATATTGCTTTCTGATGTTGCCAAATTGTTGTTTTCATATGTATTTATAAAGTACAGTAAATCTGTATGATACTAAATAATTCTCATACAATCAGCAAAAACATTTAAGTATATTAAACAATTTCATACTTTTCAGAATCTGAAATAATGTTGGGTTGATGCAACTTTGTTTATGCAACATCTCCCATCAGTTTATACCTACCCTCAATCCCTCACTTATCTTTCTAAGTAGTGCTTGGTTCCAGTTCTTCTCCATAAACTGTTGTATTCCTCCCATTTAAACACTATGTTAAATAAGAATGCCCCCAGCAAAGGGTTGAAGCAGAAATTTGTAGCACTGTCATTGAAACAGAAAAATGGAAATATGTAACAGACTGTAAAAGGAATTTGACATTGGATGAATTCAGTGATTTATGGCAATAAACTGCAAAATGCAAAGCTTAAAGGAATTTTTTATGAGCTTGTGATAAAATATATTTGGCAATTTTTTTAAAAGTTTATGCACTGAGTTCTGGTCTGATGTACAAAAATTTTTTTGAACATTTTTCTCAGCAACCTTCATTTGCTGTGGAGGCTAGATGGATACTGCTGTTCTGTGAACCTTTTGTCAAGCTGCAGTTTGTCAAGATTTTGTAAGATGTTGTCGTTAGCCAGTGACTAACGGCAGCATCTTATAGTTAACAAAACTACTGGATATTCTTCCAAATGTACTTGTTCGTCTTCTGAAGTGCGGTCGATTGTAGCGTGTAATTTTCCTTTTCAGTGTGTATTTTTGGGTCGACCAATGCTTCTACAATCTTCAGGGGGATTTGCCATGGAATGAGTCTAAGGCTGTCATTGTGGGTTATGCTGCCTTAGTTCCGAATGGTGAAACACAAACCTGTGGTCGGCTCCATTGTTCCGTGCCAGTTAAAGTGTTGAGCAAGATTAAAATTGACATCTGCCTACTTTTGACTAGAGTCCCTCTCGTTACTGCTAGCAGAAGGTGCAGGAGGCTTGGGTCCCATGTTGTAACATTCGGTGGCCTCGGCGTCCAATTGCTGTGGGGTCATTTTTGGTTTTAATTGTTAATATCCTTGGTGTGAACCCATTTATTATTTGCACTATTTGATCGAAATGCTTCGGCGTGGAACTGGATTTGAGGCTGTGGCCTGCAGCCATCGAAACAGTGCTGAACCAACTTTGGCTCTGTGGCTGTAGCTACAGCCAGTCAGTTCCTGGACTAGCTTCACTCACCTTGGTGGCTCATGTCTGTGGACTCACTTTTGGGGGACTCTCTGGTTTGATGTTTAATATTTTGTGTGTTTGTGTTATTTGTTGGCTTTTTGTTGTTTGTGCAAATTGTTCTTTTTTTTTTGCACTTTTGATGGTCTTGTGTGGGGATGTTCTTTAAATTGGTTCTATGGTAGTTGGTTGTTTAGTGGTTGCCTGCAAGGAGATGAATCTCAAAGTTGTATACAGTATACATCAATAAATGTACTTTGAACCATGAGAGGCTTTGAATAGGCTACAGCAGAATCATTGTGGCTAGAAATTGCAAAATCTTCTTTCAGTCAACTCAGAATAAGAGATATCGAAAATAGTCATACAGCAGGGAAATGGTCCTTCGACCCAAGTCGTCCCTGCTTACTGTGTTGTCCAGTGACCTAGTTCCATCTGCCCACGTTTGGCATATAACCTTCTAAACCTCTCCTTTCCATGGCTTTTAAGTGTTGCTAATTTGTCTATCTCATTTCACACCACACTTTACATGAAGAAGCACCCTAGTTTTCCCTTTTAATTCTCTTGCCTCTGATTTCAAACCTAATGACCTTTTGTTTTTAGCACCCAATTATGGGAAGAAATCCTGGCTATGCCAAATCCTGTTTGGTATATAGGAACTTACGTTTGATATCCTAGAAAATTATTTATGATAAACATAATCTTACTACTTCCTTCTAGACCTATCTATAACCTTTACAGTTTGCTAATGCCAGTCCTATCATCATCCTGGGCCGATATGCACACCCCTTCACCCCTTCTCTTTTCCCCCCCCCCCCACCCCGTTCTGTCCTTACCCAGTCAGAGTAAAAGCTATTTGTCTCAGCTGCACTTATTTGCTCTATCTCTCCAGGATCTGTGCCTGCTTCATTTTTTTTTAACCTACATGCAGCTCTGCAGCAACATCATTTAAAAACCAAGCTTTATTTTCCGCATGTACACTAATGATGCCTAGCTCCACCTCAGCACCATCTCTCTCCCTTTCTTCATTGCTGTGGTGATATCACGTGCAATGATGTGCCAGTACATGGTTGGACAGAGAACTGAGCATGCGCAGGATTGCTAGAATGTTCCAGCACATGGCTGGGTTAAGATGTGTTTGTTTATTACTGTAAATAAAAGTTCTCTAATTCTTTCAGAATATGATTTTTCATTGTTAACCCATGGTACGTTTAAACAGAAGTAAGATAACAATTGCCACTAATCTTTCTGATTCTGAGCAGGATCTTTTTACAAAAAGTGGGGGGAAAAATGCCATAATGTTGAGCCCCTGTCTCAAATGTCACAAATTCATGTTCCTTGTCTACGAACTTGATCACTTTCTCTGTTGCATTTGGCTGAATATATTTTGATAATTAATTGATTTTTAAATTCTTCTATTTAAAACATCCTTGTAAAATCTCATTTTTGCAGCCTCATGAGCAGGTTTTCACTCACCAGACTTGTAATCTGCAGAACCCCAATTCCTATACACATTTTTCTCTTTTATGCATTAAAGACTGAAAGAGTAATACATTCATCCTCATCAAAGTAGTACTTGAAGAACCATTACTTATATGATGATTGGCTAGGATGTGGGAAGTAGATTAAGTGATTTTCCCATACTGCTGTTATTTGCTTATGTTGTAAAATAAATATTTAGGTATCCATGGCATGAACTTAAAAGTGTTTCCTATTTTACAGATTGTTCTAGGAACAGTTTTCATCTTGGTGGCTCTTCTATTTGTGGTTGCTCTCTTTCTTTCAAAGTAAGTCAATCATTGCAATTTTTTTAAGAAAACACTTTGAACAAGAAGAATATTTTAGTTCTTAAACCTGTTGGTCTTCTGTACCCCCTACCCTATGGTAGCAGCAAAAAGATGTCATGGCCTGGGTAATAAATGATGCCATCCTGTCGCATTGTTTCCTGGAGATACTATTTATGATGGGGAAGGATGTGCTGTGATGTATTCAGCAGGTCCACTACTCTCTGCAGCGTCTTTCGTTCCTGTATATTGGAATTGCTGTACCAAACTATGATGCAATCATCAGGATACTTTCAACAAATTGCACCTCCTTCACATAAGAAAGTCAATACGCTGGCATAAGTGACCATCGTAAACCAATTACCATTTGACCTATGATGAGCAGCTAAGGAAATTAGAATGATTCCTTGGAGTTCGGAAGGAGTGAGCTTATTAGAGCACATTAGATCCTAAGGATTTATGACTAAGGGTGTTCAAATGATGAGCTGTTTCCACAGGTAGGGTAATCTTGAATGCAAGGACTTAATTTCATGATTAGGGAGTAGTGTTTTAAAAACAGGCATACAGTTTTTTTTGTATCAAACTGTGTACCCAAAAGAGTTGTGGAAGATAGATCATTGAGGGTATTTAATGAGGAAGTAGATACAGCTTTGAAAGATCAGAGAATTGAGGGCTATGGAGGGCCTGAGAGGAGGTGAGGGCTGGGACCATGATCATATTGAATAGTAGAATATGCCTGGGCGGTTGAATTATCAACAGAGCTTCTATATTCTTATAAGCTTTGGATAATTCTCATTGCTCCTATTTTGGCTGCTTCATTTAACTCAACAGCATCTCTGAGTTGTGTTTACCATTATCTTGTGCTCTGACATGTAATTTAGGACAATAAACAGCCCCCTCCACTCATTCATTTGTGGAGATTTAAACTGTTCTTTGTTTCTCTCAATTTTTTTGCAGCTTGGATAAAGCACTACATTCGATGGGTTTTGATTCTGGATTTATAATATTTGAAACTAACTTGGGAAATCCTTTAAATGAATTATTGCTTGTTCTACAGACAGTAAGTATGAAAATTGAGTAATTCCACAATTTGATTGTGTGCGTGTGTGTATTGTACTGGCTTCCATGGCAATATATCAAAAGTCCCACTAGAATTTGTTCTATAACACAGGAAGTTAAAAAGATACTTGTGTTTTAAAAAATGAGCTATCCAGTACTCTGAAATAGATGACATTTAATAACATAACAAAGAGGAATAACTGTTAACTGCATCGTCAGTTCATTTGAATTAACCAACTTTGAGTTAAAAATAGAATGCACAACACAACTTACAGATATTTTGCACTATCAAACTTCTTCAGTTCACTGAATTCTAATAAAAATGTTAAAACAGGAATTCCTTCCATACTCTAGGCTTATGCGTATCAGTTAATACCTGTCCAGGGTGCTTCACAGTAACTGTACTGCCCATAGCCTCTCTATTCAGCGGTACTTTGGATTATTCTGTACACTTTTTAAAGTTGTCCCCTAGTGTTCGCTCAGCAGAAGACAAGCTGCATTTTGTTTTGACTGCACATTTCTGCAATGTTCACGGAATCAAGGTCTTGGACTCTTTTTTTGTGTGACTATGTTTTACTGATAGCTTATCTGCGCTTGCTGTCTGATTTAGGTATGTGTATGTAAGCTTTGCACTGCGTGTTGCATCTTGGCCCCGAAGTAATGCTGTTTTGTTTGGTTATATTCAGGGGTATTCATGTATGGTTGAATGACAATTAAACTTGAATTATCATTTGAACTAAAGATTATTACTTTAGTTTCCAATTCATAGCCATACACTATTTGAAATGATTAACTAAGGATTGTGTCATGGATGATGGATGTTTTCTACGCATTCTTTAAACTGCAAGATGTTGTACATTTGATTTGGTGTCTTGTATTTACATACATTCACCTGCAACTTCAATTAAATGCCATAGCTTACATATGTAAAATTTTAAAAACAAGCTGAATAATTATATTAGGACTGCTATCTCATGAGTAAAAATATGTCAAAAACTGTAGTTTCTAAATGTCTTCTACTCTGAATAATGTTCAGGGATAATAGGTTGTGTTTAAAAAGATGAAATTTAAAAAATTGCAGATGCTAGGAATCTGAAATAAAAGAAAATGTTAGACATGCTCAGCTAGTTGGGCAACATCTCTAGAGGGAGAAACATTATCAATGTTGTAGTTCAGCTGTCCTCCATCACGGTGAAATAGAGTTATGGAAACTGTCAGTGGCTGTTAATTTAAATGTTTTAACTGTCCAATGTATGTGAAGATTCTTAATTGAGATTGGGGCAGTTACATGTATTGTGCTTTAATGAAAACATATTTACATAAAGTATAAGATCTTTCATACAGTACTTGTTGCATGTATCAAGCAGCAATGCTCCTCAGATGGCTTCAGCAATTTGAAATGCCACTATATTGATTTTTTTTCTGTTGCTAGTTAGTTTGGACGTGTGAATGTTCCTGGAAGGTTTAGAATCATTCATCAGTTTCATTCTTTGGCTCTGTAAATGTTCAAATGTATTGGCTGTATGGAATGCTGGGAGTTCTCATTGTTACGGATGGCTGTTTATTTTGACATTACATGCTGGATTTCAATTCTAATAATTTCTCCATTTATTCATTTTTTTAAATTGATACAATGTTTTTCATTTTTACTCCTATGCACCTTGAAGGAGAATGACTTTCTTAAAAATATTCTGTGCTTCAGGTTAATAAAGGGGATCCAAAATATCCACTGGATTTACAAATAAAATTGTTACTTTCTCATAGAATCCTGTGTGTTAAAGGACTGTTCATGGAATGTTATATAATTGCCTCAAAAATCAGAATCTGAATTAGTAAATATTGTGAAAAAAGATTTTAATTGGCTTGACAAAATTCTGAGCTATGTGTACATTTTTTCTAGTTCAATTGTTAATGTTGAAAGTTGTTTATATAAACATAGCATTTACCTCCTGTCTTTAAATTTCTTCCTCAGGTATTTCCATTGGATTATATCCTGATTGCTATCATTACAATGTACATAGTCTTCACATCCATGGCAGGGATCCGAAACATGGGCATCTGGTTTTTCTGGATAAGGGTAAGTTCGTCTCTTGAGAAAGCGTGTTACATGTCCAAAAGCTAGGGGGGGGGGGGGGGAGAAGGATAATCAGAATGTAGATAATGCTAGAATTTTCAATGAACAAGTAAATAATTACTTTTTATTGTCAATTTTGTTACGTGCACCCATTTACACATGTGGCCAACAAGTAACATTTTGATAAATTGCTGATTTTGAAAAGTGAAGATTTGTTAATGGTAGGAATGATTAATTTTGGTGGTCTAGGACTGTCTTGAGCTCAGAAGTTTAGGTGCTTAATCAATGATTCTCCCACATTAAGTTGGTATTGTTTCAACTACTTCATGTATTTACATTTTTACAAAAAATCTGAAAATACAAATAATCTTAAATAAAATTCAAAGGATAATGGGCAAAAGAAATGTTTTGAAAAGCTAACACTATATAAAACTTGATAGGATTGTAATTGTTCAAGTTTATGGCATCATAAGAAACTTAAAATTTAGTAGATTAGTGCAACAATGAAGTTGCTGACCTTGCAAAATTTTTTCCTGTGCTTTGGGAAATCATGTCGTCAAGGGTTAGGTTCCAGCCTTTCAATTTATGGTTGGATTCAAATTATGAAGACTACACCATCATGCAGAATTTTAAGTGGTTTAAGTTGTTCTTTGTTTCTTTCCTTTTTCAAATAGCTGTACAAGATTAGACCAGGCAGAACGCGCCCCCAAGCTCTCCTTTTTCTTTGTATGATTCTGCTCCTGATCATTCTTCACACAAGTTATATGATCTACAGTCTTGCACCCCAGTATGTTATGTATGGAAGCCAAAAGTATCAAGAGCATGTAAGTATTGTATAATTATTTCCTTTAATCTTGGAATTAGGTAGTCATATGATTTGTCATTTCACTTTGAGTCTGAAGACAGTATAACCGTAGTTGAGGAAAATAATTTAGCCTAGTTCATGTCATCCATCCAACACAAAAGAGAGTTCGCGTTTCCTCATTACTCCATCTAATTAATTTGGTGCATTAACCTAAAATAGTTCCAACTATTGATCAGTGAGTTTTCCAGAAGTATCTACCTCCTCAAAACTGGCAGTATCACAGGGTGTTTCTCCTATTCTAATTAATTAATGGTGATAGAGTATATGGCATTATTTAATGTGTAAATTTAGCTTAGAGTAATGGCTTTCTTGTTGGTTTTGATTTTGACATTGAGATCAGATGTATGTTGTAATAAAGAAACATTGAAAATATTTTTGAACTGTTACCCTCCACTTCACCATTTCTCTTGTATCCTCATTCTTCTGCTCTGCATCTTGTTCTGCTGTCCTGCCTACTCACATTTCTTCTCCCTTCCATTTCTCCTTCCTTCCTTGTCCCATTTTTCCCTCCTCCTCCTGGTACTTTATCTTCTTCTCCCTTCTCCTCCTCCCCTGTCCTCCAGTCATCCTTCAACCTCTCCATTAAGTAAGTGATAGAATATGGATTAGTTGAGGGGAATGTGGGAATTAAATGGTATTAATGTAGATTGGTATCTAAAGCTCAGCACAGATTCTGGGTTGAGGGTCCTGCTTCCGTGCTGTATGGCTCCACAGTTTTTAGAGATGTGCCTTTGCAAATGGCTCCCACGGAAAGAGAAAATTCTACTGGAAGCATTTGATCTCTTGTACTTGCATTTAAAGAACAGTAGTTGAGTCAGAACAACTCAGTAAAAACTTAATTAGGAAAAATGTTGTAGGTAGTTGATATATAAAATGTTGCTGATGAGGTAACTTTCTGCTGCTGCATGCATCTTTACATGTTTTCAATTAATGTGGCATTAACTTAATGTTGAGTTACAGTTTGAAAGCTCAGTTCCAATCAACAAGTTTTGCTGAAGGATGACAGAATCTCCCAACTCTGCATACTTGAAACAATTTTCAGTTGCCTATCCCAAATCGCCCTTGAGGACGAGATGGTGAGCTACTTCCTTAAAGCATTGCAGTCCTGAATAAAGTGCTCCCATTGTGCTATGGACTCGGGAGTTTCAGGATTTAGAAAAAGTGAAGTGAATAAGCGGTGATAAATTTTCAAGTCATAATAAGTGAATGACAGAAAAGTGCAGAGGCTGATGTTCTCGTATGGCTGCTGTCCTTGTCCTTTGTTGTGATGGAGTTGTGTGATAAGGAAGTGCTGTCAGAATAGCTCAGAAGAATAACTGCAATGCTTTTTGTAGATGTACCACACTGCAGCCATACAGTTGGTGATGTAGAGAATAAGGTTTATAGCAGGAATAGGTAGATTTAGTCTTCAACACAATTCAGACTTAGACAGCTGAGCTGCTAGGTCCTGAACTGTGTCAGCTTCTTAAGAATTGCCATAGTGCATTCATCCAGGTTAGTGGAGAAAATTCCCTTTTGCTTTTGTATTTTGTAGATGGAGGGAAGACTTAGAGGATCAGGACATATGGCATTTTCCAGAGGATACCCAGCCTCTAACCTTTTCATGTATCCATGGTATTATGTAGTTGGTGTAGTTGAATTTCTGGTCATTAGTAATCCCCAAGGTGTTAATAGTGTAGTACTGGGTGATGGTACCGAACCTCAAGGTAAGCAGTTAGATTCTTACCAGGGCAACACGTACAAACAAGCTGGAGGAACTCAGCAGGTCAGGTAACATCCATGGAAATGAGCAGTCAACGTTTCAGGCCGAGACCTTTTGTCAGAACTCTTATCAGGGGTGCTTTTATGGCATGAATTTACTTGCTGTTTAATCAGCCTTGCCTGAATGTTGTCTAGGGCTTGCTGCATGCTGGCATGGACTGCTTCATTTCCTGAGAGACTGTTAAACATTGTGCAACCATTAGCAAACATTGTCAGATTGCCGGCAGTGGTAATGGTGGGCTCCCTCATCTCTGCCCTTCTGACCCTCAACACAGGTGCCCCTCAGGGCTATGTCCTCAGCCCCCTTCTTTACTCTGTGTATACCCATGTCTGTGTTGCCACACACACCTCCAATCTGCTAATTAAATTTGTTGATGACTGTACATTGGCCCAATCTCAAATAATAACAAGATAGTCTACAGAGAAGAAGTGATCACCCTGACACAGTGGTGTCAAGAACACAACCTCTCCCTCAATGTTGCAAAAACAAAGGAGCTGGTTGTGGACTACAGGAGGGATGGAGACAGGCTAACCTCTATTAACATCAATGGATCTGGGGTTGAGAGTGTTAAGTTCCTCAGCATACACATCCAAGGATCTCACGTGGTGTGTACATACTGGCTGTATGGTGAAAAAAAAGCACAACAGAGCCTCTTTCACCTCAGACAGTTGAAGGTGTTTGGCGTAAGTCCCCAAAACCTAAAGACTTTCTACAGGGGCACAATTGAGAGTATTCTGACTGGCTGTATCACTGCCTGGTATGGGAACTACCCTCAATCATAGGTCTCTGCAGAGAGGTGCAGACAGCCTACCACATCTGAAGATGTGAACTTCCCACTATTCACAACATTTACAAAGGCAGGTGTGTGCAAAGGGCCTGAAGGATCATTGGGGACCTGAGTTACTCCAACCACAAACTGTTCCAACTGCTATCATCTGGGAAACAGTACCACAGCATAAAAGCCAGGACCAACAGACTCCAGGATAACTTTTTTCACCAGGCCATCAGACTGATTAATTCATGCTGATACAATTATATTTCTGTGTTATGTTGTCAGTCCTGTTGTACATACTGTTTACTGCAAATTGCGCATTGCACATTTAGATGGAGACATGACATAAAGATGTTTAATCCTCATGTGTGAAGGATATAAGTAATAAAGTCAAATCAAATCTTACACTGACTTTGGTGAAGGCATAGTTATTGATGAAGCAGCTGAAGATGGTTTTTCCTAGAGCATTGCTTTGAGAAATTCCTGCAGTGATGTCCATCAGCTTGGGATGCTTGACCTACCACCTCCACACCAATTTCCTTTGTACAAAGTGTGGCCCCAGCCACTGGTGTGTTTTTCTCGTTTGCTCATAACTTCAATTGTACCAGTGCTCCTTGATACTATACTTGGTTAAATGCTGGCATGATGTTAAGGCCAATTACTCTTACCACATCTGTGAAATTAGCTCTAAAGTCCATGTTTGAACCAAGGATAAGGTGAGGTTGAGAGCAGAGAGGTCTGGCTTGAGAGGTGTGCGTCAATAAGGTGGTTGCTGGTGAGTTGGTGCCTCTCAGTTAGCACAGTTGCTGGCACTTCCTATGATTGAGGATAAAACTAACTGGATTTGTCTATTTCCTGAACATAACAAAGCAATTTTTGTTTCTGTCAAGTAGATGCCAGCATCTTTCAACAGAAAGATTGTAGGTTTTCAGTGCTAGATTCTACTCATGTTAAATATATGTAAGTGTGCATGTTTAGCAAGCCAATATGAATGAAATTGAACATCTAAAGTTTTCAGAAAATGGGTTCTGCACTGCTGAATTCTGCTTCCTTGAGTTCTCTTGTGAAATGTACACAAAAATATTAACATTTCTCAAATTTCCTAGTTGTGAAAATATTAATTATGATAGGAGCTTAATCCAACTAAAAGAACAAAATTGTTATTTCCTCTTGTATAACTGTTGATGTTTTGAGTGTTCATACATTTGATTGCTTTCCACCAGTAGCTTTATGTTTTGTCTAAGGTTCCATTAGACAGACACAGCTGGATTCAGAAAGGGCAGGTCCTGTTATAACAAACTTACTGGAGTTCTTTGAGGACGTAATGAGTGCAGTGGATAGAAGGGAACAGATGGATGTCGTATACTTGGATTTTCAGAAGGCGTTCAATAAGGTGCCGCACAAGAGACTTAAATAAGATACGGATTCATGGAGTCGGAGGAAGTGTATTAGCATGGATAGACGATTGGTTAATCAATAGACGGCAGAGAGTTGGTATAAATGGGTGTTTTTCCGGCTGGCACTCAGTGGTGAGTGGGGTGCCGCAGGGGTCTCTGCTGAGCCCGCAGCTGTTTACCATTTACATTGATGATTTGGAAGAGGGGACTGAGTGTAGCGTAGCAAAAATTGCTGATGACACTAAACTTGAAAAGCAAATTGTACAGAGGATGTGGAGAGTCTGCAACGTGATATGAATTAGTCAACTGAGTGGACCAACATCTGGCAGATGGAATACAACGTTAGTAAATGCGAGATCATCCATTTTGGAAGGAATAATAGAAGAGCAGATTATTATTTAAATAGTGAAGGATTGCAGCATGCTGTTGTGTAGAGGGACATGGGAGTGCTTATTTATGAATTGAAAAAAGTTAGCTTGTAGGTACAACAGTTTATTAAGAAGGCAAACAGAATGTTGGCCATTGCTGGAGGGATTGAATTCAAGAGCGGGGGGTCATGCTGCAACTATACAGGGTACTGGTGAGACTGCATCTGGAATACTATATGCAGTTCTGGTCTCCATACTTGAAGGATATACTGGCTTTGGAGGCAGTATAGAGTATAAAGCAGTATAGAGGAGGTTCACCAGGTTGATTCCAGGGGTTAACTTATGAGGAGCGATTGAGTCACCTGGGACTATATGAAATTCAGAAGAATGAGAGGGTATCTTATAGAAACATACAAAATTTTGGAAGGGATAGGTAAGATAGAAATAGGAAAGATATTTCCATGGGTAGGTGAGACTAGAACTAGGGGACATTGCCTCAAGATTCAGGGGAGAAGATTTAGGACGGAGATGAGGAGAAACTGTTTTTCCCAGAGAGTGCTGAATTTGTGGAATTCTCTGCCCGGTGAAGCAGTTGAGGCTTCCTCACTAAGTATATTTAAGAAACAGATAGGTTTTAACATAGTAAGGGAATTAAAGAGTATGGGGAAAAGGCAGGCAGATGGAGCTGAGTTTACGGACAGATCAGCCATGATCTTATTGAATGGCGGGGCAGGCTCAATGGGCCGGATGGCCTACTCCTGCTCCTATTTCTTATGTTCTTATTAAGTATAGGGCTGAAATTGTGAGTAAGTACTACATTTGGTTTGTTGCAGTTGGCATTTTATTAATTCCAGCTCAGGCTACTGAGTTGAAAAGTGGATCATATGCTCAAGGTGATTCAACTACACTGGGAAGAAATGTTGTCTTAATTTTGTTAAACTCTGATAAATGTTATGGTACATTTATAGCAATTACATCAAGAGTTTGAATAACGAAAATAGGCAGAGATTATTTCAGAGGCTTTATTTATATGGAAGAGTATGAAGTTAAAACATTTATTTCAGTTTTATGTATATACAAAACACTACAACCTCATACTTTTGAGTGACCTCATACTTGTATTAAACCTCACTTGCCAACTTTTTGCCATCTAAATATAACCTGTGATTATTGCAACATGTCCTTCTGTTGATTTTCATGTCATCACCATATGTGTTTTATTGGCCTTCACTCCATTTATAATACAGCATGGTTAATGTGTGAAGTTTCAGTGATAATGCCATGCCAGTGAACATTATTCTTTACTCATTAATGATTTTTGACTACTAACGCCAAGCCCACTCAAGCTGGGTCCATATGCTTTAAGATAGATTCCCACATGATTAATTTTGACTCTGTCGCACTTTTGCATCGATATTAATGCTATCTGTATCACAATAGCAAGGATGTTCATGCATGCTGATAACATAGATGAACCATAAAGATAACCCAGCATCACCTTATCCATTGCTTTTCTGAATGTAGACTTTAGGAATTTTTGAATTCATTTTTTTAGGATGTGTCATGCTGATATGGCCAACAATTATACCTCATTGTCCTTGGGAACGAAAGGGGAGCTTGCTAATCTGTGAAATATACCAGATACATTTTTATAATGCATAAGTTGTTTTATTTCTGAATTATTAATCTGAAGTGAAATTCTACACCTGCTATAATGGTGGTTTGTACTCAGCTCTTTGGATTGCCAGTACATTAACAGATGTATCACTGCTGTACATATAATTATTGCTGATCTCTAGTCATTCTCATCAGATGATTGGGAGATTTAGGCATTCTGTAAACTCTGCAGTATTTTTTTTACTCTGCCTTTAGATAGGGAGTTCTATGGTTCTGTTCAATATTGCTGAAGCAATTGAAACATAGAGTCATTGAAAGATGCAGCACAAGAATGCCCACTTACACAAATCCTTTATTTTTTTTTATTATTCTTCATCACAGCCCAGATTCTGCCACTCTCCTTTACACTATGGGTAATTCACAATAGCTAATTAACCTACCAGCTCATATGTCTTTGGGAGATAAGTGGAAACTGAAACTTCTAGAGGAAACTCGGTCACAGAGGGAGTATGTAAGCTCACAGTACCCAGGGTCAGGATTGATCTTCTGCTGCAAGGCAGCTATACCACTGTGCCACCTGATATACAACAATTTTATATGAAGAAAATGTGTAATTTGAGTAGTGGTGGTGGTCCCATTTTACTGCTGTCTTTACGCTAGGAAGTAAGAGTAATTTGTTTTGGAGATACTGTGGAATAAATCTTGGAGAATTGTATTGGTGAGTAAATCATGGTGAGTGCATTGTCAAAAATAAAATTGCTAAATTATACAAATTTTAATTGCATTGAAAAGTTTGTATTTTCATTATCAGGTTGCTTTACAAATTGTATAAGATTTTATTATATTAAATGGTTTTTAAAAACCTTACACAAAATATTTGATTTAGTCTGAACTTGGTAGTGGTCCATTTTTGCTCCTCTTAAAGTTTCAACAAATTATTGTTACTATTTGCCAAATTATAGTTTTCTTTACCTTACTTTTATTAGTAGACATCCTTAATTTCATGATCTGTCATTGAAATATTTGTATCTTATGCATTTCAATTATTGTAATTTGAGAACAAAATTAATGTACAGATAGTAAAATATTATAAAAATATATCACTACTTTCTTTAAATCATTGGCAATATTCTAAAAACTGCTTCATATGGTCTGATCTGTCATTACTTTAACACTTTATAAAATCTTCTTAGTTTATTTTTATGTCAAGGCAGTTGATAATCAAGTCATTATTGAATTATTTGTGTAACCTTTTGAATTGTCATTTGTTTTGAATAATATTGGAATGCTTTAGTTGTAATTATCCTGTTCTTTAAACACACTGCTATTTGCTTCTGTATTTTTCTTCATTTATTTAAGTTTTTGTATGCAAATCAACTACTTGTCATGACATTTTAAATTTTAAACTCTGAACAGAATACATTTGCAGAATAAGCATTTATTTAAAAGATAGAGTACTTGTATGGATGCAATGATTATCAGTGGACTACAGCACATGTGATTCACTGGCTGCACCAGCATTTATTTTAAGAAAGTGTAAATGAGCTCACTTTTTAAATTGCTCCACTCTTTCTGGTAATGGTGCTCTGAGAGTGACATTATTACATTCAATAAGACTAAATTGAGACCAAAGACGAGGACAATCAAGGACAAGACCCACCCAGCCAACACACTTTTTGTCCCCCTTCCCTCTGGGAGAAGGTTCAGGAGCATGAAGATTCGTACGGCTAGATTTGGGAACAGCTTCTTTCCAACTGTGATAAGACTGCTGAACAGATCCTGACACAGATCTGGGCCGAACCTTCCAAATATCTGGACCTGATTTGCACTACCTTACTTTCCCTTTTCTATTTTTTAATTATGATTTATAATTTAAATTTTTATTATATTTTTTTCAATTTGTACTTCAGGGAGCAAGAAGCGCAGAAACAAATATCGCTCTAGTGATTGTACGCTCTAGTATCAATTGTTTGGTGACAATAAAGTAAAGTAAAAGTAAAGATATCCCTGTAATGTAGTTTGCATTGTTAAATTTGATTGAAATTAGTTGAATCATATTTCTTGGTTTAGTTCTATTTTTACCCTTACTCTGTGTTGTGGTTGTTGCTTCCTATTGTTTATAGTTCAACCTTTTAATAGCTATGTGATGAAGTAATATTTCATGTTGAGTCACTTATTTGGAGAGCAAATTAACTTGGTCTGAGGTATTACACCAGGAGATACTTAGGGAAGTGGACTCCAGCCTCTTTCTATCAGATAAAGTTTCCCATAAATTTTAATCTCGCAGCCTTGGTCTAATAGTTTGCAATAGGAAGGGAAGTTATGACTAGTATGTTAGATTTTGTATATCCATGGTAATAAAGATTATTTTTGATTTGTGTATTCAGGTGAACCAGACAGTATCCAACTCAAAGCAAGAAGATTCAAATACAACCTGGGTAACAAAGATGTGTGATTCAAAGGCACCTGAGGGTGAGTTGAGTCGTAGAGAGATCCTGGATAAAAATAGGCCCTCCGCCTCCCCGAATTTATTCCAATCATTCTTCATCCATTTTATATTAAACTTGCCCTTGCTCATGTTTCTCTTCCACATATTTCCATCAACTCCCTAGATTCTACCACTCACTTACATAGTAGTGCCAATATATATTAGCCAGTTAACCTACCAATCTGCACATTTTTGGCCTGTGGAAAGAAACCAAAGTAGCGGAGGAAATCCATGTGGTCACAGGGAGAACATGCCATCTGTGTGTAGACAGGTCTGGACATCAGCATTAAACTTGGGTCCCTAGAGCTAAGAGGCGGCAACTCCACCATGTGGAGCACTGTGCCACTTCCCTGTAACCCTTTGTTTGGCAAGTGAACAAATAGAGTTACCTTAAAGACAAAATACAATATGAAAACTGTAAGAGGTTTTTGGAACTTGCTAAGTTTAGTATGTGCAATGGATATTGAATGGGACTGGATTACAAATGAGGCAATATGTGCTTCTTAATACGGCTGGGATAAATGGGAGTGCACTGTATATTCCCTGTTGATATTATACTTTTAGCCACTCTCTCCAGTTGAACCAGATTAAATTCAGGTGTGACCCTAAACCCTATTACATCAACTTTATACTTTTAGAATGTTAACTTGTACCATTGCATTGAAGTGGTGAAACTCAGTCCATTTTCTTGCTAATACCAAACTCAATTATTTAAAGCTAGTTTATCTTGGAAGATTGAAGCCTAATAATATGTATCTATACCATCCTTGATAACCAATTGACATCTCAAATTTATGGTGATACTCTCATGCATTGTTCCTGGTGACTTAAAGTTGTAACTTAACATGTGAAAGTTCTATACCAAATCAGGTAAACTTGTGCTCTCTTCAAGGCCAATATATGCCTGTCAAGCTACAGTACATTTAGCAGAGAACTCTCCTGTAGATTCTCATGGAGTAATAAAATTGTACAGCACAGAAACAGGCCTTTCGGTCCAACTCGGGTCTTGCTAACCAACATGCCTTCCTGAGTTCATCAGGTTTGCCTATATGTGATGAATATCCCTTTAAACCTTTCCTATCAATATATTTATACAAATATATTTTAAATAATATAACTGCACCCACCTTTAACACTTCTTCTGGCATCTAGTTTCATTTACTCACCACCCTCTGTATGAGGAAAAAATGCTCTTCTCAGATTCCCTTTAAATCTTTACATCCTCAGGTACGCTCTCCAGTTTTAGCCTGCTGAATTCTGGGAAAAGGACTGTCTTTCCTATCATATATTACCGGTATATATTGTGAAATTTGTTAACTTTGCAGTACAAAGCAATACGTGATAAATATAGAAAAAAAACCTGAATTCCAGTGAGTATATATGGACATTAAACAGTTAAGTTTAAATAAGTAGTGTAAAACCAGAAGTTTAAAAAAAAGTAGTGAGGTAGTGTTCATGGGTTCAATGACCGTTTAAAAAATTTGATGGTGGAGGAGGAAGCTGTTCCTGAATTGCTCAGTGTGTGCCTTCAGGCTTCTGTACCTCCTTCCTGATGGTAACAATGAGAAGATGGATGTACTGGGTGGTGGGGGTCCCTAATGATGGACACTGCCTTTCTGAGGCACCGCTTCTTGAAGATGTTTGATACTATGGATACTATGGAGTACCCATGATGGAGCTGACTAATTTTGCAAGTTTCTGCATCTTTGATCCTGTGCGGTAACCACCTCCTCCCCCCAACCCCATACCAGCCATTGGTGCAGCCAGTCAGAATGCTCTCCACAGTACATTTATGGCCTTCATGATGTTAAAAGTGTCTTTTTTTCAGTTTTTCCTGCATTTTTGTTAAAATTTAGAATTTCCAGAGTGTGCAATTTTTCTTTCTTTTTTTAAATTCTTATTTACTATGATTCTTTTATGGCCATTTGAGTATCCATTTCTAGTTTACTTTGTCTCTGCCTTACTAAAGTATATTCGTATGCATTTGAACTCCACAGGTTTGATGTGATTAGTTAGACAGTCGAACTACTTTCAAAATAAGGAAGCTTCTCCTGAAATCCTTTACGACTTGTTAGTAACAATATGCTTATATCTCCAAGTATTAAACTCCCCCATATCTTTTTCTACATCTGTACTATCAAGCCCTTTTATAATTGTTGAAACCCCATATTAAGTTGGTCTTAAACCAGCACTTTTCATTTGGCCTGCTCAACTTTTTTTTTTATGGTTGCAAACATTCTTTGCAGAATGCAGATGCTACTAGAAATGCCTGAATTTATTGTGCTAATTGTTGCTAAATTGAGGAGGGCTTTGGTGGGAATTGAGAGACAAGACTTGAATTTATATGGATTATTTTTTATCATCCTTCTTGTCTGTCAACTATCTAATTCACTAAATATTTTGAATGCTACAAAAAACTGAAAACTGGTTAGGAGGGGCTCAAATTGTTTAATAATAATCCAAACTTGTCTGTGAGTTGTACAAGTCCAGTAAAGCATATGTCACACAAAATGCTGGAAGAACTCAGCAAGCTATGCAGCATCTATGGAAAAGAATGCAGTCAATGTTTTGGGCCGATACCCTTCAGCAGGGTCCTGATGAAGGGTATTGATGAAGGGTCTTGGCCCGAAACTTAGACTGCACTGTTTTCCATTGACGCTGCCTGGCCTGCTGAGTTCCTTCAGCATTTTGTGTGTGTTGCTCAGGTTTCCAGCATCTGTAGATTTACTGTTGTTTGTGAAGCACATGTTATATTGGGGAAGTCAGATGGGCACTAGAAAATTGAAGGCTGATCAGAATCAGATTTATTAATATTGACACATGTCATGAAATTTGTTGTTTTGCAGCAGCAGTACAGTGCAATATATAAGAATTATTACAAATTACTATAAATTATGATTAAGAATACATTTTAAAAAGTGCATAAAGAGGGTGAAATAATGATGCCACACCTGATTAAATGCTGTCTTGAAGTCAAGTGCAATCATTCTAATCTCACCACTGGAATTTAGCTGTTTGGTCTGGGACTGAGAAATCAGGAAAAATCCAAACTACGCTTTGGGAACAGGTTATTGGTGAGGTAGTGCCACTAAATAGCACTGTTGATGAAAACTCCCATTATTTGTTAATGATGAGAGCTGAAGAACATGATTTCAAAAGGTCCCAGAGCAGACCAGATAAATATTGACATTTTAATACTGGCATTTTAATATCTATCCTGTCTGATAATATTTATTGCTGTCTCACTGGTAGCAAAGATAATGTGGACCTGAGCCTCAATATCAGCCCCCTCCCTGGTGCAATTGGATCCTGGATTTCCTCACTTGCAGACACCATCAGCACAGTAACACCACAGGAATGTATATTTAGTCCCCTGCTTTACTTGCTTTACACTTATGACTGAGTATCACCATATACAAGTTTGCTGATGACGCCTCCGCAAAACGTAGTGGATTCGGCCCAGTACATCACAGGTAAAATCCTCGCAACTGTTGAGCACATCTGCTGCAGAATAGCAAGATACATCATCAAAGATTCTCACCACCCAAGCCATGCTCTTTACTTGTTGCTGCTATTAGGTGGAAGGTACAAGACTCGTGCCACCGGGTTCAAGAGCAGTTACTACACCTCAAATGTCAGGCTCTTGAGCAAAAGGGGATAAGTACATTTGTTTAAGGACTCTTTTATCTTGTTTTTTTCATGCTCATTTATTGCTATGTATTTATTGCTATTTGTACAGAAGTCTGCCGACAGAAAAAGAATGGGTGTGGTGACATGGATGTACTCTGGGATAATAGATTTTACTTTAAACTTTGAAATTTCAATCTTTAAACTTTGACTCCCTTGTATTTTGGATGTCTTTTCAGTCTCTGCTTTAAATGTATTCAATGAATCAGCCACTGCAGCTCCATGGGGTAGAGCAGGGGTGTCAAACTCCTTTTAGGTCACGGGCCGGATTGAGAAAAATGCGACTTCATGTGCGCCGGATCAGTTGTGCATGCGCAAATGCATGCGTGCGTGCTCCCACAGCTTTTGTTGCCTTCATTTTTTCAACCTGCTCTCATGTGTCACAGTCTCTGCTATATCTAAAATTGTTTCACTTTACGAATTTCATTCTTTATGAAGCAGATTGCCTAGCAAGCATTCTTTTTATGATTGGTATTAACTTACAGACGTAGATTACAAGAAAGTAGGCAACGAGAAAGAAACAATGCTATTTCGGCTAAGATTGTTTTGGGAGCCATACCTTTTCCATTAACAAACCATTTGAAATCAAGCATTAGCAAACACAAATGTAGACCTAACGCAGGGGCGTCAAACTCAAATACACAGTGGGCCAAAATTTAAAAATCGGTACAAGTCGAGGGCCGGACTGGTTCAGCGTTTATTGCAAAACTTAATGAAATGAATTTATTACACAAATTAACCTGGAACTAACAAAGCTTAGGTTATTGCCTACAAAAACAACATTGAACATTAAATAAATGAAAAATCAGTTGCATTTATTTCTTATGGCTTTATCTGCAGCTTTTCCGTAGTAATTTCTAATGAAAACATTTTTCCACAGGCCAACACTCTGTGATTCACACTAGTCTAAGCCAGATACTTGGCATCTCATCTTGAATGCAAGTTCATCAATGTTTGGAGTGAGGCTCTGAGCTGATGAAATCCTCAGAATTGAGTGAAGGTGTTCATCAGAAAGATGACTCCTGTGTGATGTTTTGTTTATCTTCATCAAAGTTGTTCACACAGATATGTGCTGCCAAACATAGAGAGCATTTGAGCAGCTTGGATACGCAGCTGGGGCATCGTGTCAGGAATGAAACGTAGAAACTGCAGCGCCCACCGAGTCATACTTTGCCTTGAGTGTGTCACTACATTGGAGTTCAATCAGCTCCATTTGTATGTTGGTTGGTGAGCTTTCCACGTCAGCTGCAAATGGGTTACTGAGCAGTTCAAAACTGCTTTTTTGGGCTTCAAAGTTGGCAAATCGCTGTGTGAAGTCAGCACCAAGTATGCTAAGTTTCTCAGCAAACTTTGCACGTGGGAACACTGCAGTAGAAACCTGCTCTTTCATAGTTTGGCAACACGGAAAATGGCTCAAGTTTTCTTGCTGCATCTGTGTCTCCCACAGGCGCAGCTTGGTTTTAAAAGCCCTCACTGCAGTGGACATGTCTGTGATCACACGACCCCGCCCCTGAAGCTGCAGGTTGAGCACATTGAGATGGCTCGTGATGTCACACAGAAACGCCATTTCACAAAGCAACTTTTTATCCCGGAGCTCTGTTGTGACTTTCCCTTTGCTTTCCATGAACTGACAGATCTCCTCACGCAACTCGAAACATCTTTTCAGCACTTTTCCTTGGCTTAACCATCGCACCTCTGTGTGATCGGGCAAATCATTATATTCTGAACCCAACTCCTCCAGAAACGGCTTGAACTCACGGTGATTTAAATCTTTGGCACTTATGAAGTTAACTGCTCGTGTTATGGTGCTCATTATATGTTCCATTTTCAAGGCTTTGCCACACAACGATTCCTGGTGTATGATGCAGTGATAAGCTGTCAGCTCACCTGCGCCGTTTTCCTCCCGCATCTTCTCCCAGATCCTGCCCACCAATCCACTCTTTTGACCGCACATCGCGGGCTTCTGTTTCTTGTCCAGATGCTTGTATTTGTCGTGGTGTTTCGTTTCATAGTATCGTCTTACGTTATATTCTTTAATTACAGCCACACCGTCTCTGCACACAAGACAAACAGGTTTGCCCTTTATATCTGCGAACATATACTCTGCCTCCCACCTGCCTTGAAAACCAGTTTTCAAAGTCCACCTTTCGTTCAGCCATTTTTGGGGTGAGGGATAGCTGAAAGTTGACCACACGTGACTAGCGCCATAAGGATGCTGATGAGAGTGTAAGGCAAGCGCGAGCAATGCACTGGCAGTGCATTGTGGGATTTGTAGTATTAGTGGTACATGCAATATACCGGTGGGCCAGCTCTAATAGAGAAAAAAATTTTCATTAATGATATTCAGGACATAAACCAGGGAAACCGAATAAACACTGAAAACCCTGAAAACCTAGTACCTGAATAAACTCCGCATTAGCCATATCATACGCCATAGGCACTTCGATTACTGGGGCCAGCTTTAATAGTAATTAGATATTATCTCGCGGGCCAAAGATAATTCCACCGCGGGCCAGATTTGGTCCGCGGGCCTTGAGTTTGACATATATGGGGTAGAGAATTCCACCACTCTTTGGTTCCTTTATTTAAATAGAGCAACAGAGAAGAACCAGGTGACTACAGGTTCACAAATCTTATATCAGTGTATAGGGGAATGCTGGGGAAGAATTCTAAGGGACGGTATTTATATACACCTGGAAAACAGGGTGATTGTTCTTGGGAAATCGTGCCTCACCAATTTGAAGATAATATTAAAGATAGAATTTAACAAGGTATATTGACGAGGTATTTTCAATGTGGACTTCAAGGAAGTTAGTGACAGAATCCCACATTTAGGCTGATCCAAAAGGTTAGATTGCAGGGTAAATTAAATCTAAAATTGTTTTGATAATAGAGGATGGATTGATTTTCTGACCAGAACAACTGGGGCTGAGGCTCTTGGTGAGTCCTGGTGAAGAGTCTCAGCCCAAACCAGCGACTATATTCTATTCTATAGATACTACCTGGCCTGCTGAGTTCCTCCAGCATTGTGTGTGTGTGTGTGTGCGTGTGTGTCTTAGATTGCCAGCATCTACAGATTTTCTCTTGTTTGGAGCTGAGGCTTTTGCAGTTTGTGATACACATTGAAGACTTGGATGTGAATGTAGGAGGAATGATTAATAAGTTTGCAATAGACATGAAAATTTGTAGTGTTATGGATAACGAGGATTGTTTTAAACTACAGCATAATACTGATCCACTAGAAAGTTGGGCAGAGCAATGGCAGATAGAGTTTAATCCTGACAAGTGCGAAGTAATCCATTATCAAAGGTCAATTAAGGGAAATACATACACAGTAAATAATAAGGTTGCACAGAGGTTGTAGAATGAAGCAACTGACTGTGGTGCAGTTCTTCTGAATTAATAAAGTAAATTCAAACAGAAGTCTGGATCCATAAAACTTAAGGACATTTTTGTAAAAGAGAGTGAATATGGGATGAAAAGAGAACTAGATTATCAAATATATGACCAATACCCAGAACAAATAAATTTTTATTATGGTGCAAAAGTGGTAATCAACAAGTCATTATTAATCCTAATAGAAGGAGGATTAATTAACAGAGTTACTTTAAGTAATTTGAGCTCAGGTGGTTGTGACAAATGGAGTACTGCAGGAATTGGTTCTTGGCATTTAGCTTTTCCAAATCTATTTCAATAGTTTGGATGAGGGATATCAAATGCATCTATCCATGTTTGCACACAAATCACTAGAAGGTAATATACAGGTCAGTTGCCTTTATTATGAGAAGCTTTGAGTAAGGTTATCTTGGTGAAATGACATTGGCTCTGGTGAGATTGCATTTGGGATCATATATACTTACCTGATTTCCCTTGTATTTGGAAAGTGGAAATGCAGCAAAGGTTCATCAGGATGATTTGTCAGATGAGTATTGTGAAGAAATATTAAGAAAACTGGAACTGTACTCCAGAGCTCTGAAGAATGAAAATTTTTCTCTATCTGGAAAAAAATCTTTAGCTTGACAAAGATAGATGCGAGATAACTGTAATCAGAGAACAACTTTAAAATAAAAGGATGGCATTCAAAATTGGGACAAAAGAAGAGCTCTCATTCAAAGGGTAGTGAATTTTTTGTATTTTCTATCCAAGAGGATCATAAGGATGAAGTCCTTGAGGATATTCAGCTCAGAGCAATGGATTTATGGCTCTTAAGGAAGTGTAAGGATATTGAGAAAGCAGCAGTAAAATGAAAGGTCAGCCTGATCTTATTGAATAGCAGAGCAGACATGGGTCCTGATCTATCCCGGTTTTTGTTTCTTTTGTTCTTGGGCCACTGAAGCATTCATGTGGGAGAGTAAAACAGATACTTTGGCTGTCTACTTGCAAAATTTAACAGGATTTTGATCATGTTGAATTTGATCAATTATTGCAAGTCTTGTCAATTGATGTTATGTCAGTACATTTCATATGGATCAAAGTAGGTTATTTAAACGTTACACTTTGGTGTTGTGGCCAAAGCTCATCGTGATTTGAATTATAAATTGTTCTTTAGTGGGAATGTAAAGTGGCATGTATTCATGGATATATGTTCAGAATCAGGTTTGATGTCACTGATATGTGTCATCACATTTGTTTTGTGATAGTTGTACAGGGTAAGACATAAAAATTGCTTTTGGTTACAATAAACATAAATTAATAAATGGTTAAATAGCACAAATATGGAATAGTTAGTTAGTGTTCATGGACAGTTCAGAAGTCTGATAGAGAGGAAAAAGCTATTTCTAAGACACTAAATGTGGCTCTTCAAGCTCCTGTACCACCACCTGGAGGGTAGAAATGAGAAGAGGGTATACTCAGGTGGTGATGGTTCTTAATGATACTTTTAGAATCCTTAAGAAAATATGATTCTGCAAAGCAATGCAAATCAAATTTTCCTGTTGAACTTTTAATATTTTGTAGAAAAGCTCAACAACTTCTTGCAAGGTATCTGTGCTTTGCAAGTAATTAATCTTTCAATTATTGGACTATATATCAGTTTCAGAGGATAATTATAAAACAGTGATAACTTAGAGTAAAACCTAATTCATTCACCCTTTAGCTTTATGGTAAGCATTCCTTCAGCATAAGCATGTTGAATTTACAGGCATCAGTTTATCTTTTTTTAATCAGCTTAGTTCCTTTTTCATCCAATAATATTGATTTATAAATTGAGACTATTTTAAGCACATTTTCTCATTTTTAGATTTTAACTGTCAAGCTAATGCTATCTTCTCCCAACAAGAGGTCAGTTTGCCGTCGGCTTATTTTAAGTATTTAACTGAACTGTACATTCCATTGCTAGAAAGTGAGCACTCTGTTACCTTAAATATGATAAAGCTTTGTCAATTTTGAAGTTTAGTGTTTTTTGTTGTAATAATTTGATGACTGGGCTGCTACAGTGAACTATTTGTGGATGACACTTTTCTGCCATGTACTTCAGGTGTGCTGCTAGAGAACTGCAGATGGTCTGTAATGCAGCTGATTTGTCTTTGTGTTTGTTCCACAAATTATGAGCTTTCATTGCTTTTGCAATAACATTTTACTACTAATGTTCTTTTCTTAAAGGATAGATGAAAGGGTGGAGTAGAATTATGCAGGTGATCATCCCAACATGATAATGAGTAAGAAATGAAGGTCAAAGTGATTACCAAATAGAATGTGACAGAATGAATGCACCTTGAATTCCGGTAAGGTGGTGGCGCTACTCAGATGTGGTAACTTCTACGGGGCCAACAGAGGGTGTTGTTTCTCTTTTTAAGTGTATTTGTTACAATGGCAAGATCTTGCTGGACATAAAATACTATAGGTCTACCATATTAGCGAGTTGATTGTAGGGGGAGAACTGAAGGAGCTGGACTTGGTGCAGATCCTACTGCTGCCTGCGTTGGAGAGGCATTGGTGCAGTCTAACAGTGAGTGATTGTCTTAGCTGCTTCTCTTGTGATCGTAAGACCCTGTTATTGTTAATGTTGAATGCTGCAATTCCAGTCCACTGTTTTATAGGCAAATGGTGGGAGAGCTGCATGGCCTTGGACATCGTGAAGACTAGACCTCAAACCATTGTGTTGCTTGTTTTCAGCCACCCAGGAGAGAGGCATTGAAGACCTTGCGCTCCACCAGAGACCGTGTAGCGCAGCGCAGCATCCATGCTGGAGTCGGTGCTGCTCTCCTATGTTCACTCAGCAGAGGACAAGATGTATTGTGTTTGACTTCAGACTGCTGCAACACTTATAGACACAGGACTTGAACCATATTTACTTGTGTGTGACTGTATTGTACTACTGTCTTGTATGTGCTGTGTGTGCCTTGTGTGAATGACTATTGGTACTATGTTTTGCATGCTGGCCCCAGAGTAACACTGCAAAGTGTCACTTCGAAAATGCTGTAAAGATGTGTGAGAAAGTCTTTGTAGTTGATGAGACTAAAATGAAACACTATGGTCAGTAAACGGTAGGTGTGTGGTGTAAATCTAATACTATGCACCAGCCGTTAACATCATTCCTACTATAAAGTATGATGGAGGTAACATGCTATGGGGATGTTTTTTAGCAGTAGGGACTGGAAATCTGTTCAGGATTGATGGGAAGATGAATGCTGCTAAATTCAGAAAGACCCAAGATAAAAACCTGCTAGCCTCGCCCAGAAAGTTTAAACTGGGGAAGAAATTGATAAGCAAGTGAGTCAGTGACCTGCAAAGACTCCACCATGAAGACAAAGGAACACTCCAAGCCATTCAGCAAAAAGGTTACTGAAAAGCACAAGTCAAGAGATGGATACAAGAAAATTTCCAAGTCATTGATTATCCCTTGGGGTACAGTTAAGTCAATCATCAAGAAATGGAAAGAATATGGCACAACTATAGATCTGCCTCAAGCAGGCCATCCTCAAAAACTGAGTGACCGTGCAGAAGGGGACTTGTGAGGGAGGCCACTGAGAGAACCATTGACAACTCTGGAGGAGTTCCAAGCTTCAGTGGCTGAGATGGGAGAGATTGCACATACAGGTTGACCAGGTACTTCACCAGCCGCAGCTTTGAGAGAGTGGCAGAGCGAAAGCCACCGTTGGAAGGAAAAACATGTGAAATCTCAGCTAACATAAAGCCAAAGCTACATAGGAATGGCTTAAAAACAATAAAGTTAATGTTCTGGAGGGTTCAAGTCAGAGTTCAGACATCAATCCAATTGAGAATTATTGGCTGGACATGAAAAGGGCTGTTCTCTCACAATCCCCATGCAATCTGACAGAGCATGAGCAGACCCGTAAAGAAGAATGGGGGGTAAAATGCATTTTTCAGATTTGCCCTAGCTGATAGAGACCTATCCACACAGATTAAAGGCTGTATTGCTGCCAAAGGTGCATTTACTAAATACTGACTTGAAGTAGTTGAGTAATTATGCAATCAATTATTTTGTGTTTAATAATAGTAATAAATTTATACCAATTTGTAGAAATTTGTTGTCACTTTGGCACAAAAGAGTCTTTTTGGTTGATCAATGTCAAAAAAGATAAATTAAATATAGTGATTCACTGTTGTAACACAATATAACATGAAAACTTCCTGGGTGGGTAGTGAATACTTTTTATAGGTATTGTATTTTGTTGGAAGTTGGAGTAAGTATATATACCGAAGTGAATGTGACATACATGTGACTGCCCATTTACATCATAATTTCTAACAGTTCTAGATTGTTAATAGTTTTACAATTCAAAGTGGTTGTGGATTTTTCAAATGTAACTTAGTCGTGATGATTTTATTTGATAGCCTCATATTGCTAGGCTCTCCTTTCCTCATTAGCAGCAGTACAAGGAAATAAATTCAGTAATCCATCTCTAATAGAATATTTGCATTTGCTAAAATGAAAATGTTAAGGGGTCAGTTAAATTTATTAAATTGGAACTTGCAGTTGCAATGTTGTTCAATGACTAAATATAACCAAAGCTTGAATCTGGAGCAAGCTTCAAATTCCATGTTAAAAAGACCCCATTACACCTTTAGGAATTACAAAGGGATGATGGGACTCAGTTTTATTGTTAGACATACACACAGATGAACTTCATTTGAAGAGAAATGAAGAGTACAGTTTTCTGTAAATAAGTTAATTTACTTATTCTGTATGCAGAAGCCAAGAAAATTGATTCCACTTAAAGCCACTAATATGAACTCGTATCATCCATCTAGCCCCATTATCCTTCTTTCCTGCCTATTCCAAAAGAGTGGCAGACATGTCAAGTCACTTTTATTGTCATTTTGACCATAACTGCTGGTACAGTACATAGTAAAAATGAGACAGCATTTTTCAGGACCATGGTGTTACATGACACAGTACAAAAACTAGGCTGAACTACTTAAAAAAAAAACACACAACAACTACACTAAACTACAGACCTACCCAGGACTGCATAAAGTGTACAAAACAGTGCAGGCATTGCAATAAATAATAAACAGGACAATAGGGCAAGGTGTCAGTCCAGGCTGTGGGTATTGAGGAGTCTGATAGCTTGGGGGAAGAAACTGTTACGTAGTCTGGTTGTGAGAGAGTCCTTTCCCAGACGGCAGGAGGGAGAAGAGATTGTATGAGGGGTGCATGGGGTCCTTTATAATGCTGTTTGCTTTGTGGATGCAGTGTGTAGTGTAAATGTCCGATGACCTTCTCAGCTGACCTCACTATCCGCTGCAGGGTCTTGCGATCCGAGATGGTGCAATTTCTGAACCAGGCAGTGATGCAGCTGCTCTCAGTACAACCCCTGTAGAATGTGGTGAGGATGGGGAGTTAGGAGATGGACTTTCCTCAGCCTTTGCAGTAAATAGAGAAGCTGCTGGGCTTTCTTTGCTATGGAGCTGGTGTTGAGGGACCAGGTGAGATTCTCTGCCAGGTTAACACCAAGAAATTTGGTGTTGAAAGGCTATTTATTCATTGTAAAAAGCTTGTCTGAATCAGCTGTCTAATAAAAAAAAAAGTGGTATACATAGATATCTGATAACATATAGAGATTGAAGTGTTTAAGGATCAGATCACATTGGGGGAAAAAAAGCTGAAATTTAATTCAGATTAGCATTGGATGTCCTGGTGTAGCGGGTCAACTAAAGCTATGAAACTTGTAATTATAACGAAGACAGCTGAATATTTATGATGGGAGCAAAATGTATTATCAATAGATAGATTACATTTTCCATAAGATAATTTCTCCCCAGCCTCCGGGACCCCATCTCTTCTCTTTTTCATCCTAAAACACATATTCGTTGCTTTATTCATGCTTGACTCAGTAAATTAATTTGTAGCACGTACTCTCAAATCTAATATTTCAGTAAATCATGAATATAAGGAACCTACTCTGTGGAGAGCATTAATTCATTCAAATGGAAATTACATTTTGACGAAATAACAAGTTGAAATACATAATGTAAGCAATTTGGAAAAATGATGCGGTGACGATAGCTGGCTTTGGAGGATGAGATCACATTGGGCTTCTGATTCCCAAAGCTCTCCACCGTCAGCGTTTTGCTTGTTCTTTTTCCACTTTCCCCGGAGCTTTCTCCTGAATGTTTCCTCTGGTCTTCATCTGATTGATTCATGCCAGTTCTCTTGCAAAAGATTTTCTTTCCCAGTGACTGCATTTTATTCATGAGTGCAATACACTTATCTATCACTACACCAGCCCCTGGCTAATTACTTTGAGTTACTGTTTCCTCCTCCTCCTTGCCCTGTGCACATATCTCTCAGGGTGCTACAGTGTTACATTCTGGTCAGCTCGTGATAAGGACAGAAACAATAGCTGGTCCAGAGCTGTAAAGTATGCAGATTGTCCAGAGGGTTGAGGAATCAAGTAGTTTATTCCAAGTGAAAACAATTCATCTCTCTCTCTCTTCACAGCTTTTATAGTTTAATCTTTGCAGTATTCATAATGGAGTCTTGATATTGGGTTAGCCTTCTTGCTTTTCCCTAATTATTGGTCTGGGCTGCCAATTATGAGTCAACAATATACAGCATAATTAAATCACTACTTCAGCTATGCCTACCACCTCACTTGCCCAATTTCATAAGCCAGCGAACATGATAGTTCTTGTTTACCTCAAATAAGCACTCTTCAAAACTTGCTTTCCTTAGATATCCAATCTGGGGCCAGTTGGCTGAATAAGTAATTCCACACATCGTTATTTCTAACTACTTAATCAGACAAGCATCTGTTCCACCAAGGCCAGTGTTCCTGTTCCAAATAGAAATAATAACCTTTCAGGACCAAACTGGGGATGGTGAAATACCTGGTGTAATCATAGGACATTCATTTCTTCAAACCTGCTCTGCCTTTCTGTATGTCATGACTGATTTCCTCTCTTCCACCTCTTCCCCCCCATTCCCCCCCAACTCTTCCCTCCCCCCCCCACTCTTCCCACCCCCCCCCCGTGTAAAATTTGAGAAGATAAAACATGCCTATGTTCACATTGTTAACGACATCTCCCTGTCATTTAATACCGTTTGGGACATCTGTTTTGTCACTTAAAATTATGGATGTTTGTATTTGCATGGTGCCATCCTTCAGCAATGTGACAGAGAGGTATATATTGGGTGTTTGGTGTTTTGTGCTCAGGTCAGGCTCTGGTACTGGGATGTTCAAAGCGGATCCAGCAATTGGGATGTATTTCCATTGTAATAGGAATTTTGGAATGTTAATGTCTCTAAACTCAAGATATTAAAAGTAGGTAATTAAAGCCATTTAAACTGTAGTTAATCATGGAGAAGTAGAACACGACATTGTAGTGTTGTGTGCCACGAGAAGAGGATTAGATTCTCTAGAAGATCTATTTATTTTAAATAAAGGTCTTTTATATCTACCATTTCTAGTTTTCAGTGACTCAGTCACAACCACAACAGTCCTCATTTGAATTAACTATCTCCATAATTTTATAACTCATGAATAGCTCCAGTGCTCTCCACAAAATTTCCTGCTATCTCAGATTTCCTTACTTATACTTGAACTCAGTCATAACAAAAATGTTTTTGATATTCACCTTTCTAATTACTCACCACCTGCAAGTTTGCTTTCTTCATTCAGTGAGCCAGCACATTTCGATCTTTCTGTACAGAAATATTTATTGTTTAGTTTATGTTTAAAATGACAAGATTTTTCATGTTTTCACAACAGGATATAACTTCATATTTTCCCCTCATTATGCTCCATTAGTACATTTTCTGTCACTTAGTAAACCTGAGTAAATTACTGAACCAATGTGCAGCTTAATTTCTCAAGGTGCTTTAGTAGTCTTGAATATTTCAGCTCTATCTGTCCATTAATTTCAGAAGGATGTCTTTTAGGATTGGGATAGCCTAATAAATACAAGCTTTAAAATAGGAATGAAAAATTAATTTTCTCTTGGAGTTGTGCAGTGAAGGTTATATCTCTTATGAACAGAATCTACACTGTTCAGAGCAACTGTGCAGAGTAGCACTTGGGTCCCCTGTAATATTCTCAGTTATAGACAACAAAGCTATAACTTTCGGATTTGTGACTAAAGCTCTTCATTGCTACATTTTGCTATTTCAAGGAAAATGCCATCTTGCTGCCAGGGCTTTATTGGTTTTAGTTGGGATGTAGCCTTTTCATTGCCTTGTTGGTCAAGAATGTTATTGAGGTGGGCCCAGATAAAGTCATATGCACTCAAAGGTGAAGGAGTAAGTTGGAGTTGAAGAAGACTTCTCTGGTCCTTTCCAGCAGATATTGACTTCCTGCCTTTCAGTGATATGGGACCTTAAGAGGGGTCTTTGCCCAAAATGTCAGCTGTTTATTCATTTACCTAAATGCTGCCAGACCTGAGTTTCTCCAACATTTTGTGAATGTTGCTATGGATTTCCAGCAACTGCAGAAAAGCTTGTGTTTATATGGGACCTTAGACGTTTGGACCCTACATGGTGTTTGCATTGTTGAAGAACACAAGTGTGTCATGACTGTCAGCAAATCATTAAGTCTCCTGCATTCTCTGTCATCATTATCATTTCCTTAGGGTCCTTGGATCTCTGCCTTTAAGTGCCTCTAAAGCTGCTTTATTCCCCGAGGCATGGTAGTTTTTTCCAATCTAGGAAGGTTGTGTGCCTGCAGTTAATGAGCTCCTGGATCTCTTGTTCATTCTCATCAAATCAATCTTGATTCTTACTGCTGGAGAAGCCAAGAGGTTCTTCACAATTGCCAATTAAAGTGGACTTCACAGAAGCCCATAAGCTATGGATACCTTACAGCTCCTGTAGGTTTGGAATTGATAGGTTGTTTGTGAGGCAAAAAGAACCAGCCATGTGGGTCTCTGGAGCCTCAGTCTTTAAATTCTTGCTGAAGTACTTCATTTGTAGCACAGATAATTATCGGCATATTTTTTACAGAAAAAGCTCAACATGCTCAAGGTGATCAATTGTCCTGTCTATAATTATGGACTTCACTAATTTCCTGACAGTCTCTCTTTGGTATCTTTCTTTTACCTTTATTCAGTGGCAGAGTGACGCATGTAGTTGTCCTATCTAAAACACAAGTCCCCAATCCTCGGATGTTGTCAGGAGGACAACTGCATTTCTTTGATTGAATTTTCAAACCATGAAAGCAGCTTGCATGGGAGATTTGTAATTTTTTCTATTCATAGAATATAGAACTGTACTGCACAGTATGGGCCTTCAGCCCACGATGCTGTGCTGACCTACAGTATATAAATCTGCTCTATGATGAACCCTTCCCTCCAACACAGCCCATGACCCTCCATTTTTCTTGTATTGCTTTTCATTTCAATCTTGTTTATTGTTAATTTGAGTTAATTTCAACAATTCCAGTCTTTGATTTCTTGGGGGTTGTAGAACAACATTTTGAGCAATCAGATTAGTGCAAGGGTGGAAGATTACTAAGGAAGTAAAATATATTGTTCACTAAAAATATTGTAAGTTGTGTTATTGCATACCATGTAATTAATCTGATGTTTTCTCACCCATTTCAAATAGCATTTGTCAAATTGAGCTAAGGCTACACACTATTCTGATGCTTATAATGAGAAAACAATTCTAATGCATTATTGCAATATTTGTTCATCTTCGTAATAATAAAGCATTATTTAGCACAAGGATGAAAGAAGTTTTGGAGGGAAGTCATAGAATGGGTTAAAATGTTGGCACTACCCACACTGTGCTATTCTCATGATCTGTTTCTGAAACAGCTGTCCAGTTACAGCTTTTTACTTCAATTGCAAGTATTTTAAGTTGAAGAAATTAAATTGATAAAATGCTCAGTGAAAATGAATAAAAATATTTTTGAATTAAAACTCTCATACTGATTTATGTGGTTTCAGCAGCAAGCAAATATTCAAACTGCTTGAAATAACAGATATTGGGATGTAAGCTTGTATTTGGGTCCTCCTTGAGGGAAATCCATTCAGATTCATTCAGTAGCATTTTGGTGTTATCGGGTTAGAATCTTTTGAATTTGAATGTGGTGATGCTGGAACCTAATAATCTCTCATTTAGGCTTGACTGAACAGGGTGTTCAGCATGTTTAGAAAATTCAGGGCAAGGGAAGAAATTGAGACTGGTAAAAAAAAATTAATACAGGCAAATCAAATTGTTCTATGATATAATTTAGTCAAGAATTATTGACCATTTTCTTTTCAAGCCATTGAACATGATTTTTGTTCTGAACTTTAGATCAATGCACCGTTACAAGAACATACCTCTTCCTTCACAAGTTCTGGTTCTTCAATGTTGTTTACTACTTTGGCAACTGGGCATTCATTGCAGTAAGTTCTTTGTTATTGTTAAGATCATATTTTGACTTCTGGAAAGTTTTAACATTTGAATTGATCTCTCTAAAACTTGCAGTGAAGTGTAGACCGATGGAAGGTATTGCTTTTCCAGTGATGTGATGTCACACTTTGTAACTTTAAGGTGAAGCTGATCTCTCTGTATTTTTCCTTCTAAATATGAATGTATTTTCCAGGAAACCAATGCAACTCCAGAGCAATGAAGTGGGAAAGACACCAGAAACCAAATTTCCAACTGCCTATTTTTATTGTCATCTTTGAGATTTTCTGTCAGAAGCAATGCAGTATTTAAGTATATTTACTGTAGCTCCAGTTTATTCATGTCTGTCCACAGAGATACTCTTGCTTTCTCAATGATTATTGTCTGTAGCACCATAAGTTGTTGCATTACTGATGACCAAGAGCAGTGATGAGAAAAAGTGTTCCCTACCAATACTGATTTTCATCAGCAAACCTTTAGCTGGATCTCTGAAATAACATACGTGAAGTACTTATGATAATAATTAGATGTAGAAAAGCTAAAATATCTAAAATATGTTCAAAGAAAACAATGGCATCTGAACTGTGGCAATGCTAGATGGCAAATCTTTGTTGTTTTAAGCTCTTTCCATCTTTATGCTCCTTAAATTTGGTTTCATGTGCATTCCTCCAGTCTGAGTTTCACCATGAGAAAAAAAGTGTTTCCTAATGTTACATTGCAGGAACTGTAACAGACTCCTAAACCATGAAAAACATCCCCATAGTATCTAGCTATCAAACTAGCAATGACTTTTATATATTTCTCAAAAAAAGTTATAAATTTATATATTAACAAAAATTATTTTAATTGCCCTGTCTGAATCGCCTCCTCCTCCTTGGATGTTCTTTTAAACCCCAGACATGAAGCAAGTCTCAACTCAAAACATTGACTAATCCTTTGTCTCCACAGATGCTGCTCCACCTTCAGCAGTTCATTATTGATTCAAGATTGCAGCACCTGCAGTCTTGTGTCTCTTTCTTTAAAACCCATCACTGAGTAACACATAATTTTTCTTGACATTTTCCCCCTATATCTTGGCTTCAATTTTGCTTTGGTATCATTTGGTACTTTAATACATCTGATTGTGGTACAGGTTGTTTTGTTATTCATGTTGCTGTTGTTGAAGGTATTATTTGGAGAATGGATCTGCACTGTGTTTACGTTGCTTGGGAATTCTTAATGATAGCATTGTTATTCTTAATCACAAACTCAACATTTAATTTTATTCCTAATGGTTACCCTGTGATTTCTATACCTCACTGAGCATTGCAATCGTGTAACTTCTTGTTTTAAATGTCACCTTTTAAATTTACAATTAATGCTTTGCATTAATGTTTCTTGTTTGCAGGTCTTCGTAATTGGGCTAATTGTCTCTTGTTGCAAAGGAAAGCGATCAGTCATTGAGGGGGAAGTAGATGATGATGATTCAGACTTGAGTGATGACGATTTCATGGAGAGACAGCAAGCTTAATTCCATGATGCATATGTGTGAAAAGAATCTTCATATTCCAGTATTTATGACAGTATGGAAAATCTATTTCATTTGTTCCTCTTTTGAGTGAAAACTTTGAAAAAGGGGTCTAGGTGGTGTGTGAAGTTAAATAAAATTGAATAAATGTTAACTTCAAAACTTAAGCAATATTTCGCAAAGGCATTGGAATGGGATTCTATCATTCTTAAACAGCCTCAAATGAAGCAAGATAATTTGTTGATCTCTGCACTCAATCTCTGGAATTACATATCTTGTGTTTTTTGCCACTTGCCGTGAAGTCACAGACTTGGGTAAAATATGCTCTTTTTAGCTTGGATGCATACAAAACTAACTAGTGTAATGTATGTTTTGGTTAACTGTTTTCCTGATAAATTTAACTTGGGTAATCACTGACTGCCAAGTTCAATTGAGCAGCTTACAAAGGTTATCTAATGTGATGTAGAAGTTGTTAATTTTATAATAAAACTACTACAGAAGCATATAGGATTTTTTGTTTTACCTTTTCTGTCAACCATGGTGTTACACAGACTACCTCCCACTATCCCTCGTACTTTTGTCATTGTGTTGCCAGGTGTCAATCCTTGTGGTGTAGCATCGTGTGTTGGAGTCATACACCACTTAAAAATGAGGCATGTTGCTGTGGCTTTTGATCTTTTGTTTATTCTTCTCAATTTTATTTCACCTAGAAGTGACATTAAAGTGAAGGCAACAAGTTGAAATGTGGCCACAATAGATAATTTACATCCTTGATCACTGCATCAAAATGATTAGAACAGTTAACAAAGTTCCATATTGCCTCCATGGATAATGTAATATGTGGAGGAAGCTCTGACCTGGAACAATCATAGCTGATAACATATACATTATAAATGTTTTTGAACTTGCTGACATTGTCAGTTGAGCTTCATTGTAATATTATTTGTATATTAATGCAAGGAATCATGTATAAAGAATCGGAATCAAAGTTCAAATTTATTATCAAAATACTGTATGTATACCACATACAACCTTTAGATTCATCTTGCAAGCACCCACAAAACAAAGAAACATAACATAATCCATGCACAACAAAGACTGACAGATTTACAGTGTACAAAAGAGGGCAAATCATGCAAGTAGTTTATTTAAAGAAAGGAAAACAAGTAATACATAAAACATGAGCTGCAGAGTCCTTGAAAGTGAGTCCCTCGGCTTTGGAGTCAGTTCAACACTGAGGTGAGTGAAGCCGGTCCAGGAGCCCAATGGCTGCAAGGCAACAACTGCTCTCGAACTTGGCAGCATGGAACCCAAGATTTCTGCACCTCCTGCTCAACCTGGCTGTATGCTTAGAGTCTGTGCAGGGCAGTTGGCCGGGGTCTTCATGGACATTTTCAATCTGTCCCTGGCCCAGGCAGTTGCTCCCACAAGCTTCAAGATCACCACCATCGTGCCAGTGCCGAAGCATTCCACTGCTTCGAGCCTGAATTACTTCCACCCAGTTGCACTCTCCCCCATCATTGCAAAGTGCTTTGAGAGACTGGTTCTATCACATCTGAAATCCTGTCTGCCCACTACCCTGGACCCCCATCAATTTGCCTATTGCACCAACAGGTCAACAAGAGGACGCCATCTCCATGGCACTTCACTCTGCCCTGACCTACCTGGACGGCCCCAACTCTTATGTCAGAATACTGTTCATTGACTTCAGTTTGGCATTCAATACAGTGATCCCCTCCAAGCTGATCGCCAAATTTCACCAGCTTGGTATCAGCTCACCCCTCTGCAGCTGGACCTTGGACTTTGACAATCAGACCCCAATCTGTTAAGTTAGGGAACCTCTCAACCTCCACTCTCACCCTGAATACCAGCATGCCTCAAGGCTGTGTGCTGAGCCCTTGTCTGTCCTCCCTTTTCACCTATGACTGCATTCCTGTACATGGTTCTTATTCCATAATCAAGTTCTCAGATGACACCAGGGTGGTTTGCCTGATCAGGGGTGATGACAAGACGGCCGACAGGGACGAGGTCCAGCACCTGGCCACGTGATGTGCCAACAACAACTTGGCACTTAAGACTCAGAAGACCATGGAGATCATTGTGGACTTCAGGCATGCTTGGAGTCACCCTCATGTCCCCATCTACATCAATGGAGCTGCAGTGGAGCATGTATCAAGCTTCAATTTCCTTGGTGTCCACATTTCCGATGATCTTATCTGGTCCCTGAGCTCCTCCATCCTGATGAAAAAGGCGCAATAGTGCCTTTATTTTCTGTGGAGCATCAAGAAAGCTCACCTCTGTCCCAGGATACTGACGGACTTTTACGGCTGTACCATTGAGAGCATACTCACCAACTGCATCTCAGTGTGGTATAGCAATTGTCCCATATCGGACCGCAAAGCACTCCAGTGGGTGGTGAAAATTGCCCATTGGATAATCGGCACCCAGTTGCTCACCATTGAGAACATCTACCATAAGCGCTGCCTGGGCAGGGCGAGAAGCATTATCAAGGATGCATCTCACCCTAACCATGGACTTTTGACTCTCCTTCCATCCAGTAGGTGCTACAGGAGCCTCCACTTCCACATCAGCAGGTTCAGGAAGAGCTTTTTCCCTGAGGCTGTGACCTTGCTGAACCTCACATCACAGTGCTAAGCGGTATTGCACCCCTATTGTACTGACCCAGTACTTTTATATCTGTATGCTGTAGCACTTTTTATTCACAGTTATTTTGTAAATAACACTTGCATCTGGTTAGATGCTAATTGCATTTCATTGGCTTCGTATCTGTACTTGACAATAAAGTTTAATCTAATCTAATCAATGGTAGTAGCAAGAAGAGAGGGAGACGGGTCAAATGCAGGCAGACAGTGCTGGATACTGGTTCATTTTCTACTCTCTTCCTTCCATGCTTTAATCGGCATAGGGTAATGTAGCTGAGCATGAGTATGTATTCGGCTTTCAGGTATATGGAGGAATTTAATGTGGGGGGATATATGGAGGCAGGGGTCAAGGGTCAGCAGAACATTGTGGGCCAAAGGGCCTGTACTATGCTGTACTATTCTATGTTCTATGTTCAGGCCTTGATACAGTATCCACCTCCAGCAATGGACATACCTGCATTCTCAAAAGTACATTTCTTAAGGGAAATTACAGTCTGCCGATTGCAGTGATCGTAGTTCAGAAGAAATGTATCTAGGAGAGTATTGGGTAGTTTCTTGAGCTGCCTGCAAAATGTTACCCACACCATCTTGCTCAGGTTTGTTGTCACTACTGTTAGTGTAGAATTTGCAGTTTTATTTCAGCAGCACTGTGCAGGCATAATAAATAACTATAAATTAAAGAATTAAAATAGTGCAAAAGTAGAACAGTGAGGTAGTGTTCATGGACCATTCAGAAATCATATGTCAGGGGGAAGAAACAATCCTTGAAACATTAGTTGTGGGCCTAGCCACTTGTACCTCCTCCCTAGTGGTAGTAATGAGCAGAAGCCATGTCCTGGACAGTGAGAGCTCTTAATGATGGATGCTGCCTCCTTGAGCTAGTGCCTTTTGAAGATGTCCACAATGGTGGGGAGGCCTGTCCTTATGTTGGAGCTGGCTGAGTCCTCAACCCTCTGAAGTCTCTCTCATTCATGTGCAATGCCATCTCCAGACAGTAATACAACCAGTCAGAATGTTCTCCATGGTACATATATTGGCATTTTTTTGGTAAGATACTAAATCGACTCAAACTCCAAATGAAGTGCAGCTGCTGGCATGCCTTTGTTATGGTTGCATCAATATGGTGAGCCCAGGATAGGTTCTCTGAGATGTTGACACCAAGAACTTCAAACTGTCCTATGAAGGGTCTTAACCCAAAGTGTCAACTGTTTACTGTTTTCCATCGATACTGTCTGGCCTGCTGAGTTCCTCCAGCAGTTTGTGTATGTTGTTTGGATTCCAACATCTGCAGATTTTCTCATGTTTGTGAACTTGTAACTGTTCTTCATTTCCATTGCTGACCCTTCAATGAAAATTGGTGTGCCTTCTCCAGATTTGCCCTTCCAAGCCTACAATAAGTTCTTAGGTCTTGTTATGTTGAGTGCAGCTAATAGATATTGTTTCCATAACAAGCAATGTTTACCATAACTGATAATAACATCAAACAAAATGTTATAAATATCATTGCTGGATTTTGTTAAAGTTTTGCCATATTAAAAAAAACTATTAAAGGAACTCAATGGGTCAAGCAGTAGATAGATAGATATTTTATTGATCCCAGAGGAATTAGTGTCAGAGGTACAAGTGTACAGATTTACAAATATACAAATATTAGAAGAGAAGTAAGTGTAAAAGATAAGTTGCCTCAAACAGTCTTAACAGGAGGGGATCATCGCTTCCTCAGCTATAGGTTGGCTCATTATAGAACCTAATGGTTGAGGGTAAGAATGACCTCATATAGCACTCTTTGGACCAGTGCAGTTTTCTTAGTCTAATACTAAAAGTTCTGTGGAGACATTGGGAGAGCCCTGATAAAGGGCCTCAACCCAAAATGTTGACTATCTCTTTGCCTCTACAGATACTGCTCAACTCACTGCATTCCTCCAGCATTTTGAATATTGCTTTATAAAGTTTTTGTTAATATGGAAATGACTAGTGGCTTCCATACCAAAGAATGGATGCTGTTTAATACAACCAAGATCAACAAAATCTCAAATGATGTTATTATTCAGTTATCTAGTACATTTGAAAGGCAATACCTCAGACAACGTTGAGTTAGTACCTATCACGCCCTGGATCTGAGGCTGCAGCCGCAAGTAGCAAAAAGCCAAACTGTATCATGAAGAGAGGACAATTCAAATAGAAAATTTTAATCATTTTGTTGCACTCAAAATCTATTTGTTAAAGCAGTATTAGTCACAGATGCTCTGAACTCTGACTTGCTGATTAGAGACCCAGAGGCCAGGATAAAAAACCTCCACCTCAGTAAACTTTGAAGCTGAATTCAGTAACATCAGGTAACTAAAGTACTGTCCCCAGAGAAATTTGTGAGATCAGTTTCAAACCCAGATGGATTACTAAGATCTAATGTAACAAGTTATCACATTGCTAACTCTTTAGTATGGTGAGATGATATATTAATATAAATGTAGTTTGAGAAAACAGTTAATTTCATAAAGTGTAAGCATAATGAGTGATCTCATCCTTGTCCATATTATTATTAAAACTGTTCCAGCAAAGTATTCAGCATGTTTATTCCGAATGTTTAATCAGACTACTGGGATGAAAACTAAGTTCCTTCAAATTTTCTATTACATCTTTCAAATCCCCTACTTGGTAACTAGCAAGGTATTTTTGAACTGTAATCTTGATCTTACCATAAGAGTTAGAGCTCAGATTTTCCTTCATGGAGTGCCTATGTCACAATGTAACACATACATTTGCTTTATTTTTGAATTATGTATATGAACTATATAATATTACCACAGTCCAATTATTGTGATGTTATGTGGGTTCGTATGTTTATGCAGTTAGTTATCCTGAGCTGCATTTGCTTTACAATGTCTATAGAAAGTGGATGACAAAACATGAGATTTCAAAAAAAAACCTTGTAAAAATTTGTTGGTGTCTTGATGGTTCCCTGTAAGAATTACTGTGCCTATAAAAAGTATTCATCCCCCTTGGAAGTTTTAATATTTTATTGTTTTACAACATTGAATCATGATGGATTTAATTTGTATTGAAGGTCCAACTGCTGGTGAGTCTGTATCTTGGCAAAAACTACATCATGATGAAAAAAGAATGCTTCAAGCAACTCCACAAAAAGTTTTTTGAAAAGCACAAGTCAGGAGATGGATACAAGGGAATTGCCAAGTCACTGAATCTCCCTTGGAGTGCAGTTAAATCAAGAAGTGGAAAGAATATGGTACAACTGTACAACTGCCGAGAGCAGGCCATCCTCAAAAATTGAATGACCATGCAAGAAGAGGACGAGTGAAGGAGGCCACCAAGAGACTCATGACAACTCTGGAGAAGTTGCAAGCTTCAGTGGCTGAGATGGAAGAGACTGTTGCTTCACCAGTTGCAGCTTTATGGGAGAGTGGCAAAGAGCATAAAATCTCGATTAACATAAAGCCAAAGCTACACAGGAATTGCTCAAAAACAGCAAAATTAATGTCCTGGAGTGGTCAGAGTCCAGACCACAATCCAATTGAGAATTTGTGGCTGAACTTTGCCCCAAAAGGATTGTTTGCTCATAATCCCCATGCAATCTTTGACAGTACTTCAGTAGTTTTGTAAAGAGTGAGGGAATAATTGCAGTGTCCGGATGTGCAAAGCTGTTAGAGACCTATCTACACAGACTCAAAACTCTTAATTGCTGCCAAGGGGGTGAATACTTAAGTAATCAATTATGTTGTGTTTTATATTTATAGGTAATTTAGATCACTTTGTTGAGATCTGTTTTCACTTTGTCATGAAAGTCTGTTTCTGTTGATTAGTATCAAAAATAAGCCAAATTAAATCCACTGTGATTCAAAGTTGTAAAACAATAAAACATGAAACTTCCAAGGGGAGAGGGTGAATACTTTTTATAAGCACAGTAAATTGGATAAAATAATCTACCTACAGGAGGATAGGATTAAGAGTATGTTGATTTTAAACTTCCTTCTCAAATATGTGCCAGTTAATGCTTTAAATGTTAAAGGAAGTACAGTGTTTAAAGCTTGTTTGAATGGGAACCATTACACCTAGAAAATTAATATTCTGATTTGCATTGTAGGTGTATGCCCTTGTGTCTCAGTGATTTTTGAAGAAACAACTCAGAGTTACACTTTATTTTACTGACATTTATGATGTACTTAAAACCCATCTGAAGGGAAAAAATGAAAACTAGCCCTTTGTGAAATGAGATTTGTACAAAAGACCTTGTCAATCTGTCTTTTTACTCCACCAGGTGATCCTTTATAATTTGAAATAATTAAGGATCTCACTTGGCATCTTCTCTGTGATAGAGAAAAACAATTCAGAGTAATTAGATTTTGCATTGTGATTATATTGGATGCTTTAGAATGAAAGAAAATTGATGTGGAGCCCAGAATAATTGTGCATATGCTGGTGAATTTGCTAGACACTTAGATTTTTTTAATCAAAGGTTTAGTAGCTTCAAACTGAATTTTACACAAATATAAAATAGTAATTTTATATAACTAAGTGTGTGTATCTATTCAAGTGAACAAAACTATTCTGTAAATCATCAGAATAAAAATATGGGAAACTGACCTATAAAGAGCTTTTTTTGTGCAGCTATATTAATGATGTTAGTTTCTGTTGCCCAGTGCATTAACTTTCAGACAACATAAAAAGTGCTAATGTAGATTATTCTTAAACATCTGGAATTGAAAATGTTACTAGACCCATAATTTATACTTAAAAAAGCTTGTAGTTGTATAAAGAAAATAACAAATCCTGCAATGTCACATCTGTTTAAAATTGCAAGACTTGTCAAATCCAGCTCTAATCATAGTGTTCTTTGGAGGAAAGAGACCTGGGAAGTGTCCCAGTCTTTGTCAAAAGTTTTGGATAATCTTCAGTCCATGAAGGGGTTGATTACAAAGACAAAAATAAGGGGTTAAGTGAATGGAGTAATATAGATCCACCAGCACCATTTCGTGAGATTATGTGCCCTTCAGTAGGAAGTTCTATTGTCATATTTCAGGGTTCATTGCTTTCTTCAATGTTTTACTGAAAGCAGAAATGTCAGTCAGCATACAGAAACAGAAATGGGCCTTTCACCCTTTGAGTCTGTTCTGACACTGTTGATTCATGGTTGACCTACGTTGTAACTTGATCTATTAACCTTAATTAATTTGCCTAACCTCTAATGTAGTACTTTGTTTAACATCAACTTCAGTCTGTTTGGAATCTTTAGTTTTGTGTTGCCCCCTTACTAAATATCAAGTATTTTTGAGTTCACCTGCTTGGATGATGACATGGCTGCATTTTTGTGTTTGGCCTATGCTCTCTGGTCCTTAAAGCCGAGATTTTCAGATTTGTGTGGGAAATATGACAGCATGTAATTTTTTTTTTTTGCGAAGGGTGTGCATTGGCAGCGTTATTGTCAAACCTTGTTCATATTAATAGTGGGATATGGGCAGCATGATAGCACAGCAGTTAGAATCATGCTTTATTTGGGTTCGATTCCCACTCCTGTCTCTAAGGAGTCTGTACATTTTCCCCATGACTGTATGGTTTTCTTCTGGCTGCTCTAGTTTCCTCCCACATTCCTAGAGGATGTACAGATTAGGGTCAGTAAGTTGTGGACGTGCTATGTTGGCACTAGAAGTGTGGTAACACTTGCTGACCTGGCACATCCCTGGACTGTGTTGGTCGTTGACGCAAGCAACTCGTGTCACTGAAACAAATCTTAATGAAGGCAGATGTAGAGATAATGAAATTTTATATTTTAACTACTGTGCTCCATTGCTAATTAAGTATGAAAAGATGGTGATGTTACATAGCAGAACCCAAAATGCCACTAGATTTTGTGCATGCTGGTTGTGCAAACTTAAGAAACTTATTCAACTGGGATCTAGCTCTGTCCACTGAGTCTGCAGTTAGAGACCATCTTCATAATGGTTCAAATCAAATGGTTCATTTTAATATCAGAGAATTTATACAGTACACAGCCTGAAATTTTTACTCTTCACAGACAAGAAACCATATAGAATGATATAAATATCAGAACCCCAAAGATCTCCTTCCCCCACACAAAGCATAAGTATCAATCCTCCCTGTCCCCCTTCTACGCCAGCAGAAGCACCCCCCCCCACTCACCCACAACCAAGCAATAGCATATGCCCCCCTCCAAAATAGATCTTGATCTAAAGTTCATCAGAATTACAGTCCATAAACAGGCATTTTGATATCTCAGACAGGCTCTCTATTACCAGTGCGGGAGGGAGTGATCAGCGATCACTCTTGCAACAACAGGAGCGGAGATCAGCAACTCACAGTTCTGATGTTACAATCTTCCCTGTCACTTCTCCAAGTACCTCCCCCCACCCCCCCCCCCCCCGGTCTTGGGGACCAACAGGCTCTCATTCTCCATCAAGACAGGGGTTGCTCAAGTACAGAGGCCTTCCAATAGCAGCGCATGCTGCCTGCTGTCCTGATAGTTCAGTCTCCCATAATGTTTAAGTCAGCAAAATTGATGAAGAGTGAGGTTGTCTACGGGGCCACTCCTTGAAGCCATACGTCTTCCAGGCCATTTTTGGAAATAGTGAAGCACCAGGCTTCACAGCCAGTCCAAATACCCACCACTTGCAAAGAACTGCAGTTTGAACTGCGATCATGGACTCCGGCAGAACCTCAACCACCTTGAATCATAGTTTCCCCCACTACTTATAAGGTCGGGATATGAGTGTATGGCCAAGCCTTCTGGAACTGAGTAGTTCTGAACTGATATTGGTTATTCAAATATAATTCTGCCTACCAGAAATAAAAATGCCACAAGGGGTGAAGTCAAACATTGAAGGAATCAAAGTACATTTATTCTCAAAGAATTTATGCTGTAGACAACTCTGAGATTCTTCTTCCTCACAGACAGTCACAAAACAAAGAAGAACCTGTTTAAACAAAATAAAAAAACCATCACCCCCACCCAAAAAGAAACAATTGGGCGAATAGCAATAAATAAAAATAAAGCATGATGTAAAAACACAATCAAAAGGCATATTTCAGTTCCACTCAGTGATTATTATCTGCAGGCTGACTGGATTCAAAATTGCTCAAAAAAGCAACCTGAAAACAAGAACACATCATAAAATGTGAATCAGAGTCCATAATCCACAAACTGCATTGATTAAACCTTGCCCCAGCATTGACAGCATTGGTGGAGAAACGGAGAAGAGAGACCATCACATGCAGATACCTTCCTCTGGCAGCAGCAAGTGAGAGGCTGGCAGACAGTGCTGAACACTCGTCCTCCACACGTGCCTCGATGATTTCAATCTTCTTTGGTGCTTAGGTCGGCGAGAGATGGAGTTCATTATGCACCTATGCCCCGTATCCAGGCTTTCTGGCCTCTATGCCACACACTTAGCTCACAGTCTTGTGGTACACTCTTGGAGACAAAGCGCCTGATTGACCCAAAAACACACTTCTAGAGATTAGATAACAGGCTTTTACAGTAGTAGAACCACATCTGAAATAAAAAGACATAAAAGAAGTGAAAGGAATTGCTCCATGACCCATCTTGAGGATGTTGCCCTTTGTAGTGTTGTTCACTGGCACCATCTTTAAAAAACTTTCAAACCATAGATTTACTAGGACTGACACTGCTTTACACTGCAACTGAAATTCCTGGCAGTTCTATGTGAAAAGGCTGGTATTTTCTAGTTTAGCAGTTAGTCTGTATGATCACAGATCACCTGAACTTGCTGGCAGCTCCTCACCACTACTATTTTAACTATGCTGTTGTGGAACTTCTGCTTTCCTCAAAATAGGCACAGTTTCTGGGTTATTTCTTCTATTGGTGAACGAGTGGCACAAAGTCCCAATTGCTCATGAAAATACTGTGGTTTCAGTGATGATCGACAACATGGAGATTCATGGTGAATTGTTGACAGAAACTCCTGGATTCCATTGTCACAACATATAGGAAGTGAAGAACAGGTATGAATACTTGTAGGTCTTTTTCGGTTTGGAAATCAGTCACTTGGGGTGCTATAGGTATTAGTGCTGGGTTCTCAAATATATGCTATCTATATTCATGACCTAGATGACGGAACCAAATGTACTTTAGGAAATTTGCTGATGATACAAAGAAAGATATTAGAACTGTAAAGAAGCTGGGAGGCATAAGGGGAGATCAGGAAAGCTGATGTTGAGATCAAGATCAGGTCGGCCATTAGGTTACTCAGTAATGGAGCAAATGTAAGGGACCAATTAGCCTATTCATTTTCTTACATCCTTATGAATATTTCTCTCAGTTCTTTGGAGTATTGATGGCATAGCTGGGAGCTTTGCATCATTACTGCCAAATCCAGGTCAGTGTCAAAAGGACTAAGCCAAGTATGAAATATTAAGCTGTTTTAACATAGTCTGTTGATATGAGCAGGTTCTTTTAGTTCAATCAGTGCAACATGCCTTCACATAATTTCAACTAAACACAGAAATGACATGTTTTAATGGAGATAAGCGCTCCCACAAGTCATGGATCTCATTAAAGTTCTGCAGTCCAGCTACATCCAGCTGTGAACAGTAGTGAATCATTGAAAAGCTAACAGGGAGGGAAGGAGTACCGGAAAAAAACCCTGCTCTGCACTGATGGAGCCCAACAAGGTGAACACATAAGTTGAGACTGAAGTATTTTCAACCATCTTCAGCAGGTAGATGTGATCAAAAGTTTCAGTTGTGACAAGGTTCCCACTTCTCACTCTGCCTCTCCCATATAGCTATGACACTACAATCTGCCCAGTGGAATGTTACTGAAAATACACTGCTCGATATAAACAGAAGAATTCTAATCTAATCCTTCGCTACTCCTTAGCTTTCTCCCAACCATCAGCAAAGGGACTGCATCAGTGATTGATAGTGCTTTGAAGTCCTACAAACTCACAAATAGCCAGTCTGTTTTGCTAGGACTACTTGGCTTCAAAACAAATCAGGTAAACCTGAACTCGAGAGACCATTTGGGTGTGAACTCTTCATAACTGGAATCTTACCTTGTTCAAAAGAAGATGGTGTGATTGTTGGAAGTTAATGTCTGATGACATATATGCACTTTGATAATAAGTTTACTTTGAACTTTGAAGTCAGGAGTGGGATGGCTCACTCCTTACCTAGGTAAGTTCTTCTCTGGTAACACTTAACATAATTACACAAATTGCTGGCAGAACTCAACAGGTTAGGCAGCATCTATGGAAATGAATAAACAGTCTGCATTTCAGGTCAAGACCCTTCTTCAGGACTGGAAAGGAAGAGGGAAGATGTCAGTATAAAAAGGTAAGGAGGATTAGCTAGAAGGTAATAGGTGAAACCAGGTTGGGTGGGAAAAGTGTAATGGCTGGAAAAGGTCTTTGATAAGAGGGCAGAGCAGACCATGAGAGAAAGGGAAGAAGGTTGGGCACCAGGGGGAGGTGATAGGAAAATGAGCAGAAAAGGTAAGAGGCTAGATGGGAAATAGAAGAAGAGAGAGGGGAAAAATTAGGAGAAATTGATGTTCGTGCCATTTGGTTTTAGGCTACCTTGATGAAATATGAAGAGTTGCTCTTCATATGGAGACAATGGACTGACATATCAGAACAACTTAACATAGTTGACACTATCCAGAACAAAGCCTTCTATTAATCACAGCTCCATCTGCTGCCTTGAATAGTCACTCAGAATCAGAATCAGACTTTAATCGACAAGTACCTGTACACATACAAGGAATTTACTTCCGGCAGATGTTATCTCTCTGCTCATAACAATAATAATGATAAATATAAATGAAAATATAGATTATACATACAAGTAGTGCAATCCAAGTAATAGTTAGCCGACAGTTAACAGGCACTCTGTCATTTGTGCCCTTTGGAGGCCCTCTAACAACTTGCCATTAATCCCTCACAGTGGAATCAAACGTTGCTGATTTGATGTCTCCATTGTCATAAACAAGTTATAACTAAATGAAATGAATTCAAAGGAAATTAACACTCACACCTTTTAGGAAGAATGCTTCCCTCAAAAAAAAAATTCTCTATTAATGAATTCTGTCATCTCACTGGGAGAATTTGACAGTAGTTGATGGATGTGTGTTGCTATCCAAAGCTATATTGTAATGTTAATACATTTACCAAACCAATACCTGGGGTGTATAAGCAGAGACTGGGTCAGTTATGTCCCTGATCATGGAATTTAGAAGAGTGAGGAAAGATCTCATAGAAGTAGGCTAAAATGTTTGTTTCAATGCTAGGAATACTATGGGTAAGGAGATGAACTTAGAGCATGAATCAGCACATGGCATTACAATGTTGCCATTACAGACACTGAGATTGGCTACTCAGTGTTCCTGAGTTTTGTTTTAGACATGGTAGCGTGGCGGGGGTGGGGGGGGGCAGAGAAAGGTGGAAGGCTTGTACACCTGTAAAGAAGGATGTCACAATGGTATTCAAAAGAGGACACACTGGAGAGCTCACTTCCAGTAATTTGGGTGGAGCTCAGAAATAGGGACAAATGTGCTGATAGTATTGTAACACAAGCCTCCCATTAGCCACTGCCAGTTGAAGGAGCAGATATGTAACAAGATTGACAGTGAGGGACTAACTTCCCCAGTATTGACTAACTTGAAACTTTATGTGGAGAGTCCAACTAGATGAGAAAACAAACTGGACCTAGTTTTGTGAAGTGAGCCAAGCCAAGTTACAGACCCAAATTGTGGCTGAACATTTTGAGAACGGTTATCACATCTCATCACGTTTTAAGATGGTTATAAATAATGGTAAAACTGGATCTTGAGGGAAAGTCCTAAATTGGTGGAGGGAAAATTATGACAGGCTAACAAGAGCTGAGGGGCATCTCCCACAATCCTCAACTTCTATGTCCTCCATGCCTTGCTCCACTATGAAAACCTTCCATCTTTTCCCCAGTTCTGAAGAAGGCTATTGACCCAGAAGATACACTCCTCCTTCAGATGTTGTTTGACCAGCTGAGTTCATCTGACTTCTATTGTAGCATTCTCTTCATGCACAGCTCACATTTATAAACATGTTCATAGAATTATATAAACAGGAAGGTAAGACTGTTTACAACCTTTTACAATTATTCATGAAATCACTTTCCATTACATTTTTAGACACCATTTCTATTCCTAGTCAGAACAGTGGCTTTGCCCATCTTGTCAATGCCAGTGTTGTACATATCATCACTAATCCCATTTACCAACGTTAGGCCCATACCCTTCTATGACTTGGTGATTCAGTTATTTGGGAAGGTGCTACTTAAATGTTGTCACATTATCTGCCTCCACCACGTCTTAAGCATCACATTCCAGATTCAAAATGCCCACTGTTTTGGAAAAAACTTCCCCTCAGACACCCTTGACACCTCCTACCTTTCACCTTACACCTATACCCACTTACTTCAGACAACTCTACTAGGGAAACGAGAAGTGCCTTTCTATCTCATTTCCTTTCATAATTTTACATTCTTCTTTCAGGTCAGTCAACAGCCTTCTCCACTCCATTGAGAAGAAAACAAATCCAGTCTATCCATTCACAAACAAGAGAAAATCTGCAGATGCTGGAAATCCACACACACAATGCTGGAGGAACTCAGCAGGCCAGGCAGCATTAAGGTCCTGCTGAAGGGTCTTGGCCTGAAATGTCAATGGTACTCTTTTCCATAGAGGCTGCCTGGCCTGCTGAGTTCCTCCAGCATTTTGTGTGTGTTGCCAGTCTGTCCATTCTTGCATTATAACTGTAATGCTCTTAACTAGGCAACATCTTGGTGAATTTCCTTTGCAGCTTCTCCAAAGCAATTAAATCCTTCCCGTACCATGGTGGCCAGAACTGCACCCAATACTCCAGGTGTGGTTTAACCAGTGATTTATAAAGCTGTAATATGATACTCTATTCTACAGGATCCCCTTAGCCACCTTCTCCACCTTATCCACCAAATATTACCACTTTTAGGATCTATGGACTTGGATCCAAGTTTTCCTCTGTTTATTATACTCCCATGGGCCGTACCATTTACTGTGTACATCCTATTATTGTTTTCTTATCAAAGACATTGCCTTGCTTCTTTTCATTGTTAAATTCATTTGTCATTGCTCTTCACAGTTTTCCAGCTGATCTACATTACATTGCAGTCATAGACAAACCTCATCACTTAATTACTTCACTATAATGAATAATCTCATTATTTATCATAGGCTGTACATTCACATCAAAGTTTCCCATGGGTATTACAAAAATCAAGATTCCCATCACTGATAACTGTGGGACACCAATGGTTACAGACTTCCAATTAGACAACCTTTCACCGCCACAACCTCTGCCTTGTATTGCCACACCAATTTTGGATCTGATTTGCCGCTTGTCCTGAATTCCCTGGGGTCTAACCATCTGGACCAGTCAACCATATTAGGACCTTGTCAAAAACATTACTAAAGTCTATGTAGATAATTTCAACAATGCTCCCTTCATCAATATCCTTAGTTATCTCAGGAGAAATTCAAATTACAAAGCAGAATCTAACTTTGAACAAAGTTATGGTGACTGCCCCCAATCAAACCCTACATTTTCAAGTATAGATTATTTGGAAACAATTCTAAGGGACATAAGTAATTTCCTTGCCACTGATGGAAAACTCACTGGCCTACAGTTATCTGGCTCATCTGCGTTTCCCTTCTTGAACAAGTGAACAACCTTTGTGTTCCTTCAGTTATCCAGTACTTCACCCACGGCTAACCAAGACACAAGAATGTCTGTTGGAGCCCCAGCAATCTCGTCCACCATCTCCAATAATAGTGTTGGGAATCATCTCTTTCGAGCTCTGGATTTATCCATCAAGACATTTATTTCTCAGTGCTACCATGCTCCAGTGTAACACAGCCCTCGCCTTGAACTTTCCTACAATATTCTTCTCCCTGGTGAATATAAATGAGCATTCATTGAGAACCTCACCCACACCCTCCCCCTTAGATTCATGCACAGATTGCCACATGATCTATTAATGCCTACTCTTTCCCTTGTTACTCTCTTTCTCTTTCTAATTGAATGCCTTGGGATTCACATTAACGTCTGCCAGTGATACTTAAAGGCCCTTTTGCACTGCTAATTTACTACTTGAGTATTCTAAATTCTCAGTGTTCTGCTGTTTTCTGTTGCCATGATGTGCATTCATTTTAATCCTTATCAACTACTCAAATCCTTTGTTATCCAGGATCTCTTAAATAGTGCCTTTCACTCTTGCTGGATGTTATTTTACCATAGTACCCTAATGTCTTTGAACTCAGTCAACAGAATAATCTCCAACACTGAATACTTGGATATTCCTTTAACGAAGATGTACTGTACTGTAACTTCAGCTAGTCATTATATGAGAAACTTCTTAAGGTTGTTATAGGGGGGATACATTCCCACTACCTATTAAATGATCACAACGATGAGCATTTCCAATACCCTCTGACAATAGGCATCCATTAGTCTCTTGAGACCATGGATTTGCGCCTTGTAAGGTTTCCAGGGTGCAGGCCTGGACGGGGTTGTACAGGAGACTGGCAGTTGGCCAAGCTGCAAGCCTTACCCTCTCCACACCACCGATGTTGTCCAAGGGAAGGGCAATAGGACCCAAGCAGCTTGGCACCGGTGTCATTGCAGAGCAATGTATTAAGTGCCCTGCTCAAGGCACGAACACGCTGCCTCAGCTGAGGCTTGATCCAGTGACTTTCAGATTACTAGTCCGATGCCTTATCCACTAGGCCACGTGCCAAGACACCCTCTGACAACCAAGTCAAGATCTTGGCATTCATACATGGCTCAGCTACACATGAACCATTTCTACTGACAGGAGAAGGGGCAAAGGTGGGTTACTGGCACCTTAAAACCAATCGTTTCAGGCAGATGGGGCTTGTCAGTCATAGTTGGCAGCTCAACTAGGAAAAGGAAAACTCTGATCTCAATATCTATACACACTCATGTGAAGGTTTTGGGAGTAAACCCTGAGGAAATATCTGGAGCTGGAGTTCCTAAGGCAATCTTACATTTAGTTCAATGCTGACTGGCTGCTGGTGCCAAGCTGTATCGGTCTCTGTTGTTCCTTTGGATTCATCAGCTGCGTGGTGGTGGGGGCTCCTATAAGTGCATCAGCTTGCTCTTGGGTGGCATGCGTCTCTGGCTTGTGTATCATGTAGACAGCTGAGACACAGCATCCATAGTTGACCCCAATCATCAGATGTTCTCAAGAGAAGCCTAAATGCCCTAAGGACGGATGGGAAAGGCAATAAATCCAACGAGCTCATCAGTGATGCCAATATTTCAGTAACCTGTCTAGAGTCTGGCTTGACAATAATGGCAGCATTATTGTAAGGGCATGATTGTACAGTGATGAGACTTTATTGTAAAGTCACATTATTGTAAGACTGAGCCACTGTATAATGCAACCTTTCCAGAGAGAATCACACTCTCAATATGATTCCCTTGTCCACTTGTCCATTCTTACTGATCACTCTTCTGGCACATATCCTTGCAAGTGTGATAAATGTTCCACGTGCACCTGCACCTCCTCCTTCATCACCGTTCAGGGCCCCAAACACTCATTCCAGGTAAGGAAGCACACCACCCGTGAGTTTGCAGGGTTTATCTATGGTATCCAATGCCTCTGCTGTGGCTTCCTACACATCAGTGAGACCTGATGCAGTTATGGGATCACTTTGTTAAGCATCTTTGCTCTGTCTGTCACAAAAGGTAGGGTCCCTGGTGATCACCCATTTCAATTCAACTTCCCATTTCATTCTGGTATGTCTAGCCATGGCCTCCCCAGCTGCCAACACCTCATATGGATTCCAACCAGATGGGATGAACAGCAATTTTTCTATCTTCCAATAATTACTCCTCATTCTCTCTTTTTTCATTCCCCATTCTGGTTCCTCTCTCACTCCTTTTGTCCTCACCTGACTTACAGAGTTCCTCCAGCATTTTGTGTGCATTGCTTAAGATTTGCAGCATCTGCAAAATCTCCTGTTTGTAGTTGTTCTTCACCTCTGTATATTCTAAAAGAAATTATTGGCACTCGACCAGTTTTACGAATATTAAATTTTGTTTTATGTGCACTTGCAAGAGGGCTGCATTTTCTATGGGTGACAGCTAATTATTTTTGCTCTAAGTAATTGTCTTCATCTCATTAAAGTTAAACAGGACAAATGCATTCACTGCAGTGAGTCAAAATGATTAGCATTTGCAAATAAATGTAGCATTCTGGTTGGTCAGGTGTTACTTCCCACATTAAAACCAACCTGGGCTTTCTAACAAGATTCTTTGTCAACCACCAATTAATCTCTGGGATGTCATGTGCAAGTGTATTTTGTAACCGCTTGTGAATGCAGATTCAATTGAAAAGGATCAGAAAAGTAACATTTCAATTTCTAAACAATTCTCCAAATGGGAAGAACCATTATACTTTGGATGGAATTTGAAAACAGTGATCAGGGAGTTAGTCCTCCGCAGTGCATTTTCCTGCAGTGCAGTTTTTTGTTGTTGATCATTTTATCTTTTCTCTTGTAGTACATAGAACATGGAACTGAACAACACAGTTCAAGCCATTTGGCCCATTATGTTGTGCTGATCTGCTCCACAAAGTCGGCATCCATTATTAAAGATCCTCCCATCTGAAACCTGCCCTCTTCACGTTTCTACCATCAGGAAGAGGTACAGTAACCTGAAGACTCACATTCAGTGTTTTAAAAACAGACTTTTTCACTTCTGCCATCAGATTTCTGAACAGTCCATAAAGCTGTGAACGCTATTCCCATTATTTGTCTTTTGCACTGCTTATATATTTTGTAATTTACAGTAATTTTTATGTCCTGCAGTGTACTGCTGCTGCAAAGCAACACATTTCAAGACACATGTCAGTATACGAAACCTAATTCTGAGGGTTATTGATGGACTTGTGTAAAAGTAGATGAGTTATATGGCTAGAAAGAAATAAGGAATAAGGGAAAAGGATACTAATAGCATTGCACCCTAGGCAGATAACATGGACTGATGGGGCACAAAAGCATGTCCTCTGTTGCTGTAAGATTGTTATTGTTAATTTCATTGAAATCATATCAAATTTGACATCTAATGATCTAAGTGCATTTGAGAATTGCTAAATGCTGAAACAGCAAATTTTATTGAAATTAAACAAAATTGATGGGGACCTTGAAGGGTAAAGTGAAGGACAGGAATTTGCATTCTTTTGTGGTTGCTTTATAACCATTTTGGATTAAATCAGCTGATTTTTGTTAATAAATATTTGTGCAAGCTGTTTGCTTAATTAGCAGCCTCAACCGTGGTGCTGTTAATTGAGTATTGTGGTACAAAATGAGTTAGGGACTGCAGGAATTTGATTTCAAAAAATGTTTGTAAAATTATCTATAATCCACAAGAGAGAATTGTGCAGCGAGTAATTGTAATTTAAAAAGTAGAAATTTCTGATAACTTTAAAAGGCCAAATTAAGATCTGCAAGCTTTGGAAGAATCATTTCAATCTCGTCATGATCTCATTTTAAGTCAGTTTCCTTCCAGAAGCATATCTAATTGTCACCTGTATAATTGTGTCCTTTTTGCTTCAGTAGCTTTCCTTAATAACTCAGAACATAGCCCTTGGGTTGAAGGCATTCTTCCTAATCAATGAGGTAGGAAGAAACTTTAGAAATCTACACAGAGTGGCCACTTGATTAGATAGAGGAGGGAACCTTATGTGGTCTTCTGCCGCTGTAACTCATCCACTTCAAGATTCAACATGTTGTGCATCCAGAGATACCTTTTTGCTCACCACTATTGTAATGCGTGGTTATTTGAGTTACTGTCACCTTTCTGTTAGCTGGCAGCTGTCTGGCCAATCTTCTTTAACTTCTTTCATTAAAAATGCCTTTTTATCTACCGAACTGCTGCTTACTGAATGTTTTTTTACTGTTCTCTGAAAATTCTAGAGACCGTTGTGCATGAAAATTCCAGGAGATCAGCAACTTCAAACTAGTCTATATGGCACCAGCAATCATTCCTTAGTCAAAGGCATTTAGATTTCTTCCCCATTCTGATGTTTGGACTGAGCAACAACCGAACTTCTTGACCATGTCTGCTTGCTTTTATGCATTGGGGGTGCTGCCACGTGATTAGCTGATTAGTTATTTGATTCAATGAGCAGGTGTACCAAGTAAAGTGGTCAGTGAGTGAAAAGATAGACTCAGAACATAGAACAAACTCAACTGCTCTGCATTTGGGTCTATGTCCCTCTTGAGCAACCTCCTATATCAGTTTATTTATTTATTTCAAATTATGCTATTCCTCTCTTAACTGGGATGTAACAAAACCAGGGCAGAAAATGGCTAGCATGAGAGGGCACAGTTTTAAGATGCTTGGAAGTAGGTACAGAGGAGATGTCAGGGGTAATTTTTTTACGCAGAGGATGGTGAGTGCATGAAATGGGCTGCTGGCGACGGTGGTGGAGGGGGATATGATAGGGTCTTTTAAGAGACTCCTGGACAGGTACTTGGAGCTTAGAAAAATAGAGGGCTATGGGTAAGCTTAGGTAATTTCTAAAGTAAGTACATGTTCAGCACAGCATTGTGGGCCAAAGGGCCTGTATTGTGCTGTAGGTTTTGTGTTTGTATGTTTTCTAAATTCACTTTGACTATTTTTTTGCAGTAAGAGCCCCACTCTAATGATATCTTCTGGATAAAGAAATAAAAGCAGAAAACTCCTTTCCTCTGGGTTTTCTCCAGGTGCTACAGTTTCCTGCCACATTCCAAAGACGTGCGAGTTAGTATGCCACCAACTTGTTAACACTATGCTGGCGATGGAAGCATGGCGATATATGTGGGCTGCCCCCCAGAACATCTCTGATACAAACAGCATTTTCACTGTATGCTTTGATGTTTTGATGAATTGTACATGTGACAAATACAGCTGATCTAAATGCAAGTCAGGCAGCATCTTTGGAAAGAAACACAAAGTTAATATTTCTGAGCAAAGGCCCCCCATACTCCACCCCAGTATGGAGTGGAACTTGTTCCTCAATAACCCCACACACCAATGCTTGGTTTAGGTTTCTCTTGCATTACTGTACTTCGGATCTCATCATGGCTTTGACTTAAACATTGTTTAAAGGGCTAAATCCCAGAGTGACTGCTTTGCAAAGCAACTTTTGACTAGGCGTGGCATCAAGGAACTCGAGCAGGAATTAAATCAAAGGTTGTAGGCATGCCATGTTGGTACTGAAATGTATGTTGATTGTAACCACAAATGACAACTTTCAGTGTACGCTTCCAGGCATGTGCGATAAATAAATCTGAATCTGCAGATTGTTGCTTTGGTATTGGTTCGTTACTGTCACATGTATGAGGAGACAGTGAAAAGCTTACCTTCCATACTGTTCAGACAGTGCATTGAGCAAAAATAAGGTAAAACAATGACAATGCAGAATAAAGTGTAAAAACTACTGAAACAGTGCAGTCAGATGGACCGCAGAGAGAGGTGACAGTTCAGCTCAAGCTCAAACAAAACAGTCAAGAAAAACAGCAGGAAAAATGTCCAACTGTATAAGATGCGACAAGTCTCCATTCCACGCCAAAGTGCTCTGTCCAGCAAAAGAAGTGAAATGCCACCAGAGCAATGGAGTTAGCCATTATAAAAGCCTCTGTCAACTCAAAAGCAGTTATTCAGGGGGTCAAGGAGTACCATGATTCAGATGTTGAGAGAGCTTTCCTTGGGGCCTTAAATTCAAATAGACAAGGCTGATGTACCACAGTTCAGTTGCAATATGAGATAGTGACATTCAAAATAGACACTGGGGCAGATGTCACAGCCATCCCCAAATGTCTGTTCACAAAACTGGTGAAGAAAACCGACATTACGCTAAACCCAACAAAGAAAATGCTCATGGGGTCAGGGAAGCATAAGCTCAGTGTGAAAGGAATGCGTATGACTTCCATCCGTAAAAATGAGAAGCAGTTAAAAGATGATGTCTATGTTGTTCAGAATCTCTTCGCTCCACTTCTGGGACAACAAGCCATTGAGAGGCTGAACCTCATTGTAAGGTTGAATTCACTAAGTAATGTTCAATGGCAGGAGAAGTACCCAGAGCTGTTTGCAGCCTGGGATTGTGGTGAATTACATATACCTGTCTGGACACGCCCCCTGCTGACTGCTCCTGTGGCTCCTCCCACAGACCCCGGTATAAAGGTGATCAAGGCCTGAGCCCAGCCCAGGAAGTAGTATGGTGGTCACTCACTGCTTGTTCCTTCTTCCAGTCAATAAAAGCTGATATCTCGCCTTTACGTCTCAGAGTGAGTTATTGATGGTGCATCAGGGGTACTGAAAGAAGAGTACCTTATTCAACTGAGGGCAGGAGTGAGCACAGCGAAGTGTATAGCAGTCCCATTGATGAACAAAGTCAAAGCTGAACTTGAGAGAATAGAGGCACCTGACATCATAACTAGAGTAAATGGATCTACCGACTGGTGTGTTCCTGTTCCCAAACCAGATAGCACAGTGAAGAGCTGTGTTGATCTAACAAAATTAAGTAATGCAGTGAGGCAGGAGAAGTTTATTCTACCCTCTGTTGAGCACACATTAGGTATGCCTGGTGGAACAAAGTTTTTCACCAAACTCAGGGTTCTGGCAGATCTGTTTAGCTTCTGAGTCACAGAAGCACACAGCCTTTGTCACACCATAAGGATGCTTTGCCTTCTCCTAAGCCCCTGAACTCTTTCAGATGAGGATGAATGAAATTTTGAAGGGAATGGAAGGTGTGGTCTGCTCTATGGATCTTCGTCATCTTCGGAAGCTCAAGTGAGGAGCATGACAAAAAAGTGGAAGCAGCTTGGAGAAACTGAAACAGGCTGGAATCATCCTGAATGAAAAGTCATGTGAACTTGCAAAGTTGGAGGTGAAGTTCTTAGGCCACCAACTGTCCTCGGAGCGAGTGCAACCAGATTTAGACAAATTGGCAGGAGTTTGGAACATGGAACAACCTACAAATGTATTAGAGCATGATAAACCAGCTGGGAATGTTCATTCCAGATTTGGCAGAGAAAACGAAGCCACTATCTGACCTCTCTCAGGTAAACTTTTGGACCCTGGGACACACTGCAGGAAAAGTCATTCTCATCTCTCAGAGCTCATCTCTTCACCAACATTAATGTTCTTTGCTCTGAACAAGACAACTAAGGCCTCAGCAGATGTCTCTTCCTTTAGCCTAGGGCAAGTAAACTGCAGTGGTGCACGTGTCAAGAGAGCTGACTCCCACTGAACATGCTCAAATTGAAATAGAGACACTGGCTCTCATGAGGGTTTGTGAAGGCTTCAGCTGCTACTTGAAACAGACCGCAAGCCACTTGTCAACCTCCTCGGCTCGAAACACTTGAATGATTTACCTCCATGTCTGCAAAGATTCAGAATGGGCTTATGCAATAGTGTTATAACATTGAAAATGTCCCCAGCATACCTTTCACAATACTTGACATTCTGTCAAGGATGACTTACAAGAATGAATGGATGGAGGCTGACTCTGCCCTCATGGAAGATACATCTTCGCTCAATTACATGAAACCTTTTCTGCATCACAGAGTAAACCAGATGAAATTCGCACTGAGTCGAAATAGGACAAATCTTGCAGCAAGGTCTTGCAATACTGAGCATGAATGGCCAGCTGTTCCAAAATTCCTTATTGGTTGGAAAGAGACACACTCACTATTCTTGATAGTTTGCTGCTAAAGGGCTTCAGACACATCATTCCTGTTTCTATGCACACCAAAATCATTAGTCAAATCCACCAAGGTCATCATGAAGGCATCAAAAAATTTTGCCTAAGAGCAAGGCAATCCAGGTGGTGACCTGGTCTGAGCACACAGCTGGGAGATTATGTTAAGCAATGTGAAGCATGCAGAAAACTGAATTAGAACCATCCTGAACCTTTCTGTTGAGGTGTCCAAACTGTCCTCTTGATCCTCAGCAGCAGTTATATAGCACCAGAAAGCTCTATTCGCTTATCATGGAATACCAAACACTTGTGTCAGATGACGGTTCACAACTCAGCTGCTCAGAATTCAAAGCCTTTGCTAAGGTCTATGAGTTCAAACAGCAGACAGCAGTCCATGGTACTTACAGTCAAATGGAGAAGCCAAAAGCACAGTGCAAACTGGTGAGTCTCCTACTGAAGGCAAAAGACGTCTACAAAGCACTGCCAGCTTATCTTGTGACTGGCTACAGTCTATCGGAGGTGTCAATGGGCCAGAGTCTGTTCTTTTCCATCTCCAACCTCGCTGACTGGACTTGATAAAGTGAGACATTTTGAGATAACACAGCATGAGAAAATGGAGAGCATGTGTGGTACAGACATAGAGCAAATCCTTTGCCACTGCTCAGGAGTGGTGAAGCCATTTGGGTTTCAGACCAATCCAGCAAAGGAAGAATAGTCTGGCAGTATGCACCACAATTGTTTGAGGTCAGAACATCACAAGGGGAAATCAAAAGAAAAAGGTGTGCCCTCATGTGCCTTCAAATTCTATGAATGGGAGAGGAAGAGATAGTGTCCCAATCCTGATGACAAGGACCACTCACCTGTTCAAGAATCTCCATCTACTCCAACACTGCCAGGAACCTGTACCAGAAATGGTTATTTATTTGTCCCACCACAGAGATGTACTCCACAGCCTAATAGCTTAGTGCAAGTGACTAAAGAGGCAGAATAATCATCTCACTTTGCCGGAGTGTTCAGGTAGCCTAATTTGACCTCCATTAGATTTAGTGCTGTGTGTGAAGTGAACTGAATCACTCAATTTCAGTGTAGTTCTATAGATGATAAGTGCATACCTAGTTTCTCTATATTTTTTTCAAGGAGGGGAGATGTTGTGCTAGTTACTAGTGTTAGTCCAATGCTACTCAGTTAGCCACTCCCACATGGGAGGAGTTCACATACTATACAAGTAGAGTATCAATGAAGTTCAGTGGAATATCCTGCAGGCTGACCTCCTGGCGAGCTCTGCACTCTCCCTCAATATCGAACACAACAATAACAAGGTAAATTGTCTGGCCAAGGGTCCATCTTATCGTACAAAGGGTCCATTAATGAGCCTGGTAACAGTGGGATAGAAGCTCTCCTTCATCTTGTTTGTATGTGCTTTCAGGGTTTTGTACCTTCTGCCTAATGGGAGAGGGGAAAAGAAAGAATGTCTGGAATCTCATTGTCAGAGATCAATCTAGCACCAGGATATCACTACATGGATTGCTTAAAACCGTGTCCCAAGATCAGCCATCTTTAGTTGTCCCAAAAATGACCTTCCTTCCATCGTAAGATCAGAATGGGACATTCAATGGTGATAACACAATGCTCAATTTAATTATCCATTCATTGACATTAGAGAAAGGCAGCATGGATTTATTTAAGACAAACTGTATTTAATTTAGTAGAGAAATGGATGAGAAGTTGATATGGTACACACAAACTTCCAATGATATCAGATAAATTGCTCCATAGTGGCTGCACAATGAGGCCAAACTGAAGCTGGAGGAGCAACATCTCAAATTCCTCCAACCTGATGCCATGAACATCAATTTCTATAACTTCTGGTAATTGCTCCACCCTTCCCCCTCCCCCTTTCCCACCTCTTCTCTTCTCCTCACCTGCCCATCAGCTGCGTCTGGTTCCCCATTTCCTTTCCTTTATTCCATGGTCCACTGTCCTTTCTCATTAGATTCCCTTTTCTTCAACTCTTTACTTCTTCCATCAATTGCCTCCCAGCTTTTTACTTCATCTTTTCTTCTGCACCTACCCACTTTACCCCTCACCTAGTCTCACCTATCACCTGCCAGCTTGTACTCCTGCCCCTTTCCCATCTTCTTACTCTGGCTTCTGCCAACTTCCTTTCCAGTCCTGATAAAGGGTCTCAGCCCAAAAGGTTGACTGTTTATTCCCCTCCATAGATGCTGTCTGATTTGCTGAGTTCCTCTGGCATTTTGTGTGTGTTGCCTATGATGGGTTTGTTGTTAAGTCCGAGGGTCATAAACAGGGCTGTAGCACCATGGATAGAAGATTAGCCAAGTACCTGGAAGCAAAATAGTAGTGGAAGAAGGGAAATATCCTGTGGGGTTCCCCAAGGATCAGTACTTTCATAAATGAAAATTAATATTTTGGACTTGTGTGTTCCTTATCTGCAAATGAAACCAAGCTTTAAATGTAATTGACTCTGAGGAGATAGCAATCGGAACAAAAACAGTTGACGGTGACAATCCAAAGGAAAAGCACAAAACCCTCCCTGTAAAAGTTGACTCATTTTCTTTCCCCACAAATACTGCCTAATGTACTAAGATTTCTGTTTTTGTGAGGGGGCTAGTCAAGCTGGGAAGGACAGGCTGGTGGAATGGACAGAGAGGTGGCCGGTGAAACTTAATACTCAGCAGTGGGAAGTGTTGCATTTGGTTGAAGGAATTGGGTCATATAGGGGACATAGCTTAAAAGTGGTACAAGAACAGAGATGCATGGGGCATTTGTGCATGGTTCATTTGAAGTGAGAGGGCACATTGAGAAAATGTTTAAAAAGCATGCAAGATCCTGGACATTATAAATAGAAGTACAGAATACAAGAACAAAGAAGTTATGACAAACTTTTATAAAGAATGGTTTGCCACAACAGAAGTATTATGCTTACCTCTAACGGCTATACATGAGGAAAAAGGTGAGAAGGTATAGAAGTCATTGACAAAATGGTCCTGGAGGTGAAGGGCTTTACTGATGTGGATGGAATTTCAAAGGACAGGATGTGTGACTCAATGGATTGCTGATATATACAGCCAGTTTGGAGTGACAACTGAACGGACTCTTTCTTTGCTGAAGCCATTCTGTGTTTCAGCCTTGTCCTTGCCTGTGATGATGTGTGAACTGTTCCCATAAGTAAGAAGGGATTGATGTACCCTGACATGTACAGTACCTGTTATGTTTGAACTGTGTACAAGCTGTGAGGGGGGCTGCAGGGCTGTGTGAGGTGCAACAGAGCTTATGGACATTTGCTTTGATTCCTAATTGATAGCGATCTTTTGGTGGATGGCAGGGGTGTGATGCACTGAGCAGCTTTTGAGGCTGCTGATGCTTTTGGTCAGAGATGGCTGCTGGAGGTGATCGATGGACATAAACTATTGCACATAAGGCTATTGAACTTTTATACCAGTGGAGCTTGGTGGTGCAATGTGCTACAGATTCCTGAAACTTGGCTTCTTCCATTGACTGCCACAGCTCTCTAACTCCTCCACAGCCGTCTTGCTTCACTTAGACAGAACATTTTTCCCCCTTTGTACTTCTCCATCAATGCCTCTGTAGCCTGCTACTATCCATCCCATTACCCAAGGTCTGAAAGTCATCTAGAATTCATTATTTCTTTCAGCTGTTGCCACAATCACAATATATAACCTCATTTTTCCAGACTCCAGTCATATTGGTTCACTTAACTCAAACCTCTCATCCAAGTGATGAAGATCATCCAAAGAGAAATTGTTACAATGCTAATCAAACTGGCAAAAAAAATAACTAAACAGCAAAAATATATGTCTGGATATTGATATAGAAATTGCATTCCTATTTCCCCAGTTTTCGTGAAAAGCCATTGATGTGAAATGTTGACTCTCATTCCACAGATACTGTTGAGTTTTTCCAGCAACTTCTGCATTTATTTCCAGTTTCCAGCATCATTTTTTACATTAGTTTTTGCTTTTTATCATCTGGCATTTTAGAAGAGCAGGAGAGGATTTGATTGAAACATAAGGGAAACAGGGAGGATGGATTTGGAAAGTGGCAGAACTCGTAGAAATGCTTCTTCATAGCTTCATTGACCTGGGTTCAGTACTGATCTGGATGAGTGTCTGTTCAGAGACTGCATACTTTCTGTGGGACTGCACTGCCTACATTGGGTGCTCTAGCTTCCTCTCTCATCCCAAAAATATGCTGGTTGGTAGATTAACTAAGCCAGGAGATTTAAAATCTGCTGAGAACTAGATCTGTTGCATTCAAGACTGCTGTTCCAGATCTATACTAAAAGACCAGGTATGACCTACAAAAGGATATTTTAACAGCAAAAAAAATAATTTGAATTGAGGTTAGAGACAGAATTAGATTATGTCAGCTCTGTCAAAGTTTGTAAGCAATTACTTCCTACAAGGCTGAGATGCCTCACTCACAGATGAACTTAACACTTTTTATGCTTTCTTCGAAAGTAAGAATAAAAGTACACCTGTACAAATGCCTGCTGCATCTGATGATCCTGTGATCTCCCTCTCAGAACCCAACGTTAGAACATCTTTCAAGGGGGTGAATCCTCGCAAGGCGTCAGCCCCTAATGGTGTAAATGCAAGGGCACTGCAAACCTGTGCCAACCAATTGGTGAGAGTGTTCAAGAACATCTTCAGTCTCTCTCTGCTTCTGTTGGAGGTTCCACCTGCTTCAAACTGACAGCAATCCTACCAGTGTCCAAGAAAAGCAGAATGAGCTCCCTCAGTGACTATCACCCAGTGGCTCTCATATGTACTGTGATGAGGTGTTTTGAGGGGTCACTCATGGCTAGAATCAACTCCTGCCTCAGCAGGGAGTTGGCCCGCTACAATTTTTCTATTACCACAGCAGGTCTACAGTGGATGCAATCTCATTTGCTCTTTACTCAGCCTTGGGTCACCTGAACAACAATAATACTGTTGTTGGCTGCTGTTTATTGATTACAGCTTACTGTTCAACAGCATTATACCCTTAGCTCTAATCAACAAGCTCCAAATCCTGGGTATCTGTACCTCCCTCTGCAAATGGGTCCTGGACTTCCTCACTGGGAGACTACAATCTGTGCAGATTGGAAATAACAGCTCCTCTTCACTGACAATCAACTCTGGTGCAGCTCAAATGTGCATGGTTAGCCCACTACTCTGCTGTCTCTGCACCAATAATTGTGTGGCTGGGCAAAGCTCAAATGCCATTTATAAATTTGCTGATGACGCAACTGTTGTTGATAGAATTTTAGATGGTGACGAGGAGGCGTATATGAGTGAGATTGATCAGCTGGTTGAATGGTGTCACAACAACAACATACATTCAATGTCAATAAGACTAGGGAACTGATTGTGGACTTCAGGAAAGGGGAGTCGAGGGAACACACACTTGTCTTCAATAAGGGATCAGCAGTGGAAAGAAAGAGTAGTTTCAAGTTTTTGTCTGTTAACAACTCTGGATATCTATCCTGGGCCCAATATTATGATGTAATTACAAAGACGGCATGACAGCAGCTGTATTTCAATAGGAGTTTGAGGAGACTTGCTCTGTCAGCAATGATACTCACAAATTTCTACAGATGTAAAGTGGTGAGCATTTGAACTGGTTGTATGACCATTGGTATGGAGGGGCCACTGCACTATTGCAGAAAGTTGTAAACTCTGCCAGCTCTGTCATGGGACTACCTTCCTCAAAAGGCGATACCTCATGAAGGCGGCATCTATCCTTAAGGACTCCCATCACCCATGGCATGCCCTCTTCTCATTGCTAGCTTCAAGGAAGTGGTACAACGCCTGAAGACACATACTCAACATTTCAGGAACAGCTTCTTTCCTCTGTCATCAGATTTCTGAATGGACAGTGAACCCATGAACGCTGCCTCACTATTTTTTCCTCTCTTTTTGTGCTACTTATGTAATTTAATTTTGATATTATTATTCCATATTGTAGTTAATGTAAAATTTTTATTATACATGGCTGCCACAAAACAACAAATTTCATGACATATGCCAGTGACATTAAACCTGATTGTGATGAATTGGCCAGTGTAAATTGCTGTAAATTGTGTAGATGAGTGATAGGATCTGAGAAGGGTTGATGGGAATGTGGGGAGATTAGTGTAAATGGATGCTTAATGGCTGGCTCTAAGAGTAGGCCAAAGGGCCTATTTCCCTGATGTGTGGTCAACTCTTTTGTCCTATCAGATTCCTTTTACTTCATCACTTCACCTGTTTCACCTATCAGCTCCCAGCTTCTCACTTCATCACACCTCAGCCACCCACCCAGCTTCCTCTCACTTGGTCTCACTATCACCTGTCAGCTTGTGCTCCTTCCCATCCTGCCCACCTTCTTATTCTGGATTCTTCCCCCTTTCCTTTCCAATCTTGATGAAGGGTCCACAGTTTATTCCCCTCCATACACCTGCTGAGTTCCTTCAACATCTGCAGAATCTCTTGTGTTTTCACTTGTTGGAAAAACTGTAACTGTTCTCTGGTAACCTGTTATCTATTTAAGATATGGTGAAAGTTTTTCTCTCAGAATTGCAAGTACTTGAACCCTCTTTCTTAGTGAACAGTGGGAGTTAACTCTGGGTGTAGTGTTGAGCGGAATTTGCAGAGGACAAAATAGGAACACTGTAAATGGGTGTTATGGATTTGTTGGGTCCATGGACCTGTTTCTGGGCGGGATTACTCTATAAATATTTATCCTCAATCCTGCTTCACAACTCAGTAAGACCCTTTCCCTTATCCAGTTCCCAACGAATCACTAACTATGGCTCCTTATCTCAATTTGGTGAAAATAATGCCATCTACACATAAACTCCCAGACATTCAGCTTTCTAAGTAAATTACGAGTATTTTCCAGATTTAACAGTAACAAGCGAAATTTATATGAAACCTTTAATGCAGCAAAATGACTCTCAAGGTCCTTCAAGGGAAGTTTAACAGGTGTGAAGACATGGAGCACCAAGCTATGCCCAGTGGACGCCTCTCCATGGGTTGGTGCTGACCATGGATGTAGCATCCCAGCTGTCTATGTGATACGCAAGCCTGTATGCAAGCCAGGGCAGTATGATATGCAGAACAAGCTGCTGCCCATGTAGCGAACAGCCCCCTCCATGCAGCTGATGAATCCAAAGGAAGAGCAGAGATTGATACAGTTTGGCACCAGCAGCTTCGGAGTTGCCAGACAGTGTTGAACTCACCCAACAGAGACATTCATTAATATCAAACAAAACTGAGAACATGCAAGAAGTCATCACCTGGACTTATTTAGTGACACAGTTGGAAAGGAAATGGAAGAGGTTTAAAACAAAATTGAGAACTTTAAATCCTCGGTGTTCCTGGAGCCTCAGCAGATGCAGGGCAGTGAGCACAGGGTTGATTGCTGATCAGTACTTGGCATGATTCAAGGTGTGAGCAGAAGAGTTTTGCGTGATTCCAAGTTGATATGGAATGGAAGATAAAAGTCTGGCTGCAACAATTATTGCTGCATGATATCATTAGCTGGGGACAGATGTACTCAAGGGAACTTGAAATGTATGACTGAAATATTCTAAGTAGAATTGTAAAAATACATGTTAGAGTTATTTTACAACTAAAAGGACTGGGAGGGTAGCAGAATAGAGATTCGTTGTCGGGGAGAGCTGGAGGAAAATTGACCCAATTTCTGCAGAAAATTGGATCCGTAGATTAATTATGTCTAGCGTGTTTTTGAAAGAAAGCCAAAAGCAGCTTTGAACTTGAGATGAAAGAACTCTGTCAAGAAACAGAGCAGGTAAAGAGAATGTCTTAACATGGACTGCTAAAGCTTAATTTCCAGAGTGCTTAAAACTAACATCCTCCTGAAATTGCTTATTACAGCTAACTTAATCATGTATTTCACTCTTAATTAAGTTCAAAGTATTATGCAGTAGAACATTTTCAGTCAAATTCTACACCGAGGTGCTGAAATACTGTATCTGTACCACACAAATGCCAAGCAATGACTGTCTCAACGAGATGGAGTCTAACCAGATCCACACAAAATTCAAGGCTTTACGTTCACTGAGTCCTTTAGTATTACTATGTTAAGGTCATGATTGCACTGGACTGTGCTGATGAAAGAAGATCCTAAACTGGGTGTCTGGGTGTGCCTTTTAACAAAACACAGGCCACAAGTGGCCTCTGCTTGACTGGATGTGTGCTGCAGTCACTGTGCATGAGAAGCTAAACACCATTCGGGTCTAGACATCCTGGTTAATTGGTGACACAAGAGACTGCAGATGCTGGAATCTGCAGCAACACACAATGCTGAAGGAACTCAGCATGTCAGGCAGCAACTATGGAGGGAAATGGGCAGGTAGCTTTCATCTGGACTGAAAAAGGAAAGAGAGCTAGTGTAAAGCTAGGTTCCCCTCCCCATCTCCTTTCCTTTACTCCATGCTTTACCTTCCTCTCCAATCAGAGTCTATTATCTTCAGCCCTTTGTCGCTTCTATCTATCACCTCCCAACGTCTGACATCGTTCTCTCCTTCATCTGCCCATTACTGCCTTTCACCCACTGGCTCTTGTCACTGTTTCCCATCTTTTTATACTATAAGATCATAAAACCATAAGATGTAGAATCAGAATTAGGCCATCTGGTCCAGCGAGTCTGTTCCACCATTTCATCATGGCTAATCCATTTTCCCTCTCAGCCCCAGTCTCCTGCCTTCTTCCTGTATCCCTTCATGTCCTGACTGGCTATCTCCTCTCTTTCAGCCCAGACTGAATGATCTTTGGGGCTGACTTTAATGTTGATCTGTTGTGTGTGCATACTTCTACATATTATATCATGTATGTCTCAATATGGGTCAACAGGTGTTGATAAACTTTTCATCTGCATGAACAAGAGTCAGGCTCCTGAGCTATTGAAAACACAAATAAATCTTGCAAAAAGTTCTATCTGTTGGGGATCAACACCAGTTTTTTTTTTTGGATTTATTGAGATAGCATGAATTAGGCCCTTCTGGCCCTTTAAGCTGCCCCACCCAGCAACCTCCCAATGTAATCCTAACCTAATCACAGGACAATTTATAACAACCAATTAACCTACCAAATGGTACATCTTTGGACTGTGCAGGAAACCGGAGCACCTGGAGGAAACCCTCATGGTCACAGGGAGAACGTACAAATTTCTTACAGGCAGCAGTGGGGATTGAACCTGGGTCATCTATACTGTAAAGCATTGTGCTAGCCACTACGCTATTGTGCCATCCCATTTAGGTACCATTCACTGTCCTGGACCTCCCTCAACACCCATTCTATTTAACTTACCCAATTCTTCCTCCACTTGCAGATTAAAGATACATGGAACCGGTCATGGCAAAGGAGGTACGGACTTGGTTCTGAGTTCAATGCAAATATGGGCTCTGTGCCTAGTAATGGATCAGTGGAGAGATACTTGTATTGTGCCCAGGATTTCTGCAGCCCATAGGGCTATGCAAAACTTTGGATCACTGATAACTCTGGGCTATTATATATTTCCCCAGTGGTTTTAACTATTTTATGCAATCCACTAGAAATATTGGCAGTGTTCTTGCCATGCCTTTGAAGAGATCATGATGTTTCCTCAAATCTTCGATAGATTGGATCAGATTATGAGTGCCACATATATCGAGGTATAGTGAAAAGTTTGCCTTATTTGTTTATACAGATCATTTCATTACACAGTGCATTGAAGTAATACAAGGTAAAGCAACAGATGCAGGATGAAGTATAACTGTCGGTACCTCCAGCTGAACCAGCTGAACTCTGTCTTTTTGTGTGTTTTCCCTCTTGCTGTCAGTCTGTGGTTTTGTAATTGCCATGTGCTTCGGTCCCCGCTCCTGCTCTACTCCAGCCCCTGTGTCACTGAGTACTCTGTCTCACATCTGTTTCTCATTATTACCTGTATTGCCGCCACCTGTGTCTCATTATGCTCCACCTATCATCTGCCTCTCTGTTTATTGCTCAGTGTATTTCAGTCCTGTGTTTTCACCTGTTTGTTGTCAGACTGGGCCAGTGATTTTTCCTCAGCCTATTGAGTATTTGCATCTGTACTCTGTCTGTCTGAATATTGACTCTGCCTGTTTCCTGATTCTGGATGATTTTGGATTTCTCTGGATATTTTGATCTCTGCCTGAACTTTGACGCCGACTTTGTTTGCACCTCAGAATTTGTTACTCAATTACTATCACTGTGTGCACAGTACTGGGTCTGCGATTGGATCCCTGCTTCAGCCGTTGGTAATAACAACTATAGAAGTAGTACATTGCAGGTAAACATTAACAAGGTAGATTGTGAGACCTTAGCTTACTAGGGTACCATTCAATAGTCTTATAATAGTGGAACAGGAGCTGACCTCGGACCCAGTAGTACATGCTTTCAGGCCTTTTTATCTTCTGCCCAATGGAAGAAGGGAGAAGAGAAAATATTCAGATGGGTAAGGACTCGGATTATGCTGGCTGCCTTATGGAGACAGTGAGAAGTATAGACAAGTCCATAGAGGGAAAGCTGGTTTCTGTGATGTACTGAGTTGTGTCCACAACTTCCTGCAGTTTTTTGTGGTCACATGCAGAGCAGTTGACTTTGCAAGCTTTGACCATCTAATTAGGATGTTTTCTATGGTACATTGATAAAAAGAGGTAAGGGTCAAGTGGGGCATGCCTGGGCTAATTAACATTTTCACAGATGACTAGTTATTTTAAGCATGTCTATGCAATTGCAAGAGTGCCTTGTGCCTACCTCCACAGCAACAACTATATTTCTTGCACCATTTATACTACTGCATTTTAACAAAATTCCTCACCCATTTACTTAGCTGTCCGTATCCTCCTAAAGTGACCTGCAAGTCTCATTAGACTGACTGAACACTGAAGGAGCAAAACCTATTTGAAGTAGCATAGAAGTTCCCAATTTTGGTTGGATTCCTTAAGGCAAAGTGATACATAAGAAGCCCATATTGTTGATGAATCACCATTATTCTCTGATCGCAACACTGAGAGGAGGGGGAAATGCTACTTCTTGATTACGGTGTAAAATTGGTAAATTCCTTTTTTATTGTCTCATGGACCAAAGTACAGTGGAAAAACATGCATACTGATCATTCAGATCATTTCATTACAGCAGTGCATTGAGGTAGTACAAGGTAAAACAATAACAGAGAACAGAATGAAGTGTTACAGTTACAGAAAAAGTGCAGTAAAGGTTGACGATAAGGTGCAAGGTTATAACAGTGTAGATTGTGAGGTTAATAGTCAATCTAATTGTGTTAGAAATGTTAAGTAGTCTTATAATAGTGGATAGAAGCTGTCTTTGATTGTTGCTTTCAGGCTTGTGTATCTTTTGCCTAAAGGAAGAAGAGGGAGTGCCTAGGATGGGTGGGTCATTGATTCTGTTAGCTGCTTTACTGACGCAGTGAGAAGTGTAGATGAAGTCTGTGCAGGGAGGAGATGCTGGTTTCTGTCATGTGCTGAGCTGTGTCCCCAACTGTGTGCAGTTCTCTGAGGTGACGGGCAGAGCAGCTGCCATGCCATAGAGTGTTCAGGTAGATCAGGGGTTGGCAACCCGCGGCTCCGGAGCCGCAACTGCTCTTTCATCTCTGTGCTGCGGCTCCCTGTGGCTTTGGAAAATGAATGATGAGTATTTACTTAAAATGTATTTTATGTTAGTTTGTTAGTTTTTGAAATGTAATTCTAAATTTGAAGATTATGGTGATCTTGTACAATCTAAATAAAATGAGTTTTTTGTCGCTATTAATATACGTCACCACTGCCAATGCCTGACACCTGCCAGTGCGCGATTTCTTTAATTTTTTGATCCAAGGTAGGCCAACTATGGAGAATTCTAAAAAAAGAAAACTGATTGAAGAAAGCAGAACGTTTAATGATACTTGGGCAGATTCATTTGCTTTCACTGCTGACGAGACTGGTTTACCGGTATGCTTAATATGCAATGAGAAACTAGCAAACAACAAAAAGTCAAAAGTCACAAGACATTTCCAGAATAAACACGCAGCCTTAGCTCAAAAATATCCGGATGGAGATGAGAGAAAAAAAGTCATTTCGGAACTGATGCGGAAGGTTGATCTGAACAAAAATCATTTCAAGAAGTGGACGAAGTCTGGAAAATCAACTACGTATGCTAGTTTTTTTGCCACTCAGGAAATAGTCAGGCACAGGAAGCAGTTTACAGATGGTGAATATATAAAAGAATCTTTCATTAAGATTTCATAACATCTATTCACGGACTTTAAAAACAAGAGTGAAATTGTGCAGAAAATCAGGGATATGCCCCTCTCTGCAAAGACTGTCAAAGACAGAACCATAAAAATGGCAGAATGCATCACAAGACAGCAAATTAAAGACATCAATTCAGCTGTGGCCTACTCGATTGCCTGTGACGAGTCTAAAGACAAAGGTGATATTGAACAAATAGCGCTGTTCTGCCGGTACGTAAACTCTGCCGGGCCACAGGAAGAAATGACTGAGTTGATACCTCTAAAAGGCCAAACACTGGGGGAGGACATCTGTGAGGCTGTCTTGAATTGTTTAAGAGCCAAAGGAATGAAGACCACCCATCTGGTGTCAGTTGCTACTGATGGGGCACCAAGTATGACAGGAGCGCACAAGGGATTTGTGGCTTTACTGCAGAAGTCGCTGGACAGAAAGCTGCTGACTTTTCAATGCATCTTGCGCTCAAACATTTCCTCCAGAATGCACAGAAGTAATGGATGTTGTCATTCAGATTGTCAATAAAATAATGGCAAAACGTTTAAGTCACCGTCAATTCCGTTTGTTACTGGATGAGCTGGAAAGCGCATATTCTGATCTCCTGCTGCACAACAAAGTCCAGTGGCTGTCCAGAGGGGAGGTGCTGAAACGCTTTGTCGCGTGTCTGGAAGAAGTGAAAACTTTCCTGGGCAGCAAAGGGCTCACCTTTCCTGAGCTGGAACAGCCAGAGTGGCTGGAAAAGCTACACTTCATGGTAGACATGACAGCGCACCTGAACACAGCTCTTCAGGGGAAAGGATGCACAGCCCTGCACATGTTGGAGGATGCTTTGGCATTCGAGTGCAAGTTGACAGTGCTTGCCAGAGATTTACAGAAAGGCACATTGTCTCACTTCCCCAATTTGAGAGAGTTCAAACAAGCTCACGACATGATAAATTCGGAGTATTTACATTCTGCAATCATCGCAATGCAAACATCGTTTGGGAAACGCTTCTGTGAGGAAAAAAATCACATTATCCTTCCCGGTCACTCCCCGAAGCATCGATCCATCCCTACTGAATACGACTGCATTGGCAGGTGTGAGTCAACCTGATCATGAGATGGAACTGGCCGACCTAGCCGACAAAGACATATGGGTGTCCAAGTTTAGACACTTGACAGCAGACCTTGAAGATGTTGCCCGTCAGAAGGCCGTTCTTGCTCAGAATCACAAATGGAGTGATATTGAAAACCTCCTCTAACCGGACAAACTTGTGTTCGAAACATGGAATGCTATCCCCAACATTTATGTAAACATTAAAAAGTATGCGCTTGGAGTCCTGTTGATCTTTGGATCCACATATGTATGTGAGCAGGTGTTCTCCAACATGAACTTTATTAAAAACAAACATCGCGCACGCCTCACAGGTGACAGCTTGCGATCCTGTGTAAAGATGAAGGTGACGTCATACAGCCCTGATGTGCAGACGCTGTGCGCTGAGGTCCAGGAGCAGAAATCCCATTAACCAAGTATGATAAATATTTTAATTGCCTATTATTTTATATATATTCATATTTTTTCATTGTTCAGTGAAATCATCCTTTTATTTTTCAGGTTGACATCTGGCTGACATTATTTTTGGTTTGCTGCTGGCGGACAATTTAAGTTCGGCGTTTTTCATAAATACAAGAAGGACTCAAATAGACATTGAGTATTTTACTTAAAAGTAACCTTCAACCCAACGTCTTTTCTTCGGAGTTCAAAATGTTTTTGTTGCATGCAGAAATGTAATTTTGTTTTCTCTGCAGGGGTTCATCGATTTCATAAATGCAACACATTATAGTTTGTTTATACATAGCATAAAGGCAAAAAAAAACCGTTGTATGCAGTGTTATTTCATTTTAAATGTCAAACGGGTTTTGTGGCTCCCAGTGTTTTCTTTTCTGTGGGAAACGGGTCCAAATGGCTCTTTCAATAGTAAAGGTTGCCGACCCCTGAGGTCGATTCTTTCTCTGTTGCATTGATAAAAACATGATGGTCAAGAGGGATGTGCCACACTTCTTTATCCTTTTGAGGAAGTAGAAGCAGTGGCAAACTGTCTTGGTTGTGGCATCAATGTGGTTGAGCCTGGCAAGCTAAGCACCTCTTTCTGAAGTCACTGACCAATTTTTTTGCTTTGCTGACATTGAGGGAAAGGTTTTTGTTATGTCACCATGTTACTAGGTTCTCTATCTTCTCCTGTACTCAGATTCATTCCTATCTGAGTTACAGCCCATTACAGTGGTGTCCTGTGCAAATTTGTAGAGTAAATAGCAAGTAGAGTAACGGACTGAGGGCATAGTCTTGTGGGCCACTGGTGTTGAAGGTAATAGTGGTGAAGATGTTGCTGCTTTTCCTTACTGATTGTGGTCTGTTGGTCAGGAAGTCACTTATAAAGGGAGGTGTTGAGTCCCACATCTAGAGTTTTCTGTACTCTCCCAAATTTATTACCAAAGTATATTTTATCATATACTATCTTGAGATTCATTTTCTTGCAGGCATTTACAGGAAAATAAAGTAAACAATAAAATTTATGAAAAACTATAAATAAACTCCAATACAAAGCTTTATTTTCCTGTAAATAGAGAATGCAGTAATAGAAACCATTGTTGATGTTGCCAATGGTAGTCTTTAACAACCCCAGATGAAGAGGCTTGGGCCACAAGTAACCAGCACAGTCACAGCTAACATAATCCAGACACAGCCTCAGGCTCCAATTATGTCTGTGTACTGGCAGATCTTTCCTGAAGGAATGACTCCCCAATCATTGCTCCTTGGTTAAGCACTTGTGTGAGGTGAGTCACCTGAGTTCTCCATCCTGTCTTCTTGCTCCTCCCTTATGACAAGATTGTGTATCTTCTCTTCCTCCACTCTCCAGTGGGCATGCAGGAAACCAAAAGATGAAGTGAGAGTCCACAGCAATGGTTATCAAGTTCAGCAGTTGTAATTTCCTCCCTCAAATGAGCACTGAAATGCTTTTCAAAGAACTCTGACACAAGCTACTTCCAAAAAAAAGCCTTTGAGGGTGCCTTTAAGGAGCACATTTGGAGTAAAAGAAAGAGGTCCTACACACTAGATTTGAGTAGTTAACAGCCGGTATTGGTAGGATTATCTTGTCACAGTTTAGAAAGGCAAAATCAACTTTAGTGTTGAGAGCAGACACCACCAGTTCCCTGAGATTCTGCAGATGCTCAAAATCTCCCCCCCCCCCCTTCCTGGAGAAACTCAGTCAGTCAAACAGCATCTATAGTTGACGTTTCAGGCCAAAACTCCTCATCAGGATTCAATTTACCAGTTCCTGACTCAATATATTTCTGCCAGACACAAGTGACTCCCAAGCTTCCACAATAAAGCAATAGTGGTACAAATGTTGGAGAGCTGGTGCTTCAGAGCTCCAGTGAGCCAAGTTTGATCCTGATTCTTCAGTGCCGTCTGTGTGAACTTTGCAAAGGGGTTTCCTCTAGGTGCTCCACTTTCCTTCAAGATCACAGAAACATGTAGCTCAGTGAGAAACTAGGCCAAACTAAATTTCCCTTATTATGTAGATGAAAGGTAGATTTTTTTTTTCGTCTATGTGGGGTGTTAGAGTTGATGGGGATTTACTGAGATATAGGGATGTGGAGTTCAGCTAGGTGACCAGTGATGTGGAGGTTGGGGCACTGCTTTACAAAGCATTGGTCAGACCAGACTTGGAGTATTGTGAGCAGTTTTGGGCCCCTTATCTAAGAAAGGATGTGCTGGCATTGGAGAGAGTCCAGAGGAGGTTCACAAGAATGACCCCAGGAATGAAAGGATTAATGTATGAGAACCGTTTGATGGCTCTGAGCCTGAACTTGCTAGAGTTTAGAAAAATAACGGAAGGTCTTAGTGAAATCTTTCAAATACTGTAAGGCCTTTTTAGAGTGGACATGTAGGAGATTTTTCCTACAGTGGATGAGTCTAGGACCAGAGTGCACAGACTCAGAAGGCAAGGACTCCCCTTAGAATAGAGATAAGGAGAAATTTCTTTAGCCAAAGGGTGTGAATCTGTGAAATTTATTGCCACAGACAGAAGTGAAGGCCAAGTCGCTGGGTATATTTAAAGTGGAGATGGATAGGTTTTTGATTAGTAAGAGCATGAAAGATTACAGGGAGAAAGCAGGAGGATGGGATTGAGAGAAATAATAAATCAGTCATGTTGAAATGATAGAGCAGACACAATGGGCTGACTAGGCTGATTCTGCTCCCGTGTCTTATGGTCTCATGGAGGCAGGAAGGTTATGTTGCGGTGTGCTTTCAGGAAAACATCCAAGAGGTAATGCCAAACCTAGATGGATGGAATGCTTAAAATAAAGTTCTCCAATGATTAATGTTGCCATTTAGATTTCAACTCAAATACTTTTCAGTAAAGCCCTGACTTTTTATGTGCTGTATTTAGCCACTAAATCATTCCATCAAGATCATTTCAATAACCTGGAATTCCAATTTTAATGTCACTTCACCCTGGGTCCTTGTGTTTGTAAGTTTGCTGCTTCACAAATACATTTTCATTGCTCTAGTTGTTAATTAGAATTAATGGTTAAATTATCATTTAGCTAACTTTACATCATCTCTTTAAGGAGCAGGTTTTCATCTCCCTGACCAAGTTGTAAACACCCACGGGTACTGAAGCTCACCCAAGGCAACTTGTTTGCTTTATTTTACTGTGCTCAACATGTTCCCTAGTTCAGAACTGGTGTTCAGGAGCTCTCCTCAATTACAGCTTGTATCTCATGCTTAGAAGACTCTTATATATTAAAGATGAACTTTTGATCTCTCAGTCTTGTGCCTTATTGTCTGCCTGCACTGCACTTTCTTTGCAAATCCAGCTCTATATTCTTCATTTTTTTTCTTTTTGCCCTGCTTCAGTGTAGGTACAGTATGAATGGAATGAACTACCGGGATGCCATGCAAAAAAATGCTTGTCACTACATCCCAGTATATGTAATAATAAAGCAATTACCGATTATCCTTTAGTTAAATAGTAGCTGATCTGCACGTCTTACCCATCATAGCCCTCAACACCCTTCATCATCATTATGTGCAATGTTGTAAAACATGAGCGACCATGGTCTTCCATCTGTCTTTAATCTGAACTGAGTTTATTCTTTTCACTATCCATGAGCATGAACATTATGTTCTTGGCAACTTTTTCAACAGAAATGGTTCACCAATGCCTTCTTCTGAGTAGTGTCTTTACAAGGCAGGTGACCCCATCCATTTTCAATACTCTGCAGATATTGTCTGCCTGGCATCAGTAATCACGTAACCCGGACTTATGATATGCACCAACTACTCTTATGACTAACCAGCACCTGCTCCCATGACTCCACGTGACCCTGATCAGGGAGCTAAGCAGTGCTAACCTGTGGTTCTTGTGTTTGTATGTCTGCTGTTCTGCAAGTATATTTTCATAGCTCTCGTTGTTAATTAGAACTAAGGTTAAATTCTCATCCAGCTAAGTTTAGCTAAGCACAAAGATGAGCTGTAGGCTAGCAGAGGGAAGGAGCACCTTACACCTCCTTTGGTAGAGATGCATCTCCAACCCACTACTCTTTATGTAACCAATACTGATTTCACCTCAGTTTAGTAAGATTCACTGTCTCCAGCATTCTCAGTTCACAGTCCTTTTAGGGCAGAAACAGTTCTTCATTTTTATTATTCTTTTTATGAACAGTTGATGTTGCTGCTGAATGAACTAGCTTGAAATTTATTAGATTCTCCCATTCTGTTTTTTTCTCTACAGAGAGGAAGTAGTTTTCTCTGCATATCTCCCATAAATCCCTTTAATCATGTCACCACCCACTCTCTGAAATTCAGCACAATTCATTTATTGTACATGTAATGAACATATACTTGAAATTTATGTCCCCAGTAGTATTCCATTGAATTTGCACTGTTATACTATAGAGGAAAATTTATCCTGAGATCCAAAACTGAAAACTCTGTATCTAGATGTAGTAAAATCAGATCTGTGTTCAAATGAAGCATCACTTTAAAAAATAAACTAGTGCAGATGCTAGAAATCTGAAAGTGAAACGGGGAATGCCTAGCAGGTTGAGCAGCTCCTAAGGAGAGGGAAAGAGATTTGGTGTTTTAACAACCTTCCATTAGAACCAAATATCACCAAAGTCAAAGGACATTTATTATCAAAGTATGTATGCAATATACAACCTTGAGATTCATGTTCCTATAGACAGCTATGAAACAAAGAAACACCTTGGAATCTGTTCAACAAAAACATCAAAAACCCAACATACTAAAAAAAGTGTGAATGGCCAAAAACAAGCAATAACTCTGAGAATATTAAACATGAACTGTAGAGTCCTTGAAATAGTCTAGGAATCTTCAGTTCAATTTAGTGCTGTATCGTTCGCTGACTGCAAGCCAGACAATCCTGATCAAAATCACACAAAATAGTAATAAGAATAATGAGTAACCAGAAACACATATAACGTGAACTGAGAGTTCTCTGAAAATGAGTCCAATACACAAATTGTGTTGATCAAACCAAGACTTTTGCACCTTCCTCCAGCAGAGTGAGCAAGAGGGAGAGATAGACTCGTCAAATGCAGGCAGATGCTGCTGAACCAGCTGGTTTTCTGCACTCATTCTCGTTGCTTTCAATCTTGCTCTACGCGTTAATTAGTGAGATCAGTGAGAAATAGAGCTGATCATGGATTTGCACTCTGCCGTTAGGTCACATACTCTGTTCTCAACCTTGCTTTCAACCACACTGAATTCCCTCAGAGTGCCAGGTAGCCCAGTCGGCCCAAAAACACATTATCAAAGTATAAATTGCAAGCTCCAATTGCACACAGATTAGTGGTAAAAGTATATTTTAAAGAAGAAGAATGGGTTTGTGAAATGTCTGCAGGACATCACTGTTAGTTGCTGGCAACTTGGATTCTATGATCTTTAAACTTCTGGATCAGCCTGCACTGCAGAACCTCATCAAAATTCCAGGTATACAGTACTTTGAGTAACACCTAGCCTTATTTCCTCAATAAAACTCAATAAAATTAGTGAGGTGGGACCTTCCCTGTTCAAAACCATGCTGATTTCTCTTAATCAGTCCCTGTCTTTTCAAGTGAACATAAATATTGGCTCTTTGAATTTTTTTTCTAATAACTAGTTGAGAGAAAGTCAGGACTTACAGCTCAATATTTCAATGTATGGATATTTTAGACATGATAGAAAAGGATGTAAAAGAAATAGAAGAAATGCATTACTAATTAGGGAGAATATTATGGGTGCATTTATGAAGGTCATCTTAAAGGACTCCTCCTACAAGGCCAGATCGTTAGAGTTCAGGATTAAGAAACTACAATGATGGGGCTATAGTAAAGACTTCCTAATAGCTAGCAAAGGCCAGAGAAATGCCTTTGCAGGCAAACCATAGAAGGATGTAAAAACAGGGTTAAGGATTAAAAATTAGTATTTATCTGACACATATACTGTGCATTGAAATGAATCCGTCATTTATGTCATCGTTTGCAATGTGCTGGGGCAGCAGGCAAGTGTTACCATACATCTGGTGCCAACATAGCATGCTCTAACAATACGTCTTTGGAATGTGGGCAGAGCACCCAGAGGAAACTCACACAGTCATGAGGTGAATGTACAAACTCCTTATAGACTGAGGTGGGAATCAAAATCCTGATCAGTTAAACAGAGGTAGTGGATGTTGCCTACATAGACTTCAGTAACGAGTTTGCAGAGATCCATTGTGGTAGGTTACCTAGAAGATTAATATACATGGGATCTATGAAAGGTTTTATTCGTGTTCCAATTTCCTCTCATATCTTGATGTGTGGATAGGTAAATTAATTTTCTATTATAAATTACTGAGGCTAATTTTAATTCCAGATTAATTAATTGCTTGAATTTAAATTTCCCAGTTACCATGTTCTGGTAATAACTCGGAATATTGGTTTACTGGTCCAGTACTCTGGTTCCCAGTTTAGTAGCATATCCATTCTGCTGCTAAACCTATTGGTGCAAGTTGAATAATTTGACGCATTAACTTTTAACATGAATACATTTGTACTAAAAGCAAAATCATTGTACAATAACCCACTTTACAACAAATACAACACAAGTTAAGTATTCACAGAGGCTGAGGGAGAATGGAGGCTGATTAGAATTCAGCCTTGATATTTTTGAGTGTTGGAATGGATTATATGTTCTTGCCAAAATATCACACTTTGAAAATTATACAACCCATTAAAGGCTTTTAGCATTTGCCTTTACATTAGGTTTAGAAATTGTATTTCTAAGTTGTGAAACTATATCATACAAGCAGACAGTGAACAAGTTATGGAAACTTTGCTGAAGTTCCCAGCCTTTACCAACCAGAAGAATTCCTATAGTGACTATTTTACTTTCTGCTCTGTAGTCTTACTTCCTTGCTCTAATTGGCATTCGAAATTAGTCATAACAAATGACAGATATGATACAAACTAAACATTCACCAACAATATTACCATAATTTGATATTTCACACTGTGCAACATGCAACCTCTTTTCTCAATTTACCTTCCAAGAGGAAAAATATTTTCTTCATGTGGAAAATGAACCACTTGCAGTAGTAAAAAAAACTTACCAGTAGTAAGTTACTAGTAGTAAAATTACTTTACAACTTCAGAAATACTCCCTAAATATTTTAATGCTGGAACAACATCATGGTTGTTGAGAGCCCTCTGCAGAAATGTAATGGAATTCTGGGAATAAGCCATTGAACTGCAAAATAACATTGAAGGGAAAGATATTTATGAGCTTTTGGAAACAGACTAGGGAGGAGGCAAGGGAGAGGTGTCTTCGTTTCTTTATGACAGCTGGCAAGAAAAGACAATCCCTGAACAAGTAAGGAAATGGAACAGCCAGCTGTGGCAACAGGAGAGGAGATAATGGAAATGAATGAAGGAAAAGTTAAGGACAAAGCTTGCAACCTCGACTCTGGAGAAGAAAACATGACAGGTCTTTGGTAAGGTTAGAAGCAAAATCACGTGCATTGGAATCTATAGGGAGCAGAACGACACATCCAGAGGAGATGCTGCCACACAGTCTCAGCAAACCAGGTTCAGTGGTGTCTCAATGGATTTTGCATGTTATCCTTTGACCATGTATATATCTCAGGAAATATAGAGGAAGTTTGAACCAAATGCAGAGCACCAGAGACAACTTAGAAGTGAGTAATCACTTTAATAATAAACTACAAAATAACAAGCCACAAGGGCCTACAAAAAGGAGAGAATAGATAATTAACACAATAAGGCAACAAGTTAACTGAAGGCTAGGAGCGACTGGCTAGTTCAATGGATGAACAATGGACAATGAATGAGAGCAGGGTTTAAATAGGTGACACCTGGTGAGTTGGAAATGAGTTGCAGGTGATTCCTATTAGCTGGATGGCTACTGGGTGGTGCCTCCCTGTACAGGCCTGACAGTATCTTCCCTTGGTGCTCCAGTTCCTCCTGTATTCAAAAGACGCTTAGGTTGAGAAATTTAATGGTAAGTTATCTTTGCTGTGTAGTTGAATAGTAAAATCTGGTGGTTATTATTGGGAATGTGAGGAGAATCAAATGGGATTCCTGAAGTTTTGTACTAAATGGGTGCTTGAAGGTTGAAGCAAACTTGTTAAGCTAAATAGCCTGTTTCCATAAATCAGAATCAGATTCTCATTTAATATACTGCCATATGTTGTGAAACTTGTTGTTTTGTGGTACAGTACATGGCAATATGTAACCATAATAAAACATTCCATAACTTACAATAAGAAATATGAGTGTAAATTTTTTAAATAAGTAGGTTTTTTATTAAAAAAAAGGAAAACATTTGTGAGATCATGTTCATTGGTCATGGATGGGTGGAGGAGACGAAGCTGTTCCTAAAGTGCTGTGTGTGAGTCTTCAGGCTCCTGTACCACCTTCTCATTAGCAATGAGAAGAGGGTATATCCTGGGTGATTGGCACCCTTAATAATAAATGCTGCTTTTTTGAGTCATTGGCTTTTGAAGAAGTTGTCATGCCCATGGTGGAACTGGCTGTGTTTTCAACTTTTTGTAGCTTTTACCAATCCTGTTCTGTGGCTCTACAATACCAGATGGTGATGCAAGCTGTTAGAATGCTCTCCATCGTACATCAGTAGAGATTTACAAGACTTGTGACGCACCAAGTCTCCTCAAACTCCAAACAAAAATTAGCTGCTGTTGTACCTTCTTTGTAATTTCATCAATAGGTTGCACCCAGGATAGATTTTCAGAGATGTTGACACCCAGAAACTCCAAAACGGCTCACCCTTTCCACTGCTGATCCCTCGACTTCTCCTTCCTGAAGTCCACAATCAATTCCTTGGTCTTACTGGTGTTGAGTAAAATGTTGTTGTTGCTGTACCACTCAGCCAGTTGATCTATCTCACTCCTGTATGCCTTATCATCATCTGAAGTTCTGTCATCAGTAAATTTATCAATGTTGTTTGAACTGTACTGAACCACACAGTCGTGGGTGTAAAGAGAGTAGAGGAGTTGTACTAAGCAAATGTCCATGAAGTGCCTCAGGGTTAATTGCCAGTGAAGAATTGGAATCAGATTCAATATCACTGGCATATGTCATGAAATTTGTTGACTTTACAGCTGTAGTACATGATAAATATAGTTGAAAACACTGATTTATATTAAGTGTGTTTATATATTAAATAGGTAAGCTAAAATAAGAATAAAATAACAGAAATACAACAAGTAGTGAGGTGGTGCTCATCGGTTCGATACCCATTTAGAAATTGGATGGCAGAGGGGAAGAAGCTGTCCCTGAATCGCTGAGGCGGTATCTTAAGGCTTCTGTATCTGGGAAGATGTTATTTGCTATCTGTACTGACTGTGGTTTTCCGATGAGGAAGTCAAAGATCCAGTTGTAGAGGGAGATACAGAGACCCAAGTTTTGGAGCTTGTTGGTTAATATGGAACATTCAATTGTGTTGAATGCTGAGCTGTAATCAATAAACAGCAGTTTGATGTATGCAACACACACAAAATGCTGGTGAAATGCAGCAGGCCAGGTAGCATCTATAGTAAAAAGCACAGTCGATGTTTCGACGTCAGGACCAAGGGTCTTGGCCCAAAACGGCTGTGCTTCTTCCAAAAGTTGCTGCCTGGCCGGCTGCATTCCACCAGCATTTTGTGTGTGTTGCTTGAATTTCCAGCATCTGCAGATTTCCTTGAGTTTGATGTATGTCTTGCCATCATCCATATATAATTGAAAGGGACAATGGGGAAATAAAAACTAGTTTTTTTTTCAAAGACTGAGGGAGGAGAGATTGTCCTTCAGACTAGAGTAATGAAGAACAATAGCAAATAGTCAAATAGCAATTTATGACAACAATGCAATATAGAACACAGTTCATCACCATATTGTGGCAATAGGCAAATTGCAGCTTGTCCAGATCCTTGGTTAGGCAGGAGTTGATTCTGTCTATGACCTTTCAAAACATTTCATCATGGTAGTTGTGAGGGCCACGGGTAATGGTCATTGAGGCAGCTCACCCTGCTCTTCTTGGGCAGCAGTATGATTGTCGTCCTTTTGAAGCAGGGGGAATCCTCCAGCTGAAGCAGTGGGAGATTGAAGATGTCCTTGAACACACTCGCCATTTGGTTGGCACAGGTTTTCAGTGACCTACCAGGTACACCATCATGGCCTGACTCATTATGAGGGTTCATTGTCTTGTATAATGTTCTGATGTCGGTCTCCGAGATAGAGGTCACATGGTCACCAGATACTGCAAGAATTTACAGAGGTGTAGTTTTATTCTGCAACCCTTCTAGAGCTGATGTGCATCTGATTCCATCTCCAAATTAGCCTTGGCTCTTAAATTAGCTTTCCGTAGGTCATATCTGGAATTGTATAATTCTCGATCACTGGTCATGAATATCCATCGCTTTTAGATTGGGTATGTCCGGTATATTCTCAAAGGCACACACATCTATATAGATCTTTTTTTTTAAACAAGGTGTTTGAGAGTACATAATTAATAGTTTAAATAGACATTCAGATATATAATAATAAAAATATATAACCTCCCAAACTCAGAACATTAACGAACAAAGAAGCAAAAAGAAAAAAAAAAGAAAGACCCCAAAAAAAGAGAAAAAAAAAACACTAACCAACATGGGCCATTGAAAAATATTACGTACATATACAGTAGTGCCAATAACTCCGAACCTCCATCCAAATAATTAAGGATAATATAAGTAAGGTTTAGGAAAAGACAATTCAACTCGTATGAAAATGTTGAATAATATATAGATCTTGATGAAGTCAGTGACAGATATGAAGATAAATCCCTGAATATTATCCAGTGAACCAATTCAAAGCAGTCCTGCAAGTGCTTGTTCACCTCCTGTGAACATGCCACCTTAGTCCTCACCACTGGTGCTGTGGTCTTTAGTCTCTGTCTGTACAGCATGAGTAGAAGTACAGCCAGATAATCAGCATTTCCAAAAGTGTGGACATGGGATGCCTTAGTGTGTGTTCTTGATGGTAGCATAACAGCAGTCAAGTGATTCATCTGTGACATTTCTACACAGTGGATGCCTTAAGAGGAGCATTAAGAGAGTATTAGACAAATAAAATCTTGTGATGGATATAAATCCCAGTAAGCCGAGGGAAGAGGTAGGCTTACTGTACAGTAGGTAATAGTCCAGTGGTTGAATAAATTGATCTTCTTTTCAAAAAAGGTTAGGGATGTAATTGTTATTGCTCTCCTCCAAGTCCTCTTCCTTTGTAAGTACTGATGAAAAGTATTTATTTAGTATCTTAGCTACTGGCTCTGCTTCCAAGCACAAATTCAATCTGTGATCCCTGAGTGGATCTATCCTCTCTCAATTATCCTCTTTGTCTAAATAGCATAAAATGGCTTGGGATTTATCTTGACCCTGTTCACCAAGAACATCGCATGGCCCCTTTTGGCCTTTCTAATAACCTGCTTGAGTATTTTTCTACTGTCTTTATATTCCACGAGGGTCCAGTTTGATTTTTAGCTTCCTAAATTTTACATAAGCTTCCTTTTCCTTCCTGACTAAATTTAGGATGTCTTGCATCACACAAGGTTCCCATACCATAGAACCATAGAAAATTACAGCACAGAAACAGGCCTTTTGGCCCTTATTGGCTGTGCTGAACCATTTTTCTGCCTCGTCCCACTGACCTGCACCTGGACCATATCCCTCCATACCCCTCTCATCCATGTACCTGTCCAAGTCTATCTTAAATGTTGAAAGTGAGGCTGCATTCACCACTTCAAAGGACAGCTCATTCCACACTCCCACTTCTCTGTGTGTGAAGCAGCTCCCCCTAACATTCCCTTTAAACTTTTTCCTTTTTGCCCTTAACCAATGTCCTCTGGTTAACCAATGTCCCCTAGCCTCAGTGGAAAAAGTCTGCTTGCATTCACTCTATCTATACCCATCATATATATCTATTCACTCTATCTATACCCATCATAATTTTGGACATCTCTGTCAAATCGCCCCTTATTCTTTTTCACTCTGGGGAATAAATTCCTAACCTATTTAACCTTTCTCTGTAACTCAGTTTCTCAAGTCCCGGCAACATCCTTGTAAATCTTCTCTGCACTCTTTCAACCTTATTAATATCCTTCCTGTAATTAGGTGACCAAAACTTCACACAATACTCCAAATTCAGCCTCACCAATGTCTTGTACAACCTCACCATAACATTCCAACTCATTCTCAATACTTTGATTTATAAAAGTCAATGTACCAAAGCTCTCTTTACGACCCTATCTACCTGTGATGCCACTTCTAGGGAATTTTGTATCTGTATTCCCAGATCCCTCTGTTCTACTGCAGTCCTCAGTGCCCTACCATTTACCTTGTATGTTCTATCTTCCAAAGTGCAATACCTCACGTTTGTCTCCATTAAGCTCCGTCTGCCATTTGTCAGCCCATTTTTCCAGCTGTTCCAAATCCCTCTGCAAGCTTTGAAAACCTTCCTCACTGTCCACTACACTTCCAATCTTTATATCATCAGCAAATTTGCTGATCCAATTTAACACATTATCATCCAGATCATTGATATAGATGACAAATAACAACAGACCCAGCACAGATCCCTGTGGCACACCACTAGTCACAGGCTTACACTCAGAAGCAATCCTCCACTACCACTCTCTGGCTTCTCCCATTGAGCCAATGTCTAATCCAATTTACTACCTCACCATGTATACCTGGCGAGTGAATCTTCTTAACTAACCTCCCATGCAGGACCTTGTCAAAGGCCTTACTGAAGACCACACAGACACCATCCACTGCCTTCCCTTCATCCACTTTGCTGGTAACCTCATTGGAAAAACTCTAATAGATTTGTTAAATAAACATGACCTACCACGCACAAAGCCATGTTGACTCTCCCTAATAAGTCCCTGTCTATCCAAATGCTTGTAGGTCCTATCTCTTAGTACTCCTTCCAATAATTTACCTACTGCTGATGTCAAGCTTGCTATCCTATAATTTTCGGGATTACTTTTAGAGCCATTTTTAAACAACGGAACAACATGAGCTATCCTCCAATCGTCTAGCACCTCATCTGTGGATATCGACATTTTAAATATATCTGCCAGGGCGCCTACAATTTCAACACTTGTCTCCTTCAAGGTCCAAAGGAATACTCTGTCAGGTCCTGGGGATTTATCTACTCTGATTTGCCTCAAGACAGCAAGCACCTCCTCCTCTTTAATCTGTGTAGATTCCATGACCTCACTATTTGTTTGCCTTATTTCCATAGACTCCTTGCCAGTTTCCTTAGTAAATACAGATGCAAAAAAACCATTTAAGATCTTCCTCATTTCTTTTAGTTCCATACATAGCTGACCACTCTGATCTTCAAGAGGACCAATTTTATCCCTTACTATCCTTTTGCTCTTAATATACCTGTAGAAGCTCTCCTTCACCCTGACTGCCAAAGAAACCTCATGTCTTCTATTAGCCCTCCTGAGTTCTTTCTTAAGTATTTTCTTGCTCTTTTTTATACTCCACAAGCAACTTATTTGCTCCTTGTTGCCTATACCTGTCATACATCTCTCTCTCCTTCTTTATCAGATTTCCAATATCCCTCAAACCAAGGTTCTTTATTCTTATTCGCTTTGCCTTTAATCCTGACAGGAACATACAGTCTCTGCTCTCTCAAAATTTTTTCCTTTGAAGGCCTCCCACTTACCAATCACATCCTTGCCAGAGAACAACCTGTCCCAATCCATGCTTTTTAGATCCTTTCTCATTTCTTCAAACTTGGCCTTTTTCCAGTTTAGTACCTCAACACGAGGACCAGATCTATCTTTATCCATGACCAAATTGAAACTAATTGGAATTATGATCACTAGACCCAAAGTGTTCCCTTACACAGATTTCTGTCACTTGTCCTAACTCATTTCCGAATAGGAGATCTAATATTGCATCCTCTCTAGTCGGTACCTCTAAATATTGGTTTTAGAAAACTTTCCTAAACACATTTTACAAATTCTATCTCATCTAGACTTTAACAGTATGGGAGTCCCAATCAATATGTGGAAAATTAAAATCCCCTACTGTCACAACTTTATGTTTCCTGCAGTTGTCTGCTATCTCTGCAGATTTGTTCCTCCAATTCTCGTTGACTATTGGGTGGTCTATAATATAACCCCATTAATGTGATCATACCTTTCCTGTTTCTCAGCTCCACCCATATGGCCTCGGTAGATAAGCTCTCAAATCTGTCCTGCCTGAGCACTGCTATAACATTTTCCCTGACTAACAATGTCACCGCCCCACCCTTCGTTCCTCTGCCTCTATCATTTCTGAAACATCAGAACCCTGGAACATTAAGCTGCCAGTCCTGCCCCTCCTGTAGCCAAGTTTCACTAATGGCTATAATGTCATAATTCCATGTGTCAAACCACGCCCTCAGCTCGTCTGCCTTCCCCACAATACTGCTCGCATTGAAATAGACACACCTCAGAAGATTACCACCATCACACACAACTCTTCTATCTCTGACTTTGCAAGAACTTTTAACATCATTTATTTTCACCCCTGCTCCACTATCTGCTCTGGTACTCTGGTTCCTATCCCCCTGCAAATCTAGTTTAAACCCTACCCAACAGCACTAGCATACCTCACTGCATGGATATTGGTCCCCCTGTAGTTCAGGTGTAACCTGTCTCTTGTACAGGTCCCACCTGCCCCAGAAGAGGTCCCAATGATCCAAAAATCTGAAACCCTGCCCCCTACACCAGCTCCTCAGGCACGTGTTAATCCTCCAGAGCATCCTACACTTAACCTTACTGGCACGTGGCACAGGTAGCAATCTGGAGATCACTACCCTTGAGGTCCTGCTTTTTAACTTCCTACTAAGTTCTCTATACTCACTCTTCAGGACCTCCTCACTCTTTCTTCCTACGTCATTGGTACTGATGTGTACCATGACATCTGGCTGCTCACCCTCTGTGGTGAACTACATATACCTGTCTGGACACGCCCCCCTGCTGACTGCTCCTGTGGCTCCTCCCACAGACCCCAGTATAAAGGCGATTGAGGCCTGAGCCCTCCCTCTCAGTCTCCAGGATGTAGCATGGTGGTCAATTACTGCTTGTTCTTTCTTCCGGTCAATAAAAGCCGATATCTCGCCTCACGTCTCAGAGAGTTATTGATGGTGCATCACCCTCCCACTTCAGAATATTGTGCACGCGATCAGAGACATCCTTGACCCTGGCACCAGGAGGCAACTAACCGTCCGGGTGTCTCTGACACGACCACAGAACCTCCTGTCTGTACCTCTGACTATCGAGTCCCCTATCGCTACCGCTCTCCTCTTCTTCCACTCTCTCTTCTGCACTGCAGAACCAGACAGTGCCAGATCTGGCTTGTCCCAGGTAAGTCACCCCCCCCTACAGTATCCAAATTGGTATACTTGTTGTTGAGGGGAATGGCCACAGGGGAGCCCTGCTCTGCCTGCCCTTTCCCCTTCCCTCGCCTGACAGTAACCCAGTTACCTGTTCTCTGCTCCTTTGGTGTAACTGCCTCCCTGAAACTACTATTTATAAACTCCTCATTCTTCCAAATGATCTGGAGGTCATCCAGCTCCTGCTCCAGCTCCCTAACGCAGTTTGTTAGGAGCTGCAGCTGGATGCACTTCTTGCAGGTATCGTTGTTAGGGAGGTCTCCCTGATACCCCACATCCTGCAAGAGGAGCATTCCAACATTCTGCCTGGCATTCTCTAAACTTACTAGTTAAAAAAAGAAATTGAATGAGAAAATAAACAACAACAAGTTACCGGAACTTACCCTTGCCTCTGCCTGTTCACGCCAAAGCCGTCCCACTTTGACACAGTCCACTCCAATGATGGCCGCTTTGCTAGATGAAACTTCTTTTATAGTGCGCTACCTGACCCGCTGTCTTCAGCTCCTCCGCTCCCAATTGGTTAGCCATTTTAAAAAGCTGAAAAAGCCCGCAAATCCTCTCCTCCTTAAGCTCTGACCTTGCCATTCCTGTCCTTATTCCTTACTGGAACATGCCAGTCCCGAACTCTGATCAGCAAGGTTTTTCTAAACAATTCCCACATGTCTGATGTTAAATTGTTGCAAAGCAGTTGCTTCCAATCAACACCCCTTGTCTTATCCTGTCATAATTTGCTCTACTCCAACTTTTAGAACCTGACTGCAGGATCCAATTTTATCCTTACTCATATCTCTTAAAATATTGAATTGTGGTCACTATTCCCAAAATGTTCACCCACTATCAAGTCTGTCACCTGGACTGGCTCATTCCCCAAGTATTTGGTTAATTTTTTTAAATAAATTTTTTTATTGAATTTTCAAATAGTTTACAGAAAGAAAAAAATTATCAACCCTTCACCCCTCCCCCCTAACACATCCCTATAGAAAAAAAGAGAAGAAAAAAGAAAGAACGCCTGGATATCGGAAGATCCCCACATGCTCCATGGAGTACATAATAGCTTTAACATGTATATTTATTTCTTTCCCCAAATAACCAATTATTTTATCTTCTGAGCACCTATATATTTAATCCTATCTTTTGTAAATAAGGGTGCCAAATTTTCAGAAATATTTCATATTTATCTGTTAAATTGTAAGTAATTTTTTCAAGTGGAATGCAGCTAAAAATTTAATTCTTCCAACAATCTATACTTAAGTATGAATCCGATTTCCAAGTAACTGCAATAGTCTTTTTGGCTACTGCCAATGCAAGTTTTATTAATTCTTTCTGATATTTATTCAATTTGGATTTCGATTTTATCCCTTCAATATCGCCTAGTAAAAATAATGTTGGATCATGTGGGTTGTATTCCAATAATTTGTTCCAGTAAAACTCTTAAATTTGTCCAAAAAGGTTGAATTTTAAAACAAGACCAAGTAGAGTGTAAAAAAGCACCAATTTCTTGATTGCATCGGAAGCATTGATCAGATAAATTTGGGTTTAATTTATTTATTTTTTGTGGCGTAATATATAACAGATGTAAAAAAAATTACATTGCTCTAGTCTTAGCTGGACATTTGTTGTATTTGTCATACTGTCAAGACATAGTCTTGACCAATTTGTTTCTTCAATTTTAATATTTAAGTCAGTTTCCCATTTTTGTCTTGACTTATGAATTCCTTGTTCAATTGCCTTTTGAATCAAACTATACATACAAGAAATATTTTTTTAATTTTTCCTTTTTGAATTAAAATTTCTATTTCATTAGGTTTTGGCAATAACATTGTTTGACCCAATTTATCTCTTAAATAAGCCCTTAATTGGAAATAACAAAAAAGAGTGTTGTTTGATATTTTATATTTATTCTTTGATCAAATGCCATTAATATACCTCCTTCAAAATAATCTCCTATATATCTAATCCCTTTTTGAAACCAATTGTGTAAAAGTTGGTTATCCATTGTAAAAGGAATAAGTTTATTTTGAATTAAAGGTCTCTTTGCTAATAAAGATTTCTTTATCTCATCATCAACATTTATCTTATTCCATAAATCAATCATATGTTTTAATATAGGAGATTCTTTCTTTTCCCATATCCATTTAGATTCCCACTTATAAATAAAATCTTCTGGTATATTTTCTCCTATTTTATCTAGTTCTATTCTAATCCATGCCGGTTTATCTTCATTAAAAAAAGATGCAATAAATCTAAGTTGATTTGCTTTATAATAATTTTCAAAGTTTGCAAGTTGTAACCCTCCTAGGTCAAATTTCCATGTCAACTTTTCCAGTGATATTCTTGACATCTTACCTTTCTGAAGGAACTTCCTCACACATTTATTTAACTCTTGAAAAAACTTCTGCGGTAATTGTACTGGTAGTGTTTGGAATAAATATTGTAATCTAGGGAATACATTCATTTTTACAGCATTTACTCTGCCTACTAATGTTATTGGTAACATCATCCATTTATCAAGGTCTTGAATTTTTTTCAATAATGGTAAATAATTTAATTTATATAAATTCTTTATATCATTATCAACTCTTATACCTAAATATTTTATACCATTTATCGGCCATCTAAATTGAGTTACTAATTGACATTGACTATAATCTCCTTTAGTAAGGGGTAGAATTTCACTTTTATCCAAATTTATTTTGCAGCCTGATATTTTCCCATATTCTTCCAATCTAGAAGATAATTCACGCAGCGAATAGAATGGGTTTGTTAAATAAAGCAAAACATTGTCAGCAAATAAATTAATCTTATATTCCTCCTGGTTAACTCCGAAACCCATAATATCTGGGTCTGTTCTAATTAATTCAGCTAATGGTTCTATTGCCAACACAAATAAAGCAGGTGATAATGGACAACCTTGCCTAGTTGACCTTGTTAACTAAAATGATGTTGAAATTTGACCATTTGTCATTACTTTACCTTTGGGATTAGTATTTAAGGTTTTAATCCATTTTATAAAAGATTTTCCTAACCCATACTTTTCCAATACCTTAAATAAAAAATCCCATTCCAGTCTATCAAATGCTTTTTCTGCATCTAAAGCAACTGCCACACTCATTTCTTCCCTCTTTTGTATCAGACGAATTATACTAAGTAACCGAGTTACATTATCTGCCAATTGTCTATTTTTGATAAATCCTGTTTGATCCATATGTATTAATTTTGTTAAGTATTTAGATGATCTATTAGATAAAATTTTTGCTATTAGTCAGTGTTCAACAAAGAAATAGGTCTATATGATGTTGGCTTTAAAAGATCTCTATCTTTTTTTGGCAATACTTTTAAAATAGCTGTTGAAAAAGATTCTGGCTGTTTATTCGTTCTTTCCGCTTGGTGTATTAACTCCATAAAAGGAGGAATTAGTAAATCTTTAAACTTTTTGTAAAATTCAGGCGGAAAACCATCTTCTCCTTGGGATTTATTACTCTGAAGTGATCCTAGAGCTTCTTCGACCTCTTTTAATCTAAAAGGCATATCTAATCCCTTCTGTTCTTCGGAATTCAATTTTGGCAGGGTTATTTGTGATAAAAACCTTTCTATCTCAACATTATTATTTTGTGATTCTGATTGATACTGTTCAGAATAAAAATTAAAAATTTCATTAGTTTCTAAAGGTTTATAAGTAATTTTATTTACACTTGTTCTAATTGCATTTATCGTTTTAGAAGTCTGGTCTGTTTTTAACTGCCAAGCAAGAATCTTGTGTGATCTTTCACCTAGTTCGTAATATCTCTGCTTAGTTCTCAGAATTGCTTTTTCTGTTCGGTATGTCTGAAGTGTATTATATTGTAACTTCTTGTCAACAAGTCGTCTTTTTTCGTCTGTCATATATCTTTGAGATTCTTTTTCTAATTTTGTAATCTCCAATTCATCTGTTTCTACCATATATTCCTTCTTAATTTTAGAAGTATAACTTATTATCTGACCTCTCAAATATGCCTTCATTGCTTCCCATACTATAAATTTATTATCAACTGAATGTAAATTTGTATCTTTAAAAAAAACTGAATCTGCTTTTTCATGAAATCACAAAAATCTTGATGTTTTAATAATATTGAATTAAATCTCCATCTGTAAATCGATTCCTCTTTATCCATCATTATCATTGCCATTATCAAGGTGGAATGATCTGACAATATTCTTGCTTTATATTTCATATTTTTCACTCTGTCTTGAATATTCGTTGATAATAGAAAAAAATCTATCCTTGAAATAAGTTTTATGTCTATTTGAATGAAATGAATAATCTCTTTCTTTTGGATTAATTCTTCTCCATATATCAATCAAATTTACATCTTTCATCAATGATAAAGTTAATTTTGCTACTTTTGATTTTGTAACAACCTTTGTTGATCTATCTAAAACTGGGTCTAAACAAAAATTAAAATCTCCACCTATTAATATTTTGTCATATGCATCAGCCAAATTCAAAAAGGTCTTATATAAATTTTACATCATTTTCATTTGGTGCATAAATATTCATGAGTCCATAGTTCTGAAAAAATTTGACAATGTATAATTACATATCTCCCTGCAGAATCAATTAATAAATTTTGTACTTTAATTGATAAAGTTTTATTAACCAAAATTGCAACTCCCCTCGCCTTTGAGTTAAATGAAGCTGCGATAACATTTCCGACCCAATCTCTCTTTAATTTCTGATGTTCTATCTCTGTTAAGTGTGTTTGTTGTAAAAAAAAAGCTATATCTATTTTCATTTTCTTAATATATGTTAAAATTATTTTTCTTTTCACTGGTCCATTAAGTCCATTAACATTTAAACCTTTAAAAATTCAGTAAATTAGTCATTATTTTTAACAGGGTTACTCCAATCTATAATAATACCTAATCTTTCAACTTTCATAGTACCTTGGGGAATCTTTTTAAAATTCTTCATGTTGCTATGTGTCTCCCCCTCCCCCCACTAATGTTGCAAATGGGGAAAAAAAAACAGAACATTACCCCCCTCCATTGTGTGGGTCATGGCAATTGCCATGATTACACATGTGAATCCCATAGCAATCGATCTGAAGTTCCCCCAGCTCCCCATAACATAAAGAAGTATATATAAGAGAAGAAAAAAATAATATCACTACTCTCGATTAATATTTCTCAAATTTTAACTTTTCTCCCCCTGTATCATATAATCAAGAATATATTTAAATATTCTTCTGTCTTTAAACATCCATCAGTTCCATTCACTGTCCCTATCTTCATCTTTAATCCATTTCACTTTTAAGTCTTTGACTGTAATTGGCAAATATTTGGGAGTTCTTTTGTGAATTCTTCTGCATCCCGATAATCAGTAAAAAAGAAATCTTTTTCCGTCATCCAAAAAAATTATCAGGGTCGCCGGGTGGCGAAATATAAATCTATCGCCTTTTTTCCATAAAACCTTTTTCGCTGGGTTAAATTCTTTCTTTCTCTTCAAAAGGTCATAACTTGTATCAGGATAGAAAAGAATTGTTTTCCCTTCTATCATCAATGGTTCATTTCTCTTTCTGGCACATTGGGCAGTCACCTTCAGGATCTTTTCTTTATCTTGATATCTTAAGCATTTTATCAAGATTGATTGTGGGTTTTGATCAATTTGAGGTCTTGGTCTTCAGGCTCTGTGAGCCCTTTCAATTTCAATTAACTGGGTTCCTTCCATTTCCAAAATTTCTGGGGTCCATTTTTGAAAAGAATTTATAGGATCCTCCCCCTTTATACCTTCTTTAAGTCCAACAATCTTAATATTGTTTCGTCTGCTAAAATTTTCAAGCACATCCACTTTTTCCAACAACTGTTTTCTTTCTGATGTCCAGACAGAAATATTATCTTCCAGTTTATTCACTCTATCAATGGTGTCCCCCATTATTTCTTCCAAGTTTTTAATTTTCTTGTCCATTTTGTCCTGTCTTTTCATCATTTTATCAAACATAATCTTCATATTTTTATTATCTCTTTTATTACTTTTAATTCATGCATTATTTGCATCAAAGTTTTTCTTATGTCTCCATCACCTCCAACCTCTTCCCGTTGCTCTTCTTTGTTTGTCTCTTCATCTTCATCTGATTTATCCAGAGAATCTGATTCCACCTCATCTTCACTTTCACTTTCAGTTCTGATCATAGCTGGGATTTGTAGTTTGGGTTGCTCGTGTTTGCGCATGCCCTTTCCTTCACGCATGCGCAATTCCTGTTGCTCTTTTTTTTGGAAACGGTTGATGTTGCCGCAGTTTCCTGTTCTGTATCGCCAGAGGTAAAATGCTGTTGCCCGAGGCTCTTTCAGAGCGACCGGCCTTGATTTTTTTCCAGCTTGTATTGTCTTCAAAATAGTAGTTTTCTTCTGCTTCTGTTTAGGAGGCATATCTTAAGACAATCCTGAATAGTTTATAAGTAGTTTTTAAAAAGTATTTACTAACTTTTCTTCACTTAAACGTTATTTAACTGTTTTTTTACGGGAGAGCTGGATTTCCACGTCTCGATCCTACGTCATCACGTGACATCCCCCATTTGGATCATTTCTTGCAAACAACATAATATTTTTAGTTAAATTTATTTGTTAAAGATTGAAGAAATGAAGTCATGACAACGTACAATGTAATAATGATCATGTATGCACCTACTGTCTTCGTGGATCATCACTTTGTCATGTTGGAGAGGCTTGTGACTTCCTGCGATTATGAGATCAATGTTGTCTGGGGTTTGGCTGTCTGTCGCTTGGCTTCTGGTAGGGTCACGCATGATGAGGGAGAGGTTCCAGGCAAAGCTGCAATGGTGGAGCTGGCAGAATATGACGAAATATCACAATGGCAGTGAAGGTGGATGAAGGCTCAGCGGTGAAAGGTTCCTAATCATCTTGCGTTCTGTGCCATTAGACCCCGACTCCAAGCTGCTTGTATATCATCCTCCTCACGTTAAACACAGGCAAACTCCATTACGAAAATCCACCCTAACATCCTAGATCGGCCTTCACAGCCACCCGAGGACCCACCATAGGAAAACATCATACTCAACTTGAGTGATCGTAATACTACTACTATAATAATGGCCTTTATAGAGTTGTAGAAAGAGAAGGCACAGAAACGGGTCCTTCAGCCCACCAATACTATGCTGCCTGTCAGACAAATATTTACAACAATCCAATATTAGCCCAACTCACTCTGTTCTCCCCACATTCCCATCAACTCTCCCCTGATTTTACCATTCACTTACATAAGAGGAGCAATTTACAGTGACCAATTAACATTCAAACCTGCATGAATTTAGAATGTGTGAGGAAGCTGGAGCACACAGGGAGCGACCAATGTGATAACAGGGAGTCAAAGTACATACAGTATATTCATTATTAAAGTATGTAGTTTCATTTTTTGTAGGCATTTATAGGAAAATGAAGACATACAATCGAATTTATAAAAACAAACATATATAAGGAATGACAAACAGCCAAACTGCAAAAGTGCAAAAAAAACCTGAGAAACTGTGTAGATTTCAAACTAAAGGCCAGGATAAAACTCAAGTCTCTAGTGTTGTGAGACAGCTAATTGATTGTATACATGAAAAATTCTGGATTTGCTGGAAATCCAAAGCAACACACACAATGCTGGAGGAAATCACCAGGTCAGACAGCAGCTATGGAAGTGAATAAACAGTCGAAACTTCGGGCTGCGACCCTTCTTCAAGACTGGGAAGAAAGGGGGAAGGGGAGGTAGCTGGAAGGTGATATGTGAAGCCAAGTGGGTAGGAAAGGTAAAGAGCTGGAGAGAAAGGAATCTGATCGAAAAGTAGAGTGGACCATAGGAGAAAGGAAAGTAAGATTAGCTATGTCACTGTGCATTAGAGGCGATTCTATCAAAGCTCTTTTCACATATGAGAAGCTTGATAACCAGTGTGCTGTGGGGCACCACAATAGCATAGCAGTTAGCACGCCACTATTACAGCACAGGGCATTGGAGTTTGGAGATCAGAGTTCAATTCCAGAGCTCTCAATAAAAAATTGGTAAGAAGTTGGTTTTCCAAGGAATGCATGGGTTTCCTCTAGGTGTTCCAGTTTCCTCCTACAGTATAAATTATTAGGTGAATTGGTAATTGTAAATTGTCCTGTGATTAGGCTATTTGCTGGGTGGTGTGGCTCTGTGGGCCAGAAGGGCCTGTTCTGCATTATATCTCTAATAAAGAAGTGTAAGCCTCACTAGTGACAGTAACGTAGTCAACCAGAGTAACTGGTGCTGTGAATTATCCACTCTGTCCCATCTCTGAATCATTGGTCAGTTCAGTGATGTCAATATTCTGTACATTTAAAACAATCTTCAAAAGAACTTGTTTGAAAATGAGCAATATATGTATCGATTGATGATTGCAAAATACCTCCTCCCTCACCATGCAAGGCCCCACATAGTCCTTCTCGGCAAGGTGACACTTCACCTATGAGTCTATCATCGACTGTACCCCCCCCACTACATCAGTGAGATCCATATTCGGTGCTCTGCGTCCTGAAACTTATTCCTGCAAGTACAACAAGTTCTACAAGCGCCCCTATGCCTCTTCCCTCACCACCATTCAGGGTCCCAAATGGTCCTTCGAGGTAAGGTGATAGTTAACCTGTCAGGGTCATCTCTTGTACCACACTCTTCGTGTGGCCTGACTCAGATAGGGAGAACCATTTTGTCGAGCACCTCACTCTGTCCACTTCAAAAGCCAGGAATTTCTGGTGTCAACTCATTTCAATGCAACTTCTCAGTCTTATTGTGATGTGCCTGTCACAAGACCTTAGCGCTAGAAGGCATAAGAGCAGAATGAAGCCATTCAGAGCCTCAGTCTGCTTCACAATTCCATCATGTCTGATTTATCATTCCTTGTTCTGTCTTCTCCACATAACACTTAACGCCCTTACTAATCAAGAACCAGCGAGATGGTCTCCCAGTCAGGAAAATGTCCTTGCTTTTATTTTCCAATACTCTCGAAATGAATACTAACATTGCACTTGTCTTCCTTACCATCAACCTAACAAGTTGACCTTAAGGGAATCCTGTAGGAGAGTGCCCTTTGCACCTCTGATTTCTGAATTCCTGTTTCAAAAATAGTCAATGCCTTTATTCCTTCTACCCAAGTGGATGGGCATTCACATCTCCGCCAATCCTCCCAATCTGTGTAACCAGACACCCTGCTTCCTCAACACTAACTATCCCTCCACCTAACTTAATATCATTCACAAACTTGGCCATAAAGCCATCAATTCTGTCGAACGATGGCCTTGTCTACACCCTGACTCTCCCTCTTTGCAATCCTTAAGTCATTGAGGTAAAAGTGCTGAATTCTCGAGACACATTTTAAAAGCAGTTGTGTGTGGGAGAAAGCCTGAGGCATAAACTGGTTGGCATTTTTCCAGAATCAGCAGAAGTACAAATGACCAACAGGCTTTCTGCTTCACCGTAAGCCCCGGTGGTCTACGCTGCTTTGCCTGTGATACAGCTTTATCCTAGATCAACGTCTAGATTCATGCAGACAACTACATCTGCAGGAAGTTCGGCCAGCTTCAGTTTCTGACTGATAAGGTCAAGGAAGTGGATCTGGATGCACTCAGGACCATGCAGGAGACTGAAAACTTCATAAAACCTTTTACTGAGGTGGTCGCACCCAGAGTGCAGGCTTCAGATAGTAGATGGGTGACCAGGAGAAGTAAGGGGAGCAACACACACAAAATGCTGGTGGAACACAGCAGGCCAGGCAGCATCAATAGGAAGAAGTACAGTCGACGTTTTGGGCCAAGGCCCTTCGTCCTGACCAGCATTTTGTGTGTGTTGCTTGAATGTCCAGCATCTGCAGATTTCCTGGTGTTTGCAATGTAAGGGGAGTACAGGGTTCCCCTGTGGCCATTCCCCTCAGCAACATCATACCTCTTTGGGTACTACTGGGGGAATGACCTGTCAGGGCACAGCAGAGGCAGCAGACCTGTGGCACTGTGCACAGCTGAGGCTCAACAGGGAAGCATAAAGTCAGGTAGAGTGATAGTGATAGGAGACTTGATAGTTAGGGGGACAGTCCGCAGATTCTGTGGCTACGAAGAAGCAAGAACAGTGTGTTACCACCCAGGTGCGAGTTTCTAGGATGTCTCAAAACGGCTTCAGAAGATTCTCAAGAAGGAAGATGAACAGCAGAGGTTCTGGTGCACATTGGTACCAATGATATAGGTAGAAAGGGGGAAGAAGTCCTGTGCCGTGAGCATAGGGAGGTAAGGAAGTGGCTGAGGAGCAGGACCTGCAAGGTAGTAATCTTTGGATTACTTCCAGTACCATTCAGGGTAGGAATAGGATGATGGTAGATGAATGAGCGGCTGAGGAACTGGTGCAGGGAGCAGGGTTTCATATTTCTGAATCATTAGAATCTCTTCCGGGGAAGGTATGACCTGTACAAAACAAGCAGTTTACACCTGAATCTGAGGGAGACCAATATCCTTGTAGGTAGGTTTGCGAGAGCACTTGGGGAGGGTTTAAACCAAGTACGCAGGAGAATGGGAACCTGAGCAATCGGGCGGAGGATGGGGAAGTTGGTACTCAAGTCTATGCAGTGTGTAGTGAGACAGTGAGGAAGGACAGGCAGATGAGAAGGCAAAATTGCAGTCAGTGGGATGAGGTTAAGTGTAGCATGAAGACAAAATCAAAAAGGGTGATGAATACGGGACTGAAAATGTTACATTTGAATGCACAATATATGGAATAAAGTAAGTGATCTTGTAGCGCGGTTAGAGATTGGCAGGTATGACTTTGTGGGCGTCATTGAGTCATGGCTGAAAGAATATCATAGTTAGGATCTTGACATCAAAGGATACACCTTGCACCGAAAGGACAGGCAGGTAGGCAGAGGGGCTGGGGTGGTAAAAATGAAATCGAATACTTAAAAAGAGGTGACATAGGAACAAAAGATATAGACTCCTTGTGTGTAGAAACTACAAGGGTAAAAAGACCCTGATAGGAGTTACACAGTAGCCAGGATGTGGGATATAAATTTCAATGGGAAATAGTAAAGTCCTGTAATAAGGGCAATGTCACAGGGAATTTCATATCGGGTGCTGGATCCCAAGTGAGGGAATTTGTCGAATACCTATGTGATGGCTTTCTAGAGCTGTTTATGATTGACCCATGAGAGAAATTAGGTGTTGTGTAATGAACTAGATTTGAATAGGGATCTTAAGGTAAAGGAACCTCTGGGGAGCAGATCATTATATGATAGAATTCACCCTGCAGTTTGAGAGGGAGAAGACAAGGTCCGATGAATCAGCATTACAGTGGATGAAAGGGAATTGGAGTCATGAGAGAGGAGCTGGCGGCAGTTGATGGGATGCAGTCACTAGCAAAGAACCATAATACTGAATTGTCCCCAGAAACTCTGGAAGACATAGCATAGATATACCTCAGAGATGAAGAAGTATACCAACGAGAGGATGAGGCAACCAAGGCTGACAGGAGAAGTCAAAGCATAAAAACAAAAGAGCAAACATATTATATAGCAAAATTAGTGGGAAGTTGGAGGATTGGGAACCTTTTTAAGAACCAACAGAGGGCAACTGAAGAAAAAACAAGGAGAAAAAAGATGAAATATAAAGGTAAACTATCCAAAATATCAAAAAGTATTTTCAGATATATAAAGAGAAGAGAGACGAGAGTGGATATTGGACCACTGGAACACGACTCTGGAGAGATAGCAGTGGGGGACCGAGAACTGGCAGATGAAGTTAATAATATTTTGCATCAGCATCCAATATGACTAGCAGCATGGCACTAGCAGTATGCCAGAAATTCAAGTGTCAAGGGACTGAAGTGAATGTAGTTGCTATTACTAAAGAGAAAATGCTTGGGAAGTGAAAGATATGAAGGTAGATAAGTCACTGGGCCAGATGGAATACACCTCAGGGTTCTGAAAGAGGTAGCTGAGAGATTGTTGAGGCATTAGCAAAAATCACTGGATTCTGGAATGCTTTCGGAGGACTGGAAAATTGAAAATGAAACTCCTCTCTTTAAGAAGAGAGGGAGACAGAAGAAAGGATATTATAGACTGACATCAGTTTGAGAAGATGTTGGAGTCATTATTAAGGATAAGGTTTCAGGGTACTTGGAGGCACATGATAAAGTAAGCCAAAGTCAGCATATTTTTCTCAAGGGGAAGTCTTGCCTGTCTGATGCACCATCAATAACTCACTCTGAGACGTAAAGGCGAGATATCGGCTTTTATTGACTGTTCACCACACTGTCAAATCTGTTAAATTTTTTTGAGGAAATAATAGGCAGGATACACAAAGGAGAGTCAGTGAATGTTGTTTACATGGATTTTCAGAAGGCCTTTGATAAGGTGCTGCACATGAGGCTGTTTAACAAGATAAGAGCCAATGATATAGAAAAGATTATAGCATAGATAGTATCTGATTGATTGGTAGGAGGCAAGACAATCAAAATAAAGGGGGCCTATTCTGGTTGGCTGCCAGTTACAGGTGGTGTTCCACAGCAGTTGGTATTGAGACCACTTCCTTTCATGTTTGACGTCAATGATTTTGATGACAGAATTGATGGCTTTGTGGCCAGGTTTGCAAATGATACAAAGGTAGGCGGAGGGACAGGTTGTGTTGAGAAAACGGAGTCTGCAAAAAGTCTTGGACAGGTTGGGAGAATGAGCAAAGAAGTACCTGATGGAATATTGTGTAGGGAAGTGTATGGTCATGCACATGGATAGAAGAAATAAAGGCAGAGACTATTCTCTAAATGGGGAGAAAATTCAAAAATCAAAGGTGCAAAGGGATTTGGGAATCCTTCTGCAGGATTCCCTAAATGTAACTTGCAGGTTGAGTCAGTGTTTAGGAAGGAAAACGCAATGTTAGCAATGATTTCGAGAAGACGAGAATATAACAGTGAGGATTTCAAGCTGAGGCTTTACAAGGCGTTGGTCAGAATGCATTAAAATATAATGAGCAGTTTTGGTCTCCTATCTGAAGACAAGATGTGCTGGCGTTGGAGAGGGTCCAGAGGAGGTTCAGAAGAATCGGTTAACATATGAGGACTGTTTAAATAGCTCTGGGCCTGTACTCACTGGAGTTCAGATGAATGATGGGGAGATCACAGTGAAACCTATCGAATATTGAAAAGCCCAGATAGACCAGATGTTGAATGGTTGTTTCCTTTAGTGGGTGAGTCTGCCACTAATGAACACAGTCTCTGAATAGAGGGGTGTCCATTTGGTACAGAGATGAGAGGGAACTTCTTTAGCCAGATGATGAATCTGTGGAATTCATTGCCACAAACAGCTGTAGAGGCCAAGTCTTTGAGTATATTTAAAGCAGATGTCGATAGATTGTTGATTAGTTAGGACAATGGTTACAGGGATAAATCAGAATGGGTTTGAGAGGGTTAATAGATCAGCTATGATGGGATGTTGAAACAAACTTGGGCTGTATGGCCTAATTCTGCTCCTATGTCTCATGGTCTTGTGTAGAATATAGATCGCTACAGCACCACGCAGGTACTTCAGTCCATGATGTTGTTCTGACATTTTAACCTATTGTAAGATCAATCTAACCTTTCCTCCTACACAGAGAAGAAAATTGTCTAACATTATGTCTGTAATCTTATTAAACATGCGTACAATTGCAGCAAGATTTTCTGGTCAAAACACTCCATTTTTACACCAGATACTCTGAAGCATCATTTCATAGCACATTGAAACTGTTTGAAAAATATTCTTGGGATTGTGATTGTCAAATGTGGCCTTGGTTGATTCCCTGTTGTAATAGCATGTCATTACCAGTTCAGTTAATCTTGATTTAAACCAATGAGTTTCTATATTAAGCAACTTAGCTACCTCAGGAGTGTTACCAAAAGGGAACATCGTCACTGTGCAAGAGGCCCACAGTGATGCTCTGTGAGGAATAGGTATGATGGTACAAGGGCAGAGGAGAGGATGCTCTAAGATTCAGTGAAAGAGGCCCAGTGGAACTGGCGGAATTTAATGAGCCATCAGAGAGATGTGCTGCTTGCAAAGTGGCCCTGCAGATATCCCAGGGTTACTGACAAATGATCCTTGCAAGACAAGATGCCTGATGTTACTTTCCTTCTCTCTTGTTTTTGTTTGTTTACATCTCCTCCAGACCAAGCAGATTAATAAGCCTTCACCACTCTGTCTCAGCTGACAACATTCATTTGTTTCAATGTGGGATGGTCAATCTCTCCTCCTGCTTCTCTGCAACACAGGACATGTTCATGTTCTATCTTTTCCTTGTTTTGAAATGTTAATTCTCCTGTTCTCTGTAGCTTCCTTAGCTAATTATTGGATACAGGAGCCAGATTTATAAGTGTTCCTTGTCCTTGACCATAGTTTTGAGGTTCCTAAGTTGCATTAGCATTCAGTTTCAAAAACAATACACCGTATCTGTTATTTATTTACTTATTGAGATACAGTGTGGTGTAGGCCCTTCTGGCCCTTTGAGCTGAACCACACATCAATCCCCCAATTTAATCTTCGTCTAATCACAAGATAAATTGCAATGACCAACAAATCTACCAACGGTATTGTCTTTGAGCTGTTGAAAAAACCAGAGCACCCAAAGGAAGCTCACACAGCCACTGTGAGAACGTATAAGCTCCTTACAGGCAATGGCAGGAATTGAACTTGGGTCACCTGTACTGTAAACCATCATGCTAACCTCTATGCTACACACACGCGCACACACACCAGTAATTGTGAATGTGAACTTTATAATATAACTAATTTGGAGATACGTTTTTCTGAGCTTACCTAATGGAAAGACTGCTAGTTCCAGGGAACAAGCACTGAAGCTCCCATGTCCTAAAGGAAAAGCAGACAGGGGCTCCTCTTGTTGAATGTGCAGCCGTTGGCAACAAAATGTGAGCTGTGGCAGAGATCAGCAGCAGTGGGCTGGACTGGTGCTAAGGCTAGAAAACCAAGAGTTCAAAAAAATCTCCCAAATTAATAATAAATAAATATTATTGAGAACGTGAGTTGCAGAGTCTTTGAAAGTGAGTCCGTAGGCTGTGGACCCAGTTCAATGTTGAAGTGAGTGAAGTTACCTACTTTGGTTCAGAAGCCTGATGGTTGCAGGGTAATAACTGTTCTTGAACATGGTGGTGTGGGATGTAAGGCTCCTGTACCTCCTTCCCGAAGGCAGCTGTGAGAAGAGAGCATTGACAGGATGGTGGGTTCCTTGATGATGTATGCTGCTTTCTTGTGGCAGTGCTTCTCGTGGATGTGCTCAGTAGTGAGTGAAACACGCCAGTATCCTTGGCTGCGTAAGCCTAGGGAGGACAACCTCCGGCCCTGCCAAACTCGTGAGACTGAGGCATGCTCGACCCCACCCCAAACCTCAGTTTGGGTGGATGGTGTGTCATTTACTACCCTGTTACAAATTAATGCCATAAAATAAGACCGTACACTGCGTAAGATTAAAGGAATTATATTTATGAATCTTAACTAAAGGGTTAGTAAAGAATAACAGAAAGAAAAGGGCCCATTCTAATTAAACAGTCAAATGTGCACAAGTTGGAGCTCATCTTGAACTTCTCTGTCACTCATATGCTGGGCCCTTGGTCAACGTGAAAACACATACCACCTTCCGAACGTCGCTCACAATCCATCTCGAGCAACATGGCTCCCCCACCAATCGTATGCTATGACCAGTTCTCCCAGCGTCTTCTCTCTTCATCTCCTCTCGAACAAAAAATAAACTTCAAGCCCAACCTTATTGTCCTTCACTAAGAAAACCTCCTGCCAATTGGATAGCACGTGTTCCACATCATCCCTTATAGAAACATAGAAATTAGGTGCAGGAGTAGGCCATTCAGCCCCTTGAGCCTGCACCACCATTCAGTATGATCATGGCTGATCATCCAACTCAGAACCCTGTACCTGCTTTCTCTCCATACCCCCAATCCCTTTAGCCACAAGGGCCATATCTAGCTTCCTCTTAAATATAGCCGATGAACTGGCCTCAACTGTTTCCTATGGCAGAGAATCCCACAGATTCACCACTCTGTGTGAAGAAGTTTTTCCTCATCTCGGTCCTAAAAGGTTTCCCCTTTATCCTTAAACTGTGACCCCTTGTTCTGGACTTCCTCAACATTGGAAACAATCTTCTTGCATCTAGACTGTCCAATCCTTTTAGAATTTTATATGTTTCAATAAGATCCCCCCTCAATCTTCTAAATTCCAGTGAGTATAAGCTTAGTCGATCCAGTCTTTCGTCATATGAAAGTCCTGCCATCCCAGGAATCAATCTGGTGAACCTTCTCTGTACTCCCTCTATGGCAAGAATGTCTTTCCTCAGATTAGGGGACCAAAACTGCACACAATACTCTAGGTGCGGACTCACCAAGGCCTTGTACAACTGCAGTAGAACCTCCCTGCTCCTGTACTCAAATCCTTTTGCTATGAATGCCAACATACCATTTGCCTTTTTCACCGCCTGCTATACCTGCATGCCCACCTTCAATGACTGGTGTACAATGACACCCAGGTTTTGTTGCATCTCCCCTTTTCCTAATCGGCCACCGTTCAGATAATAATCTGTTTTCCTGTTCTTGCAACCAAAGTGGATAACCTCACATTTATCCACATTAAATTACATCTGCCATGAATTTGCCCACTCACCTAACCTATCCAAGTCACCCTGCATCCTCTTAGCATCCTCCTCACAGCTAACAGCCGCCCGGCTTCATGTCATCCGCAAACTTGGAGATGCTGTATTTAATTCCCTCGTCTAAATCATTAATATATATTGTAAACAACTGGGGTCCCAGCACTGAGCTTTGCGGAACCCCACTAGTCACTGCCTGCCATTCTGAAAAGGTCCTGTTTACTCCCACTCTTTGCTTCCTGTCTGCCAACCAATTCTCTATCCACATCAATACCATACCCCCAATACCGTGTGCTTTAAGTTTGCACACTAATCTCCTGTGTGGGACCTTGTCAAAAGCCTTTTGAAAATCTAAATATACCACATCCACTGGCTCTCCCCTGTTCACTCTACTAGTTACATTTTCAAAAAATTCTATAAGATTCGTCAGACATGATTTTCCTTTCACAAATCCATGCTGACTTTGTCCGATGATTTCACCTCTTTCCAAATGTGCTGTTATCACATCTTTGATAACCGATTCTAGCATTTTCCCCACCACCGATGTCAGACTAACTGGTCTATAATTCCCCAGTTTCTCTCTCCCTCCTTTTTTAAAAAGTGGGGTTACATTAGCCACCCTCCAATCCTCAGGAACTAATCCAGGATCCAAGGAGTTTTGAAAAATTATCACGAATGCATCCACTATTTCTTGTGCTACTTCCTTAAGCACTCTGGGATGCAGACCATCTGGCCCAGGGGATTCATCTGCCTTTAATACCTTCAATTTACCTAACACCACTTCCCTATTAACTTGTATTTCCCTCATTTCCTCCATCTCACTAGACCATCGGTCCCTTACTATTTCCGGAAGATTATTTATGTCCTCCTTAGTGAAGACAGAACCAAAGTAGTTATTCAATTGGTCTGCCATGCCTTTGTTCCCTGTGATCAATTCACCTGTCTCTGACTGTAAAAGACCTACATTTGTCTTGACCAATCCTTTTCTTTTCATGTATCTATAAAAGCTTTTACAGTCAGTTTTTATGTTCCCTGCCAGCTTTCTCTTAAAATCTTTATTCCCTTTCCTAATTAAGCCCTTTGTCCTCCTCTGCTGGTCTCTGAATTTCTCCCAGTCCTCAGGTGTGCTGCTTTTTTTGCTAATTTATATGTTTCTTCTTTGTACTTGATACTATCCCTAATTTCCCTTGACAGCCACGGATGCACTACCTTCCCTGGTTTATTCTTTTGCCAAACTGGGATGAACAATTGTTGTAGTTCATCCACGCGATCTTTAAATGCTTGCCGTTGCATATCCACCATCAACCCTTTAAGTATCTTCAACAATAACTCAAACAGGCTGAAAGCAGAAAGCCAGCTCTTACAGAGCTGCTAAATGAAATACCTACAGCATAACAGTAAAGATGTGAACAAAGGCATTACTTGAGGAAAGCTTCTCCGGTGATGGATTGGGCTGTATTTTTTGCACATGGGTTGTTTGTCTGTTTTTGTGTGTAGTTTTTCATTGATTCTATTGTATTTCTTTGTTCTACTGTAAATGCCTGCAAGAAAATGAATCTCAGGGTAGAATATGGTAACATATATGTACATTGATAATAAATTTGCTTTGAACTTTGAGTGACTGTAACCTTGATCTCCACTACCAAAACCCTCCAGGCACATGTATGAAGTGTTGCAGAAAATCACAGGGTGGATTGTCCTGACATAGATTGGCTGTGTGGACATTGCTTCTCAGAGGAGTCTAGCTGTGCCTGTGACAAGCCTGTTAATCCTGGAGTTGGGTAATGAGCCTTCCTGTGGCTCTTCGCATTGCCCCCTCAGCTGCTTGCAATACCATCCAGAAAGAGGTGCAGACAGATAAAATTGGACAGAAGTCTTGAGTCCAGAAATGCCGTGATAGGGAGTGGGAAATCTGAGCACAAATGCACAAAATGCTGGAGGAACTCAGCAGGTCAGGCAATATCTATGGAGAAGAATAAAGAGTCGTGTTTCAGGCTGAGACCCTTCGTTAGGATGAATATTAAAGTCTGACAATAACTTGATAAAGAAGAGAGCTTGAGTGTGATTAGTGCTGGAGAGTTAAAAGTACAATTTATATAGTGCATAGGCAAATTCTAAACAAGAACCTTTTTTCTAGAACCATCATAAGGTCAGAATGGCATAAACATTTGGTGCAAAGAACCTTGGCAATGAAATCGTATTTATTCTGGTCCAGGAAATCTGCACACCACTGCTTGTCTCAAGATTTTCTAAGACTTTTATTCTTGTATTCCAAACCCAACACATTTTTGATTTCCTAATTCCATGCTATATCAAGGTACTTACTCCATGCTTTGTTTAGGAAGAGCCCTTATGAGCATTGTTGCTCTTTTGAATGCTGCCAGATGAAGAGGACATTATGTTTCAAGTAATTTATGCAACTAGTTTGGTGTCTTCATCCTCACTGAACACACAAAGGTCTATATCACAGCTCTGGCCTGGTGCTGATCAATGTCCACATTTACTATTACTACTGTAAGATTGGGAACAAAATTGATTCCTCTTGGATTGGATGTAAACCTCAAATATTCAATATGTATAAATGTGGCTAAGATAAAACAACTCTTGGACTTGGGACTGTCAATGTAATTTGATTTTTGAGATGGTTTCTGGAATTTAAAGCTGTCAGCAGCATCACTGCAGCTTCCAACACAAACATCCAGTATTTTACTTCATAATTCCTTCTTGACCACAAACATTTGCAACTTTCAGTTTCACTCAACCCTAGAACTCGACAGTAAATTGTAGAGGATTAAGGATGGTGAAACTTAATTTGTTTTTCATATATTGGCTGCAAAACAGTTTCAGACATCCCAAGGTTGTGAAAGATGCAATTGAAAGACTTTCTTTGCATGCCCTGCTAATCCACTAAAATAAAAAGCTCCAGCTGTTTTGTCCTCAATCAACAGTAGTTGTAAGTGTCAGACTTGGAATGGTCTGCATTAATAGCCCAGTTGAAGCGGTAAGGCTTAGACAGATCAGGTAACTGGAAAAGAAATGTAAGGGCTTCGTTTGCCAGGATCCCTACTCCCAGTCCTCAGCCATTTCTGGATCATGGGGATGCTCAGATTACAATGCCAAATGCTTGATAATGGACTTCCCTCTATCTGCCATTCTCCAATAGTTTCAGAGCACAAGAGATCATCACTTTTTTTCTGGTATTCCTGTAGCAAAGAATGCATTGTATTGTGTCCCTACACTTCTCCCTCACAGCCTGTCACTCTGCTTCCCTCACATCCTACTCCCTTCTTTTCTCCCGTAATCCCATATGCCACTCTCTTTCACACTCCCATGTTTCTCTCTTCTACGCACCCCGTTCCCTCATCCCACTCAGCTCCCTCTTTCCTGCACATTTTATTTTCATGTTTGTATCACTCTCGTATCTCTCTGCCTCATGTCCTGCTCCCTTCCCCATGCCTTTGCTGCTCTACATGGTTGTGGAGCAGGTGGAGTGGTCTCCAGGAGACCTGCCTTCAGAGCTGCCCTCTCCAGCCACAGGATTCATGGAGAACTTTTTTAAATCATTGAGAAGACATCTTCTGTAGCTTGCCTGAAAACAACCTAACAGTGCAGCATTTCCTTAGCATTGCCTTGGGATATCAGTTTAGATACTGTGTGCTCTGCCTCTGGAGCAGGAGTTGACCCCACAAGGGAAATGAAGATACCACTAATCAGCCAAAGAATGGCATCTGGACTTCAGTCAGAACTGAAATGGATTGTTCTGAAAACAATTGATACAAATGTTGTGGTGCACCTTCAGTGGCAAAACCAGGAAAGATTTTCCTTGGAAAAAGACTAATATAAATATCAACTATTCAATGAGTACATTCCCATACCCTGTACTTTTCAGGTTAGCATGGTGCTGCAGCCAGTCACTTCCTCAGAACCCACTGAGAATCTCCCCTCTCAACTATTTTTGGAGGACCTCATCAGCCAGCTGAAACATGCTTGCTTGATCTAAAGCTTCACTGCAGAGCCCCTTGATGCCATAAATGATTATTTTGGAGATGAAATGTCTGTCAGGAAAACTAATACATTGACAGGCAGCTGTGTAACCCAACAGGCTAATCTGGCGTGTTAATCTGAATGAAACACTCAACATATTCAAATGTGACAAACTATTTAAATGAAAATACCATTCAAAATAAAAACAAAGAAATCAATATATGACCATAAGATAGAGGAGCAGAATTAGACCATTTGGCCCATTGAGTCTACTCTGCAATTTCATCATGGCTGATCCATTTTCTGTCTTAGCCACAATTTAAAAAGACACCCTCTATTCTGAGGCTGTGTCCTCTGATCTCAACTCCCCCACCATAGGAAACATCCTCTTCACATCCATTCTATCGAGGCCTTTCAACATTCAATAGGATTCAATGAGGTCACCCCTCATTCTTCTGAATTCCAGTGAGAATCCCAGAACTATCAATTGCTCTTCATACGGCAAGCCTTTCAACCCAGAATTATTCCCATGAACCTCCTCTGAATTCTCTCCAATGTCAGTGTATCCTTTCTTAGATGAGGTGCTCGAAGTAATCCAAGTGAGGCCTCAACATTACAACCTTGCTTTTATATACTAGTCCTCTTGAAATGAATGCTAGCATTGCATTTGCTTTCCACACCACTGACTCAACTTGCAAATTGACCTTTAGGGGATCCTACACGAGGACTCCAATGCTTCTTTGCACCTCAGATTTTTGAATGTTCTCTCCATTTAGAAAATAGTTTGCCCTCTTATTTCTTCTACCAAAGTGCATGACCATACACTTTCTAACATTGTATTCCATCTAGCACTTTTGTCCATTCTCCTTCTGTAGCCTCTGCTTCCTCAAAACTACCTGCCCCTCCACCTATTTTCATGTCCTCTGCAAACTGTGCCACAAGGCCATCAGTTCTGTCATTCAAGTCATTGGCACATACGTAAAAAGAAGCATTCCCAACACAGAATCCTGTGGAACACCACTTAATCACCAGCATCTAAAGAGAAAAAACTCCCATTATTCCCATTCTTTGCCTCCTGCCAATCAGCCACTGCTTTATCCACGTTCTTAACATGTTAAGATGCCTCCTGTGGCATTTTGTCAAAGGCCTTTATACATAAAGCCACTTCAAAATAATTAAATTTATTTAACTTTATTAATTTAAGGGGATATAAATGACCTAATCCTATACCTACCTTGGTCCCTCTAGCTGTTCTTCCCCACATATCCAGGTGCTGCTATTCCAATGTACTTGAGGATCAGTGACAAGATGTATTCAGTAAAATGTAAATGATTAGCTATGAGCAGATAAAAGAGCAGCCACACTTATGCACACAGACACTGAATCCAAACCTGTTTTCACAAAGGGAAGCACCAAAGCATAATGAAGAGGTGGCATTTCTCAGGAAGATCCAGGTGAATATGACAACAGGGTGTGGGGACAACAGTCTGTCCTTGCTGTATCATTCTGTGATATCAATTAGTATATCCATATTTTACCCCCTAGTCAGTGGATGGATGGCAAAATAGAATGTAAGAGGTTATTTTCAAAAATTTTGTAAAATCAGTTCTTTCTGAACAGGAGGAAAAACTGGTGACTGTTCAGCCTCACAAGCCTTTTCCCATTAAAATGTAACAGACCATCTGCACATTGAGTCCATCTTACCCCCCACCCCACCCCCATCCCCGACTGTTTTGTGATGATAGCTAGGATGCTGGAATTGACTAATAAACATAGAACACAGAACGACACAGCATAGGAACAGGCCTTGCAGGCCACTATGTCTAAGCCAACCATGATGTCAATTTAAACTAATCTCACCTGCACATGATTCTCATACCTTTATTTCCTGCCTGTTTATGTAACCTTCAAAGTAACTTTATTATCAAAATGCATCTATGCCACCATACACTATCCTGAGATTCATTTTCTTGCGGGCATTCAGAGTATAGAAATAGAAACACAATAGAATCTGTGAAAAACCGCAGACAACAGCAATACTGAATGATCCCAGAAATGAAAGGGTTAACATATCACAAGGGTTTGATGGTCCTGGGCCTGCACTCAATGGAGTTTAGAAGAATGGGGGTGGGGGGGGGGGAATCTCAATGAAACCTATTGAATATTCAAAGGTCTGGATAGAGTAAATGTGGAGAAGATGTTTCCTTTAGTGTGAGAGTCTAGGACGAGAAGGCACAGTTGAGAATTGATGGATGACTATTTAGAGCTGAGGAAAAACTTCTTTATCCAGAGGTTGTGGAATTCTTTGGCACAGATGACTCTGCAGGCTAGCCTTTGGGTATATTTAAGGCAGAGGTTAATAAGTTCTTGATTAATCAGGACATCAAAGGTTGTGAAGAAAAGGCAGGAGAATGGGGTTGAGAGGGTTAACAAATCAGCTGTGATGAACTGGTGGAGCAGACTCAATAGGCCAAATGGCCTGATTCTGCTCCTGGGTCTTGTGTGTTTCTTTTATACCAAAGTTATGATGGGGAAATATGATTATGATACTGAATTGTGAAGTAGGCCCAATAAAATGGTCATCCTGTTCCCATTTTCCATGTCTCCTTAAACTTTAACAAACAAAAACCTATTGATCTCTGCTGTAAATTTTTAAATTGACAAGCCCCTCCCCAGCTTCAACAATTCATTAAGGGAGGGAATTTCCAATTTCCTAAATATAACTCTATACTTAAAATTTATGCATATGAAAACATCTATTTCTTCATATAACTAAACTCTCCAAGTGTGCAAAACCCGATGATCTATTGGCACTCTCTATTTAAAATTCTGCAGGCATGGCTGTAAGATTTATGTAAATCGATCTGATATGATGCAGAAAAGCTAAATTCACATAACCTTGTTAGATCAAGTGGTTCATTTTTATCTTTGTTTTCTATGAAGATGATAGATGCAAGATGACATATTTCAGGTGATTGTGTGAAATTAAACACCCCTTGCACAGTAAAGCAATTGGTGCCCACACGGCAATATCTCTTCCCCAGCTTTCTGCCCTCCCTCCCTTGCTTGAAGGAATTTGGCATGTTTTCTCTTTTGGCTGCATAATTGTATATATTTGTGGCCATTCTTACTGGGTTTTTGGGCAAGCCTGAGGGGAAGATAACTCCAGAAGATTCCAACAAGGATTGTCCAAAAACAATCTGGGTTTAATGTCTTCCCTTTCTTTCTCAATCATAACTACACCTAAGTTAACTTGCAACAACTTGTGTATGTCATGGTTGCAATGTACTGAGCTGCTGCTGCAAAAGCTAATTTCCATGCCATTTACCCCTTGGGTACGTATACCCATGACAATAAACTTGAACTTGAGTCAAAATCAGTGTCAACCTGCAACAATCTATGTAACTGAATCACATCTGGCTGTGTGATGTTTGTTATTCTAGATCTGATGCTTATCACACTGCTCACTACAGCAGATGGATGAGGTCATTAATCTGAGGCAAAGTATTGAATTATATCTGCTTCTCAGACGGTACATCGTAAATCTAAATGATTATACCAGCTTGGTAAGGATCTTCAACTGCACTACTATTGCGGGTGGTGAAGGAAAAGATATAATGTCTGAAGCTGATGACCTGCCATGGAATTGATGGCAAAAGGTTGTTGATCTAAAACGTTGTATTATATGCGAGTCAACCCACTCTCCTTTATATGGTGCAACTCCCGAGCTGCACTAAGCTCTTGTGGCAGGGCTGCTCATAATGACCTAATGGCCTCATTTTCAAATTAGCACAGAATCAATAGATCAGAAAATTGGTTGTAAAGTTGGCATGAGAGAAATAGGACCCATATGGAGTTCTGTGTGTATTAGACGAACTTGGATTATTTCTATGGAGGAATGAGGGGTGACCCATTTGAATGATATAAAATAAATACAGGGTATATAGTCAGAGTACCACACTCAGAATGCTGCAGGAACTCAGCAGGTCAGGCAGCATCTGTGGAAATAATAAAGAGTTGATGTTTCAGGATGAGATTCTTCAGGATTGAAAAGGAAGGGAAAAGAAGCCAGAATAAGATGGGAAGGGGGAGAAGGAGTACAAGCTAGAGGGAACAATATGAAAGTCCTGACAAAGGGTCTTGGCCCGAAACGTTGACTGCTCGTTTCCACAGATGCTGCCTGACCTTTTGAGTTCATCCAGCTTGTTTGTATGTGTTGATTTGACCACAGCATCTGCAGTGTACTTTGTGTTTAATATGAGTCATTGTTCATCCTAACAGATCTAATTACTGCTTTTGAGAACTTACATAGTGAAATTGCAGAGGCGAACTCAATTAGACCTTAATAACAGCTGTATAATTCATCCATTCACATCTCAGTGTATCCAGCATTGCTTTTCATTTGGATTCAAAACATTTGCAATATTTTCCTGAAAAAGACAAGTGGAGGGCTATGTGGGAGTGAAGGGTTAGCCTAATCTTAGAGTCGGTTAAACATTATGGGCCGAGGGGCTTGTATTGCTCTATATTCTAATATAAAGTGTAGTGACCTGGAAGCTATAGTGTTAACACCAATCAAGCACAGTTAGAACCATTCTGAGCGCACTTGATGTAGGTCTTTGACTGAGGAATTTGTGTTGTGGAAAAACTTAATTCTCGGCATAGCTTGAACTACTTGGAACACCAATGTATAGAGCTGAAGTACAGTAATATTCATTTGTTAGCAGAATTGGATTGGGTGCTTAAAATCAGCTGAAATACATGTTCACCATAACAGGTCAAATACTGTGGATACTGTTAAACTGAAATAAAACTGCCAGAAATACTCAACAAGTCATGCAGCAGTAGAGGAGTGAAACAAAATTGAAGTTTAGGTCAATAATTTCTCTTCATTCAAAATGTCTATTGTTAGCGAAACTCAAGTTCACACCACCCCTATGTTATCTGTTTCCACTGCTAGGCAAAGGATTTACGACTGTTGCTCTGCTGTCTGATAGGCATCCTAGATCTCAGCCTGCAGCAGATCCTTCAGTCAGGAACAAGGTAGCTTTGGCTTGGAAAGTGCCAACCAGTGAACAGTGCAAGGAGCATCCACATGAATGACTGAAGGGACTTATTCATTCCTTTCAGATGGTTGAACCTTGAACCCATCAACTTGTGTGATTAAATCATCCATTTTCTCATTGATATGCTATGATCGTCTTCTGTTCAAATGAATAACACCTGATCTATATCCTTGTGCACTAATGCTTGGATGCCTATTGATCTCCCTTTAGATCATTGATCACCTTACATTACCTACCACAGCAGTGCACTCCAGATCACAAATAGTCATTGCATCATATAGAATCCCTCTTTTTATGACTAACGCCATCCATTCAGAGAATGGTAGGGAATTCTCCCGGATACCTTAGCCAAGTTTTTTTTTGTGTCAATATCACAAGAACAGATTACCTCCACATAGATCTTTGACTGTGGAGCTTTGTTGCAAAGAAAGGGGATGAATGTTTCCAATTATTGGTGCCGGCACTTTGGAAGTATTTTAGAGCCTGTGACTGCTTTAGAACATTATTTGAAAGAGCCATAAAGGGAAAACTCCCTTTCTGAGACTGAGGTGAGTGCAGATTTGAGGGAAATACAGTTGTACAGGAAATGGATTCTTTTGTTTCAAATTTCCAGCATTTGCTGTGTTCTGCATCTCACCACGTCAGCATGTTTTTACCTCACTGGTCACCATCATGAAACTACTAACTCAACAGCACCTTGAGCTAAATAACCTTGGGCTACAACACAGACAAAATTCTGGAGGAACTCAGTAGGTCAGGCAGCATCTATGAAGGGGTATAAACAGTCGATATTTCGGGCTGAGACCCTTCATTAGGAGTTTAATGAAATTGGTGTGCGACATCTGGTTTCTGGGGCAGACAATACAACTGAGGAACTGCACCAAGTGACGACTAATCTATAAAATGTAGGAAGTAGATGAAACTAATATGTAGACAAAAATTTATTTACACCATACAACATTTTAAATATTTTATACACGTTTGCAGCCAAGAAAGCTATTTCTGTGCTTTCGTGTGAGATCTGCAATAATAAAGATGTGAAATATATTATTCATATAAAAGTGAGAGTATTACTTTATTGCATTGAAAGCAATGAAGAACGCAGCTCAACAACCATTCATTTAAATGACAGAAAATTGTTTGCTTTTATATTATAAAGTAAAAAGTGTAGTAATGGCCAAACAGACTGTTATAAATCTTAAAAACTGCATAAATATATACATTGTGCTTCATGGTGAAGTTTTCTTTGTAAAACTAAACCAAATGAAGCTATTACAACATGTATCTTTGCTTGAGGTTTATCTATAAAGATTACCTTACAAATTCATTCCACATGAACGTACAACACATGATGGTAATAATTGTACATCTTGTATTCTCACTAAGTAAGGTAGTGAGAAATGTTAAAGACATGGACATCTTATTCCTGGTGCATAAAGTCCCTAAATTACTCTAAGAGAGTCCAGACATACAGACCAGGTTTTTGTAAAAATTTCTGAAGTGCAAGTGCAAGAGATTTTATTTATAATTGACTTGAATTTAAACTTCAGTTTGAAAATCCCCTTCCTGCACGTCCAAGGGTATAGAGAGACACTTTTCCCACTCTGCTTGTCTCAATTCTAATGCTTCTTTTGTGTCTGTATCCAATACATTCATTGGTGAATAGTGTTGGTAGTCACTAGGGTTCTTGTAAGTATCCCATTCATGCTTGCTCGGTGTTGGGTTGTCCTGTGAAAAATACATTAACATAGTATTAGCAGTTCTTCCTTTCAATCTGAACCCATGCACACTTCTGAAACTTTATTCAGTAGCCTCTATCATCAAAGAGATACTATTTCATTTGCTATACAAATATTCATTTTGTCTCTTTTCTCCGTGGCCTCAGTCCTCCTTCCCCCCCCCCCCCATGACCCACTCCAGTCCTCCATAATCTCTGCACCTTGTCTAACTCTTCGATTAATAGCAGCTGCACCTTTAGCTAAAAGGACCTTGAACTCTTGCATTTTATCCGCAAATCCCTCATCCTCTCTCTTCATACTTTAAATGCCTTCCTAAAAAAAACAACACATCAATGACCCAAAAGAAAGCATGCAGAACTAGCATGTGGCCTTTTGTATATCTCAAACATGTGTATATAAAATTGAGAATGTGATGACAAGGTTCTGTGGCTCAGCATCTTTTCAATTAGTTCATGATGTTCCAGTGGAACATCTTGGTATGTACATCACAGCTATTGTAGAACAAATATATTAAAAGCAGACCAAACTATCCCAAGGTTGCTCTCATTTTGATTAGATAGACATTAATTCAGTTATGGTTTCAACAATACTTCCCTATGCTCTCTTCATTCCCATTCAAATAAACTGCCTATACAATTAAATACTATCTTGCTATTCTTGTCATTGAAGGTGATGATTTGGAAGACTGTCTGCAGTTGTTTTCCCATCAAGTCCTCAACAGGTAATAATACACTTTTTTATTTTATAGCAGTGTGGTTACGTGTAGAGATGTGTTTATTCCATCAGTTACACTTACAGCCTCGGAGAACTGAGAAAATAAATATTAAGTAAATCTACTGCTGAATTGAGAGACGCTTATTTCTGCAAGTTTTGAGTCAGATGTTGGCCAATTTCACACCTCAGCCATAAAGAACAGAATCCAGATCTTAATGTAAAATCTCCATGGATTTATAAAGATCTATACAGAATGGAAGAGCAAGCAAGTTTATTTGTATAGCACTTTTCAAACACAAGGCAGTTCAAAGTGCTTTACATAGAACCAGATACAAAAATCAAATTTCAGACAATATATAAGAAAAGAAAAATCACACAAAAATAGATTTGATAAATAGAAGTTATAGTGCAGGAGACTAACTAAAAGCTACAGCGAAAAGTTTAAGTTTCAATTTAAAAGAGCTTAAAGATGGAGCAGACTTCTGATCCTCTGGAAGGTTATTCCAGATATATGGGCCATAGTAATTAAAAGCTCCTTCACCATGTTTAGTTTTGACCCTGGGTTGGTAAGCAGACCTGGCCCAGGTGACTTGAGAGCTCGAGAAGGTTCATAATGCAGTAAGATATTAGAGATGTATTTTGGCCCTACACAGTCAGTGCTTTCTAAACCAGTGGTAATATTTTAAAGTCAATCCTCTGAACAGGAAGCCAGTATAGCGATCTGAGAACTGAAGTTCTACTTTCTTGGTCTTAGTGAGGACTCTAGCAGCAGCATTCTGAACGTGCTGCAGCTGTCTGTGGGATTTTTTTTTAGAGTCCTGTGAAAATGCCATTACAGAAGTCAAGTCTACTAAAAATACATGCATGAAGAAGTTTTTATAGATCTTGATGAGACATAAGCCCTTTAATTCTTGCTATATTTTTAAGGTGGTTGTAGGCTGACTTTGCAATTATCTTAATGTGATAGTTAACATTTCAATCAGTCCATCGCAATACCAAGGATTCTGGCTTGGTTTGTAGTCTGTAATGACAGGGATGCTAAGTGAGCACTGACTCTTAATCAACCCCTATAATAGAATGAAAAGGCCTGAACATCAGAATCATTATCACTGACGTATGCTGTGAAATTGTAGCAGCAGTACAGTGTATTAAGAAATATAGACAGTATAGAATGTAAAATAAGTAGCAGAAAAGAGAAAATAGTGAGGTAGTGTTCATGGGTTCACTGTTCAGAAATCTGATGAAGGAGGAGGGAAAAGATGTTCATAAGACATTGAGTCTTTAGACTCTGTACTTCCTCTCTGATGGGAGTAATGAGAGGAGAGCATGTTTTGGGTGGCAGGGGTTCTTAATGATGGAAGCAGTCTTTTTTTTTATGAGGCATTGTGTTTTGAAGGTGTCCTTGATATTGTATTATCCACTTTAAAAGTATGAAGTGGCCTCTAAATGTCAAATGATAAAGGTTCATTTTCTCTGAAGTTAACCACGAGGGATATTATCATTTGCTCATAGCCCAGCACGACAAGGCACAATTCTTCTTTTCTGAACGGTATGTGGGGTAACACAGTGACTGCTCCAGTCTTTGTGCTTGTGCTGTTGTCAACATTGATTATGACCCAATTCCAATTCACCTGTGTAAACCTTTAATAACTCTAACCTTACAAGAATTCCAGTCACAATCTTACAATCCTACACTAGAGGGAAACTGTTCTCATTCACTTACAACAGTCTCCAAAAAGTTCAAGGTAAATTTATTATCAAAGTACATACATAATATGACTCAAAAGTTGGAGGTGTTGTGGATAGTGTGGAGGGCTGTCAGAGGTTACAGCGGGACATCGATAGGATGCAAAACTGGGCTGAGAACTGGCAGATGGAGTTCAATGCAGGTAAGTGTGAAGTGGTTCATTCTGGTATGTCAAATATAATGGCAGGATATAGTATTAATGGTAAGACTCTTGGCAGTGTGGAGGATCAGAGGGATCATGGGGTCTGAGTCCACAGGATGTTCAAAGCAGCTGCACAGGTTGATTCTGTGGTTAAGAACGCATATGGTGCATTGGCCTTCATCAATCGTGGAATTGAATATAAGAGCTTAGAGGTAATGGTACAGTTATGTAGGACCCTGGTCAGACCCCACTTGGAATACTGTGCTCAGTTCTGGTTGCCTCACTACAGGAAGGATGTGGAAACCTTAGAAAGGGTGCAAAGGAGATTTACAAGGATGTGGCCTGTATTGGGGAGCATGCCTTATGAGAATAGGTTGAGTGAACTCAGCCTTTTCTCCTTGGAATGACAGAGATGACCTGTTAGAGGTGGACAAAATGATGAGAGGCATTGGTCGTGTGGATAGTCAGAAGCTTTTTCCCAGGGCTGAAACGGTTGCCACAAGAGGACACCGGTTTAAGGTGCTGGGAAGCAGGTACAGAGGAGATGTCAGGGCTAAGTTTTTTACTCAGAGGGGTGAGTGCATGGTATGGGCTGTTGGCACTGGTGGTGGAGGCAGATACGAAAGGGTCTTTAAAGAGACTTTCGGATAGGTACGTGGAGCTTAGAAAAATAGAAGGCTGTAGGTAAGCCTAGTAATTTCTAAGGTAGGGGTATGTTCAGCACTACTTTGTGGGCCGAAGGGCCTGTATTGTGCTGTCTGTTTTCAATGTTTCTATGCCACCATATGCAGATTCAACTATTACAGAATCATTGAAAGATCCTATCAACTTGGGCATTCAACAAGTGTGCAAATACGTAAAGAAAGAAATAAAGAGGATGAGGTGCTTGCTATCTTGAGGCAAATCAGAGTAGATAAATCCCCAGGACCTGACAGGGTATTCCCTCGAACCTTGAAGACTAGTGTTAGAGTTGCAGAGGCCCTGGCAGATATATTTAAAATGTCGGTATCGACGGGTGAGGTGCTGGAGGATTGAAGGATAGCTCATTTTGTTCTGTTGTTTAAAAAAGGCTCTAAAAGTAATATAGGAAATTATAGACCGGTAAGTTTGATGTCAGTAGTAGGTAAATTATTAGAAGGAGTACTAAGAGATCGGATCTACAAGTATTTGGATAGACAGGGACTTAGTAGGGAGAGTCAACATGGCTTTGTGCATGGTAGGTCATGTTTAACCAATCTATTAGAGTTTTTTGAGGAAGTTACAAGGAAAGTGGATGAAGGGAAGGCAGTGGATGTTGTCTACATGGACTTCAGTAAGGCCTTTGACAAGGTCCTGCAGGGGAGGTTAGTTAGGAAGATTCAGTCGCTAGGTATACATGGTGAGGTAGTAAATTGGATTAGACATTGGCTCAATGGGAGAAGCCAGAGAGTGGTAGTGGAGGATTGCTTCTCTGAGTGTAAGCCTGTGACTAGTGATGTGCTACAGGGATCTGTGCTGGGTCCATTGTTATTTGTCATCTATGTCAATGATCTGGATGATAATGTGGGAAACTGGATTAGCAAATTTGCTGAAGATACAAAGGTTGGAGGTACAGTGGACAGTGAGGAAGGCTTTTGAAGCTTGCAGAGGGACTTGGACCAGCTGGAAAAATGGGCTGACAAATGGCAGACAGAGTTCAATGCAGACAAATGTGAGGTATTGCACTTTGGAAGGACAAACCAAGGTAGAACATACAAGGTAAATGGAAAGGCACTGAGGAGTGCAGTAGAACAGAGGGATCTGGGAATACAGATACAAAATTCCCTGGAAGTGGCGTCACAGATAGATAGGATTGTAAAGAGAGCTTTTGTTATATTGGCCTTTATAAATCTAAATATTGAGTATAGGAGTTGGAATGTTATGGTGAGGTTGAATTTGGAGTATTGTGTGAAATTTTGGTCGCCTATTTACAGGAAGGATATTAATAAGGTTGAAAGAGTGCAGAGAAGGTTTACAAGGATGTTGCCAGGACTTGAGAAACTGAGTTACAGAGAAAGGTTGAATAGGCTAGGACTTTATTCCCTGGAGTGTAGAAGAATGAGGGGAGATTTGATAGGTATATATAATTATGATGGGTATAGATAGAGTGATTGCAAGCAGGCTTTTTCCACTGAGCTAAGGGAGAAAAAAAACAGAGGACATGGGTTAAGGGTGAAGGAGGAAAAGTTTAAAGGGAACATTAGTGGGGCTTCTTCACCACAGAGAGTGGTGGGAGTGTGGAATGAGCTGCCAAATGAAGTGGTGAATGCGGGCTCACTTTTAACATTGAAGAAAAACTCGGGCAGGTACATGGATGAGAGGGGTATGGAGGGATATGGTCCAGGTGCAGGACAGTGGGATTAGGCAGAAAAATGGTTCAGCACAGCCAAGAAGGGCCTGTTTCTGTGCTGTAATGTTCTATGGTTCTATTATGATAATGTCTTATTTTCAATTATGCAAAGCATGTAGTAAATCAAATATACTAGTTTACTTTTAAACCTGTTAAATATTCAGCAGATATTCTACCAGAATGTTCTAGCGTCTTGAAATTTTCATTTATAGATTTGTTATGAGTTTTCAAATTCCCTTCATAGCCTTACCCTTCCCATTCTTCTAACTCTCTCCAACCCCACAGTGGTTTAACATCTTGTTTCTCAACTACAGTTTCTTGTATTTCCCCATTAGCTCTGAAAAGCCTAGAATATCATCTCTAAAGCATTGTCTTTTTTCTCACAGTTCACAGGGAATAAGGATGATTGCTTCCAGTCTCGTCCTTGGGCTCGATGGTGACCGATGAGGCCATTACAGGAATTGCTAACTTTTCTGCAGGTGGGCCAGGAGAATCCTGATGTTTGTGAGGTGGTGCTGTCCTTTGCTGGGTTCCTGCATTCCCAATGACTTGAGGGCCTCAGTGTCACCCTGAATGCTTTCCACTTTGGGAAGTCAGGAACAAGTGATTCATAAGAGTCAGTGTAGATGTTGCACTTTATCAAAGGAAACTTTCAACACTTGTATCTTCCTATGTCTACCTAGTAAGAGTAGACCAGACCACTTGGCCCATTGAATCTGCTCCACCATTCCATCATGACTGGTTTATTATCCCTCTCAACCCCAATCTCATGCCTTTGACCTGTAACTTTGATGCCCTGACTAATCAAGAATCTATCAAACTATTCTGAAGCTGTAGCCTCTGGTCCTTGACTCACCCACTATAGGAAACAGTCTCTGCAAATCCACTTTATCAAAGCCTTTCAACATCTGATAGGTTTTAATGAGATCTCTCCTTGTTCTTCTAAAATCAAGTGATTACAGGCCCAGAGCCATCACATGCTTTTCAAACATTAACCCTTTAATTCCCACAATAACTCTTGTGATCCTCCTCCGGGCCCTCTTCAATGCCAACACATCTTAGATAAGGGGCCCCAAGCTGTTTACAATACTCCAAATGCAGTCTGACCAGTGCCTTATAAATCCTCAGCATCACATCCTGTTCTTATATTCTAGTCCTCTCAAAAATTATTGCTAACATAGCATTTGCATTCCTTAAAATAGAATCAACCTGCAAGTTAACCTTTAGGGATTCCTGCACCAGGAGTCTCAAGTCCTGTTACACTCTGACTTTTGAATTTTCTCCTTGTTTGGAAAATTGTCTATGCTTTTATTCCTACTACCAAAGTGCATGACCATGCACTTCCCTACACTACATTTGATCTGCAACTTCTTTGCCCATTCACGCAACCTTTTCAAGTCCTACTACAGACTCTCTGCTTCCTCAACACTACCTGCCCCTCCACCTATCTTTGTATGGTCCACAAACCTGGCCACAAAACCATCAATTGTATCATCCAATTTGCTGAGGTATAATGTGAAAAGAAGCAGTCTCAGTACTGACTGCTGTGGAATACCACTAGTTACTGGCAGCCATACAATCAGATCCATGCTAGTATCTTTCCTGTAATACCATGGACTCTTATCATGTTAAGCAGTCTCATGTGTGGCTTGTCAAAGATCTTCTGAAAATCCAAATAAACAACATCCACTGACTCCCCTTTGTCTATCCTAATTGTTATTTCTTCAAAGAATGCCAACTTATTTTTTTAGGCATCATTTCTCCTTAAGGAAACCATGCTGACTTTGGCCTATTTTATCAGGCACCTCCAAGTACCCCAAAATCTTATCCTTAGTAGTCGACTCCAATGTCTTCCCAACCACTTAAGTCAGGCTAAATGGCCTATAATTTCCATTCTTCTGCCTCTCTCCCTTCTTAAAGAATGTAGCGACATTTGCAATTTTCCTGTCCTGCAGAACCATTACAGAATCTAGTGATTCTTGAAAGATCATTAAAAATGCATCCACTCTCTTTTCGGCTACCTCTTTCAGAACCCTGAGATGTAGTCCATCTGGTCCAGGTGACTTATCTATCTTGAGACTTTTCAGCTTCCCAAGCACTTTCTACTTAGTATTATCAACTACACTCATCTCTTTCTCCTTGACAATCTCAAATTTCTGGCACACAGCTAATGTCTTTCACAGTGAAGACTGATGTAAAATACATTACGTTCATCTGCCATTTCTTTGTTCCCCATTACGACCTTTGCATTACATTTCGCAGTGGTCTAATATCCACTCTCACTACTCTTTTACTCTTTATACAGTATATCTGAAAACATTTTTGGTATCCTTCTTGATATTATTGGCCACTTTACCTCATATTTCAACTTCCTTATGTTTTTTAGTTACCTTTTATTAATTTGAAAAGCTTCCCAATCCTTTAACTTCCCTTTAATGTTTGTTCTGCTATATGCCCTCTGGATTTCCCTTGTCCTCCATGGTTGATTCATTTCCCCCCTTTTCCTCCTTGCCCCTTTAGAATACTTATTCATCTTTGGGATGTATCCATTCTGCACCATTCGAATTGTCCTCAGAAGCTGCAGCTATTGCGGTTCTGCTGTCATCCCTGCTAGTAACCCTTTCCAATCAACTTTGGCCAGCCCCTCTTTCATGCCTCTGTAATTTCCTTTACTCCACTGTAAAACTTGTATACCTGACTTTATCTTTTCCATTTCCAAACTGCAGGGTGAATTCTATCATATTATGATCACAGCCTCCTAATGGTTTCTTTATCTTAAGCTCCCAAGTCAATTCTGGTTCATTACACAACACCTAGTCCTGAATTGCCTTTCCCCTAGTGGGCTCAACCACAAGATGCTTTAAAAAGCCATTTTGTAGGCATTCTACAAATTCTCTATTGGGATTTAGCAACAACCCGATTTTCCCAATCAACCTGCATGTTGAAATCCCCCATAATATTGTCCACATTACAGGACTTTATTATTTCTCGCTGAAATTCATATGCCATATCCTTGCTACTTTTTGGGGGCATTTATTTAACACACATCAGGGTCTTTTTACCCTTGCAGTTTCTTAACTCTACCCATAGGGATTCTACATCTTTTGATCCTATGTCACCTCTTCTAAGGATTTGGTTCCATTCTGCCTTCATACCTGTCCTTTTGTTACAAGGCATATCCTTGGATGTTAAGATCCCAACTATGATCTTCTTTCAGCGTCAACTCAGTCATGCCTACAGTGTCACACCTGCCAATCTCTACTTATGCTACAAGATCACTTGCTTTATTCCGTATGTTGTGCTTTCAAATATAACGCCTTCAGTCCAGTTTTATCACCCTTTTTATTTTTGCCTTCACATTAAACTTCACTTCATCCCACTCCACTGACTGCAATTTTGCCCTCTCATCTGCCAGTCCTTCCTCACTACACACCGCATGGACTTGAGTACCAACTTCCCCATCCTCGGCCCTATCACTCAGGTTCCCATCCCCCAGCCAACTTAGTTTAAACCCTCCCCAAGTGCTCTCGCAAACATGCCTACAAGGATATTGATCTCCCTCGGATTCAGGTGTAAACTGCTTGTTTTGTACAGGTCATACCTGCCCCGGAAGAGATTCTAATGATTCAGAAATATGAAACCCTGCTCCCTGCACCAGTTCCTCAGCCGCTCATTCATCTGTACCTGATGCACCATCAATAACTCACACTGAGACGTAAGGCGAGATATCGGCTTTTATTGACTGGAAGAAGGAACCAGGAGTGAGTGTCTATCATACTATGTCCTGGAGACTGAGGCCGAGCGTCAGGCCTCAGACCTCCTTTATACAGGGGCCTGTGGGAGGAGCCACAGGAGCAGTCAGCAGGGGGCGTGTCCAGACAGGCACATAGTTCATCCTATTCCTACCCTGAATGGTACTGGAAGTAATCCAAAGATTACTACCTTGCAGGTCCTGCTCCTCAGCCTCTTCCTTACCTCCCTATGCTCACGGCACAGGACTTCTTCCCCCTTTCTACCTATATCATTGGTACCAATGTGCACCAGGCCCTCTGCTGTCCACTTTCTCTCTTGAGAATCTTCTGCAACCACTTTGTGCCTTAGAACCTCACACCTGGGAGGTAATGTACCATTCTTGCTTCTCTTTTGTGGCCACAGAATCTGCTCTCCATCTCCCTAAGTATTGAGTCTCCTATCACCATCGCTCTGCCTGACCTTGCGCTTCCTGCTGAGCATCAGGGCTGTGCACAATGCCACAGGTCTGGCTGCCACTGCTGTGCCCTCATAGGTCACTCCCCTAGCAGTATCCAAAGGAGTATACTTGTTTCTGAGGGGAATGGCCACAGGTAAGCTCTGTACTCCCCTTACTTCTCCTGCTGGTCACCCATCTACTATCTGAAGCCTGCAGTGGTTGTGTGTCTGTCCAACTCCGTAAAAGACTTATCTATGAAGTTTTCCGGTCCTGAGTGCATCCAGCTCCAGCTTTAGTTCCTTGACCATGTCAGTCAGGAGCTGCCACTGGGTGCACTTCCTGCAGATGTGGATATCAGGGAGTCTGTTTAGAACATAGTACAGTACAGGCCCTTCGGCCCACAATGTTGTGCCAATCCTTAAACCCTGACTCCCATATAAACCCCGACCTTAAATTCCTCCATATTCCTGTCCAGTAGTCTTTTAAATTTCACTATATTATTTGCCTCCACTACTGACTCAGGCAGTGTATTCCATGCACCAACCACTCTGAGTAAAAAAAAAACCTTCCTTAATATCCCCCTTGAACTTTCCACCCCTTACCTTAAAGCCAAGTCCTCTTGTATTGTGCAGTGGTGCCCTGGAGAAAAGGCATTGGCTGTGCACTTTATTCCTCTTAATATCTTGTATAGCTCTATCATGTCTCTTCTCATCCTCCTCTCCAAAGAGTAAAGCCCTTGCTCCCTTAATCTCTGATCATAATCTCCTCTGTACCCTTTCCAATGCTTCCACATCCTTCCTATAGTGAGGCAACCAGAACTGGACACAGTACTCCAAGTGTGGCCTAACTAGAGTTTTATAGAGCTGCATCATTACATCGTGCCTCTTAAACTCTATTCCTCAACTTATGAAAGCTAACACTCCATAAGCATTCTTAACTACCCTATCTACTTGTGAGGCAACTTTCAAGGATCTGTGGACATGTACCCCCAGATCCCTCTGCTCTCCCACACTTCCAAGTATCCTGCCATTTACTTTGTACTCTGCCTTGGAGTTTGTCCTTCCGAAGTGTACCACCTCACACTTCTCTAGGTTGAACTCCATCTGCCACTTCTCAGCCCAGTTCTGCATTCTATCAATGTTTCTGAAATCTTCGACAATCCTCTACACTATCTACAACACCACCAACCTTTGTGTCGTCTGCAAACTTGCCAACCCACTCTTCTACCCCCAACATCCAGGTCGTTAATAAAAATCACAAAAAGTAGAGGTCCCAGAACAGATCCTTATGGGACACCACTAGTCACAACCCTCCAATCTGAATGTACTCCCTCCACCACAACCCTCTGCTTTCTGCAGGCAAGCCAATTCTGAATCCACCTGGCCAAACTTCCCTGGAACCCATGCCTTCTGACTTAATGAATAAGCCTACCTTGTGGAACCTTGTCAAATGCCTTACTAAAATCCATGTAGGTCACATCCACTGCACTACACTCATCTATATAACCATCTAACAATTACAGCATGGAAACAGGCCATCTTGGCCCTTCTAGTCCATGCCGAACGCTTACTCATACCTAGTCCCATCAACCTGCACTCAGTCCGTAATCCTCCATTCCTGTCCTCTCCATATACCTATCTGATATATTTTTTTTTGCCTGGTCACCTCCTCAAAGAACCCTGTCAGGCTTGTTACACACAATCTGCCCTTCACAAAGCCATTCTGACTGTCCCTGATCAGACCAGAATTCTCTAACTGCCCATAGATCCTATCTCTAAGAATCTTTTCCATAAAACCATAGAACATTACAGCACAGCAACAGGCCTTTTGGCCCTTCTTGGCTTTGCCGAACCATTTTTCTGCCTAGTCCCATTGACCTGCACCTGGCCCATATCCCTCCATACCCCATACCCCATAGAGCCATTTTTGATCAACATGAGCTATCCTCCAATCTTCCAGCACCTCACCCATGGATATTGACCTTTTAAATATATCTGCCAGGGCTCCTGCAATTTCAACATTAGTCTCCTTCAAGGTCCAAGGGAATACTCTGTCAGGTCCTGGGGATTTATCTACTCTGATTTGCCTCAAAACAGCAAGCACCTCCTCCTCTTTAATCTGTATAAATTCCATGACCTCACTATTTGTTTGCCTTGTTTCCATAGACTCTATTCCAGTTTCCTTAGTAAATAGTAAATACAGATGCAAAAAACCCATTTAATATCTCTCCCATTTCTTTTGGTTCCATACATAGCCGACCACTCTGATCTTCAAGAGGACCAATTTTATTCCTTACTATCATGTTGCTCTTAATATACCTGTAGAAACTCTTAGGATTATCCTTCACCTTGACTGCCATGTCTTCTTTTAGCCCTCCTGATTTCTTTCTTAAGTATTTTTTGAACTTTTTACACTCCTCAAGCACCTTATTTGTTCCCTGTTGCCTATCCATATCATACATCTCTCTCTTCTTATCAGAGTTCCAACGTCCCTAGAGAACCAAGGTTCCCACCCCTTTAGATTAAATTTATTCTGTTTAATCCCTTACTTTCAGCTTTTTTTTTTCTCTGTAAGTTTTATGGTTTCTTTTTGATGGAAATTACATTATAGTTTTGGTAGTAGGCACTATTAATCTTCACTTTGTTGTTGGTTTTTTTTGTTTGTAGTTGGTTTGTAGAAATGCATTAAAAAATCAATTTAAAAAAAAAAGAACCAAGGTTCCTTATTCTTGTTCACTTTGTCTTTAATCCTGACAGGAACATACAAACTCTGCACTCTCAATATTTCTCCTTTGAAGGCCTCCCACTTACCAATCACATCCCTGCCAGAGAACAACCTGTCCCAATCCATGCTTTTTAGATCCTTTCTCATTTCTTCAAACTTGGCCTTTTTCCAGTTTAGTACCTCAACACGAGGACCAGATCTATCTTTATCCATGACCAAACTGAAACTAATTGGAATTATGATCACTAGACCCAAAGTGTTCCCTTACACAGATTTCTGTCACTTGTCCTAACTCGTTTCCGAATAGGAGATCTAATGTTGCATTCTCTCTAGTCGGTACCTCTAAATATTGATTTAGAAAACTTTCCTGAACACATTTTACAAATTCTATCTCATCTAGACCTTTAACAGTATGGGAGTCCCAATCAATATGTGGAAAATTAAAATCCCCTACTGTCACAACTTTGTTTCCTGCAGTTGTCTGGTATCTCTCTGCAGATTTGTTCCTCCAATTCTCGCTGACTATTGGGTGGTCTATAATATAACCCCATTAATGTGGTCATACCTTTCCTGTTTCTCAGCTCCACCCATATGGCCTCGGTAGACAAGCCCTCAAATCTGTCCTGCCTGAGCACTGCTGTAACATTTTCCCTGACTAACAATGCCACCGCCCCACCCTTCGTTCCTCTGCCTCCATCATGTCTGAAACATGAGAACCCTGGAACATTAAGCTACCAGTCCTGCCTCTCCTGTAGCCAAGTTTCACTAAACATATTCAGGACATGGGGCAGGGCTGGATGGGATACTGAATGCTTGCATGGTTCCTCCACGGCACTTTCTCCCATCTGGGTCAGTTTTCAGGAGAGCTGGGACGGTTTGGTGTCCCAACTGCAAGCATTTCCCCCAACTCTTTGGGAACTGGACCTATCTCCTGAAATTAAACGGGATGGGGAACCAGTCGATGCCCCCAATCCCACAGGAATCTACCCAGTTATCAGGTTAAAATTACAATCCTCACCACCACCCCCACCCTACAGGGAGCATCGGCAGCAGACAAACTCAGCAGCAACCTCTGACCCAGAAAAGGTAGAACAAGTATTCCCCTCACCTGATACATATTGGTGCAATGAAAAGGACACGGCTTGAGGGGGCTGGAGAAGTGCTGCACCCCACAGCAGAAGAAAGCACACGAGAACTGAACCACACTGTCGGTATGACTGTAACAAAAACCCTCCACTTGTCAGGATGAACGACAGCAGCTGGCACCTTCACTCAGTCCTGATGAAGGTTCTCGGCCTGAAACACTGACTGTTTATAATCCTTCCATAGATGCTGCCTGACTTGCTGAGTTCCTCCAGCATTTTGTGTGTGTTGCCCAGAAGGTAGCGCAGAGCAATCCCCTACTCTTTTGCGGCCCCTTTGTCTACCCTAGTGTGTTAATCCATGCCCTCAGCTCGTCTGCCTTCTCCACAATACTCCTCGCATTGAAATAGACACACCTCAGAAGATTACCACCATCACACACAACCCTCACTTTGCAGGAACTTTTAACATCATTTATTTTCACCCCTGCTCTGGTACTCTGGTTCCTATCCCCCTGCAAATCTAGTTTAAACCCTACCAACAACACCAGCATACCTCGCTGCAAGGATATTGGTCCCCCTGTAGTTCGGGTGTAACCCGTCTCTCTTGTACAGGTCCCAATGACCTTGAAATCTGAAACCCTGCCCCCTACACCAGTTCCTCAGCCATGTGTTCATCTGCCAGAATATCCTATTCTTACCCTCACTGGCACGTGGCACAGGTAGCAATCCTGAGATTACCACCCTCGAGTTCCTGCTTTTTAACTTCCTACTAAGCTCTCTATAGTCACTCTTCAGGACCTCCTCACTCTTTCTTCCTCTGTCATTGGTACCGATGTGTACCATGACATCTGGCTGCTCACCCTCCCACTTCAGAATGCTGTGCACACGATCAGAAACATCCCTGACCCTTGCACCCGGAGGCAGCAAACCATCTGGGAGTCTCTGTCACGACCATGATCCTCCAGTCTGTACCTCTAAAAATCGAATCCCCTATCACTACCACTCTCCTCTTCTTCCACCCTCCCTTCTGTGCTGTAGAACCAGACTCAGTGCCAGAGATCCAGCTGCCACAGCTTATCCCAGGTAAGTCATCGCCCCCAACAGTATCCAAATCGGTATACTTGTTGTTGAGGGGAATGACCACAGGGGAAACCTGCTCTGCCTGCCCTTTCCACTTCCCTCGCCTGAGGGTAACCCAATTACCTCCTTTGGCGTAGCTACCTCCATGAAACTACTATCTATAAACTCCTCATTTGCCCAAATGATCCAGAGGTCATCCAGCTCCTGCTCCAGTACCCTAGCGCGATTTGTTAGGAGCTGCAGCTGGATGCACTTCTTGCAGGTATCGTTGTCAGGGACACTGGAGGTCTTCCTGACTTCCCCCATCCTGCCTGGCATTCTTTCGACTCTAAACAAACAAAACTTACTGGAACCTACCCTCGCCTTTGCCTGTTCTCGCCAAAGCCATCCCACTCTGCTCCCTCTCACTCTGCTGCCCATTGTATATGGTACTCTTTTTTTTGGTGCTCTACATTACGTTCCTGCGCAGTCTAGCCTCTTTTCCCTGAGCAGTGTAAAAAAAAGAGACTTTTCTCCGAGATTCCTTTACTCTCAGCCTCTTGCTTTGATTTCCAACAGCTTTCCCACCACAGACGTTTGGGCTCACTGGTCTATAATTATGCAGTCTATCTCTACTACCCTTTTTGAACAAGGGACAACAATCGCTTCCCTCCTATCCTCCAGTACCATTCCTGTGGACAATGAAGACATAAAGATCCTAGCCAGAGGCTCAGCAATCACTTCCCTTGCCTCGTGAAGCAGCCTGGGGAATATTCCATCGGGCCCCGGGGACTTATCCTTCCTAATGTACTTTACAACTCCAACACCTCCTCTCCCTTAATATTAACATGCTCCAGAACATCAACCTCACTCATATTGTCCTCACCGCCATCAAGTTCCCTCTCAGTGGTGAATACAGAAGAGAAGTATTCATTGAGGACCTCGCTCACTTCCACAGCCTCCAGGCACATCTTCCCACTTTTATCTCTAATCGGTCCTACCTTCACTCCTGTCATCCTTTTGTTCTTCACATAATTTAAGAATGCCTTGGGGTTTTCCTTCACCCTCTTGCCAAGGCCTTCTCATGCCCCCTTCTTGCTCTCCTCAGCCCCTTCATTAGCTCCTTTCTTGCTCCGCTATATTCCTCAATAGACCCATCTGATCCTTGCTTCCTAAACCTCATGTAAGCTGATGTCTTCCACCTGCCTAGATTTTCCAACTCATTTGTCACCCATGGTTCCTTCACCTTACCATTCTTTATCTTCCTCACAGGGACAGATTTATCCCTAACATCCTGCAAGAGATCCTTAAACATCAACCACATGTCCATAGTACACTTCCCTGCAAAAACATCATCCCAATTCACACCCGCAAGTTCTAGCTTTATAGCCTCATAATTTGCCCTTCCCCAATTAAATATTTTCCTGTCCTCTCTGATTCTATCCTTTTCCATGATAATGCTAAAGGCCAGGGAGCGGTGATCACTGTCCCCCAGATGCTCACCCACTGACAGATCTGTGACCTGACCCAGTTCACTGCCTAATACTAGATCTAGTATGGCATTCCCCCTTGTTGGCCTGTCAACATACTGTGACAGGAATCCATCCTGGACACATTTAACAAATTCTGCCCTGTCTAAACCACTGCAACTAATCAGGTGCCAATCAATATCAGGGAAGTTAAAGTCACCCATGATAACAACCCTGTTATTTTTGTACCTTTCCAAAATCTGCCTCCCAATCTGCTCCTTGGTATCTTTGCTGCTACCAGGGGGCATATAGAATAGCCCCAGTAGAATTACTGCTCCCTTCCTGTTACTGACTTCCACCCATACTGACTCAAAAGAGGATCTTGCTACATTACCCACCCTTTCTGTAGCTGTAATAGTTTCCCTGACCAGTAATGCCACCTCTTCTCCCCTTTTTCCCCCCCCTCCCTGTCCCTTTTAAAGCACTGAAATCCAGGAATATTGGGAATCCATTCTTGCCCTGGTGCCAGCCAAGTCTCTGTAATGGCCACTACATCATAATTCCATGTATGTATCCAAGCTCTCAGTTCATCACCTTTGTTCCTGATGTATTGAAGTACACACACTTTAGCCCTTCTACCTTACCACCTTTACACCCTTTATTCTGCTTCTCTTTCCTCAAAGCCTCTCAATATGTTAGATCTGCCTTTACTCCATTCACTTTTTTCACTGCTCTGTCGCTCCGGGTCCCACCCCCTTGCAAATTAGTTTAAACCCTCCCGAACCATGCTAGTAAACCTAACCTGCAAGGATATTGCTCTCCCTCGAGTTCAGGTGAAACCCATCCAATCTGTACAGGTCCCACCTTCGCCAGAAGAGAGCCCAATGATCCAAAAATCTAAAACCCTGCCCTCTGCAGTAACTCCTCAGCTATGCATTCAACTGCCATCTCCTCCATTTCTTACCATCACTACCACGTAGCACTGGTAGCAATCCTGAGAACGTCACCCTTGAGGTCCTGTTCTTTAGGCTTCTGCCTAGTTCCCGAAAGTTACACTTCAGAACCTCATCCCTCTTCCTGCCTATGTTGTTGGTACCAGCATGTATCACTACTTCTGGTTGCTTTCCCTCTCGCACCTGGTCAGAGACATCCCGGACCCTGGCACCTGGGAGGCAACAAACTAGGCAGGTGTCCTTCTCATGTCTTCAAAATCCCCTGTCTGCTCCCCTGACTATAGAGTCCACAATGACAACAGCTCTCCTCTTCTCCGTCCCACCCTTCTGCACCACAGGGTCAGACTCAGTGCTGGAGGGCCTGCTACTGTGGCTCACCCCTGGTCGGTCATCCCCACCAACAGTATCCAGGGGAATTACTCAGGGGAATGAGATTTCCATTACTCAGAAAAATGGCTACAGGGGTGCTCTGCACTACCTGTCTACTCACCTTCGTTTCCCCCCCCGACTGTCACCCAATGACCTGCTTCCGGCGGCCTAGGTGTGACTACCTCCCTGTAGCTCTCATCTATGACTGCCTCATTCCCCCTTATGAGTCGAGGGTCATCCAGCTGCTGCTCCATATTCCTCACATGGTCTTCCATATCGCCCAGCTGAATGGACTTCTGGCAGTTGTGACTCTATGGAAGAGGGCAGTTCCCTCAAGACTGCCACATCTCACATGAGAGGCACATCACCGTCTCAGGAGGAATTGTAAAGCCTAACTGAGAGCAAGCTCGTCCTCTGCCTCTTCTCGCCAAAGCCTCACTGGCTACTTTCTGCTTTCAGTACCCTGAAATCTTATCTCTCACAAGGAGCATTTTACTGTCTACACTACACTTGATATATGTCTAACTTCTCAAAAACAAATTTTAGCCTGCACGTTTTCGCCCAAGTCTGACTGCATCAACAAATACCACTCTGCTTAAATCTCACTTCTTTTTATTGGCCCTTGCTAAGTTACTATTGGCTTTAATGTTTTGATGTACGTGTGACAAATAAAGCTAATCTTATCAGGCAGACTATTTACTAACCTTAACTCATATGTCTTTAGAATGTGTGAGGAAAGTGGAAACTCACAGTCACAGGCGAAATGTACAAACTCATGATAGTATCTGGTATCTATCAGGCTCTCAGTATTGTGAATGTTGGCTAAAGAGAAGACTCTAACATTGGTTTGATTATCTTTACAATCGACTTCAAAGATTCTGGTGGTGTTTCTCCCATGCTTTGAGGAACCTGTTGCAAACACTTCAGGTCAAGTGTTTAGAAGGAAGCATTCTGCCTCTCCAATGCACCCCCTCCTTTGGGATGCCCTATTAAAGAAATCTTTTTGACAAAGCTCTGAAGATCAACTTAATCTGGCTCAGTGCAATTTTTTTTAGAAATTAAGTTCCAGTTTTACTTAAAACCATAGAAAACTACAGCACAGAAGCAACCTCTTTGGCCCATCTAGTCCATGTTGAACTCTGCCTAGTCCCAGTGACCTGCACCTGGATGACTACCCCTTATACCCCTCCCATCTATGTACCTATTCAAACTTCCCTTCAACTTTGAAATTGAAATCGCATCCACTATTGGTACTGGCAACTCATTCAACATTCTCACCACCATCTGAGTGAAGAAGTTTTCCTTTGTGTTCCACTTAAACAATCACCTTTCACCTTTAACCCATAACCTCTAATTGTAGTCTCACCCAACATCAGTGGAAGAAGCCTGCTTGCATTTACCTTATCTATAGCCTTCATAATTTTGTATACCTCTATCAAATCTCCCCTCAATCTATATTACAAGGAATCAAGTCCTAACCTTTTCAATCTTTACATATAACTTATGCCATCCAGTCCTGGCAACATTCTTGTAAATTTTCTATGCCCATTCAAACTTATTTACTACTTTTTTAATACATGTATATTTGTATTTCTGTGCACCTGTAATACTACTGAGACACTGTAATTTCCTTTGGGATCAATAAAGTATCTATCAATGTTTCCTGTAGGTAGATGACCAAAACTGCACACAATACTCCAAATTAGGCCTCACCAAATGAGTTGCATGAAAATGAGTCTCAAGGTAGTACATCATAATACATACATACTTCGATAATAAATTAAACTTTGCAGCTGTAGTTGTGATACAATCAATACAGACATATCAAATTCAGTTGTGGTACTTACACTTCCACTACCCCTTTCATACCCAGCTGCAGAGACGGCCCATGTTTTCTCATTCTATAGAAACAAACAAAACAATTGGTAAATACATCTGTAGGTTATGGGTTGTAACATAATTCCAGCTATGCACGTACTGCAAAAGCTTCTTTCATTTGACTTGCACTTGAATCTGTACTTACCACACTGCCTGTACCTGGGGGCTCACGGAACCTATCTAAAGTCTGGAATTTTTGATTCAGTTCTTGAAATAGTTCCATGTGCCGCTTTCTTGTATGCATGACTTTCTGTAAACCAAATAGATTACATGGTAAACCACCATTCACCTAATAACTTATAAAAAATTGTACATATCAATAACCTGCAATGATGAGATTTACTTGGGAAATAAATCCAGGAAATTAGCTCATTTTTCAGAGAACGAGCAAAACAATAATCTGAGTTAAGTTAGTAACAGGAACATTAAAAAACCTGAACTTGTACAATGATTTTTGTAAGCAAACTGCAAGTTCACAAACTTTGTAAATGAATTATTTTAGGCATTGCTCTGTGTTATCTATCAATAAGACTGCATATTTGTTTCCCTGCATTGAATGTGCAGGATAGTTAAGGTCTGCTTTGCAATTTGCCTCTGAAAGAAGATTGATTTCAGTGGAACTGGATTTTAGAGTATGATGCTCAGCCACTACAATATTGTGTGTTTACTACAAGTAATGGTGGACCAATTCCTAGCCCTCGAGATCACACTTTGTGGGGGAAAATATTGTCCATAGGAACTGAAAAATAAGCAACAAAAATGTTCCTGCCAATCAAAGACCAGTTGAAAATTCGCTGAGAAGGAGCTGCTGTGGAGTTGTGCACATTCAAAGAATAATTGTTATGGAGGGACTCGGAGCTGGGGACAAAGCTGCTTTCTATCTCCACATTGACAAATATTGCTGGATTCTCAAATTGACGAAAATTGTAGTTGTCGGGATAATTACATGTAGAAAAATTAAAGTGTCAAGCATCAGTGGTTAATTTTATTTGTTATACCCCGAAACTTACTTCAAAATCCAGGTCTGAATAACGTGACTTTCTTCTCTGCAAAACATCAAAGGATTCATTAGATGGGTTTGGCTAGGCATGATTCTGATAAACATCTTGGCCTTCTAATGCTCTCCTTAATTGTTCAAACATGTTTGAGCTACATTTCATTTGTGAATTGTTAAAACAGTTTTTAAAAAATTGGCCATATTTAAGTTATGGAGTTGAAGCAGATCAGAGAACTGGACAAAGTTCCTGTTGCCAGGCCATCTGCCTCTGTTATAGATCAGACACCCTTTTGAATGAAAGTCCAAATCTGGAGCGACAACACAAACACAAATACCCACTTGTGCACAAGGAATGAGTATTCTAGATTGGTACATGGAGCTTAGCAAAACAGAAGGCTATGGCTAACCTTTGGTAATTTCTAAAGTAAGTACATGTACGGAACAGCATCGTGGGCTGAAGGGCCTGTATTGTGCTGTAGATTTTCTATGTTTCTGTCAATACGTAATGCACTGAACTCAGCTGGTATAACCAAACAACTGACACCACTTAAAATGCCCCAAGCAACAAAGATAAAATCCAAGCAACACGTGCAAAATGCTGGTGGAACTCAGTATGTCAGGCAGCATCTATGGAAAAGAGTAAACAGTTGACATTTCTGGCTGAGACCCTTCATCAGGACTGGAGAAAAAAGATGAGTAGTCAGAATAAGAAGGTGTGGGGAAGGAAGGAAGAAGTATAAGTAGGTGAGACTGGGAGGGAGGGAGGGAGGGACAAAGTAAAGAGCTGGGAAGTCACTTGGTGAAAGAGATATAGGGCTGGAAAAGGGGGAATCCGATAGGAGAGGACAAAAGGCCGTGGAAGAAAGAGAAGGGGGAGGAGCACCAGAGGGAGGTGATGGACAGGTAAGGTAAGAGAGGGGAATGGGGAATGGTGAAGGTGGGGGAACAAAAATGAATTGAAGAAATAAAATAAACTGCTTATAAACAGCCAAAAAAATAATAATCTCAGTTTTAGAGTTACTGGTTATAACATCCAAGTCCTCTCCTGAACAGTTATGTAACCTTAATTTATGCTGAATGCAGAGGGGTAAAATATACTTGTTGATCATTGACCTTTGTAATAGGATTAACAATTTCATGATACACTATCAACTGAAGCAACACATTGAATTTCTGCAGCATTTTCTCAACCTATTTGTTTTCTTCAGCACGCACTCCCATATGGATTTTAAATGTTCTTTCTTTCTCACAGTCCTTAAGATTGTGTTTGAAATGAATTTTCATTGCAGACACACAAGATGCAACTCAGAAAAAGCAGGAGGAACTTGACAGCCAGGTAGTATCTGTGGATGGAAATGGCCAATCAATGTTTCAGGTTGACACTCAAAACCTCAACTGACTATTTCCCTCCCTCGGTGAAGTCTGTCCCACTGAGTTCCTCCAGCTTTTTACACTGTGGAGCGTTCATCTGGAGAAAAATGCCCCCTATAATGCATAGTGTACAATGTATGACAAAAACAATGATCTCTGGGAGGGATAAATTAATCCAAATTCTGATTCAGGTGCAATTGCCCTATGCCTTACCTGTATTACTAACATAGTACAGGTTCACAGACAAAGTTATAAACTGGCACAGTTTTGCACCTGCATTTGTATAGTACCAACATGAAAATAATGCATCATTCAATCTTTGTGGTTGCAAACCATCTCTCCAGGGGAGTTTCAACTGACACAGAAACAAATTCACAATTCAAACAACAAACAGTAAAAAAGATACCATGATCCTGAGATTTGATTGAGGACACAGGAAAATAATCCTTTCATAATTTCAAGGTCTGTGCTGGTGGGTGCCTTGGCAAAATAATATGGCATGGCTCCAATATGGAAATATTAAATACAACATCTTAATTTGTTCAAACATTGTAGTCTCACCAGCCCAATATAAAGGCCCTAAATTCATAGACCAAACTGCACAGGAGTAACTCATTGTCTATTGTGGCTATGCTGCTTTATTGAAATCATACAATTGGATCTACTTTCTTGGCCTTCTCAGTAGCGTAGCCCAACAACAAGGCTACCTGTGACTTGCTTGTATGTGTCCAGAACAAAGAAGTGGGCAAGAGAAAAAACCACTGCATACTCTTCCCACCCTGCAAACTGCCGTTTCCAAAGGCTCACTCATAGAAAGTGCTATAAAGCAATTAAAACAAAAACCTTGCCATGAAAGAAGCTTCTTCCCCCAGGCATTTAATCTGATCAACCATTCTAGTTAGCCCTACCTACCTGCTTTATTACTTCAATCACTGTAAACACTTTAAACCACCTTTTTATAATGCTACTTACATTGAACATACATACTGTTATTTATGTATTTATACACATACAGAATACTTGAATTTTAACCTCCAAGTTTATTTTTATATTATTCTTTATTCTTACAATTGTTGAATGTTCAATTATTTTGGTGCATATCGCACCAACGCACCACAGCAAATCCCTAATAAATGTAATATATGGCTGAGAAGCTGGTGCAGGGGACAGAGCTTCAGCTTCTTGTTTTATTGGGATCTCTTCTGGGGGAGGTAGGACCTGTTCAAAAGTGGGCAGGTTTGTCACAGCTGTTGGGGAGTGTTTACTTTGGCGGGAGGGTGGGAACTGGAGTGAAGGGACTCAGGATACAATGGATGGTAAAAAAAACAAAGATAGCGTGTAGTCAGACTGTCAGGAAGGGCAGGTAGATGATTGGATATATTTGCAGCCAACAGGGTGAGTATCAGTGCATTAGGGATGCAGAATCAAAAAGAATAGCAAATGCAGTACTCAAGGTGTTATATCTCAATGCACGGAGTATAAGAAATAAGGTGGTTCAGCAGAGCAGCAATGGCATAAGTTTCTGGAAAAAAATAGAAACGTGCAGGGTAGATGTATTCCAAAAATGAAGAAATACTCAAATGGCAAAATAGCTGACAAATGGCAACTGTAGCTGACAAGGGAAGTCAAAGCTAATGTAAAAGCAAAAGAAAGAGCATACAACAAAGCTAAAATCAGTGTGAAGACAGGATTAGGAAGCTTTTAAAACCCTACAGAGAGCAACTAAAAGAATCATTATTTGGGAAGAGATCAAATAAGCAAACAATCCAGCAAACAATATCAAAGTGGATAGTAAAAGCTTTTTCAAGTATGTAAAAAAAAAATAAAAGAGATATGAGAGTGGATATAGGACTACCAGAAAATGAAGTCAGAGAAATAATAACAAGTGATGGCAGATTAACTAAATGAGGATTTTACATCCGTCTTCACTGTGGAAGAGACGAACTGTATGCCTGATGTTATTGTGGGTGAGAAGAGAAGTGACTGCAGTTACCATTGCAAGGGAGAAGGTTCTATAAGAGGCAGCAATAGAGATTGTGGAGGCATTAGTCATGATCTTTCAAAAATCATTGGACTCTGGCATGGTGCCAGAGGACTGGAAATTTACAAATGTCACTTTTTAAGAAAGGAAGAAAGCAGTAGAAAGGAAATTATAGACCAGTTAGCCTGACCTCAGTGGTTGGGATGATATTGGAGTCAGTTGCTAAGGATGAGGTTATGGAATATTTGATGACACAGGAGAATATAGGACAAAGTCAGCAAGGCTTCCTTAAGGGAAAATCTTCCCTGACAAACCAGTTGGAATTCTCAGAGGAGATTACATGGAGGGTGCAGTGGAAGTTGTATATTTGGATTTTCAGAAGGCCTTTAACGAGGTGCCACACATGAGGCTGCTTACCAAGTTAAGAGCCCATGGTATTACAGGAAAGTTACTGGCATGGTTAGAGCACTGGCTGATTGGTAGAAGACAGTGAATGGGAATAAAAGATCCCTTTCAGGTTGACATCTACCTGTATGGCAAAGGAACTCTGGAGCTGCCAGTCACAGAGATGACTGAAGAGTTCAACGTTCAAGTGTGGCAAGGTGAGACTTGAAATGACTTTCTCTGAATCTCGTGATAGCGTTGTCCAGGATGTTGCACCAAGGACTTTAGCAGGCAGAAAATGGTACCCAGTAGAGTCAGTAAAGCAGGCAAATGCAGCATTGAGGTTTGCATACATGGTGGGCCAGGTGCAATCTGGAAGTGGGGGGAACTTGGCACAGGCTCAAATAGCCCCATTTGGGTAAAGGCGACACCACAAAAGGCGAGCTATGGTGGTGGAGGAAGTATAGCAACAGGAGGAGCAGATGAGGTATGCCAGAGCAGTGTCTCAGACAAAACAAGGACCATGGACAAGGGGGGAGAACATTCAGAAAAGAAAAATTATCCGGAATGACTTGTAGGAAAAGGAAGGAAGAAAGATTAGCTTCCTTATAAGAGCTGTTTATGGTGTCTCCCAACTCCCAAACATCTGAACCAGTGGCTCGGTGAGGCGCCAACTTGTCCACTCTCTGGAAGAATAGCAAATAGCACATTGTTTCATCTTGCAAAGAAAGCCTCTCTCAAGGAAGATGTACATGGAAGCACAACCAAGTCCTCAAACATTTGGCATCCATTGTGGAGAAGCAAAGGCTGAATAACAATTCTAAGCCCCATATGACCTGAAGAACCACCAACCCCTTTGTCCAGCAAGGAAAGACAGTGCCACCCTCAGTGACACGGTTGGTGTTAGGCATACTGGAGCCCACTTGTGACTGGAATATGGCTGTCAACCTTGACAAAAGACAAATATTTTCCCCTGAAATAGCCACTACCAGCCTCTGACCAGACTCGGTCTTGTGGTCCAGCAGTCTGAAGGCTGGAGTAATCTCAGAGCTCACAGTGCCTTGAGAAGATGTGGACTGCAAGGTGTATGAGCAGAAACATATGATACGCTGAGCTGGCCATGGGTGCTAAGCAGCATGGATGGAAGGTGCAGATTTTCCCAGTAGGGGTTGGCTATGGAGGATTTGTGGCTACTTCCCTGGTCCAATTGCTGAAAGGATTGGGAGTCCGAGGCCAGGACCAGCACCAAGCCACAAAAGAACTGTCGGAGGCAGCCACTGGTTATGGATGAAGAGGAGTGATGGCAACTGAGCCCTAAAATGACCCACAGGGGGCCAGCTGTGAAAGGGGGGTGCACCTGGGATGCCAAGTCACAATGTTGAGCCCTCTGGAGGTGGGTGGGCTTAAATTGACGTAACACCCAAGAAGGAGGGTGCCCACCTGATGATCCCCAGGAAGCAACGGTCACACACTAAGCCCCACTTCAAGATCTCTATGACCCGTGTTGGGATCTGCTTATTAAAGGGATTGAAACATCTAGTCCTACGAGCTCAAACTCTGTTTAAAAAGCCTAGTGATGTGCTGCAGTGCAGACTTTAGATGATATAGTGTGGTAAGAAAGTCAAAATTATTGCTTACCAGTCAAAGACTTAACATTGTACCTGAGGCACTTCAAATGTAACTGAAGGCTATAATCAGCAAATAGTCCCCATTCCAACCTTTCAATGAAGGGAAGGTTACAATTGTCACTGAAGATGACTGGACCTAAAACAAGCTTCTAAAGTCCGGCAGTTGAGATAATTGATCTGCCTTTGTATTAGATAGACTACAGCTGGGGAATCATGTCATGATTTCCCAATTGCATCATTTTGTTTTCTATAGCAGGGGAGTCGAGTACCAGAGAGCACAGCCTCAGAACAGAAGGATGTCCCTTTAAAAGAGAGACGAGGAGGAATTCCTTTAGCCAGACAATAGTGATCTGTGGAATTCACTGCCACAGACAGCTGTAGAGGCCAAGTCATTGGGTATATTTAAACTGGAGGCTGATAGGTTCTTAATTACTAAGAGTGTCAAAGATCGTGGACAGAAGGCAGGTAAAGGGGTTGAGAGGGATAATGAAGCAACCATGATGGAACAGATTTGATGACTGAATGGCTTTGTTCTGCTCCTATGTCTTATGGTCTATTTTTACTCAGGTTATTTAGTGCTGGTCTCTGTCAAATTCCGTTACTTTTAATTCATGATGAAATTTAGCCCTTTGTCTGTGCTTGGACCAAGACCGTGATAGAACACAAACCTAGCACCAGTCGATGGTTTCTCAGTGAAAAAAAGCTGATGCCACTTTCTGCTATTTTTCAGAAGATTCAGAGTCGACCAATAGAGTGTTAATGAGCCACTCTGGGTTTGTTACTTTTATGTGCAGGAGGTAACCAGAGCGATTTTTCAGTCAACTCTGATGTTGTAGTTGTCCTGAAACAGATTGAGCACAGAGATAGCTGCTTTTACAGGTTACTTTTAGCATTATGTCTGAAATACAGTACATTCATCTGTTACGTGATGGCACAAGAAATAAACATAATTTACCCAAGATGGATACTTGTGAAGTGGGTATGTCAGGAGGGTCTGAAGTGCATCATGTACTCAGTGCCTCTGAAACTGACTGCAAGCACAAGCAAAAGAAATACACTTGGGACTGTACATGCAACTTAAATTGTTAGAAATTGTTTATCCAAAACAGATGTTTTTGTAAACAATGAAGGTGGCTGGATTATATTGTACAGTAACATTAGTAGATTATTCAAACTAACAAAGCATTGCAAAAGGATTTCAATGTAGGAAAATGTGAGGCCAACACTTAAGACTTAATAAGACAAGAGCACAATACTTTTTGATGGTGAAAAGCTACAGCTGTAGAGATCCAAAGATAATGAAAATGCCATATGTAAATGCAAAAAGGTCATCATAAAGTGTACTGAAAGCCAGAGGAAGGACTCTAAGTGTGTTCATCAAAGCAAACAGAACCTTGGATAGACTATACTTAGAGTACACGCATCACTTCATAAAGAAGAGCACTGATTTACAACAACAATGTCTGGACTCCAAGGTTTAGAAGGGTGAGGTTGCACACAGGGCATCCCCAGAATTAAAAAAATTAAGGGGTGAGTTAATTCACACAAAATGCTGAAGGAACTCAGCAGATCAGGCAAAATCTGTGGAAAGGAATGAAGAGTTAATGTTTCTGGCACAGCCGCTTCATCATGACTGGAAAGGAGTGGGGAAGAAGGCAGAATAAAAATATGGGGGGGGGGGAAGGAAAAAGTACAGGCTAGTAGGCGAGAGGTGAAGCCAGGGTAAATTAACTGAAGCTTATCTCAATGACTTTACCTAAAGGAAGATGAGTTCCAAACAGCAATGTTTGTATGGGTTTCCCTCATTGCTTTTCTGAAGACTCTAGCAGCCATGTATACGCATCTGCCAGTAAGTACACACTAGAATGACAGTCTGACAGGTCAAATCCAGGGCAGCTGTGATGGAGCACTGTATGTCAGAAGACTCAAGTCTTAAAATTGCTGCTGTAGGTTAACTGCAACATGACCAAAGCAGACAAACCTCTGATCACATTTGCATAAATCTCCCTTCAACCCTTTCAACTGGTTACTGACTCCTTGCTGACTTAGTGACATGCCCCTGTTAGCCTCTCCTATGTGCTGTCCATGAATTAGTTGGACACAAGTGAAGATCGGATCAGTGAAAGACTGTTATACAACCCTGGTAATTCACAGTAATGGCACAGAGGTCTTTCAGTTCAGCTTTGGGCTAAGGGAGGAGTTCTTTTTTCCCCAGGTGCCTCCGTTAATGTACAACAAACTGTGAAAGCTGGGAGGAGGATGTGTAGACAAATGTTGATTGCTTTGTCCACGTTTGTAAAATGTGGGAATGGTGGCTGTGCATTGTTTAGGATCAGCAGGTGCTTGTGATTATAGTCATGGTATTGTCAGTGAGAAGTGAAGTTGATCAACTTCCTTGTTATATTATCTTGGGGTAAAAAAATCTTGGAGTATTGGATTAGTTAAAGATGAAGACATGTTGATTTTAACTTTCTACAGCTGTATTCATGACCAACACTTTATTTATATCAACATATTTATAAAATCATGCTAATTGCCCCCATTTTAAGTAGAGTCCTCAGGGTGGGCAAGAGAGGCAGCCTGACCAAGATAAAGTGCCACTTGCAGAATGCAAATCAGAGCTGTTATAATCTCCAGAACAATTTTATCTATGGCACCTGTGTTCGGGATAATCTAAATAGTTGACCCTAATGAGATTGTTCTGATCAAAAATCTTGGCTCCCTGGGTCTAAGATTAAACTACAGTCAGCAATATCAGCAGCTTCCAACTAGTAACCTCTTTGTCACTGACCCTTTAACTTAAACTACTCTTCAGCATGGGGATTAATTGCCCAAATAGCCAGTGAAATACCCTTCAGTTTCCTGGTTGCATACACATCGGGCCTTAAAATCACTTCAGGTGCAATGTTTGAACAATGCTAAAAGGCAATAATAACAATCATCAAACTGTCTCGGGAAGTTACCTGGATGTGGATGGAGTCTACTGTGGGAAACAAGCGCACATCACTCTGTCATTCTCCATGGTAATCTATGAGAAAAGTAATGGAGCTCTTTGCATGGTTGAGCAATGCATTAGTGATTGCTCAATAGTTCTGTAGCAGAGAGCATGATGGAAAAGGAAGCCTACTTTACATGAACAATGTAGAGAAAAAGAACAGTGCAAGGGGATTTGCAAAGAGTTCAAAATAACCAGAGACATAACATACTGGAGGAACTCAGCTTTCGTGCAACATCGGTGGGAGGAACAGCATTGCCACTGTTTCAGTCTGAAATGCTGCATCAAAACTGGAGAAAGAACTGAAAAGGAAAGAACTCTGGACCTGAAATGGTGCCAATCCTTTTCCTCCTACATATCCTCCCTGACCGACTGAGTTCCTCTAGCACATTGTTCGTTGCTCCATACTCCATCACCTGTTGTCTCATGCATCTGTTAAAAATAAACATCCCAGAAAAGACTTGATGTAAACACAAGGGATTCCGCAGATGCTGGAAATCCAAAGCAACACACACAAAATGCTGAAGGAACTCAGCAGGTCGGGCAGCATCTACATTAAGGAATAAAGAGTCGATGTTTCGGACCAAGATGTTTCATCAGGACTAGAAAGGAAGGGGGAAGAAGTTCAAGCTAGACAATGATAGATGACACCAGGTGAGGGGAATGAGTGTCTCAAACTGAAATGTGTACTCTTTATTCCTTTCCATAGATGCTGCCTGGCCTCCTGAGTTCCTGCAGCATTTTATGTGTGTTGCTTGGACTTCCAGCATCTGCAGATTTTCTCTTGTTTATTAATGTTGCAAAGTAATGCTTCATGGAGGAGTTGCCTGGGTTTACTGGGCTCAAGGTCTCAAAGGCACACTGACATGAAAACAAGGTGGACTTAGCAGGGCAGTTGGGGTTGAGCAACCCCTTCATTCTTAAGATTGTTTGATTGAGATGTAGTAAACTATTTCTTTTTTCCCCATGTCCGGTGACCCTTTATAGAGGCAGAGGGGTGACATCTTTGTGCACTGGAGATTAGCTGCTGTTATTGATGGCTCCCTAGTGATTAAATGCCTTGTTTCAATTTTCTAGCACGAAGAACTTAACCTGCTGTGCACCCTTTATTTTATTCACTTTATCTGAAAGGACAGAATTTGCCATTGAAATGCCCATCTTTATACTCACAACATACACCTTTGGGCAAAGTCAAAAGGCCATAAATAAGGAAATATGAAATCTCATTATATAGACTGCAATTTCAAATATGGTTCAACAGAATACAACTGGCTTCTTCAGTTAATATTGAGGCAAGAAGTTGCTTTTGGTCACCATTGCTAAAGGACAGGTCACTGGCTCTTCCTTCCCTCCAAAGAATAAGTTAATAGGCATAGTAGTATCACCATGGTTCTTGTTCAATGCTTTTGAAAGGCTTTGTTTCTCGGTCTGAGTGCATCTCTCTATTTCCCCATTTCCATTTTAGCACAATGACTCAAAGCACAAGAACCTTCTTGCCTGTTGCAGAACATCATGAACAATTTCTTATACTAAAATGATAATGTGGATAAACGCTGCTATTCATTCTGAAAATAAAATACCCGGTAGTTTTCAATTAGATCTCAATTCCACCAATACGTGTATAATCATCAAATTCGAAGGTTCAATCAGCCTCAAACTTCTGCCATGCTTATTCTGCCCTTTGTTTCTATTAGTAATGCAGTCATCACCATTTTTTGCTTGAACTTAACTATCTGTCGAATGGGGAACTTGGCACTACTATTACATGACATAAATATTCACCAACACAGCACTCTATCATAAGGGAATTAATAAGTCTTTATAGTTTAGAAACTCAGAAAATGCCCTTGATAATTTAAGAAATCCTGGATTAAAGGTCTAATAGGGGATTTACTATAATCATTGAAAGCAGGCTGGAGGAATAATCTTGAAAGCTCTCAGTGTTAAGTTGGCAGAGAGAGCAATTGCTACCACCTCAAACACAAAAGGAGCTAGAGATAAGACTTTACATGTGATGGAACATTTTCAGCAGAGATAGTGGATGACACCAGTATGTACAATATGAACACTTATACAATTTAACAAGAACCTTCCCTGTACACAGGGTAGTTACTTCAATATAGAGGAATGTCACCAGACATACACTGATAATCTCGCAGATTCTATCCATTAAAAGCTGCCCTTATATTTTAGCAATCTTGAAAATATAAGTAACCTCAATAATACAGCTTAAATAATTTTCAACAAAAAGTCGCATTAAAGTGCAAAGTGTTTACTTTCCAAAGATAAAGATTACCTTTATTTGTCACATTTACATTGAAGTATTGAAACATACAGTGAAATGTGTCACTTGTGTCAAGAACCAATAGAGTTGAATAGGTGTTGGAGGATAACCCACAAGTGTTGCTAAGCTACTGGCCATTGTGTGCCCACAACTTCCTAACCTTATCTATATGCCTTTGGAATGTGGGAGAAAGCCAGAGCACCAGGAGGAAACCCACGTGGTCACGGGAAGAACATACAAACTTCAGTGGAAAGCAGCAGAAAGTGTATGCCGATTGCCGATCGTTGGTGCTGTAACAGCGCCACACAAGCCACTACACTATGGTGCCACCACTCTTGCTTGGATGGGTATGACTCCAAAACCAGAAGGCTGGACATCATTCCTATTCTGCTACTCCTCTGGAGTGGTAGGCTAGGATCTGAGATGTACCCACTGCTGCTGTGATTATGTTACCTTGCCTCTAAAGGAAGATAATACCTTACAATCAGCCGCAATCCATACCATAATGATGGCACTGCTAAGTGTCAACTCTGCGTGCAGCTCTGATGGGAATCATCAAGTATTTCCATTTAGGACTACTACAGTCTCAGCTATAGGTACTTCAGAAAGCGACATCATCGCTGAACACCTAAATCTAGTGATATCGGCAGACCCCAGATTGCACACTTGGGTTGCAAGTGCAGTTTCCCTTTAAAAAAACAGAAATGCGGTAGCAGAGCCAGTCTGCAGGTACGATTGAAATGCTGAGGCTTTAGACCCACACTCCCGACTATTGTGCTGGTGAATGTATAATCTCTATAAAATAATATTGAAGAGCTCAGAGCAAGATTGTAGTACCAGAGGAACATCAGGAACTGCTATGTACTTTCCTGCACAGAAACGCGGCTCACGTCTGCCATCTTGGATGCAGCTCTGCAGCTGGATGGCTTCATCACTTCTCCGCAAAGACAGGACAGCAGTCTTTTAAAGATAGAAGCCGTGGTGTACACTTTATGATTAATTCATTGTGCTGTACAGGTATGACAGATTTTTCACAGTCCTGCTTACCCTATCTGAAACATATAGTGGTCAAAACTTGTGCATTGCATCTGTCAAGAGAATTTTCTGCCATCATCTGGGTAGTGGTTACATTTCACCTCAGGTCAGGCAGGCAGTGGAAGAGCTGAGCACCGTGATGAGTTGTCACAAAACAGTGTACATGGATGCTTCGCTATAATTTCAACCAGGCCAACATGAAGAAGTCTCTGAACAATTACTATCAATATACCACCTGTACTGCCTATCTACACCCATGACTGTGTGGTAGACACAGCTCAAATGATTCTATACATTTGACAACAGCACAGCTATTGTTGGCAGAATTTCAGACTGTGTACAGAAGCAAGGTAGATCTGCTGGTTGAGTGGTGTCATAATAACCACCTTGCACTCAATGTCAGTAAGATCAAAGCAGAGGGCGGAGCTATGATGTCACCAGACAGTGACTTCTTCACGCTCAATTGCAGAAACAGCTTAATTTCTACCTTTAATGTCTCTTTCTTTTCTTTTCAAGATGGATTGGGTTCTATCCAAGACTCTGACCTAGAGCTGCACTCAAACTTCAGTTTTTATGATGTTGGTTCCTGCTCTCAGGGCTCATCGTCCAGATGTTTCTCAATATCCCAAGGACACAGCCCAGAAGGCGAGCGTGCCTTTGGGTTCTGAGACTTCACAGCCCTGTGGATGAGCCAATTCTATGTTGGTGCCACCAACTGAAGTGTCGTGGAAGAAAACAGAATATCAGGAGCAGCAGATCACTTGTCAGATACCTTGGAACTTGGGTGAATTGCCATATCTTCCTCTTTCTCTCATTGGTGGGGGAGAGTTGCTGGTTCTCGAGTCAGGGAAAAAAAGCAATGTTGTTGACTTTAACACTAAATCAGTGAGTGTTTCTTTATGAGTAATACACACAAAATGCTGGATGAGCTCAGCAGGCCAGGCAGTATCTATGGAAAAGAGTACAGTCGACGCTTCAGGCTGAGTCGAGAAAAAAAGATGAGGAGTCAGTTAGAATGTGGGGGCAGGGGAGGAAGAAACACAAGGTGATGGGTAACACTGGGAGGGGGAGGAGTGAAGTAAAGAGCTGGGAAGTTTATTCATGTAAAAGATACAGGGCTGAAGAAGGGGGAATCTACTAGAGAGGATAGAAGTCCATGTAAGAAAGTGAAGGGTGGAGGAGTGAGATGATCGGCAGGTAAGGGGGAAAAGATGTGAGAGGGAAATAGGAATAGGGAATGGTAGGGTGGGGGGGGAGCATTACCGAAGTTCAATAAATCAATGCTCTTGCCATCAGGTTGTAGGCTTCTCAGACGGAATATAAGGTGTTGCTCCTCCACCTTGAGTGTGGCCTCATCACATCTCCCCTCTTGCTGTGTGACACCTCTCTGCCCTTATATTAGGGAAAGAGAGAGCCTGATCTATGTCGAATTGTTGGATGAACGATTGGTTTTTGTTGTTGTGCAGTTCATGGTCTTTTTGCGAGCTTTGCTATTGCTTGGCGAGTGGAGGGTGCTGATGGTTTATTTTTGCTGAAGTAAGTGGAGGTGGGGAGGGTTGATGCTTTGCTGTTGCTTGTGCTTGGAAGTGCAGAGTAGGGGGGCTTTGGGGTTTTAATGTCTGTTCATTCTTTGGGACACCCTTCTGTTTTTGTGGATGTCCGTGAAGAACAAGAATTTCATGTTGTATATTGTATATGGAACTACTGAATGGAATTGATTGTGGCTTCATGAAGGGGAAGTTGAGGGAACACACACCAGTCCTCATCGAGGGGTCAGCAGTGGAAAAGATGAGCATTTTGAAGTTCCTAAGTGTCAACATCTCTGAATATCGATCCTGGATCCAATATATTGATGCAAGTACAAAGAAGGTACAACAGCAACTATATTTCATTAAGAGTTTGAGGAGATTCGGTATGTCACCAAAGACACTCACAAATTTCTGCAGATGTACCGTGGAGAGCGTTCTAACTGGTTGTTTCACCATCTGGTATGGATGGGTCAATGCACAGGATTGTTAACATTGGCAGAAAATTTAAGCTCAGCCAGCTCCATCATGAACACTAGCCTTCCCAGCATCGAGGACACCTTCAAAAGCTGATGCTGTGGCGACCCATTTCCTGGCACATCCGAACTGGCTCACAATTAGCCAGCGTTCCAGCTAAGGGAAATAGCCTACGGGGGTTTGCGAGCACAGAGCTTTGGAGCCTCTGCGCCACGGGGGGCAGGTTGAGGGAGGCTTAAAAGCAAGGCTGGGTATTTCGAATAAAGTTTTTCTTCGACTGCAGTTACCGACTCCGTGTCGTAATTTTAGCGCTGCGTGTAGCACACTGCTACAATGCCTCAAAAAGGTGACATCCATTATTAAGGACCCTCATCACCCTCTGTTACCATCAAGAAGGAGGCATAAAAGCCTGAAGACACACACTCAACATTTCAGAAACAGCTTCTTCCCCTCCTTCGACAGATTTCTGAATGGACAATGAATCCATGAACGCTACTTCACTGTTAATTTTCTCACTTTTTGCTCGACTTACAGAATCTTAAATAAATAAACAAATAAAAAAGACTGTTATCATAGTGCTGGGCCTTGAATTGACTGCCCAGCAGCAGTGAAGTGCTCCACTTTGATAAGTGTCTCTCTCTTTCCCCAGTTAGGCTGAACAGCCTGCTTCCATGCTGTATTGCTCTGTAACATGACCAGTTCAAAGAGGAGACATGTTCTTCCTATTGGATCATTACAGAACCTGGGGACACAAACTTAAACAGTGGCTGCGAGGAACTTATTTTAAAATACAGCACACAATTGTGATCTGAAACTCACTGTTGGTAGTGCTAATGAGGCTTCGAAAGTGAAATGGGTCAGATACTTGTGGGAAAATAATTTTCAGGGTGAGAAGAAAAAGGAGATGAAGAGGACCATCGACAGTTCTCTCTGCATTAATTGTCAGGGCTAAAAGGTTCCTGTTTGCTGTAGAGAGTCTATGATTCTATTGATGGAAGATAAATGTGATGAAATCAATAAATGACAAATGATTGCTGTGGCAGTTTCAATGGCTTTGTAGGTGGATAGCCTACTGCAGTATGAAGTTCTTTATCTGTATAAAGTGTGGTAGAATGAGAGATAATAGATTGCACTGTAATAGTCAGAATAGAGTACAAGGGTCTTAAATTGCTCTGTACTGCATTTTGCTAAGTTCTTCTTCCTTTGGTCTGAACTAACATTTTTATGTTTACTTTATGCTAGATACAGTAGGTTGTTGAATGATTTTTGACAAGGTAGGGTGATGTTGTCAAACAAATTTTTCCAACACCCGACATTAATTTTGAGTGCCAGTAGCACCACAGTCCAATTGTGTCATCACCACAGGCCTTATCTCCCCAGCTTCATTCTCCCTATATTTTCAACATGGTTCTTCAATACCAGCGTACTCTTCTAGATATTCTCCCAGCATTCCAGTGAATGCTTTGTTTGACACCTGACTACAATTCCCACTGCATCAGAAAAGCAGCCAACAAAATTAAAGATCCATCCCATCCTGATCATCCTCTCTTCTTCCACTTCCAAAAGGCAGAATATACAAAAGCTTGCAAACACGTACCAACAGATCCAAGAACTTCGCTGTAACTGTGATACTATATTCTGCATTCTGTTATTGCCTTTCACTTTGAATGACCCTGATGTATCTATCTTTTGGAATTATCTGCATAGATGGCATGCAAAACAAACTGTTTCACTGTATTTTAGAGTCATAGAGCAAAACAGCACAGATACAGGCCTTCAGCCCAATGAGTCCATACCGACCCATCAAGTCCCAATTTCCTGTGTTCAGCAAGCTCTACCCTTGCATGTGCCTATCCAAGTGCTTCTTAAATGATACAATTGTCCCTGCTTCAAATGCAGCTTATTCCAGAAATGCACTTGCTGCAAGAAAAAGTAGCCACACAGATCCCTTTAAAAACGTAACCCTCAGCCTAAATCTAAAACCCTTAGTTTTTGCCTGCCCTACTCTAGGGAAAAGACTGTTACCATCCACTTGGTCTATGCCTCTCACATTATTAAGCATTTCTTTAAGGTCCCACTTGTTCTCCAATGACCTGAGAAATAAAGACCTAGCATGGCCAATCTCTCCATATAACTCAAGCCCTCTTGTCCTGGCAGTATCTATTATTGTTTTTACATTCTTTCCAGTTTAACCACTCCTTTCATATAACACGGTGAACCAGACTGTACAGAGTACTCCAAGTGCAGCTCACCAATGTTTTATCTATTGGCAACAACGTTCCAACTCCGATATACCTTAATTGATAAAGGCCAACATGCTAAACAGCTTCTTCACCAGCACATCTACCTGTGATGTCACTTTTGACAAACTACTCCCAGGTCCCTCTGTTCCCAACTGTCCCACCATTCACAAGTCCTGCACTGGTTTGACTGTCCAAAATGCATCTCCTCACACTGAACTGTATTGAAATCCATTTGTCACTCCTCTGCGAACTTCCCTAACTGATCCAGATGCCCCTGTAATCTATAATAACCGTTTTTTTTATTATCAACCTACCTCCTGGTTTTGTATCAATAACAAACAACAAGGGTCTCTACACCAACTCCCGTGGCATACCACTAATCACAGGTCTCCGTTCAAAGAAACAACCCCTAACCACCACCCTCTGCTTCCGAAGAAGCTCTGCTTCCTCGTCAATTTTGAATCCATCTAACTTGTTTTCACTGGATTCCACCTTCCAGACCAGCCAACACATGGGAACTTGTTGAAAGTTTTGCTGAAGTCCAAATAAAGAACATCCACTGCCTTACAAGCCTGATAGAGTTCTTTGAGGAGGCGACCAGGCACATAGACGAGTGTAGTGTAGTGGATGTGATCTACGTGGATTTTAGTAAGGCATTTGACAAGGTTCCACACAGTAGGCTTGTTCAGAAAGTCAGAAGGCATGGGATCCGGGGAAGTTTAGCCAGGTGGATTCAGAATTTGCTTGCCTGCAGAAGGCAGAGGGTCGGGGTGGAGGGAGTACATTCAGATCAGAAGGTTGTGTCTAGTGGTGTCCCACAAGGATCTGTTCTGGGACCTCTACTTTTCATGATTTTTATTAACGACCTGGATGTGGGAGTAGAAGGGTGGGTTGGCAAGTTTGTAGATGACACAAAGGTTGGTGGTGTTGTAGATAGTGTAGAGGATTGTCGAAGATTGCAGAGAGACATTGATAGGATGCAGAAGTGGGCTGAGCAGTGGCAGATGGAGTTCAACCCAGAGAAGTGTGAGGTTGAACACTTTGGAAGGACAAACTCCAAGGCAGAGTACAAAGTAAATGGCAGGATACTTGATAGTGTGAAGGAGCAGAGGGATTCCTGATGAAGGGTCTCGGCCTGAAACGTTGGCTACTCTTTTCTCACGGATGCTGCCTGACTTGCTGAGTTCTTCCAGCGTTGTGTACATATTCTTTGATCCACAGCATCTGCAGTTGTATTTTTGGGATCTGGGGGTACATGTCTACAGATCCCTGAAAGTTGCCTCACAGGTAGATAGGGTAGATAAGAAAGCTTATGGGTTGTTAGCTTTCATAAGTCAAGGGATAGAGTTTAAGAGACGCGATGTAATGATACAGTTCTATAAAACTCTAGTTAGGCTACACTTGGAGTACTGTGTCCAGTTCTGGTCACCTCACTCAAGGAAGGATGTAGAAGCATTGGAGAGGGTACAGAGGAGATTTACCAGGATGCTGCCTAGTTTAGAGAATATGGATTATGATCAGAGATTAAGGGAGCAAGGGCTTTACTCTTTGGAGAGAAGGAGGATGAGAGGAGACATGATAGAGGTACACAAGATATTAAGAGGAATAGACAGAGTGGACAGCCAGCGCCTCTTCCCCAGGGCACCACTGCTCAGTACAAGAGGACATGGCTTTAAGGTAAGGGGAGGGAAGTTCAAGGGGGATATTAGAGGAAAGTTTTTCACTCAGAGAGTGGTTGGTGCGTGGAATGCACTGCCTGAGTCAGTGGTGGAGGCAGATACACTAGTAAAGTTTAAGAGACTACTAGACAGGTATATGGAGTAATTTAAGGTGGGGGGTTATATGGGAGGTAGGGTTTGAAGGTCGGTACAACATTGTGGGCCGAAGGGCCTGTAATGTGCTGTACTATTCTATGTTCTTTACCCTCATCTACCTCATCAAAAGAATCTAAAAGGTTTGTCAAGCATGACTTCCCATAATCTAGACCATGCTGATTCCTCTTAATTAGACTCATTCTATCCAAATGCTGGTAGATACTGCCCCTTAGCTGTGTCTGCACTACTGATGTCAGGCTGACTGTCTTGTAGTTCCCTGGCTTGCCCTTGTTTCCTAAATAATGGCACAATATTATCTATCTTCCTGTCTTCAGGAAATTCAGCAGTAGTTAACAATGAAACAAATATATCCTTAAGGGCCTCCACAATTTCTTCTCTAGTTTCCCACAAAATCCAAGGATGTATGGTCATGTCCTGGGAATTTATCAACTGTAATTTTCTCCTTGAAGGAGCAGCAAAATCTCGGGGTCTGGGTCCATTGGACACTCAAAGTGGCTGAACATATGGATAGCCAGAGGCTTTTTCCTAGGGCTGAAATGGTTAACACGAGTGGTCATAGTTTTAAGGTGCTTGGAAGTAGGTTCAAGGGGTCTGTCAGAGGCAAGTTCTTCACACACAGAGTGGTGGGTACTTGGAATGTATCACCAGTGATAGTGGTAGAGGCCGATATAATAGGGTCTTTTAAGAGATTCTTAGATTGGTACATGAGCTTAGAAAATTAGGGGGCTATGTGGTGGGAAAATTCAAGACAGTTTCGAGCGAAGGCTACATTGTCGGCACAATGTTGTGGGCGGAAGGGTCTATAAGGTGCTGTGGATTTCTATGTTCTATGTTCTTCCTGGGAATATAAAAGCTGAACAGAAATATTTATTAAAAATCCCTACCACCTGATGTGGCTAGAGACACAGGCAGACCTACTGATCTCTCAGGGGACTTGCTCTCTCTCTAGCCAACCTTTTACTCTTAATATAGCTTTAGAACCTCTTTGAACTTTCTTTAACATTACCTGCCAGATGCATCTCATATCCTCTCTTTACTCTCCTGATTTCCCTCATAAGGATGTACTTAATCTTTTTATAATCACCAAAAGATACCAAAGTATCACTACTGGCTTTGTCAAAGGCAGGTTGCGCCTTACGAGCCTGATTGAATTTTTGAGGATGTGACTAAACACGTTGATGAAGGTAGGACAGTAGATGTAGTGTATATGGATTTCAGCAAGGCATTTGATAAGGTACCTCATGCAAGGCTTATTGAGAAAGTAAGGAGGCATGGGATCCAAGGGGACCTTGCTTTTTGAATCCAGAATTGGCTTGCCCACAGAAGGCAAAGAGTGGATGTAGATGGGTCATATTTTGCATGGAGGCTAGTGACCAGTGGTGTGCCTCAGGGATTTGTTCTGGTACCCCTTCTCTTTGTGATGTTTATAAATGACCTAGATGAGGAAGTGGAGAGATTGATTAGTAGGTTTGCTGATGACACAAATGAGTGTTGTGGATAGTGTGGAGGGCTGTCATAGGATACAAAACTGGGCTGAGAAGTGACAGGTGGAGTTCAACCCAGATAAGTGTGAGGTGGTCACATATGATGGCAGAATATAGTATTAATGGTAAGACTCTTGGCAGTGCAGAGGATCAGAGGGATATTGGGGTCTGAGTCCATAGGACATTCAAAGCTGCTGCGCAGGTTGACTGTGTGGTTTCAAAGGCATTACAGTGCATTGGCCTTCATCAACCTTGGGACTGATTTCAAGAGCGAGTGGTAATGTTACAGCTTTATTGGACCCTGGTCGGAACCCACTTGGAGTACTGTGCTCAGTTCTGGTCACCTCACTACAGGAAGGATGTGGAAACTATAGAAAGGGTGCAGAGGTGACTTACAAGGATGTTGCCTGATTTGAGGAGCATGCCTTATATGAATAGGTTGAGTGAACTTGGCCTTTTCTCCTTGGAGTGACGGAGGATGAGAGGTGACCTAATATAGGTGTATAAGACGATGAGAGGCATTGATCATGTGGATTGTCAGAGGCTTTTTTCCAGGGCTAAAATGGCTAAAATAAGAATGCACAGTTTTAAGGTGCTTGGAAGCAGGTAAAGAGGGCATGTCAGGCGGGGTAGGCCTTTTTATGCAGAGAGTGGTGAATATGTGGAATGGGCTGCTGTGGTGGAAGCGGATAAAATAGGGTATTTTAAGAGACTCCTGGACAGGTACATGGAGCTTAGAAAGCTAGAGGACCATGGGTAACCCAAGTTAATTTCTAAATTAAGTACATGTTCAGCACAGCATTGTGGGCCGAAGGGCCTGTATTGTACCATAGGTTTTTTTATGTTTCTTCGTTTCTATGATTCACTTGTCAGTGACCTCGTAACCCAATCTTTATTTACTTGTTTTTCTTGATCAGAACCTCAATATCTCTCTTAGGGCCAGGTTCCCCCCTTCATCCAACCAGGAACATGCTGTATTTGGACTCTTGATATCACTTTTAAAAACCTTTCACTTGCAAACAGGTTCACACAATCAGCCTCTGCTAGATCCTGCCCAATTCCTCCCAAGTTAGCTGCTCCAGTTTAGTACCTTAACTAGTGGACGTTGCCTATCCTTCACTATCTCACTATGTTGGTTGAATATTGTCACATCTTGGTTTATGTGACAATAATCAAACAATTACATCTCTGATGGTTTGTCATTACATTCTGCTGTGTTCTTATAGCGATATTTGTGACCGATGATGAACACAAATATCTGGTTAAGTCTTGTTCCTCAAACACCTTCACTCATCATGAAGAAACCTACAGATGGCTACATAGCTCGTTCAATATTAACCTCACTGCCTCCAAAACTCATGCAGCCACTTGAGTTTACAGGAAATACAACTGGGTGTTCCTGTGGATTACAAGGGTGGAGAAAAAACTCAATTTTTATTTAAATCATTAACTGTAATTTCTTCCATAAACATTACAATATTTTGTGCAGATTGCAAAGTATACCTAGATTTCACAAACTGTGAAAGTATTGTAGTGATTTCTGTAATCTATAACTGTGGAAAATGAGCAATCCTTGCACAGATCCAATTAAGTATTCAAATACATTTTGTGCACTGTAAGCACAAAGTACTATAAAAACGTACAGGATTTAATAAAATGTAAGCACAGCATATGTCTACTGCCCTCCCATGCTTGCTGATTGCCTACCACTAATCCTGCTGTTAACTGAGAGGGTACCCTGGTAGGTGAGTCCCAGTACAATTCTAAACAGAACTCGGCTCACTATAGAAATTGATCCATCTGGCAGATGCAGCATGGATTCAGTAAAGGCATGTCCTGGTTGACAAACCTACTGGAATTCTTTGAGGATATAACAAGCATAGTGGATGGAGAGGAACAGATGGACATTATTTACTTGGATTTCCCAAAGTCATTCAAAAAGGTGCCACAAAAAAGACTTGTCCATAAGATAAGGATGCATAGAGTTGAGAGTGATGTATTAGCATGGATAGAGGATTGGTTAGTTAATAGAAAGCAGAGAGTTGGGAATCATGGATGTTTCTCTGGTTGGTGATCAGTGGTGAGTGGTGTGCCATATGGGCCCACAACTGTTCATGATATATATTAACGACCTGGAAGAAGGTACCGAGTGTAGTACATCTAAGTTTGCTGGCGATACTATATTGAGTTCAAAAGCAAATTTTGCAGATGCTATGGAGATTCTGCAGAGAGATATAGATATTTTTAAGTGAGTGGGCAAGGGTCTGGCAGATGGAATACCATGTTGGTAAATATAAGGTCATGAACTTTCAAAGGAAAAATGAAGGAGCAGATTATTATTTAAATGGTAAAAAATTGCAGAATGCTGCTGTGCAGAGGGCTTGGGAGTGCTTGTGCATAAATCACAAAAGGTTAGTTTGCAGGTGCAGCAGGCTATCAAGAAGGCAAATGGAATGTTGGCCTTTATTGCTAGAGGGATTGAATTGGTCTCCTTACTTGAAGGAGAATATACTGGCTTTGGAGGTGGTGCAGAGGAGATTCACCAAGTTGATTCCAGGGATGAGTGGGTTATTCTATGAGGAGAGATTGAGTCACCTGGGACTGTACTCGCTGGAATTCAGAAGAATGAGAGGAGATCTTATAGAAACATATAAAATCATGAAAAGGGATAGATAAAATAGAGGCAGGAAAGTTGTTTCCACTGGTAGGTGAGATTAGAACTAGGGGATGTAGCCTCAAGATTTGGGGGAGTAGATTTAGGACGGAGATAAGGAGGAACTGTTTGTTTCCCAGAGAGTGGTGAATCTGTGGAATTCTCTGGCCAATGAAGCAGTGGAGGCTACCCCAGTAAATATAGTTAAGACAAGGTTGGATAGATTTTTACATAGTAGGGGAATTAAGGGTTATGAGGAAAAGGCAGGTAGGTAGAGATGAGTCCATGGCCAGATCAGCCATGATCTTATTGACTGGCAGAACAGGCTGCTCCTGCTCCTATTTCTTATGTTGTTATGTTCTTAGAACATAGAATAGTACAGGCCCTTTGGCCCACAAGGGTCTGCTGATCTTTTAACCTATTCTTCCTCCAAGATCTGTCTAACACTTCTCTTCTACACAGGCTTCCATTTTTCTTTCATTCGTGGACCAAACTAAGAGTCTCTTAAATGTCTCTAATGCATCTTCCTCTACAATCATGGGAGCGTGTCCCATGCATCCACCACTCTCCATGTAAAGCAACTTATCTCTGACATACCAGTACTTTTCCTCAATAATCTTAAAATTATGTCTCCCCATATTAGCCATTTCTGCCTTGGGTAAATGTCCCTGGCTGTCCACCACATCTATGCTCATATCATCTTATACACCTCTATCAAGTCACCTCTCATCCCACTGTACTCTAAAGAGAATAGCTCTTGCTCACTCAACTTTTCCTCATAAGCCTTGCTCTCTAATCAAAGGAGCATCCTGGTAAATCTCCTCGGCATCCTCTCTAAAGCTTCCACATCCTTCCTAATCTGAGGTAACTGGAATGGAACACAGAACTCCAAGCACAGCACAAGGCCTGGGCCAGGGTTTGGCGCAGTACAGCTCCACCCAGCTCACTGCATTTTATGCCTCTCACAGCCTGGTCAAGGGTGCAATGTAGCGTCGTCCATCTCTGTACCGGGCTCAGGACAGCCCAACCCAGGACAGGACCACATACTCCACGGGGGACTCCCTGATGATAAACTGCTCAACCCACATGTCAATGCCCAGAGTTACAAGCCATCCAACTGTCAAAGAGATTGACATTCACGTTCACAAGTAATTAAAAAATACATACCATCAAAATCTTTAAACGTGAACAAACATGAATAAGGAATAACACATCAGTAATGAAATTCATTTCAATCAATTCAATTAACATTTTAAGAAGGTACATTACCATATACTTACCCTCTTCACTGTCCTGTCTGCCCTTCACTTGGGGAGGGGATCACAATTCCTTATCCAGTTACTGGGAACCTATGGAAATGTACCCCCCCCCCCACCACTGGACTACATGAGGAGACAATGCTGGAGTACCATCAGGAAACCCCAGCAAATGGCTGTGTAGATGTTCCAGAGCTAAACCATTGTGCATGAATCCCAAACTTCCACAGACTCATAGACATAAACAGCACCAGTCAAGCAAGGAACTGCAAGTATGTCTGCAGACCACTCCCCATAATCCATAGACAAGTAATACAAAGGAATGCTCTTCATGTTCAAATTACCAAAGAACACATTATTGCATCTACATGTCTTGTGAAAAAAAGTTAACATAAACCATTCACTACAATTGGTAACACTTTCAATTATAACCTTTCCCATCATGTAATCTCTTGTCTGGGAAAAAGCCTGCTCAAATGTGTGGTGGCCAGTAACCTACAAGGAGGCAGCCTTAATCCTGAACCTTATCCTCTGGAGATGGGAGTGAACAATGTGGGATCAGACCCATTCAAGGCCTAGAGTTAAGGACCAACATAGGATATGGTCATAAAATAAAATGGGAACTGCCTGGGCTTGGAGTCATACCTTTCTGTACTGTCCTGGTCTTCCTATTTGAAATGGGCTGAGTACACAGTTTAAGACTCATTGTTCGACTCACAAGAAGCCACCAAGTATAAGCCAGACCTGAATTACTGAACTTCGTGTTTTCCTTGAGCTAAGACAGGGTTGTGCTTGAAAAGAGTTATCAGCCCCTGGTGTGTTCAGTCATCTTTAATGTGTCCTTTTTATCATTTCAACTTTATTCATGTAATCTGTGATAAACTACACCAGCAAGAAACCTGCACTTGCAACCCTGTCTAACTCACTACCTGTTTTCAAAGAACCAGCGGACTTCTACTGGCAAGTAAGTTGGTAATAGTTAATGAATTCATATCACATTCCTTCCCTCCATTTTAGGAGTGATACTATTACAATTAATGGGGGTAAGTATAGATAACTTTCTGAAATGGGAAATGTTATCTGAAAGTTAACAAAGGGTTTACAATTTACTTGGTTTCTTCTTTCCTTCTGAGTCCTCTACCAAATTGGACAGAACTTGCATTGCATTGAAATTTAACTTCCATGATATGAGACAACATATCTGCTACAAACAAATAAGTCAATCAAACCAACGCGACGGAAGTGCAATACGCGGACATAACCAAAATACATTTTTCTGTGTTGTTCCAATGCAGACCTACTAACCTCTAAAGAACTCATGGACACTGTTGAACCTGTTTCACTCCTTGATAATGCAGTATTACTTTCATCAAGTTCCGAAACAATGAAGTTCTTTACAGCTGACCGCGATTCATATGGTAAACTCTGTTTGTGTTCTTGTGTGGTGAGATGTTGATCTAAATTGAAACTAATGTGATCCATCACAGGCGCACTTGTATTAAAATGCATTAACCTATCATGTGGCATGCCTTCCATGCTGATGTTTAATTTGCTTTCATCTTTAGCAATAGGTTGGACATTTGCTGAGCCTCTTGGCATTACAATGTAGTCACTCTCCATCATCCTCTCTTGGGCCTGAGCCAACTCAGCATTGTCATCAGTGCATAAATAAACTGTCCGCCGCAGTTCGCTGTTTTCCTTCTTTATACACTGCTCAGTCAATTCGTTCATTCCAATTGGCACATGCATCGTCGGCGGCTGCTGTATCAAAACTTTGGAAATCATATTTCCTGGGAGGGTTGAAAAATTCATGCTTTTGGGGTTGATTCCTTTTTCTTCTTCATCGTCATTCAGAGAGATCCTTGATAGTGTTCCTGTAATAGTTGCAGCTCGGCAGCTCCCTATATCCTTGTGAAGGACTGTGGGTCAAAGAATCATCAGTTAGAATTGAAAATTCAACAGCTGATAAATTATTCTAATTGACCTTGTGCTTTGGTCAAATAAACATTCTATCACACTGTGTTTCATTTTCTCTCACCAAGTCAATTTGGTATTTTTCTTCATTGAAAGCAATGTGTCAACATAATGATTGTTAATACTTTCTTGCAATCTCATAATTAGAATGTAACTGTGCCATTTATGTGACTTGTTTTTGCAATTATAACATTGGAAAATGGGGATTGATAGCTGGGAAAAAAATCAGACCCACCTGGTGGTCACATTAATCGATGATGTTTGATAATAATATGAGGTAAATTAAGATGGACCATATTTATTCAAAGTATTGTACCACTCTCCAGCAATAATCCTTCAACAGTCAGTAGTTAAGAAAACAAGTAACACAGAACAGATTGACAAAACAAGAAACTGAACGGGTGTTGTAGGCTGAATGTACAAGGCAAGTGAAGTTTGTAGACTTGCATCTCTGTAAAATACTTCTACAAGATTTATTATACAATTTTGATTCAGCATTGAATTACCTGCACGCCCTCTGTTTCTTTTGCTCTCCATCTAATCCATCCAGGTCCTCCCATACACACCTTTCTTTGCAAAACTACTCCCAAACCCACTCTCACATACTCTCTTTCCATATACTACCTGGTTCCATCAGCCTATCACCCACATATTCAACCCTCTTGGTCCTTTGTCCCCTTTCTCACTGTTCCCATTTGCCTACTATTCCTCCCTTCTCTAGTTCCACTTACGGCCTTCTTTTCTTATTAGATTCCATAACCTATGGTCTTTGTTGCCTCTACCTCCAGATCCTGCTGTTATCGCCATTCTTCCATCTTCTACTTGGCTCCATCTACCTATCAACCCTTCTTCACCCAGAAACACCTCCTGTTTACTTGCTATTGCCTTACCCCTTCCCTTTATCTCTTTACATTGGCTTTCTCCTCTTTACCCTCTTAGTCCTGATGTGGTGTTTTAACCTGAAAGGTTGAATATCCATTCATCTTATCCAGATGCTGTTTGACTTGCCAGCAGCTTATTTTTTTTTTTGCTTCTAATTCCATCTCTTTGGGCACATTATAATAGATAGATTGGTGTTACAAAGTGGAAATAGTGAGATGGGATTATCTGATCAGGATTGATTCCATAACATTGACTCCAAACTCCATGATATTTCAAAGGATGACAGTGAGCCTGACACTGAAGATACAGAAGTCTACTGGAGTTCACAAAATCTCCTGTGTGCCCTCCCCCAACTATGAAATATCTCAACATTGTTGTTTTCTGGACCCTTTTCCTCTGCTCTATACAGCTAGCTTTAAGTGTATATACTTGAAAATGGAGTAAGTGTCCTCACCAGTAATCACATCATTTAGGAAGTTTGATGGACCACTTGCCTGACCCTCTTCATTGTTCCAGTGGTCATCCATTCCCTCTTTGGCCGTACCCTAAGGCAGCTATCGTTATCTAAAGTCAGTTGTCACAGCCCAGGAGCAACACTGCAGGAGTCCCACAGTCAGTCCTAATTATTCTCTCTCCTCCAGAAATGTGAATGATCACTGAATAATCCAAAGTTTTCTGTTCCAGTTTCCAGTCTTCAGAAAGCAATTCTACCCACTCCTGCATGCAACAAGCCCAATTTACAGGCAGTTAAGTGGCAAGTCACATTTGTACCCCATGATTACCTCTAACAGTAGAGAGTTGAACCTTCTAATCTTGGCATTTAGTGGTGTTACCGCCTCTGAGTTCCACACCATGTTTCTGAACATCTCCATTGACCAGAAACTCAGCCGGGAAAGCCACATAAATGCCATTACTGGACAGGAAATTTGGAGGCTCATCATCCTGCAGAGCGACTCACATCTCTACTATTTCTTTCCAACACCTAACAGGCACAATAAAGGAACACAGTGCACCAGTCTCCACATTCCTACATGCTTTAGTAAATGAAGAAGCCTGGACAAAACTGTGCTCTTGATGGGTCACTCATCCACTAACTAAATATTCAGCTCTTCTAGCATCAACAGAATGGCTGCAGTATGTGCCAACTTCAAAATGCACTGCAGCAACTCTCCAAGGCACTGCAGAGAGAAGATGTTAAGCTTGCAACCTCTGCTTCCTGAAAGAACATCAGCAAGAGTGGTGGAAAGCTAAAATCAGCAAATTCTCTCCTTTTACACTTGGAAGTACACTCAGCAGTTATTTTATTAGACACACCTGTACACCAGCTCGTTAATGCATATATCTAATCAGCCAATCATATGGCAGCAACTCAGTGCATAAAAGCATGCAGACAAGGTCAAGAGGGTCAGTTGTTGTTCACAACAAACTCAGAATGGGGAAGAAATATGATTTAAGTGACTTTGATCGTGAGTGATTGTAGGTGCCAGACGGGGTCCTCTCAGTATCTCAAAAACTGCTGATCTCCTGGGATTAACACGCACAACATTCTCTGGGGTTTACAGAGAATGGTGTAGCAGTTCTGTGGGCAAAAATGCTGTGTTAATAAGAGATGTCAGAGGATAATGACCAGGTTGGTTTAAGCTGACAGGAAGGTAACCATGCGTTACAGCAGTGGTGTGCAGAACAGCACCTCTGAACGCACAAAACATCAAACCTTGAATTGCACAGGCCAAAGCAGCAGAAGACCACACCGGGGATCCACTCCTGTATGTAATATAAGTGGCCACAGAGTGTCTATCCCAGTTCCTTCTTTGTCACTGGACCTACATCCTGGAGCTCAGAGCTATGCAAATACTTTCACTGCACTTGACTACACAGTTAGGAGGATGGTTCACTGCTTCTGTCTCAAGGACAATTAAAGATGGGCAAAAATTATTGGTCCTGTCAGATCAAATAATAATAAAGAATATGAGCATCTGTGATACTTCTGGCATATATCACCATGGCCATATCTGACTGTACAAGATGTGTTTTTGAAACAGCTGTAGTTAACAGTGAAGCAAATATTAGAAGATGCAGGCTTTATGTCCTCTTTGAACTTCAAAACTGTCTTGAGAGCCTAGCTCTGCATTCAGCTGTTCATTTGATCTCAAGATAAGGAAAATATTCAGTGTGGACATTAACTCATCCTTCGAAGGATGAAGGGCAATTTATTCATAAACTTTCCAAGATGTGTATTCCAAAATACGAGTTTCTTCCTGAATGGCTAAACCATTAGGGGGAGTGAGAAACACCATCAAATACGAAAAGTGAATTCAATCACTTAAAGCAAATATTCTGTTCATATGTTGTCTAAAATGGCTCTCATCTCAACATGTGACACTGAAAAAAATACTCAACAAACTGATGAGCCCACATCACTATGAAATCTATGTGCTTGGGTTAATTTTGTTTCATGTGACCAGAAGGCATTGTTCAAGTGTACCCTAGCTGTGAATTACTTTTGATAATTAATTTATCCTGCATGCAGCAATCAGAACGTGTGATATTTAATATCTCCTGCAGTGATGAAAAGCTTGTGCTCACTTGTTCTCCTGTGCACGACCATAACCAAAAAGCAAATGTCGATTCCGCTATCTCACTTACAGCATAAGTAGGTCACACAAGTCCTTGTGTCTGCTTTGCCATTTGATACATAATGGCTGACCTAATCTTGCCCTCAGCTTTGCACTCCTGCCTTGCCTCTACAAGTAAAGTCCTATAACAATGGTCTGGACCAAAAAACTAACTTCACTTGAACACCTGGCTTCTGCAGTTCTCTGAAATAGAGCTCTAGGGTTCCATTCCAAGCAGACAGAATCTGATGCATGAAGACCTGCATACCAATGCAAGTTAAAAGGCATTGGGCAAGACCAATATTGGACAATAGGAAAGCAGATAATTGAGATAGCTTATTGTTAATATTAAAAGGAAGTATTGTCTGAGAATCAATGGAAACAGACTTGAATTTATTTCAGTAGAGTCATGGGGAATGAATAAATATTTTGTCAATGGGAAATAATTCATATAAAAATATTAATAAAGTTAACACTTAAGGGCTTCTTAGTCCTTAGGAGGCATAAAAATCAGAACTGAATATTTTGGCTAATTTAATAAATGCAATTTGTGCTTGACCACATATATAACTGGATTGTTTTAAAGAGGAACTGATTAATTGTTATATTTTATTATCCCATTACCACCATGAGTTCAGGCTATTTCGCATATTGAATTATAAGGTCCCTCCTGAAATAGGATGTTGGCTCTGATACATTGGTTAGCGCAAAACTCACTGTGGATGTTGGCACAGCTTTTGTTGGCAGTTCCACAAGAAACTATGGGCATTGCTCAGTGTAGTACCAGTAAGCTTTGGGATCCCTGTGTAGATGTGGAAATCCCGAACTTCATAGCCAAACTCTGCTGGCACTTGCCGGGTGGTGATCAGCTCTATGCCAAGTGAATAGCAATCACATGATTGCAATGAAGGAAAAGAAAAATATGGTATGAAACATCTTTTAATTTAATGGTTTAATTGATTTTTTTAAAAATAGTAATTTTATTAACCAAAATCTTCTAATGATTTTTAAAATTTAAGTTTTAGCTATTTGAAAATATTGACAGCTTTAATTGCTGGCAAGCTGAGACGTGTTTTTCTCAAGTGTCCAAGGTTTCCAGTGGAAACTCTAATCTTGCTGAACTTCTGAGAAGGTGACCTGCCATTGCATGAGGCAAGGCATCAGCCTAACCTCATACCTGGCAAGAACCACACTACTTCAACTTCACAGGAACACGTGACATCTCTATTATTCTTCCCAAAACAAAAGTGTGTGCTATATGTACAATAAATTTTAAGTGTATGAAAGGTATGAATTATTACTGTATATCATAAGTTATAACAATCACCTTTTAAATAGCATGTTACTCAAAAACCTGATAAATGACAGTTCTGACCTATCTACAAGTGTGCTACAAGTACTCTCAATATGCTTGAAAGTCACTAATTCCCAAGGGAGAAGATGAGAAGTGCTTTCAGCAAGGATAGGGAGTTAGGAGAGCAGAATCAAAATGAAAGAATTTTTGACTCACCTTTCTTGTGTTTACCTTCAGCATGCACTCACAACTTGTGCTTGTCTGTGTCAAACCATCAATGCCAATAACATTGCTTTGAGTTTGACCTTTGACAGCTTGTTCTTCGACTCACCACCAAACATTCCATTCCATTATTTGAAAATATGCTAAGAAATTAGGAGCAGGAAAAATAGATCAGGGGTTCCCCAATGTCAGGTCCGCTGACCTCTTTCTTAATGGTATTGGTTCATGGGAACCCCTGATATAGATAACAACAAATGAAAGGTGACTTTAAATATACATTAAAAACTCAAATACAAGCAACCATTCTACGTGGTTGTAACGGAGTCTGATTTTTCGAGGGCATCTTCTATTTATGTGCGCAGAACTCTGGCTGGATATAAATAATGTTTGATGACCTTACAACTTACAGCATCACGATAACTTATTTCCATATATGACAAAAATGTACAACCCTCTAGTTACTCTATTCAACATTAAAAGGATTAGCATCCATGGATGAAAGTAAATTATATTGTTACTGGTGCAGTCAGGGTGGTAAACACAGCCTTTTTTCTCCATTGTACTGAATGTTTCCAACATTTCCCTATTCAAACAGTGCAAAAGCCTATGGCAGCTTGTGTCCACTTTTGCAGGTTGGAAGGTAAACCAGACACTAAGGGTAAACCCTTAGGAGAGCGGTAAAATTTGGGGAAATGATGGGAATGTAGGGAGTTTAAAACAGGATTTATGGTGTCGAGAAAAAATATTCACCACTGTCCCTGGAAGTTTTCAAGTTTTATTGTTTTACCACATTGAATCACAGTGGATTTAATTTGGCTTTTTTGGCACTAATCAACAGAAAAAGACTCTTTTGTGTCAAAGTGATAACAGATCTCTACAAAGTGATTAAATTAATTACAAATATAAAGCACAAAATAATTGATTGCGTAAGTATTTACCTCATTTAATAAGACACACCAAATCATCACTGGTGCAGCCGATTCGTTTTAGAAGTCACAGAATTAGTTAAATGGAGATCATCTTTGTGCAGTCAAGGTGTTTCATGCAGTAAAAATACACCTGTATCTGGAAGGTCCAACTGCTGGTGAGTTAGTATCCTGGCAAAAACACCATGAAGACAAAAGAACATTCCAAACAACTCTGTGAAAAGGTTATTGAAAAGCACAAGTCAGGAAATGGATACAAGAACATTTCCAAGTCACTGAATATTCCTTGGAATATCCCAGTTAAGAATATGGCACAGCTGAAAATCTGTTGAAAGCAGGCTATCCTCAAAAACTGAGTGACTGTGCAAGAAAAGGACTAGTGAGGGTGGCCATCAAGAGACCTTTGACAACTCTGGAGGTGTTACAAGCTTCAGTGGCTGAGATGGGAGAGACTGCGCATACAGCTGTTGCCCAAGTGCTTCACCATTTGCAGCTTTATGGGAGAATGGCAAAGAGAAATCCACTGTTAAAAAAACTCACATGAAATATTGGCTAGAGTTTGCCAGAAGGCATGTTGGAGACTCTGAAGACAATTGGAAGAAGGCTCTATGTTCTGAAGAAACCAAAATTGAGCTTTTTGGCCACACTAAATGCTATGTTTGCCATAAGCCAAACATTGCACATCATCAAAAAGGCACCTTCTCTACAAAATACAAGAACATCCTGGAGGAAAACCTGCAAGAGAACTGTGACTAGGGAGAAGATTTGTTTTCCAGCAAGACAATGGCCAAAAGCCAAAGCTACACAGGAATGGCTTAAAAACAACAAAGTTAATGTCCTGGAGTGGCTAAGTCAGAGTCCAGACTTCAGTCCAGTTGAGGATTTGTACCTGGACTTAAAGGACTGTTCACTCATGATCCCCATACAATCTTTGACAGAGCTTGAGCAGTTTTATACAGAAGAAGAATAGGGAAAAATTGCAGAATCCAGATGTGCAAAGCTGATAGAGACCTATCCACACAGACTCAAGACCGTAATTGCTGCCAAAGGTGCATCTACTAAATACTGACCTGAAGGAGGTGAGCAATTATGCAATCAATTATTTTGTCTTTAATAACTGTAATAAATTTAGACCAATTTATAGAAATTTGTTTTCACTTTGATGCGAGAGTCTTTTCTGTTGATCAGTGTCAAAATAGGGCAAGTGAAACCCCCTGTGATTCAATGTTGTAAAACCATAAAACAGGAAAATATCCAAGGGGGGGGGGTGTGAATACTCTTCATAGACATTGTGTATAGAATTTGTGTAAATAGGTTCTTGATGGTCAGTACTGTGTGCCAGTAAACTATGGTCCAAAAGTGGTAACATAATGGTTGGAGTAACGTTGCTACAATGCCTGTGACCGAGGTACTTTCCTGACACCTTCTGCAAGGAGTTTATACCTTTTCCCTGTGACCAGCTGGGTTTCCTCTGGGTGTTCTGTTTTCCATCCACATTTAAAGATGCTCAGATTAGCAGGTTAATTGGTCATGTGTAATTGGGTGGTGCAGACTCGTTGGGCTGGAAAGGTCGGTTATTGCGCTGTACCTCTAGATTTTAAAAAGAGCTACTGCTGTCAAGACAACTATGCTTCAAACTCTACTAAAATATTACAAATGGGCACTGCATTATATTTACCAAAATTTTGCGCTGTTTTGCCACCACAAAGCAAATTTCATGACGTATGTCAGTGATATTGAACCCGATTCTGACTCTTTTTATGGGTGGCCTGTATGTCTGCACGATCAGATTCCGCTGCAAAAACAGCCTGGAAGCTTTCTTGATGTTGTCCAGGATGAAGGACCTCAGTATTGAGTTGGGATTTGGAATGGTTCTTTTCAGTAAACCTTAGTAAGATTTTAAAGATGATAAGCTCTGTTGGGAGTGCATGACACTGCTTGGGCCAGAAGCAAAGGATCATTAAAGCACTGACAAAAATGATAGAGAGCACAGCAGAAGAATATGTTCTCATTCAGGAAGTTTTCTGGATTGGGGTGCTTCAACAAAGGAATGGCAAGCTGATTCTATAGATTTTGTTTTACATGATCACAGATAAGCAGACAAAAGCTAAAGGTATGATCCCAGCATCTAGCAGGAGCATTTTGGACAGTATTACCTCTTCCTGTACTGTAAGCATCTGCGATTCTAAAGATGTTGAACCTGCCAGCTATCTTAATAAATGTGAAAGCTTGGGGATTGCTTAGAAGCTTGAAGGATACAAGCATGAAACATGAATTATAATGCTTGGAACACTGATGATCTCTGTCTACTACCTTATCCACTCCAGGTAGTAGGAAACAATTACTATTATAGGTATGTCATAATGAAGGGTCAAAATGACATAAATTATTCATATGTGATATTCCAACATGTTGAAGAAAATAAGAGACTGCTTACTATAATATAACTATTCATGGCCAGAATGGAGATAATTTGGCAATATTGAATCCTCTGTACCTGAAGACTGTGAATGTTTTTACATACCATTGCATCCACTCACTGCAGTTCTCTGAAGTTGTATTCTATAACAGTATTTTCACTTCTTTTTAAACTGAGATCCAAACATGGGCATCAGTGGCACGACATCTGTTCACTGCCCATCTCTAACGCATTTCAAAAAGGTCAAGGTTAATTCATTAGGATGTAATGCTGAGCCTTTATAAGGTATTGGTGAGACTGCACTTGGAGTATTGTGAGCAGATTTGGGCCCCTTATCTGAGAATGGATGTGCTGGCATTTGAGCAAATCCTGAGGAGGTTCAGAAGAATTATCCTGGGAATGAAAGGGTTAATGTATGTGGCATGTTTGATGGCTCTGGGTGTGCACTTGCTGGAGTTTGGAAGAACGAGGGAGATCTCACTGAAACCTATTGAATACTTATAGGCCTAGATAGAATGGATATGGATAGAATGTTTCCTATAGTGGAGGAGTCTGAGACCAGAGGGCACAGCTTCCGAATAAAATAACATCCCTTTGGTACAGAGATGAAGGGGAATTTCATTAGCCAGAGGGCAGCGAATTTGTGGAATTCATTGCCACAGACAGCAGTGGAAACCAAGGCATTGAGTGTATTTAAAGCAGAGTTTGATAGGTTCTTAATTACTAAGGGTATCAAAGACTTAGGGAGAAGGCAGGAGAATGTGGTTGAGAGGGATAATAAATCAGCCATGATGGAACTGCAGAGGATGACTCAATAGGCCAACAGGCCTAATTTTGCTCCTATGTCTTGTGCTACCTTGATATTCATTTACATAGAAATACATAGAATCTATGAAAACCCCCACATAGACAAAGACTGACATACAATCATGTCCAAAAGAAAAAGTCCCTGAAAATGAGTCTGTTGGTTGCAGAATCAGTTCGGAGTTGTGGTGAGTGATGTTATTAACACCGATTCAGGTGTGAGATGGTTGTCAGATAATAACTGCTCCTGAACCTGGTAGCAGGGGACTTAAGGATTCAGTACGTCCTGCCTGATGGTAGCCGCAAAAGGAGAAAAAGGCCTGGATGGGGGAGGTATTTGATGATAGATGCTGCTTTCTTGTGACAGTGCTCCTTGTAAATGCACTCAGTGATGGGGAGGGCTTTGCCTGTGATGGACTGGGCTGTATCCACCACTCGCTGTAGTCTTCCATTACTGGGTGGTGATGCAACTAGTTAGAATACTCTCCACTGTGCATCTATAGACAATTGTTAAAAGTTTTTGGTGACATAATTCTACTTGTAATTTGAAGAGTCTGCTTTATTTTAAATCATGAATTCTCTTTGCTTTAATTTACAGAAAGCATCTTAAACAGGTTGATTGCAATTCTGCAAATAGACTGTTTCTAATGTCCCATTAATGTGGCAAATTGCACACCGGAGGGAGTGCTCTTTGCAAAGTTGAAGTAATACAAGCCTACAGAATGGAACATTGCACCAGATTCCAAGGGGTGAAGCCTCTGTTGATAACTTCATCAGTTAGCATTGCCAAGTATTAAAAATTTTAAAGGACATTAAGATTGTTCCAGGAGATAGTCACCAGGTGCATTCCAGCATTTTATAATCTAATTTTAATATTTCTGGGTAAGTAGCATGCTGGGAAAAACATAAATTGTTAACAGTCTCTGTGGATAGAGAGCACTGCATGTTCTCTCCTACTCTACACACTGTAAATGACAGAAGAGGACTAATTAGCCAGCATCAGTTAATCCAATACTATGCAAACTAAGTCACAGGCCGTGTCATCTGAGGGATGGGTGGCAGGTGGGTAGATACCATTGTACATGAAGAATAAAGAATCTTTTTCAAACTTGAACTAAGGGATCTTCACAAACACTTGAAGGAAGAGGTGGGATCTCAGTTGAAAGATGCACACCTAACACTACAATATACACTTGTGTGTTAGTGTGAGCTTTGTGATCAAGTCTCAGTGCACACATCGATGGCAGGATGAAAGCCTCATGGTACAGCTAATCAGCATCCTTGAACATTAACAGAGCCACATTCAAATTTTAAAGCATCCCTGATTGTCAACAAGATGTGTTCTGTTTATATATCAAGTTTAAGTAGCGGACCTTAATAAAGGTAAATAAACAAGCAAGTAGATTTATGGACAGAGCCAGAAAGAACAAGAACAGAATGTAAATGCTGTGCTTCTGATCACACCCTACTCACCCTCATAAACCAAATGCCACAGCTGCAGTGCAGACGACAAGATTTCCTTTAAAAGTCTGATCACTGTGACTGATGCAAGGTGAAGAATTGTAATTGTTCCCTCTGAGGTTAAAGGAGGACTGGTAAGCTCAGCTCCTAAAACTGCTCTCAATTGCCTCCAACCAGAACATGCACAGGCGCCCTGCTTCCATGCACATTGCAAAGATGTGAAGATCAGTATGTTAACTAGCCCCTAGTGCAGGAACACTAGAATTTGGGGGAAGGGGGATTACGAAAATGAACATTATGAAAGTGATCTAGGAATAATGGTGCATAGTTCCCTGAAGGCGGAATCTCATGTGGATAGTCTGCTGGCCTTTATAAATCAGAGCATTGAGTATAGGAGTTGAGATGTAATGTTAAAATTGTACAAGACATTGGTAAGGCCAAATTTGGAGTTTTGTGTACAGTTCTGGTCACCGAATTATCAGAAAGATGTCAACAAAATAGAGAGAGTACAGAGAAGATTTACTAGAATGTTACCTGGGTTTCAGCACCTAAGTTACAGGGAAAGGTTGAACAAGTTAGGTCTTTATTCTTTGGAGCACAGAAGGTTGAGGGGGGACTTGATAGAGGTATTTAAAATTATGAGGGGGATAGATAGAGTTGAAGTGGATAGGCTTTTTCCATTGAGAGTAGGGGAGATTCAAACAAGAGGACATCTGTTGAGAGTTAGGGGGAAAAAGTTTAAGGGTAACATGAGGGGGAATTTCTTTACTCAGAGAGTAGTAGCTGTGTGGAACGAGCTTCCAGTAGAAGTGGTATAGGTAGGTTCAATATTGTCATTTAAAGTAAAATTGGATAGGTATATGGACAGGAAAGGAATGGAGGGTTATGGGCTGAGTGCGGGCCAGTAGGACTAGGTGAAAGTAAGCTTTCGACATGGACTAGAAGGGCCAAGATGGCCTGTTTCCATGCTATAATTGTTATATGGTTTATATGTAAGAGAACATTTTAAAAACTGAGAATAAAAAATTGGATTACTTGAAATGGATGATTGATGGTCAGCACAGACTTGATGGGCTGAAGAGCCATTTTTTTATGACATATGTCTCTATAACTCAATGAGTCTTGTTTGGAATTAGTGTTTCCCTGGCAACAGCCAGTGCCAATGTGTTTTCTCCAATGGAGTGGGAATTGCTATTGTTTTTGATGCAGGTGGGTTTCAACCTGGACTTAAGTTCTTGCCCACAAAAGCCTAGTTTGTAGCCCTCCCTTGTATGGTCCCTCTAAGATGAAAGGATGAGGTATCAACGTCAACAGTTTATCTGAAGAGCTAAGCTGTCCTCTTTTCTTTCAAGGTGAAGAATATATTTTCTGAAGTTCTATCAGACTGATACCAATAATCCAAACTCTGGGAACAAAGATCCAAACTAATAACAAAATGAATGTTCCAAAGTCCTGAAAACCACACAGCTCAACCCATCTCTCAGCTCTGACTGGCCACTGAAGAAGAATGGAAAAGCTGGATACATTATCTAAAGTTTTGGTATAGAAAAAAAGGAAACTAATAACAGGGGGCCTGACAGTGGGGGGCAGGGAGGTGGTGGTCACATGCAGCACATTTATCCTGACATGCTTGCATGTATCCCCTCAAGCCTGAAATGATTCCTCGTTCTGTGGGAGGTGTATAATGGGCTATGGAACATTTGTTCAAATTAATACTGTTACAGGAGCTTCGCCCTTCAGAGTTAAGTAATGGTACAGCTGTTTCATTGAAATAAGGTTCAGCACCCTGGAGTGCTCAAGCTCAGTAGCGTGAGTAGGCACCTCCTCCTTGTAGATGACTGAATGGACAAAAAAGGGGAACTAAAGGGATCAGGTTGCTGCAGTGGTTCCAATATCCTGCGCGGAGAATCCCAGAGTGCAACAACACATCTCATTCTTGTAAATAGTAATGAGCAACGGGTTAGCAATCTGTATCACTAGGGAAAAAAAAACACTGTTCAGTCATTCAGCACAGAAATAGGCCTTTCTGCCCATTGTGTCCATGCTAGAATCAGGTTTATTATCACTAACATATGTTGAGAAACTTGTTGCTTTGTGGTAGCATTATAGTCCAATTCATTAAAAAGAACTACTAAGTTACTATAAGAAATAAAAAAATTAAATAACTAGAGCAAAAGAAGAGCTTTATGGGTTCATGGACCATTCAGAAATCTGATGGCTTTTGACCAATGTTGACTATCTGTATTAATTTCACAGCACTTGGTCCCTAGCTTTCTATGCCTTGCGGATTCAAGTGCTTGTCCTTCTCAGGTTGTGCCTTCTGGATTCCCATCAACACTAAACTTCCTGTCCCTTAACCAAAGCGTGAGTCTTCCAGTTTTGGAATCTCTGCTGTAGGGAAATGTTTCTTTCTATTTATCCTCCTTATGCCTCTCCTTCCACAAGTGTGGTGATCAAAACTGTACACAGTACTCCAGCTGTGGCCAAACTTCTTGCTTCTATGCTTTATGTTTTGGCTAGTGAAAGCAAGCAACCTATATGCGTTCTTCACAACCTTACATGTGCTGCCACTTTCAGAAATCCTTGGATTTGCACTCTATTCAACACTCCCTTGGACCCTCCTATTCATGGTGTATTACCCCTAATAGACCTCCAAAAGAGCAACACCTCAGAATTGCCAGGATTAAATTCCATCTGCCACTGCTCTGCTCCTCTTACCAACTGATTAATATTCTCATGTTGGCTAAGACTGCACTTTCCATGTACCTCTGAACTTGTTAATTGTATCTTTGACATTCACATCCACATTGTAACTATATATCAAATAGTAAGGAACCCTGCAACAATCACTGTGGTGAACCATTGGTCACAAGCTTCCAACAGAGAACACAACCCTTCACCCCCAATCTCCTTTAAACAGACCAATTTACCAGCTTGCCTTAGATTCTGTGGTCTCTAACTGTTTGAATCAATCTCCCGTTAGACCCTGTGGAAAGCCTTAATGAAGTCCATGAACACACTATTAACTATATTCATCTCAACACATTTTGTTATTTCTTCAAAAAATTCAGGATCAACCCCTAATAAAATCCTGTTATCTTTGATTAATGCCTGCCTTATCAAGTCTAGATTAATATTACTGCTCATAAATTTATCTGATAACTTGACTGATGTGAGATTCACAGGCTTGTAGCTATGGAGTTCATTCCTGCTGCCTTGCTTGAAGATAGGAACCACATTTCTGGATGCCACATTATAGGAAAGGTATAATTGCATGATGGAGGGTTCAGGGAAGATTCAGCAGGATGTTGCCAGGATTGGAGGATTTTTGTCATATGGAGAGGATGGATAAGTTGGACTTGTTTTCACTGGAGTGAAGGAAGCTGAGGGGTGACCTCATATATGCTTGTAAGATTATGAGAGGTAGAGGGGGCATAATAGCCAAAATCTTTTCCCCCATCTTCACAGTATTGTTTTTGGGGTGGTTGATAATCTGGAATCTACTGCCAACATAGGAGGTGGAATCAGACACAAATACTATTGAAGAATAGTCATAATGTGGGCAAATGGAAAAAGTGTAGATGGGCAAAAAGGCTGGCACATAAGTGGTGGGTTAGGTGGCTCATTTTTCTGTTGTATGACTCTGTCCTCCAGCCATCAGTTACCTCACAATGTGACCAGCAAAGGTTTTATAAAAGGACTCAGTAATCTCCTCGTTTGTATCCCTTGGCAGTTGAATATATCCCATCAGCCCTGGCAATTTATTTGCCCTTTTCTGTCCTCTAATTCATTTAACTTTGCTTCTTTTTTAATGATAATTTCACCATCCCTTCTCCAAGTACAATGTCCTTTTTAGTGAATGCAGAAGAGAAAGATTCATGTGAAACTAAACCCAAGTCCTCCAGTTCTGCACAGTGTTCGTCATTTTGGTCCATAATGGACCCTCCCTTTTCACTTGTTATTCTCTTTTGTTAAAATCCTGAAAGATGCTTTGTGATTTCCCTAATCTTGGCCTCTGGTGATACTTCATGCCCACTTTTAATTTTTTTAAAGCCCTTCCCTTACTATTTCTGAAGGGCCTTCTTAGTTTTTAGCTCTTTATCAGCTGCGCAGATCTTTTTGTCTTTATTCAGCCTTTGATATCCTGAAACGTGCAGGATACTTGGACTTGCTGTCTGTATCTTTCACTCTTGTGGGAACATGTTGTGGGAACTCACATTATTTCGGTTTTGAATGGCTCCCACCTGTCCACTGTCTACTTGGCTGATTTGTTTGTTTTCTTCTACACTTAACTGCACCTTTCACTCCACTTTACACCTGATCTGTGTCCTGTTCGACTGCCAAATTACTTTAGGTCTTTCTTAGCAATACTGGTAAACCTACGAGTAGAACTGTTGGACTTTTATTAATTCACGTGCAACCTGTTTAATCTATGGTCCACCTTCACCAAAAATGGCCCCACAACCTAAAATCTAGAGTTCACCATTCTATTCCATAAAGTCACCCATTTATCTGACCTATATTTCGATACTGACTATCCTCCTATTCTTACACTCTTTTGAATGGGAGGATAGTGGGTCGAGAAAGGAACACATTACTTTGCAAGTAATCCAGAGATTACAACCTCAGAGGTCCTGCTCTTTCATCTGCCATTTGGCTTAAGCATTTTGGTTTATTATTGCCAGATGTACCAAGATGCAGTGCAAAACTTGTCTTGCCTGCTGATTATAGACATATTGTTTATACAGATCAAATCATGATACAGTCCACTGAGCTGGAATAAGGTGAAACAGTAACAATGCAGAATAAAGCATAAAAGACCATAAGACCATAAGATATAGGAACAGAAGTAGGCCATTTGGCCCATCGAGTCTGCCCCAGCATTCAATCATGGGCTGATCCAATTATTCTTAAATCTACCAAAAGTGCAGGTAACAGTAAAGTGTAAGGTCATAGCGAGGTAGGTTGTGAGGCCAAAAGTCCATCTTATCATGCAAGAGATCTCATAAGAGTCTGATAATACAATTCAATGCACTGTGCAATGATTTGATCTTCTGTGAGATCTCATCCTTCCTTTGATCCAAAACATTTCCTCTAGTGTGGGCCACGAACTCTGACTATATACTCTCCTGGTTTGGAATCTCCTGCACTTTTTCTGTGACTTTGTTCACCCTGACACCAGAAAGCCAACACCTCATCCTAGATTTACACCTATGACAGCAGAGCACCTCTCTCTTCAGTTCACTATCTAGTCCCCTGCTACTCATACACTTGATTCTTGGCTCCTTCCTGCTTGTGCAGCTGAGCTGGAAGGAATAGTATATATAAAAAACACATTTAAAAATTACATAATTTGAAAAAGTATGTGCAAGAATTAAAATATGAAAAATCCATGTAAACACCCACGTGGATTGAAAAATGGAAGATAAATTATGCTTCCAGCAAAAACAGTTACACTCCAGGGTACTTTTACTTTCTGTATACCTTGAACTGCACTGTGCGTAGGTTGTTCCAAAACGAATCACTAATTTATTTCTATTTTCTCTCACAAAATCATTCAGTGTTAATTAACCCCACTGCTGCAAATCCAATATATGTAAAAACAACCACAGAAGATTACTTAAATAAAACTTATCACTTCTAAATTGATATAATGACCTTCACCTCAAAACTGAGATATATACAGATTGATATATATACTGCACATTTTTATCAATAATAATATAATTCAATACCTATTTTAGATCAAAATCAATTTCTTTCCAAATATACTATGCAATGGTGGCCCATTAGAGATACAGATAACAAATTCATCTTTAGAAACTCATCCCTCGTAGTTACCCCAAACCTAATCCATTGTATTATATCATACACTGCCTCTAAAATTTATTATCTTACATTCAATGTAACTGAATTTCAGAGGCAGACCACATGCAGATGCTAGAAGTAATGAAATTAGTGCTACTTGGCAGGGATTAATTTCAAGACATAGCTTTGTAATTTTATCTTTTGGGGCAACTGTCTTGATTATCACAGTCTGGGTGAGGCTTATTTTACTGCATAGCAAAGCTGTGCCACTTGCACTGAATGGTCCACATCTACAGCACAGAATGAAGTATATTTTCTTTCAGGAACATCAAACCTTCACGCATTAATCCAAAGCTGGTTTTGCACTTTTAAGACATTTAGCACAAATAAACAATTTAAATATCAGCAACATACACAAATTGCTGGAGATCTCAGTAAGTCAGGCAGCATCTATGGAGGGGAATAAATATTTAACGTTTCAGGCCAAAACCCTTCATTGACTGTTCAGTCCACTCTATATTGCTCAAGATATTGTGTATTGCTCAAGATTTCCAGCATCTGCAAAATCTCTTGAATTTAAATATCAATTTTTACTACAATTTTCCAAAATCCACATTTCAAATATAATGTTAACTCCATAAAATTAACAAATAGTTTTATGTAAACACAATTTTTTCCTTATTCTCAAAATAAGATTGCTTTGGTTTATTATAAAATTCCTAATGACATTTACTCAACTAGACCCTCAGTCTTCTCAAGAATGAATTAAATTGCCGACAGTCCGAGTATAAGCTTGAGAAAGATTGAGAATAGTATTTATCTCAAGGGTACTCAGCAACCATCTTTCCCTTCCACTTCCTGCCACATCAGACCTATGTTACCCTGTTTACTGTGGTTTCTGCAAAATAAACACATTAATATTTTTTGTTTCTTGACTCTTTTAGTTGATGAATTTTTGGTATTTTAAATGCTGCAAATTGTTTTACTAAATTCATGAAAATACTATGCTTACAAACTTCCAAATAATAATGGCCTGTACTAAATTCCCTTCCATGCCTTCCATCAAGACAGTACTAAATCCCTTCCATATCAGATAGTAAGGAAGAGCGACTGCACAGGATTGGAAAAAGCTGCAGAGGGTTGCGAACTCAGCCATCTCCATCATGGGCATTAGCATCAAGGACTTCTTCAAAAGGTGATGCTTCAAAGATGCCTCATTATTGAGGAACCCCCATCAGCCAGAACATGAGCTCTTCTCATTGCTACCATCAGAGAAAAGGTGAGGCACACACTCAACATTTTAGGAACAGTTTCTTCCCCTCCATCAGATTTTTGAAGGGACATTTAATCAACCTATGAACGTTACCTCACTATTTTTGCGTTTATTGTTTTCAGTTAAAATAGCAGAGAGGAGAGTTCCAAAGCAGAGAAAATCATGGAACAATATACAGGAAAATACCTCTTCAGTTCATTGTGCCTGCTTCTGCTAATTGGGGATAACCATTAATCCTGTTTCCCTGTTCTTTTTCAACATCTCTGCTAATTTTCCATCTAATATTCCAAACCCCTTCTGAAAGTTCCTATTGACAGTAACGAGACAACAAGAAGACAGGAAACAAAAAAGAGCACTAAATCCACAAACCAAACAGAACTCAAGATCACCTGTGTTTGGATACTTAGGCATCATTTTAGTATGGCCAGTTCTACATAAGCTCTTGATCTGGGATGGTCGATGATGCTGTTCAAGATGATCTTTGGTTTGACATATCCAAAATAAAAGAAATAATACTGTCATCAATACCAAATGATTTCATCCAAGCAACCCTCCTACCCTCCAATAATAAAAACAGCCATTTAAAAGGAGTCCAAATTCTTGAGAAAGTGGAAAGAGATAGATTAAATCTGTCAGCTGGACAGCGGTGTTAGTTGTGAGGAGGATGCTAAAAGGATGCAGGGTGACTTGGATAGGTTAGGTGTGTGGGCAAATTCATGGCAGATGCAATTTAATGTGGATAAACATGAGGTTATCCACTTTGGTTGCAAGAACAGGAAAACAGATTATTATCTGAACGGTGGCCGATTAGGAAAAGGGGAGATGCAACAAAACCTGGGTGTCATTGTACACCAGTCATTGAAGGTGGGCATGCAGGTACAGCAGACGGTGAAAAAGGCAAATGGCATGTTGGCATTCATAGCAAAAGGATTTGAGTACAGGAGCAGGGAGGTTCTACTGCAGTTGTACAAGGCCTTGGTGAGACCGCACCTAGAGTATTGTGTGCAGTTTTGGTCCCCTAATCTGAGGAAAGACATTCTTGCCATAGAGGGAGTACAAAGAAGGTTCACCAGATTGATTCCTGGGATGGCAGGACTTTCATATGAAGAAAGGCTGGATCGACTAGGCTTATACTCACTGGAATTTAGAAGATTGAGGGGGAATCTTATTGAAACGTATAAAATTCTAAAGGGATTGGACAGGCTAGATGCAGGAAGATTGTGTCCAATGTTGGGGAAGTCCAGAATGAGGGGTCACAGTTTAAGGATAAAGGGGAAGCCTTTTAGGACCGAGTTGAGGAAAAACTTCTTCACACAGAGAGTGTTGAATCTGTGGGATTCTCTGCCATAGAAAACAGTTGAGGCCAGTTCATTGGCTATATTTAAGAGGAAGTTAGATATGGCCCTTGTAGCTAAAGGGATCAGGGGGTATGGAGAGAAAGCAGGTACAGGGTTTTGAGTTGGTTGATCAGCCATGATCATATTTAATGGTGATGCAGGCTCGAAGGGCTGAATGGCCTAGTCCTGCACTTATTTTCTATGTTTCTATGTTTCAAAACCTTCTTAAGCTGGCATGAACAACTTTGTTAAGGAAAGTGCTCGTGAACTCTCAGCAGCTGTTAGTTGAGGTCACTGATGTGAATTAACAGCATAAGAGATGCAAATGCATGTTTGAACCAGGTTCAGGACTGAGAGGACGTTGTGATTATAAGTTCTGCAGCTGGAGCTTTCAACATCTGTAGATTTCTGGTTTAATCATTCAGATAAATGTATTCAAATAGAGCTTGGCAAAGGCACAATGCAATTCATTTATTCATACCTTTTCTCAAAGCTAACTCCTTAGGATTCCGTATTCTCTGAATCACATTTGGATAATGTCAACAATTTCAAAACAAAGACTAAAAGGAAATAAGCAGCCCTGTATGGTAGAGCTGGACCTGATTTGAGAATTAAAAATGTATTCTGGGCTTTAGAGTTTGTTCTTCTGAGGGGGGAGCTGAGGCACATTGGAACGGAGGAAACCCTACTGACAGTGCACCTGAAAGGGAAGATATGAGCTTTGATTCTGACAGATCTTTCCCTTGGATGAATCAGCTTACCTCCTCAGGAAGAACACAAATATCAAATGTAAAGCACCCACAGACACTCACAAATGGGCTGTCTCACAGCTCCAGCTCCAGCTCCCTGGTTCAATCCTGAACCTCATGTGCTGTCAGTGCAGAGTCTGCACCTTCTACCTGTGACCATGGCTTCCTCCAGTAGGTCTGGCTTCCTCCCACACTACAAGATGTGCTAATTGGTTAACTGTGAGTTCTAGGTAAATCACACCCAAAGCAGGTTAATGGCAAGGTAATCAAAGGGGAATTGAAAGCACCTGTGAGAGGGGGTGTAAGTTAAAGGGTTACACAGAAATACGAAGGGGAATGTGAGTGAAGGTTTGCTCCCCCACGAACAGGCATGGACTGAATGGTTTCCTCTGTGCCATGAAAAACTGAGTACTTGCATTCCTGCTGAAATAATAGCAAACCTCAACCTCAAGAGATTCAGCTGCTGCTGGAAATCTTGAGCAAAAGGTGCTGAGGGACTTCAGAAGGTTGTGCAGCATCTACGGAGAGGAATAAACAGTCAACATTTCAGACCAAGACCCTTCATCGCGACCGGAAAGGAAGAGGGATGAAACCAGAATAAGAAGGGGGAATGAGCAGAAGGAGCACAACAGAAAGGAGAACAGCTAAAAATATTCTGTGAAAGTGGAAGAGGTCTGACTCCAATCAAGTACTGAAAATGAATAAACATTGTGCTGGAAAAATCAACCCCATCTACATTCTCCACCATCCATATAATAATCAGCTCAGACTGCACAGAGTGCATACCGAAGTAGTACCTGACCTTTGCTATGCTCTGAGCTGTCCTAATGTTGTTAAGCTTCTGCAAAAGGCCGCAGTGTTGCATTTTGGATTCTTGCCATGACATTTACACATTACTTAGAAGTGCACCTCTGAGGTTACCTTTCATTTGTAAATCTTAATATGAGAATTTATATCATGAATTCTGATTTAATGTGGCTAATGCAGCCGTCTCCTGATGTATTCCCATTAAAAAACAATTGTTAAAAGATATTGCATCCTAGCCCTTTATTTAGGGGCAAATTTAAAACAAACAAATTCAATTTGGCTGGCACTTCAGACAATAATATACAGTCTAATTACCTCTAATAGCTAGCTTCTATTTTCAAATTTTCTATCTAGAATTTTTCAGGATTCTGCTTCATATCAAGGGCACTACAGTCACTCAGGGTCTGATCACTTATGCCCATTCTCCTGGGTTGCCTTGGCCCAGCTCAGCTGTAATTTCTACAGGGGTCCTACACATAAAAGTTTTCTGGCTTTGTATCAAAATAATGTAGGAGATCTGGAAGGACTTGTAGAGATCTGATCGCTAAATACTGGACGGCATGGGGTAGAGGGTAATCTTCCATTCTGCCAAACATTCCCACTGGTGACAGTGCCTACACACCTGCTTGTTCTGTCCGTGGTTGGGCCTGGAAGAGGTGGTAACAGTGGGAAGGTCAAACCTCCACTAGAGAAGAGTGACTTACCACTGATCACCTACCGGGGACAAGAGAAGCTTGTGGTTCTGATGTGGACAATGAACCATCTTGGCAGGGAATGATACTAAAGTTCCTGAAGAGGAATGCTTCATTACCACAAACATTCTGTGACTTCAGTTGCATTGGGGGTGGGGAGCAGAGCCAAAAAGGAAACATTCTGCAAATCAACATTTGGTCTGGATTCTAACACTTAGAGTATGTACTGCGAGAAACATTTCAGCCCATGGTGTCTCTGTCAGTACTATCCCATATTCCATAGAAGGTTTGGATTGGTTTTCAACAGATCTGAGGAAGGACATGTTTTCTTTAATATTATCTTCCAGTACCATGGTTTGGGCATCTACCTCAAAGATTCAAATCATCTGAGCTAAACCCTCTATTCACTGCTATGGTCAGTCAGGGGGACAGAAGTCCAAAGTCCCATATTACTCGGTTTGGTAACAGCAAGAACCATCAGTTCTTGCACCGACTAACACAACTCTATTCTAGCAATATAACACTACAGATCACTTCTTGTAACTGTAGTGTTAGCATTTTTGTCTTGTTATGGTCAATCTTTTCCTTCACTCTCTCATATACTTATTGTATAATGTGTGAATTGCCCGACTCTGTAGGCCAGTGTTGCTGCTGATAATGGTACCTCACCATACATGTGAATACAACAATAAACTCTACTTGCAATTCCAGTGATTCTGGAAAGGCTTGCTAATCTACCCCGCACTTTAAGTCTCTGCTAGGCATGAGGCTCAAGGTGCCATGAACTCTGGCTGAGTCCTGTACACAGTATGTGCTAAATGGCGTTTCTACCACGAGAAGATAAAGAAGGCATTTGCAGCTGGGGCTTAGTTGTGAAACAAGTGAGAGTTGGTGGATGTATGGTCAGGTTTTGGTATAACCAGTTCAGGGGTAATTATGGGATTAAAGAAGACCATTCAGCCCATCAAGCCTAGGATGGATCCCAGAGTAACCTGATCTATCTTAATCCCCCATTTTTCTTCTGAACCATTCTCACTCTCATGTCTGCCAATTCCCCAGCAATTCTCCCAACAGACACCTGGACTCGGGATAATTTACAGCAGACAATCAACTTTCCAAACTGCACATCTCTGGAACGTGGGGGGAATCTGGATAACCCAGGAACCCCACCTGGTCACAGGCAGAATGTGTAAACTTGGAGTGAAGGAGAATCAGAGGTGACTTGATAGAAGTGTACAAAATGATAAAAGGCATAGCTAAAGACTTTTTTTTCCCCCAGGGCAAAAACAGCTGCTGTGAAATGGCATAATTGTAAGGTGACGGGAGGAAAGTACAAGGGGGATATCAGAGGTAAGTACTTTACACAGAGAATGGCGGGTGCTTGGAATGCCCCGTCAGTGGTGGTGGTAGAGGCAGATACATTAGGGGCATTTAAGAAGCTCTTAGATAGGCAGATGGATAGAAAACTAAAGGGCTATGTAAGAGGAAAGGGTTAGGTAGATCTTAGAGTTTGTTAAAAGTTCAACACAAAATTTTCAGTTGAAGACCCTGTCTTGTGCTATAATGTTCCGTGTTTCACGTTCCACACAGACAGCATGGGAGGTAGGGATTGAAGGCGGATTACTGGAGCTGTGTACCAGGATCTGTACCTGCTGTGTGAATGAGCTGCCCTTGCAGCTGGAGGAATTGCAATTGCTCGATTGGACCAAGAGTCAAGCCCAAGGTCACTAAATGAGCTTGGGCTGAGGAAGGTGGGTGATCACAGGCTCAGGGTAGTGACCTGCTGCTGTGGTAGAGCTCGGGGGTGGATCAGCAGTTGGGTGGGGTGGTTAGGAGGCTTAGTGGGGCTGGGGGGGAATATGTATGTTTCCATGTAAATGAAAATCCAAGTAAATGGTGTGTAGGTATGTTCCTTCCAGACTACTGCATCCCACCTTAGATATACAGTATACTTACAACCAAGAAGGAAACCAGCAGAGTTTGCTGTGCACCCAAATCTGCCCACTTCAACAAACACTGTATTCTTTTTACAGAAATCAGCCACACAGCCCAATGTACAATGTATGCAGAATGTCCAATCCATCATCACTTCAGTAAAGATATATTACATAATATTCAATCTCTGCCCCTTGGAAGTCCTGTCTTGTAAATGATTATGCCTTAAAGTGGGAAGCCATTAAAAGGTCACAGTCTTTCAGGCTCAACAGCAGATACTGCTCATGCATGTATTAATATGGATACCAAGGCCTGCTTATGCTGTGCTAATGGTGTAACAAAGCAGGAAAGCAGGCAAGCTACAGAGACAGGAAAGGTATGATCTATGACTACAATTATAATGATCATCAGATCTCTACTTCTTTTCCTGCCATTTTAATGGTAATTTAGTTGCTTTTTGCTTCACTAGGCTGATGAACCCTTTAATCTTCCTGCTCTACATGACTCATTTTCATTTCGTCTCTGGTAAGATCTTAAGAAAAAGTAACAAAAAGTAGATTTTTCAGCTCCTCGAGCCTGCCCCTAATATGATAGTGACTAAATTTTACAATGTCCACTTTCCTGCTCTGTGCCAGTTCCTCTTGCTTACCTTAAAGCCTGGCCTGCATTGATCAGAGGCTGCAATAATCACAAAGTTGTTTACTTGGACACTCAGAAGGCTTTTGACAAGGCGCCACACACACTAAGAGCACAGATAGAACATTGGCTGATGAGCAGAAGGCAAAGAGTGTGAATAAAATGGGCCTTTTCTAATCCCAGTGACCAGTGGTGTTCTACAGTGGTCAGTGTTGCAACCTCTTCTCTTCACATTATATGTGTGGTAAACTATGTGTATATCTGTCTGGACATGCCCCTCTGCTGACTGCTCCTGTGGCTCCTCCCACAGACCCCTGTAGAAAGGCGATTGGAGGCACTGCTCCCCCCTCTGTCTCCGAGATGTCGTGCTCCCTTTTTGCTGCTAATAAAAGCCTATCGTTCACTTCCAGTCTCCGTGAGTTATTGATGGTGCATCAATATGTCAATGAATTGATGGCTTTGTGGCCAAGTTTGTGGGTAAAATGAAGATAGGTGGAGGGACATGCAGTGTTGAGGAAGCAGGGAGTGTGCGGAAGGACTTAGAGAAATGAAATAGTGTAGGGAAGTGTACAATCATGGACTTTGGAAGAAAGAGTAAAGGCATAGTTTCTGAACAGGGAGAAAATCAAAAAATCAACGATGCAAAAGGAATTCAGAGTCCTCATGCAGCATTCTCTAAAGCTTAACATGCAAGCTGATTCAGTGACAAGGAAGGCAAATGCAATGTTAGCATTAATTTTGAGAGGACTAGAATGCAAAAGCAGGGATGTAATGCTAAGGCTTTATAAAGTAATGATCAGACTGCACTTGGAAAATTGTGGACAGTTTGGGTCCCTTATCTAAGAAAGGCATTGGAGTTGGTCTGGAGGTTTATGAAGATGTTTACAGGAATGAAAGGGTTAATGTATGAAGCATGATTAATGGCTCTGGGCCCAGAGGGGGAAATCTCATTGAAACCTATTGAATATTGAAAGGCATAGATAGAGTGGATGTGCAGAGATTGTTTCCTATAGTGTTGAATCTAGGACCAGAGGTCACAGCCTCAGAACTGAGGGATGTCCATTTAGAATAGAGATGAGGAAAAGGTTTTTTAGCCAGATGGTGGTGAATCTATGAAATTCATTGCAACAGATGGCTGTGCAGGCCAAGCCGCTGGATTTATTTAAGGTGGTGGTTGATAGAGTCTTGATCAGTGAGGGCATCAAATGTTACAGGGCAAAGGCAGGAAAATGAGGGCAAGGGATAATAAATCAGCCACGATGAAATGGTGGAGTAGACTCGATGGACAAACTGCATAATATTGCTCCTATGCCTTATGGTCTCAGGTGGGGTCCAGTGAATTGCAGACATCCACAGCCTGACTCATCTCAGTCCCAAGTCTCTGATCTCTAATGTTCTCTCTACCTCTAGATCTCCACTTAAGAAAACTGTTACTCGGTGTCAACCCTGCCTAATCTCTCAGAATGTGAAGTGTTATTTGGATAAGCCCCTTAACAGGCAAGAGGATTGCAATGTGCACTTACCTTCACATGCCGTTGCTGTGTGTGATCATACTCTGTGTAGGAATTGACACCCTCCTCACACAGGCTGTTGACTGACCACTGTGAACCTAACGCTGATAATGCCAACCACTGGCTGAGCACTGAATTGGTGTGTTCAGTGTTTAGCATCAGTGAACACTGGAATTCAGAGCTGGTAGAGGTGCTTTATGACTGCAGCAAGTGCTAACAGAAGTTCCTGAACTTATTCTCTTGTTGGGCAATGGCACAATGTGGAAGAGTTGGCCCCCTGTTGGTTGACACTTTGGAGGAAATGGTGAAGATAGAGAAGAGCACAGATGAGTCCTTTTTCCAGCAGGTGTCAAGAGACCCTGCAGACACACGCTGCAAAGCCATTGTGAGGTGGGGCAGTTAGCTGTGAGGAGTTCAGTGTTATTGACCTGACTGGTATCTGCCTGTCTCACAGTCAAGGAATCTGCAGACACTGCCACCACTATCTGCAACAGTGGTGGTTTCAGTGGCGCTGACAGAATGGACGCCTGTGAGTGAAGGAATTATTACCATGCTGGGACTCTGGACACTGACTTGCTGCCTATGGTCACACACTACATTATTCAAGTTTAATTAGTTTAATTGCCATTCAACCATTCATGAATACAGCCAAACGAAACAATGCTACTCTGGGGCCAAGATGTAAAACCTTGTACCAACAGTCACACACAGCACAAGGCTCATATAAGATATCAATAAAATACAGTCCAAGTCCCTGAATCCAAGGATGCTGCAGCAGTCTGTGATCGAACATAATACAGCTTGTCTTCTGCCAAGTGAGCTCAGGGGTGGAGGGGAGAAGCACCAGCATCAACTACGCCACACTGCTTCTGCCACTCTAGTGGAGCAACAGACTTCTATGCCTCCCCTGGTGTCTGTAAACAGGCAACACCGTGGCTTGAGACCATGCAGCCCCTCCACCATCTGTCCCTGCTGTTTGCCAATAAACTATTGAATTGGACTTGCAACATTCCATACCATCAACGTCCAACAGGGTCTTGTGATCACAAGAAAAGCGACTAAGGTGATCACCCACTATTACTTGAGGGATAAGAATCCTTTTTCTCCTCCAGGAGGGATACTATTACATCCTCAACAATGTGACACTCTGCATGACCCAAACAACAGATCCATTCAGTGGAAGTCCAACACATCTCCTAGATCTGAACAGACTGCTCAATCAGACTGTTAAGAAACTAGCCATATTCAGCTTCAATGCATAAATAGGATGTCATTACTGCTCCCTCATTTAAGGCACCACTCAAATTTTGGCCTAAGAATGATTAGGGGAAAAAAATTAAAAGGGGAGATGAGGGACAGAGTTTTCACTCAGAGGCTGGTGGGTGAATGGAGTGAGCAGTCAAAGAAGATGGTTGAAGCAGGTACAATGGTTAAGTAAATAGGCTCATGGAAAGCTGCAACTATGCAGAAAACTAGGACTAGCTGGGTGACCATCACAGTCAGCATGAACTAGATGGGCTGAAGGGCCTGTTCCCATGCTGCATCACTTTATGATGCATTGGTAAGATTACCCATCATCATTGCTACCTGGTGGATAGTGTGAACTCTGACTCTTTTGCTCCCACCATTGCTAGGCACAGGCATGGAATGAGAGACTATGGTGGTGGAAAGGTGGAGTACCAGGTCGGGAATCTGAGAGAGGAGGATTGATGAGCAATAGCATAAGATCTGAGTAAGGCCATTGGCACTGGAGAATCCATAGGGCAAGAGATTGATAGGACTAGGTCATGACTGAATAAAGGTAGTTGCAAGCTCGATGTCCACATCCATTTACCCATCACATCCATTCCCCGCCCCCCCCAAATTGAGCAAATTCCCTCAGGTAAAATGTGGGCACTTTCTGACATAAGTATTCACAGCACAATGAGCAGAGCCTTTGTACTGACATTTAAATTTCTTAGTTATTTTTGGTTGGTGGGGGGGGGGGGGTGTCATCGAACTTGCAATGGGATTTTTCCTCAGAAGACACATTAAGATCTAACTTCTTTGAGATACGCTTCATTTAAACCCCACTTCACAATAAAGAGGTTTGACTCCGGAAACAAAAAAAAAGTTTTAAAGCTCCAACTTGTTTCTCTGAACAAGACTTCAGAAGTCAGGAGCATTAGGACATAAATGACAATGTGGATATTGATGCCATTACCTTGTTATAGTCTCATGGAGTGGTGCTATCCACTACTATGCCCCTAATGCCCCTTCTTCTGGGTTTATGCTGCAGGTGTCAGATGTTGTAATGGGAACTAGTGGGAATGCCATGATTGTCTTTCCTCCCCAAGCACTATATGTGCTCATAAGACCAGGCAGCAAGCACAGGTTCCCCACCATTGGTTTTGTCTCAGCAAATAATTCCTGCAGAACATAAACAGAAATTTCCACTCAACTGGCCCTAACCCTTCTGTACTTCTTTGGGTTCCTAAAGCATGATCAAGCCATTGGATGAACATCAACACATCTCACCTGTTGCCAAGTCTCAACAGCTGACCCCATTGTGATATACCCACCATTGTAACTCCCTGTCAACATCACTTGCTTGAAAATTCCTTGAAAAGGCAGAGTTTAACAACTAATTAAAATGTTTGTAAGATGTTGTAACATTGCAATGTTGTGAAAACTGTAATGGAATGTATACTACACACAGGGCAACTTTCGACCCTGTTATGTTAAGTATGGGTCAAGGGTGATGGCAGGTGTCAAAGCTGGAATTCTGGCCTGTGCCCAGGCTTTGAACTAACTGTGGTATCTCATCCAAAGCTCCTATATTGGCTTAGTTGTTAAGTTTGCCTCATATTCTACAGCACACTTAACTTTTCCACTGAGATCAAACAGGAAGGAAATGGCTGAGACAAATTTGGCTAGATGTAAGCTGAGCAGACACTGTCAAGCTTTACACTGACAACTGAAATGGATGTTCCCTATCAAGGTTTATTAAACAGAGATAATTAACCTGTCAATTCTTACCTGACCGACATGCTATGTCCACATCCTTTTCAAAGTCTGTCTGTTTAGAATAAAGCAGAAAAAAATCTATTAAACACCAATGACAATGATTAAATATAAAGAACATGCATAGATTTCTATAAAAAGATAAATAGTTTAATTCATCTTAACTCACAATGAAACTAAATTTTTATAGTTTCACACTATTTACAACCTTTTAAGCATGTAATACATTGTATTTTCAGTAGGTTATTAATGGGATTGAAAGCAAAGGCAAGTAAAATGGCAATATGGAGGATAATGGCTAACTTCAGATGATAGCTCATTGTTCTGCTCCAAATGACATGGTTCTTCCTATTACAACCATTGTCATATGGCACAGACAAATATAACTAGCAAGTTAATTCAGCTTGCAATCTGAAAGACGATATAACACACCTGGAACTAATAATGGATAAAGAACAAGAACAGGATCATTTTTTAATCAAATGAAGAGAACTATTCAATTAGATAATTCCATAGGTCAAATGCATGGCAAGTTCACAACTAAAACAATCCAAAGGATAAATGAGATTGAGCTGTTTAAATGAAAGCACCAATTAAACAGATCAACATAAGCTTCTTCGAACAATAGATCCTTGTACAAATGAAAGAAATTAAATTCAATAGATTGGAAAATAGCTGAAATTTCAACATTTGTCTTAAAGGAATGTCTTTTGCAAATTACTTGTATTTCCATTATGATATTTTAAAAGTACTTTTGTGGGTCATTGTTATGAACTTGGGTCAAGGATTGAACCAATATTAGAGCTCCAAGCCTGGCTTTTGCTAATATTTGGATAGATTTTCTGCTGCAAAATGGGTCTTATTCAATGGTCCCATTGCCTCACTTTGTTAAGGTTAGTCTTCATTTGGATATTATTTTAATTGTTTTCCTTTAATTCAGAAGAAAAACAAATGCAATTTCTGAAAACAAATTTTCTGGTTAATTTACACTCAGTGGCCACTTTATTAGGTACAGGAGGTACCTATTAAAGTGGCCACTGTGTGTACACTGCACTGCAGCTAGTTATCATATTCCTGTCAAATGGAATAATACTTATTTTTATGACACTGAATTCCCTGATGTTTTTTATTTGCAATTCAGAAGGAGGTAAAAAGTAAAACATTCCACATCAAGAGTCCATACCCCAAAATGGCCAGGCAGCATTTAAGATTATATTGGGTAGTTACCCAGAACAGTGATGGCAAAAGGTCAGAAGAAGTAGTATACTGTAGACAGTATAACTGGGTTCAAATGGCAATTATTTGTCCTCTTGGAGTAGAATTTTCTGATTGAGAAAAGCACAAATTTGTCTAAGGGCAGGAGATCAGGTAATGTAGCTACTTACACCTGCATTAGGAGGTCCCTTCGTGGCATGTGAAAGCCCTTGAGGCTGTCTCCCATTCTACCACTCTCCTATGGGAGAAGAGGTTGGTTTCTAATTACTGCCCCCTCAGCTGAGATCAAGTGCTCAAAAGCGAACTTACAGAAGACTCATTCAGAATCACAGGCTATAATGGCAAGTTGACTGCACTTGCAATGATCAAGAAGAGAGATTTCACCATTCAAGAGACATTTGGTACATGAATAGAAATGTAAAGAGGGCTAGGGTCCAGGTGCAGGTTGATGGGACTCAGCAGATTGATAATTCAACACAGAACAGAAGGGCTGAAGGACCTGTTTCTGTGATGTAATGCCCTATGACTCCATGACTCTATTTCATGGGATGGCAAATAGCAGTCCAGCTGATAGAATGATCCACTCTCAACAATGTTGTCAAGATCTAAGTTTTACGTTCAACATCTGCAGATAATTCTTCTCAACTTGTTCTGGTACAGGCAGCCATTAATAGAAAGATACTTCTCAATGTTTTTCACTGCTGAATACTTCAGGTTTATGACTAATATGGCTGAAAAAAGATGCAAACTGATATGACCAGCTATTACCCTACAACCATCAGGCTCCTGAAGCGGCATGGATAACTTCACTCACCACAACTCTAAACTGACTCCACAACCTATAGACTCACTGTCAAGGGCTCTTCACAACTCATTTTTCATCATTGCACAAGTTGTTTTCTTTTGCACATTGCTTGTTTGTCAGTTTTGGTCTACGTTTAGTTTTGTTCTTTGTAAATTGTATCGTATATCTTTATTTTCCTGTAAATGCCTGCAAGGAAACAAATTTCAAAGTAGTGTATGGTAACCTATATGTAGTTTGATAACAAATTTTACCTTGACTTTGATGTATCATCGACGATGTTAATTCTGTTTCCCTCTCTTTAGATGCTGTCAGGCCTGCTGCATTGCCAGCATCCTTCTGCTTTACATCCAGTAATTAGCTTAGAGATTTAAATGCCTGCTGATGTTCCCAAAAGGGAATGTGAGATGGATGAGGGGCTTTACATCTGCCAGATCTTGGGAAGGAGTGATACTGTGTGGTAAGTACACACAATATCAAAGCACCAATTGTATTGAACAGTTCATTCGGTGACATTTCAATTAATATCAAGGGAGTGCTGTGCTATTGGGTAAAATCGTAAGTTTCAGCCAGATTTATGAAAATTCCATGGTACTATTCAAAAATGGCATCAGATTTTTATTTATAGGTACTGCACGGTTCAGGCCCTTCGGGGCCAACGAGCCCAATTACACCCTTGTGACCAATTAACCCGCTCACCCGCAAGCCTATGGAATTTGGGAAGAGACCATATCACCTGGTTGAAACGCATGCATCAGGCGGAGAACGTACACACTCCTGACAGGCAGCAGTGGGAATTGAACCTGGGTTATTTGCACTGTAATAGCACTACGCTAACCACTACTTTACCTTGCTGCCCTAAATCTAATGTTCAAATACTTAACTGTCAGTAATCATAACTGTAAAAGATCAGTTAACTATTTGTGATACCTATGTGTGTGTGCGCATGCTAACACAAACATTTAGAATATTGTAAACAAATCACAGACAAGAGAAAATCTGTAGATGCAAAATCTGTAGATGCTGGAAATCCGAGCAACACACACACAAAATGCTGGAGGAACTCAGCAGGTCAGGCAGCATCCATGGAAAAAAAGTACAGTTGACGTTTCGGGCCAAAACCCTGAAGGACCAGTACTGTGCTATAATATTCTATGTTCTATGCCTGCAGATAATGAACACTGAGCTGAACTGAACATAAATGGCTCTTTCAATTTTGTGTTTTGTGTTGCGTGTTTTCACTATTTTTTCTTGTTGCCTCTTGTGCAATTTGAGTGTGAGTGTGTGTGTGTGTGTGTGTGTGTGTGGGGGGGGGGGGGGTTAGTTGATGTATTTCTTTGTACGGGTTCCATAGTTTATGGGCACCTTTGTTTTGTGCCTGTCTGTGGGGAAGTCAAATCTCTGGGTTGTATACCACATATGATCTTTGATAATCAACCTACTTTGAATCTATCTGTAAACCAATAGCAACTGCACTGACAATTGAAAACACTTAGGAATATTCCAGGGAAGCAAAAGCCATGCTAAAATTAATATACTTCCTTGCTTTACTTGAATCCCTGAACAGAGACTACATTAGTTTTCAAAATACACGCCACCGATAATATGGTGGGCATTCACTTTATCGTGCAGGTCTATTACTATCAGGGGATGAGCACAACCCTTGCAATCACTGAACGTAAACATTGAAGCTGAACCCAGTCTCTAAATGTTGTATTTTAATTCTTTTAGAGCGATGGTAGTTAACATTAAAGTAATAGACACTAGACATCTTGCCTTCTTTCAAAATCAAGCAATGACAGGGTTGAGCTTTTTGCAGCAAATAAAAGCATGCCAGCTGATTGTGCATAGTTCAGACATCCGCATTGGCAACAGGACACTTGGGAATGGCAGTAAATCAATGATTTATAAAGAAAACCAAAACATAACACGAATGAACAGAGGAGATTTCTGGAGCTTGTAGATACGCCTGATGTGTATCTCCATCTGTCTTTGACCTACTATCAGTGCTCTCTTCTCTCACAGAGACAGACAATCTCAGCTTATGCTGTGTATTTCATTTGGCATTGAAAAACCCTGTGGGAACAGATTACTTCCCCAACCTCTGAGCTGGGATGAGTGAATGTTCCAGGAAGAAAGCAGAGGTGCCTAGCAGGAGAAAAGTAACAAAAAGAATTTTAGATAAACAGTGGGCATGAGATGACGTACATTAATACAGAGTGTGTAGGAATATGATAATACATTCATGTTTGAGAACAGAAATAGGATGAGAGAGAGAGACTGAATGCAGATACTGGCCATTTGTTCTACTGAACCTGCAACTATATGCCTCAGGTACCTTCTGAGTTCCTCCTGAATTTTGTGTGTGTTGCTTTAGGTATTCAATTTACCTGGCTCTCTTTCTTTATATCGAAAGGCTCAAAGATTTCCCTTTTGGATTTTTATCTAATTTATTTTTGTTAGTTACTATTGAATCTCCTTTTCCCATCCTCTGAGACAGTGCATTCACAAATATAATAACTTGCTGTGCCAACAATATTCCCAAACAATCTTACTGCACTTACATTGTACAAGTACTTCATAATTTTGAATCCTCTTAAAACTCCCTGCTCTAAGAAGAGCTCTAACTGCTCAGGTTAACTGTTTGCAATCTTGAACATTAATCAGAATTTGAAAGAGGAAGAGTACAGATATTATTACTATAGAATGTCATTAAACTGCAAGGGAATTTGTCTCCAGTGAGGCACTGATTTTATCTCTCTCTCTTTTAAATACTGCACATTTTCTATTTTCTTGGCCTGGATTAGGATACTTCAACTTGTATATTAAGAACAGAAAACCCTAGAAATATATACCAGGTCAAGGAGCATCTGTGAAAAGAGAATTGACATAGATGGCTTAGGTTGATGAATTCTCACCACTCATCCTGAAACAATGAATCTGCTTCTCTCCCCTTCGACACCGCCTGACCAGATAAGTGTTTTCAGCATTTGTGACCAGACTTCCAGTTTTCAGCACCTGCAATATTTTATTTTCTGATTTCCATATTACTACTCTGTGAGGGTGAATTGCATCATGTTCAAGAGGATGAGAATATAAAAACATGGATGTAATGCTAAGATTTTATAAGGCATTGGTCAGACTACACTTGGAGTATTGAGAGTAGGTTTGAGCCCCTTATCTAAGAAAAGATGTGCTGGCAAATGAAAAGGTTCACAAGAATGAACCCAGGAATGAAAGGCTTAATGTTTGAGGAATGCTTGATGGCCCTGTGCCTGTACTCCCTGGAGTTTACAACAAAGCATGGTGATGTCATTGAAACCTATAAAATATTGAATGGCCTCGACAGAGTGGATGTGAAGCAGATGTTTCCTATGATGGGTGAGTCTAGGACCAGAGGGCACAGCCTCAGCATAGAGAGATGAGGAGGAACTTCTTCAGACAGAAGATAGTGAATCTATGGAATTCGTTGCCACATGTGGTAATAGACACCAAATCACTGGGTATATTTTGATAGGTTCTTGATCAGTCAGGGTGGCAAAGGTTATGGGAAGAAGGCAGGAGAATGGGGTTAAGAGGTGTAATAAATCAGCCATGTTGGATTTATGAATGGGAATACAGATGATTGGGAAAGTTTTAAGGAACAGCAGATCTTAACTAAAAAAGCAATACGGAGAGAAAAAATCAGGTATGAGCTCAGTCTAGCCAGGAATATAAAAGGGGATAGCAAAAGCTTTTTTAGCTATGTGAAGAGAAAGAAGATAGTTAAGAACAATGTTGGCCCCTTGAAGAATGAATTGGGAGAAATTGTTATGGGAAACAGGGAAATGGCAACAGAATTTAATGCATACTTTAGATCTGTCTTCACCAGGGAGGACACAAGCAATCTCCCAGATGTATGGATGGGCCAGGGTCATAAGATATTAGAGGAATTGAGACAGATTGACATTAGGAAAGAAACTGTGATGAGTAGACTGGTAGGACTGAAGGCTAATAAATCCCCGGGTCCAGATGGTCTGCATCCGAGGGTTCTAAAAGAGGTGGCTCAGGAAATTGCGGATGCATTAGTAATCATTTTCCAATGTTCCTTAGATTCAGGATCAGTTCCTGAAGATTGGAGAGTGGCTAATGTTATCCCACTTTTCAAGAAGGGAGGGAAGGAGAAAACGGAGAACTATCGCCCTGTTAGCCTAACGTCAGTCGTGGGGAAGATGCTTGAGTCCATTATTAAGGACAAAATCGTGGCACATCTTGATGGCAGAAATAGGATTAGGCCGAGCCAGCATGGATTTACCAAGGGCAAATCATGCTTGACTAATCTGTTGGAGTTTTTTGAGGGTGTAACAAGGATGTTAGATGAGAGTAAGCCAGTGGATGTTGTGTACCTAGATTTTCAGAAGGCATTCGATAAGGTGCCACATAGGAGATTGGTGAGTAAAATCAGAGCTCATGGCATTGGGGGCAGGGTTTCAACATGGATAGAAAACTGGTTGGCAGATAGAAAGCAAAGGTTAGCAGTGAATGGGTGTTTCTTGGACTGGCTGGAGGTGACTAGTGGGGTACCACAGGGCTCTGTATTGGGACCACAGCTCTTTACGATTTATGTCAACGATTTAGATGAGGGCATTGAAAACTATATCAGCAAGTTTGCTGATGATACTAAACTGGGTGGCAGTGTGACATGCGAAGAGGACGTTAGGAGAATACAGGGAGACTTGGATAGGCTGAGTGAGTGGGCAGATACTTGGCAGATGTCATTCAATGTGAATAAATGTGAAGTTATCCACTTTGGAAGCAGGAACAAGAGGGCAGAGTATTGTCTGAATGGTGTAGAGTTAGGTAAGGGAGAAATGCAAAGAGACCTAGGAGTCCTAGTTCACCAGTCAATGAAGGTGAATGAGCAAGTGCAACAGGCAGTGAAGAGGGCAAATGGAATGTTGGGCTTTGTTACAAGGGGAATTGAGTAAAAGAGCAAGGATGTCCTTTTGCATTTGTACAGGGCCCTGGTGAGACCACACCTGGAATATTGTGTACAGTTTTGGTCTCCAGGTTTAAGGAAGGACATTCTGGCAATTGAGGAAGTGCAGCGTAGATTCACTAGGTTGATTCCTGGGATGGCAGGGCTGTCTTACGCAGAGAGATTGGAGAGATTGGAGAGATTGTACATGCTGGAATTGAGGAGATTGAGAGGGGATCTGATTGAAACGTTTAAGATAATTAAAGGATTTGATAGGATTGAGGCAGGAAATATGTTCCAGATGTTGGGAGAGTCCAGTACCAGAGGGCATGGATTGAGAATAAGAGGTCAGTTATTTAAACCAGAGTTGAGGAAGAGCTTCTTCTCCCAGAGAGTTGTGGAGGTGTGGAATGCACTGCCTCGGAAGACGGTGGAGGCCAATTCTCTGGATGCTTTCAAGAAGGAGCTGATGGATAGGGGAATCAAGGGATATGGGGACAAGGCAGGGACTGGGTATTGATAGTGAATGATCAGCCATGATCTCAGAATGGCGGTGCAGACTCGAGGGGCCGAATGGTCTACTTCTGCACCTATTGTCTATTGGAATGGCGGAGCAACTTGATGGGCCAAATGGCCTAATTTTTCTCCTATGTCTTGTGGTTTGTTGCTAGTGCAAGCACAGAGCCAACATCTAGGAGTGAGACATCTAGGATTAGACTACAGTTCCACTTATTTAATAAGCTGTATAGCTCTCCTGAACCAAGTCTACAGTATACTCTATGGCCCATCATAGGTCTGTAAGTCAATAATAGACAGTAATGAGCATGTATATTTTCTGAATGAATTCTTTGTCAACTCCAAAGTGGCATGAAATGCATGTTCCAGCAATTCCTTTTGGACAGTCATTTTACTGCAAATATTCAAACTTTACTTCACATTAAGAACCTGGCACAGCATATAACAAGTTTAATGATATTGCAGTTGCAATCATTAACTGCTATGAGTTAATAAGTAACCAGTGTTCTCCACAGTGTTTGGAGATTGTCTTGGCCAATACAAATCACTTGACCAGTACCTAAAGCAGATTATTCTGATGCTTACCTCATTACTGTGTCGGCTCAAATTAGTCAAAAGATAATTTCACACCAGTGACCATACATGATTCCATGGTAGTAAAGTGCTTTGAAATGTCCCCAAATCCTGGAAAAGGAGTTCTTCTGTATTCTACTCTGGAAATATTTCATGCCCCAACTGTTATCTGAATATAATCTGCACCATGTCACAAAGCAGTCAGTACACTGTACAAAATAGTGCTGTGTACTGAATTACTTGGCACGATCATGGCTTGAACCTGGTTACTTCTCAGCACTGATCCTTATTTATCATAAACTGGCCTCTTACATTTCTCTCCTCTTCCAATGAAATGAAACAGAGCACCTTCTTTACTCCTGCTCCAAAGATGCTTTTCAAAGGAGTACTTGGGAATGAGAAGGACTACAGTTACTGGTTTATTAATTAACTTTGCTGTTCAACATTTTTAACATATTTAACATTTATCCTGTATTCAAAATACAGTCCAGACATTACAGCTCAAAAACTATATCAACCCTAGAACAAACACAGTCCAAAGTCACCAGATTTGGACACTGCAAATTGTGGAGTGTGGTGTGTGGGGGAGAGGGGCAGGAGATTTTGGGGAAGATGACGGAGAAGGTGGGGAGAAGAAAATGGGACTGGTGCATGGCTGGTGTAAATGGGTGTCGTGCTGGTAGTGTGGGCTCAATGGACAGAAGGATGAGCTTCTGTCCTGCATTCCTCGATGATTAATGACACCAGAGTGTAAAACTAAGGAGTGATTGCTTCATCTTGCTTGTATTCTTTTGAATCCATACAACCAAGCTCCTAACTGAGGTTGTCAAAAGACCTAACTGAGGCACTTTAACATTAAAAGGCTCAAAATAATTAGTATTCAGGAGAAAGATATTCACAGCTTATCAATTTTTGAAACACTGTATATTAGTGTTGATGCTTGTACATATTCAATGGTGAAACTGCTAGATTATGGGGCTCCATGAAAGTTAATCAAAGTGGTATTGTAAATATGAAAACAACAGCTTTATATACTGGGCCAAGGTTTTGACGCTCATTATTATTTCTTCAGCTTGAAGTCAAAATGGCTGAGCAATGTTTAGCTTTGTAATTAGTCATGTTTCAGTGTCTGGCTCAGAGCCCATTAGCAGTAGATATGAACCAAAGCCAGAACAGATATTTAGGTCTCACAGATTCGTTAGCCTTTAAGAAATGCGTAGGTAGCAATTACTGCCAATCAACCTTTCTGGCATTGGAAATTATTACAATCACATAGTTTTAATTCTTTAGGCTTTGTATTTTCAGGGAGATTTTAAAAATAGCAGATTTAAAATTTTATCTTTTCTTATTTTTAATTGGGATTCTAATCAGATTCTAATCATTCTTTTCCTCTCTTCCTGAAATAAAATTCAGTTACTCCACAATTTTTGCACTAGTAATTTCTCAACACCAATTTGTTATTGAACTTCTTGCTCACAAGGGCCAGGACTTGGCCCAGATACTGAGTTCTTCACTGCACCATCATCAACACACTTTCTCAACAGCACAGTTTGAGGGACATGTCTAGCATATTGGTAGACATTATTTGATACTCTACTCCAGCAACACCTAAGGCAAACAGAAATTTTTATACAAGTGCTGGAAACAAAATAACTGAGAGTTCTCCCGTGAGTTGGTGTTTCCATTGTGTTTTGGATCAGTAATTTCTCTATGCCTGAAAGGAAAGAAAATGCAAAATCACGTAAGAAATATATCTTGCTTGAGGCAACCTTTACACCTACAACTCCCTTGCATTAATCTTGCTTGCTGTGGAAATTTCGTGTAACCTCATGTCACCTGTTAACCAACTTTATTTCTTATCTACTTAGAGATACAGTACAGAGTAGGCCCCTCTGGCCCTTCGAGGTACACTGCTGCACAACCTCCAACAACCTTGATTTAACCTTCACCTAGGCATGGGACAATTTTCAATGACCAATTAACTTGCCCAGCATGTTATGGGAGAAAACTGGAGCACCAGGGAAAACCCACACATTCCATGGGGAGGACATACAGATGATGCTGAAATTGAACTCCAAACTCCACCCTGAGCTGTAACAGCATCACGCTAACCACTACGCCACCATGGCTCATAATCTTACCCCATTCCACACATAGAAAAAGGAGGTAGTTTTACTTTGAAGGTCCATCTTCTGCTACACTGAATACAACAGAGCATAAAATTGCTTCACGATAAAGAGGCAATGCTACCTGAATTAACCTGTGAGACAGGTTAAAATTCTTGCCAACCTGGTCTAGAACAGGTGTCCACAACCTGGACGCCTCGGTTAATGGTAGGGGTCCATGGCATAAAAAAGGTTGGGAACCTCTGGCCTAGAATAAAGGAAGAAACTGGTACTAACCATAATCCGAGCATGACCATTTGGGAAAGTGCCAGCCGTATCCCCAGCTATCGGATCTTGGCAGTTCCTCAGACGACACCTAACGGCATCTTGAACCTGTTCAGCAAAAAAGCAGCTGTAAATTGATGAGTAACCAGTAATGAACACTGAGAGTGCTGCAGGTTCAGTAAAGTTATTCTGTACTATAATTGATTTACATTCAATCTAACAGACATAATAATGTTTAAGTTAAACGTTGCACCAATGTCATTTTACTGACAGTGCAAGAAACGGGGAAAAAAGCATAGCTTGTATCATTCATATATACTCAGTGGCCACTTTATTAGGTACCCCCTGTACCTAATAAAGTTGCCACTGAGTGTATCATCGTGATCTTCTGCTGCTGTAGCCCATCAACTTCAACATTTGACATGTGCATTCAGAGATGCTCTTCTACACACCACTGTTGTAATGCAGGGTTATTTGAGTTACTGTCATCTTCCTGTCCGCTTGAACCTGTGAGGCCATTCTCACCTGAACTCTCTCATTAACAAGGCATTTTGGCTACTGCTGAACAATTGTACTTGAAACTGTTGTTGAACCTGAACAGCTGAGACTGTTGTACTTGAAAATCCCAGGAGATCAGTTGTTTCTGAGATGCTCAAACTACCCTACCTGGAACCAACAATTATTCTATGGTCAAAGTTACTTGGATCACATTTCTTCCCCATCCTGGTGTGTGGTCTAAACAACAGAACCTCTTGACCATGTCTGCATGCTTTAGTTGCTGCTCTGAGTTGCTGTCACATGATTTTCTGATTAGGTATTTGCAGTAATGAGAAGGTATACAGGTATACCTAATAAATTGTCCACTGAGTGTATTTCCACAGTTTAAAGGAAATCACTTCAAAACAGATTTGATATACCTTCCCCGGACCAGATCTGATCTACTGTCCCCGGACCAGATCTGATCTACCATCCCCAGACCAGATCTGATCTACCTTCCCTGGACCAGATCTGATCTACCATCCCCAGACCAGGTCTGATCTACCTTCCCTGGACCAGATCTGATCTACCTTCCCTGGACCAGATCTGAACTACCTTCCCTGGACCAGATCTGATCAACCATCCCCAGACCAGGTCTGATCTACCTGTTCTGAAGCCCTTAAACCTTAAGCCTAAAAAAATCTGAACACTCTTCATTTTGGAATTTTCAATTGGAACTCAAGATCAGGAGGTTTTGCAGGTGTGTACACTATATTTTCTGTACTACTGTGTGTGCAGGAGCTTCCCAACATTAAAACCAAAAGATTTGGCTCATATTATAAGGTCATAAGCTTTTGGTATGCTGGCCTTTATAAATCAGAGCACTGAGTATAGGAGTTGGGATGTAATGTTAAAATTGTACAAGGCATTGGTGAGGCCAAATTTGGTGTATTGTGTCCAGTTCTGGTCACCGAATTATAGGAAAGATGTCAACAAATTAGAGAGAGTACAGAGAAGATTTACTAGAATGTTACCTGGGTTTCAGCACCTAAGTTACAGGGAACGATTGAACAAGTTAGGTCTTTATTCTTTGGAGCGTAGAAGATTGAGCGGGGACTTGATAGAGGTATTTAAAATTATGAGGGGGATAGATAGAGTTGATGTGGATAGGTTTTTTCCATTGAGAATAGGGGAGATACAAACAAGAGGACATGAGTTGAGAATTAAGGGGCAAAAGTTTAGGGGTGACATGAGGGGGATCTTCTTTACTCAGAGTGGTAGCTGTGTGGAACAAGCTTCCGGTAGAAGTGGTAGAGGCAGGTTCGACTTTGTCATTTAAAAATAAATTGGATAGGTATATGGACAGGAATGGAGGGTTATGTGCTGAGTGCAGGTCAGTGGGACTAGGTGAGAGTAAGCGTTCGGCATGGATTAGAAGGGCCGAGATGGCCTGTTTCCATGCTGTAATTGTTATATGGTTATTTTACCTTGCTTTGGACTAGCCTAAAAGAGAACTGAATTTCTCTCACAAATAGATGACCGTATGGTGGTTTAGTCAACTTTTCATGACTGTACAGCACAGATTTTGCATTGTGATGGGTCCATAAATATATTAATCAAAAAAGACGGATATTATCTAAATGGTGAGAGATTGAGGTGTAAAGGGATTATGAAGAGGAACGAACCATCGACATTTTGGGCCAAAATCCTTCACTGGGACCATCCCAAAGGGCCCTGGCTTGAAATATTGCCTGTTTATTCCTCTCCATAGATCCTGCTTGACCTGCTAAATTCATCCAGTATTTTGTGCGTGTTGCCTTGGATTTCCAGCATCAGCAGTCTCTCTGTGTTTATATCCTACTACATGATTCAGACAGGGTAGGTAATTAGGACAGCAAACAGAATGTTTATTGCTGTTGTTACTGAATGTAGAAACAGGCAGGTTAAGCTCCACTTACACAGCACATTGGTGAGACGACATCTGGAGTGCTAATGACAGTGGGAGGGAAGTTATTGCAAAACAGTTTAAAGGACAGAATTAATTTACACACGGAAAGGCAAACATAGTTCATGTGGCTTTACTAAGGGGAGATCAAGTGATCAGCATGAATGAGCTTTTGAAAAAGTAACAAATTATATTATATGATGAAACTATACTTGATGTAGTTCCTATGGACTTCAGTGAAGTCTTTAACAATGTCCCACATAGAAAGCAAGTCCAAAAGGTTGAAGCTTGTGACAAGTTGGAAAGTTGGATTGGCTTGTAAAGAGAACACAAGAGTGATGGTGGAAGGTTAGTTTTGTGATTGAATGTCTCTGACCAGGGTACTGGGACCCTTACTGTTTTTCATATGCAATATTGCAGAAGGCATAGGTTTAAGGTGAGGAGTAAATGAGTTGGAGGGGAACTGAAGAAAGTAATATCTCCTCCGTAGAGGAGTCTAGAATCTTGTGCTATGTTGGGTGGAGGGGTTGCGGTGATTACAGTTTATGAATAGTCACCCATTTAAAAAAAAGAGTTGGGGATATTTTTCCTTCTCTGAATAACCTATGAACAATGGATTCTGAAGAGGTGGGGGAAGCAGAGCTTTTGAAAACTTTAAGGCAGGGATAGATAGATCTTTGATAAACAAGATGACAAGATGTTACCAGGATAGGTAAGAATGCAGAGTTGAAGTTATTAGCTATGAGCTTGTTTCATGCTGGAGCAGACTTGAAGGGTCGAATATCCTACTCTTGTTTCAGATTTGTATGTTTATATACATTCCTTGCAATCTGATCTCTAGATCAGTGAATTTCCAATGAAATATTAAACAGAGTTACAGCTGAAAGATCCCATGGGGTTATTTCAAAACTGTCAAGGTGATGTCCTAACTAACAAGACCAGATAGAGATTGTTGCTTGATAAATCCATGTGGATAATGTGCCCTTGTTACAAACAATTTGATGATGTGTTTTCTAGGTAACAACAGTAAGTATACATTACTGGATTGTGAGTTCCTTTGGTCTGTCCAAGGAGGACATAACTGTGTTTCTGATAGTTTGAGAGTTGTGTTTTGTATTTCAGATCCTGGTTAGCCATATTATTACACCACAGAAAGCACTCCATCTGGATGTTGTATCCAGAGATACCGACCACGTGACAGACGCACTGCAACCTGACTGGTCAGAGGACACACCACATGCCAATCAACATTTGGTCCCTCCCAACTAATCAATGCACACCTAAATTATTGGTCACCTTAATTGGATTATCTCACCCAGCCCCATGCTATAAAATGTGAGACATACCTGGCTTGGTCGATCTTACAGACCACCCCATTGAAGGTAAGTGCCTTGATTTATGTTTGGGAAGGTCTATCATTTGTCCTGGTAAGGGAGCTGCAGCTATCCAAGGTCAAGGGGGATAGCTGTCGTAGTGCTTTCCCCTTGTTTTTTGTATGTGTAACTGTACCCTGTTCCCACACCACTTTCTGTGTATTGTAGTTGTTTGTGTTGACCTGACTTCCCCTTGTAAATAAATTCCTTATTATTAAAACTGTGTGTGTCCAGGCCTCCACTGTTGAGACTCAAAGAACTAGTTATTTTCCATCACAACAGATGTATAACAGCTTGGTATGGCAACTGCTCTGCATGTGATCACAAGAAACTGCAGAGAGTTGTGGATGCAGCTCAGCACATCTCAGAATTCAGCTTTCCTTCCATGATGCTGTATGTACCTCACAGCCTCAGTAAAGTAAGCAGCATAATCAAGATCCCACCCACCCCAGACGTCCACTGGGTAGGAAGTACAAAAGCCATCTATCAGAAGTGCTGCATATGTAGTGCCTCGAGCTTTGTTAAAGCTCCCTCCCATCCTTTCCAAGCAACACACATAAAATGCTGGAAGAAATCAGCATGCCAGGCAGCATCTATGGAAAAAAGTACAGTCGACGTTTCAGGCCAAAATCTTTCGGCAGGACACCATCCTTTCCACGATCTCTTTGTCAGGCAGAAGTCACTGCAGCATAAGAACCAGAACTGCAAGGCAAGATAACAGCTTCTTTCCTGAGACTGTTAGACTTCTTAACGCCGAACACATATGTAAACCATGTCTGAATGCCCTGTTTCCCCGTCTCTCCACTCCCCAACTCACATGTAAACCCTGTCTGAATGCCCTGCTTCCCCCTCTCTCCACTCCCCAACTCACACGTTAACCCTGTCTGAATGCCCTGCTTCCCCCTCTCTCCACACCCCAACTCACATGTAAACCCTGTCTGAATGCCCTGCCTCCCCCTCTCTCCACTCCCCAACTCACACGTTAACCCTGTCTGAATGCCCTGCCTCCCCCTCTCTCCACTCCCCAACTCACACGTTAACCCTGTCTGAATGCCCTGCTTCCCCCTCTCTCCACACCCCAACTCACATGTAAACCCTGTCTGAATGCCCTGCTTCCCCCTCTCTCCACTCCCCAACTCACACGTAAACCCTGTCTGAATGCCCTGCTTCCCCCTCACTCCACTCCCCAACTCACATGTAAAACCTGTCTGAATGCCCTGCTTCCCCCTCACTCCACTCCCCAACTCACATGTAAACCCTGTCTGAATGCCCTGCTTCCCCCTCACTCCACTCCCCAACTCACATGTAAACCCTGTCTGAATGCCCTGCTTCCCCCTCACTCCACTCCCCAACTCACACACTCACTGGTCACTTTTTATCTTTTATTGCTGCTGTTTCACACATGTATACGGCTGCTTGTTTCACTATAATAGTGCCAGTAACATTATACAGTTTACATTAACATGCACCTCGCACTTTATGTCAACCTGTCAATCTTCAGGCCATGCCCTTCAGGGACCTGTGCTAATATTATTTTGTGACTGTATGTGATGGATCATAACTGTATCACTCTGTGTGAACTGACAATCTACAATTATCATCTTGAACTTTATCAATTACCTCCACTGCAATTTTTCCGTGGCTTTTCCACTTTATCCTGAATTGTTATTGTTTTAACCTGTTCCACCTCAATGCAATGCGTAATGACTTTGATCTTGATGAACAGCATGCAAGACAAGCTTTTCACTGTATCGTGCGGAAAGCAACAATAACAAACCAATACTTGTACCACTGTTTATCCACTGCTAATGTTTTCATTCCAATTCCCTGCTTTGCCTGGCCAGTAGATGAGGTGGATGGCAATTTAATTTACTTTCACTGTCCTCGTGGGGAGAAGCAGCAGCCCCAACACAGCATAGATACAGGAGATGGAATTGCTTCCCTGTGTATTTCAACATCCCAGCAACGGCAAATAGAAGGAGTGAATGTACTGCAGGTATCACCAACACAATGGGGCAGCACAGTAGCTAGCCAGGGTTCAATTCCCACCGCTGTCTGTACAGAGTTTGTACTTTCTCCTCCATGACTACATTGAATTAACTCCGAGTGGAATCATCGGGACGCTGTCATAATGGCAGTTTTTAGCAGGGTTTCTTATTTTTGAGGTTGAGTTGCTAGCTGAATGCTCAACCCAGCACGGATGGAAAGCGTGCAAGAAAGCCGACTGGATTCGAACTTGGGAGCCCTCGCTCCAAAGTCCGGCACTGATGCCACTACGCCACCAGCTGACAATGTACCTATCTAAGAGTCTCGTAGAAGGTCCTGTTGTATCTGCTTCTACCACCATCGGTGACAATGCATTCCATGCACCCACCAGTCTCTGTGATAAAATTACCTGACATCTCCTCAGTACCTACTTCCAAGTACCTTAAAACTATGCCCCCTCATTTTTTTTCAGCCATTTCAGCCCTGGGAAGAAGCCTCTGACTATTCACATGATCAATGCCTCTCATCATCTTATACAATTCTATCAGGTCACCTCTCATCCTCTGTCGCACCATGGTAAAAAAGGCCAAGTTCACTCAAACTATTCTCATAAGGCATGCTCTCCAATCAAGGCAACATCCTTGTAAATCTCCCCTGCACTCTCTATAGTATACACATCCTTCCTGTAGTGAGGTGACCAGAACTGAGCACAGTACTCCAAGTGGGGTCTAACTAAGGTCTTATATAGCTGTAACATTACCTCACGGCTCTTGAACTGAATCCCATGGTTGATGAAGGTCAACACACCACATCTCAACAACACTCTTAACCTATGCAGCAGCTTTGAGTGTCTTTTGGACATGGATCCCAAGATCTTGCTGATCCTCCACACTACCAAGAGTCTTACCATTAATAATATATTCTGTCTTCAAATGTGACCTACCAAAATGAACCACTTCACACTTATTTGGGTTGAACTCCATCTGCCACTTCACAGCCCAGTTCTGATCACTGCCTCCAATGCGGAATACGAACTATCTCCAACCACCCTGTCTTCTGTGGGCAATCCAATTATGAATCCACCAAGCAAGGTCTCCTTAGATTCCATGTTTCATTACTTCCTGAATGAGCCTCGCGTGGGGAACCTTGCAAAATCCATATAAAAGCAAATGCCTTACTGAAATCCATGTACACTACATCCACTGCTCTACCTTCACCAATGAGTTTTGTTACATCCTCAGTGAATTCAATCAGGCTCGACCTGCCCTTGAAAAAGCCATGCTGACTATCCTTAATCAGATTGTCTCTCCAAACACTCATAAACCTGCCTCTCAGGATGTTCTCCAACAATTTGCTCACTACTGAAGTAAGACTCACTTATCTATAACTTCCTGGGGTAACTTTACTCCCTTTCTTGAACAAGGGAACAACATGCACAACCTTCCAATCCACTGGTACTTCTCCCATCCCTAATGATGATGCGAAGATCATCACCAGAGGCTCAACAATCTCCTCCCCCATTTTGCACAGTAGCCTGGGGTATATCTTGACCGGTCCCGGTGACTTATCTAAGTTAATACCTTTCATAAGCTCCAGCACATCCTCTTTCTTAATGTCTATACAAGCAAGCATTTCAGTCCGCTGTAAGTCATACCCATAATTGCCAAGGTCCTTTTCACTGGTGAATGCTGACGCAAACCATTCATTAAATACCTCCGTTACCCCCTCCGACTCCATGCACGTTTCCACTCTCGCTCCCAATTGGTCCTATTGTCACACAGCTCATCCTCTTGCTCTTCACATACTTGTAAAATGCCTTAACATTTTCCTTAATCCTGCTCACCAAGGCCTTCTCCTGGCCTTCTAGCTCTCCTAATTTCATTCTTGAGCTCCTTCCAGGCACCCTTGTAATTTTCTAGAGCTCTAGCAGTATCTAATTTCTCGAACCTTCTGTAACCTTTTATTTTCTTCTTAACTAGACTTTCCACATCCTTGGTACACCATAGTTCTTTAACCCTACCATCCTTTCCCTGCCTCAATGTAACATACCTATGCAGAATGCCATGCAAATGTTTCCTGAACGTTTGCACATTTCTGCCATGCATCTCCCTGAGAACATCTGCTCCCAATTTACATTCCCAAGTTCCTGCCTGATAGCATCATATTCCCCACCCCAATATATGTTCTCCCAAATTGTCTGCTCCTATCCCTCTCCAGCGCTATGGTAAAGGAGGTGAAGAGTTAATGTGGTGTATCTCTAAATAAATAAAATAAAAAAGCAACCCTTACAGTCCGAGTGATTGGATCAAACAAATGCCTATTCCACCATTCCATCAGATCATGGTGAATTGTTTACCTCAGTGGTTTCCCTTCTGGCACTTGTTTTATTTGATTTTCTTTGTTCTCAGATGGATTTCATTTCTAACTTACTCACTGACACTGCGTCAGACCCCTCAGGGGATATGAATGTCAAACACCGGGCAAGACCAGCTTTCTGCTTGCAGCTGGCAGGGTGAAGGGCAGGTGGGGCAAATTGTAGAGACTGGGTTTTAGCTATAATGGTACAAGCACAATGAGGTAGGCCTCACATTCTTACTGTTCTTTCTCCACTGACTATTTCCCTACATTTATCATGTACCATGCAAGAATCATTACGAGAGTGTGGCACGCAACCATTTAGTAGCATGGTGAATCGATTGATCCTCCTATGCTCTTGCACTGTAAGTTTGCCAGGTGTAATGTTTCTAAATGACTCATTAAAATGTTTATTATATTATTCTGTTGTAGTTCATGGTCCACGCATACATACACACTTTATCACTCCTTGTTAGTTAACACCACAGTTCAATTGTAGGGAGGTCAGCTCTAGCTGCCTGCTCACCTCTCTCCTCAGGATGCAGTGCACCATGACGATAACAAATCCTTGCAGTGAGTCAAACACGGCAAACAGGATCTGAAACAAGATGGATCGTTTGTCGGTCATTGCGAGAACTGCTGACATCCAGGTCAGCGCGAGGAGGGGCAACACCACACAGGAACTCCACAAAGATGCCCTGCATACAAACAGAAAGCTCATGAGAACAGGCAGTATGGAATTTGGACAGATGCTTGTGTTTTAAGTTACAGAGTTAGAGATAAAAATTAGCAATTTTCCCAAGATTTCATTCTGTACTTTACAGATATTTATATTCAATCCTTCTCTACACACACCTTCTTTTATATCTATCACCTTTTCAACAGTGACTCAAAATTAAACATTTATGTATTTCCATAAAAAAATCTATGATTACCATAGTAACTGAGTTTAACTTTCTGGGCTGTATATATTTATAATGCTTTAAGTCTTTAATATGCACGCATACATATATATTATATATATAGATAGATACAGATTTAAAATGCTTGAGACTAACATGGCATTACTGGCAGTGGTGGCTGACAAGGCTGTCGTTGAAACAACTCCGCACTTGGAACATTTGAGGGTCAGGCCGCTATGGGGCTCACTCATCTGACTGGAACCAAATAAAACATTCAACAAAAAAAAGAGAAAGATTGCAGCTTTAAAATAAAAGCATCCAGCACCCTCGGGTATTAAAAGAAAATAATATAAGAGTAAGAATTCTCCATGGTAAATATGATAATTACATTACACCACACTAGTAAGAAAGCCATGCAGAATCTGGATCAATGTCAAACACATTTAAATTAAGAGGTGAAATACTATGATGCAAGGTACATATTTTTTACAGTATCACAAGCAAGCACTTGACATGAGCTTTTAAAATACAATGAATGTTTCAGCAGTCACCACCTACCCTCCTCTATGTTTTAGCTTTTTATCTAGGATTCCATCTCTTGACACGAGTTTATTAAAAACTAAAATGCCGATCACCATGTTGACCTATGAAAGAAGAAATGCTTTTTGTCATCTTTATGCTGAGTGGACCATAACACTCATCACTGTTTCCTCACAGATCTATGATCTTTAACCTCTTAGACCATTACAGCTGCTTTTTTTTTCCACCAAACTCGCAGCAAAGCAATGAATGACCATTCAGTTCCAGTTTCAAAGTTTTGTTTTCCTTTTCCCTCTTTCATCACACTGCACCTCCACAGGCACCAGTTACTTCTTGTTTGATTTGCAACATTTGGGAGCATTGGTAGGAAACTCTGAGAAGAGAGTGGACCATTGGCTTACAGATCTTCTTGCTTGAATTGGACCCCTGTTCTTATCCTCAACATTTAGGCTCCTCTCTCCCCATAACAATGTGCCTGCAGTATTGGTATTCTACAACTCTTCAGATTTACTTGGGTACTCCTCACTGGCCCTTGAAATTCCCACAGTGAAGAATTCTAGCTCAGTTCTATGGGGGATAACATGACTAATTTGAACTATCCTTTCAAGGCACACACCTTTGGAAACATTAGATACTGCTCCATTGACCTTCATGAAATTACTCATCTAATAGCACTGATATACCACTGTGAACTCAGTCAAATCATAAGTGAGCTTTATCCATAATAGCTGGCTATACATTTTACTTCAGGGGTCAAATCTTATCCTTCGACTTACATGCTAAATGGTAGTACAAAATTACTAAGGCAAGATCTGTACTGTGTTTCCAGTATGATTCTAATGTTCCACTGATCAGGCAAGATCAGGTTGACTATGACAACAAAATACACTTAGTAGTAACAACTGGACAGCAGATTTTATATTAAATAGCTGACAATTAATCTAGTACTGTGAGTAGAAAAGATGTTTTGTTAGCACATTGCAGAGGTACATTTTTAAAAGTGACATTAGCCATCCTCCATTGTAGTTAATCCCAAGTCTGCTTTGACATTGTTTCCTCTGGAGATGGGGATCATTCTTTCTACTGTATAATCCGTATGCACAGTGGTCTAGATGTTGCCCTTGAGTCAGTGTCTAACACATGGTTTATATTGGGATAGGGCCTTTAACCTAGCTGGGAGTTGACTATAAAGTACAGCTAGACCCTTCTCTAGCTAATGCTATTCCCAGCGCAATCACTGCAGTACATCACCTGGAATAATTTTGGACCCTTAGACCATTAACACAGTTAAAATTTCATTGTGAAAGTCAAACTAACTACTTGTGCGTGCTTCATTTGAGATTGGAGCTGGTAACCACCTGAATAAAACCAGCATTCCATAGTTATATTAAATAATCCAACACGTGTGTGCTTGAAGGGATCAATGGTAAAACCAGACCCCAAGGAAGAGTTGATACCTTTGTAAGTGAATGATAAAATCATTACCATTGTAGTTTAATATGATTCATTTGCGCAATTTTCCTCAGTATAATTAGGGATGTGATAATGTGTCCCTTCCAGTTATGCTGTCTCCATAAGACAAGAAATGATCTCTGAATACTTGGGAGGTATCATAAGATGCTTAAATACAGAATCACATCATTTTCCAACCACAGCTTTGGTTTCCTTGGGCACTCATGAGCAAGGTGGACATGTTTCCTGCTTCACTTCGTTGAGTGCTCAGAAAGACATTCCATTCATGCAAACATTGCAAAGTGCTCCTTGCGTAGGTTGAAACAGCAAGCATTGGTTTAAGTACCAACAGTCCGTTAGATGATGACAGCAGCTGTTCCCACCTGACATCCACAGAAGTGCATGTCAAATACAGGGTATTTGCCGTGATCTGGAGGGATTCCAATCTTCCAAGATGGCTGCTGCCAGGGAAACACTGTCTTCCTCACAACTCTGTCAAAGCTCCGCTGACGACCTTAAGTAGCCATAGCCAGTGATATTTAAAAATAAATGCCAGTTGCAAGTCTGTTTCTTTGACTTTACATGGTAGGTCATTGCGGATATGGATAGACCTAGTAAATACCCTGTGGATTCCCTCCATGTTGTGCTCTCTGCTGGGAGGCACCCTGATTCTGTAATGCAAACATATAATGCCAATAATACATGGAGAAAGAGAAAAAGAGTTAATGTTCCAGGATTTCGATCTTAAACATTGACTCTCGTTTCCTATCCATAGATGCTGCTTAACCTGTTGGGAGTTTTTCAGGCAATTCTTTGATTTTATTGCAGATTTTTATCATCTGTAATGTTTTTCTGTAAGCACCATGGATGTCTCTGCTATATGGGGCTGGCTGTGATGGTAGTGTGAGCACAGAAGGTGTCTCCCCACCTAGAATGGAGACCTATTAAACTTAGGCAGACATTTTAGGATGGATTCTTTTGGTTTGAAAGAGCTAAAGAAAAACAAGATATTAATCACATAAACAGAAACAAAACACATTGTACTGTCAAATTAATCACTTTATGAAATACCAACTCATGCAATGATCAGATTGCTTCAATGGGGCTTTAAGTGGGATGTGCAAGATTTAATGATAGGAGCACATGCATATTTGTTTTACCAGAACAACAGCTGCTGCAGGTCCAACAAATGCATACAAAAGGCCTCCCTCCAGTGACAGCCAGCAGCTGTGAACATAAAAATAATAACCACACATTAAAGTTAGAAGTATACATTAAATTAATCATCAGTAGGCAAATTTAAGACCAGACAGAATCTCAAGCAGTGAGAATTTAATGCCAATGAAATTCCAGCATTCAACATCTATGGGCAGTGTTATTAAAAACAGGCTCAAGAATGTCCTAACATGAGGGAGGCATAAGTTTAAGGCAACTGGTGGAAAGTATAGGGATGACGTCAGAGTTAAGTTCGTTACACAGAGTAATGGTGTGCAGAAAACCCTTCTGGGTATGGTGTAGAGGCAGCTACATTAGGGGCTTTTAAGAAGCTCTTAGATAGGCACATGGTAGGAAAAATGGCAGGTTATAGAAGAGGGAAAGGTTAGATTGATTTCAAAGTAGGTTAAAACATTGTGGGCTGTAGGGCTTGCATTGTGTTGTAATGTTCTATGCTCTGGATAAATCTCACGCCAGAAATTAAAACATGAGAATATCTGAGTTCTTCCAGGACCAAACCAAGTTTCATCCCACAACAAAACAAAATATAACCAGTAAAAGGTGAATTAGCTTCCTTTCGCTTCCCTGCTGCTCAACATGGAGCTCTGGCGTAATGGATGTTTTCACCGATAAGTCATAGACCAAAGGCCTGATGATGCCTTGCTGTGCGCACAGGAATATTTACCATGGTTTTAACCTGCTGACTGAGAGCAGCCTGAAGGACAATCGCTCTGTTTTTAATATTGATTTTCATGCCAGCATTCATTGCCCATCCCTAAATGCGCAAAAGAAAATGGTGGTAACAGCTACACTCTTGAACTGCTGTAGTTCTTCATGAGTAATTTAATCATTTTTTTCCACTAATCATAAATATCACTTGTCTGTCCACTCTTGTGTTATCATATTGACAATTTTTATTTGATATGCAAGAAAAAAAGTCCTATTTATCCATCTTTTTATAATTTCTGCCCACTCAGGACCTTTAAATCTCTAACTACCCAATAGATGCTGCCTGACCCATTGATTTCCTCTAGTATTTCGTGTATGCTGATCCTGATTTCCAGCTTCTGCAGTCACTCTTCTGTCTCTTTTTTTAAAATCAACCAATTACTCAACTACAAGCTATGGATCTGTAGTTTTCAATATAGGTATTTCTCCATTGGGATTATGTGCAATCCAATGTAGCATCTCCTAATGGTGATATTAATACTGTACGTATTCCACTCTTGCTTACCAAATAATTCTGAAACACAGCCAATGTTACCACAGAGCTTGATTGTATGAAAGAAGAGCTTTTCTAGGTGAAGTGTCAAGAAACAATCTTTGATGAATGTGAAAAAGACACAGCAATGAGCTACTGAGCCAACCCATAGGCAGAAAATGGCAGTAAAAAGTCAGGTTTTAGCAGGGAAAAGACAAATTAGTTCATGTTACTTTGGGGAAGTTCTACAATCCAGCAATCCTGACAGGGAGGAGAAAATATCTCGTTTGCTCACCAGTACCTTTTGATGAGACAGTCACACTCTTCTGAGCTTGATGATGGGAAGAATACCAGATGGAAAGAGTAAAGGATTCAATTATAGGATCTAAACCTCCTTGAAAGATCCCCACTGACATACGGGAATCTCTGGCCTATCACTACTCAAGAGGAGAAAGTGCATTTGGGATGACACTGGGAACACTGAGTCCATGCATTGGCATCGCACAGAATCCCTATGAAAGCAGTGAAACTAGTGCTCCATCTCACAATTTACCCATCTACCCCTTTCCTACCCCTCTGGGCACCATCTGCCTCATCTATGAGAGAAAATGAGCCCCACAATAGCCTCACCAGTTACCATTAATTTCAACTTTACTGGGTGGAAGTAAGTCACGCTTGATCCCAATGCCTGAGATGTCGACTTTCTGTTGACATGCAGATGGCTCTTTAAGTTTAGACTTAAAATTGCTTAAAGCTAATTCATAGCACTGAATAGGGCTGTAGTTTACTCAAGGAAATCTGATTATTGATCCACACAAATAAATGCTTTAATGATTCACTAATTTTGGCTAAATCCTCTCATATGTAAATGCACTTGTAAATAAACCTGATTCTCATTGTAAAGTATAAAACATTTGAGTTGTAAGAAAATGCATCTCAGGGTGGTATATCTACTTTGATAATAAATTTATTTTGAACTTTGATATCTATGGGGTGCTGTTTGCTTCTGAGCTTGAGTGAAGTTTACGTGGCCATGGAGGTGTCGTCCAAGTTAATTATCATGGATCAGTTTTCACACATTAGCCATACTTACAGTATTTTGTAAAAATGGGTGAGGGAGGCAGGGGGTGGGGGTTAGCTTAAAAGAAAGTGTTGGGAGTTTGGCTACGGATCTCTAAGCCACTCTCAGACTCCTCAGTGATGCCTGCTAACCTTGCATGGAGATCCATGCTGCATCAAACATTCCACAGGGAGAGTGCAATGGAAATCTTACCTTTGGCCATTCCTGCTCCTTCCAGTTTGAATTGCAAAAACCTAGCTTACAAAAAAAATCTGGACATGTTGAGAGCTACCTGTGTTTCCTCTCTGGACCAATAGTCCACTGGAAGAATTGTAGAATGTATCTCCATTTTGTTGGTAATCAGCAGATTCCCTTCAAAATGAACAGGACTTTATTCCTTGACAGGGCATGGCCATTGCTGGCAAGGCTGGCACTTAGGGCCCATCTAAAAAAGCCTTTGTATGGTTATTGGGAAAAGTTTAATAGAACAGTTTCACTTTGCATACTTAAGAAACTCTCATCATTGTTGGGGAAGAAGTGCCAGGATTTACAAACAGCAATATTTTACCAAGTCAGGATTGTGTGACTCACTGGATAACTCGTGTACAATAAAATTCCATGCACTTCATCCTGGGTGACTGAAACTGCATATTGGGGAAATAAATGCTAATGAAGCACTTTTGATGAGCTGCTGCAGTACATTTTGTTGTTGGCACCTATAGTAGCCACTGGTATGAATTCTTAAGGTGGTAAATGGGGTGACAAGTCAAGTGGGCTACTTTGTCCACTGTCCTGGATAATGCTGAACTTCTTGAGAAATGTCAGAGGGATGAGGGAGATGGAGAGGGGGTGGGGTGTGAGATGTCAAATGTCAAAACCCATCAGGCAAGTGGGAAGTATTCCATCACACTCTGTGTAGATTATTGAATTTTTTTTTGTGTATCAGGAAATTAATGACTCGTCGTAGAATACCTAGCCTTTGAATTGCTCTTGCGGTGACAGTAACTCTGTGGCTTGTCCACTGCTGAGTTTCTAACCAGTGACAACTCTCAGAATATTCACTGTGGGGACCTGACAAAAGTAATCATATTAAATGTCAGGAACAAGTGATTTTACTCACTTGTTGGAGATGATCATTGATTAGAACTTGTGTGACATGAATGTCGCTAGTCACTTACCAACCCACATGACTTTGGGTTCTGTCGTACTCAGGTATGGGCTGTTTCACTTGCTGAGCAACTGAATAGAAATATATATTGCGCAATCGTCAATGAATATCATCAATTCTGACCTTCTGATGGAAGGAGGGTCATTGATGAAGCAGCTGAAAATGGTTGGGCCTAGGATGCTGCCTTATGGAACTTCTGCCATGATGTCCTGGGATAATTGACTTCAAACTTCAAAGATGAATTTTTGTTCTCCCAACTTACTTTACATTTTATGTGTTTACCTGCACTGCACCTCCTCTGCATTGTTACACTACATTCTGCATTGTAATTTCATTTTACTGCTTTGTTACCTTTATGTAACCAGAGTGTTAGAGCACATAGTAAGTTGGAGGAGGATAAAGGTCATGTGAGGACTGCATGTATAGATAGAAATCAAAAGTTTGTACATGATAGAAGTGTTCTCAGGTGCATTTATTTCAATGTAAGGAGTATTGTAGGTAAGGCAGATGAGCTTAGGGCATGGATTGGCTCGTGGGATTACAGCATTATTGCTTTGCTATTAGTGTGACTTGGTTGCAGGAGGGGCTGGATTGGCAGCTTAATGTTCCAGGGTTCTGTTGTTTCGGATGTGATAGAGGGGGAGGATGAAAGGGGGAGGAGTGGCATTACAGGGAAAATATCACAGCTGTGCTGAGACAGGACAGCCCAGAGGGCTTGCCTACAGATGCCATATGGATGAGCTGAGGAACGGGAAAAGTGTGACCACACTAATAGGGTTGTATTATAGACTGCCCAATAGTCAGAGAGAATTGGAGAAGCAAATCTGTAGAGAGATAGCAGACAGATGTAAGAAACAGAAAGTTATAATAGTAGGGGATTTTAACTTTCCACATATTGACTGAGACTCCCACACTGAAAGGGCTAGATGGCTTGGAGTTTGTCAAATGTGTTCAGGAAAGTTTTCTAAATCAATATATAGAGGTACCTACGAGAGATGAATGTAATACTTTACCTCCTATTAGGGAACCAGGCAGGTCAGGTGACAAAATTATGGGTAGGTGAATATTTTGGGTCCAGTGACCATAATGTCATTAGTTTCAAGTTAATTATGGATAAGGATAGGTCTGGTCCCCGAGTTGAGGTTCGAATTGGAAAAGGACCTCGCACCTCACTGTGGGATTCTGCTTGGCTGTCATGATAAGGTCTGGAGATATGTGATCTTAGATAGAATGCAAGGTGTAACAATTAACAAAAGTATCAACCAAAGGTCCTGAAGAAAGGCCTCGGCTCCAAATATCAATGGTTATTCAATTCCACAGATGCTGACCTGCTGAGTTCCTCCAGCATTTTGAGTGTTTTGCTTTGGATTTCCAGCATCTACAGACTTGCTCATATTTAAAAGTATCAACCAACATGGTTACTCAGCAAAAAAGGTATTTGACTGCATTGGTTCACCAACCTCAATTAAATGGAACTTGATAGATATTAAAGTGCTTTCAATGAACATAAAATGCAAATCCACATCCTGCTATAAAGTAATAAGGTCGAGTTTTACCAAGTGTCACTCTGACAGTGGAAACTTGGTATATGGCAGAGGTGGTCAAAAAAGAGTAAGATTTTAAATTTGGCTGTGTAAGTGGGAGATGTATAGTCATTGTTTAGTGGCACCTAGAATGAGATCTCACATAGACTGCTACTGATTCTTCATCTGTTCATTGACTGATTGGAGCTCAGCCCAAGACAGCTAGAAGCTGGAGGGGCAGTGAGGCTCTCAGCAGGAGATTAAATAAGTACCTGGGATTTCCACTACCTTCATGTACATACATGCTAGCAAACATCGCTAGTTACAGTATGCTCTGTAAATTGTAATAACTTTTCACAAAAGACGAAATCTAATTACTTAAAATAGCCACTCAAATCAGAACATCAATGCAAGTAAGTGAAAAATATTATAAACAAAGTAATTTTGAAGTTAAAGACATAGCAAGTGCAATAGAATCCTAGTTAAGCTCAGTACTTCAATCACCAAGAGCTAAATTTTTTGGCTTTTACCCAAGGTTAAAATGTCTAATACAGAAGACATGCATTTAAAGTGAGGGGAGACCAAAGTTCAAAGGAGATGTGCAGAAGTTTTTAGAAGAGAATTGTGGCTGCCTGGAGTGGTGGTGGAGGCAAATATAATAGAGGTGTTGAAGAGGCGTTTAGAGAGGCCTGTGAATGTGCAGGAAATGGAACGATATGGATGGGGTATATGCAGAAGGGATTAGTTCAGGTGGGCATTTGATTACCGATTTATTTATTCCGCACAACATTGTGGGCTGAAGGGCTTGTTCCTGTGCTGTACTGTTCTTTGTTCGATTGCAATCAATAGTGTAGTGCCCCCTGTGTACCAAATATCGAAGGAATTTAGTAAAAAAATCATTTTTGAAGTATCACCTTGAAGTTTCTTGAGGTGGGCATACACACTGTTTGGACACCAAAAACCTTATCGTTTGGCCCTCTAATTTGATGAAGACAGCAGATGTCGATAATAGCAGCTGTGGAAGAAGCCAAAGAGCTTTGAAGCAACTTACTAATTTGATGTACCATATCCTTTAGCCTTTGTAAATCCCATAGATATTGCCACCACCAATGCAGGCAATCCTAAAGAAATAAATTAAATTTTATAAGAAATCTGTATCACTGCACATAAGAAGGAATACAAGTATAATGTATACTGCTGTGAAATCAAAAATGAATCAATGATCTCTCACAGTACTTTTATCTGTGATACCTTTCAGAGAAAGCAATTTTAAAGGAAAATATATTTCATAAAGAATACAAAAATATAATTCATCACAATGAAATATTTATACAGCTATTATTTCTTACCCCAGCCAAGGCATAGAAAACGTTTACGAATGAGCCTTGTTCTAATCTTCCCTGTGACAGCCATGTAAGATTGCCAAGCTTCAGTTAAAACCCAGCAGAACGAAGCCAGGAAGAAGAAATGCAGAAAGGCAGTAGTCATTGTGCAAACACCCTGCACACACAAAACAACAAAATAATTGTTTTAGCTTGAATGACTTGCATCCATCAGAGACCCCGGTCTAATCTGCCCATCACTATTTACTGTCTGGGTCACACCTGTAAAACAAATGACATGAAGCAGGACTACTGACTTTGCAGAGCTTTATTCAAATCAAATTTCCACCTCTGGGAGCCGAGAACCAGGGAGTGGAAAATAATACTGTACACTAAGCTGTCAAGTCTCCTGATACAATATACTTTAAACCTGTGCAATAATCACTTCTGTATCATTTCATCCAAAATAAACAGTGTGATTCTTTTCTTCAGTTCAAAAAGAGGCATGAAACTGCCTATTTACTTAAAGCCATAGAGTCATACAGTAAAAGAGATGGATGCTTTGGCTCATCAGGCTAAAGCTGTTCATCAACTATCCTTGATACCCAACCCATTTATCAACACTTGGTCCCTGGTCTCCATGTCCTGTGATTCAAGTATTCCTTCCAGTACATGTTGCAAGAAATTCTGCCACCACCATCCATTCCCTCTGAATGTTCCTGATGCAACATCCCTCTAGATAAAAAAAATCCTCCTCAGATCTCCACTGTATCTCTTACCTCCTTACCATAAACCTCTTGCGGAAGCACTTCTCTATGGAAAATTAAATCCTTTTTCCAATGATCAATTCCCCTCGCCTATCAGATTCCATCTTCCCACCCACCTAGCTTCACCTATCACTTTCCAGCTAGCCTCCTTCCCTTCCCTCCACCTTTTCATCCTGGCATCTTCCATCTTCCTTCTTAGTTCTGAAGAACAGACTCAGCCTGAAATGTTGACTGTCCAATTACATGGATGCTGCCTGGCCTGCTGAGTTCCTCCAGCATTTTCATGTGTATTGCTTTGGGTTTCCAGCTCTGCAGACTTTCTCATGATTCTGGCTTCCATCCTACCTCTGCTCCAAATAAAATCAGACTCTTCTCATAACAGAAATGCTTCCCGTGAGACTTTCTGGTAAATCTCTTCTACATCTGCTCCAATGAAAACTCATCCTTCATACAGTTAGGTAACTAGAACTGCACAAAGCACTCCAACTGTGGTAAAAAGAAGTTTATAAAATTGTAACAGAACCTCATAGATAGGGTTAATACACTTAGTCTTTTTCCCAGGGTTCAGGAACTAAGAACTGGGAGGGCATGGGTTAAGGCGAGAGGTGATTTTTTTTTACACCAACAGAGTTACGTATGTGGAATGAGCTGCCAGATGAAGTGGTTAAGGCAGGTACAATAACAAATTATAAAAGACAGTTAGAAAGGTTTAGAAGGTTAATGGCTTAACATCTATATAGCTTGGATGTGTATCTTGATCGGCATGGACCAATTAGGCTGAAGGACCTGTTTCTGTGCTGTTCGCCCTTATGACTCCATGTAAAGTGAGATAAAGTGCACTGAGATATTTCCTCATCTACAAAGTCCGCTATTCCAGCATGACCAAAACTCCAAGTGTGTGGAATTTATGCAGTAGACTCCTCATATTAATTATAGATGTATTTTAGCCTTGTGTCTTATCACATCCATATCTGCAAGGCCTACTGGACTGGCTTCACTCTTGTTCAATATTTGAGACTACCTCCAGCCTGACTGCAATATATTCTATGTCCCATTCCAGTACCAAAATAATTTAGCTCCCCCCAGCAAGAGCTCTCCACCCCTGCAAGAATGTTGCACTCAGTCAGATCCAGGTGTAACCCATCCAAATTGCACAGATCCCACCTTTCCCAGAAATGGTCCCAGTCATCTGTAAGGCTACGCAGCAGACAACTGATGTTATTATAGGAATAATGTATGATAGCAGCTAATTATATTATTGCTAGATGGCAAATAAGGATAAAAAACTTTGTTTCTTCTTTATTCAAAATGAATTAATGTATAAATTTAAAAGATCCTAACTTTTCCTGTGTATCATGGATCAATTTGATGAAACAGGCTAATGGAAGCAGCTGCAGTGCTGAATGTTGTGAAGTCATGAAATATTGTGCATTCTCTAATATTATCACACCATACAACATTTTCATAACTTCAGAAATATCTGTATTCTGAAACCGTTCTGAGTCTTTAAACTCTGCATTCAATTGCTAGCTTTGATGACATTGGTTACTTTCTGCATTATCAATCAAAAATTTAGGCATTTGCAGAAGAAGAAAGAAAAATACACACACATTTGAAAATGTAGTCTATTTAATCTGCACAAATGGCCTTTAGAGCAGATGCTATGCAAAGTGATTGTATTTTTCCAGTTCAGGTGCCGAAATAATGAGTTAAGCTGTTTAACAGTACACAAAAAGGCAAGTCATGGATCAGAGCAAATTAGATTGTTGCTTACATTGTACTATTTGTTCCTTAGCTTAATCACTTGATTGCTGTACTTAAGGCTGCTGTACTTTTATTGCTATCTCAGAACAATAATTCAGAGTTCAATGATGTATAAACCTTACATTCTAATCCCAAAACTGACTGACATAAGCTTAAGTAGATGCACCTAGACCTCTGCAATCTGCTTCTTCATGCAGCTTGCCGCATTTTCTCCTTCTTCCAAAAGCCCTCTCAGAGCCTAACTTTAGCTCGTCTTTGGTCATAGCCCCCTAACCAGTGTTCTAACTCCTGTGCAAAAGACAAATATACTCTGTAACATACCTTAAGATGCCGTGTTAAGTCAGGAGTACGAAAGGAGACTATTTATTATAACATCTTTTTATGTACCCAGAATGTCCCAAAGTGTTTCAAGTGCAATTACTTTAATAGTAGGTGCTCTGATCATAAGCAGTCATATTAACATTCTAGAGATGTGGATGTTATGGACAAGAATGTCACTTATTCTCCATTTCTACCTGCCCCCTAGGGTATTTCAGAGAAGTTAACATTCCAAGAAACAGTGAAACAGTTGAGATTTATGGTGGAGCAGTAGATTCAGTCTAGTCTTGAAGCTTCAGGCAAGCCTTGTGAATTTAACTTCAAGAATGGGGCACTTCCTTCAAATTCCATTAATTAATCACAAATACATAAATTAAGATAGATTTAAGTTCTCCTGACCAATACAGTTCTCCTGTATTCAACTTTGTCAATACAAAGTTGTATTTACAAAAAGGAAATCAGGTTATCGGTTAAACTCAATACATCAGGCAGCAACCATGGAGATGAATAAACAGTAGATATTTCAGGCTGACGGGCTTTGGCCAGAAACTTTGACTCCTCCAGTAGGAGTCCAGTGTTTGAGATACTGCATGATGCCATCTGCATTCTCGGAACAGTCCATCCCAACACATTTCAAATCATATTTGGGGACTTTAACATGGCTCGTTTGAATAATATCCTGTCCAATTACCATCAGCATATAACCTGTAGCACAAGAGGTCCCAATACACTTGACAAAACTTGAATCAATGAAAGATGCTCGACAGGGCTTGAATACAATAACCTCGTACTGTAAAATTAAATCAAATGACATAGGTGACAATGGAGTTTTGCTTCCAGATGAACTCAATTCCTTCTATGCTCACTTGGATCATCAAAACATGGAGGAACCATCACAAGCTCCCACATTGCCTGATGATCCTGTAATTTCAGTCTTTGATGCCAATGTGTAAGCAGCCTTTAGGAGGATGAAGAAACCAAAACATCTAGGCTGGATGGATTACCTAACCAAGTGGTAAAGACCTGTGCTGATCAATGAACAGGAGCTGAGATCCTTAACCTCTCACTTCAGCAGTCTGAGGTACCCATCTGCTTCAAACAGGCTTCAATTATACCAATGCCTAAGAAGAACATGGTAACCTGCCCCAATGACCATCATCCAATAGCACTTACATACACTGTGAGGAAGTGTTTTGAAAAGTTGGTGATGAAAAATATCAACTCCTGGCAGACAAGCAACGTGAATCTGCTCCAATTTGCCTTACTGGAGCAACAGGTCCACAGCAGAAGCCATCCCATTGGTTCTTCACTCAACCCTGGAACATCTGATCAGTATACATCAGAATGCTCATTATTGATTTCAACTTGGCATTCAATACCGTCATCTCCTCAAGACTAATCAATAAACTTCAAGACCTTGGACTCAATACCTCCTTGTGTAATAGGATCCTCGACTTACTCACTTGCAGACTCCAGTTAGTTCGGATTGGCAACAACATCTCTTCCACAATCTCCATCAGCGCAGGTACTTAGCCCTCATCTCTACTTGCTTTACACATATGACAGTGTAGATAAGTACTGCTCCAATGCTATATTCAGGCTTGCTGATGACACCACTGCTGTAGGCTAAATCCAAGGTGGTGACAATCAGCATACAGGAGTGAGGATGAAAATTTGGCTGAGTAGTGCTATAACAACAACGTCTTACTCAAGACAAAGGAGCTGATTATTGAGTAGAGGAGGAGAAGATCAGAGGTCCATGAGCCAGTTCTCATCAGAGGATCAGAGGTAGAGAGGATCAACAACTTTAAATTCCTCGGTGTTATTATTTTGGACGATCTGCCCCGAGCCCAGCATGAAAGTCCAATTACGAAGGAAGCATGTCAGCACCTCAACATGGTTAGGAGTTTGTGAAGACTCAACATGACATCTACAACTTTAACAAACTTTTATTGATGTTTAGTGGACAGTATTTTTACTGGCTGCATCATAGCCTGGTGTGCAAACACCAATGCGCTTGAATGGAAAATTCTACAAAAAGTAGTGGCTACACCCCAGTCTATCACAGGTATAGCTGTCCCCTGCCATTTAGCACACCTACATGGTGTTATTGCAGAAAAGCAGCATCCATCATCAGAGGCCCCCACTACCCAGGACATGCTCTCTTCTTGCTGCTGCCATCACAAAGAAGATACAGGAACCTCAGGATTCACAATCCCAGATTCAGGAACAGTTATTTCCCCTCAGTCATCAGGCTCTTGGATCAAAGGGGATACCTTCTCTCACCCCATTACGGAAAGGTTCCCACAACCTACAGGCTCACTTTCAATGACTCGTCATCTCATGTTTGCAATACTTACTGTTCATTTATTTCTTTTTGTACTTGCACAGTTTTCTTTTGCAGACTGGTTGAACGCCCTAATTGTTGTGGCCTTTCATTGACCTATTGTGGTTATTATTTTATTATGGATTCATTGAGAATGCCTGCAAGAAAAGGAATCTCTGGGTTGTATATAGTGACTTAGAGGTACTTTGATCATAGAAATCTACTTTGAGCTCCCTTAGGAGCAAGGCTTGACTCATGACTCTCAGATTCACAGTCACCACTGGAGGAAAACTGGGGCAAGTATTTGGAAAAAATGTCAGAATTATTTCCAAAATATAGGTAACAAAGTAATCAAAACATGTTATGCCAGTAATAAAACCTATAAAGGACATCATTTGGAGAAAAATGTTAAAAACTGGTGTTTCATCAATGAACACAGAAATCATTGATTCCAGTTTTGAGGTGATTAAAATTGGGCACAGTTCATACACGTATTTTGAAATCAGTACACATGAACCAAAAGAAGAAGCTAATGAACTTCCAAAGGGAGACAAGGAAGACCCACTACATGATGAAGTGCCATACTGGGACATCTGCAAAAGGTGTGATCTCTCAACAAGATCATGCAATGGAAATAGCTCAATCAGAAAGAAATATTTATTTCTACATAGCTTGTGCTCGACATTTGCAAGCTGAAAACTACAGGCTAGGGGCCAATAATTGGTAAACAGCAAACAAATGAATGAATGAATGAACGGATGATCAACTTCAATGTTGTTGCTTGAGGGAAAGGCTCCATGCTTCCAACAAGATAGCTGTTTTATTTGGATGCAGAATTGTCAAATCACAGTAAGGCACAGATAGCCTGGGGTAGTTATAGTCAAGCGAGACTGCTGGAGACACCTCCACCTACTACAGACAAGATAGGCAGGGTTGATTGTGCCAATGTGTACTCAAGCCAGATGAGTGAGGCCTCTATCGTCAGATTTTCTAGAAAGGGCTTCCTAAAACGTATTGTTGCTTTGCACAATAGGGGTTACCAGAGACAGATGAGATAACAGAAAAATATGAAACATACCCAGAAACTAAAGCTCTATTGGCTTTACCAACTTCAAAATAACATCACCTGCCCTCTCAAAGATTTGATTGACGTTAACACCTTTATTGCGACTAGTGATTGATCTTGCAAGCATAAGGAATGTTAACATATCCAATTTACAATAATCAATATCTGTAACTGCTCAGCCAGTTCTGTATAAAAATCACAGTTTTCTGTTCAGACCAGAACAGTGTGGGTGACAGGGGCCTATGCTATCTACCTTGTACACAAGTGAAGTAAAAGAATGCTACGTTCTGGGCCCAGTTATTTTATTAATTTTATTATTGGTGACAACAGTTACTTGGAGGTTCCACCAAGATGGATAGCACTTGGCTTCATTTTATGGGAGAAAGAAATTTAGCTCCAGTTGCCAATCAGTCCTAAATCAAAGGCTGCTCAGATTTCAGCAAGGGACTGTGTCTGCTGCCTGAACACAAATTTCTTCCTGTGTGGAGTAGTCAAGGTACGCCTCCTTTGTCACTAACATATGAAAGCTTCAGCATTAAAAAGAAAGATAAGGTTGCCATGGTCCGGATCGGAGCCCACTCGGGGTGTCGCCGTGGTCCGGATCGGAGCCCACTCGGGGTGTCGCCGTGGTCCGGATCGGAGCCCACTCGGGGTGTCGCCGTGGTCCGGATCGGAGCCCACTCGGGGTGTCGCCGTGGTCCGGATCGGAGCCCACACGGGGTGTCGCCGTGGTCCGGATCGGAGCCCACACGGGGTGTCGCCGTGGTCCGGATCGGAGCCCACACGGGGTGTCGCCGTGGTCCGGATCGGAGCCCACACGGGGTGTCGCCGTGGTCCGGATCGGAGCCCACACGGGGTGTCGCCGTGGTCCGGATCGGAGCCCACACGGGGTGTCGCCGTGGTCCGGATCGGAGCCCACACGGGGTGTCGCCGTGGTCCGGATCGGAGCCCACACGGGGTGTCGCCGTGGTCCGGATCGGAGCCCACACGGGGTGTCGCCGTGGTCCGGATCGGAGCCCACACGGGGTGTCGCCGTGGTCCGGATCGGAGCCCACACGGGGTGTCGCCGTGGTCCGGATCGGAGCCCACACGGGGTGTCGCCGTGGTCCGGATCGGAGCCCACACGAGGTGTCGCCGTGGTCCGGATCGGAGCCCACACGAGGTGTCGCCGTGGTCCGGATCGGAGCCCACACGGGATGTCGCCGTGGTCCGGATCGGAGCCCACACGAGGTGCCGCCGTGGTCCGGATCGGAGCCCACACGAGGTGTCGCCGTGGTCCGGATCGGAGCCCACTCGGGGTGTCGCCGTGGTCCGGATCGGAGCCCACACGGGGTGTCGCCGTGGTCCGGATCGGAGCCCACACGAGGTGTCGCCGTGGTCCGGATCGGAGCCCACACGAGGTGTCGCCGTGGTCCGGATCGGAGCCCACACGAGGTGTCGCCGTGGTCTGGATTGGAGCCCACACGAAGTGTCACTGTGATCCGGATTGGAGCCCTCATGAGGTGTTGCTGTGGACCAGGGTGAAACTCACACAAAGCACAATTCAATGAGTGAGTTGTTTTAAAAAAAGAGGAATTCAGAGGAATGGGGATGTTGGTGGGAGTTTGAATTTTCTGATGCAAAGACTCAAGTTACTTGTTTTTCTAAAAGGATCATTACACCCACAATTGATCTCAAGTTATTTAATGAATTGCTTAAACAAGAGTCAGTATTTAAGTTTCTAATAGGTGAATGTACACAAGGTTAACATCATAACTGCATGTGAATAAACTTCCAGAGAAGTATGAAAAAGCAGTTTGTGTTTAGGTGTTTAGTTGAGAGTGATTGGGGTGTGAGTGTAGGTCTATGGTGCAGAAGGGAAAGAGGGAGAAGAGGGGAGTGGTAGTGGTATGGGACTCAATAGTCTGGGGAACAGACAGGAGACTCTGTGAACGTGAACGGGACACCTGGATGGTATGTTCCCTTCCAGGTGCCAGGGTCAGGGATTCTTGAATTGTGTCCACAACATTTTGTACATAATGGTGCTATTGACACAGGAAGGAAAAGCAAAGAGGTCCTGAAAAGAGAATTTAGAGAGCTAGGTAGAAAGCTGAGAAGCAGAACCTCCTGGGTGGTAATTTCCAGATTGCTGCCTGTGCCAGGTGCCAGTGAAGGTAGAAACAGGACGAGTTGGCAAATTAATGCTGAGAGGCTGGTGCAGGGGCCAGGGCTTCAGGTTCTTGGATCATTGGGATCTCTTCTGGGGGAGTTATGACCTGTTCAAAAGTGATGGGTTGCACCTGAACCGAGGGGAACCAATATTCTCATGGGCAGGTTTGTTACAGCTGTTGGAGAGGGTGTAAACTAATTTGGCGAGGGGTGGGAATCAGAGTGAAGGGACTCAGGATAGGATGGATGGTAAAAAAGTAAAGATTGATGACAGGACATAATTGCAACCAGCAGGGTGAGTAGATGCCAGGGTGGGAGGTCCCAGGTGAAATTTTCACCTGGCACCTACCTGCCTTCTCCTTCCCACCCTCCCTCTGCCTTCTTTGTAGGGCCCCTGTCCTGACGAAGGGTCTCGGCCCGAAATGTTGACTGTTCGTTTCCATGGATACTGCCCGACCTGCTGAGTTGCTCCAGCGTGTTATTTGTGTTGTTTTGACCCCAGCATCTGCAGTGTACTTTGTGTTTAAATTGGAATGAGATGCTGGCAAGAATGACAGCAGAGTAGCAATGGTGTGAGTTTCTAGGAAAAATGAGGCAGGTACAGGATAGATGTATTTCAAAAACAATTAAAAAAAACTCAAATGGCAAAGTTGTACAACCGTGGCTGACAAGGGAAATCAAATCTAATGTAAAAGCAAAAAAGAGGTATACAACAAAGCAAAAATTTGTGGGAAGAGAGGGGATTGGGAAACTTTTAAAAGTGTACAGAGAGCAATTAAAAGAATCATTAGGAAGGAAATGATGAAATATGAAAGCAAGCTATCAAACAATATGAAAGTGGATAGTAAAACCTTTTTCAAGTATGTAAAAAATAAGAGATGAGAGTGGATATAGGACTGCTAGAAAATGCAGCTGGAGAAACAATAACAGATGCCAAGGAGATGGCAGATGGACGGAATAGGTATTTTACATCAGTCTTCAATGAGGAAGACACTAGCAGTGTGCGAGATGCTGAAGGGTGTGAGGGAAGAGAGGTAAGTGCAGTTACAGAGTGCAGGCCTTATTCTGCTAGGTCTTATGGAGTTGGAGATCACAAATGTATATTGCTTCAATCAGATCTGACTTTGATTTCGGATGTCTTGTTTATGGATCAGCCTCGTCAGCAGTCTTAAAGCCCCTGGATAAAGTTCAAGCTTAAGCACTGAGATTATGTTGTGGTCATCTATCTTCTACCGAAATGCAGAAGTGTCCCACAATAAGCACTTTTCCTTGCCTTGGTTATGAATATGCAAGGCGTACTTAACTGGTCAGGTTGCTGGGTGTGCTTGAAGGGCTGATATAGTATTTGGAAGGTGGATTACCAACGCGGCTCATAATCCTGAATTGCTGTAAGCTTGATTCTGTGTTTTACTTAGCCCGACTTCAATGGTTGGAAAGATATTTGAGTCTATTATTAAAGATGAGGTTTTGGGGTACTTAAAGTTTGATGATAAAAGAAATCTTGCTTGACAATTCTGTTGCAATTCTTTGATGAAATAATAGGCAGGAGAGACATAGGAGTCAGCAGATGTTGATTATTTGGATTTTCAGAAATCCTTTGACAAGGTGCTGCACATGCGGCTGCTTAATGAGTTCATGGTATAACTGGAAAGATACTAGTATGGACCCACACGTGGACTACAGCCCTCCATACCCTTCCATCCACATACTTATCCAAACTTTTCTTCAATGATGCAATTGAGCCTGCAACATGGCGGACAGACCTCGGAAATGTCACTAGTGCAGAATGCCCAGCATCTGACTTGCTCTTTTAATTGTGGCATTTATATGGCTGATCCAGTCAGGATAGTAATAGTGGAGACTGGACTGCATTAATACTATCCCACTTTAGATTGTTAAGGCTTTCCCTTGGAGATGGTCATTGTCAGACACTTTACTGAAGTAAATGCTGTATGCTAACTGTGCCAAAATGCCTATGCCAAAATGTGTTCTAGGACTTGCTGCATTCAAGTGTAGGTTGTGGATAGAATTGAATATTGTCAGAATCAGAATCAGGTTTATGACAACTGACATGTGAAATTTGTTGTTTTCTGGCAGCAGTATAGTGCAAACCATGAAAAATTACTATACAATGAAAAATATTGTAAACGAGGGAATTGAGGTATGTTCCTAAGTTCATGGACTGTTTGGAAATAGGATGGTGGGAGCAAAGAAGCTGTCCAAAATGTTGACTGTGTGTCTTTAGGCTCCCGTATCTCCTCCCTGATAGTAGGAATGAAAAGAGGGCATGCCTGGATAGTGGAGGTCCTTAATGATGGATTAATTGTGCAATCATTGATAAACATCCCCACTTCTGACCTCATGATGGAATGAAGGTCACTGTTGGAGCAGATAGTTGAGCACAAACCCTGGCCTGATAATCACAAACTGGTCCTCATTGTTTTACTCTCTTTTCAGTAATTATTAATGTATTACACTGTTCTGCTGCTACAAAACAGCACATTTCACGACATATGTCAATGACAATAAATCTGATTCTGAACTCCTGTAGTGTTCTGCCAAGGCTAAATTGACGGAATCCCCAACTATGACAACCACCATTCTTTCTGTGAGAGTCACTAGTGTGGTTTCTCTTTGATGCCCACTAATTTCAGCTTTGCTGGTGTTCCTTGAAACCACACTGGGGGACAACTGCACCTTGAAGTATAGGGTCCTGACGAAGGGTCTTGGCCTGAAACATCAACTGTGCTTCTTCCTATAGATGCTGCCGGGTCTGCTGCGTTCCATCAGCATTTTGTGTGTGTTGCTTGATGTAAAGAAATTCAGACTTGTGTCACCTCTGGGACAACTGTTCTTTGTGCCAGGTTTTAAGATGTGTAGGGATCTTAAGCACACTGACAAACAAGGGAAAATCTGCAGATGTTGGAAATCCAAGCAACACTTACAAAATGCTGGAGGAACTCAGCAGGTAGCATCTATTGAAAACAGTCAATGTTCTGATGAAGAGCCTTGATCTGAAACGTCTACTGTTTAAAAAAAGGATCAAGTGCTTTCCCAGCATATACAACAAATAAACTCTTCTCAGGCTTCCAGCCAGGTACAGGCATTGATTATAAGCAGCATTTTGATGACAAACTCTGCCATCTTCTTCAGGGAAAAACACAAGATGGACACCCATGAGTTGTTTTATTGGTAACTGATGTCTGATAACGCTGTCAATGACAGCTTTTAATCCTCTGCTAATGACGGATAGTGCTCTAGAAAGGCCCTTAACGAGCCAAATTAGATAGTCTTGCATTTGTGACAATAGGCAATTTTCTTCATTATTGGACAGCTGCTGGTTTTGTAGCAGCATTGGTCATGGTCAGAGGCACAGCTTGCTTTGGAACATAGATCTTCAGTACTATGACCTGAAGGTTGCCTGGTCCCACAGCCTTTGCTGTATTCAATACTCTCAGCTATTCTCCACATCACACAGAGTAATTTGAATTGGCTGAAGTCTGGTTTCAATTGACATCTCAAAAGGAAGCTGAAGTGAGTCATCTGTTTGGCTCTTCTGGCTGAACACATCTATAAATACTTCAGTCTTAAGAATTATATGGTCATAGAGAGATGTGGCATAGGAACAGGCCATACAGCCCACTGACCATCAGCCACCCATTCACACTAATCCTCATCATCTGTGCCTGAATATCAATGTTAACAATAATCCACTCCATTTGCTTTCCAGAGTCCTTACAAGCATTTCCCTTTCAAGTAGTTTTCCGAATTTTTTTTGAAGGGCTTTATTCTGATGCACCATCAATAACTCACTCTGAGACGTAAAGGTGAGATATCGGCTTTTATTGACTGGAAGAAGGAACAAGCAGTGAGTGACCACCATACTACATCCTGGAGACTGAGAGGCCAGGCTCAGGCCTCAATCGCCTTTATACAGGGGTCTGTGGGAGGAGCCACAGGAGCAGTCAGCAGGGGGCGTGTCCAGACAGGTATATGTGGTTCACCACATTCACCCCCCCCCTTTGTTTTAAAAAGAGTCCCCATGTAGCGAAGTTTCTTACAGGTTAAGTCTATCAGGTGGTCGATTCTGTCGCTGCGATCTACGTAGCTCCGGCTGTGATTGCACAGGTGCTGGTGATGATTGCACCGGAGACGGAGGTTGTGCTGGTTCCGGCCTAACTGGAGGTGTCAGCCCACTAGGCGTCAGTGATCCCTCACGCATGTGCGAGGCGCCTGGTACATACGCGTACGAAACGCCCGGTATATGAGTGTCGCGAGGAGTCTGTGTAGGGCCTGGTGTGCGCGGTGTCACCTCGGGTACAGGGTTCATAGTTACCGGGGAGTGTTCGAGGTAGTGGTCTGCTGCTCCTGCGGGCGCCAGGTCGCAGACAGAGACCGTGTCCTCCCGCCCATCAGGTAAGACCACGTAGGCATATTGGGGATTCGCATGTAGAAGGTGAACCCTCTCGACCAGCGGGGAGTATTTATTACTCCTCATATGTTTCCGGAGCAGCACTGGCCCTGGGGACGTCAGCCAAACTGGTAGAGTGGTCCCAGTGACAGACTTCCTGGGAAAAGAGAATAGGCATTCGTGAGGGGTGGCATTGGTGGATGTACATAACAGGGAGCAGATAGAGTGGAGTGCCTTGGGGAGGACCTCCTGCCATCGAGAGACCGGCAACCGTTTTGACTTAAGGGCTAAAAGTGTGGCCTTCCACACTGTGGCATTCTACCTCTCCGCCTGTCCATTTCCCTGGGGATTATAACTCGTGGTCCGACTAGTAGCAATGCCCCTAGCTAGCAGGTACCAGCACAGCTCGTCACTCATAAAGGAGGACCCTCTATCACTGTGGATATAGCGGGGGTATCCGAACAGAGTGAAGAGCTGGCGCAGGGCTTTTATGACGGACGCGGTAGTGGTGTTGGGGCAGGGAATGGCAAAGGGGAACTGCGAGTACTCGTCGATAATATTGAGAAAATAGACATTGCAGTCGGTGGAGGGAAGGGGGCCCTTAAAGTCAACACTGAGTCGCTCAAAGGGGCGGGTGGCCTTGATAAGTTGCGCCTTTTCAGGACGGTAGAAGTGCGGTTTGCACTCAGCGCAGACTTGGCAGTCCCTGGTCATCGTCCTGATGACCTCAAGGGAGCACGGCAGGTTCCGGGCTTTCACAAAATGGTAAAATCGGGTGACCCCCGGATGGCAAAGATGCGCATGAAGGGCGTATAGCTGGTCGAGCAGTGTGCTAGGACACGCTCCCTGGGATAGGGCATCAGGGGGCTCATTGAGTCTGCCAGGCCGGTACAGGATATCATAGTTGTAGGTGGAGAGTTCTATTCTCCACCGCAAAATTTTATCATTTTTGATTTTGCCCCGCTGTTGGTTGCTGAACATGAACACAACCGAGCGCTGGTCGGTCAGCAAGGTGAACCTTTTGCCGGTGAGATAGTGCCTCCAGTGCCTAATAGCTTCCACTATGGCCTGGGCTTCTTTCTCCACCGCGGAGTGCCGAATTTCAGAGCCTTGAAGGGTACGAGAAAAGAATGCTACTGGCCTGCCTTCCTGATTGAGGGTAGCAGCCAGCGCGGAATCGGAGGCGTCACTCTCTACTTGGAAGGGAATGGTCTCGTCCACCGCATGCATCGTTGCTTTGGCAATGTCCCCTTTAATGCAGCTGAAGGCTGCGCAGGCCTCAGCAGAGAGGGGAAAAGTGGTAGACTTGATCAGGGGGCGGGCCTTGTCGACGTAATGGGGGACCCATTGGACGTAATACGAAAAGAAGCCCAGGCACCGTCTGAGGGCTTTGGTGGGAAGAGGAAGTTCTAACAGGGGGCACATACAGTCGGGATCAGGGCCAATGACCCCGTTTTCCACGACATACCCAAGGATAGTGAGTCGGGTGGTTCCGAACACACACTTGTCCCTGTTATAAGTAAGGTTCAGAGCTTCGGCCACTTGGAAAAATCATTGGAGGTTGGCGTCGTGATCTGACCAGTCGTGACCACAGATGGTGATGTTATCCAGATAGGGAAATGTGGCCTTCAGTCGGTACTGGTCCACCATCCGGTCTATTTCCCTCTGGAAGACAAGACAGAGACACCATTCGTGACACCGAAGGGGACGCGCAGGAAGTGATAGAGCCTGCCGCCCGCCTCGAAGGCAGTGTAGGGGCGGTCCTCTGGGCGGATGGGGAGCTGGTGATAAGCGGATTTCAGATCTATTGTCGAGTACACCTTGTACTGAGCTATCTGGTTGACCATATCCGTGATGCGGGGTAGGGGGTACGCATCAAGCTGCATGAACCTATTGATGGTTTGACTATAGTCCATGACTATCCTATCTTTCTGCCCAGTCCGAACAACAACCACCTGGGCCCACCAAGGGCTTGAGCTTGGCTCAATGATCCCCTCCCTGAGCAGCCGCTGCACCTCTGACTGAATGAAGGCCCTGTCCCCCGCGCTGTACCTCCTGCTTTTAGTTGCCACCGGTTTACAGTCGGGGGTCAGGTTGGCGAACAGCAATGGGGGAGGGATCTTGAGGGTGGAGAGGCTGCAAGTGGTGTCGGCAGCGCAGCTGTCGGCATGGCGCTGGCTGGGACGTGTGGGTCGGTGTGTGTATGTGTGTGCGGTAACGGAGTATATTGCGAAGTCCCACCAAACTGAGGATTCCTGACAGTGAGTGGTGGGAGGAGCCCGTCATATGCCATAGTCACACGTTCGAGGTGGCTCTGGAAGTCCAGCCCCAATAGCACAGGTGCGCACAGTTGAGGCATGACCAGTAGCGCAAAGTTCCGATATTCTGTGACCTGCACCACCGATGTCGCTACACAACCCACTTGGATGTCTGTGGAATGTGACCCAGAAGCCAAGGTGACCCTCTGGCTTACCGGATGTGTCACGAGTCCACTGTGTCCGGGTCAATAAAACTCTCAGTGCTGCCCATGTCAAACAGGCAGCTAGTCCTGTGCCCCTCCACCAGGATGTCCATCATTGACCTTGCAAGCTGGTGTGGGGCGCTTTGGTCGAGGGTTACGGTGGCCAGAGTTGAGCCGTCTTGGTACCCGGTAAGCATTAGTGGGTCGGGGGCAGGGCATGTTGACGCCGACAAAGATGGCCGCCCACATCCGGGCATGCAAGATGGCAGCCCCCACGTCTCACATGGGTAGGGGACGGGGCATGGTGACGCTGACAAAGATGGCCGCCCACATCCGGGCATGCAAGATGGCGGCCCCCACGTCTCACACGGGTAGGGGGCGGGGCATGGTGACGCCGACAAAGATGGCCGCCAACATCCGGGCATGCAAGATGGCGGCCCCCACGTCTCAAACGCAGTGCTGCTTGACCCCGCTCGTGGTTTAGACTTACAGACCTTGGCGAAATGGCCCTTCTTCCCGCAGCTGGAGCAGGTCGCTTCTCGGGCCGGGCAGCATTTTCGCGGGTGCTTTTCGAGTCTGCAGAAATAACACAGCTCGGGCTTTCGCCTGGCTGCCGCCATAGTTGGGTTCAGGGAGTTCGTGGAATCACGACTGGCAGCAGTGTTGGCAAAATCGCTCGCGGGAACCGGTGGCGGCGGGGTCTGAGGTGTCCACGGAACCGGCAGGGAATCGCGTGGCTGGACAGCGTCAGTGTTGTGCAGAGCAGCCTCCAGCGTGTCAGCCGTCTTGATCGCCAAGCGTAAGGTAAGATCGGCATTTTCCAGCAGCCGCTGGCGCACGTACACTGACCGAATTCCTGTCACTAAGGCGTCTCGTACTAGCAGCTCCGTATGCTGTTCCGCCGTGAGCGTCTTGCAGTCACAAGCTCGGACGAGCGTCTGTAGAGCTCGGAGAAATTGGGCGCGTGACTCTGCAGGCCGCTGTCGGCGCGTAGCTAAACGATGTCTTGCATAGACTGTGTTCACTGGCCACAGGTACTGTCTTTTGAGGGCGTCCAGTGCCCCTTCATAGGCCGGCAGGTCTCTGATAAATGAATAAACTTTTTGGGGTGACTCTCGAGAGGAGAATTCTGTGCATAACAGCGGGTTCAATTACACTAACCTCCTCCAAGTATGATTGGAAGCATGCAAGCCAGAGTTCAAAGGCAAAAGCTGCTTCAGGGTCTTGGGGCCCAAATCCAATCTTTCCGGATGTAAAACCGTTTCCATGTTTTAAAACTTCCAGTCAATAAAATTGATGCACCATCAATAACTCACTCTGAGACGTAAAGGCAAGATATCGGCTTTTATTGACTGGAAGAAGGAACAAGCAGTGAGTGACCACCATACTACATCCTGGAGACTGAGAGGGCTTAGGCCTCAATCGCCTTTATACAGGGGTCTGTGGGAGGAGCCACAGGAGCAGTCAGCAGGGGGCGTGTCCAGACAGGTATATGTAGTTCACCACAGTTTCTATCACTGCTGCAGGCAGCACAAGCCACATTATAAAAGAACAACATTACCAAAATTAAAACCATGCCCCTGTGATTCTTTCCCCAAATGCCCTCTTTTTCCAATCACTTGCCACAGTGGAAGCCATTTCCCTGTATGTCATTCATCAAAACTCTTCCGTATTTTGAACAGCTCTCTCCTTAACTTCCTCTGTTCAAAGAAAAAAAACAATTTTCACCCAATGAAGCTTAATCATTCGAATGATCCAAGTGCGTGTGCTCACACACACACAATGGGTTGCAGGATAGATGCCTGAACGTGCTTCTGACACATACATCATCTAAGCACTGCTTGGTTGCTGGCAGGAAAAGATGTCATCTCGCTGTGGGAAACAGAGATCATGGATAACATCAAGCCTTTGGATAGCCTTCAGGAGGTCACTCTGAAGATCATTATTACAGAATGTATAAAAATGTGGGAATCAGCAAGTGCTCACTCTCAGACCAAGTGCTATCCATTACATAGAGTCAGTGTGGTACAGCTTACAGGAGGTCCTTCGGCCCATCACAGTTATGCTCACCATCATGTTTAATCGCACTTGCCTGCATGAATTCCAGATCCCTTTTTCCCCTGCTCATTCAGGTACCTGTCAAGATGCCCCTCAAATGTTCCTGTTTCTGCCTCCGTCATCTCCTCTGGTAGCTCATTCCAGATAACAACTAATTTAACCCCTTGGATCCTCCTTAACCTTCCTCCTTCTCATTTTAAACTGATAACCTCTAGTTTTAAACTTCCCAACACATGTAAAAGAGTTTGATTATCTACCTTATATATGACCCTCATGATTTTATAAAAGTTTATAAGGTCACTATGGGTGGTGGGATGCAGATAAGTCTCTACTGAAGGAGGTGTAAGGGGCTCCTTCCATCTGCTATCCTGCAGGTCGCCTTTGGCCATTGGTGTAACACCTGCTGAGCCCCTGATCATTGCCACATGAAGCCATGGGAGCAGGTGGTGCATATCTCAAGTCCTGGTTATGGAAGCACTGACACAAGGCTGATTATCCCTGCAGAGTATTGTTGATGGCTGGGGTTACCTGTCTTGTCGAGATACTGTCTAGAAGAAGGCAATGGCAAATCACTTCTGTCAGAAAATTTGCCAAGAACAACCATGGTCATGACTGTGACTGCCTTGGATGTCATACAACATGGCACACGATGATGATAAGGTCACCACTTATCGTTTCCTTCACTCCAGGAAAAAGAGAGTCAGTCTATCCTGCCTCTCCTTGTAACTCAAGGCAACACTCTTGTGATGACACAAAAGTCTATAGATGCTGGAATCTGGAATAATAAGAAATGTCTTGGAAGAACTCAATGGTTCATGGAGCATCAATGGGCGGAAAGAAACTGTTGATGTTTTCTGTTAAAACCCTGCATCAGGACTGAGAATGGAGACGCGAGATGGCATAAAGAGAAGGGAAGTGTGAAGATAGAAAACAGCTACAGGAGGGAGACAGTCCAACCAGATAAATCCTTTCTCACCATACCTCTTCTCTTCCTCTTTATACTGGCCATTTTGCCTCCCCACACTCGTCCTGATGCAGGGGTTTGACCCAAAATATCAAAAACTTTTTCTTTTACCCCACAGATACTGCACAACCCACTGAGTTCCTCCAGTATATTATACCTTACTCAAAAGTTTTGTGAATCTTTTCTGAACTCTCTTTAACTTCTGTCCAGGAGCATAGTCACCAGAATTCCACATAATGTTCCCAGTGGTTCTAACTAACGTTTTATACAGCTCTAACATGACATCTCCAGCCTTGATCCAATGTTGAAGGCAAGCTTGCCATACACTATCTTCACCAACATGTCTATCCATGTCCTAATTTTCACAAAACTCTCTGTTCAACAACAAACCCAGTGTCTGCTGTTTATAATAGTTTATTTCCTATCTTGTCTCAACATCCCAAAATCCATTGCTCACCGCTTGTCCAAGTAAAATTCCATCTGCCTTTCCCTTCCTCAACATGCACAGGTGATCTCCTGTTGTAACCTTTTCCTACCTTTTTCCACTATCCACAATACGACCGATTTTGATGTTATGTGTAAGTTTACTAATCCTGGATATTCTACTGGATACTGTGGAAGAAATTTACGCTTGGGTTCGCATCATCAGGATGCAAGAGAGATTCTGACTGGGAATGGCCCATCCCTCAACACAAAATCCGCAGAACCCCAGCTGCTAAGAATCTATGGGTCATATCTGGGAAGTGCTGAGATATGCTCATACTGAGCAAATTGGGCATTGCTCAGGTTTCATTTATACTGTGGCATGACAGCACAAGTGCTTTAGGAAACAAATACCTCCATATTACCCTAAGTATCCTAACCAAGATGTCTTGAAACCCAAGAGCACAAAAGAGGAATGGAAGTCCTCCTCTTGTCCACAGAAGGCAACAGAGGATAAATTCGTTCTCAACAAATCTGATACAAGGGACTTTTCCCATCAGGTCAAATTATTTGTGAACAAGATTAACTTTAATTGCTAATAAGAATAGCACTGCAATGGCAGCTATTGAAAGTGATTAACAGTTTCTTGCAATAAAAAACAAAACCTGTTAGAAATAATCATCAGAGTGGTGTGAGAAACAGAGTCAATGTTTCAGGTGAATATTCATTCTTTCTTCAAAGATACAGCCTTACTTGTTAAGTATTTCAAGCAATTTTCATTTTCAGTGCAAAGATCCACATCTGGCATTTCTTTTAAATCAAGTTAGAAACTTACCCAGATCTACAAAAATATTAGCAGCTTGGTTGCTTTCAATAACATCTTACTCTCACCGACATCTCCAGCCATATACACAACTAACTGATAAAATGCATGTTATGCCCAGTTCTTCAAGACTGAGAAACTCGCAATTATTGTATCAAATTTACAATAGGCTTTTAATGAAAATCGGTTCCTCATTAGGAGAACCAGCAGCATTTCGTCTAAGAGTAAAAAAACTCATCTTATCAAAGTAAAATGTCAATGTGCAACAGGCCAATTAGCTTCTCACAGAAGTAGAGTGGCAGAGATTTCACTCTTGTGTCAGAAGTAAAGATGCATCATTTCAATGAAAGTGTTAACCCACCTCTGAAAGAAAAAAAATCAGTGTTTGTATTCATAGGGAACCTCATGATATTTCAAGATGAAGACATTCTTAAAATCTTCCTTGCTCAATTACAGTGTCAGCTGTGCCTCAGTCAGCTTCCTTTTCACCTATGAATCAGAAAGCTACAAATGCAAATTCTCAGTAACTGGGTACTTTCAAGTACCCAGAAACATTGGGATTCTGAGGATAGCATGGATGAGAGTTTTAGTGAGGTGGTCATGCCTCAAGTGTAGGCTACAGTGACCACCAGAAATAAGGGTGTGTACAGGGCTCCCCTGTAGCCATTCCCCTCACTAGCAGATATACCCCCTTGGATACAGTTGAGGGAATTATCTTTTAGAGGCCGGCACCAGTAACTGGGTCAGCGGCACCATGCCCAGCTCTGAGAAAGGAAGGGTAAAGTCAGGCAGAGTGATCGTGATCGTGATCGTGGACTTGGTTGTAAGGGACACTGATAGACATTTCTGCAGCCAAAATTGAGATTCCAGGATGATGTGTGCCTCTTTGATGCTAGGGTCAAGGATTCACAAGAATATTTTGAAAGGAAAGGGTTAGCTCCAGATGTTGTGGCCCATGTAGATACTAATGCCACTTTCAGGAGCAGGGATGAGGTTCTGTAAAGTGGAGGAGCCAAGTAGAAAGTTAAAAAACTGTACTTAGTGTTTTCTCTGGATCCTACCTGTGCCTGTGCAGGTGGGACTTGTACAAACAAGACTATTTGCAGCCGAACTGGAAGAGAACAATTATCATTGCTGGGAGGTTTGTTGGTGTTACTCAGGGAATTTTGAATGCCAAAAGGTTGGGGACCACGGCTGCAGAGCAAAGATGTAAGGTCGAGGGCAAAAGCGATGATACAATCGACTGAAAGGAAGGACAGGACAGGATAGGCTAATAAACACTGTGGGGTCTAATGTGTTTATTTCAGGACTTAGTATTATGGTAAGGAGGATGAACTTAAAATCTTTCACTGATAAGGTGCTAAAGTACATGTATGGAATACAGACTTAAATTGGCAGAGACGTTGAGTATAACAGAAAGGAAATTATGCTGCAGCTATATAAAACTTCAGGCAGACCACACTTGGAACTTGGTGTGCAGTTTTATTTGCCCCGTTATAGGAAGAATGTGGATACTGTGGACAGTGTGCAGAAGAGGTTTACCAAGACATTGCCTGGATTAGAGGCTATGAGCTATAAGGAAAGGCTGGACAACTTAAGTTGTTCTCCCTAGAACATTGGAGGCTGAGGGGAGACCTGATTCAGTTTATTGTCATTTGGAAACCACAAATGCAATGCAGTTAAAAAATGAGACAATGTCTTATAGAGTTCTTATAAAATTATGTGAGACATTCTAAACTTTACCCCACTGTAGAAGTGTCAAACATCAAAGGACATTTTAGAAAAAGCACTTTAGGATGTTTATTGCATACATTTCTCTGACATTAAATTGAATTTTTGAATATGTTTGTTAAGGTTGGACAGGAGGAGGAATATAAAGTGGTATCAAGGGCAGTTTTTCAATGTAGAGAGTGGCAGGTGCATGGAATGGGTTAAAAGGGGTTCTGGTAGAAAAAGGGAGTTTGATGGACTTTAAGAGGCTTTTACAAAGAACATGAAAATGAAGTGGGTGGAGGAGTATGGATGAATCACAGGAGAGGGACGTTTGTCCTTTATTATCATGTTTATTTTTTTTATTTCTATGTTTGCACTTTATCCCACTGTAAAGCACTTTGAATTACATTGTCTGTATGAAACGTGCTCTGTAAGTAAGTTATTAATTAATATAAACTGGCTTTAAGAGCATTACAACATTCTAGGCTAATTGGCTTTAAGATTGATGCAACATTCTGGGCTGACTGGTCTATCTATTGCTGTAGTGTTCTATGTTTCTTTGTATGTTTTCATTTCTCCGGAGACATGAGTCGGCACCAGGATGGAACTTTAGTGCAATGCAAAGGGACTGTGTGATGTTCAACCAGCTCTCTCCGGTGGATGTAAAAAAAACGTTCCTACATTATATTGAAGAGTAGTCTTGGCCAATATTTCTCCTTCACACACCATCACATGATAATTTATGGGAACTTGCTATATGCAAATTGACTGGCACCTTTCCTGTATTATCACAGTGATTTCACAACATCATTGATTCTATCCCAGTTTGGAACATCCCGTAGAAGGTCCCACACAAAGATTTAAGGATTAGCTCTACTTGTCACATGTATATTGAAACATACAGAGAAATATGTCATTTGTGTCAAATCAGTGAGGATTGTACAAGTGTTGCCATGCTTCTGGTACCAACATAGAATACCCACAACTCACTAACCCTAACCAGACCCGCAACTCACCGACCCTAACCAACCCACAACTCACCGACCTTAACCAGACCCACAACTCACCGACCTTAACCAGACCCACAACTCACCGACCCTAACCAGACGTCTTTAGCATGTGGGAAGAAACCCGAACATCTTAAGGAAACCCATATGGCCACAAGGAGAACATACGAACTCTTTTCAGGTAGCAGGAGGAATCGAACCCCAATTGATGATCACTGGCACGGTAAAGAGACACTGTACCGCAATGCTACTGTACCACAGTAATTATTGCAAATCCCTCTTTTATGATGAAATGTAGTGAGTTTGTTCATCTGATTAACATGTCAAATGCTAGAAAGCAACAAGGTCCAAATCAGCAAATGAGATGAATGACCAGACTTGGTTAAAAGGGATTTAATGACCAGGAAGGTGAGAATCCCAATCCCAATCTTCATCAAGTCAATCTGTGGGATATTTGCTATGCAAACATTTGTATCAGACCTCAATTCAACATCTAATCAAAAATCTAGCAGCTTTGTCACCATAAAACTCTGTCATTTGGGCTTATTTTATACTCCAAGCTGAGCAGACATGATTTGGTATGCATCTATTCTCTGAAAAAAATCTAGATGATATATTTTCTTCATTTTTCTTTCAGCTGCTGACTGACTGGGTCTTAGTTTTGTGCTTTTACTACTTGCATTTTAACTTTTAAAGTTTGTAGTTTTTTTTAATCCATGTATTGACATTTACTACAAATATAAAATATCTTGGGGGCTAAATCTGATACCCCTGAAAGATGAAATCTGGAAATTAGATTGCACAAAATAACTCTCAACCAGTGGAAAGCCTGAGATACATACTACTTATACCAACCGCAACAAACAGTCATCACCAGCCATCTCAGTAGCTGATTCCCCAACAGAGAACCAACTTTGTCAAAATCAAAGTCAAAGTCACTGTAAAATTTATGATCAAAGTATATGTTACCATATACTACCTTGAGATTCACATCCTTGGAAGCATTTACAGGAAAATAATGAAATATAAAATAATTTATGAAAAACAATACATAAACAAAGACTGACAAATAACCTATGTGCAAAAGAAGACAAAATGTGCAAGTGACAAGAAAAAAAATGAGACCATGAGTTGTGGAGTCTTTGAAAGTACGTCTACAATCTGTGGAATCAGTTCAGTGTTGAGGTGAGTGAGGTTATTCACACAGCACACACAAATGCTGCAGGAACTCAGCAGGCCAGGCAGCATCTATGGGAAAGAGTAAACAGTTGATGTTTTGGGCTAAGACCCTTCAGTAGGGGTGCTGATAAAGGGTGTCAGCCCAAAACATCGACAATTTACTCTTTTTCACAGATGCTGCTTGACTTGCTGAGTTCATCCAGCATTTTGTGTGTGTTGCCTTGGATTATCCAGCATCTGTAGATTTTCTTGTGTTCAAAGTTGTCCACAAGTCTGATGGTTGTAGGGTAATAACTGTTCCTGAACCTGGTTGCTAAGAATACTTAAAGCTGCCTGCACTGCATGATGCAATCACTATGGAGGGAGAAAGCTGAGCCAATATCACTTAAGGCTGATACATGGCAAAACTTGCCAGTTCTGGTGAAGAGAACAGTCTGTAGCTGTACAATTTGATGTCAAGTCTGGAAGGCTGCAATACGCCCTGAGTGAAGATGAGGTGCTGTTCCTCAAGCTTACATTGAGACTTATTCGTGCAGATGGACACAGTCAGAAAGGTCAGAGTGCCATTGCATTCTGCTCCAAATCTGACCATTCCCACTTCATCCCCGTGCTTCAGAACTCACCGTTCATTGCTAGCAAAGACAATGTGAGCCAAAGGGGCTGTTTCTGGGCTGTTCTGTTCTATTCTCCTAATTTCTGCTTTAAATCATCCATTTGACTTCAGCTTCTCTCTTAGTGCATGTTCTACATCTCTGCTCTTCACATATTTTCATGTCCCTTTCTCTGTATGCTCACTGTAACTGTCTTTATCTGAAAGATTTTGTTCCATTCACTTTTCTCATTGTCACATTATAATACCATTGATCAAATAGAACAGTAACAATATGGCTCCTGATGATGCAAGAGTTGGTCGATGGCTCATACCAAGGGGCACAATCTTAAAATGATTAGAGGAAAGTATGGAGGGATGTTAGAGGTTTTTTCCCTACACAGAGAGTAATGAGTGCATGGATACCCTTCCAGGTGTAGTGGTAGAACCAGATACATTAAGGGCAGTTAATTAACTCCTAGATAGGCAAATGAATGATAGAAAAATGGAAAGCTATGTTGGAGAGAAGGTTTAGCTTGATTTTAGAGTTAGGTTTAAAGGTTAGGGGCCAAAGGCCCTGTTCAGTGCTGTAGTGTTCTACGTTCTAGGATGTTACTTGGAAAAGTTTTAGGTGCTGATTTACCTCATTTTTGAGTATCTCAAAAGGTTAAGGGAATAATGACAAATATTTTACACCAGGTATGGCAACTGTGATATTTTCTTCAAGGAATCTTCTGTAGACGGTGTGAAGGAATGACTGTGGCTAATCCTCAGAAGTGAATCTGCATGAACCTGAAAAATTTCCACTGACTGATGCTCTCCTTATGTTAGCTATCAACTGAATCATACATCTGAGAATTTTTCTTTCCCATCAGACTCAGGCAGCACGCACATTTGCAAAAAAGCTATAAGTAAAACAAAGCCATTTTGGTGATATTAAATTCTTTGGTATAAGAAACTGCAACAATAGCAATAACTCTCTGAAACAGAATCAGACTATCAGCATCAAGTTTATTCCACCATTCAATCATACCTTTGCTCCAAATCCACTGACAATCTAACTCAACAAAACCATAGCAAAATCAGTCATCCAAAATTCAATTGGTCTAGTACCCATAAGCCTTTTACAGGAGGGAACTCAATATTCACTTTTTTGTGAAAAATACTGCATGATTAGATTCATAAATGGCCTGTTGCCAATTGCAAAATTACATTCTTTTATTTTGGGTCTTCCAAACAGAGGAAAATACTTCCCTATAGCTACATTTTAAATACCACAAATGATTCATTCTTTGATCTTCTCTACTCAATGAAACAAAGGCCAAGTTTGCCTGTTTTCATCATGACTCAATTTACCATTATCATTCCACTGAATCTGCATGGAGTACCGCCCAAGGCTTTCGCTTGATCCAGTGCCCAAAAGAGAATAACTTCATATGTGGGAAAAATAGACATGTAATACATGAGCAGTTTTGGGCACCAGTATTGGAGAGAATCCAGTGGAGGTTCACGTGAATGATCCTGGACACAAAAGGGTTAACGTATGAGGGGTGTTTGATGGTTCTGGGCCTGTACTTGATGGAGTTTAGAAGGACTGGGGGTGGGGGAGAAATCTCACTGAAACCTATTGAATATTGATAGAGTGGACCTGGAGAGGATGTTTCCAATAGTGGGGGAGCCTAGGACCAGAAGATACAGCCTCAGAATAGACAGATGTTCATTTAGAACCAATACAAGGAGGAATTTCTTGAGCCAGAAATGTTTCTTCAAACCAGGGTGTAAAGCACAGTAGTACACATAACACACAATAACTTATGAAGGATAAAAATCTACAGATGAATCACACATAAATAACAAACTAAAGCACATTTATATTAAATATTATAAGGTGCAGAACAGATTAACCAGTGACTCTTCAAAAACGATGCAGCCGGGAGTTCAGAAACCTAATGGCCTGGGGGAAGAAACTTTTTCTCATCCTGACCGTTCTTGTTTTTATGCATCGTAGTCTCCTTCCTGATGGTAGAAAATCAAAGAAGATGCTGGATGAATGGGTGGGATCCTTATTAATACTAAGGGCCCTGTATATGCTGCACTCCTGATGAATGGATGGTAGGGAGGCCCCTATGATCTTCGCAGCTGTTCTCACAGTGCTTTGTCAGGACTTATGGCCTGATGTTCAACTGCTCCTACACATGATAGAGATTCAACTTGTCAGGAAGCTCTCAATGTTGCTCATGTAAAATGTAGTTAAGATGGATGGTGGGAGTCTTGCTTGCCTCAATCTTCTTAGGAAGTGGAGGCCCTGCTGTGCCTTCTTGTTCAGGGAGGTGATATTATGGGACCAGGTGAGGTCATCCATGATGTGAACTCCCAGGAACTTGGTGAGCTTAACTGTCTCTACGGAGGAGCCATGTATTCACAGAGGGATGGGTCGACTGCACCTCCCTGAAGTCCACAATGATTTCCTTTGTCTTCTCCACATTCAGGCTTAGGTTGTTCTTCTCACACCAACCCACTAGCCACTCCACTTCCTCTCTATACACTGTTTCAGCACCTTCTTGATAAGGCCAACCACTGCTGTGTCACCTGCAAACTTGAAGACACAGTCTGAACTGGATTCGGAGATAGAGTCAGTGTCAGCAGTGTGAACAGCGTAATGGGACTAGAGACGTTGCTGCCACACGGACTGACTGAGGCCTGCTGTTAAGAAGACAAGTACGCAGTTGCAGAGGGAGGTGTTGAGACCCAGCGAGGGCAGTTTCCCCACCAGTTTCTTGGGTACGATGGTGTTGAATGTCGAACTGAAATCTATAAACAGCAGTCTGGCATATGAGAGCCCATTTTCCAGCTAGGACAGGATAGAATGGAGGGCAAGCTGTCAGTGAACAAGCTATTAGGGAAACTCAGCACATCATGCAGCATCTGTGGAGGCAAAAGCATCTTGTCCCTTTGCCTCCATAGATATTATATGATCTGCTGAGTTTCCCTAACAGCTTGTTTATAGATGGAGACACGGTACAGATTAGAGTTACGGAGCACTACGGAACAGAAATGCCCCTTGGCTCATTCAATTCATGCCGAACTGTCATTCTGCCTTGTCCTATTGACCTGCGCATGGACCATGATTGAACAGGCTGGAAGGGCTAAATGGTCTTTCCTTCCTATCTAATCCTAATAATGATTGAATGTATCTTCAAAAATCACAAGTAACTCAGTCGTTGTTGAATGGAAACTCCAGGGTTGAGCACCTTGTCATTCCCTGAAGCACCATCTGTACGTGTCCTTTGCTGCTGAGACGGCAAATACCAGAAGAGAAGTGTGGACAAGGAGGTGGGTTTTCAGGTGCATCTTTATGCAGAAAGAGTAGAAAGGAAGAATTTGGGGAGTTAATGCTAGAGTTTTGGGCCCAGGCGGTTGGAGGCACAGCTGCCGAAGAAGGAACCGTAAATATTGAGTTGTGCATGAAGTTAGAGTCAGGGCAAAGCAAAAACCTCAGTCTTGTTGTTGGGGTAGCGGAAATCAGAAATTGAGTGGAAGTGGAATGTGAGGATTGGAATTTCACTGTACAATCCTAGAAATCACAGAGTGTACCTGAACAGAAATAATATGCTGAGTCATCAGTGGCCCACTGCATCCAACAGCAGCTGCGACTGCTGTTAAATGAGAGTATAAAATTGCTATTTTTCTTGTAATTTAACTGTCCCCCTTGCTTGTTTGTATTTTTATATCATCACTTATATATGTAATTTAAAGTGCATTTTCTAGTAGTGTAGTTGATTCTGTACTTTTCTGGAAGTTTCTCTGCAGCCTGTGTCACACTATTGAACCTATTTCATAGGGTACCTTTTATCAGTGGAATGAGCTTGTTTTTAGTGTAAGATAACCATAAATTCATTTTTACCTTATTCTCCTCTTTCACTTTTTCTCTCTCCCTTACAGTAGTGAGTTAGTTACCATTAATTTTTATTGTTATGAACACCTAATAAAATGGCCATAATTACAAAATTTACACCTCATTTTTGACTTCTGATTGTGGTTTGTGATCGTGGTCGGATCATACACAACCAAGACCTTGGTTGCAACAGCACATGTTCTTGTACATAAAAATTTGTCCCTCTCCAGGATACTGGTTTTTAAGAGGCTATAAAACAGACACATAAATATGCGGGGAATAGAGGGGAACAGATCATGTACAGGTTGTATAATACTGGAGCAATACAATCAATAAATGCTGTATGAACTCAGCTGGTCAAGCAGAATAGATGGAAACTAATAAACAGTTGATGTTTCATGCTGAAACCCTGTAACAGGACTGAAAAGGAAGGGGGAAGAAGCCAGAATAAGAAGGTGGGGAGGAGGCAGAATGAGTACAAATTAGAAGGTGATTGGTGAAGCAATGTGCGTGGGGGATGAAGATGATAAAAAAAAGCTGGGAGGTGATATGTGAGAAGAGTAAAGCACTGGAGAAAAAGGGAACCTGATAGGAGAGGAGAAGATACCGGGGTAGAAAGAGAAAGAGGAGGGGAACCAGGGGGTGTAGATAGGTAGGTGAGAAGAAGAGATAAGAAGGAAAGGAGAGGGTGAAAAATTACTGAAAGTTGGAGAATAGATATTCATGCCATCAGGTTGAAGGCTACCCAGATGAAATATAAGGTGTCTCCACCTGAGAGTGGATTCATCATGGCGCTATAGGAGGCCTTGGGCTGACATACTGGAATGGGAATGGCGATTGGAATTATGTAAAGAATTGGTATAATTCTGCGTCATGTTGAAAGGCCCTGCTCCTGTGCTAACCTGTTCTATTTTCCTCCTACCCCAAAACGAGAGGTAGGAGACCAGCATCGATGCAATCAGTGGCTAGCGGTGGGGCCCTGCGCCCAACCCTAGATGGAGTAAAGGGAGAAAGTGTCATTGCTTTGTGCATGTGACTAGTGCAGGAGGAATGGTATTAGCACTTTTGTGGTGATTGTAAGAGAGTGAAAGATACTGTACATTCTGAACAAGAGTTTGGAGATTGGGAAATAATGGAAGAGTAGAAGATTGGGCCAGATAAATGAATCAGGACTGGCAGAGCTGGGGGGAAGAATGGAATTGAATAGAATCTTGAATTGTGCAGAGATGATCCTACTAATTATCACCAATACCCCTATTTTAATGGTTGATGTACGCTAAAGTTTACAGCATGAACAAGCTCTCTAACCATCATCACGATAATTCACCTTGTTTTAAGCACCTTATATGTGCTGGATAGAACAAAGATATCTACATCACATTACAGGCCCTTCGGCCCACAGAGTTGTGCTGACCATGTAACCTACTCCAGAAACTGCCTAGAATTTCCCTACCGCATAGCCCTCTATTTTTCCAAATTCCATGTGCCTATCTAAGAGTCTTTTAAAAGACCCTATTTTATCTGCTTCCACCACCTTCACTGGCAGTGCATTCTGTACACCCACTACTCACTGTGTGAAAAACTTACTTCTGACATCCCCCTGGTACCTACTTCCAAGCACCTTTAAACTATAACCCCTTAGGTTAGCCATTTCATTCCTGGGAAAAAGCCTCTGGCTAGCCACACAATCAATGCCTGTCATCATCTAAACATCTCTATCAGGTCACTTCTCATCCTCGGTCACTCCAAGGAGAAAAGGCCAAATTCACTCAACCTATTATCATATGGCATGCTCTCTGATCCAGACAACATCCTTGTAGATCTCCTCTGCACTCCCTCTATAGTATCCACATCCTTCCTGTAGTGAGGTGACCAGAACTGAACTCAGTGCTCCAGATGGGGTCTAACTAAGGTTTGAAACAACTCTAACATTATCTCATGGCTCTGGAACTCAATCCTACAGCTGATGAATGCCAGCACACCATTTGCCTTCTTAATAACACTGTCAACCTGCGGAGCAGCTTTGAATGTCCTGTGGATATGGACCCCAAGATCTTGCTGATCCTCCACGCTGCCAAGAGTTTTCCCATTATTATATTCAGTCTTCAAATTTGATTGACCAAAATGAACCTCTTCATACTGGGTTGAACTCCATATGCCACTTCTCAGCCCAGTTCTACACTCTATCAATGTCATGCTGTAGCCTCTGACAACTCTGCAGACTATCCACAACACCTCCAATTTCTGTGTCATCAGCAAATTTGCTAACCCACCCTTCTACCTCCTCATCCAGGTCATTTATAGATTTAAAAAAATCACAAAGAAGAGGGGTTTCAGAACAGATCCCTGTGGAACACCACTGGTCACTGACCCCTATGCAGAATACGAACCATCCACAACCACACTTTGCCTTCTGTGGGCAAGCCAATTCTGGATCCACAAAGCAAGGACTCCTTGGATCCCATGCTTCATTACTTTCTGAATGAACCTTGCATGGGGAACCTTATCAAACGCCTTACTGAAATCCATATGCACTACATCCACTACACTGCCTTCATCAATGTGTTTTGTTACATCCTCAAAGAATTCAATCAGGTTCATGAGACATGACCTGCCTTTGACAAAGCCATGCTGACCATCCGTAAACAGATTATATCTCTCCAAATTCTCATAGATCCTTTCTCTCAGGATCATCTCCAACAACTTGCCCACTACTTAAGTAAGACTCATTCATCTATAATTTCCTGGGTTATCTCTACTCCTTTTCTTGAACAAGTGAACAACACTTGCAACCTTCCAATCCTCTGGTACTTCTCCCATCCCTATCGATAATGCAAAGATCATCACCAGATGCTCAGCAGTCTCCTCCCTCACTTTGCATAGTAGCCTGGAGTATATCTCATCCGGTCCCGGCAACTTATCAAATACTTTTCAAAAGCTCCAGAACATCCTCTTTCTTAATGTTTATACACGCAAGCATTTCAGTCCAGTGTAAGTCATCCTCACAATTGCTAAGGTCCTTTTCACTGGCGAATACAGAAGCAAAGTATTCATTATATACCTCAGCTACCTCCTCCGGCATCCTGACGTTTCCACTCTCGCTCCTGATTGGTCCTATTCTCACACGGCTTATCCTCTTACTCTTCACATACATGTAGAATGCCTTGACATTTTCCTTAATCCTGCTCACCAAGGCCTTCTCCTGGCCTTTTAGTTCTCCTAATTTCATTCTTGAGCTCCTTCTTGGCACCCTTGTAATTTTTCTAGAGCTCTAGCAGTATCTAATTTCTTGGACCTTCCGTAAGCTTTTATTTTCTTCTTAACTAGATTTTCTACATCCTTTGTACATCATGGTTCTTTTACCCTACCATCTTTTCTGTGCCTCAGTGGAACATACCTATGCAGAATGCCATGCAAATATTCCCTGAACGTTTGCCATATTTCTGCCATGCATTTCCCTGAGAACATCTGCTCCCATATTGTGTTCCTTCTACCCCAATTAAATGTTTTTCCAAATTGTTTGCTCCTCTCTCTCTTCAGCACTATAGTAAAAAAGATAGAGTTGTGATCACTACCTCAAAAATGCTATGACACCTGACCAGGTTCATTTCCCAATACCACATCAAGTTCAGTCTCTCCTCTAGCTGGCTTACTGCATATTGCATCAGGAAATCTTCCTGAACACACGTAAAAAATTCCACCACATCTAAGCTCCTTGATCTAAGGAGATGCCAGTCAATATTAGGGAAGTTTAAATCACCCATTACATCAACCCTACTGTTATTGCATTGTTCCAGAACCTGCCTCCCTATCTGCTCCTCAATGTCTCTGTTACTATTGGGGGGGGTCTATAAAAACACCCAGTAAAGTTATTACCCATTCTTGTTTCTGAGTTCCACCCATAATGACTCAGAAGACAATCCCCTCCATGACTTCCTCCTTTTCTGCAACTGTGATACGACCCCTTATTAGCACTGCCACACTGATGCACCATCAATACCTCACTCTGAGATGTAAGGCGAGATATCGGCTTTTATTGACTGGAAGAAGGAACAAGCAGTGAGTGACCACCATACTACATCCTGGAGACAGAGAGGCCGGGCTCAGGCCTTGATCGCCTTTATACAGGGGTCTGTGGGAGGAGCCACAGGAGCAGTCAGTAGGGGGCATGTCCAGACAGGCACACGTAGTTCACCACATTCACCCCCCCTTTGTTTTAAAAGAGTCCCCATGTGGCGAAGTTTCTTACAGGTTAAGTCTATCAGGTGGTCGAATCAGATGCCGGCGAGATTGTGCAATCACAGCCGGTGCTACGTAGATCGCAGCGACAGATTCGACCACCTGATAGACTTAACCTGTAAGAAACTTCGCCACATGGGGACTCTTTTAAAACAAAGGGGGGGGGGGTGAATGTGGTGGGAAAAGGGAGTTCTAACAGGGGGCGCATACGGTCGGGATCAGGGCCAATGACCCCGTTTTCCACGACATACCCAAGGATAGTGAGGCGGGTGGTTCTGAACACTCACTTGTCCCTGTTATAAGTAAGGTTCAGAGCTTTGGCCACTTGGAAATTGTTGGAGGTTGGCATTGTGATCCGGCCAGTCGCGACCACAGATGGTGATGTTATCCAGATAGGGAAATGTGGCCTTCAGTTGGTACTGGTCCACTATCCAGTCCACTTCCCTCTGGAAGACAGAGACACCATTCGTGACACCAAAGGGGACGCGCAGGAAGTGATAGAGCCTGCCGCCCGCCTCAAAGGCGGTGTAGGGGCGGTCCTCTGGGCAGATGGGGAGCTGGTGATAAGCGGATTTCATATCTATTGTCGAGTACACCTTGTACTGAGCTATCTGGTTGACCATATCCGTGATGCGGGGTAGGGGGTACGCGTCAAGCTGCGTGAACCTATTGATGGTTTGACTATAGTCCACGACCATCCTATCTTTCTGCCCAGTCCGAACAACAACCACCTGGGCCCTCCAAGGACTCGTGCTTGGCTCAATGATCCCCTCCCTGAGCAGCCGCTGCACCTCTGACTGAATGAAGGCCCTGTCCCCCGCGCTGTACCTCCTGCTTTTGGTTGCCACAGGTTTACAGTCATGGGGGGGGGGGGGATACTCACTCTGAGACGTAAGGCAAGATATCGGCTTTTATTGACTGGAAGAAGGAACATGCAGTGAGTGACCACCATACTGCATCCTGGAGACTGAGAGGCCGGGCTCAGGCCTTGATCGCCTTTATACAGGGGTCTGTGGGAGGAGCCACAGGAGCAGTCATCAGGGGGTGTGTCCAGACAGGCACACGTAGTTCACCACATACAGCCCCACCTCTTTTGCCTCTCTCCCTGTCCTTTTTGAAACATCTAAAGCCTGGCACAATCAGCAGCCATTCCTGCCGTTGAGACATCCAAGTCTCTATGATCAAACTGTATGTTTTGTGTGTGACCATATACAGTATATTCAGTTTCGTACCTCGGCCTCAGAGGAACGATGTTTCATTTAGCTGCAATTGTGTATGGTCAAATGACAGTGAACTTGAAATGTAAGAAAGAAACTAATGCTCTAGAAAAATAGTTGTTTCCCTGTAAAACTTGGCATCAGAGAAGGGAGCTGTGGCTTGTGGGATGTGTTCTTCATTCAGATTGATGGAACAAGGCTTCACCACTTCACTGTGTCAGGAGCTTTATACAAAATGTCTGTTTTCATTGTCTCACTTAACATTGCAGCTTTAACGCATTAAATGTGTAGCAAGGAATGACTGAAAAATATCAGTAAATAGACTTATCTGTCCTCTGCAGCATTTAGGATTCTACAGCTGGTCCATAAAAGGTGATTTCTCTTCTACAAGATAATAATCCTTCATAAAATCTCTGCTGGCTTTCATATATCACCCTGCAATACAGCACAAACAAGGCTCTTCTCCAGGCAATGCATGTTAACTCTCATTATCATTGGCTCTCTTTTATCCCATTCAGTCTGACAGCAAAATCTCACCTTTCAGGTCAACATTTAGTCCCAGGTGCCCAACGTTGGCTTTACCAACTAGTCCTGGTCACACCCCTCCTGGGGTGGAACGGCAGTGTAGTAGTTAGAGCATTGCTTTATTGTGCTAATGATCAGCGATAGGGGTTCAATTCCCACCGCTGTCCATAAGGAGTTTGTAAGTCCTCTAGGTGATCCAAAAGCATACCTGCTTGGGTTAATGAGTTGCGGACATGCTATGCTGGTACCAGAGCGTGGTATGTCCGGGGGCTGCTCAGCTCATTCCTTATTGATTTAATTTGATATAAATGACATCTTTCATTATATGTTTCAATGTATGTGACAAATAAAGCTAACCTTTATCTCTTGTTAATTTTCCTTCCCACAGAAAGTGCTTCCATAAACAGAGTCATAAAGTTACAGAGGAATAGAGCATGGAAACAGGACCTTCAGTCTAACTTGTTGATGCCAACCAGGACACCCCCTTAAGCTACTATCATCTGCCCACATTTAGCCCCTGTGTCTCCAGTTTTTCCATTTGTCCAATAATTAATCTATTCCCATTTGAAAGTTATCAATCAGTTCCTCTGCCCTTATATCATCATGGTCTTAATCACAACCTCTGGCTGCAAGAAATAAAAAAAATCTTATTTACATTCTGACTTTTTCGCAATTCACACAAAGTCACTGTTGAAAACAGTAACAACCTTAATTGGAGTGGCACCTCTAATGATGCAAATGTCTCTAGCTGATTGATCAGGGTCACTATAATATAAAAATTGCCAAAATCGGAACCACATATGCTCAGGTAAAAATATTTTATGTCAGGTCCTTGTGGAAGTTGGGAAAGTAGAGATCAGAGCAATTCAGGAAAAGAATTTCAGGGATTATGTTAAAAAAATCCAGTTATCAGTGGTCAAAATTCAAATATAAATCAATTAACTCAATCAAAGGTGACAACATGCTGACTCTTCTACTGCCATTGTGATGCCCTTTGAAGATTAGGGTTAATTACACAGTTAGACTAACACAAACTGCTGAACATTAACCTACATTCCAACCCATGGGGTATCTGACCCAAGAGTATTCAGAATCTGACACTGGTTTGCTGCTTGCTCAGTCTAAAAGTTCATAAAACTACTTAAATGAATAACTTACAGACAATTTACTCCAACAATTAAGCACTGCAGCAGAGTTATTCAGCTCAATAAACCCTAATTTTTGATGTATCTCTGCATCTTCTGCCGTGAAAAGCATTTGAATGCAAAGGTAATGGTGCCTCTCTGCAGTTATATGGAGTCCTAGTGAGGCTGCATCTGGACTAATGAGAATGAATCACAGAAAGGATTACTGAACAAATCTAGACTGCATATTTAGACCATAAAGCATAGGAGGAGGATAAGGCTATTTGGCCCATTGAGTCCGCTTTGCATTTCGATCGTGGCTGATTTACTTTCTTTTACAACCCAATTTTCCTGCTTTCTCACCATAACCTTTGATACCCTAACTAATTAAGTACACATTGACTTCCCTTAAAATATACATAATGACTTGGCCTCCACACCTGTCTGTGGCAATGAACCCAACAGAATTACCACCCACTGGCTAAAGAAATTTGTCTTTTTCCCTGTTTTAAAAGGACACCCTTCTATTTTGAGGCTGTGCCCTCTGGTCCTACACTCTCCTACTGTTTTAAACATCCTCTGCACATCCATTCCATCTTGGCCAGAGGTTCCCAACTTTGAGTCCATGGAGCCCTTGTTTTATTGGTCTATGTCATGAAAAAAATTGGGAACCCCTGATCAAGACCATTCAACATTCAATGGGCTTTAATGAGATCCCTTCTCATTCTTCAAAAATCCCAGTGAGCTGATTAGTGTAGATTGAGGATTAGTTCACAAACAAAAAAGGAAGTAGTACAAATAGATTATACTTAGGTTGGGAGTCAATCAATAGTGGGGTGAGGCAGGTTCAAGGTTAATCACAATCTTCAGTATTTCAATGACTTGGATGAAGGGGTCAATTGCAATATGACCAAGTTTTCGGATGAAACAAATTAGCTGTAAAGATGAAGTCCAGAGGCTTCTGGGAGACAGGTAAAATGAATGGACGAGGACTTGGCAAATGAAACATTCTATGGAAAAAGGCGTGAATGGCTTTGATAGAAAAAAGAACACAGATGTGCACAATATCATTGATATACTGAGATTAAAATCTGCTTGTACCTAGAGGGAACTAGGAGTCTTGATAAGGAATCAATGGAAGCTAATGTATAGGGCAGATGTGCTTTGGCCTTCAGTGCCCAGGTATTTGAATACAAGAGTGAAGATGTCTTACTGCAACGATGTAGATCCCTGGTGAAGATTGCACCTGGGCTATTATGTACAGAGTAACGTCAATTGTACTCTTTTCCAAGGATGTTCCTCCAGCATTCTGTGTGTGTTGCTTGGATTTCCAGCATCTGCAGATTTTCTTTTGTTTATTATGTACAGGTCTGGTTCCTCTAACTAAGGAAAGATATATCTGATTGAAGGGGAAACACAGCTTATGTTCACTGGGTTGATTCCCAGGATGGAAGGACTAGACAATGCTAAATGATTAAGCTGAGGCAGAACTCTTTGAAATTTAGAAGATTAAGAGCTGATCTGATTGAACTATACAAAATTAACAGAATGGACCCAGTTCTGAATTAGGTGCTCGTAATCTAGATGTTTAAAGAATGTAAAAAATAGGAGTAGTCCTTTGCCTCTTAGTGCTTGTTCCATCATTCAACAAGATCATGGCTGATTTTTATTTGACACCAGCATCCTGCACTAATCCCATATACCTTGACACTCTGAATATCTAAAACTCGGGGGTTAGAGTCTCAAAGGGCTGAGGTTAAACTCCTTCATCCAGAAGGCAACAAATCTTTGGAATTCTCTACCCGAGGGTGAGGAAGCTCAGATGCTGAGTGTGTTCGCCAAAGAGATGGACAGATTTTAAATCTCAAGGGAATAACGAGATGTGGGGTAGTGCAGGAGAGTGGTGCTGAGGGAAAGGATTACGCAATTTCTTATTGAGTGGAGGAGAAATGTAGGAGGAGGACTCACTGGCCTACAGTCACATCTATCTCTTATAGTCATCTGACATCTAAAATGACACAATACAGTCACAAACGTGTTCATGTTGAATTGTAAAGAACTGTATGTTGAAATATCTGGTCTATTATCCTTGCTGAATTAATGACACCATAATCACCTTATCATAGATGACCTGCCACAAGGACACAATCCCAAAATCTGGACACTTGAACAGACACCTTGATCTCTTGTACACCTTGATCTCCCAATCTGTCTCATTACAGACCTCACACTTTGTTTACTGGCACTGCACTTTCACTGTAAATGCAGCACCGTAGTCTGCATTGCCTTTTTTTTACTAACTCAATGTACTTATGTATGGCAAGATCTGCAAACCAAGTCTTCACTGTATTCCAGTACACATGACAATAACCCAATCCAATACTCGCAGGAACTGAGACCTGATTACTATACAATCGAATGAATGACTGACTGGAAGAATATTCATGGATTCCTCTTTAACGTTTCAAGATAGCAAAATTTAATCGGAGACACCATCACCAAACTGATATTTACAACCACAGGAAACAAAATGTGGACTTTTAAAAACTATTGCCAATAAATGTAAATAAATCTTACTGCATTTAATTCTATACAGTGAAAAATAAAATCAGGTGCTGGAAATCTAAATTAGTACTCAGTGGCTCAGGTTATATCTATGAGAAGAATTCTATATACAATATTTTGAAGACTGATATCTTGTCATTTTTCATTTTATCAGAACCTTGAATATTTATGAAGAGGCATGCTTCAGTTTGACCTAAAAATAATGGCTATTTTAAAGAAAATATAATGGTGAATTGATAACTCGACATTCTCCAGCACTACGATCCATTCCACTCTTACAGTTATTTGAAGATCTCAAGGCCAGTCTCTGTGGTGCTGTAATAAATTCATAAAAAGGGAAGGCTAACTACATGGAGGGCTGCTCCAAAACAGTCAGTCCAGACAGGATTCATCTTGCTTTGGGAAGAGTAAAGACTAGTTTCTTTTTTATTTGAGCGTTATATAAATGATTTTTGATGTTAAATTCAACGACATTCATTGTGCCATTTAGATCTATATAAATAGTCCATTCTGTGATGTCAGTTATTCTACCTCTGCTTCAAGGACAAAGACAATTGTTTTGCTTTATTTAAGAGAATAAAACATGTCATGATGGAGCCTTGCTGAGTGTTCATGAGATGGGAACCAGCATCAGGATGCAGCCTTGCATCATTCTAATTTCATTTCGCTCATTCTCTCCATGGTGACCACAGCCAGAAAGCTCACAGTGGCCCATAGATATGAGAGTAATAATGACTGCGCTGCAATAGCATTGTGACCATTTAGGTCCCATGATGTACATTCAACAGAATTAAAACAGAACAAAACTGACGCATACAACTGAGAGCCACAAGGGACTAATAATCTGTGCTGTAAATCTAGGAAGGATAATTATAAAAACATGCACTAATATATTGATAATAAAGAAACAACAAACTCTCATCACTTATCAGGATTTCCCAACGTGCATTCCAGCCCACGATATACTACAGCACATCAGCCACCATTGTACGATCCTACAGCAAGATCCCATAGAAACAATGCCATTTATGACCAGGTAACCTGTTTCAGTAATGTTGGTCGTAAGATAAATGTCGGCCATCACAAACAGGGAAAACACTCTTGAGATGGAGCCAGAAGATCAAAGTATTCTGTTTACATGGAAAGTTGCCCAGGTTCACCTGATAACAAAAAGCAGGACAAATCTACTCCAACTAGATCCATTCAATCAGTCTCCTCTCAATGAACAGCAAAGTGACAGAAAGTATAGCTGACAATGCTATCAAAAGCAACTAGTCACCAATAGCTATCAAATGGAACTTACTCACAAAAAGCGGCTTACTGATGCCCAATTTTGACTTAGCCAAGACCACTCTGCTTCAATCCTCATCACTACCTCTGCTAAATGTGGACCCAAGATCTAAATTCCACCGGTGAGGTGAGAATGATTGCCATCGCAGTAAAGGCAGCATCTGAATTTTCTAACGCGCGTCACACATTAACCCTTTCATTCCTAGAATCAATCTTGTGAACCTCCTCTGCACCCTTTTTACTGATGTCAGCATAATGGTCAATTCCATTTGCATCTCCTGAGTAAAGATTAAGTAGAGAAAACCTGCATATAGGAGAACTTGGGCAGCCTTCAGGCATTATCAACACGTACAAACAAGCTGGATGAACTCAGCAGGTCTGGCAGCATCTGTGGAAATGAGCAGTCAATGTTTCGGGCCGAGACCCTTCGTCAGGACTGAAGGAGGAGGGGGCAGGGGCCCTATAAAGAAGGTGGGGGGAGGATGGAAGGTGCCAGGTGAAAAACCAATCGGGGAAAGATCAAGGGGTGGGGGAGGGGAAGCAGAAAGGAGATAGGCAGGAGAGGTGAAGAAGGAATGTAAGGGGAAAGCACTATAGGTAATAGAAGAAGGCAGAATCATGAGAGAGGTGATAGGCAGCTAGAAGAGGAGGCAGAGTGAAGGTGGGATGGGGGAAGGGAGAGGGAGGGAATTACTGTAAGTTGGAGAATTCAATGTTCATACCAAGGGGCTGGAGACTACCCAGACGGTATATGAGGTGTTACTCCTCCAACCTGAGTTTGGCCTCATCATGGCAGTAGAGGAGGCCATGTATGGACATATCTGAATGGGAATGTGAAGCAGAGTTGAAGTGGGTGGCAACCAGGAGATTCTGTCTGTTGTGGCAAATGGAGCGTAGGTGCTCGACAAAGTGATCCCCCAATCTGCGTCGTGTCTTGCCAATGGAGAGGAGGCTGCATCGGGAACACAGGATGCAATAGATGACCCCAACAGAATCACAAGTGAAGTGTTGCCTCACCTGGAAGGACTGTTTGGGGCCCTGAATGGTGGTAAGAGAGAATGTGTAGGGACAGCTGTAGCACTTACGCTTGCAGGGATAAGTACCAGGTGGGAGATCTGTGGGGAGGGACGTGTGGACCAGGCAGTCGCAGAGGGAACAATCCCTGCGAAAAGCAGGGAGGGCCAGAGAGGGAAAGATGTCCTTAGTGGTGGGGTCCTGTTGAAGGTGGCAGAAATTGTGGAGGATAATATGTTGGATCCAGAGGCTGGTAGGGTGGTAGGTGAGGACAAGGGGAACACGGTCCCTGTTGTGGTGACGGGAGGATGGGGTGAGGCTGAAGTGTGGGAAATGGAGAAGTTGCAGGTGAGGGCATCATTAATGACGGCAGAAGGGAAACCACGATTCTTAAAGAAAGAGGACTGTTGAGATGTCCTGGAACGGAAAGCCTCGTCCTAGGTGCAGATGCGGCAGAGACGGAGGAACTGGGAATAGGGAATACATGGCCTCCTCAACTGCCATGATGAGGCCAAACTAGTTTGGAGGAACAACACCTCATATACTGTCTGGGTAGTCTCCAGCCCCTTGGTATGAACATCAAATTCTCCAACTTCTGGTAATTCCCTCCCTCTTCCTTCCCCCATCCCACCTTCACTCTGCCTCCTGTTCTAGCTGCCTATTACCTCTCTCATGATTCTGCCTTCTTCTACTACTCATAGTGCTTTCCCCTTACATTCCTTCCTCACCTCTCCTGCCTATCCCCTTCCTGCTTCCCCTCCCCCACCCCTTGATCTTTCCTCTGATCGGTTTTTCACCTGGCACCTTCCACCCTCCCACCTTCTCTATAGGGCCCCTGCCCCCTCCTTCTTCAGTCCTGACGAAGCCTGAAACGTTGACTGCTGATTTCCATGGATGCTGCTGAGTTTATCCAGCTTGTTTGTACATGTTGATTTGACCACAGCATTTGCAGTGTACTTTGTGTTTACTTCAGGCATTATGCTGTTAACAGGAAAGGAGAATTTGTCAAACACCAGACCCAGGTAATGACTAAATCAAATAATCAGCTATCTGATGGATTGGAAATCCCAGCGGTTCAGTACGTCTCTAAGGAATCTGCTTTACATACTCACTCTAAGCTCAGCAGGGCCCCATTCTCTGTGCTGCCTTTAAACTCACTGAGGCTCTTTTATCTGTGCTTTCAGTAAACTTACAGAGCTCCAGCTTTTTGCACTCACTTCCTTAGCCATTTGTGAGCTCACCAAGGCCCCACTTCCCATGCTCTCTCTAAATGTACCTCCCTTAAATTCACCTTGTGCACTGGAAAATTTAACAAAATACTGTACAATATCTTTCAAACAACAGTGAATTGAAAGTTTATAGAGATATTGATGCGAGTGATGTTTGATAGTCTGGAAAATCTAGCAGCACCAAATTCCAGAGGGTGCCAGATTACTGGACTTTTTCTATAGGTTAGGACTTTATTCCCTTGAGTGCAGGGGAATGACAGGAAATCTTCTAAAGGTATACAAAATTATGAGGCGTTCAGATAGGTTTTTCCCCTCAGGTTGGGTAAGGCTTTCATCGTAAACCTATGGGTGGGGTCAGAGGTTTAGGTTGAATGGTGAACTGTTTAGGGGGAATCTGAGAGGGAGCTGTTCCATTCAGAGGAGAGGGTGAATGTGCAATGAGCTGCCAGAAGTGATAGATAGAGGTTCAATTGTAACACTTAAGAGAGGTCCGGATAGGTACATCAATGAGAGGTATGAAAGGCTATGGTCCCAGCACATAGGTGCAATTACAAAGAGAGCATGGCAGTGCATCTAGTTCATTAGTTTGCAAAGATTAGGCATGATATCTATAACTTTGATGAACTTCTATACATATAGTGGAGAGTATATGGACTAGCTGCAACATAGCCAGGTATGGCAATACCAATGTCCATAAATGGAAAATCCTGCAAAAAACAAAGTAGAGGATACGGCCCAGTCCATCACGGGTAAAGCCCTCCCCACCATTGAGCACATCTACATGGTACGTTATTGCATGAAAGCAGCATCCATGATCAGGGACCCCATCACGCAGGTCATGCTCTCTTCTGAATGCTGTCATCAGGAAGAAGGTACAGCAGCCTCAGGGCTCACACCACCAGGTTCGAGAACAGTTATTACCCTTCAACCATCAGGCTCCTGAACCAGAGAGAATAACTTCACTCATCTTCACTCACCCCATCACTGAAGCTGCTCCCACAACCTATGGACTCACTTTCAAAGTTTCTTCATCTCATGTTCTTGATATTTATTGCTTATTTATTTATTATTACTTTTTTTTATTTGCACAGTTTGTTGTCTTTTGCACACTGGTTGTCCACCCTGTTCAAGTCAAGACAAGTTGCTTTTTATTGTCATTTTGACCATAAACTGCTGGTACAGTACACAGTAAAAACAAAACAACATTCCTCCAGGACCCTGGTGCTACATGAAACAATACAAAACCTCACTAGACTATGTGAGACAGCTCAAGTCTACACTAGACTATGTAAAACAACATAAAAACTGCACTAGACTACAGACCTGAACAGGAGTACATAAAGTGCACAAAACAGTGCAGGGCAGTGTGATAGTTAATAAACAAGACAACAGGCACAGTAGAGGACAAATTCCAATATAATAACAATAATAATAATAAAAAATGATGTGTACATGTCAGTCTAGACTCTGGATATTGAGGAGTCTGATGGCTTGGGGGAAGAAACTTGCACGGTCTAGTTGTGAGAGCCAGAGTGCTTCGGTACCTTTTACCAGATGGCTGGGGGGAAAAGAGTTTGCATAAGGGGTGTGTGGGGTCCTTCACAATGCCGCTAGCTTTGCGAGTACAGTGTGTGGTGTAAATGTCTGTAATGGCAGGAAAAGAGACCCCGATGATCTTCTCAGCTGACCTCACAATCCGCTGCAGAGTCTTGCGATCTGAGACAGTGCAATTCCCGAACCAGGCAGTGATGCAGCTGCTCAGGATGCTCTCAGTACAACCTCTGTAGAAGTGGTGAGGATAGGGGGTGGGAGATGGACCTTTCTCAGCCTTTGCAGAAAGTAGAGATGGTGCTGGGCTTTCTTTGCTATGGAGCTGGTGTTGAGGGACCAGGTGAGATTCTCCGCCAGGTGAACACCAGAAATTTGGTGCTCTTAACGATCTCAATGGAAGAGCCATCAATGTTCAGCAGAGAGAGGTCACTCCGTGCTCTCCTGAAGTCAACAAGCATCTCTTTGGTTTTGTTCACATTCAGAGACAGGTTGTTGGCTCTGCACCAGTCCATTAGCCACTGCTCCTCCTCTCTGTAAGCTGACTTGTCATTCTTGCTGATGAGACCCACCACGGTCGTGTCATCGGCGAACTTGATGATGGGGTTTGAGCTGTGTGTTGCAGTACAGTCGTTGGTCAGCAAAGTGAACAGCAGTGGACTGAGCACACAGCCCTGGGGTCCCCTATGCTCAGTGTGATGGTGTTGGAGATGCTGCTCCTGATCTGTACTGATCTGTCTCCCAGTCAGGAAGTCTAGGATCCAGTTGCAGAGGGAGGTGTTCAGGCCCAGCAGTTTCAGCTTTCCAATCAGGTGCTGAGGAATGATTGTATTGAATGCTGAATTGAAGTCTGTGAACAGCATTCGAACGTACGTGTCTTCTTTGTTGTTGTGGTCTTTTATTGATTCTATCATGGTTACTGGATTTATTGAGTATCCCCACAGGAAAATTAATCTCGGGGTTGATATGATGATATATATGTACTTTGATAACAAATTTTCTTTTAACTTTTGAACTTTGAAATGTAGATCATTGGGACTAGGTAGAAGACCGGGGGTGGGGGGGGGGGGGGTTGCACTGCATGGCCAAAGGGCCTATTTCTGTGCTGTAGTGCTCTATGACTTCAACAAGGCAGAATATAACTGCCTACCCCTGGCATTTGATGGATTTGCCCAGTCTCCCTCCAATCATTTCTTCAGAGTCACTATTATTTATAGAGAAAAGTACCATGGTTAACAGAACAGGTTAGAGGCTAATTAGAGACTGGTAGGTGACTCATCACCTTTTCAACATCTCCTGGGCTCGTCTGGTGTCTGATGGAACATTCTCACTTGTCTGGATAAGTACAGCTCCAATTACTTGCTTAACAATCAACAGACTCAGGGTACAGGCCCAGGTGAGTGAAGATGACTGGTGAACACTAGCAGGTGGATATTTCTATGTTCCTTTACTGCTTTATTTCTCAAAATAAAGTTTGGAAGTGAAACCCCTTTTTTTTTACTGGGCATCTCTAGAGACGTAGCTCAATAGCTCCTCGCTAACAGCAACCGGGACTCAGGTGGTTTTCTCACAGCTTTCTCAGACTTCACATGCCTACAGTAGATATGACCTGGTTCCCGCCAAACCTGTGAGATTAGGATCTCTCGCCCACTCGAACACCAATTTGTGTGAATGCTGTGTAACTTACTGCCCCCGTGCAATCGCCCATCGGGAAGAAATTACAGATTGTACACTGCTCCAATTATAAAGAAAGTACATTTAAGAATGTTAACTTAACCAGTTATTAAGGAAAAAAAAACAAAAGGGCCCATCATTAAACAGTCAAATGTACAGATAAGTTGGAGCTCATCTTGAAGTCGTCTGTAACTCATGTGCTGGACCCTCAGTCTGCGTAACAGCACACACCACCTTCTGAACGTCACTCAAAATCCATCTCAAACAAACGGGCTCTCCCACTGGAGTATTGGTCCTTCCTCCTTGAAGCCAGTCATCTTCCCAAAGTACCTTGCACAACAGTCCTCAGTCATTGTCACTCTTGTCTTCTCCCAGCTCCCGCTAAAAGACTTTGACCTACAGCAGTATTTATCGCAGAAACCTCTCCACCCAGCATTCTCTAGAACATTCTCCCAATTCCACCATCCTGATTGGCTGACATGACATTCCTAAGTTGAATAACAAAACCCCGAATCTCAGCTCAAGCCCAAACAAGCTGAAAGCAGAGCAGACTGCTCTTACAGACCTGCTAAAATGAAATGCCTACCGCATAGCAGTAAAATCTTAACCTGACAGTTTCAGGAGTAACACACAAAATGCTGGAAAAACTCATCAGATCAGGTAGCACCTATAAAAAGGAACTAAAAACTGATGTTTCAGAAAATTTGTCTGTTTAACCCTTTCCATAGATGCTGCCTGATCTGCTGAGTTCCTCCAACATTTTGTGTGTGTTACTCTGGACATCCAGCAACTGCAGAATCTTTTGTGTTTGTAAGGTTTGGGACTTCAGTTAATCATAGCTTTCCTAAGAGAGGAATTAATTCCTCTGTTTAAGTCAGTAAGAGGCTTAGAGATGGTTCTGAGGAAGGACCTTGTTCATGTTCAGGATGGTTGGGATCTGCCATCCTTCGAGTGGTGGAGAGAGGTAGCTTCTGCATGTACACTTTAATTGCCAAAGTATAGGAGGCTACAAATTTAGCATTAGTAAATGGGAGCAGGTTGTGCCTGTACATGGCTAATTAACTGCTGGAGTGGATATGGTAGGTCTAAAGAACTGCTCATGTGCTAACGATACAGTAACCAGCACAACTCTCAAGAAAAGTAACCTGCTCCATAGCCCTCATTCCCATTCATTCCCTCGACAACTGTAACTGCAGTGTTTCTTATGCAAAGCGTGCAAACAGTTTCTTTCCTGGGCTATTCCAAAAGCACCTTGCCAACATGCAACCTCTACTACCAAGGATGATGTAGGCAAAAAGGGGGGTGAGCACTACCATCTGCAGATCTTGATTGAATGTGAGACATAGAAGCACAGTTCAGCCATTCGGCCGATCAAGTCTGCTCTGTCATTCTGATTTATTTTCCCACTCAACTTTATTCTCCTGGCTTCTTCCCATAATCTTTGATGATCTTACTAATTAAGTACATATCAATCTCTGCTTTAAATATTCCCAATGACTTGGCTCCCACAGCTGCCTGTGGCAATGCATTTCACAGATTTGCCACCCCTGGGTAAAGAAACACCTCATCTCTGTTCTAAAGGGCTATCCTTCTCACCTGACACTATGTCCTCTGGTCCTAGACTCTTCCACTAATGGAAACATCCTCTGCATGTCCATTGAATCTAGCCTTTCCAACACTCTCCCCTCTGTTTCTTCTAAACTCCAGCAAATACAGTACAGGCCTAGAACCACCACACTTATAATCAGTAGCCATTTTATTAAGTTCCTTCTGCAGCTAATAAAGTGGCTGTTGAGCGTATGCTTGTGGTTTTCTGCTGCTGTAGCCCATCCACTGCAAAGTTCAATGTGTGGTGTATTCCAAGATGATGTTCTGCACACTACTGTTATAATGCAGGGTTATTTGATTTACTGAATCCTTCCAGTCAGCTTGAACTAGCCTGGCCTTTCCCCTCTGACTTCCCTTATTATCAAGGTATTTTTGACCACAGAACTACTACTGAATGGATGGTTTTTGTGTTTCAACAGTCTCTGTAATCTCTAGAGACTTTTGTGTGTGAAAATCCCAGGGCACCAGCATACTCAAACCAGATAGAATCTGCAGATGCTGATAATCCAAGCAACACACACAAAATGTTGGAGGAATTCAGCAGGTCAGGCAGCATCTATGGAAAAGAGTAAATAGTTGACGTCTTGGGTCGAGACCCTTCATCAGGCCTCACCCTGTCTGACGCCAACAATCATTCCATGGTCAAAGTCACTTTAGATCACATTGTGATGTTCAGTCAGAACAACAATGGAACCTCTTGACTGAATCTCTGCATGCTTTCATGTATTGAATTGCGGCCACATGATTGACTGATTAGATATTTGCATAAATGAACAAGTATACAGATGCACAGGTAATAAAGTGGCCACTGTGTGTGTACTTTGCTGGTCCTTCATTGTGCCAGATCTAAATGCTGTAACTTCCTGCTTGTGCTAGCAAATTGCATACAAGATCTGCAGCAGTTGGACAACGTGCTCTTCATAACTTCCTCACAATAAAACTCAAGACGAAGAATAACTGCTGGCCTTGTCAGCAATGTCTACATCCAGCTAGTACATTAGAAAAAATAATTCACCTTTTGTTTATTCCCTCAGGTTGTATTTATTGAACCCAGGCACTTGGCAAAATCAACACATTCAAACTTGACATATACAAAGAAAAGCAACTGCTTTTAATTGCTCCTCTTGTGTCCAAGGGTAATGTCGCTGGGATCTATGGAGTTGCCATGGCAACATATTTTACAGTACTTGATTGCAAGAACCCTTACTGAAATGAATGAGGATTACATTGGATTTTACCACTCTGCTTTTGTGTCACCATGCATGCAACAAAAAGCGAAGTGGCAACATTTGGAAATATAAGGAAACTTAAAATTGTCAAAATGCTTACTTGTCACATTGGAGTAGAAGATAACTATTTTAAATAATACGTAACCAACAATGTCCTAAAAGCCCAGCATATATCGCTACAGGGCTCACATGTTCTCTTATCACACTGTAGCTGTTGTGCTTCATGCATCACACTTAGACACAACTTCTACGTCAATGCTTTAGCAATGCCACTGGAGTTCAGTGAAGGATAGAATGCTTCACTGATGTGTTAGGTAGAAGTCCTGCCTGAGAAAACTGCAGCTGCTTTTGCATTGAGTATGATCCATACTTATGCCAGGTCTGATTTGCACAGCTAACTTGTAAAATGGCCCAGAGCATATCACTGTGATGAGGCCTGAGTCCGAGTGCGGGGGATGAACCTGTTGTTGGACTATTTAAATGCTGGTCCAGATAGACTGGAAAGGCAGGGTGTTGGGACCAGAGGTGAGGGTCGAGCTGGATCTGTACCGCAAGATTTTACACTGTTCTGCTTGGTGCTGAGGCTGTAAGACTGCTCTGCAAGCTATGCGCTTCATGTCTGTCAACTTGACAGCAATTCACCCAGCTATATGATGAAATGAGACCAAGGCTGTGAACTGACACTGCCTACTCTGGGATTCGAATCTATGGAGTCAATTTGGCTCAGAATGTTATTGCATGCTTTTATTGTTTGCATGATCTGTGTTTTTCCCCTCTTTCTCTGTGCATTGTGAGTTGGTCTTTTTAAATTGGGTTCTTTCAGGTTTCTTACTTTACAGCTGCCTGTAAGCCAATGAATCTCAAGGTTGTATAATTTATACATACTTTCATAACAAATGTACTTTGAACTTTGGCTGCAAGTTGGATGTGAAAATGCTAACCTTGTTGCTTGCTATCAAGTTCTCTCAGTGACTCCTCATTCCAGTGTATATGGGTGTCAAGCAACTGATATAAAATGATATATGCATTGAAACATAAGGTTCCACTATTCTGTCGGCTAGGCTGTATGCACTAATAAGCTTATATCCCTCTGTTACTGTTGTCATCAGCATGTTTCAATAATCCTCAGTTAAGTCAGTAATTTTGCTGTTTTATGACTACAAATATGCTCATAATTAAAAGATGTTATCTTGTGTTCAGAAGTCTAACTTACTGTCCATGCTTTAAATAGAAATCAAAACTTTGTTGAACTATGTAAGAGTTTAGAGATCTATACAAGCACTAGAACAGCTATTGTACAATTTGTGTTCTTACTGAAAATAAGTGTTATTTAGAAGTGTCTGTTCTGACCTTTACACAATGAATCACTGTGTTCTAACCCACTCTTTCTCACAATCCCAAATCGTCATAATCCTTAGTTCAGCCCACTCTCTTCATCTGATGCCTTAAAACTCTTTAATCTGAATGCAGCATCACTTGGTAATTATTTCCTGCTTTACTTCTTTCCTTCTGCTCCATTCAAGCTTGCTGGTTAAATCTTTCTCCCAAAACCAAGTATGTAAACTTCAAAAACAGTTATTTTCAAGAGTACTATAAGAATCTTTAGACCATCAGTAGCTGCTTGTTCCAGATACACTCACAATTTATATCTTTTCTTTCAATTTTTACATGAACCTTCTAACTTCTCTGGACCAAAGGAATAATTTGGCTAATCCGTTTTAAATAAACCAAATAAGCACAGGTTCACTACGAAAGATAAGTGCAAACCAGTATCCTCCCCGTAGTTCTACAACTCATATGCAGGAGAATCATAATCTGTGGAATTTCTCATGGACTGTGACTCTGCTACTCTGTATTTTTAGGGAGATACCAGTTACAAAAACTTTTTTATTGTTTTGCTGATTGCAGGGTATTTGGTAAATGGGAATTAGTTTCAATGCAAATATAAAATTTGGTTAGTATCTGCGATTATCCAACTACAGAATGATTGAATCATACAGCTAAATTATTTAGCTAAATTAATGCCATTAAATCGTGTTAAAATAAAATCAAAGGAATAATGGATGAAAGTCAAGTTTGCTTTCAAAATAAAGACACGAAGGTGTAGAATTTTAACAGGATGTTGTTTGAAAAATATTTTAGCATCAGGAAAGAAACAGCTCTGTTATTCATAAGAGATAAGTAAGGCGTAAAAATGTAAATTTTCTGTCCTGCCATAAGGTAATTATGCACGGTAGAGAGAATAAATAAATCCACCAGAAACCAGATGGAAGAGGATTGATGACAGTCAAGAAGTTGGGCCAAATATGGAAATGGTTGCTGAAAATAAAAATGCTCAGGATCATGAACAGAGTGAGAATATTCCTAAGTCATTCTCTTTACAAGAAGAGTGTCAAGAAGTTTTACAGCGTGAGCCGAATGCAAGTAAAGGATTCACTAACACGGGAAGCACTGTAATGTATGAATTTCAACACAATAACTAGTCTGTGGCTCGGTAATTAAAAAAGAACCATAGACACTTCAGAGCTGCATATGTATGTCTTTAAAGGAGGTGAATACTTCAACCTCTCTGCGGAGTGGTGGAGGACTTTCTGAATGCAGATCTAGGTTTTAAAGTCAGTAAAACTGAAAGGTCCAGCACAGGGCCGTAGTCTCCAGCCATCTATCTGATATGACATCATACCCTGCTTGCATGTTGTGTATGCTTAGTTTGATGTGTGTGGTATAAAGGTGCCACGATAATTGCATCAACATGTTCTCACTACGTTGCAGTGCACTCTCAGTCATTGCAAGGTCCCAGATTGGTGCTACTCAGACAACACATGCCCCAACCTGGAGTCCAAGAGCCCCCTTCCAATATTACCTTGTCCTGGCAGTTACTATTGCCCCCAAAAGATGAATTTTGGACTGACTAAAGTGCTACGGGGGTCTCAGATCAGGTGAGGATTTTGGGGCAGTGTAGATGAGCTGCTGTGCGACTATTGTGGAGCAACAGGTGCTTTCTGAACTTAACAAATAACTGCATCTCAATTTTCAGGCTTTTAGGTACCTCTTTGCAAGGAGTAAAGGAAGATCATCCAAGTCCAGAACATCAGAATCATGTCCAATTTCAACACATTATAGAACACAGAACAGTAAAGACCTTTCAGCTCACGGTTTGCTGAGCTTTTAACATACACTAAGATCAATCTAACCCTTCTCTGCTACATAATTTCCATTTTTTCCTCATCAGCCATGTGCCTAAGTGTTTCATAAGTGCTCCTAATTATATCTCCCTCTACCACCACACTTCGCATTGCATTACACACACCCACCAGTCTCTGCGTTAACTAACAAATCTCTGACATCCCCCCTATACCTTCCTCCAATCACCTTCAAATTATCCCTCTTCGTACTAGCTACACAATCAGTATCTATGGGTTGCATGGACCATCTCTTTTCCAGCCTGAATGGAGGTCAGAAAAATCAACTTTAAAGAAAAAGAGATATACTATGGCAATTATGTGATTTCAGGATCAAGGATGGGCTGGTACCTTCTCTGCAAACACGCAACATTGGACTTGCTGCGTGTGTCAGGTAAGTTAACACTTTTTATAGTTAGGAGCAAAGGAATATTCCTCTGGACAGGAGCCTGCCCTGTCCTTCCATTCAGCTGTGAGTCAGTTGACATGCCATTCTGCAGCAACCACAAGAAATGCACACGGTCACAGGGAGAACATGCAAGCCTGGGCTACTGGAGTTGTAAGACAGCACTAGTTGCTGCCAACACCAAGCCCATGATTCAGGACCAAAACCTCTATCTTTGCCTTCACTCGAGTACGATGTTCTCCAAAGGGGTTGCTAATTGGTGGGTCCACAAGTGGCTGTAGAGGCTGATCCGGGATCCACGTATTCTGGTGCAGTGTTGGAAAGAGCAAGTGGCTATGGTTACTGGTTGGATAGTTTGGTTTTCTTTTGGATGTTAGGGTGGATTACCTTAATAGAGGATGCCTATGGATGACTTTGTTTAACATGGGGAGGCTGAAGCACAGCTAGCCTCCACACATCCGTTGACAGATTGGGGTCAGGGTTTAGTGGCATGGAATGCTAGATGATTGGGGAGCCCTCAGTGCCAATGTGCTGTATCATCATCTTCCACCAGCTCCATTGTTGAGGTCTTGGTTGGATCGCTCTTTGTCTGGAACGTCCCCCTTGACCTTACTGCCATGGATGACCTAACCAGAAGCTAAACTACAGTCAGCACCACTTTCGGAATCTCATAGACTCACAAGTCGGTCCAACACAACAAGGTGACAGTCCTCAGAGAAGAATCAAAACCATTCGTTTCTTGCTACAAGAAACATTAAGGAATATAGGGATTGGGAAGAAAGCGAAGATTCTGCTGAAGAAAGTCAAGAACTTGGCCGACTCCTACTTCCAATGAGCACAGGAGCAGATTTTCTCATATTGTTAAAAACATGTCCCAAAAATAAATTACTGCACAGCTGCAATTTTACACTATTCACAGACAGGCTGTAATTATCAATTTATAACTGAGATTGCTGCTTTAGGCTAAGTTATGTGTTGAATAGGAGGACTGCATCAAACAGTTGCCCAGAATATGATAGCACGACACACTGCTCACAGTGCTTGCGGGCACTAATTTGGAATCCATTTCTGGTACAGAGTGTGGTAACACAGCATCACTGACGTTGTGGGAATATTGATGTAAAAGTTTGATGGGGTGTAAAAATTGCTCAGCATTCATGTCATTACAAGTTTGCGCCAACAAGCAGTTAGGCATTCCACAGCGGGGCTTTCAAATTCAAGCAGATCGAATTGTTACAGCTTTAGAAAGCTTAAAGGTTAATAAACTCCCATGTGAGAAGGAGAGAAGTATTTAGTGATAAAATACAAGTGTCAAATGTGGCACATAGATGACATTTGTAAATTTTAAGAGAAGAAATACCAAAGTTCTGGATGTGTTGATGATGGCAGAGAGTCTCATAATTAGGTCAAAAGGTGTACCAAAGTATTATATAGTGGGATTTGATGAAGCTCACAACCTTTAAGAGTGTTATATGTACTAGAGGCATCAATCTGAAATGCGACCCATTCTAAAGCTTGTGATTACTCTTAATGGTCTTATTTCTTATAACGATGCTACAATAACTTCAGCTACTATGATTAGGTCAGTCAGAATAATACTGAACTGAAGTAGGCCCTTTGGCCCAACTTATTAATGAGAATATGTTGAGCGAGCTAAGGCTTTTCTCTTTGGAGAGAAGGAGGATGAGGGGTGATTTGATAGAGGGTTGCAAAATGATAATGGGCACAGATCAAATGGATAGCCAGAGAATTTTTCCAAGGGTGAAAATTGCTAATACAAGGGGCCATAACTTTAAGATGCTGGGAGTAAAATACAGGGGGATGTCAGAAGTAGCTCTTGTTGTGTTTTTTTTACATACAGAGAGTGGTAGATGTGCGGAATGTGATGCCAGGGGGTGGTGGTGTAGGCAGATACATTAGAGGCATCAAGAAACTTTCAGATAGGCACATGGATGAAAGAAAAATGGAGGGCTCTATGGGAGGGAAGGGTTACATTCATCTTAGAGCAGGTTGAAAGGGTCAGCGAAACATTACAGGCTGAAAAACCAGTTCTGTGAAGAGTCTGTACTGTGGAGTACTGTTCTGTATTCTACATTTGTTAATGCCATCTGATGCCCATCCCAAAGAATCCCATATCCCTCAAATCTGTCCAAGTGTCTTATAAATGTTGTTCTCCCTCAACTCGGATTGCAAATATTATTGCCTTATTCAAGAAAGGATAGCCCAGGAAATTATAGACCAGTGAATCTTACTTCAGGGGTTGGTAAGTTGATGGAAAAGACCCTGAGAGGCAGCATTTATGAACATTTGGGAGGCATAATATGGTTAGGAATAGTCAGCATGGCTTTGTCAAAGGCAGGCCGTGAGGATGTGACGAAACACATTGATGAAGGCAGAGCGGTAGCTGTAATGTATATGGATTTCAGCAAGGCTTTTTTTTTAAAAAGTACCTCATGCAAGGCTTATTGAGAAAGTAAGGAGGCATGGGATCTAAGGGAACTTTGCTTTGGGGATCTAGAATTGGCTTGCCCACAGAAGGCAAGGAGTGGTTGCAGACGGGTCATATTGTGCACGGAGGTCGGTGACCAGTGGTGTGCCTCAGGGATCTGATCTGGGACCCATTCTCTTCGTGATTTTTATAAATGTCCTGGATGAAGAAGGATGGGTTAGTAAATTTGCTGATGACACAAAGGTTAGGGGTGTTGTGGATAGTGTGGAGGGCAGAGGTTATAGCGGGACATCGATAGGATGCAAAACTGGGCTGAGAAGTGACAGATGGAATTCAATCTAGATAAATGTGAAGTGGCTCATTTTGCTAGGTCAAATATGATGGCAGAATATAGCATTAATGGCAAGACTCTTGGCAGTGTGGAAGATCAGAGGGATCTTGGGGCCGAGTCCATAGGACACTCAAAGCTGCTGCGCAGGTTGATTCTGTGGTTAAAAAGGCATATGGTGCACCTGCCTTCATCAACCGTGGCATTGAGTTTAAGAGCGGAAAGGTAATGGTACAGTTATGTAGGACCCTGGTCAGACCCCACTTGGAGTACTGTGCTCAGTTCTGGTTGCCTCACTACAGGAAGAATGTGGAAACTATAGAAAGGGTACAGAGGGGATTTACAAGGATGTTGCCTGGATAGGTTGAGTGAACTCGGCCTTTTTTCCTTGGAGTGTTGGAGGATGAGAGATGACCTGATAGAGGTATATAAGATGGTAAGAGGCATTGATCGTGTGGATATTCAGAGGCTTTTTCCCAGGGCTGAAATGGCTAGCATGAGAGTTTTAGGTGCTTGGAAGTAGGTACAGAGGAGAGTTAGGGGTGAGTTTTTTTATGCCCAGAGTGGTGAGTGCATGGAATGAGCTGCTGGTGACGGTGGTGGAGGCAGATACGATTGGGTCTTTTAAGAGCCTCTTGGATAGGTACATGGAGCTTAGAAAAATAGAGGGCTATGGGTAACCTTAGGTAATTTCTAAAGTAAGTACATGTTTGGCACAGCTCTGTGGGCCGAAGGGCCTGTATTGTGCTGTAGGTTTTCTATGTTTTCTAACTCACTTGTAGTTCGAATTTATATCAATTTCTATCAAATAGTCAAGCTGGGCAGTACTCACCCTGTAACACTTTACTAGACACTGAATACTAACCTGAAAATGAGCCATTAAATCAAATTTTATTTACTCTTAGCCAGTCCCCTAATCATGCCAATGCACTATCCCCAACATCATACCCTCTTATCTTGTGCAGTAACCTCCTTATGTCATGCCTTTTGGAAATCCTGAAATTGAGGAGGAACATATATTCACCATAATTTTCACTCCTGCTTAAATAAGAAAACATCTAATAGCAGCAGAAATGGGCCGTTACAAAAATGAGTTAAGGCAAGTTAGTCAGATTTGGATAGAAATAGCTGTCTGGTTATCTACACTGAAACACACGCACACGGGAATGGATATCCACGAGGCAAGGTGAACAGTACGGAGAACTGATTCTGATTACTGAGCCCTTACTTATAGTGCTCAGGGGCAAAAAAGCTGGTGGAAAGAATGTAATTAACATGGAAAAGGTCTCTTCTTCAAGGTCAGTCTAGGAATGGATAGATTAAAACTAATTTGTCTCAGATTCAGTTAAAGATTTATAATTTAAAGGTAAACGTGTTAAATAATGACACAAGAGACTGCAGATGTTGGAATCTAGAATGCTGAAGGAAATCAAAATCAGGCAAAATCCATGGACAGTCAGCATTTTGGATTAAAACCCCCATCTGGCTTGAAAGATAGAGTGGAGTTAGCCAGCATGAAGAGTTGAAGGGGAGGGGTGGAGTAAGAATCCACCTCCCCTCTTCAGCTCCAGGTGAGGAGCAGATGGAGGTAGAGAAGGGAAGAGCGGTGGAGGCTCGGTGGTGAGTGGAGGCATCAAAGGGCTGCAATGATTGAATCTGATAAGAAAGGGTGGTGAGCATGGAACCAATTAAGGGAGGTGGGGTGGACAGATGGGAATAGAGGGTGAGCTGAGTTTCAGTGGAAGAAGTGTGTGATAGTAGGCAGATGGAGTGGATTGAGGAAGAAAAACAAACAGCATGATGGGGAAGTAGGAAATGTGAAGGAGGAACTGGGTCAATCAGAAGGAGAGAGAAATATTAAATATATTGCGTTCCTTCCTGAAAATGTCTCCATTATTCATTCTCACAATGAGATCACAGCTACTTAAGACAGATTCTCATGCAAAGTCCAAACTGCCTCTTAAATGATTGGAAATAAGGGTCCTTGCTGAACAGCTGCAGTTCTGAGGAAGGTATTATCACGGCGCTGTCCGTAGTTTAGGCATACCACAGACAAAGGAACGGAAGTACTGAAAGAGTAACTTATTTCCAAGGCAGGATAATGTCATAGAAGGAAACTTGTTCTTTCAGAGTCAGTCAGGGTTTATAGTCATCAAGTCACAGAGCAATACAGCATGGATCCAGGCCCTTCAGCCTAACGAGTCCATGCTGACCCATAGTGCCATTGCAGATCAGCCCAATTTCTTGTGCCTGGTCCACATCCCTCTAAGCACTGCCTCTGCATGTACTTATCCAAGTGCTTCTCCAATGAAACTGTTGCACCTGTCTCAACCACTTCCTATGGCAGCTTGTCCCATATACTTGCCATCCCCTGTATGAAGAATTTGTTCTTGAGGTCTCTTTGAAGTCTACCCCCTCTCACCTTAAATTTAGGTCCCCTAGTTTGGACTCCCCCTATTCTGGAGAAAAGAATATACTGTCCACTTTTATCAATGCCTCTCAAAATTTTAAACATCCCCTGATCCCTTGAGACCTAACCTTCCAGACCAGCCTCCCGTGTGGGATCTTGTTAAAGGCCTTGCTTAAGTCCAGACAGATAACATCCAATGAACTATCCTCATCTACCCTTATGGTTATATCTCTGAAAGACTCTAAAAGATTCAGCAAGCATGATTTTCCATGCATGAAACCATGCTGACTCCTCTAAATCAGACTGTTGATTCAAAGGGTGGTATATTCTGCCCCTCAGAATTCCTCCAGTAGCTCCTCCATTACTAATATCAGGCTGACTGACTTGTAGTTCCCGGGCTTGTCCTTGGTACCCATCTTAAAAATGTAACATTAACTACCTTCCAGTCTTTGGAAAGGTCACCAATGACTCATGATTAAACAAATACAGCATCTCCACAAGGGCCTTGGCAACTTCTTCCCTAACCTGTCACAAATTCTGAGGATACATTCAGTCAGGCCCTGAAAACTTACTCACCTTAATGTAGTGTAAGGTGAATGTCCTCCAAAACATCTCAACTTGTTTCTCTTATCTGGCATAACAATGATTTTCTCTTCAGAAAACACCAAGGATAAATAATTGTTAAAATTCCCTCCCATCTCTTGCTCGAGACATAACCACGCTTTTACTATTTATATACAGTAGCTATGGAACCTCTTGTGATTTTCCTTAAGTTTACTTGCCAAATCCATCTCATATCCTCTTTCTGGCCTCCTCTGTAATTTTTAATCTTTTCATAGTCATCAAGGGATTCATTCATCCCTGGCCTCTCAAGTCCAACACATATTCTTTTGTTTCTTGACCAATGCCTCAATATTGTTCATTAGTCAAGGTTCCTGAAACTTGCCAAGTTTATCCTTCACCCTTATGGGAAGACATTGCCCCTGGATTCTTGATATCACATTCTTAAAAGTCACCCATTTGTTCTTTTCCTTCTTTTCCCTTCAAACAGATCCACCTAATTGACCTCTGTTAGATCTGGACTAATTCACCCAAAATTAGCCCTGCTCCAGTTTTGGACCCTAACCTATGGATTTTTCCTTTCCTTTTCCATCACTGTCTTAAACATTACAGAATAATGGGTTTGGGGGGGTCCGGTGTGTATCATGCTAACAGCTTACATGTGCGGAAACATCTTTCTGCCTTGCAACTGGAAGTTCATCTGTGAGGTTTGCATGTTCTCCCTGTGACTTTGTGGGGGTCTTAAGGCTGATTCATTTTCTTCCTACATCTCAGAAATCTAAAGGTTAGTAGGTTGACCACTGCTGTAAATTGCTCCTCGCCTGCAGCTGAGTATTGATAGGACCAAAAGGGAAATGATGGGCACAAGTATAAGTGTGACTGTCTGGGTAGATCACTTTATCCAGATATTGTAAACTACTTTTGGAGCATCACCCCTCCAGAACACTGGTGAGTCTTCTGTTCACTTTGAAATACCTTATAGAGAATGAAACAGCTTTGAACGGCAAGTGAAATATTTATCATAGAATATACAACCACTGAGTTGCTCTTATCAGAACAATTATGAGCTCAGTCAAATTAACCTTCTGGCCAATGAATAATGATTGGCAAGTATTTATTTCCCCAGCTCTGAGAGATGAGAATAAAGGAGGTCACCATTTTTGGGGACATTGTGTGTCAAGAACCAAAAGCTAGCATACACATGCAACCAGCAACGTGGAAGTTAACAGAAGGTTGGTCCTACATTTAGTACGATTGAAAGATAAAAGGAGCAAATTTTTACTGTAGCAACACCAGTGAAACTGGAGTACGATAAAGAGTTTCGGGCCACTGCAGGTGGTTTAGAAAAGGTTCATCTGAATTATCACAGGTACAGGTGGACTGTCCAAAAGAGGTAAAAAACAGACTGGGTTCTGCTCAATGGAATTTGGAAGAAAAAGATGAAATTTTACTGTTATGTGGCAGATAGGGAATTTCTGTCATTGTAAAGAGCAGAAGGCTGGAGTGTATAGTTTGAAAATAAGGGGCATTCATTTAAGAATGAACTGAGGAGGAATTTCTTCCTCCAGAGGGTTGTGAGTCTTGGAATACCTTGTTAAAGAGAGCTTTTGAGCCAGAAGTCAGGCTAATTTATGGCCGAGATGTTCTAATTAGTCAGGGAACCAAAGATTGTGGGTAAAGAACTTGAGGAAAATAGATCCATCATAATTCTAACAAACGGTCCCAAGCCCAGCTGTGACAGGAGGGTTGGGCATGGGGCTAGCAACTCCACTTGTAAAATCCCACAGCTACAAGAGTGTGAACAGAACCTCCAAAGACCTCTTCCCTGGGAGAGACAGGATCCTTGCTTACAAGAAAATTGACTATATCTGGGGACAACTTGAAAAACTGGCCCAGGTCAGAGGACTCTGCAAGCTGCTGTTAGCAGCCTATGCCCAGTAGGGGTGTTTAGCTTAAGTAAGTAATAATTCCATTGAATAGAAGAACAAGCTCAAGGGGCTGAATGACTTATTCCTGTTCCCATTTCTTATGGCCTCTGGAACAGAAATGATTCACTCCGTATTGTGAACCTTTGAAGTCCTGTTTCCTGTTCACATTTCTTAAGGACTCTTCTCGAAGAAGGAAGTGTACAAAGACTTGTGATAGTAACAGCTTTAAACAAGATTGCTCAATACAGGTAATTTTCATGAATTCCAAAATATTGGCATAAAACTGTTATTTTCACATATATGATAAGACATCCAGCATGGGTGAGAAACATTCAGATAACACAGCTACAGTGAGCTTGTGACTGTATCAATGTATTGGCAGGCTATTATTCCTTAGCAACCATTCCACTTGACCTTGACTCTCCACAAAGCTTCCATGACTCATTTTAAAGAGAAAGTGATTCTCCTCTGGAAAAGTGAAATGTGACAGAAAAGAAGAGACCTTCTTAATCTATACTTGGAAAGGTAGGGAATAATTAAAGAAAGTCAACATGGCTTTGTTAGGGGAGGGATCCTGTCTAACCAATTTGTATTTTCTGAAGAGGTGACAAGTTTGTTGATCAGGGCAGAGCTATTGATTTTAATAAGGCCTTACATGGGAGACTTGTCCAAAAGATACAGCCATGGGATTAAAGCCACATTGAATCCAAAATTGGCTCAGTAATCAGAGGCAGAGGACAAAGTCAGAGGGGAGTTTTTGTGATTGGAAGCCTGTGGCCAATAATGTTCAGTGCTAGGGCTGTTGAGTTTTGTTATATACAATAATAATTTGGATACAAAGATGGGAGTTATGCTTCAATAGTTGCAGATTACATGAAAATTGGTATCATTGTTGATAATGAAGAGTGCAGTCTTAGGCTACAGGTTGACATTGATCAATTGGTAAAATAGTCAGAGCCATGGCAGACAGAATTCAATCCTGATGTCCGTGAGGCGATGCACTGTCAGAGCTCTATTAAGAGTAAGACATAAACAATGAATGATTGCCTGAAAGTCTAAGCAGACCTAAGCATTATGTGTGAAGAACACATAAGAAATGCTTGGTTTCATGTTAATGGCAGTTTTATAAAACATTGCTATAGCCACTGCTGCACATTTTTGTTCACTATACCAAAGGAAGGATGCGATTACAGTGGAGAAGGTGCAAAGGAGATTCACCGGGAGACACAAGAGACTGCAGACACTGGAATCTGGTGCAACAGGTAATCTGCTGGAGAAACTCAGCATGTTAAGCAGTGACTGACGGGTTAGCGGGGGGGGGGGGGGTTGGAAGAGAGTAGTAATTGTTGACGCCTCATGTTGAAACCTTACGTCAGGACTCACCAGGCTATTGCCTAGATGGAGCATTCCACTTATGCAGAGAGACTGGATAGGCTCGGTTTGTTTCACTGAAGCAGGGAATGCTAGGTGGAGGCAGGATCAGACAGTTATGGAAAATTACAGCTGGTATACAGATAGGGTAAATAGCAGGAAACCTTTCCTCATAAAGGGGCAGCCCAAACTAGAAAATATAGACAAGGACTAAGATGTTTAAAAAGGATCTTGAGCACAGTTCAGAATCTGTAACACGTTGCCTGAGTGTATGGGAGAGGTAGATGCTCTCACACTTAAGTTTCTAGACCGGGGAGGGGTACATTAATTCTATAGGGAAAGTCAATATTAAGAAGGAGGAGATGTTAGATGTTGAGGGCTGCAAGTCCTCAGGGCCAGATGGAATCTCTCCCAAGATATTCAGAGAGGCAAGGGAGAAAGGGCTTTTTCAGAGATCTTTGCATCCTCTTTAAAACAGGCATGATTCCAGAAGATTAGAGAGAAAAAAAACTAATCCTTTGTTTAAGGAGGACAACAGGGATAATCCAGGAATTATAGGCTGGTGGTTGGGAATTTACTGGAGAAGATCCCTGGAATGGGTTTGCATTTTGAAAAACAAAACCTGTCCTAGCAATCTTTGTGTGGGGGAGGTTCTGTCTCAAAAATTTATGATGAGGATGATTCATGACTGTGGAACAGTGGATGTTATTCACACAAACATTATTAAACCATTTGACAAAATTCTATGGTAGGTTGGTTCAAAGATTAAGTCAAATGGAAACTATGGTGAATTAGCAAGTTGAATACAGAGTAAGAGAGGAGATAGTAGTGGAGGGGCTGTTTTACTCAATGGAGATTTGTGACAAGTGATGTTCTGCAAGGATCAGAGCTGGAAATAATTTGGATGAAAATGTAGGTGGTCTGATTTGTAGGTTGGATAGAGCATGCAAAATAGTGGAGTTGTCTAAAGTTCTCAAAGGGAACAATGGCTATAGATTAGTTCAAAAGCTTGGGGTGAAACGGCAGACAGAGTCTAATCCAAATGGATGCTAAGTAATGCATTTTGAGGTCAAACGCCGGGGAAAGCACACAGTAAATAGCAGGAGCCTTTTTAAGCTTTGATATACAGAAGGATCTTAAGGGTCTAAAGTCTGTGATAGTGGCAACATAAGTGGATAGGGAATTAAAGGTGGATACTTGTCTTCATTGATTGGGGAATTGAGTATAAAAATAGGGAAGTCATGCAGCATAAGGTTTTGATTAGGCCATACTTACGAGTACAGTGTGCAATTTTGATTGCTGCATTGTAAATTATCATGTGATTAGGAAAGGGTTAAATTGATGGTTGCTGGGTGGCATGGCTCAAAGGGCTGGAAGGGCCTATTCCATGCTGTATCTCAATAAATAAAAAAAATAAATCAATTAATTAAAGGAACGAATGCAGAGGATTTGGAGATGATGTAGAAGAGGTTTACCAGGAATTTGCTTGGATTTGAATGTATACCTATAAGAAGAGGTTGGACAAATATAACTTGATTCTCTTGCGCATCAGAGGCTGAGAGGCAACCTTTTAGAAGTATATAAAATTAGGAGAGTCAAAGATAGGGTAGAAGCCTTTTCCCCAAGGTGGAATTATCAAATACTAGAGGACATGTTCCACTGAGGTTGGGTGACACGAGAACTGAAGGTCATGGGTGAAGGATGAAAGGTCAGATGTTTTAAGGGGGAACATGAGGGGGGGGTCTTCTTCAGGCAGAGGGTGGTGAGAATGTGGAACGATCTGCCAGCTGAGGTGGTGGATATGGGTTCAGTAGCAACATTTAAGAGAGGTTTGGATAAGTACATGGATGGGAAAGGTATGGAGGGCTATGGTCCGGGTGCAAGTTGATATGACTAGGCAGAAAATGGTTTAGTATGGACTAGATGGGCTGAAGGGCCTGTATCTATGGTGTAATGGTCTACAACTCAATAGTATATGTTTAAGGTGGGGGGTGATTTTAAAGGAGATTTGGATTTATTTATTTATCATGTGTACATTGAAACATACAGTAAAATTCAAGGGGCGTACTGCCCAATGGGAGTTCGGGGACCTGGGTTAAGTACAATAGGCAGCGATTCAAACAGAGAGAGGAGAAATGGGCTAAGAATTCTACATCTGAATACACGAAGTGTCAGAAATAAGGCGGATGAGCTTGAAGCTCAGGTGCGAATGGTTAACTATGATGTTGTTGGGATAACGGAGACATGGCTGCAGGGAGATCAGACCTGGGAAATGAATGTACAAGGGTATACGTGCTATCGTAGGGACAGAAATGTGGGCAGAAGGGATGGGGTGGCCCTGTTGGTGAGGAATGAGATTCAGTCCTTTGCAAGGTGGGGGGACATAGGATCAAGAGAAGTAGAGTCTCTGTGGATAGAACTGAGGAACAGTAAGGGCAAAAGGACCCTAATGGGTGTTGTCTACAGGCCACCAATCAGTAGCATGGATATTGGGTGCAAGTTGAATAGGGAGTTAACATTGGCATGTGGCAAAGGTAATGTCGCAGTAGTTATGGGGGATTTCAACATGCAGGTGAACTGGGAGAATCAGGTTGGTGCTGGACCACAGGATAGGAAGTTTGTAGAGTGCCTACAGGATGCATTCTTGGAACAGCTTGTACACGAGCCGACCAGGGACAAGGCTATTCTGGATTTAGTGTTATGTAATGAACAGGATTTGATAAGCGATCTTGAAGTAAAGAAGCCATTAGGAGGTAGTGATCATAATATGATAAGTTTTTATCTGCAATTTGAGAAGGATAAGGGCAGCTCGGAGGTGTCAGTGTTGCAGTTGAACAAAGGAGACTATGGAGCCATGAGGGAGGAGCTGGCCAAAGTTAACTTGACGGATATCCTAGCAGAAAAGACAGTGGAACAGCAATGGCAGGTATTCTTGGGAATAATGCACAAGGTGCAAAATCAGATCATCCCCTGGAGAAGGAAGGATTCAAAGGGGGGAAAGGGGCCACAGTGGTTGACAAAGGAAGTCAGAGATTGCATAGCATTAAAAAAAAGGAAGTATGACAGAGCTAAGGTGAGTGGGAGGACAGATGATTGGGAAATTTTTAAGGAACAACAGAATTTAACTAAAAAGGCAATACGGGGAGAAAAAATGAGGCACGAACGCAAGCTAGCCAGAAATATAAAGGAGGATAGCAAAAGCTTTTTTAGGTTGTGAAGAGAAAAAAGATAGTTAAGAACAATGTTGGGCCCTTGAAGAATGAATGGGGTGAAATTGTTATGGGAAACAGAGAAATGGCAGAAGAATTTAATAAGTACTTTAGATCTGTCTTCACTAAGGAAGACACAAACAATTTCCTAGATGTATGGATGGGCCAAGGACAAAGGGTAACAGAGGAAATGAAACAGATTGACATTAGGAAGGAAATGGTGATGAGTAGACTGATGGGACTGAAGGCTGACAAATCCCCAGGTCCAGATGGTCTGCATCCTAGGGTACTAAAGGAGGTGGCTCTGGAAATTGCGGATGCATTGGTAATCATTTTCCAATGTTCCTTAGATTCAAGATCAATTCCTGAGGATTGGAGAATGGCTAATGTTATCCCACTTTTTAAGAAAGGAGGGAGGGAGAAAACAGAGAACTATCGACCTGTCAGCCTAGCATCAGTAGTGGGGAAGATGCTAGAGTCCATTAATAAAGATGGAATAGTGGCATATCTAGATAGCAGTGATAGGATTGGGCCGAGCCAGCATGGATTTACCAAGGGTAAATCATGCTTGACTAATCTATTGGAGTTTTTCGAGGATGTAACCAGGAAGTTAGACAAGGGAGATCCAGTGGATGTAGTGTACCTCGATTTTTGGAAGGCATTTGATAAGGTCCCACATAGGAGATTGGTGGATAAAATGGATAGAAAACTGGTTGGCAGATAGAAAGCAAAGGGTAACGGTGAATGGGTGTTTCTTGGAATGGCAGGTGGTGACTAGTGGGGTGCTTCAGGGCTCGGTATTGGGACCACAGCTGTTTACGATTTACGTCAACGATTTAGATGAAGGCATTGAGAATAACATCAGCAAATTTGCTGATGATACTAAGCTGGGTGGCAGTGTGACATGTGATGAGGATGTTAGGAGAATTCAGGGTGACTTGGATAGGCTGGGTGAGTGGGCAGATACTTGGCAGGTGACATTTAATGTGAATAAGTGTGAGGTTATCCACTTTGGGAGTAAGAACAGGAAGGCAGATTATTATCTGAACGGTGTAGAGTTAGGTAAGGGAGAAATACAAAGAGATCTAGGAGTCCTTGTTCATCAGTCACTGAAGGTGAATGAGCAAGTGCAGCAGGCAGTGAAGAAGGCTAATGGAATGTTGGCCTTTATTAAAAAGGGAATTGAGTACAAGAGCAAGGAAATCCTCTTGCATTTGTACAGGGGCCTGGTGAGACCACACCTGGAGTATTGTGTACAGTTTTGGTCTCCAGGGTTAAGGAAGGACATCCTGGCTATAGAGGAAGTGCAGCGTAGATTCACAAGGTTAATTCCTGGGATGTCTGGACTGTCTTACGCAGAGAGGTTAGAGAGACTGGGCTTGTACATGCTGTAATTAAGGAGACTGAGAGGGGATCTGATTGCAAGATATAAGATTATTAAGGGATTGGACAGATAGAGGCAGGAAATATGTTCCAGATGCTGGGAGTACCAGAGGGCATGGTTTGAGAATAAGGGGTAGGTCATTTAGGACAGAGTTAAGGAAAAACTTCTCCCAGAGAGTTGTGGGAGTCTGGAATGCACTGCCTCAGAAGGCAGTGGAGGCCAATTCTCTGGATGCTTTCAAGAAGGAGCTAGATAGATATCTTATGGATAGGGGAATCAAGGGATATGGGGACAAGGCAGGAACCGGGTATTGATAGTAGATGATCAGCCATGATCTCAAAATGGCGGTGCAGGCTCGAAGGACCGAATGGTCTACTTTTGCACCTATTGTCTATTGTCTATTAGAAAATGAACAGTTAATAACTAGCTAAACTTAAGAATATGCAAAGCAAGTTTTGTTTTACACAGAGAGTGGTAGGTGTCTTAAGCACACTCTCAGGGATGGTGGTAGAAGCAAATAAGATAGTAATAATTAAAAGGCAGTTAAGGAGATAAATAAACAGGTAGGGAACCAAGGGATATGGACCGTGTGTAGGCAGATGATCAGTACGGACATAGTGCGCCAATGGATAATATTCTATGTTCTCCACTCAAGGACATGGATTCAAGATGATACAAAAGATATAGGGTGGATAAGGCAAATTAATTTTGAATGTAGATACTGTTTCTTTGACAGTGCTGGAAAACAACATTTTGGGAAGGGATTTAAACAAGTATGAGGTGAAATTATTTAAAGATCTACTGGGAAAGAGCAGGAGAATGGAAGTAAATAGATCACAAACAGGAATATCTGCAGCTGCTGGAAATCTAAGCAACTCACACAAAATGGAGGAACTCAGCAGGCCAAGCAGCAGCTATGGAAAAGAGTTCAGTTGATGTTTTGAGCTGAGACCCTTCAGCAGGACTGGAGAAAAAAAGCTGAGTAGAATTAAAAGGTAAGGGGAGGGGAGGGAGAAACACAAAGTGATAGGTGAAACTGGGAGGGGGAGAGCTGAAGTAATGAGCTAGTAAGTTGATTGGTGAAAGAGATATAAGGCTGGAGAGGGGGGAACCTAATAGGAGAGGACAGAAGGCCATGGATGAAAGAAAAGGGGGGGGGGAAGGAACAACAGAGGGGGGTGGTTTTGGGCGGGTAAGGAGATAAGGTGAGAGAGAGAAATGGGGATGTTAAATGGTGAAGGGAGAGAGGCATTACCGGAAGTTTGAGAAATCGATGTTGATGCCATCAGGTTGGAGGCTACCCAGAATGAATATAAGGGGTTGTCCCTCCGACCTGAGTGTGGCCTCATTGTGACAATAGAAGAGGCTGTGGATGGACATATCGGAACGGGAATGGGAAGTGGAATTAAGATGGGTGGTCACTGGGAGATCCCGCTTTTCCTGGTGGATATAGGTCACTGGATAGACAGCTGCCTGAGGTTGATATGGCGACTAGCCTGCTTCTGCGCTGTAAAGTTTCCATGATCCATGGAGAGCCAATATGGAAAAAAAATACCTTCCAATTCCTGTCTTGGGAAGAAACTTAACACTTTATTCTTTCAGGTTGTTCATCTTTAAAAGCACATTGCCATCATTCATGGCAAACATGATTTCTTTTTTGAAGCTTGGTGAGAAGATTATTCTGTGTGGAAAGAAAGGTGCTTAGCAAGCTCAAGGATGTTTGAATTTTAGACGGAGATTGAAAGACTAGCACACAAACATTTAGCTACTCCAGCGTGAAATGAATGCAGTGCAGAAGTAAGTCAGGAATGAACGTGGTGTCAGCACGCTTCACTGATGCCAATGAGCACCACCACAGTGCAACAGATGACTACAGCAAGCTAGGTGAAGCCAAACTGACACTGGAGGGCAACCAGGGAGCATTCTGCTCATAATCAGGTTCATCTCTGGCAGCTCCTGTGACCCAATCTGGAGCAGAACCATCAAGCTGTGGAAACAGGTGACCCGGTCTCCGCCTGACACCATGCATTTCATGTGGAGATTTAATTAAGAAATCAGTGCCGATAAAGAGCTTACAAAGCATTGCCAAATGTACAAAGAAAATATTTTCCCTTTCAAAGGCATGTAAACACAATGATAATGTGATTTTGTAAAGCAGTTTGTTTTGAATTTTAAGGGGGAGAAAAAAAGCTATTAAGAAATTCATTTTGTTCAACTGAGACCATACAAGTATTCGAAAAGAGAATATGTCAAAGCCAGAGCTGATATGAAGAATATCTCTACTTGTGAATTACCTGGTCATTCTCACTGCTGGATGCATTTGTCATATCTCCCTGCCAGCTTGACATCCATAACTTTCATTTGTAAATTGCCAGAATCTGCTAGCAATAACTAACTCAGATATGTTTGAGTTGCATCTAGACCTTTGAGTAATGAATTTTCATAAAAAATAACTCAGAGACTGATGCTTGTCAAGAGTGTAAAATGTTGTAAACAACATTATTGCACAAAAATAACATACCTTTTCTGAATTATGTTCTCAGTCATTCCCAAGATGCGTCCCACCAATCGTATAGATAAGCACAGATATCCAAGTGACTGCTGGCAGTGAATTCAGCCTGATGCCAGTCACATCCACAGGATTTGAAAGACCATTAGGAGCAGAATTAGACCATTCAGCCCATTGAATCTGCTCTGCAAAGTGAACATGGCTGATTTATTTTCCCCTCTCAATCCCATTCTCCTGCCCTCTCCCTGCAACCTCTAACGCCCTTACTAATCAAGAATCTATTAACATCCACTTTAAATATACTCCATGACATGGCCTCCACAGCCACCTGTAGCAATGAATTCCACAGATTCTCCACTTTCCAGCTAAAAAGATTTCTCCTCATCTCTGTTCCAAAAGGATATGCTTCTATTCTGAGGCTGTACCCTGTAGTACGAGACTCTCCCTTGCTTGTACAGTCTTCAGTTCATGGATATTTTCCAAGAGAAGCAAACTAAAAGAGGCACCAGCCCACCACAACACACCAGCCCACACCCATCCCCAACCCCTGCTGTGGATCAGACCACACAACGTCAATGCAAAGCAGTAAACACCATTCCTTAAAACCAGTGCCGAGTTTCTGTATTGTCCAGCTGTTCGGCAACTTCACTTCTTGGCTTTCTGTGAAACAAAGTGTATCTTCACAGTGCAGAATTCCTACAATTATGAAAGCAACACACCCAGAATTCTGGAGGAACTCGGAAGGCTAGGCAGCATCTATGGAAAAAAAGTACAGTCGATGTTTCGGGCCAAGACCCTTCATCAGGACTAGTAAAAAAGATGAGGAATCAGAGTAAGAAAGTGGCAGAGGGGAGAAAGAACCATATGGTGATAGGTGAAACTGGGAGGAGGGGGTAAAGGATGAAATAAAGAGCTGGGAAGTTGATTGGTGAAAGAGATACAGGGTTGGAGAAGGGGGATAGGAGAGGACAGAAGGCCATGGTAGAAAGAAAAGGAGCACCAGAGAGAGGTAAGGAGATAAGGTCTGAGAGAAAAATGGCAATGGGGAAAGGTGAAGGGAGGGGGTGGGGGAAAGAGGCATTACCAGAAGTTTGAGAAATCAATGTTCATGCCATCAGGTTGGAGGCTACCCCCCAAACAAAATTTAAGGTGTTATTCCTCCAACCTGAATGTAGCCTCATCATGACAGTAGACATGTTGGAATAGGAATGGGAATGGTAAGTGGAATTAAAATGAGTGGTCATGGGCAGATCCCGCTTTTTCTGGTGGAAGGAGCATAGGAGTTTGGCAAAGCGGTCTACCAATCTGCATCGGGTCTCACCAATATACAGGAGGCCACACTGAGAGCACCAGATACAGTAAATGACCCCATCAGTCTCACAGGTGAAGTGTCATCTTACCTGGAAGGACTGTTTGGGGTCCTGAATGGTAGTGAGGGAAGAAGTGTAGGGGCAGGTGTAGCACTTGTTCTGCTTACAAGGATAAGTTCCAAGTGTGGTAACATTTCCCCTGTGAATATTACTGGAACTAATTACACCAGCAGTTATATAGTGGCACTAGAAAGCTTGTAAACCCTATAGAATTTTCTCTATTTCTGCATAAATATGACTTAAAATGTGAACAGAACTTCATGCGTCCTAAAACAAGACAAAGAGAATCCAATTAAATATTTAATTAAATAATTAAACACAAAAAACATAATACTTGTTCAAACACAAGGAAATCTGCAGATGCTGGAAATTCAACACACACAAAATGCTGGTGGAACACAGTAGGCCAGGCAGCATCTACAAGGTGAAGCACTGTTGAAGTTTCAGGCCAAGACCTTTTATCGAAGGGTCTCGGCCAAAGACGTCAACAATGCTTCTCCTTATAATACTTATTCATTTACTTATTGAGAAAAAGGACCTAATATTACATGTATTTGTTGGAAAAAGTATGTGAACCCTAGGGTAATGTCTTCTACAAAAGCTATTTGGAGCAGGTGTTCCGATCAACGAGATTGGAGGTACAGGGTGTAGAGGTGCCCTGCCCTATAAAAAAAAAGACACACAAAGTCAGACCCTGCTCTTCTCAAGGAAGAGCTGTTTATCTGCACCACGCCTCGATCAAAACAACTTCCAGAACACCTTAGAAGAATTGTAGAGATGCATGAAATTGAAAAAGGCTGCAAAGCAATTCTAAAGACTCTAAAGACCTGAGTGTTCATCAGTCCACAGTAAGTGAAATTGTCTACAAATGGAGGATAGAGTACTGTTGCTGCTCTCCCTAGAATTGAACATCCTGCAAAGATCACACCAGTACAACATGCAATGCTGAAGGAAGTGAAAAATAACCCAAAGGTAACAGCAAAAGACCTGCAGAAATCTCCGGAATTTGCTCAAGTCTATGTTCATGTGTCTACTGTAACAAAAACATTGACCAAGAATGATGTTCATGGAAGGACACCAGAGAGGACTGCTCTCCAAAAAAAAACATTGCTGCATGTCTCAAGTTTGCAAAAGACCATCTAGATGTTCTACAACACTTCTGGCATAATGTTCTGAGGAGAAATGAGACAAAAGTTGAAGTTTTTGACAGAATCGTACATTGCTATGTTTGGAGGAAAAAAGGCAAGGCAACACCAAAACCTCATCCCAACTGTGAAGCATGGTGGAAGGAGCATCATGGTTTGGGGTTGCTTTGCTGCCTCAGGGCCTGGATAGCTTCCAATCTTTGAGAGAATAGTGAATTCAAAATTGTACCAAGACATTTTACAGGAGAATGTCAGTGTAGCAGTCCATCACCATCGGTTTAATAGAAGTTGGATAATGCAACAAGACAATGATCAGTAAGACAAGAGTAAATCAACAACAGAATAGTTTAAAAAGAAGAAAATTTGGGTTTTGGAATGGCTGAATCAAAGTCCTGACCTTAATCCTACAGAAATATTCTAGAAGAACCTGAAACAAGCAGTTTATGTAAGGATGCACACAAGCATCCTCAAGCTGAAGCAGTTTTGTAAGGGAGAATGGCCTAAAATTCCTCCAAGCCGATGTGCAGGACTGATCAACAGTTAGGAAACGTTTGGTTGAAGTTGTTGCTGTACGGGGGTGGGGGGAGGGAGGGGTCACACCAGTTACTGAAAACAAAGCTTCACATACTTTTTCCAACAAATACATGTAATATTGGATGATTTTTCCTCAATAAATAAACTAACAAGTATAATACTTTTCATGTTATTTATTAATTGGTTTCTCTTTATCTAGTGTTTGGACTTACATGAAGAATTGACAATATTTTTGATCATACTTATGTAGAAATAGAGAAAATTCTACAGAGTTCATGAACTCTACAGGAATCTGAAGTGGAGAGAGTGAGCAGTTTCAAGTTCCTGCGGACCTAACCTGGTCCCAATATATCAATGCAGCTATAAAGAAAGCAAGACAATGACTGTACTTCATTAGGAGTTTGAAGATATTTGTTATGTCAACATATATACTCAAAAACTTCCATAGATGTACCGTGGAGAGCATTCTGACAGGCTGCATCACTGCCTGGTATGGGGAGGGGGGCAATGCACAGGACCAAAAGAAGCTTCAGAGGGTCGTAAACTTAGTCTGCTCCACCCATCTTGGGTACTAGTCTACAAAGTACTCAGGACATCTTCAAGGAGCGGTATCTCAGAAAGGTAGCATCCGTTATCAAGGACCCCCAGCACCCAGGGCATGCCCTTTTCTCATCCTTACCATCAGGTAGGAGGTAAAGAAGCCTGAAGGCACACACTCAGCGATTCAGGGACAGCTTCTTCCCCTCAGCCATCTGATTCTTAAATGGTCATTGAACCCGTGAACACCACCTGACTTTTTCAATATATATTATTTCTGCTTTTCCACAATTTTAAAACATATATAATATAAAAAAAAGCATACAGCACAGTGTGTACAAGGGACGGACAGGATTCCCACCTGTAATAGAACAACCCTATTCTGGCCCTATTGACAGTGATGGATGAAATAAACAAAGCTCTGTAACAGTTGACTACTCTGATCCTCCCATGTTCCTTCTGAGACAGTAATGGTAAAACAAGTGAGACAGTGGTGACCTGCATGTAAATATCTAGTTTTCAAAAAAAGCCTGATGTTCTCATGTTCAGTGATAAAGTCTACAACTATACTTCTAACTGAAAATTCAAAATAAGAAAACTCAAGCAGTAAGTTACTTCACATCCTTGTTTCATACAACAAAAAAATCATCCTTATAAAACTTCAGGGATAGAAGTTTGTCTGGAATTTTCATTCTGGGTGTTTCTATTCTTTTTTTTAAGGTTAAGGTCAGAAAAAAAACTTAACAGCATTTTAGCTGAAAATACCAGAAGAAAAGTGAAAAGATAGTTTTGGAAGCTTGCTGGAGAGAAAAGACAGGTTAAACATTTGGACACGAACACTTTATCAAAAAGTTGCATGAGACCTCTATTCTCAGATACTCCCAGAATTGCTTTAAATCTCTATTTCTTCTGTCTGCACAACAACCAAAACATCATAGGTGAAAACAACGGCAGGCTTGGAAGGTAGGTGCTGTTGCAATTAAAGAGCTTCTCTGGTGTTCCTGTTACGTAGCCTCACAAATCCACATACAAGCTCTTGCCATATAGAATGGCTCCAAGAGTACAAATATTGATAAATTCAAAAAGATCATGACAAGTACACATAGATGTAGTGGCGTATTCTGTTTCATTTGCCAAATCAAGTACCAATACTTGTTCCACAGTAAAATGCAATTTATTAAAACCATTCCCCAGTCTGTGCTTCCACTACTCTTGATGAACAAGATTACTCTGTATGTTGGTCACTCCTTGCATCAAAAACATGTTGATACTGAAAGACCTTCTATCCAAGATGGAAAGGCAAAGTGTCTCTGATCTTTACTCAAATCTCAAACCACTAACACTGGGAATCGAGATCACAAACTATATCCGTATATCTTTCCAAGGAAATTTTGAAACTTCAACCATCGATCAACAATAAACACAATCCCCATGCTACTGGCAATACAAATACATTGGATATCTTAAGCCAATCTTAACAATAAGTCATGCATAATTCCAGATAAATGTAGGTCCACAACAGGACACCCTGATGCTATTTTTCCAAGTTAATCGAACAAGCTGGGCTATTCTCCACAGTGGCCCCTGATGCAGCAGCTTCATCCACAGATCACTGCAATGGAAGAGTCAGCCTAACTCTTCACACCATTTTTTTCCTTTCCATCTGGCATTTTCCAGCTACAAAATAAGAGGCGAGTGCATTGTGTAAAATTTGGCACCTTATTATGAGTCTGTGTTTGTCCAACCACAATCAAGATATTAGACGAGATGATGGAGAGACAGAAGTTTATCAGAATAATCGACCTTTCTGATTGGATGTACCTGAGAAAACACAACACAGATCTACTTTTTAGTTGGGATGATGCAGGGAAAACATTAAATACAGATCTTGAAAGTTAATCATCTTAAGAGTAAAACTGATCATGGCTCTATTTATGAAGAGCACAATTTTATATTCAAACACAGTTTGTATAAATAAGCATACTGTACACCAAAAGAGATGCAAGTGAATGCAATTTTGAAGGAACAGCCTGAAGTGATAGCATTTATTCGTCATACTTTTTCGTACATAAAGCTAATTGGAGTACACAACAATAAACTATTTAACAGTAAGTGATGCATTATAACTCCATCTGGCAAACCATGTTTTACTTATCTAATTGACTTCACTCGGGTTTCTGCTTAATTATCCTAAACAAAGAACTCCATTATTACATAATTTGCACACACAATTGTTCAACCAATTGCAGAGCAGCTTTCAAGCTAGCCTCGACACTGGGAAGAAAGGTTTAGTACAAATTTTGCTTGAGAGTACAGAAACTTCATATTGTCGTCAGTGAGAGAATTCAGACCTCAGCGAGATAAAATCCTAATTCTGTCAGCCCCTGGATATCAGCGATGATGAGAATAACTATTAGTCTCCTAAAAATACTTCAGTTCAATTTCTGTCAAACCTTTCCAGACCTTCCTCTTTGAAACATGTAATAATTAAGGCTACAATAGTAAATTTGCAATAAAGTCTGTAATGGCTTGCAGCTGAAATTACAGTTACAGCACTTATTGAGGCAATAGTGCCTTAGCGTTCAGTACGTACCTCCACAACACAGCATAGACCACTGCCAGAGTGATGAGGGCCAGACAGGAAAGACCACAGCCTACAATTAGCGTGACTGAAGGCATATCAGCATTCTCCATATTCTGTGGAAAACAACCAGAAATAATTCAACAAAACTTGCACCTCTCTCAATAACTTATATTATTATACATCATGATTTCTTGAATATGATTGAAAATAAGGATACAATCCATGCCATTTTATAAGTGATAAAGTTAGCATGAAAAGTAGGGAGATTAAACTATTTTCAGCTTCTTCAGAAAAGATCACACAAAGTGTTTCAGTATATTACTCATTTTGCTGTGTTTTATAACCAATATAATTGGGAGATATTGGCTATGCTGTGAAAAAGATAAAGAAAATAAACAGAGTATTGAGCAAGCTAAAGTTGTAGCTCACAAGATGATTTATATCCCGAAGTCATCCTGCATCTTCTTCATAGAGAATAAATCAAATTTCTCTACCATGCTTCAAATTTAATTCCAGTAGATTTTTAAGCCAGTAACTTATTTTTATTTTTATTGATTTTTTTGTTTAATTCTGTTTGGAAATGGAAATTCAATTTCAATGCCATGATAAGATAAAACATCATTGCAAGCTGAAATATTTAGCTTCATTCTAATTCTACATACACATCACCAGCAATCAATTGAGATGAATTTTCAAAATAACATGCCAATGTTGTTGAATATCCGGATCTAGAACCTGTGGTTAAAAGGCCATTACCGTGATCTATTCATGTGAGTTTGTAGACAAGAAAGTGAAAACCATACCATTGCTTATAAACAAAACTAATCAGTGAATATTATTGCTCTGTTCTGTCAGTCCACAGTTAGCATTGAAATGCAATACGAGATGGATAATTTTCAGAAATGTCTGTTTACTTATGTACAATATATACTGTATAGTGCCTTTACCACAGTAAAAGTCGCAAGACACTTCACTGTAGCATTAACAAGAAGAATTAGGAAATACAGTTCCTTAAAAAAGTATTTGGCCTCCACAACTATTTTCACATTTAACTGTCTCATTTTCTAAATTTAAAATATATTGAAATAGGATTTTTTGAGCTAATTTACAAAACACTGTGCATCCTGTCAAATCAAAAGAAAAATTCCAAAACCTGTCAACAATTTACTAAAAATTAAAAACCAAAAGTGTGAGGCTGAAAAAGTATATATTTCCTTTGTAATTACTACACCAACTTTCCTCAGGTGCAATCACCTTATCAACTCACCCAAATTGCTGACGTAGAAAATTGAAAGATCACTTATTTTCAATGAATTCATAAGAATTCATTAAGCTCTCTTTAAGTTCCAACAGTGCATTCAAGACAAATCAGGGAAATAATAATGAATAAGCACAAATCTGGGGGAGGGTGGAGACCATCTCAAAGGCACCCATCGTACTTTGGAACTTAGTATAGTCCATTGTGGAAAAGTGGGAAAAAATATGAGACCACAGCCACACTGGCTAGGTCAGGCCGCCCCTCTAACCCTAGTCGCCTGAGAAGAATGGCACTTATAAGAGAGGCTATTGTGATGCCAACAGTCACTGTAAATGAGCTGCATAAGTCAGTGGTTCCAATGAAGTTCATATTGTCACAATCTCTAAGGCCTTGCACAAACAGGGGTATTTATGGAGGAGCGGCAAGAAAGAAGCCCTGGTTAAAATAAAAACATATCCTTGCCCATAAAAACTTTGTAAAGTGTTGCTGAGACTGTGGCAGAGCGGAGGGCGCTGAGTAGGCTACGGTCAATCATGGAAAACCCTGAACATCCTCTGCACAGCACCATCCAGAGACAGTGAAGCAGCTTCAGCGGCAGGTTGCTGTCAATGCAATGCTCCTCGGACAGGATGAAGAGATCATTACTCCCCAACGCCATTCGGCTCTACAATTCAACCACCAGGGGCAAGACATGTTAAGTGCCGGGGTTAGGACTGAGCTTAAGTTACCACTCAATGCACTTTAGTAAACTATTTAAGAACTTTTTAAAAGCTATTTATTAATGCTTTTTGGGAGGGTGATTTTAGATGCATATCATATTTTAAATACTGTATGTAATTAGTTTTGCTACAAAAAGTGTATGGGACACTGGAAAAATGTTGAATTTCCCCTTGGGGAGGAATAAAGTATCTATCTATCTAAATATGTGGAAGAAGATCTTCTGGTCAGATGCAACTAAAGTAGAACATTATGTGTGGTGTAAATCTAATACTGCACATCAGCCAGGTAACACCATCCCTACTGTTAAGTATGGTAGAGGTAGCATTGTGCTATGGAGATGCTTTTCAACAGCAGAAACAAGAAATCTGGTCAAGATTGGTGGGAAGATGAATGCTGCTAAATACAGAGAAATCCTGGATAAAAACTTGCAGGCCTCTGTCAGAAATCTTAAATTGGGGAGAGACATAATCTTTCAGCAGTACAATAACCCAAAGCACAATGCCACAGCAACCATGGAGTGGCTTCAAATGAAGAAAACTGATGTCCTTGAGTGGCCCAGTCAGAGTTCTAGTGTCTAGTTCTGCTCGTCCCATTCCAGGAAGGATGTAGGAGCTTAACCTGATTGAACATCTATGGCAAGACCTCCAGATAGCTGTCCACCACGGCTCCCCAACTAACCTGGCACAGTTTAAGCAATTTTACAAGAAGAAATGGACAAATCTTGATCCATCGCATTGTGCAAAACTAACAGAGACTAATTCCAAAAGACTATTGGCTGTAATAGTTGTGACAGGAGGTTCAACTTAGTACTGAGCAAAGAGGCGGGGAGGGGGAGATGAATACTTTTAAAGTGTTGACATTTCATTTTTTGAATATTTAGTTTTTTCTTGCTTTACAATTTTTCTTGTTTTTTGAGCTGTACAGTGGTGGTGGGGGGTGGTAGGAACATGTGTTTCACAAATAAAAATTCTCAGTTAAATCATACTCAGTGATGTGAACAAAGGGCAGGGAGCTGAATACTTTTACAAGGCACTGTATCTGCTCAGATATTATGTACTGAGTGAGGAGCCATTCAAAAGCAGATGGAGATAGAAAGGTCAGCAGAATAACTGTTACGTGATGTGATCTGAAATAGATCATTACTATCTTGCAATCTGTTACAAATGTAACTTCCCAAAGCTAGCTGTTAGTATCTAAAACACTTAAATCTAACAGCAAATTTCTCTGCAAGTTTCACATGTCAAATTCTACTGTGACAAAAAAAGCTTTTCCTTAACCTGATGGTGTGACATAACTTTAAAACAACCTAAATAATAGCAAATAGCAAGGCAGGATGTATTTGTCTAATGATTTTCAGAGATGCCTTCTCAGTTTAACTGAGTGATACCAGGGTTTCTCTTTGTGGGTAGGAGCAAGGGAGGAAAGGGGCTTGTTTTGTTGTTGATTGCGTTGTTCTGCTGGACACTGTGGGCACGCTACACTGGCACTGGGAAGCATGGTGACACTTGCAGGCTGCCCCAGCACATCCGTAAGTTGTGTTGGTTGTTAACAGTGCCTTGTAAAAGCAGAGACACATCATTGCATGTTCTGATGTATGTATATCTGATAAATTAATCTGAATTTCTGATGCAAGTTATTGGATGTACAACAAGCCAATTCATTCTCCAATTTTTTTTTGCTTACAGTAAAAGACAGGATATACACAATATGTATTCTACTAACCCATGGCTCCCTGAAAGTAGATAGGATAGGAAAGAATGCTTAGGATATGCTTGCCTTTATTGAGCATAAAAATTCGCAAGTCATGTTGCAGCTGCATAAAATTTTGGCTAGGTCACTTGTGTCTTGTTCTGCTCGTCCCATTCCAGGAAGGATGTGGGAGCTCTGGAGAGGGTGAAGAGGAGGTTTACCAGCATGTTGCCTAGTTCTCCAAGTTGCACAAACTTGGATTGTTTTCCATGGAGAGGGAAGACCTGATCGAAATTATGAGAGGCATTGATAGCGTAGACAGAGTCTATTTCCCAGGATAGAAAAGTCCCATACTGAAATGCACTGATTTAATCTGACAGGAAGGGAGGTTTCAAGGAGATTTGTAAGGCATGCTATATTTTTCCTTACACAGTGGTAGGTGTTTGGATTGCAATGCTGGGGAAGCAGCTATGATAATTATTTTTAAGGGGCATTTAGACAGAAACATGAATAGGCAGGACTGGTGGGCTGTAGACTATCTGCGGGCAGATAGGATTGGCTTAATTTGGTTTCCTGGTCAGCACAGAGATTATGGGCTGTAGTGTTCTAGGACTTATTCCACAGGCTGTGTCAAATGGCAGGATTCCTGATTGATATATTCAATTATTGTTTTCATCTGTTTTTACAGTTGGTATTTACAACTCACTTTTAAATTGAGTCTTTCTGTGCATGCAGTGTATATGTTGCTATCTGTATCAATGATGTACATTCTTCAATGTCTAGAAGGATGAAATGGAACAATCTGATCATTATTTTTGTCAATTCAAGATATCCTTCCTTGGGTGAGCACACATTTTACACACACAAGACTTATTTATTAATAATTCTTTATCCTTTTTTATTTCCTATTATATTTGACAATATAAATGAATAGGAAATAAAAAGAAATCAGATTGAGGGAGCACAATGGAAAAAGAGATAAAAATAATTGAGGGAAAATATAAGGCTCTGTCAATCACCACATAATATGCAGATCAAAGTGAGCCTGGTCTGCTGTTTAAAGCGAAAGCAAATAGTTCCAGATTATGGAACAAAGTTGAAGTCAAGAAGCAGATCTTACTCCTGAAATAGTTAGACTGACAGTCAGCATAGGAATAATAACTCAAAACTGGGAATGCTAGAAACACTTAGACTGAGTGTTAAGCTAATATTTTAGCTTAAAGACCCTCATCAGAACCAGGAAAGGTTAGAAAACATACAAATTGTAGAGAAGGGAGGTGGTGGATAGAGAGAAGAAAGGGAATGCCTGTGTGTGGGTGAAGACCAAGGGATATTGGAAGTCGTGCCAACTGAGAGAGGGTGTTGAAGGCGAGTTAGCCATAACTTGTATGACTGGTGATGTAAATCCAGAGGAGAAAGAAAACTAAACAGTACTGGAACAGTGAGACACAAGCAATGCAGCTGCTGGAAGATTGAAACAAAAAAGAATACTAGAAACTGTGGACTAGTCAGGCAGCAAGTGCGGAGTTACAGAAACACATACAGGCTGATGATCCCTCATTGGAACTCGCTGGTCAGAAAATGCTGATGATGTAACTGGAGCTAATGGTGGGTTTTGTTGAAACAGGGAAAAGGGCAAACGCAGCAGGTCAGAGAGAGAGAGTGGGTTGAGAATTCAATGATTATTTTCCCTTTTCAGTATATCTTCACCGGACAGATGAGTGATAATTAGCCAGCCCTTTCCGTACTCCCTCACTCAACATCATTCTCATATTCTCTCTCTCTCTCCCCCCATCTCTCTCCTCCAGCAACTTTTTTTTCCAGTGTTTGAAAAATTTGAAAAAAAAATCACGGAAACATGTTCAGAAATTATTTCCAGATAGGAAATGGAATTTATCAAGTATTACTCTACTGCACATTCCCATGAGACATTTCCAAATTTATATTTCACTAATTTAGAAATTAACTACAATGCTGGCCACGAAGCACGATGCTCTGCTCCAGACAGATATAATTGCCACACCATGGATGTCAAGAGCTACAGTTCTGATATTCCATCTTCTTTTTTTGACAGTTGCACAAGAAACTCACATAATTGAGGCTCAAAGTTATTTCTTGCCTTTAGAGATCAACAGCACTGTGGCAGAAGTAAGTGGTCTGTGCAATGTACCTTCTATATCCTTTCTATCCTTCTTTCTAAGAGTGTCAAAGGTTATGGGGAGAAGGCAGGAAAGTGGGGTTGAGAGAGATATTAAATCGGCCGAGATGGAATGGTGGAGGAGACTCGAAGGGCTGAATGGCTGACAGCTGCTCCCATGTTTTATGGTCTGTCCATCTATAAAACTCTCAGTCTAAGAGTCTTCAATTGTGTACTTAGCCAAAACTTAGATTCAATGCAAACGTCGTTTAGTTGCATTTTTTCTGGGGGAAGGTGACGATGGGGATGGTTTAACACAGATTAGGGCATCACAGGCAACTGGAAAGAAAGCCTTTTTTTGTTCTTTTAACACAATGTGATGATTTTGAGTCTCCCATTTGGGCCTGTGTTCTCTGTGTTGCATTTTCAGGACCTTGCAAAAATAAGATTCTTTCATTGCTGGTTCTTACATCGGTTACAGCTGAATGATTTTTAATTCAGTAGGAACTGTTCTGCTTTTTCTCCATTGCTTGTGCTGATTTATCCCCATGATGAACCAAAGATATGGAAGGTACATGGGTACAATCTGACATTAGTAAAATGGGAGCAAAGAATAGAAGTCTGTTCCACATAACTGACTCTCAGAACTTTATATCCACCCTCTGAGGACACCTTGCACATTCATAATTCAGGCCTGTATTTCCAGAATTTGATTACTATGACTATAAACGCCAACAATCGCAGTTTTAAAAAGTAAACATCCGAACTTATCGTCAGTAATACCAATAGTCAATTAAAAGCCATAAATAAACGTTCAGAAACCATGACACCTCCACTGCTCAGAGTCAACCATGGACATTGCGTTTTAGCTGTCTATATATGCACAAGCCAATACAGAAGCTAGGGTAGTACCTTTTACAGTCAGATCTACAAAAATAACAAATATCTCCTTTTTCTGTAACAATTCGCCTTAGGGCACTTCACAAGAACATTATCAAACAAAATAGTACACCAAACCACAGGAGAAGTTATTAGGAAAGACAGTTAAAATTGGTGGGGTTGTTTCAAGTGGCATCTCACAGGAGAGGTTTAGTGAGAAAATGCAGAGCTTGAGGCCTCAGCAGCTTAAAACATCCAGCACGGAGGAGGGAAGATTAAAAGAGGCAGGATCATAAGACATAGAAACATAGAAAACCTACAGCACAATACAGGCCCTTCAGTCCACAATGTTGTGCCGAACATGCCCCTACCTTAGAAATTACTAGGCTTACCCATAGCCCTCTATTTTTCTAAGCTCCATGTACCTATCCAAAAGTCTCTTAAAAGACCCTATCGTATCCGCCTCCACCACCGTTGCCGGCAGCCCATTCCACGCACTCACCACTCTCTGAGTAAAATCTTAAGTAGCCATCACAAGAGTTTTAGGACTGGAATAGATCAGAGAACTACAGAGGGATTGGATATAAGCAAGCAAATGTTAATACAGAATTGCATACCAGGAGCTAATGTAAGTTATCAGAATCAGAACCAGGTTTATTATCACCAGTACGTGTTGTAAAATTTGTTAACTTAGCAGCAGCAGTTCAGTGCAATACATGACACAGAAGAAAAATAAATAAATAAACAAACAACTTACAGTTATCTAACAATGGGTAATAATAACCAGGAATTGGTGGGAGCTAGAACACAGAAGCAAGATTGCCAATGACCTGAAGATTACCTGGATTTCCCATCAGGAGAGTGCTCAACTGATTAGGCAAAGATTCAAAGTATATTTATTATCAAAGTCTGTATACAGAATACAACCCTGAGATTCACTCTCCCACAGGCAACCACGAAACAAAGAAACATCATGGAACCCATTCAAAGAAAACATCGAACACCCAACAGGTGAGAAAAAGAACAAATTATGCAAAGGGTAAAAAAACGTGAGGGAATAGCACACAATGCTAAACATCAAATTGCAAAGTCCTCAAAACAATCTAGACATGTTCAGTTTAACGCTGTGTTATTCATTGACTCTGGGCTGAAGAGTCAGCCTGTGCCAAAGACGCCGAGTCCACACCAAAGTACCGCTATCTGCCCTGAGCAAGTTGCGCAAAAATAGCAAAACAAGTAATGGACCTGATCATGGATTTGTGCTGTGCCTTTAGACAGCACACACCACTCTCAAGCTCGCTGACTTCTCCCAACAGAGAATAAAAGCACCGGATAGCTGAGTCAGCCCAAAAACACACAATCAAAACGTAAATTACAGGACCCAATCGCACGCAGCTTAGTAACAGAAGCACACTTAAAAGAAGAAGAATTAGTTTTGTGAATTGTCTGCAGGACATCGCTATTTCCCTGACAGATTAGCTATAGTAAGGGCATTATACAGCCTCTTCACAGAGGGAAGCTGACAGCCATGACTATACTGCAACCATGCAGTCAGAGGGTGAACTGGTACCCCCTCTGGGTACCACTTCCAGACCTGGCTCAGCTCCAGACAGATATGAACAACAGGGATGGAGCTGAGGGCTAAGGGACAGAGTTCATGGCAGGGACCAAAGGCAATGCTTCATTATTTCCAATTTACAGATGGAACAATTCTCTGTTCATGCAGTGCTGGAAGTTGGAGAGGTGGTTTAATCACTTGGAAGTAACACAGATGTTAAATCAGATGATAGTGAGGTTGAACAACATACATTTGGAACCAGTTGTATTTTTAGGTAACATTAAGAAGGGGCATGCAGGCGAGTAAATAGCAGAGGCCCAGTAAAGATTTCAATGGCTAGCATAAATAATAGTGGAGGAAGAGAAGCCGTTGCATGGAATTGCATGTCTAGGCCTTGATGTACCAGAACAAAATTTTGAGTGCAGTCTCACCAAGCTGGCTAGCAGTAGCTGGTCACCGTTGGAATACCATATAGTCACACTTGCCAGAATTTCAGACAGGTAGAGAAAAACAAGATGGTTTTGGATGTTTGTCAGGCATCATAACAGGTTTATTCACTCTGGTCAATACTACTGTATTTTTCTGCCAAATACTACGTCATTTTATGAACTTGGAGTAGGAGAAAAAATTTCCATAGCTCAACTAAATGTAGCAAACCTTAATAATGAAATTTCCAACAAAAAGATGTCAGGTATATAGCATAAAATAGTGGACAAAGGGGAAAGATATTATTACTACTATCTAACTGTAGTGTTCATAAAAGCTTGATATTCATGGTTTATGATACCATTTGAACCTCTTAATTAGGTTATGGCACTGAAATCTACTCCCTGTTGTCCATTATTCTATACAGAATTTTCAGAAGTGTAAGCAGATAAGGTCCCTTCCCTTCAAGAAATTCAGGTAATACAGTTTAAACACAGAAAGACAGCTGAAGCAATCTCATTATCAGCAAAGCCCCTGAGATCCGGCACCACTTGTCACTGAAACAGATTTTCACTTTAGTGTAAAGCAAGTGATAGCAAGCCGGTCTGCTTTGCATTGCTTCAGATATTTGCCTCCACTGAAAGCAATGGAAATATAAAACAAAAATTGCCAGAGATGCAATTTGGTTGGTTACTCTGTCCTAATTGCATATGGACAAGGCTTTGCATGCCATTAATGCCTTTCCATAGATATTGTGATGAGTGGTGTTCAGTTTACAAGTTCTGTGATAAGTCCAGATTCTCTGCTTATTACATTTTTCCAATGGATGGTACAATTAAAATATATGAATTGTAAGTGTTTACATTCCAATAAAATGGTCGATAGAGTTAATAACATGCACTGCTATTGACAACCTTTTAAATCATTTCCTTACATTTTAACACAAGTTTTGAATTAAATCTATTCATAAAATCATTAAAAAAAATCTGGGGAACAATCTGTTCTCACAGATTGTTTAGAAAGTTTCGATGGCAGATTTTCAGCTGTTAAGGGTTAGAACGGATGTCATGACCACTATTAATCCTTCAATCAACACAGCATTATCTGGTCATTTATAATATTGGCTGGGACTTTCCTGTGAAATGCCAGCTAATTTGCATGGAACAGCTAGCAATTTCCTAATTAGCACCAAGAAGTTTGAAACAACCATAAAAGGAAAGTGGAAGTTCCAAAAGTTCTGGAAATTCAATAATCTGTAGATGTTGGAAATCTGAAATAAAAACATGAAAGTGCTGGAAACATTCAATAAGTCAGACAGCATCTCTGGAAATGGAAATGGAGTTAATTCTTCAGGTTTGAACAGTTGTGCTGCTTTGATCCAAATATGCTGTCTAACATGCTGAATGTTTTCAACATTTTCTGATTTCAGTTCTGACCATCTTGACTCAGTGGCTGTTAGAAACTTTGACAACTAGATATCAGTGACAGGCTTCTCACAGAGGTTAGGGCAGGGCTCTAGCATCCAACAATTCTACAATGCTGAAGTTGGATTATCAGAGTCTTTTGAAACAATCTGAGAGAGTATATTGTTCCCCATTTAAACTCTCACTTGAAAGACTGCCTCCAGGATTGCATCACTCTCAACCTCATTAATCTGGAGATCTCCCATTTACTACAACCAACCTCATGGTTCCCTTACCCTGCACTGCTTCTTTCTACCTCCTACCAGAGATCCATAAACCTGACTGTCTGGGTAGGCCGATTGTTTTTGCCTGCTCCTGCCCTACTGAACATACCTGCACACCTCGATTCCATTTTATCCCCCTTAGTTCAGTCTCTTCCCACCTACAACTGTGATGCTTCACATGCTCTTGATCTCAACAACTTACAATTCCCTGGCCCTGATCACCCCATTTTCAGCATGGATGCCCAGTCTCTATACACTTCTATAACCCGTCTCTATAAACTTCTATACCCCATCTCTATACACTTCTATACCCCATCTCTATACACTTCTATACCCTGTCTCTATACACTTCTATACCCCATACAGAAGGCTTGAAAGCTCTCGACTACTTTCTTGACAATAGACCCAACCCCTTCTCAGTTCTCCTTCATCACCACCCTCCTCTGTATTGTGGAACCAGTCCTCATCTTCAACAATTTCTCTTTCAGTACCTCCCACTTTCTCCAAGCTCAAAGTGTAGCATTGTGTACCTCATGGGCCCCAGCTCTGCCCGTCTTTCTGTTGGCTAGATAGAACAGTCCATATTCTGAGCTTTCCCTGGTAATGTCCCCAAATCTTTCTGCATTGGTGCTACTTCATGCACATGAGCTGAGCCCGACAATTTCATCAACTTTGACTCTAATTTCCACCCTGCCCTTAAAATCACCTGGTCCATTTTTGACGCCCCCCCCCCCCCCCCCCCACCGATCTCTCTGTTTCTATCTCTGGAGACAAGCTGGCTACTGATATCTTTTATAAACCTACTGACCTCTATGGCTACCTTTCCCACCCTGTCTCCTGTAAAAATGCCATTCCCTTCTCTCAGTTTCTTTGTCTCTGGTGCTTCAGTTCCCAGGATGGGGCTTTCCTTTCCAGGACATCAGAGATATCCTCCTTCTTCAAAGAACAGAGTTTACCTTCATCCACCTCTGATGCTGCCCTCACCCACATCTCCTGCATTTCCCGGGCACCCCATCTTCCACCTGCCTTAACAGAGATGCAGTTCCTCTTATCCTTCTTTACCAGCATGAGCTTCCGCGTCCATCACATCATTCTCCGCAACTCACATTTCTTCAACAGGACCCTAACCACCGAACACATCTTTACCTCACCACCCCCCACTCTCCATTTTCCGTAGTAATATTGATCCCCCCATGATTCCCTTGTCCATTCATTCCTCCCCACAAATTTCCCTCCTAGCACTTATCCCTGCAAGTGGCAGCCGTGCTGCACCTGCCCATTCCCCTCAATTAAGGGTCCTAAACAGTCCTTCCAGGTGAGGCAACACTTCACCAGTGAATCTGTTGGGGTTTTTTACTGTATCTGGTGTCTCAAACCATCCTCCTCTACAATGGTGAGACCCAACGTGGGTTAGGGTCTGCTTTGTCGAGCACCTTTGCTCCATCCACATAAAGCAGGATTTCCCAGTGGCCTACTAATTCAAATCCAATCCTCATTCCAGCGTGTTGGTCCATGGTCTCTTCTTCTGCCACAATGAAGCCACTCTCAGGTTGGAGAAACACTACCTCATATTCTGTCTTGATCGCCTCTAAGCTGATGGTACGAATATCGATTTCTCCAGCTTCTGGTATTTTTCCCCTCCCCCTGCCCTGTTCTTCAATTACCCACTCTGCCTCTCCCTTTACCTCTTCTCCTCACCTGCCTATCATCTCTCCTGGTGCCTCTCCTCTCTCCCATGTTCCTCTCTCTTCTCCTATCAGAATCCTTCTTCTTCAGCCTATCACCTCCCAGCTTCTTACTTCATATTCCCCTCCTCCCCAACCCAACTGGCTCACTTATCACTTCTAGCTTATACTTCTTCCCCACCCCTTTCTTATTCTGGCATCTTTTGTCTTCCTTTGCAGTCCTGATGAAGGGGTCTTGGCCCGAAATGTTGGATGTTTATTCATTTCCATCGATGCCGTCTGACCTACTGAGTTCCTCCAGCATTTTGTGTGTTTCCCTCAGTCTTATACTGATTGAAGAGAAATACTCACTTTTCAAGATATTACCAACTTATTGCTGCACATTGCAAATTTTGAATTTGTCAGAGACCTTATTTAGGATTGGCTGAGTTATGGGAATATGCAGACACACATAAATCTGAAAGGAATTAACACATTGTTTTATTTTCTGTGCAAAACAGGTAGAGAAAGTTAATGCATGAAAATTATCTACTTTCATTTCAATAGGTGTGAGGGAGAGAGGCAAGTTTTAACCAATGTAATTCTTTATTAAAACTGGGATTACCCAAATTTAAAAAATGACATTGTGTTTATAACTACTTAACCCACTTCCACTTATAATAATTTCTTTAGTTTTATTTTATGCAATTTTGCAATGTCAAGTGACATTCTTAGCCAATGGCAGCAAGGTTATGGCTTTGCCAACTTTCACAGTATTTGGAATATAATCTTGTGGTTAAAACCTGATCTACTCTATCACACTAGTGTACTTACATCCAGAAGCTGAGTGCCAAGTCTTAGTGACAAATTTGTAGTTGCTCTCAGCAAGAAATCTTGCTCTGGAAAATCGTTGTAGTCATGCATTGACCTGTGGGACACCACTCAGAGCTGGAGGGAGAAAATTAGCTAGTGTTTCCTACCACACAGTGATTGTGGTGAAAGGTATGATGTAGAATTTTTAGCGCAAAATTACTGATTCTGAATTTCCCAACACTGATGACTGATGATAACTAATTTTATGTAAATGAATTTATACAGGTAAGCAGAGGCTCTCTTAGATTCCAAGTACTCATGATTTGCCATTTTCTGTATCCTGTATCTAGCATGAAAGTTGAAGAAGGGGGCAGGCTTTCAAAAGAAAGAAACTAGCTGGAAATAATTGTTTTAAATTTCAGTTAACTGGAATTTCACTGGTAGTTTCTGTCCAGAAAAGGCATGCGCTGAAAATCTAGAGGGAAGAGTTCACCTTCTCACACAAGAACTAATCCACTCAAAGCTGAAGTGCTCACTGTTAAAAGTTGAAACATACAAAGCCAGTAATCCATCTTTTGCTGGAGAGTAGGCTCTGGGATATTATACAAAATGAACCTAATGCTGACTCCAAGAAATATCTCAGAAAAAAAAAATGTACTGGTAAATGGAGCTGGAAACACTTACAATTATAAAGGCAGTTTTGAGGACATTTATCTTAGTTAACACTAATCTACACTGGGATAGATGGTAGAATGTACACAGCTAATTAAATAATGGCTAAGAGTCCTTAGGATATTGTAAACTGCTTTGGCCTCCCTCAAATGCAGGGAGTTCAAACGTCAGTGCATAAAGATTACTCGAACATTTCCAGGTCTTGATACTTTAATTTTCCAAGATAAAAATACCTTGAGGTAATTATGCTTCAACAGCAAAAGACACATTACACAAATCTATATATTCATTCATACACTTCCTCCACTCATGCATTCAGAAAACCCCTGGTGATATCTTGGCCCAGATTTTGCTGGGGTTTGACTGCAGTTCTCATATAATCATCTTTTTTTTACCATTTACTCTGCTGGATTTCAGGATTCCTGTACAAGAACAGGTGCCCTGAGTTTACTGGCTGTAGCCACTGCCTTTTTATTGACTGTATGGGAGAATCGTATGGGTTGAACGGTCAGTTTAGTTCCAGATTGGGACCCAAGTGCCTATTCATTTGACTAGAAATTCCAAGAGTCAGTGGAAGAATAAAAAAGCGCTGGTTTTTAATTGTCACATACTGAAAAACAATGAAAAGTTTTTTGTTTGTGTGCCATCCAGATTCCATACACCAATTACATCAGGGTACGAAAAAAGAAAACAGAATGCAGAATAAAATGTTACAGTAACTGAGAGAGTGTGCTGCAGGTAGATAAATAAAGTGCAAGGGTCATGAGGTGGTAGCCGGAAAGATCAAGAGTCCATCCTTTAGCATGTATTTATAACTGTTTTTCCAATATATGTTACTACTTCAGTGTCTTCAAATGGATTTAGAGATGGTTTTACTGATCTCACTTCTTAAATGTCTTTGAATGATTTTGTCAAATGGAAAAGCCAACGTCAGCTTGTTGTGTTGCTTAAGTCACTGCCACCACTTGGCTCCACTGGGGTCAGCCCTCAGGTGCAAAGGGGTAAGCTTGAGAGCTTGGGAGATGTAACCAGCAAGTAATGATGCTGAACCATGTGTGCCAGAAACAGAACATTACATAAGCTGTAGGTTATCTCGTTTAACTTTGTGAATATCATAGCTGAGCATTAAATGTCAGAACAGGTAGACTCTGTCCATTTCCTGTTATTTTACAGTGTGGCTGTGTGTGACTCAGAGGAAGCTATGACCAAATTATTCTGAAAGTATTGTCACCAATATATATCATAACAGCAGTGTGCACACAGCAAAGTTCTACAGATTTGAGGTAATAGGGGTCTTCATGAACATCATTCTCCTCTTCGGACAGTGGCATCTCTTCAGATACATCGGGTCTATAAGAGTGGCACATGCAACAGTGAAGCATTCCATCAGGCCAGCATTCAATTGTCTATCCAAACTAGCTGCTCAAGCCAAGACTGAACATGCTCTCTGACTCAGAAACAACAACTCCACCAACCCAGCTCGTCAATTTTATCTCAAAATGGATTACTAATATATATATACAAAAGAGCTGGAGTAAGATTGGATAGGATGATGGAAGTACAGCACGCCACTAAGTTGGCATGAGACATATCAATGAAAATAACAAAAAATACTGCATTCCTTAAAAGTCTGATTCACGAAGATCTCATATTCAAAAGATTAACTTTGCTTCTCTTGCCACAGATGCTGTTTGTTTCCAGCCTTTTATATGAGGCATATTATGCCTGATATGTTAGCGAGCCAAAAGAAAATGGCCTCATTCTTTTACAGGACACAGCAACAAATCCTAACACCTTTTTTAAGATTCCAAAGTCAATCCAATTTTAAACTGTCATTTTAATTCCAATTTTGGAATTGATGGGTATGGGATGTTTTGTACAAGGACAAACAAGTACACAGTGAAGGTTCCTTCCCAATTTAAATATTTAATACAGGGGTGTTCGATGAAGACTTGTATTTATACAACAACTTATTGCCATCATGCCAAACTCTTAAATCATTACAACTCACTGTGCTTTTACTAAGTAATATCCTGCAATTTTAAACTATCAATCAACAGTAACAGGTAGAACCACAGTTTAATTTCCTTACAAACACATTGATCCCTTTCTCTGCAACTTCATGCACCATCTAATGTATTCCTGCAACTTTGGGCTGACCACCCTCATATTTAATTGGTCCCCCTCTTAACTACTTGCCTTCAAACTCTGCGATATCTACCCTAATTTTTCCTTACGTGATAGAGACAAATTTTGTTTGATAATCAATGCCTTGGAATGATTATTCAAACAGTAAAAATGTAAGCTATTGTCATTATCCATGAAGAACAACAACATCTACAACTACGCAATGCTACACTGGATCGATCATTCTCACATCAGTTATCCAAACTTTTGCTTTCAGTAATCACAATTTTTCACTGACACCTTCTAGTTGCACATAAGTAGCTGTAATCAGCAGAACACTCAAGCTGCAAGTGGCAACTGATCTTAGAGTTCCAATTTGCAACACTGAAACTAACAAACACATTTTTGGAAACCAGCAAAAACCTTGAGGTAAATAAAACTGAGTTGCGCTGGTCAACCAGAATTCAGGGACTTCAAAGCCTCTGGCCACTCACTGGTCTGAACTCAAGGCCAAAATTCAGGTGAGGCCTAAATGCTATAAAACTATAACCTCCATTGGCAGAGTAGGCTGAGTTTACAATCCCTCAAGATGATCATTCCCATCATGTCATCAAAAGATTTGGGAAAATGTGACATCCCCTTCCTCCAATGGAGCTTAATTCCACCTGCATCTGCCTCTACTCATTTCATACTGATCATGTAGTGCTCTACATTATAGTTATAAGCACCTGACATGGAATATTGAAATCTCCAGCATTTTTTCCTATCAATGCATCACAATGATAAGCAGTTACTGTGTATAATAATATGATTTATAATAATAAACATACAATTTACATTAATTTTAAGTATATGTAATTTATGTTTGTTATGATCTGTGCTGCTGCTGTAAAAAGCTAATTGTCATGGTACTTGTACTCTGAGTATGGATGTCCATGATGATAAACTTGAACTTGATGGAAGTAATGCTGAGGAGAGGATCACTCTTCAATGATAGATTCCAGTATATCATCACCTCCTTATGAGCCAGGGGAGAGAGACTTAGGGGCTAATAATACTGGATTCAAAATTCTAAGCTTTAAATTTACCAACTCCTTATGAACAGTGAAGCAACAGAGCCAAAAGAAAGTTCAGTGTGGCAGTTCAGAATGGACTGATAATGTGACATAAGTAATACAATCTGTGGCCACTTTAATAGTACACCTGCCCATTAATGCAAATATCTAATCAGCAAATCATGTCACAGCAACTTAGTGCATAAAAGCATGCAGATATGTCAAGAGGTTTGGCTATTGTTCAGATCAGACATCAGAATGGGGGAGAAGTGTGATCTAAGTGACTTTGATCGTGGAATGATTGTTGGTGCCAGGCAGGGTGGTTTGATTATCTCAGAAACTGCTCCTTTCCTGGGATTTTCACGCACAACAGTCTCTAGAGTTAACAAAAAATGGTGCGAGAAACAAAACCAAACAAAAAAATTCAGTGAGCGGCAGTTCAGTGGGTGAAAATGCCTTGTTAATGAGGGAGTTCTGAGGAGAAAGGCCAAACTGGTTCACACTGACAGGAAAGTGACAGTAACTCAAATAACCATGTGTTACAACAGTGATGTGCAGAAGAGCATCTCTGAATGAACAACTTGTCAAACTTTGAAGTGGATAGACAAGAGCAACAATAGATCATGAACATTACACTCTTGTACCTAATAAAGTGACCACTGAGTGTAAAGCTCAGAGTTATACAAGAGTCTGTGGGCAATAATCAAAACAAATATTATTTACTTCAAAGTTCTGAGCAGTCAGCTCCAGAAGGTAGAATTCCCATTAACTGTGAGGAACAAATTAAAGAACTAGAGCAGTTCTACATTCCTGCATGATCAAAAACACAAATGGATCACACAATGGTGCAGCTGATAAACCTGATACCTCACAGCTTCAGCAATCCAGGTTCGGACCTGGCTTCTGGTGCTGTTAGTGTAGAGTTTGCACGTTCTCCCTGTAACCTCTTGGGTTTCACATCCTAAAATCTGCTGGTTGGTAAGTTCATTAGTCACCATAACTCTGTGTGTGGACAAGTGACAGCTTTGGTGGAGTTGATAAAAGTGTGAGGAGAGTAAAAAGGGTTAGGGAAAAGAATGGATGCTTGAAGGTAGGCACAAACCAGATGGGCTGAAGGGCCTTTATCCCTGCTGCATCTCTCTAATAAACAAAATCTGGACAGTTTTAACAGAATTCAAGAAAAGTAATTAGCTGGTAAAATAACTGAGATGAGAAATTTCCTATTCTACTAAACTAATTTACTTGAAGAGAAAATCTGCAGATACTGGAAATCCAAGCAACACATGAAAAATGCTGGAGGAACTCAGCAGGCCAAGCAGCACCTATGGAAAAAGAGTACAGGTGACATTTCAGGCTGAGACCCTTCAGCAGGATCTTTATCTTGTTGAAGGTTCTCGACCCGAAACATCGCCTGTACTCTTTTTCTATAGGTGCTGCCTGGCCTGCTGAGTTCCTCCAGAATTCTGTGTGTGAAACTAATTTATTTGTTCTATGGCCTACATTAGAGCCTCAATGTGGCAGTGAAGTTTAATGATGGACCACAAAACAAAGCTGATTTAACACAATGACAATCTGCTCAAATTCCAGTCAAATTACTTTGACTTCCATTTTATGAAAAACAAATCTAAACTCCTCCTACAGCATTTTTGATAGCAATGTTTAAGCAGTTTCAGCAGACCTTCCAACTGACAAACAGGATGGTTAAAGGCCTTCTGGTTTATTTCAAGTTGGTAGTTTCAACCAGTCCCCCTGCAACAACTTCCATGTGGTTGAACTTACTCTAATGTTGAAATAACACAGAAATACTTGGCAGCTCAGGCAGCACCTGTGGAGAGCAAAACAGAATTAATGTTCCAGGCTGACAGTCCTTCATTATCAACTTGAAACATCAACTCTTTTGCTCAACACATAGATGCTGTCTGGCCTCTTTTGAATCAACCCATTTCCCCTGAAAACTGCAGGTTTTAGATATCAACCTCCTCTTGGTGTACATAGAATGTTCTTTGTTTTAATCCGACTCTTCTTTCTCATTTCTTTTTCCTGGCACACTGACAACTATATCAGTGTTGCTTCCTGCTCTCACCTTGAACTAGAAACATCAACTTTGCTAACTATTTTTACTTCCCCTTCCCTCAGGACAGGTTGGGAGTAGCTTAGTAACTAGTAACCTAGTGCAAGTTCACAGACCCCCACAACTACCTTGGCTACCTCCCACCCTGTTTCCTGCCATTCCATTCTTACAGTTAACCTGACTGCATCACTGCAATCCCTGAAATGCTATCTTCTACATCTGTGCTGCTGCTCTCTGCTGACAGTTCCCTTGCAGGGCCCTTGGCTATGTCTGACCTATTTCCCACACTTCTGCCCTCCCTTGTAGAAACATGGCAGGGTTCATCTTTCCCTTGCTATCATTTCAGTCACCAGCTCCCACACCTTGAGCATGATGTCTCCTCAAGCACATCTTCCTCTCTTGGCATTCAGAAGGATCATCTATTGCCTAACAATAGTGAACGTCTTGATCACTGGCAAGAGCCTCTCCCTTCCCCAAGCATCTTCTGTACAACTATTTCTGTTATTTAATCTCTCCTGCATTCCCCTCTTTCATTGTCCTTCTTTTCTACTGCCCCTCTTCTCTGCAACATAAAACTGGTTTACCTCTGTGATTTTCCAGACCTTTTTAAACCTTTAACTATTTGTCTCTTCACAGAAAATGTTCTGTTGATTATTCTCATCATTTTGCTTTTGTGAGGTTCCTAACATCTGCAGAATTTTGTTTTTGGCTTTTATTTATAACCTTCATAATGAAGGAAGCCACTCAGCCCACAGACTCTATGCTGGCACTCACAACAATCCTACTCCTCCCCATTATCACCCTCCACATTTTCTCCCACACAACTCCCATTGATTATTCAACCACTCACTTACACATCAGGGGTAACTGACAGTGGCCAATCAATCTAGCATCAGCATTTCTTTGAGAAGTTGGAAGAAACCAGAGCACCTGGACGATATCCACAAGATCACACAGAAAACTTTAAAGTCCACATATTTATGCCTGTGATACGGTTATATGGACACAGGCTCTTTGGTTCACACCAAACATTTATCTTTCATTTACACTAATCCTATTTTATTCTCACTACAGTCTTGTTGGGGTGTATAGGGTGTCTAGGGAGGGGTAACACCTCTGGTTTGGGTCCTGTGTGCCTTTTTTCAGGACAGCTCGTCCACCTTTGGTCCCCATCTGGTGCTCAGCTCTCATCTTTGGCTCCAAGTAGCTGTAGCACGCACAGCAGTCACACCCTGGTAAACTATCTCGGCAGACCAGCCAAACCAGGTGAGGGTAGCTGACAGGCCTTCGACCCTCGGTGAGGTAGGGGATCTGCCTACCCCAGGGTGTGAAGTCTGGCCCTGGCAGTTTGAATGGAGGAGACCGATTAATGATCCAATGGTCAAGAAAGCAGGCCAGGAGGTACTGGTGGAGTACTAAGAGCATGACAAGGCACTTAGACGTCCTGGTCATCCACTGCAAGCGGTGGTGATCTCTTTAAACACACCTGGCAGAAGGCAATGTGTGGTAAACTATGTACACCTGTCTGGACATGCCCCTCTGCTGACTGCTCCTGTGGCTCCTCCCACAGACCCCTGTATAAAGGTGATTGAGGCACTGCTCCTCCCTCAGTCTTTGAGATGTCGTGCTCCCTTTTTGCAGCTAATAAAAGCCTATTGTTCACTTCCAGTCTCCGAGAGTTATTGATGGTGCATCACAATGGCAAACCACTGCCGAGTACATGATTTCCCAATATGGCATGGAGGGAAATCATCCGCCAACTGGAAATTCCAGATGCAACCTAACGATGACAGTCTTGTTAATTCCTCACAGATTTTAATGACTGAGGCAAAACAGGACAAGTGACTTGTGGTTATTTATAATACATCTCCTCCTTCCCCTCTCCAATTGGATCCTTGACTTCATGAGCAAAAGACCACAATCAGGAAGGATAGGCTGCAAACCTTACAAATTTGTACTGATGCACCACAGAAAACATTCTATTTGGACACTTGGTATGGCAACGGCTCTACACGTGACTACAAAATACTGCAGAGTTGTGGACACAGCTCAGCACATCATAGAAACCAGCCTCCCTTCTATGGATGCCATCCATATTTCTAATTCCCTCAGTAATGCAGCCAAAATAACCAAAAACTCCAGCTACGCTATACATTTGTTCTTCTCTGCTCTCCCATCAGGCAGAAGGTACAAAAGCACGTACAAAAGCACTAGGCTAAAGGACAGCTTCTATCCTGCTGAATCGTGAACGGACTTCTTGTTCAATAAGATGGGGACACTTGATCTTATAATCTACCTCGTTATGATCTTGCACTTTATTGTTTACCTGCACTGCGCTAGCTTTTACACTTGATTCTGCACTGTTATTGCTGTAACTCATTCTAGTTCGGAGCACTGTGTAATTATTTGTTCGGTATGAACAGTATGTAAGATAAGCCCTTCACTGAATGTGGGTATATGTGGACCAATATCCAGTCATTAACTAGATGCATACTCTCACCCAACGCCAATGGCATGATTGCTGTAAAATTTTCAAACATATTTCAAAATTCTGAAGTCAGTCGAACAAAACCTGTCCTTAAATCTGATTTCACCTGGTGATACCTACAGCAGAGAAAGTTGCAAGCGGGAGGACAGAGAACATGAGCTGGAACAGTTCTAATCAGCAGCCTCAAGTGTGGCCTGATGGTTGGCCATTTAAAACATAACCTGGGCTGTCAAAGTAAATCAGGGCCAGTGAATTATGATCTGAGTCTTTGGAAAACAGATATCAGATAGCAGAGATTATTTCTAAAAGTTTACTTCAATACTTCACCATTTGGCATGTCTCTGGCCTTTTACTGTTACTCAGTGATTTCACTTAACGGCAAAATTCGCATCAGCACAAAACCAACAACATTTTGTGGCACGTTTAAAACGCTGTGGTAACACAAAACAATATCACTGCAAAGACCAAGTTCACAAGGTGACCCGCACACCTTTGGGACAGTCCTTTACAAGGGGAACATTCATCAGTACCTTTTACTCAAGTCACAACAGCTGCAGACATTGGGCCCTGGCAGAACAGAACCCAGCAAACAAGGCTGATGGGGCAGATACAGTACAAGTAATCTTGCCCAACATCCTCCCCCCCCCCCCACACCACACCACACCACACCACATTACACCACCGACTCAACACAGCTTTGAGAGCTGATACTCTTGGCTTTTGGATGGGCGATTAATCAGGCGCAAGGTGTTCCTGGATCATCTTTCATTTCAAGCAATGGTTAAGAATCACCGTGAAAACGTGGGGGCTGGTCAAAGGCAAAGATAACCTTATGAACGCACGGTACCCCAACACACAGACACCTCGAAGCACAAGCTCTTCGCAGTAATGTGTCGGAATCTTACGATTACTTTTCAAAGGCATTTTTAAATAGCATAATTTTGGGGATGGGGCGGACAAATTATACAGGAACAATAAAATCACTTATTCTTTAAAAAAAACACTAATAATCAAGACAGTTAAAAAACACCCGGCTCATTGGATTCAAATCATTTTCTTATTCACACTATAGGTTCACTCTCTCCCCCCGCCCACCCTCCAGATGATTATTTTTGCCCGGTGTAACACAGTAATCAATTATTTACTTAACCCCACATGACAAGAGGGTTGATAAGCAGCGGGGCCCATCCTTACAGCTGCTTTAGTAAACGATAGGAAAGGAGAGGAGGGGAGGGAGCGGGGGCGAAAAATTACATCTGGCAGCTCTTTTAAAAAGAAACAGAATTTATTAATTCTTATTCTGGTTGATTACTTACTATTTCTCGGGGTTGATGAGCTAAAATGGCGAATGTCGAGAGGCGATCACACAGGCATTTGGTGTGGGATGCATCGGTAAGCACAGTTTTACATCCCAGAGTGGACCAGGCACCGGTAGACTCGTTCCTGCAAAAGGAATACATTAGATGTGACGGACAGTTGGTGACGGGTGTGAGCAGGGCGCGGGCGCTCGCTACCACTTCACCTCGGCTCGCAGGAGCGCCGCTCGCATCCCCAGCAGAGACTTAAATAAAACGAAACATTATTACAATTGTTTTTTTAAAAAAGACTGTACCCGGGTGCTGTTCGATTTGGAGTGGTGCTGATGGTGTGTTAGCTGGTGGACGCTCATTAGGAGCTCGCCCGCTTCCCTAAGGGAGTTTTGCATGGTGGAGACGGACAGCATCCGCTCGCCACCAGCTGGGGGGGGGGGGGGGGTGGGGAGGGTGGTCTTTACTGCATGACTACTTTCGGGGCGAGGAGGAGGGAGAGGGAGGGATTTAGGATTTTGTTTTGCTAAACACACGCCGACGAGATGCCTCGCCGTTCATAGAGTGAGCGCGAAGGGGAGGGAGTTCCGAGTCTCCAGTACCGCTCTGGGCGGTGGAGAGGGTGGGGGGTGGATGTTGAGTTCAAAGTGGTCGACACGAGAGCTTGTTCCGAAACACTGGCCGGGCCGGAGGGGCGGCCACAACCCGCACAAGCCTCCGTGACTCTTATCCCCTCACGCCTCCCCCGACCCCGCTCGCCAATGGTACAAACCACACACTAAAGCAGCCAGCGTATTGGAAAGAAATTATATTAATCAGGGTGACGGGAACAATCTGTTTATTTATAAAATGTTTTATATTCAAAATGCATTGGCGAGAAAGCAACTGAAAGCAGATTGGGTGGGGGAAACTTCAGATTATATTTTTGCTATATATATAATCCTTACATTATACGGGATTGCAAAGTTATCCAATTAATAAATCTCCTTGGCTCTCTTTGCGGGAACAGATTGTATCAGTTCCCAAAGTGAAAGTGATCAGGGCAAAAGAATGAAAGAAAAGGTCCTTTATCTGCGTTCAATTTATAGTCACCAACAGAGTGCATTGCAGTCAGGAGTGTGTTCAGGCTTGCGAATTATCCACATCACACCAATATGGATGAATCTGGTAATTTCTCCAATGTTATAGCAGGAAGATAATTCTAGAAATTTAACTGACAAAACGTAGTGTTAGGTTTGATTTGGACTTACATCCTCTTGTTCGTCCAGCTCAACCCTAACATCCACTTATCTATACTGTAATAATTTTTCAGCTATTTTCACAAAACATGCCAGCTTATAAAATTATTTAAAAATCTAAATATTCTGATGATATGAAAAGTGGATAGCTACACTAATTTTCTCAGGAGCCACGAATCACTGTGTCAACTAAACCTTTTGTTTCTTATAATGGGTCTTGTATCAAGTCAGCACTAGCAGGCTTATTGGTGCATAAGAACATATGGTACTTGCAGTGGTGAGGGGCTGGAGGAGGTGGGTACTCTCTGGATAATCACGAAATGGCAAGGCATTGAAGTCTATAGATCAGGTGCTTGTAAATGGGTTTGGGAGAGACGGGTACCTGATGTTGGGCTGAAGGACTATTTTTGTGCTGTATGACTTTAAGACTGTATTGTAACTAGGATTAGGAGTAGTTCATTCAGAATCAGAATCATGTTTAATATCCCTGGCATAGGTCATGATTTTTTTGTTTTGCAGCAGCAGGACATTGCAATACATAATAAAAAATATAAATCACCATAAGAAATATATATATTAAATAAGTAGTGCAAAAAGAAACAGAGTAGTGAAGTAGTGTACATGGGTTCATTGTCCATTCAGAAATTTGATGGCAGAGGGGAAGATGCTGTCCTTAAATGTTGAATGTGTGTCTTCAAGCTCCTGTACCACCACCTTGATGGTGGCAATGAGAAGAGCCTCTGAAGTAGGCTCTGTCATCCAACAAAATCACACCTCCGATTTCCTCAATGTCCAGAAATATACTGATTGCAGTTTTGAATTAACTCAATGAATGAGCCTCCAAAATGCCCTCGCTCCCAGGGTAGAGAATTCCAAAGGTTCACCACCATTTAAATAAAAATATTTCTCATCATCTCAGTCCTAAACAATCAAGTTCTTATTCTCAAACTGTGGCCCCTGGTCCTGGATTCCTCAGTCATGGGTAACATCCTCCCCGCAACAAACTATTTGAGCCCTGTGAGAAAAGTCAGTTCTTATTCTTCTAGAGAATGGAGTCCTAACCTATTCTCCTCTTATAATAGTCTCACTATGCCAGTAACAAGTCCAATGAAGCTTTGCTACACTCTCTCAAAGTCTGCTTTTAAGTAAGGAAACTAGTGTTGTATGCAAGACTCCATGTGTGCTCTTACCGAGAACCTATATATAGATGTAGGAAGACATCTTTACTCATCTCTTCTTATAATAGAAACCAGTATGCTATCTACCAAACTAATTGTTTGTTTACCTGTATGGTTGCTTTCAGTGACTTGTGTACAAACTTACTCAGGTCTCTTTGAACATCAGCATTTCCAAATTTCTTATTCTTAAGATACAGATCTCTTAGATACAGTATATATTGCATCTAACAGGTTGTTCATCTATCTCCAGTGGGGGATCACAGCAAAAGCCTTCTGATAATCCAGATACACCATGTCAGTTCTTCTTCATCTATTCTACTAGACACAATCTTAAAGAATCCTAATCGATTAGTCAATCATGACTTTCTTTTTATAAATTCTTGCTGTCTGTACTCAGACACATTATTGTTTTCTAAACATCTGATGATAAGTCTCTTCTCTAAAATGGCATCAATTGATGGAGGCAAAACATTTCATTTTAAGGTTTCTAATTTGTTTAAAACAGAGTTCTATTATTAACATACTTTACTTAGAGAATGAGAATGGAATTTATTCTGCAGGAATACTTTGAGTGAACACAATACAGTCATTTAGGGGTAGATAAATAAATAAAATTGAGCAGAGTAGAACACTATGCTGTTAAGATTTGATGAATCCAGTGTGGAGAGATTCCTGTGGAGCATGAACACCAGTGTCGACTTGTTGAATTTGCTGGCATTTACCTAAGCTGTAAATTCTAACAGGAGTTCGTGTCTATGAGGAAACACGTGGTTGGTCTTGCACCCTCCTGCTGGCTGTTACTGTAAAGTGTATTAATAGAAATATTGCTATCAGTTGAAGAATGCACAGGTTATTTTAGGGCCAAACATTTGAATAAACAACATGTGCTGCAATGTCCAAAGGCTTGGCAAGAGGATCACCAGGCACTCTGAAATCCAAGTGTATAAATGGAAGTCTCAGGGCAAGACAACGGGTTCCATTTGATTGGTTCTGCCAATGATGAGCTGAGCTTCATTCAGTTAAACTCAATCCTACATCCCTGCAACTGAGGAACACACTTACTAGAGGAAAACTAACACTGGTATCAGTTCATTTAAGAAAAATCACCAAACAATCTGTAGCAAACCCCTTTGTTTATTTTTCTTCTGTTATGGGTTCAGAGTTACTTGTGCTTGTTCCTTTTGTCATTAAAATCTCTTGCCTGAGCATCATAAAGCAATTTTTTTTGAGTTACTTCTTTGTGGGATGAAGCTTATTCTGGATTGGGCAAATAAATGGAAGAATCTGAGTCTATTTAAGAATATGAACTATAATTTTACATTGTAAGTTCAACTGAAGATATTTCACAGTCAATAACCACAAGTTATGGACTGACTTTCAAGTTCTCTGCAACTCATGCTCTCAGATTTATTTATTTGCTTGTTTTTGTATTTGCACAGATTGTCCTCTTTTGCACATTGGTTGTTTGTCAGTCTTTGTGTGTGGCTTTTCATTATCTCTATTGTATTTCTTTGTTCTACTATGAACACCTGCAAGAAAATGAATCTCAAGGTGCTATATGATGTCGTATACTTAAGTTGATAATAAACATACTTTGAACATTGAAGTACTTCTGAATTTTCATCTCTATTACAATATTGACAAATGTGACATCCAACTTTTTAGTCATTATGGGCCTACAAACAATATTGGGATAAACATCTTTGTGGTAGCTGATTGAGGTCAAGCGCTAGCCCTGGCTTTTCTTAGAATGCCATCCTTTTGAGGGAGCTGAAATTTTAGCATTGTATCCAATATTTGACACACACAAAAAATATGTGGTTTACCCAGATCTTAAGATATTTTTGTGCAGCATAAAATCATAGTGCTTTTTCCTATTCCTCATCCCATGTGTGTTTGACTAACAGTTTTCCTATTAATATCCATTTGATGTAGCATTCTGTCATCTAGACTGTTCTACTGAGAGAAATGTTTACTCCCTGCATGCCTCCAAGAGCATGAGTGAGAGATAAGGAAATTCACTTTTATCCGTGGTGACCGTAATCAACAACAGGTTTTGTTTCAAGAATATAATTAAAACATATGGACAGGCTGCACTTAATCAAATTAAACATTGGATCAGAACCAGTCAATTATTTTGGGAAAAACAGTCAAATTAATGTTTAAAAAGTGAGTAATTAGATTTATGCTAGGTGGTGAATACCTTTGATACAGATTTCTGCAGGAAAACAAGCCATCTCAAGCTGTAAAAGACTCCATTGGGGACAATATAAGCATAATGTAACTTTGGTTCTTCCGATCAATGAGGCAGAACTAAGCAAATGTTTAATGACAATGACATCTCTAACTTACACACAGTGGCCACTTCGTTAAATACCTCCTGTACCAAATAAAATGGCCAAGAGTGCACTGTATGTTCATGGTTTTCTGCTGCTGGACACCATTCACTTCAAGGTTTGACATGTTGTGCATTCAAAGATGCTCTGTGGTAACACATGGTTATTTGAGTTACTGTCACCTTCCTGTCAGCTTGAACCAGTCTGACCATTCTCCTCTGATCTGCTTCATTAACAAGGTGATTTCGCTCACAGAGCAGTCATACACTGGTTTTTTTTTGCAACATTCCTGTAAACTCTAGAAACCGTTGTGCATGAAAACCTCAGGAGATGACCAGCTTGTGAGATACTGAGTCTGACATGAACAGTTACTCCACAATAAAAGACACATATCATATTTCTGCTTCATTCTGATGTTTCATCTGAACTACAAACAAACCTCTTGACCATGTCTGTATGCTTTAATGCATTGAGTTGCTGCCACATGATTGGTTGATTAGATATTTGCATTAAAGAGCAGGTATACAGGTGTACCTAAAGAAGTGGCCACTGAGTTTATATAGCACTTCTAATGCATTAAAACATTCCAAGGTGCAAAATAGTTTTAATGCATTGACAGACTATGTTATACAATTAAATGGTTATGATTTAAAAACATATTAAAGGATTGTTTGGTCAAAAAAAAGATTAATGAGAAAATTTGAGAGTTTAGGACTTAGGCAGCTGAGTGCATGGCCACTGGTAACACAATGATTAACTAGAGACCAGGATATAAGAATGCAGGGATCTAAGGAGCTGTGGGAATGCAGCAGGTTTCACCATTAGGGAGGGTAATGTCACATTATCAATGAATTACCCAATTTTAGACACAGCTCACTATGAAGAATTAATGTATAATATTACTGTATAATTACCACTATACTACATCCACTAATGATGGATCAATGAACCCTGATAGTCTTCTCACTTCAAATCCAGTATGAATATGACATGGTTAGATAACAATGCAATTTTGAAAGTTTATCTAAAAAGCTTTGAACAAGATGTTGGAACTTAGTAGAATATTTTCTGACTAAAATTCATTGTTAAACACATGCTCTGTTCACAGTGATTATACAATTTCTCATTAAAATTATGTTTTTCTGGACTGAATTCCAATTTGGGCAGCATATTGATTAGAATGTTATTGTTTCAAAAGTTATGAAGCTCAGTGCACAGACAACTGACTGATCAGACTCCCTAGATGGAAATTAATGTTTTTTTTCTCTCTCTGAGCTTAGACTGCAGGATCAATGAGATTCTGCAGTGGTGAAGGAAACATCTCTCAACAGAACTGAAGAGGCTGGCTATGCAGATCTTGAGAAGCCTTTCATCATGTTATTGTCACCTTGTTGGAAGTAATGGCCTGGAAACCCTAAATGAGGAGGGAAGAAAACTGTAATTCCTCTTAAATATTACACAGGGTTAATTTTGCAAATCGGTCTGGCAGTATCGTGGACAAGAAACCTATCATTCTGCCACTTGTTTTGCCAATGACACTTCTAGATCTTCTGGAGTAGTACTTGATTAAGATATTCTGAATGGAACTTGAAAGGTACCATACAAATTCAAGACCTTCTTGCACAACTGAACCTTAACTGCAAGTCTAGAATCAAGCAATACACTGCCAGGATCATAAAAAGGTGCTCTAAGAATTAACGCGATTATTGATAATCTCATGAAATCTATACTAAAAACACCAAACTTGGCCAATCTGCCGAGTCAATGCACAACCCATGGAGTCTTTGGATTCCAAACATAGAAGGATAGGGTTTTTTTTTAAAAAAATTTTTAATTAGTTTTTCAAAACATTTTACAAATTAAAAACCCCAAATCCCAATGAGGAACATTAAAACAGTGCAAAATTAAGTATACAAAAACAATATGCTACAAAGGAAGAGAATTTAGCAAAAAAAAGCACCTAAATTAAAGACAAGTAAGCTTAGTGTCCTCCCCAAGCCCCACAACACAAGAAAAAACAACAGCAACTCCAGTCCAACCACAACACAATATAGAGAGTATAAGTCAGGACAGCCAAGCTTCCAGACTGTGAATACACTCAGCAACAGAGGGTAATAATGTCTTCTACCAGAAAAAAAAGGAGCTGAAAGCAAGGGACCGAAAAGAAAAAAAAACCCTAGTCAAGAGGAAGGTTATGAAAGTACTCGATAAAAGGTCCCCAGACCTTATGGAACTTTAGATCCGAATTGAGAACTGAATAATGAATTTTTTCGAGGTGCAAACAGGCCATGATGTCGTTAAGCCATTGAGCATGAGTGGGCGGGGCAGCATCTCTCCATCTGAGGAGGATCAAGCGTCTAGCCAGAAGAGAGGCAAAGGATAATATTCGGCATTTGGTCGGACCCAGACATAAATCTGTCTCGCCCCAAAAACCGAACAGAGCAATTAAGGGGTTTGGTTCTAGGTGCTGATTCAGAATACACGATAACATAGTGAAGACATCTTTCCAGAATTTCTCCAAGCTAGGACAGAACCAGTACATATGGATGAGAGAGGCCACGCCCCTCTTGCATTTATCACAGAGCGGACTAATGCTAGGGTAGAATCAAGATAGTTTAGATTTAGACATATGGGCTCTATGAACAATCTTAAACTGTAAAAGGCAGTGGCGAGCACAAAGAGAGGTTGAATTAACTGATTTGAGAACTGAATCCCAGCTCTCCTCAGATAAGGAGATATTTAAATCCTGCTCCCAGGCCATTTTGATTTTATCCATGGGGGCCTGTCGTAAGGCCGCTAGTTTATCTCGGATGATTGATATTAAGCCTTTACCTAGTGGATTCATGGAAAGAAATAGGTCCATAGCATTTTTCGCAGGCATTTCAGGGAAGTTAGGAATTAAAGGAGCAATAAAGTGTCGGATTTGGAGATATCTGAAAAAGTGAGCATTGGGCAGATTGAACTTAACAGAGAGCTGCTGAAAAGAAGCGAAGCAATTATCAATGAAAAGATCTTCAAAATGTCTAATGCCCTTCCTATACCAAACCTGGAATGCTGAATCGTATGTAGTAGGTAAAAAAAGGTGATTATGAGCAATAGGACTGGAAACGGAAAACCCCTGGAAACCATAGCATTTCCTGATCTGAGCCCATATATGCAAAGTGTGTCTAACAAGAGGATTAGCTATTGATCTGGGCAGACTACTAGGGAGTGCAGAGCCAAGAAGTGCAGAGATAGGTAATTCTTTGGTGGAGCTCAGCTCCATCGCCACCCAGTTAGGGCACTCGGGTTGGCCATGGAAGAAAGACCAGAAGGTAGCACAACGTATATTAGCTGCCCAATAATATAAACGAAAGTTAGGTAAAGCCATGCCACCCTCTTTTTTAGATTTTTGGAGATGGATTTTATTAATTCTAGAGCGCTTATTCTGCCACAGATATGACAAAATAATAGAGTCTAAGGAATCAAAAAAAGATTTAGGGATAGGGGTTTTTGACATTGAATGAATAGTCATTGCAAAATTTATAGATAGTTTAATGTTTACATAAGATTATTGAACTTTGTTCTTAAACAGGGAAAACTTTTAAAATATGGCAACCAATCTCCATATTCATTACTGAATCATTTTAAACTATCCAATTAGATGACTGGATTTTCATACCTTGTGTCATTTTGGAGTATCAGGGAAAGAAGGAGTGAAAACAGTAAATGTTCTCCCCACCACTGAGCACATCTACAAGGGGCATTGCTACAAAAATCAGCATCCAACATCAAGGATCCCCACCATCCCCACACTCTTCTCACTACTGCCATGGGAAGGGTGTTGAGGTGCCTTAGGTCCCACATCATCAAGTTCAGGAACAGTTCAACTTCCAGCATGGATAACTTTACTCACCTCAACATTGAACTGATCCTACTACTTATAGATTCACTTTCAAGGACATTACAACTCATGTTCTCAGCATTATTTACTTATTTTACACAGTTTGTCTTCTTTTGCACACTGGTTGTTTGCCAGTCTTTGTGTGTCAGTTTTTCATTGATTGTATATACTCGTTCTACTGTGAATGCCTGTAGGAAAAAAAAATCTCAAGGTAGAATCTGGTGCCATATATTTCAACATTCCATGACCATGATTGTCTTGGCAAACTTACAGAAGTGGTTTGCCTTTGCAATCTTCTGGGCAGTGTCTTTACAAAGTGGGTGACCCCAGCAATTATCAATACTCTGCAGAGGTTATCTGCCTAGCATCAATGGTTGCATAACCAGGACTTGTGATATGCATCAGTTACACATAAGATCATCCACCATCTGCTCCCATGGCTTCATGTGACCCTGACCACAGGGCTACCCAGGTGCTACAACTTGCCCAAGGGTGACCTGCAGGCTAGTGGAAGGAAGGAGCGCCTTATAGCTCCTCTGGTAGAGATGTATCTCTACCCTGACACATACATTTACTTTGATAAGAAATTAACTTTGAACTCTGAACTTTGAGGTGCAATAACAATAGTCATATCTATTTGTTTGTATACATATTTGTTAAATTATTCAGTGATCAACAATGAATATATATGCATATGACACATGTAATAAAAAGGCAAAAGTGAAAGATACCCATGTCATATGGATAATGTTATCAATAATGTTATGAAACCTACACTAAAAATGCAAAACTTTGCCAATCTACTGAGTCCCTAGCACAACCAGATCATGCAATATTTACAGGAATTTTGTAAATGCTAAAAGACAGCAAAATATTTATTTTAAATAGTGTTTTCCCCATATCGAAATCTTCAACTTGAAAATAATGGCCATTGATTCCAATAATTCAATGGCCCCTTTGATGTGGCCTCCAGATGAGCATTTTGCTTGTGCAATTCTCCTGCTAGTCACATTCTCCAAGAGGAATCAGTGAAAACCAATAGAAACTGTAACACTGAAATATATCCATAACCTCTTTGCATACCTCCTCCTCCACATCTCCTCCTTTAGTCAAACTCACTGAGATCAACTGAAATCCTAATTGTGTAAAACTAACACAGGGCAGACTGAGAATCAAAATGGCACAGAATTCCACTGACTCACTGCACAGCAATAAGAGAGGGGAATAGAAATCTGGTGATGGCAAATGGAGACACCAACTAACAGTTGAATATGATTTACTCAAGATTAAAGAAAGATATGCTAAAACATTCAATCTGCCTACAGTACATTCAGAGGTATAAATATTTTATTACATATCTTAAGTCCCTCAATTTTTTCCATAAACATTTTAAGACAGTATAAGATTTTCTGTACGCTGAGCGCCATTGGATATACCCATTAACAAGCATGCTATTTATAACCAGCATATGGCTCTACCTCAGTCTCACGGTGAAGTGAGTATTGTTTGCTTCTTTTTGCCTGTTGATGATATAACATGTACTGTTGAGTATTTTAAATTTGGAGAACATAAAGTAGAAGGGTGGAGAATAACATCAATGGGTAGGCACGGGCCTTTGTGTCCACAGTCATGTCAATGAGTGGAGAACAGTGTGTAAGCAGGGATTGAAAAGAAGCAGCTCAGATGCAGAACTGAAATGTTCAAAATACATGGTGGGAAGTGCAAGATGTGTTGGGGAACTGCAGGGCTAGGATCAGGAGAAACTCTGAATTAATTGTGCCTCTTATGGTAAACCTGAAGCTCTCCAGTTTAAGTGCCCAACATAAAGGTTGGAGACCAGATACTATTGGTTGAATAGTAAAAGTTGATTTACTATTACAAGTGGAGGGTTAAAAGTTTACATTAAATACTCCTTCAGGTCAGAGAAAATGCTGTAAAGATATCCATTAACAGCAATAGTTATATGGCACATTTAATACACTAATGAATCCCAAAGAGGATGTAAGGTAATGAAAAGTATTTGGAGTAGGCTTTAAGAGACAATATAGAGAAGGAACAGTTTTTTCATATTCCATTTTAGAATCTGGGCATTACTGGTGAAGTCTGCGTTTATTGTCCACACAGCATTTGTTTGAGAGAGTGGTGATGAGCAGCCATCTTGAATTGCTGTATTTCTTCAGGTGAAGGAGTTCCCTGTGTGCTGTTCTTTGGGGAGTTCCATGATGTACACTCGGCAATTATGAGGGACTTGGAACACATTTCCAAGTTAGAATGGCCCATAACCTGAAAGGAAACTGTTTCTAAGCCCTGCTAATTTATTTCGAGACCCGACACAGTATCTGGCTCTTCTGGCCTGAGAATTAGAGTTGCCTAATTACCCACATGTGATCAATCAAGCTACTAACCTGTACTATATGTCTTTGGAATTGGAAGGAAACTGGAGCACTTGGTGGATTGTCAGCCAGATATTCATGAGTATAAAGTGAGTAGAGCAGGGGCTAAGCACACAGGACTGTGGTGCACCTATGCTGATGATGAGTGTGGAAAAGTTATTGCCAATCTGTACCAACTAGGGTCTGCCCGTGAGGAAATCGAAGATGCAGTTGATTAGGGAAGTATGGACCAGGTCTTGAAGCTTAGTGATGAGTTGAATGTTGAGCTATAGTCGATGACAAGCATTCTGTCACATACATCATCAGTGTCAAAGTGTTCCAGAGCTGAGTGAAGAGACAATGAAATGGCCAAGGTGATGTCTTTGGTGTCAAGGACAATTATTTTCATCTTAGCTTTAAAACTCAGAGAAATAAGAGCACCAGACTGGCAGAGAGGCTTATGGAGGGAATTCCAGAGCACAGAGCTGAGAGATTAAAATTATTTGGAGGCAGAATTGTAAGAATGCTAAATCTTAGAGGATTGAGAAACTGGAGGAGATTACAGAGTATGGCCAGAGGGAACATTGAAACAGGTGAGAATTTTTGAATTTTTAATACGAATGACACTTTCTAACTGTGAAACACCAGTATATTTTGTTCCTGAATATGATTTGCTAATGAAACATAATTACATTCTATTCAATCAATGGATATCATCTTGAGATGTCATCATTCATTCTATATATTGAGTGCACCTCTGAATTACTGTATCTTTTCAATAGATCATTGTCCTGAATCACCGTTTTGGTTCTTGTATTTCCTCATTGATAATGTTTGCATCTCATTTTTGTGACTTTAGTACAGTCTATGATTTTAATATCATTAACATCTGTCATACATGCTCATAGTTTTCCTAATCCAGAAAGGCAGCAAAAATCATTACAAACTGCAGTTTCTGCTGCCTTTCAAGAACGATTTATCCTACCAATCCTTTAATAAACATTTCATTTAAATGTTTGCTTTATGAAAATTATAGAGCAGTAAAAGAGAGTTCTCAGTGGTGGAAGGAGTGAATGTTTATCATGGAGGATTGGGTGACAATAAGTAGGCTGCATTGAGAAGGATGGCGTCAATTTTCCTGAGAGTTGCATGTGGACTCACCCAAGAACTGGGCAGTATTCCATCATACCCCTTGTAGATGGTGGAAGGGAAGAATATCAGAAGTTAAAAAATGATATTAATGTAAGAATAGTGTAAATGGGGAGTTGAAGTTCAACATGAACTCAGTAGGCTGAAGCGACTGTTTGCATGCTGTAACTCATAATGTTTCTATGACCCTTAGGGAGTCACTTGCTGCAGGATATTCAGACTCTGTTCTTGTTGCTATGATATCAACCTGCTGGGCCAGAGGTTTTTGTCTACTAATGGGAGTGGTGTCAAGGACATGGTAGGTAATGAAGAGCAGAGATTAGACTCATTCTGTTAGGAGGTGGTCATTTTCTGACACTTGTGTGGCACAGATGTCACTTGTCAATGCCTGAATATTGTTCTTGTCTTTCTGCATACGAATAGGAATTTCACTTTCTGAGAAGTTTCAAATGGAATTGAACAATCCCTCTAATTTCATGATAGGAAAAAGCAGATTAAGTAACTGAAGACAGCTGGGATAATTCGGAACTCATGTCATAATGTCCTTGAGCTGGGATGATTAACAACCAGCAATCAGAACATTTTTCCTTAAAGCAAGGTATGACCTCAACCTGTGAAGTCTTTTCCCTTTCAAAGTTTGTTGATTCAAGTTTTACCAGGGAACCTGATGTCACACTCTGTCAATTGCTTTCTTGATGCCAGAGAGAGTAATTCTCACTTTCACCTCTTTTGGTCCCTATTTGGATCAAATTTTGGATGAGGCTGGGAGTTAAGCAGTTCCAAAAAAACACAAGCTGGAAACTGGTGAACAGGTAATTGCTGATTAAGTGTCCTTGATGGCTCTGTCAACAACACTTTTGCTGATGATTGAGAGAACACTGATAGGACAGTAGCTGTCCGTTTGCATTTGTCCTGCTTTTTGGTGGACAGCTTAAAATATGACTTTATTTCACTTTATTGGATGGATGCCAGTGTTGAAACTATTCTCAACAGTAGACCTTATGGCCATAATCCTGTAAGACATAGGAACACAACAGACCATTTCGGCCCTTCCACTATTCAATCACGGATAATTTGTGTTTTCTCTCAACCCATTTTCCTGCCTTCTCCCTCTAACCCTTGACAACTTTACTATTCAAGAACCTATCAACCTCTGCTTCAAATATACCCAATCACTTGGCCTCCATATCTGTCTGTGGCAATGAATTCCAAAGATTCAGCACCTCTGGCTAAAGAAAATTTTCCTCACCTCTGTTCTAAATGAACATACTTGTATTCTGAGACTGTGCAACTATTGTAAAGATCCTCTCCATCCCATTCTATCTGGACCTTTCAATATTTGATACGCTTCAATGTGATAACACCATCCCCCCACCCCCCCCACTCCTCATATTCCTCTGAACTCCAGTGAATACAGGGCCAGAGCCAAACAATTCTCATATGTTAACTCTTCCATTCCTAGGATAATTCTCATGAATCTCCTTTGGAAATTCCAGTAGTCTGATTCAAAATTATTTAGATACTTAATAGATAGATCATCACAATGTTTATGTTTAGCAGCATGGCCATTAACAAGACTTCATCATAGATAGATGATCTGATAGCACAGAGGTGGAGCGAGGCATTTCATTGTTAATTACTGCTCCTTGAAATGTCCAAGGACATAAACACACCATGCATTGTTTCCAGCAGTCTTGGAGAATGTCACATTGTACATTTCTTCCCAATTCAGAGAACATACATTTTTTTAAAAATTTACTTATAAGATGCGGGCACAGCCAGAATTTATTGTCCATTCTGCTGTTACTGACTGCATCCTAGATAAGCCTCTATATTAATGACCTGACCTCCCCTTCAACTCATCGCGCAACCTTCATCATCACAGCTTGTGTGTTATTACCTTCCCTATTCCCATTCCCTAAGCCCTGAAGGGGAGATTGGAATTAACCAAGAATGTCAGGAAAGAAAGGGGTGGAGAGCTGGATAGGGTAAGGAGGGTTGGGGCCAGAGATTTGGGGCACATGAGGAGAGAAGAATGGTTAACTAAGGATTATTTAGGGATCTTTATTCTTCATAATTGTTAAATAAATTGTTGTTATTGTTGCATTTTGTATCCTGACCAACACACCACAGCAAATTCCTAACACATGCAAATATACAGTACATGGTGATCTTTGATCCTTGGTTCTTCAAATGTGAGAACTTGTAGTAAATTCGGAAGGAGAGTGAGGGTAGAGTGAAATGAGATTAAAGAGGCTGGTGATAAGAAGTTAGAGGGACACTGGGAAGTGAGGGTCAGAGTTGCGGACTGAAGTCAGAAAATGGAATTGTGTATAAATGGATTATGCATCCACCTACAAAATTAAACAATTCTCTGAACTGTAAATTAGGTTATAACATGAATAAATAATTCATGTATCTTTATTTCTGATTTATCATAAACTATTTCAGGGTTCAAAATTCAAAGTAAGTTTATTATCAAAGTATACATACATATGCAGTGGCCTAATAAAATGGCCACTGAGTGTATTTCTATATGTTTGTGATCGTCTGCTGTTGTAGGCTATCCACTCCAATGTGTTGTACGTTCAGAGATGCTTTTCTGCATACCACTGTTGTAATGCATATTTGAATTATTATCACCTTTCTGTCAGCTTGAATCAGTCTGACCATTGTCCTCTGACCTCTCTAATTAACAAGACATTTCACTCACAGAACTGCTGCTCACTGGATGTTTCTTTTTGTTTTTGTATAATTCTCTGTAAACTCTAGAGATTGTCGTGTGTGAAAATCCCAGGAGATCAGCAGTTTTTGAGCTACTCAAAATCACGTCTGGCATCATCAATCATTCCACAGTCAAAGTCACTTAGAACGTATTTCTCCCCCATTGTAACGTTTGGTCTGAACAGCAACTATGTGTGCATGCTTTTATGCATTGAGTTGCTGTCACATGATTGGCTGATTATATATTTGCATTAATGAGCAGGTGTACAGGTGTACCTAATGAAGTGGCTCATGAGGGTACATTTCCATATACCATCCTGAGACTTAATTTCTGCTGGCATGGAAAAAAAGAAATACAATAGAATTTATGAAAAACAACACAGTATATATAAACATACAAAGATAGTCAAACAACCACAGCTTGGGAATGCTTCTGAATAGCAGAATAAAATTAGGTAAAATAGTCAGCTTTATTACTTGGGTGGTGAATTAATGGGTTGGATCACCCACCCAGGTATAATTTAATATTGGAAAAGATGTGTGTCATGATGACTACATTCCAGAAGACAGTACACATTTACAAGGATGTTGCAAAGACTTGAGGACCTGAGTTATAATGAAAGGTAGAATAGGTTAAGACTTTATTCTATGGAGCATAGGAGATTGAGGGGAGATTTGATAGGGGTATACAAAATTATGAAGGATTTAGATAGAGTAAATGCAAGCAGACATTTCACACTGAGGTTGGGTGAGATTAGAGCTAGATGTCACAAGTTAATGTAGAAAGGTGTAATATTTGAGGAGATCATGAGGGGGAACTTCATTCAGAGGGTGGTGAGAGTGTCGAATGGTGGATGCAGATTCAATATCAACATTTTAGAGAAGTACATGGATGGGATGGGGATAGAGGGGTACGGTCCCAATGTAGAATGAAACTAGCCAGAATAAAAGTTTAGCATGCATTAGATGGATTAAAGGGTCTGTTTTATGTGCTGTAGTGATCTATAACATGTGCCACTCAAGCTAGTGACCCCTATCACTGAAATTCTCTGAAGAAATCATGGATGCTTAATGAGAGAATTTGTAGTGGTTTCGGCTTTTTTCTCCTCTGCTCTTTAAATAGATATTTGTTTTGTATAAATTAACATTATTTGCTGTACTACTGACTACATCCAGCCCCTCCTCCAGCTCTTTGGCTGATGCAGCATTGTCAACGGATACTCTTATTTCAGGAAAAAAAGAACAGTAGGAATCAGCTGTTATTAACAAGCCATACATCAAGCATGACATCCCATTTCCATTCTTAGGGACTGCTGCAAGCTCAGAGGTATCAGGTGGACCGAAAATAGCTCATCACAATTTTGGAGAACAGAGGAGCTAACCCCAGTGGCTTGACCAATATTTGTTCTTCAATCAATATTACTAAAACACTGTTACATGGCTGTTGGTGGAAACGCCGTGCAAATTGGCTGCCATGTTTCTGACCTCACTACAGAGTCTGACATCACTTTAGTATTATTGACTGTGAAGTGTTTTGGGATATCCTGAAATTGTAAAGGTACTGTATTAATACAAGTATTTTCTTCATGTAACAGACATAACTTCATTGTAAAACAAGACAGCACACTTTTCTCTATTTGCTCTGTTGGGATAGTTACCTGAGCAATAGTTGCATATTTTGTTTTCATTGCTAAGCAATCCCAAATTGACTGGAACTGGAGCAAATCATATTACCACTCATTTCCACATGAAATCACATGTCAATTGCAGAAATGGACCAGACAACTCTGATCCATGTCAGTGTGTCCAGTGTTAATCATCATGTAACGTGTCAACTCCTAACAACATAAGTTGTAGCTCCCATCCAGAAAATGACTGCCATCGGAATAGTTACAAAGAAACGAGGAACACAGCATGCTGCTTTCTTCATCTAGGTGCCCTTTAAGGAACACTCTGACATTATGGCTCTCTGCAGGGCAGCTCCCAAACTTACTGCACACATCTCATACATATTCCCAAATTGCATAGAGTGGACTCAGACTTGCAAAGTGCCTTTTTGGAGAGATCAAATAATCTCATTATGACCAAATAATGAAAAAGATAATGTTATGTTTGGCCAGCATTGAGGCTGAGGCTGGGTGAGCAGGTGACTCTAAGAATGTAGTTGACATTGAGGGGATGAGGCACAGAAATGCCCTCTCTCCTGCAGCCCATGGCAGGTGCTTTGGTGTCTGACTACATTAGGGACATTGCCCTCATGAACTGACTACTTTTCTGAGTTAATAGCAGAAACTGCATTACAATGATACTGCTTCTGTTGTACCTGCACAGGAACCGGTCCTTCCAGGTATGACCACACTGACACTTTATTCTCACTCTTCCTGTATTACAATTTGGCGTTATTGCTACATACATATAATGATTCATCAGACCAAAACAGGTGAAATCCAATTTTTGTCAATTAATGTTATACTTACCAGGTAGATGTATTTAACTAATAATGCATTCTCAATTCTTTAAATATGAAAAATATGAAATCAACAAAACAATGATGTCCCTGTTTATGAAGGATTGTGCTAAAATATAACTAATGCTGTTTAAAAAGTCCTAAATTTTCCACAATGATTACACAAGAATTTCTGCTCTAAGGTTATGCTGGAAGAACTGTGATTCTCCATGGAATAAAAATCGTAGAGAGGAGATCTGAGAGAGGAAGATCATTGTGACAGGGAAATACAGAGAAGCTGTTGCCATTAATGTATGTTCCAGAACACTCTAAATGAAATGGGCAAAATGTTAAAGGTTGTTCAGAGGGCTATATTATTTTATGCAGAGAGCAGTTAAAATCGGAGCATCACTGCTTCTGGAAACAAAATCAATCAGATTTTTTCAAAGGAGAATTACAAACACAGTTAAGGGGAAGTGATTTGGAGAGCTACATGGAAAGAGTGAGGAAATGGGACAGATTGAACTGTTCCCCAGGGAGGTTAAATATATTTTATGGCCTGAATGGCCTCTCTATGTACCCAAGGATTTTATGATACCCTAAGGTACAGTTGCTGAGATAGTTGGATTTGCTATTAAACAAAGTACACACAGAGAGAGCAGGTGGTCAAATTACTAAACTAATAAAGCTTCATTAAAAAATACAATCTGCTACTGTTTTACTCTGCTTCATAATCTCAGTTAGGCCTTGGGGAGATACTTATAGTATGGGTTAAATGATGTCACAAAGGAAGCAACAGAGGAAAGTAATACTGGGGTGGGCGGGGGGACGGAGGCGGAGTCACCCTCAGCAGCTACCCAGAGCTCTGATGATGACTGACACTGATACAGCAGGTCTACTAGGCTCCACCCACCATCACATGCCACCAGCATATCCTTTCCAGAAGCAACCTCTTGTGGTCTGGGAGGATTATTTTCACAGGTTTTCTTATGGGGTGTTATGCCACCCCTAGAGTAGCAGACGCATTGGAGGAAATTATAAGGGCAATAAAACGTAGGGTTAAGCCAAGACTGCTGTGAGGCCTGATTTTTAAATTTTTACTTTCAGTCACCTATCTCTGACCAGAGCAGAATAAATTTTCTCAAATGTGAATGCTCCTCCTCTGACAAGTATTCACCATGTTGCTTCGTTCAGAGCTGGTTCCAGGCTTGGTCACCAGATAGCCTTGTTCTGGGCTAATTTTGGGGTAGGCTGCAAAAGAGCCCTTTTCTGGGATAGTTCTGGTCCAGATCACTGGATAGTCTTGCTCTTCTGTATCCCAGTGTGATATGGATGTCATTTCTTTTTACGTTCTTCTGGGGGGTATCCTGGAAGTATTCCTTTTGACCTCCCCATTTAGTTCCTCTGTTGGTAGGTGAGGTGCATATTAACACCTCAGTTGTTCTAAATAATACGGGCCTCAAAACTGAAGATGTTGATCTCCATGAGGAGATTGTTATTGATGCATCCAATCTCCTGGCTTAAATTGAGGATTTGCCAAAGAATACATAGCAGACTTCCAATTTGTAAACAGTGCTCAAATTTACAAGTGTCTACAACTGGCTGATTGTTGAAAACAACTGATAATCCTGGAACATCCTTCACTTCCTCTCTCATTAAAGGGTGTTCTTTAAATGCAACAATACCATTTAAGTCAGCCAATCTTTGTTGCTGTTAGTTGGATTTCCTCAGTGTTTTCTGGTAAGTAACACTAAAACAAAAAGAGAAACTACTGGAAACATTTGGTTTGTCAAGGAGCATCTGTGGAAAGAGTTGAAGACTTTTAGTAAATGCTGCCTGGCTCCAACTCCCCCTGTGTAGATTCTAGTTCAAATTCCACCCTTCAACCTGAAACATTGACTCCATTTTTCTTTTTGACCCGTTGAATGTTTTCTGTTTTTATTTTGGATTTCCAGCATCTGCAATTTTTTCTTTGATTTTCACAACTAACCAGAGTATGGACAATTGTGATAGCAATAGGTAAATGGCAGATGCATTCAAAACCAAGGGTTAACTTGGCAACATTAATGAAATGGTCATATGGATAAAAAGCCTAACCTGCTTCTGATGCATCAGAATGCATCAGCCATGCTCACTAACTTGCAATTTGACCACCTTTGAAGAGCAGCGTCTAAGGGTATTATACTACAGGAAAAAAAATGTGGTGGACAACTAACAGAATGTCTTTAACAGTGTCTTTAGTGCACCCATGCTCTTCAGAATGTAAGCAAGTCCTATTGTCTGTTTTTCTCCTTTAAGCAAGTGTATTACCATGCACTTTAATTTTAATTCAAGCCCTTTTTTTGACACATCAATGTTGCATCTACAAATTTGAGTTGCATCTTTAAAAAAATCACCATATTTGTCATACCTGATTTCCCGTTATACATCCAATTTCATTCTGCTAAATATTATTGTTCTTTCCTAAGTGCCCTGTTATTCCTAATAACAGATTTCAGCATTTACCTGCTATTGGATGTCAGACTAAATGGTTCATAGATCTCCTCTTTTCCTTTTCTTGGTTCTGTTGTACCTTTGGAATTGCACTTGCTATCTTTTAATCTGTGAAGGCTATCACAGAATTAATTAACTCTTGGAAAATAACAACAAGCATGTCTACTATCTTTATAGCCACTTTCTTCAGAGCCCTAAAATATAAGGTATGAGATCTTAAGGGAGGCACAATCTCCCAAATCTCAACCTGCTGGCCCTGGAAGGCATTTCATGTCCATTTTGCATGTCTGCAGATCTTCCATTGGCAATTTCAGAACCAATCAAACCAGAGTGGAGGCAAGTTACCTTTGATCATCAGTGATACTTAAGAAGAGGAGCAGTTGACCTTCTTCATCATTTATTGGCTGCAAATCTGAGCAAGAATTATCAAAGCAACTGTTCTATAAAACAATGAAGTATCAGGCTTTACAACTCTTTTTAAAATTAATGCTTTGCTCAGTCTTTTTGATTGGGATTGGGCTTTAATTAAATAGGTCTATCGCTATGGTGGAAATAAACTTTCCTCTGACCTCCACTTTTATTTGAAGTAATTGATTTTGGGCTGACATCCTTCAAATTAGCAGTAGATTTAGTTGGTTATCTGCTTACACACACAGTAAATGTATAATTCACTACATATATTTCACTCCGGATCATGACTCAGCTTACAGTTTGAACTTCTTCAATGCAAATCTTCATCTGAATAATTTAAATAAAATCTTTCCTTTAATGGCTGCTTTTAAAAAATTACAGCATAATATAATAAACTGTTAAAAAGTTTTAAAATAACTAAATAATAAGCTAAAAACTTTTTGTTAATGCTTGCTTCTTGACTACCAATATCTAATTTGTTTGACAGACCAAGTAATTGTGAAACGGTTCACACACTGTATGAAGGAGAATTCTTGATTGGCTTTCTAGCTGTGAACAACAAGATAAAACACACAGTCATGTAACAGAATTAGTGGAACATAAGAATAATCTTTTAAGGAATTAAGATAGTGCATTGAAATGGAAAACATGACACTATTCTAATTTTGGATAAGCAGACAAATATAAATTGAACTGTTTGGACTAGAGGAAGTCCAAATTAGTACCATCACTTTCCATATTCAATAGATTGAAAAATAAAAGAGAACTTTAAAAGGAAGATTTATATTGCACCTTTTGCAACCGGTCCCAGTCCCAGCAGTATGGCAACTGTTAGAATGCAGGAGCATGGGAAGCACTTCGTACAAATGTACACAAACAGCAGGGTGATGATTTCTGTGACATTGATTGACAAGTATGTAATCTTTGATGAGGACAGAGGAGATAACTTTCCATGCTCTTCAAAATGTGGCTTTGAATCTTTCAGTTAACAGATAGACACTTAGTATTACATCCCAGCTGGAAATCTCTGACAGTGCAGAATTCCTTCTGTACAGCACTCTGTATCAGCCATGATATACACTCAATGGCCACTATATCAAGTACATCTGTACGTTAATGCAAATATGTCATCAGTCAACGTTGTGGCAGCAACTCAATGTATAAAAGCATCCAGACATGGTCAAGAGGTTCAGTTATTGTTCAGGCTAAACTTCAGAATGGGAAAGAAATATTATCTATGCAGTTTTGACTGTGGAATGATTGTTGGGCCAGATGGAGTGGTTTGAGTGCGTCAGAAACTGCTGACCTCACAGGATTTTCATGTGCAACCATCTCAAGAGTTTACAGATAATGGTGTGAGAATCAAAATGACATCCAGTGAGCAGCAAGTCTATGGGTGAAAATGCCTTGTAAATCAGAGAGGTCGGGGTGAATGGCCATACTGGCTCAAACTGACAGGAAAATAGCAGCAACTCAAATGGCCATGCATTATAACAGTGGTGTGCAGAAGAGCATCTCCTAACACACAACATACTGAACCTTTAAGTGGATGGGTTACAGCAGCAAAAGACTACACTGGATTCTATTCTTATACATAATAAATGGCCACTGAGTGCATGTGCTCATCCGTAATCTTCACAGACCTGAGTGCCATTAACTGAGCCTCAGGTAGCTCCTGCTGTATGAAAGGAGTGACATACTTGCAAAATTAGTGTTGTTGATCAACTTTCAAGAAGTTTAATCTTAATAGCTGCCTGTTCAACCTGGGAATGATGAAGTACAATGAAGGAAAACCTGAAAATTCAGGAGATTCCAAGGGGAGCTTCTGTTTTTCCAGGTTAGTCAGGGGCTCCCAACTTGGGGTCCCTGGACCACTCAGCATAAAAAAGATTGAGAACCTCCTGTTGTAAGAGCAAAGGGAACATAGGACACTCAGATTGCTAACTGTAATGTGTCTCAATACTGATTAGAAATTTATATCCACAACAGGCTTAGAGTTATAGCAGCCTCTATAAACCTTCCCTGCACAAGTTAAAACAAGTATAGTTACATGAATTTCTAATTCAGATACTGCAGCTTTTCGTCTCAAATTTCTCCTTGTCACTCTGGTTTGAAGTGACCAAAATGCATCAGAGCCACTTGACTTCCACTTATTAACCCATCCCACCACTCCAGGTTTCATAAGCCCTGCTAATACCTAGAGTATTTCCACTTGCCAAGAGTCACTTTGCCACCCGAATGTTTCCTGTAAGAGTCACCTTATGTACAGATACTCCTGGCACCTAGCATAACTTTATGCACATACAAATAGTCTATGTTTCTTTGCTAGTCTTATGTATATACAGCCTCCCTCAACAGTTAATTGTACACTATGTTTTATAAGATTGCTTTTATATTTATTGTGCTTTATTATGCTTCATTGGATCCAATAGACAATAGACAGTAGGTGCAGTAATAGACCATTCGGCTCTTCTAGCCAGCACCGCCATTCACTGTGATCATGGCTGCTCATACACAATCAGTACCCCGTTCCTGCCCTTTCCCCATATCCCTTGACCCCGCTATCTATAAGAGCTCTATCTAACTCTCTCTTGAATGCATCCAGAGACTTGGCCTCCACTGCCTTCTGGGGCAGAGCATTCCACATATCCACCACTCTCTGGGTGAAAAATTTTTTCCACATCTCTGTTCTAAATGGCCTACCCCTTATTCTTAAACTGTGGCCATCAGCGGGAACATGCTTCCTGCCTCCAGCGTGTCCAATCTTTTAATAATCTTATATGTTTCAATCAGATCCCCTCTCATCCTTCTAAATTCCAATGTGTACAAGCCCAGTCGCTCCAATCTTTCAACATATGAAAGTCCCGCCATTCTGGGAATTAACCTTGTGAACCTACGCTGCACTCCCTCAATAGCAAGAGTGTCCTTCCTCAAATTTGGAGACCAAATCCGCACACAATACTCCAGGTGGGGTCTCACCAGGGCCCTGTACAGCTGCAGAAGGACCTCTTTACTCCTATACTCAATTCCTCTTGTTATAAAGGCCAGCATGTCATCAGCTTTCTTCACTGCCTGCTGTACCTGCATGCTTGCTTTCATTGACTGATGTACAAGAACACCTAGATCATCCAGAACAAGAACATGCAGAGTAACAATAATTTTGTTCTCTTTTACACTTGTGCACTGTACAATGACAATAAGCAATCTTGAACCTTGAAGAGGAACGCTTGAGATGGTGGGTTGTTTTCAAAATGAATCTTCAGCAAGTTATAATTAAATGCCCCGAGATGCACTCCATCACTTGATTAGTCCTGGTGAAAACAGCTTCGTGTTGACTTTCAGCGAGCAGTTGATGTTTACAGTAATATGTTTTTCTCCTTTACTACTGGCAAAGGATTTCTCTCTATTAAGGCTATTAAAAATTCCATCAAACACTTGGCTGTCTTTCTGCTTCCTAGTTACTTCTGAGAACCTGTATGTACTGTCTTCTGACTAGATGTACTCTGTAATATTTGATGTGAGACTTTTTGGGGTTTTTGTTTTGGTATTCTTTGACAGCGTATCAATTTACATGCATCGTTCCTTCCTAAGAATCAAATAATGGCAGCAATAAGAAATCTAAATGAGATCTTCCAAAGATCAAGCAGCATATGTGCAGAGAGGAACAGGGTTAATGTTTCTAACTGATGGCATTTTATCAGATGGACATTTTGCAATGGATGAAGCTTGCTTTGGGTATGCCTTACATTGGATGGGATGTGTTATGGGCAATGTCTATCACTGGTGGGGCATGGTGGTTTGACTTGTCATGCCAAAGGTTTGCCGTGAGTGTGGCTTATCATGGATGGGCTTGTCACCAAGATAATACATCTCTTCTTTGGAGTTTCTCACTTGGTAACTTCCAATTTACTTTGGCGAATTAGTTATGGTTTCTGCTGACTCCATGTGGAAAATAGCAGCATCCATGAGGAAAATAGGACCAGTGCGTATGAGATGGCTACATTTACCTATAAATACATGGACTACTGGTGACTTTGTATTGAACTAGGCTCCTGCTTTCTCCCTCGGGAGGATGTAAGTAATCCCTTAGCAATGTTACAAAGAGAGCAAGTCAGCATTGGTTAACATTTATTCCTTGATCAGATTAGCTGATAAAAAGCCATCAAACACTGAAATATCAGCTCTATTTTGCACTCTGCAGCTGCTGCATGAACTTTGGAATATGCCCAGCTTTCTCTGTTTTTTTCTTATGGCTATTTATTTGATTGCTGTTCACAAAATGGCATTTCCTATACTGCAATAAACAAAGCTTCAGAAGTAAATTGTTAGCTGTGAAGCACAGTGAGACAGTCTGAGGTTCTGACAGGCACAACTGAAATACAAATAATTACCTTTATTTTGTCTTCTGTCTTGCTTCTGAAGAGCTTCACATTGATATCTTCCGGTTGAAGTCAAAAAGCAATTTGCCTTATTTTAAAATTTGATTACACAATCTAATATTTCCAGTCCCAGACCCAATTGAAATCTGTTCTGCTTCTTACCACTAGTTACTTATTTTTATTAGTTTTATAGACATTCCATCAGATGTGATAAGACAGCCTGTAAAAATTAATGCATCTGATTTAATAAACTTGTTGTAAAATTGAAAGAAATGTCAGACTTATACACTGCTTTAAGTTATTAATTCTTGCAGAGAATTAATAATTGGCAGGTTATGAGCATGTTCACAATTCTGGTAAAGTAAGGTGGCAGCTCCAAGTAAGTTCCCAGCAATGTGACCATAAAACAAATTTATTGTTTAGCATAAGCAACATCAGAAAGTGTCTATTACATAACCCTCGAGTCTGTGGCACCATTCAGTAACATCGTGGTTGATCAGATCTTGGCTTTCACTCCTTTTTCTTAATTGTTCCATCTAATCCTTGACTCCACATTAGAGTTCAAATTTCTATCTCAGGCTAGAATACATGCAATAATTCATCATCCCCAGCTGCCTGGTGTACCATGGAGAATATCTTAACTGGTTGCAACAATGGCCTTATATTGAAACACCAATATCCAGGAATAGAAAATTCTTCAGATGGATACATCCCTATCTATTACAGGCAAAGATTTCCCCACCATTGAGAAAATTTATGAGGAACAGTGCTACAAGAAAGCAGCATCCATCATTAAGGACCACTACCATCCAGGGCATGCTCTCTTCTTTGCACTACCATCAGGTAGAAGGTACAGTACAGGAAGGAACCTTAGGTCCCACACCACTGGGTTCAGGAGCATTTATTACCCTACAATCATCAGACTTCTAAACTGGTGTGGATAACTTCACTCATCTCGACTCTGGACTGTTACAACCTATGGACTCACTTTCAAGGACATTACAACTCATGTTCTCAGTAATATTTATTTGTTTATTTGCACAATTTGTTTTCTTTTACATATTAGATGTTTGTCTTTATTTATGTATATTTTCATTGATTCCATTGTACTCTTTTATTGCCATGAAAATAAAATAGTCATGGCGAATATTGATATGCAGGTAAATTGAGAAAATCAGGTTGGTGCTGGACACCAAGAGTGAGAATTTGTAGTATGTCTACAAGATGGCTTTTTAGAGCTACTTGTGGTTGAACTCATAAGGGGATCAGTTGTTCTGGATTGGGTGTTGTGTCATGAACTGGATATGATTAGGGAACTTAAGGACAATGAACCCTTCGGATGCCGCCACAATCCACATCAGGGGTGTGTGACAAGGGCTACTTTTTAATCAGGGTGGGGATCAAGATTTTGAAGGAACTTGCTTGGTTATCCAGTATCTTCAGATTTTATCTTGGTTGTGATAAGATTTTGGAGGCAGAGTTTCTGGATTGGGTATCATGCAATTGATTAGAGAGCTTAAGGTAAAAGAACCCTCAGGGGAGTGATCATAATATGATCAAATTCACCCTGAAATTTGAGAGGGAGAAGCTAAAGTCAGATGTATCAGTATTACACTGGAGTAAAGGGAATTACAGAGGCATGAGAGAGGAGTTGGCCAGAATTGTTTGGAGAAGAACACTGGCAGTGATGACAGCAGAGCAACAATGGCTGGAATTTCTGGAAGCAATTCGGAAGGCACTGGAGAGATAAATTCCAAAGAGGAATACGTATTCTAAAGGCAAGATGAAACGACCATGGCCAACAAGGGAAGTCAATGCCAAGATAAAAGCCAAAGAGGGTATATAATAAAGAAAGAAACTAGTGGGAAGTTAGGGGATTGAGAAGCTTTTAAATACCAACAGAAGGCAAGAAAATAGTCATAAAAAAGGTAATGATGGAAAATGAAAGTAAGCTAACCAATAATATTAAAGAGGATACCAAAACTTTCTTCAGATACATAAAGTGTAAAAGAGAAGTGAGAGTGGATATTGGACTGCTAGAAGATAATGCCGAACAGGTAGTAATGGAGGACAAGGAAATGGTGGATGAACTGAGTAAGTATTTTGCATCAGCTTTCACTGTGAAAGACATTGGTAATATGGTGGAAGTTCCAGGTGTCAAGTGGCTGAAGAGATTGTGGAGGTATTAGCAATGATCTTTCAAGAATCACACAACTCTGGAATGATTCCAGAAGACTGGAAAATTGCAAATGGCACTCCACTCTTCAAGAAGGAAGAGAGGCAGAAGAAAGGAAATTATTGTCCAGTTAGTCTGACCTCAGTGGTTGGGAAGATGTTGGAGTTGATTGTCAAGGATGTGGATTTGGGATACTTGAAGCGACATGATAAAATAAGCCACCGTAGGTATGGTTTCCTCAAGGGACAATCTTGAATCCTCTTTGGCTACAGGGCAAGTGCTGGAGGACTGGAGAATGGCAAATGTAGATCCCTTCTTTAAAAAAGGTAATAGAGAGAAACCTGGGAACTATAGATCGGTGAGTCTTATCTCAGTGGTCTGCAAACTACTGGAAAGGATTCTTAAGGATCAGATCTACGAGCATTTGGAGTAATACAGTCTAATCATGGATGGTCAACATGGCTTTGTGAAGGGAAGATCTTGCCTCACAAGCCTGATTGAGTTTTTTGAAGAGGTAACAAAAGAAATTGATGAGGGTAGGACAGTGGATGTGGTCTACATGGACTTTAGCAAAGCATTTGACAAGGTCCCTCACAGGAGACTCATCCAGAAAGTCATGAGGCATGGGATAAGTGGAACCTTGGCTATTTGGATAAAAAACTGGCTTAAAGCAAGAAAGCAGAGGGTAATTGTGGAAGGGAAGTATTCTGCCTGGTGGTCGGTGACTAGTGGAGTGCCACAGAGATCTGGCCTGAGGCCTCTGCTATTTGTGATTTTTATAAATGACCTGGATGTAGAGGCGGAAGGATGGGTGAGTAAGTTTGCAGATGACACGAAGATTGGAGGAGTTGTGGATGGAGCTGTAGGTTGTCGAAGGTTACAAGAGGATATAGACAGGCTGCAGGGTTGGGCAGAAAAATGGCAGATGGAGTTCAATCCAGATAAATGTGAGGTGATGCATTTTGGAAGACAAACCAGAAGACAGAGTACAGGATTAATGGTCAGTTACTTATGTGTGTGGATGAACAAAGGGTCCTTAGGGTTCAAATCCATAAATCCCTCAAGATCGCTGCACAGGTTGATAGAGTAGTTCAGAAGGACTATGGGATGCTAGGCTTCATTAACGGGGGATTGAGTTCAAGAGTACAGAGGTCATGTTGCAACTCTACAAATCTCTGGTGAGACCGCACTTAGAGTATTGTGTTCAATTCTGGTCACCTCATTACAGGAAGAATGTGGAAACTATGGAGAGGGTGCAAAGGAGGTTTACCAGGATGTTGCCTGGATTGGAGAACAAGTCATATGAAGCAAGGTTAGCAGAGCTGGGATTTTTCTCTTTGGAACATAGAAGAATGAGAGGGGACTTGACAGAGGTCTACAAGATTATGAGAGGCATAGATAGGGTGGATAGTCAGTACCTGTTCCCCAGGGCACCAATAGGAAGCACCAGAGGGCATATGTACAAAATTAACAGAGGGAAGTTCAGGGGAGACATCAGGGGTAAGTTGTTTACACAGGAGTTGTGAGTGCCTGGAATGACTTGCCAGGAGTGGTGGTGGAGGCTAAAACATTAGGGGTATTTAAGAGCCTCTTGGACAGGCACATGGATGAAAGAAAAATAGAGGGTTATGGGGTAGTGTGGGTTTTGTATTTTTTAAAGGATTATATGGGTCAGCACAACATGGAGGGCTGAAGGGCCTGTACTGTGCTGTAATGTTCTATGGTTCTATGGTTCTAATCTTGTCTGACCAATCTGTTGGAATTCTTTTTGCAGAAATAACAATCAGGATAGACAAGGGAGAGTTAGTCGGTTGATGTTGTGTACCTGGATTTTCAGAAGGCCTTTGACAAGGTGCTACACATGAGGCTGCTTAACAAATTAAGAGCTCATGGTATTACAAGGAAGATATTGGCCTAGATAAGGCAGTGGCTGATTGGCAGGAGGCAAAGACTGGGAATAAATGGAGTCTTTTCTGGTTGGCTGTCAGGGACTAGTGGTGTTCCACTAGGGGTATGTGTTGGGACCAATTCTTTTTACATTATATGTCAATGATTTGGATGATGAATTGATGGCTTTGTTGTAAAGTTTGCTGACATTATGAAGGTAGGAGGAGGGGCAGGTAATTTTGAGAATGTAGAGAGGCTATAGAAGGACTTAGACAGATTAGGAGAATTGGCAAAGAAGTGGCAGATGGAATGCAGTGTCAGGAAGTATATGGTCATGCACTTTGATCGAATAAATGAAAGGCTTGACTATTTTCTAAATGGGGAGAAAATGCAAAAGTTTGAGGTGCAAAGGAATTTGGGAGTCCTTGTACATGATCCCCTAATGGTTAAATTCAAGGTTTGAGTTGGGATTACTTCTTTGGATGTCAATGATTTGGATGATGGAATTGATGGCTTTGTGGCCAAATTATGGACAACACCAAGATAGGTGGAGGGGCAGCCAGTGTTGAGAAAGCAGAGAGGCTGCATAAGGACTTAGACTAGAAGAATGGACAAAGAAGAGGACGATGGAACACAGTGTCAGGAAGTGTATGGTCATGCACATTGATAGAAGGAATAAAAGTGGACGATTTTCCAAATGGGGAGGAATTTCAACACTGAAGTGCAAAGGGATTTGGGAGTTCTCGTGCAAAATTCCCTTAAGGTTAATTTGTATGTTGTGTCTGTAGTGAGGAAGGAAAATTCAATATTAGGATTCATTTGAAGAGGACTAGAATATAAGAGCAAGGATAAAATGCTGAGGCTTTATAAGGCACTGACGAGGCCTAACTTGGACTATTGTGAGCCATTTTGTGCCCTTTATCTAAGCAAGGATGTTCTGCCATTGGAGATGCTCAGAGGAGGTTCATGAGAGTGATCCTGAGAATGAAAGGGTTATTGCATGAGCAATGTTTAATGGCTTGGGTCCTGTACTCGCTAGAATTTAGAAGAATGAGGGGGGAGCTCATTGAAATATTTTGAATGTTGAAAGGTCTAGATAAAGTGGATGTGGAGAGGATGTTTCCTATCGAGGAGTCTAGGACCTGAGGGCACAGCTCAGAATCGAGAGACATCATTTAGAACAGAGATGAGGTGGAATTTCTTTAGCCAGAGGGTGGTGAATCTGTGGAATTTATTTTCACAGGCAGCTATGGAGGCCAAGTCATTGTGTGTATTTAAGGCAGAGGTTGATAGGTTCTTGATTAGTCAGGGCGTGAAATGTTATGGCAGGAAAATGAGGTTGAGAGGGAAACGGATCAACCATGATGAAACTGTGGTGCAGAATGGATGGGCCAGTTGGCCTAAATCTGCTCCTATGGCTTATGGTCATGGTAAATGCTTGCAGGAAAGTGAATCTCAAATTAGCATATGGTGATATATGCATATTCTAACACCACTTTACTTTGAGAACTCCAAAGATTCTCAACCTCCTGACAACCTAAATTCCTGATCATCTGTGTTAAATGGGTGACTCCTTATTCTTAAACTATATCCAGTGATTTTAGATTCCTCTGCGAAGCAAAAAGTCTTCTCAGCACACACCATATAAATCCTTAGAGTCTTCTATGGTTTGCCTCTTATTTTTCCAAGTTACATTGAGTATGAGCCTGGCTTACTCAGCCTTTGTTTCTATGTCCACCATTTTATCTCTGGAATCAACTAGCAGAACTTTCCCCTTTGGACGTAAGTCCAGTCATAAATAAGCAAAAAGTACAGACGTGGTCTCTACTGTAAAGTTGCAGCAAGACTTCCCTGCTTTGTTTTTCTGCATCTACTTTGCAACGAAGGCTTACTATTTAATTTGCCTTCTGAATTAATTGACGTACCTATGTTATAACCTTCTTTAATGTTGATCCAGTTAAACACTCTTATGAAGTCATGGAGTACTACAGCACAGAAACAAGGGCCCATCTAGTCAATGCCAGCTTGGTCTTCTGTCTAGTCCCATCTATCTGCAGCTGGAGAACATAGCCCTCCATGCCTTTCCCAGCAACGTATCTATTCAAAGTACTCTAATATGTTACAATTTAACTGAAATCTATCATTTCCTCTGGCAGCTTCTTCCATACTCATACCACACTGAGTGAAGAAGCTCCTCTTCAGATTCCTCGAAAATATTCCACCTTTTACGGGCCCTCAACATTTGACTTCTAGTGCTAGTCTCACTCAACCTGAGGGGGGAAAAGCATGAATGCATTCATCCTATTTATACCCCTCATAAATTTGTATAATTCTATAAGATCTCCCCTCATTCTCCTATACTCCAGGAAATTAAGTCCTGATCTCAATTCTGGAAGCATCCACATAAATTTTCTTTACACTCTTTCAAGCTTATTAATATCTTTTCTGCATGTAGCTGACTAGAACAGCATACAAAATTCCAAATTTGTCCTCACTAATGTCTGACACAACTTACACATAACATCCCAACTCCTGTATTCAGTGCTATAATTTATGAAGGCCAATAGCCAAAAACTCTCTTTGTGAACTTATCTACTTCCTGCTCACTTTATGCATAACTTCTTATTTCCACTCATTAAACATCAAATGCCAAATTTATCAATAGTCACCCATTTTTGTTTTCAACTAACTTAAATAATTATATTGTGGCTTTGATTTTAATATAAGTTTCCCCTTAGCAAATATCAAGGGACTGGCTATCTTCGTACTTTGGTTTACTGAGAATTTGTCAAACTGATATTCCACTAAACCTGGAAGAATTCAGCTGCTCAAGCAGTATTTGTGAAGAGAAATGGACAGTTGATGTTTTAAGTCAAGACCCTTCACAACTGTCCACTTCCTTCCACAGATAAAGCCTGACCCACTGAGTTTACTTGTTGCTCCAGATTCCAGCAACTACAGTCTCTTGTATATCTATTCTGTGAAACATGATTGGTTCTTATCATTGGTTTGGGATAAAATAGCATCCTCATTAATTTGGAATAGTTGAATAGTTCAGTGAAAATTTATGGTATACATATCAGTTATTGGGTGGCCTTAGTAGTTGTCCTTACTGACAGTAATCTGATCAACAGGACAACTTACTTAGAAACATAATTCCCTAAATCATAGTTATTGACTGCAATAGTATTTGGTATTTCACTAACATATTACAGAAAGTGCATGAGTAAAAGTTATTGATTCAGCAGTCTTCATCTATCTGCTGCGAGATGGTGTGCCATTCCATAAATGGGGCAGGTTGATAACCATAAATCGGCAAGAAAATGATTAGTATAGGAAATGGGGTAAGGGCCGAATAATCATAAAAAGCCAAAAGAGACTCAAGCCTCATTTGAGGAGGGAGAGGGACAACAGAGAGCATAGTGCAAATTAATTTTGTAAGGTTAAATTGCAGAAGATCCAGGGAAATCTAGCTAACTGAATTAGTAGTTGGTGATAGTAGGAAGCAGAGGGTGATAGTAGAATACTGTTTTTTGGACCAGAAGTCTGTGGCTAAGAATGGGCCACAGAGTTTGATGCTAAGATCTTTGTTGTTCATCTTTGCATGGGGAAGTACAAGAAATGATTTGTAAGTAAGTTTGAGGATAATACTAAAACAGGTGGTATTGGAGACAGTGAAGAAGGTTATCAAAAATTATAGGGGGATCTTGATCAGTTAGGACTAACAAAGAACATTGAATCTAGGTAAGTTTGACGTGTTGTATTTTGGGAAGTCAAACCAATATTGGACTTATACAGTGTATGGTAGCACCCTGAGAAGTGCTTAGAAAACAGAAGGTCCAAGAGTATAAATAGATGGTTTGTTGGAAGTGGTGTCACAGGAAGACAGAATGGTGAAGAAGGTGTTTGATATGTTGATCTTCATTGGTCAGGGCAGTGAGTATAAGGGTTGAGACATCATGTTGCAGTTGTAGAAAACATTGATGAATCCACACTTGGAGTATTGTGTGAAGTTTTGATCACCCTGTTATAGGAAGAATGTTATTAAGCTGGAATATTGCCTGGACTCAAGTGCCTGGGTTCTGGCTGAGGTGGAGCTACAACAACCACCTCTTACTCAATGTTAGCAAGACCAAGGAACTGATTATTAACTTCAGGAGGAGAAGACCAGATGTCCATGAGGCAGTCCTCATCAGAAGATCAGAGGTGGAGAGATCAGCAACTTTAAATTCGTTGTTATAATTTTGGAGGACCTGTTTTGGGCACTGCGAAGATTTGGCATTGCATGTAAAGCTTTGCCAAACTTTCTCAGAAGTTTAGAGAAATTTGGCACATCCCCATTGCTTCTTACCACTTTTTATCAATGCACCATGAAATAGATTCGGTCTGGATGCTTAACAGCTTGGTATGGCAACTGCTCCGTACATGACCACAAGAAACTGCAGAGAGTTGTGGACACAGCTCAGCACTTCACACAATCCAGATTTCCCTCTGTAGACTCTGCCTATACCTCCTGCTACCTCAGTAAAGGAGCCAGCATAATCAAAGTCCACCCACCCTATACATACCCTCTTCTCCACTTCCCATCAGGTAGAAAGCACAAAAGCCTGAAAGCTTTTACACCAAGCTCAAAGACCACTTCTATTCCATTATTACCAGACACTTGGAATGGACCCTGTCAGTAGCTTTTACACTCTAGTTAGCATTGTAATTGTTTTACCTTATTCTTGCTCAATTCACTATGAAATGATTTGATTTGTATGAACAGTATGCAAGATAAGCATTTCATTGTATCTTGATACATGTGTTAATAATAAACCAATAACAATACCAATACTATATTAAAGTAATAAATAATTATAAATATTATCTTCACAAAAATGAAAATCTCAAGATTTACAAATAACATTGTGGATAGACATCTCCCTGCCATTCTATCAGCGAACCCATCATGAATGCCATTCTAACAGTGCCTGAAGTAGATTATGTAACATCACATCTGGTCCCAGATTTTAAAAGGCACAAAGGTATGTTCATAGGTTGATTTAGGGGTGTTCTGTCACACCCATGTACTTGTTTATTGAATTTGACGTTCAGCCAGTATCCCATCTACCTTCTGAAGTGGAAGCTGAACAGTTGTCCTGGCTAATATTTATTTTTCAGTCACTGTAGTTAAATCAGGTTAGCTGGTCATGGTTAGTTTGCTCTTTGTGCACAATTGGCCTGCATTGCCAGACTGAGTATATTCCAAAAAGATAATTTCATTGACTGAAGTACATTTTGGGATATTTTCAAGTCTTGTTTATTTTCTTAATTCAGTTGCATGTTTTGAAAAAAGAGATAAGAATTGGCACCGAATCTAGCCAAATCTCAGAGACACTGACCAGCAGTGTCCTGAGAGGAAATCGAGGTGAGGGACTCTTCCCATCTGTTAGTACGGATTTAGAAAATTGGCACATTAACTGAAGTTTTAAGAACTTATCTGTGCTGTTCACTTGTGATGAAACTGGCAATATTTAATAAAGAGATGATACCCCATTGTGCTTCTCATTCAGTTCTGGTGTTTAGAATCAGTTTGTAGGCTAGAATGAGAATGGAACATTGGAGTTCTTTACAGGAGGGCCAGGGGATTCAGTTGGCCCACAAAATATCAATATTTCAGTTGAGAGCATCCTGTCTGGCTGCATCACTGCCTGGTATGGAAACTGTACTTCCCTCATTCACAGGACTCTGCAGGGTGTGGTGTGGACAGCCCAGCACATCTGTAGGTGTGAATTTCCCACTATTTAAGACATTTACAAAGACAGGTGTGTAAGAAGGGCTCAAAGGATCATTGGAGACCTGAGTCACCCCAACCACAAACTGATCCAGCTGCTACAATCCAGGAAATGGTACCGCAGCATAAAAGCCTGGACCAATAGGCTCTGGGACAGCTCCTTCCACCAGGCCATCAGACTGATTAAATTCATGCTGACGCTACTGTATTTCTAAGTTATACTGACTATCCTGTTGTACATAATATTTGCTATAAATTACTATGATTGCCCACTGCACATTTAAGTGGAGACATAACGTAAATAATTTTACTCATGTATTTGAAGGATGTACGTAATAAAATCAATTCAATTCAAATATCAGAGAATAAGAAGCATGCGAATCTTCCATCTATAAATATGTAACTTCACATTTTGTAGTAGAAAACATAATTTATTCTACTTGAAACCCATCATGATCTGAAAACGTCTATCAAATCACTTGTTCCTCTGCTGCAAGGAAAATTTCTCTGATTTCTTTGATCTTTTTGGTACCATCCTAATCATTATCTCTTACAGTTTCTTTAAGGCCTTGGCGTCTTTTCTAAACTTAGGTGCCCAAAGCTGAACACAGAGGTGATTTGTCAAATGTACATTGAAGCAAATAGTGAAATGCATAATTTTGTCAATTTTGTCAATTGACCCCTGCTATTTTTGATTTTTATAAATGACCTGGATGTAGAGGCAGAAGGATGGGTGAGTAAGTTTGCGGATGACACGAAGATTGGAGGAGTTGTGGATGGAGCTGTAGGTGGTGAAAGGTTACAAGAGGATACAGACAGGCTGCAGAGTTGGGCAGAAAAAATGGCAGATGGAGTTCAATCCAGACAAGTGAGAGGTGATGCATTTTGGAAGGACATATCAGAAGACTGAGTACAGGATTAATGGGCAATTACTTAAGAGTGTGGATGAACAAAGGGCCCTTGGGGTTCAAATCCGTATGTCCCTCAAAGTCGCTGCACAGGTTGATAGGGTAGTTCAGAAGGACTATGGGATGCTAGGCTTCATTAACGGGGGATTGAGTTCAAGAGTACAGAGGTCATGTTGCAACTCTACAAATCTCTGGTGAGACCACACTTAGAGTATTGTGTTCAATTCTGGTCACCTCATTACAGGAAGAATGTGGAAGCTATGGAGAGGGCGCAGAGGGGATTTACCAGGAGGTTGCCTGGATTGGAGAACAAGTCATATGAAGCAAGGTTAGCAGAGCTGGGACTTTTCTCTTTGGAGTGTAGAAGAACAAGAGGGGACTTGATCGAGGTCTACAAGATTATGAGAGGCATAGATAGAGTGGATAGTCAGTACCTGTTTCCCTGGGCACCATTAGCAAACACCAGAGGGCATATGTACAAAATTAAGGGAGGGAAGTTTAGGGGAGACATCCGGGGTAAGTTTTTTTATACAGAGAGTTGTGAGTGCCTGGAATGACTTGCCAGAGATGGTGGTGGAGGCTAAAACATTAGGGGTATTTAAGAGCCTCTTGGACAGGCACATGGATGAAAGAAAAATGGAGGGTTATGGGGTAGTGTGGGTTAGTACTTTTTTTTAAGGATTATACGGGTCGGCACAACATGGAGGGCTGAAGGGCCTGTACTGTGCTGTAGTGTTCTATGGTTCTATGTTCTATGGAAATGAGTGATCATAGTGTTGGGCTGTCTGCAAGTGTTACCACACTTCTGCTATCAACAGAGCATGGCCTCAACTCGCTATCACTAATCTGTATGTCTTTGGAATATGGGAGGAATCCAGATCACCTGGAGAAACCCACGCATCATAGTGAGAACATACAAACACCCTAACAAGCAGCAGTGGGAATTGAGTCCCAATCAGTGATTGCAGGCACTGAAAGCAATGCGCTAACTGCTACTCTACTGTACCGCCACAACACTCTAAGTCCAGATACAATGCTAATGTATTTGATTTTATGCTCTATTTACTTACTAATAAAGCAAGAACCTCAGGTGCTATTTCAAATTAACAAACTTATGAACCTTCTTTGTGAAGGCTGCTTTTTGCACAGCCTCAGGGCTTCCTGTTGTCGCGCCCCATTTAAAATCATTTGTATTATTTCTCATCGCTCTTCCTTCCAAAATGAAAAACTTCACACTTTGCATTTCTCTTGGTGTGTCCTCAAGCCATGAGTTATTACCCTCCTTATTATTACATTTGAGTTCTGAAAAATGTGTTGAATGAAACGTCCCAGTCAAGATAACAAAAAAGAGCAGTGGTCTAAATATTGATCCTGGGGAATGCAGCTGTACCGCTCTCTCACCAGTCTTCACCGCTACTGTCTGCTTTCTGTTCCCTTGCTAGTTTTGGATCCGCTGCCTCTTTAATCACATGGACTTCCATATTGTTGTCATATTCCTTTATGGCATTATTGTCTTTGGGAGTTTATATATAAACATTCAATTATTGTATCTGTATTGTTTTAATTTTATTTACGTTTTGTAATACAACACAATAACAGGCCTCTTCAGCCCAAAGAGCCCATGTCACCCAATCACTCCCTTAAGACCAATTAACCTATTAATCCATACTTCTTTGGAACATGCGAAGAAATTGGTTGCATCTGGAGGAAAACCATGTGATCACAGGGAGAATTTACAAACTCCTTACGTTCTTACAGACAGTGGTGGGAATTAAACCTGGAGGGAATTGAGCTATAAAGCATTACACTAACTACAAAGCTACTGTGCCGCCCCAATATTGTATCTATTTGCCTGTGTAAACTGTGAAACCCTACTGCAAGCTGCAGAACCAAACTATATATACCTAGAAAGGTAATATAGGGTAAAAGTCAAGAGTGTTAATACACAATTAAAGCTATAATTGGAGTGAATAGCCTAGTCACTATACAAGTGTCACATCAATTTGGCTCAGTGATGTTATAATTATCATTTTTTCCCCTTTCTTTCAAGTGCATGAGCGTTTATTTTTAATCACTATCTTGAGTTGATATATAAAGAAAGCAGATGTGATTCATGGACAAATAGCGTAGAAAGAAAGTCTTAAGTCAATCATATGGTAAATGCAGCCACATTATAATGCTATCACTGTTAATAATGGGTGAATCAGTTCTGAGTTACAAGTTGTCACAGAAATATGAAAAATGAGTGATTTTTTTCAGCTAATAGCTGCCAAAACCAGAGACTGTCTGCCATACGGTGGGATAAATTACAGCAACAGTTTATTTACCACTAGTATGTTTTCTCAACACTTTATTTTGTGCACATTAAAATGAAAAATGATATTGTTGGACTAATACAAAATTTCCCTATTTTCTGCTCGCCACATTTCAGTGTTATGTACCTTTCACCAACCGTGAGTTACGAGCAGAAGTTCCTCTGCCCTGTCCCAACCACATCTCTCTGTCCCACTGAAAGATATTACAGATGAACAGTATAGAAAACAGAGCAGAACAAAAGAAAAGGGACAGAAAAGACACCTTCAATAAGTGATGCCTCAAGAATGTAGCATCCTCATCATATTAAGACATGCTGTCTTCTTGTTGATATCATCAAGGAGAAGGTACAAAAGCCTGAAACACACACACTGAATGTTCTAGAAGAGAAAATCTGCAGATGTTGGAAATCCGAGCAATACACACAAAATGCTGTAGGAAGTAAGCAGGCCAGGCAACATCTAGGAAGTGAGTACAGTTGACATTTCGAGCTAAAACAATGACTGTACTCTTTTCCTAAATGCTTCCTGGCCTGCTGAGATCCTCCAGCATTTTGTGTGTGTTGCTCAATCCTTTAGGAACAAATTCTGCCCTTCTGCCATCAGACTTCTGAATGAACCATGAACCCATGATTACTTCTTGCTCTTTTTTTTTTGCACTATTTAATTATTTTTTATAATCCTTATTACAACATATAGTAATTTATTATGTAATGCACTGTACTGCTGCAGGCAAATTACCACATTTAACAACATATGTCAGGGATCATAAACCTGATTCATATTTTGAAATAACACAAAATTATCCACAGAAAATTTGGATGACAGAGGGAGTTGAATTAGCAAAGTAATATTTATTGGAGGAAAATAAAAATGAAAGACTGAAAACCTTGTAAACAAATGTGCCTTTTGGAATGTAATTATTGTTTTAATGTAAAATAGGTTGCTATCAATTTGCTCCCAGTAAGTTCTCAATGGTTGATTGAGTCCAAGATGGTGCTGGTGAACCATGGTGACATATTGCCAGCTGCTTACAGAACTTCTAAATATGCTTTTTCTAAATTACACTCACTTCAATCTACAGCCTATAATTTCCTTTTAAGCAACATACTTTTGGACCATCTTAATTAACTAGCGATTTCACAATCATCTGAAGGACTTAACTCTTGAGCATGCAGGCATGGCAACTTTAAGCAGCTAAAGGTACATTATTATTGCCAGAAGAGAAGGAGGAGGCAAAGACATATATATATATATATATATATTCCAAATAAGAAGAAATTTTCAATTGGAAGAAGGACACTACTGTAGTTGACAAGTGAAGTCAGAGTGAAAGTAAAAGTAAAAGCAAAAGAGAGGGCATACAAGGAAGCCAGAGCTAGTGGGAAGATAGAGGATTAGAAAGCTTTTAAAAACTTCCAGAAGGAAACTAAGAAGGTCATTAGGAAGGAGAAGATGAATTATGAAAGGAAGCTGGTGACTATTATCAAAGAAGATACTAAAAGCTTTTTTAAGTATATAAAGGGTAAGAGAGCGTTGAGGGTAGATATAGGATCAATACAAAATGATGCTGGAGATATTGTAATGAAAGTCGCAGAGATGGCAGAGGAACTTTTGTACATCTCCATCTATACTACATCTTCTGCAGAATACCGGACATTCAAGAGTGTCAGGGAAGAGAAGTTTGTGCAGTGAAAATTACAACTGAGAAGGTGCTGAGGTTGGATAAATCTCCTGGACCAATGGAATGCACCCTCAGGTTCTGAAGGAAGTAGCTGGAGAGATTGTGGAGGCATTAACGATGATCTTTCAAGAATCAATAGATTCTGGCATTGTACTGGATGACTGGAAAATTGGAAATGTTACTCTACTATTTAAGAAGGTTGGGAGGCAGCAGAAAGGAAACTATAGACCTGTTGGCCTGACATCAGTGGTTAGGAAGTTGTTGGAATTGATTGCTAGTGATGAGATTACGGAGTACCTGCAGGCACATGATAAGATAGGTCAAAACCAGCATGGTTCTATGAAAGCAAATTCCTGCCTGACTAACCTACTGCAATTTTTGAGGAAATTACAAGCAGGATAGACAAAGGAGATGCAGTGGACATGGTATACTTCAGAAGGCCTTTTACAGGGTACCACACAAGAGGCTGCTCAGCAAGATAACAGCCCATGGAATTACAGGGAAATTACTAGCATGGGTGGAGCATTGGCTGGTCAGCAGAAAACAAAGAGTGGGAATAAAGGGATCCTATTCTGGCTGGCTGCTGGTTACCAGTGGAGTTCCAGAGGGGTCGGTGTTGGGACAGCAGCTTTTTACGATGTATGTCAATGATTTGGACTGCAGTATTAATGGATTTATGGCTGAATTTGCCGCTGATACAAAGATAGGGGGAGGAGTGGGTAACGTTGAGGAAAAAGAGAGCCTGCAGAGAGAATTAAATAGTTTAGTGGAAAGGGCAAAGAAGTGGCACATGAAATATAATGTTGGAAATTGTATGGTTGTGCACTTTGGTGGAAGAAAGAAACAGGTACACTATTATTTAGATGGGAAGAGAATTCAAAATGCAGAGATGCAAAGGGACTTGGGAGTCCTTGTGCAAGATACCTTAAAGGTTATCCTCCAGTTTGAGTAGGTGGTGAAGAAGGCAAATGCAATGCTGGCATTCATTTTTAGAGGTATAGAATATAAGAGCAGGGATGTGATGTTGAGGCTCTATAAGGCACTCGTGAAACCACACTTGGAGTATTGTGTGCAGTTTGGGGCTCCTTATTTTAGAAAGGATATACTGACATTGGAGAGTATTCAGAGAACATTCAGACGAATGATTCCAAGAATGAAAGGGTTACTGTATGAGGAACATATGACAGCTCTTGGGCTGTATTTCCTGGAGTTCAGGAGAATGAGGGGGAATCTCATAGAAACATTTCAAATGTTAAACGGCCTGAACAGATCAGATATGTCGAAGTTATTTCTCATGGTAGGGAATTCTAGGACAAGAGGGCATGACTTCAGGATTGAAGGACGTCCATTTAGAACAGAGATGCAGAGAAATTACATTAGTCAGAGGGTGGTAAATCTGTGGAATTTGTTGCAACGAGTAGCTGTGGAGGCCAAGTTATTGGGTGTATTTAAGGCAGAGATAGATAGGTTCTTGTTTAGCCAGGCATCAAAGGGTATGGGGTGAAGGCAAGGGAGTGGGGATGGCTGAAAGAATTGGATCAGCCCATGATTGAATAGAGAAGCAGACTCAATGGACTGAATGGCCTACTTCTGCTCCTATGTTTTATGGTCTTAAAACAATGACAAGCAACAAGACCTCCTCCACCCAGCATCTTGTTTACAAATGTACAGTTGCTGGAAAACAAGCTTGAGGACCCTAGGGCAAGATTGCTGGGTTGCAGAGGTATTGCTATGTTCTGGGTTTCATGGAGACTTGGCTCATTCTGAATATGCTGGATTCGGCGATCAGACCCAAGGGCTTCCTGATACATAGGATGGATGGCACTGCTGATTCGGAAAAGGCAAAGGGTGGGGGTCATGATAAACTCTCAGCGGTGCTCAGATGCATCAGTCTTGGTCTTGTCGCACTTTTGGTCCTCCTACTTAGAATATCCAATGATTAAGTGCCAACCATTCAATGTACCAAGAGAGTTCTTCTCTGTGCTCTTGACTGCAGTTTATATACCACCAAAAGTTGACGTTAACCAGGCACTCGAGATATTGAATGCTGCCATCAAAGAAGAAAATCCAAACCCCAATACATTACAAATTATTGTTGGGGACTTCACTCAAGCTTGTTTGAAGAAACCTCTGCCCACTTATCATCAGCATATAATTTGCAGAGGCATGAGACTCTACACACTAGACCACTGCTATACTATGATAAGGAATGCCTACCCTTCCATGCTCAGACTGGATTTCAAGAAATCTGATCACTTGGCTGGTTTTCTCCTACATGCAGAGACTAAAGAGAAAGGTTTCAGAGATAAGGAGAACAAGAAGTGGTTGCGAGAGGCAGAGGAGTGGTTTGTAATTGCTTTCAGTCTGTGGACTGGGCCACATTCAAGAACTCATCAGAGGATTTGTCACAGACTTTATTCAAACAGTTGTGGATGAATGAGCCCACAAAATCATTCAGAGGCTTCCCCAACCTGAAGCTCTGGATGAACCATGAGATCCACAATCTGCTGAGGGCCATTCATGTCAGGCAAGATACAAGAGGTCCAGGTATGAAATTTGGAAAGCCATCTCATGTGCCAAGTGGCAATTCTGGACCAAACTTGAGTCATTTGGGGATACTTGACAGTTGTGCTATTATCTATTACACAGCAAAACCAAACCACATAGGTGACAACAAAGCCACACTCCCAGATCAGCTTAATATCTTCTGTGCTCACTTTGGCCATTAAAACATGGAAGAATTCCACAAACTCTCACTGTCTCTAATGATCCTGCAATTTCAGTCTCTGAGGATGACATGATGGCATCCTTCAGGAGGGTGGACCCATGGACAGCAGCCAGTCCAGATGGGATACTTGGCCGAGTACAAACAGCCTGTGCTGATCAACTGGCTGGAGTGTTCACCAATATTGTTAATCTCTTGCTTCAGCAGTCTGAGGTACCCACCTGCTTCAAGCAGGCTTCAGTTATACCAGTGCCTAAGAAGAACATGGTAACCTGCCTCATTGACTATCATCTAGACACACTTACATCCACTGTGATGAAGTGTTCTGAGAGGTCAGTTCTCCTGCCTGACTTGGATCTGCTCCAATTTGCCGACTGGCACAACAGTTCCACAGCAGATCTCATTCAACTGGCTCTTCACTCAACCCTGGATCATCGGGACAGAGAAGATACTACATCAGAATGATCTTTAATGACTGCAGTTTGTCATTCACTACTTATCATCCCCTCAAAACTCATCAATAGGCTTGAAGACCTTGGCCTCAATACATCCTTATGCAAATAAATCCTCAATTTCCTCAGCTGCAGATCCAAGTCAGTTCTTCAATGGACAGTAATATCAGTGGGCAATAATATCTCCTCCACAATCTCCATCAACACAGATGTACAGAAGGATTATGCATTTAGCCCCCTGCTCTACTCACTGTATAATCAAAACTGTGAGGTTAAGCACATTTCCAGTGCTATATTTAAATTTGCTGATGACACCACTGCTCTGGACGAATCAAAGGTGGTGACAAATCAGCATATAGGAGGAAGATTGTAAATCTGGCTGAGTGGTGCCATAACAACAACCTCTCACTCAATGTCAGCAAGATCAAGGAGCTGATGATTGACCAGGAAGAGGAAACCAGAGGTCCATGAGCCAGTCCTCATCAGGGGATCAGAGAAGGAGAGGATCAGCAACTTTAAATTCCTCTGTGTTGTCATTTCAGAGGATCTGTCCTGGGCCCAGCACATAAGTGCAATTAAGAAGAAAGCATGACAGTGCCAGTACTTCCTTAGAAGTTTGCCAATATTCAGCAAGACTTCTAGAGTTTCCACAGATTTCTTTAGATACGTGACAGAGAGTTTATTGACTGGTTGTATCACAGGTTGGCAAGGGAAAATTCTACAAAATGTAATGCATATGGCCCAGTCCATCATGGGTAAAGTCCTCCCTACCACTGAGCAACTCTGCATGGGGCACTGTCGCAGCAAAGCAGCATCTATCATCAAGACCCATGCCATGCTCTCTTCTTGCTGCTGCCATCTACAAGATGCTCAGGACCCACAACACCAGGTTCAGAACAGTTATTACCCCTCAGCCATCATGCTCTTGAACCAGAGGGGAAAACTCATTTGCCCCATCATTGAATTGCTCCCACAATCTATGGACTCACTTTCAAGTACTCTTCATCTAATGGTAGCATCTGGTGGCATATACATACTTGATTCTTGATTATGTAAGTTCACTAAATAGATCCTTCAATATCAATTGAATATTAATGAAATATTCAAAGAGGCTCCAAAATATTTCTGGGAGAAATGCTGGCTTCTGTTTACTGACTGTTTGAAAATTGAATTGATTGGACCTCGAAGAGCCAAAAGGCCAGCACTGATTTTCAATGAATCAGTCACTCCTTTCACCAATGGACAGCTGCCCTGTAAGCTCAAGAAATTTACAGGCCACTAGAGTTATAGGTTAATAGAGGACTGACAGGTAAAAGGGTGACAATGACAATGTACAACATATTGGTTAGGACATTATTAGCTTACAGTGTATAGTTCCGGTCACCCCATACCATAGAATGAATATGAATTGTGTACAGGCAAGTTCACCAAAATTATACCTGGAACGGGAAAGTTTATTTATCAGGAGCATCTTGCCATACTGCAACAAAATGACATTAAATATGCTTAATCAATTATTGTTGTGGATATGAAGTATACTGCATCAACTTTCAATTGGTTGGCTTTTGAAAAGTTTTTTTTGTAAAAGATAGAATATACAGCTAAAGTGAAAATACAGCAGCACAGGTCGGTTGAAGGATGTGAACAAAAGAGTTTTGGATTGAAAAGGATTGGATATCATGTATCCCTTTGACTCAAATATAGTTATCTGTTTCCATGTTTCTATTTGCATCTCAGATTGCACTGCATAGGTTGATAATTAACTAATAATCCAGACTGAAATGCAACCTGTTTCTCAGCAGCTCCTTTTCTGTATCTATTTAATCTATTTGCTGAATGCACTCAATAATATCCCATCAATGTGCTGAGTTAATTTACTGACTAAGGAAAGTCTGTCACTGATCTACAACATGCTATGTTGCGTTGTAGTTGTTGTTTAGTTTTAAACACGGCTCACAGCAAGTACACCTGGTTGTCTAGATATCTACCTTGTTCAATGTACTCTCTCTCCAGCTCTGGCTGAAATACAGTTTATAATTGTCAATCTTAGAATTTCTCCAGAACCTGCTAACCAACTAGGTTTAACTTCGCTGCTTGCTAAATTCCCATCATTATACCACAAACATAAATACCTGTAGAGTTTATAACCATTCCAATACCCCCACCAACTGTGGTGCTTCATCAGCTGGCATTGTGCTCTATTTGATTCCAGATTATATCCCCTTGCTACTAAAATATGCCATGATAATTAGAGCCCTGAGCTATATTGATGTTCTTCCTAGGAGAGCAGACAGCTAATACACAGGCAGGCAGTTCTATTTTGGGCTTTACCTTTTTAGATTGACCTTGGTCTACAGGAAGCAGGTCACCCATCCACCAATATGTCTGTGATGTTCTCAGTGCCCCTCAGGGTATTAATAAAACTATTATCTCAATGAGGCGTGCAAAGTTTTTTGGAAGGTAGATACTGGGAAGCTGGGCGTTTGGCAAAAGAAATGAGTTGTTTCGGATTGAAAAGAACAGAAATGCATTCACACAGAGAGTTGCCAGATTCTGAAATTCCGAGAGGGATATGGATATTCATTTTTATCAGGTGAAATTGTGATTTACTGCATCCAGTTTAGTATACTGCAGTTTGTAGCTCACGCTATGGCCTCTCCTTCAGAGGAGACTAAGTAGTCTGTTTTGCTCATTCACTGCGCCTGACCTTAAGCTTCAGAAAATCTGATTTTTCCGCCCTCGAACTTCACTGTACTGAAGAAGCTTAAAGGCAACCTCACTTTGAAATTAGATGCTCTTCAACAACTTCACATTGAGTTCAACAATTTTCGGTCAAGGTCACTGCTTCCATTTTTCTGGGCTGCAGTTGTTAGAAATGATTCTGCTTTTGTAATCTTCACCTCCAAGACCCATCTTCTGTTTCATTAATTATACCATTACCATGTGCTTTTATATTGTGGTATCAGTTACAGAACACAGACCAGAACTGAAACATACCCCTGAGCCTATGACGTCTGCACTGGACAAGATGCCAAATTAAACTCAATCTCCCTGCTGGCACCTGATCCATACCCCTCCATTCCCTGCATCTTCATGTGTCTGCCTAAAAGCCTCTTAAATACACCTTTGTACCTGTTTTCACCACTACTCTTGTTCTAGGCACCTACCATTCTTTGTTTAAAAATAAACTTGTCCCAACACATCTCCTTTAAACTTTTCCCCAATCACCCTAAATGTATGTCATTAAAAATTTGAGAATTCTACCTTGAGAAAGATTCTGACTACCTACCCTATCTATTGCCTCTTTCGTACTACAATGTCTCTCCTCGGCTTTTGATGCTCCAGAGAAATTGACCCAAGGTCTTTCCTCTCCTCCCTCCTTCACTGACTCTGAAGCTGCCTGTAACTTACCTGAATCATTGATGTCCTGAGGTTCTGCTGAAATATTAGCACTGTGATGTCAGTTTTCATGTCACCCTACTGTTTTCATCATCTTCAGTTTTTATTAATGTATGACTACAATCAAGGCAGAACTTATATTCACAAATTGCAAAATCAGTCATTGGAACTGGGGATCAGTTAGAAGAACTGTGCCAATTTTAAATTTCAAGCAGGCTTGAGAGGATGTGGAGCCTCTTTCTGCTCCAACTTCTTATATTCTTATCAATGGATTGATTTTTGAGTGATATTTCAGGGTGCATTTTTTTTACCCTTGGGAAAGATTAAAAACATATTGTTTACCTGGCCAATGTGTTCTTATAGTTCAAAGTTTTCCAAAGACAAATGGAATCCAACTTCTAAACAAAGAAAGTTACAGTTTGTACAAAAGTTGAGCAAACTCTCTGTGGAGCACTGACTGGATCAAGATAGTCTGAAACATGTAAGAGAATCTCCCAGTGCACAGAAATATCCTGGCCTCTCTATCACTGAACTAATGACGTGGCATTGATTGATTTCTTAGTGGTGAGAGGCACTGTGATAAATAGGTCACAAGCTGAAGATAAAAGCACTGGAGTGGTTGTTTCCTAAGCTACAGAAGGAGATTGGGGTGTGTTAAGGCAGATGGTAGCATAGATATGCAATTTCTTGTGTTAGGAATTCAGCAAAAGCAGCGCCACTGGAATTAATTACAGTGGTCAAAGGTACGCATACCTGCTTCAATATGCAGTTGACACACAAGCCTCTGATCATATGGCTTCTTTCTTTTCCTAAGAACAATTCATCAGAGAAGTTTCCACCATAATTCAAATCCACTTTTGGTGCACCTTCACTTTTTTAAACTTATTTTATATTATTGGTGCATGCCCATAAGCCTGCTCTGCCCAATTACAACCATGTGACTTACTAATCAGCAAAACTGTACTTTTTTGGAATAAGGGATGAAGCCAGAGCACCCAGAGGAAACACACACAGTCATGGGGAGAACATAAAATGCCCTTAAAGACTGCAACGAGAATTGAACCCAGGTTGCTGGTACTGTAATAGTGTTATGCTAACTGTTACACCACTGTACCACCCAAGAGATTTGGCATACTCTTTACAGGCTTAGTCTACAGATAGACACAGAAGAAGGAATAGACTGTTAACTCCCTCGTTGTTATTCTCCCCTGCAGAAATTATTCTCTCCGACAGAAACTGTTTGAGGAGAAAAAGTCATTCTCCCCTATCTCAACTGCTTTGCTTGCCTTTGTTCCAGATCACTTCATACCTTCCTTGACAAAAATTTCAGACTCAATTTTACATTATTCATGTTTGGGGAAGAGAGCCACTGTGATGGTCTCAAGCCCGGCTGTGAAAGGAGGGTTGGGTATGGTGCGAGCAACTCCATCCTGTAAAAACCCAGTGCTACAAAATCGTCAACAGAAGCTCCAAAGAACTCATCCCTGGGAGAGGATGAACCTTCGAAGGTGGGCTTCACCAGTGGAGAACTATCTGGCCCAAAATAGAGGACCCTGGAGAGCTGCTGAAGGCAGCTTAAACCCCCACAGGGGCATTGGGCTGAAGTAAGTAAGAGTCATTTTGATGGTCTCTTTTATCCCAAAAGTATTTTCATTAGTTTGTGTAAATGTTGTAGCATAACCAGATGAGAGAGCTTTTATTTTAGATCAGTTATTAGATTCACCACATGCTTCTGTATGATCATCCTCCCCCTCATTTGTAGGAGTTGGCAGAATAAAATCACAGTAAATTTTGACAACAGAAATAAATTATTAAAAACAATAAAAGGATGAGGATATAGCAGCTATAATTCAATATATAAAACTATTATTATTGTTAGACGTATCCAACTCACCAAGTAGGAGAAACCAATTAATATTTCACAACAACACTGCTAAACGATGAGATTCAAAGTATTCTTAGATAGCACTTTCTACTGGTTACAGAATCTATCTGCCAGGCATTTATTCTTCAAAGACAATGGATAGCCACACTGATTTAAACAAGACAGGTTGAGAGCAATATGTTGAGGTAGTGTCTTTAGATTAGAGAAATGTCCCATAAAGTAATAAGTCATAGAGTGTTGTGTTGAAGAAATGGATGCTAGGGTTGGTGGCTATCAGTTTGATTTATGGTTTTAGAAATGCCTTGGAGAATGAATAGGAGAGAAAGAGGAGACGTGTTGAAGCGAGTGTTGCTAGTGATGGGGTGCGGGGCTTAGGGAAAGAGGCATGACAGGCCAGAGTGTTCAGGATGTTTATTACAGCCATGGCATATTAAAAATGGACTATGATTTGTGTGTGATTTGTATCTAATCCTTAATGTATGGCAACTGAAATATTGAAGTAATACCAAATGCTAGAGGAAGATGATTCATAACAAGGATAGTCTGAGTCATAAATAAGCCTTCTTTTTAAGAGTGTGTGGTTATATTGGAGATACTCTTCCGAATCCAGAGGAGGCTTTTAAAATTAAAAATTGTGCAAAAAAGACCATGATTTTGGGAAAATTAAAATAAAATCCACCAGCTAACCACCTTGTTGCTCAAACCCATTGGTAGTCAAAACTGACTGAAGAGGATCAATAGCTTCAGTGTATTGATTGGAACTATAACCAGGTGAAAAGCGTTTGTGTTCCAATCAGTTTCAAGACAGGAGCACATAGCTCAAGCTGACACTGCATTCTCTCAGGTAGATTGGACTGAGAAGACAACAGGAGTTTTCCCTAGAGGCTTTTCCAACATATATCATTCGAAACTCAGCATTCTAACTCATTCGGCCATCATTTCATTAGTACTTGTGTGATCGGCAGGACAGTTCAGTCATTGCACTGCACAGCAGCTTTCACTGTGGAAGACTCTAGCAATGTGCCAGATGTTAATTGGTGTGAGGGAAGAGAAGTGAGTGCAGTTATTATTACAAGGGAGAAGGTGGTCAAAGACCAGAAAGATGTAAGTAAAAGGGTACGTAAGTCACCCGGGCCAGATGAAATGCACCCTTGGATTCTGAAAGTGGTAGCAGTAGAGATTGTGGAGGCATTGGTAATGATCCTTGTTGGCGTTGGCATGGTTCTAGAGGACTGGAAAATTGCAAATGGAACTCCACTCTTTCAGAAAGAAGGAAGTCAGCAGAACAGAAATTATAGACCAGTTAGCCTGACCTCAGTGGTTGGGAAGATGTTGGAGTCCATTGTTAAGGATAAGGTTATGGAGCGCTTGGTGACTCAGGACAGGTTTTGACAAAGTCATCATGGTTTCCTTAAGGGAAAATCTTGCCTGATGAACCTGCTGGAATTCTTTGAGGAGATTACAAGTAGGATAGATAAAGGGGATGCACTGGATTTTTTATATTTGGACGTCCAGAAGGCCTTTGACAAAGTGCCACACATGAGGCTGCTTACCAAGTTTAGAACCCATGGTATTACAGGAAAGTTACTGGCATAGTTAGAGCATTGGCTGATTGGTAGGAGGCAGCGAGTGGGAATAAAAGGATTCTTTTTTGGTTGTTTGCCGGTGACTAGTGGTGTTCTGCAGGGGTCGGTGTTAGGACTGCTTCTTTTTATGCTGTATATCTATGATTTAGATGATGAAATAGATGGCTTTGTTGCCAAGTTTGCAGATAATATGAAGATTAGTGGAGAGGCAGGTAGCGTTGACGAAACAGGTAGGCTGCAGAAGGACTTAGTCAAATTTGGAGAATGGGAAAGAAAGTGGTAAATTAAATACGGTGTTCAAAAATACATGGTCCAGCACTTTGGTAGTGAAAATAAATGTGCAGACTATTTTCTGAATGGGGAGAAAATCCAAAAATCTGAGATGCAAAGGGAATTGGGAGTCCCTGTGCAGAACAACCTAAAGGTTAACTTGCAGGTATAGTCAATGATGAGGAAGGCAAATGTAATGTTTGCATTCATTTCAAGAGGTCTAGAATGTAAGAACAGGGTTGTGATGCTGAGACTTTATAACACACTGGTAAGCCTTCACCTTAGGTATTGCAAATAGTTTTGGGCTCCTCATCCAAGAAAAGATGTGCTGACATAGAAAAGGGTTTCAGAGGAGGTTCACAAGGATGATTCTGGGCATGAAAGAGTTATCATATGAGGAACGTTTGATAGCTCTGGGTCTGTACTCACTGGAATTTAAAAGGATTTGGGGGGGATCTCATTGAAACCTTTCAAATGTTGGAAAGCCTAGACATGGTAGATATGGAAAGGATGTTTCCCATGGTGGGGAGTCTAAGACTAAAGGGCACAGCCTCAGGATAAGAGGGGCATCCAGTTAAAATAGGGGATGAGGAAAAAATTTTGCTAGCCAGAGGGTGGTGAATTTGTAGAATTTATTACCACAGGCAGCTGTGGAGGCCAAGTCATTGGGTGGATATAAGGCAGAGCTTGATAGATTGATTGATTGGCCACAACATCAAAGGTTATGGGGAGAAGGCTGGGGAATGGGGCTGAGGAGGGGAATAAAAAGGAACAGCCATGATGGAATGGCGGAGCATACTCGACAGGCCAAACGGCCTAATTCTGCTCTGCCATTCCATCATGGCTTTTGCAGCTGTCCTCCTCCCTGCATATGGGCAAGTATGCATGCATTACCAGAAACTACCTTGAGATTAATTTTCTTGCAGGCATTTACAAGTGTCTTTAGGTTCTTATACTAGCCTAAAATACTCCATCAGTTCTATAAATCGCTTTGTTGGATTTTGTTTTCTATTACACTCAAGACTTGTAAGCCTGGTGCTTATGCCTGGGTCTGTTGAGTGTAAATCCAGTTTCAGTGCATTGATTTTTTTAAGGCAACTATCAATTCATTTCTGTGAAGCATTTTCAATTATGTACATATATTCACCCATCATTGTAGCACAATCTGCGTCACACAGTTATTTTTTTATATAGAAAGGCACAGGCATTAGTGAGTGACTCAACAGGAAGGCACTGTGAATACAGATTCTATCACTGAACCGGACATCATTAAGAAGTTCCTAGTAAACGTGGAGGGTATAATTTTACAATCAATGCATATCCAATTACTGTAATATTTAATAGATCTTCCCATCTAGCAGATGAGGACATTATCTCTTCTCCTCTCTCCCAAGTCACAGAAGCCCAATAGCACATACCACCAGGCTCAAGGATAGCTTCCATCTCACCGTTTTCAGATTCTTCTGTGATAAGTTAGACTCTTCGCCTCACAATCTACCTCATTATGATCTTGCACTTTACTGTTTACTTGTACTATACTGTGTTGGTAGTTTTTACGTTTTATTCTGCATCATTATTGCTTTTATCTTATTCAGGCTCAGTATATACCATGTGATGATTTGATCCGTATAAATGGTACACAAGACAAGCTCTTCACTGTGTCTTGGTACACGTGACAATAATAAAACAAATAACTGTATTTGAGTTCAAGAGCCGAGAGGTAATGTTACAGCTATATAGGACCCTGGTCAGACCCATTTGGAGTACTGTGCTCCATTCTGGTCACCTCACAACAGGAAGGATGTGGATGAGTGGTGACCTGATAGAGGTGTATAAACTGGTGACCTGATGAGGTGTATAAACTGATGATCGTGTGGATAGTCAGAGCTAACATGAGAGGGCACAGTTTTAAGATGCTTGGAAATCGGTACAGAGGAGATGTTAGGGGCAAGATTTTTATGTAGAGAGCGGTGAGTGTGGGAAATGGGCTGCTGGCGACAGAGCTACACATAAAGACTGACAAGCAAGCAATGTTCAAAAGCCGTGCAAATACAACAAAAACTAATAATGATAATAACAAATAAGTAAGTTAAAAAATATATATAATACTGAGAAGGTGAGTTGTGGAGTCCTTGAAAGTAAGCTTATGAGTTGTGTTTAGTGATCAGTTTGATGTGGTGAGTGAAGTAATCCATGCTAGTTCTGGAGCCTGATGGCTGGAGGGTAATTATTCCTGAACCTGGTAGTATGGGACCCAAAGCTCCTGTACCAATTGGATGTGCAAAGTATCTTACCTGCTCATACCCCATCCTATACTAGAATCACTGACTAAGAATACAGAATGGAGGTAAGATGGAGAGTCCACATGCTTTACCAGAACCTCCAGGGATACCCAAGGAAGACAGGGACATGGACTAGCTGGACCCAGGCCCAACTTCTGGCTTTCCTATCACACTCACATTACACACTGGGTCACTTCAGCCTCTGTGTTACTTCTTGGGTTAGTGAAATGGAAATGGAATGAGCTTTCTGTGCCATTCTTGTATTGAGCGTGCAGCTTGATCAGGTGAAACACATACACATGCTATTCCTTGATCCAGGACATGGCACTTGTGGGTTAGCTGTATATGGAACCTATCCACGAACCAAGTGACACACTTGGGCAGGTAGTCCAGAAACTATAGAGTAAGATTTGGGAAAAAGTGGCTTGATTGAGAATTATGTTTTTGTGAAATTAATTTTCATTTTTGGAAAATTAATCTGTATTCTCCGGAGTTAAAGCATGGTAGATATTGGAAATTTGAAATAACAGAAAAATTCAATAGATCAGACATCAGATATAGAGTCTTAGACTCATTGAACGCAACAGGAGAGAAACAGGCCCTTCAGCCCATCTAGTTTGTGCCATACTGTTATTCTACCTAGTCCCATCCATTCACATGTGGACCTTCTTTTTTTCCATACCCCTCCCATCCATGTACTTATCCAAACTTAAAAATTGCAAACAAACATGCCTCCACCACTTCTGCTGGCAGATCATTCCAACACTCACACCACCTTCTGAGGCGAGTTTTGATATTGCCAGGGTCAGGTTTGGTATACAGAGGTTGGGGAGTAGGTGGGGGGCTTGACTGTACAGCAGGCAGGGTCTTGATGGGAGAGATTTAACAATTGGGAATTGCACCCACCTACCTATCAGCCTCTCTCTTTGTGGCTCTCCACTGGGGAGACCTTTAGATCTCTGAACTATCCAATTATAACAACAGTTTACAAGGAAAAACAGAAAAATGCTGCAAATACTTGACAGCTTCGGCAGCATCCATGGAAAGGGAAATGTTTCAGGTCAGTGATCTTGCATCAGAAAGGTCACCAGTTGTGGAGATAGGTCAATAATATTGAGAGATGCTGCTCACAATGCATAGCCAACACAATGTATGCCACTAGGTATGAATTTCACCCCATGAGAATTTGTTTTGCTTTACATTAGTTCAATTCAAAATCATACATTTTGAAGCTAATTAATAGTTACTAACATGGATAGCTTGAGACACCTGATGCAAATCACTTAATCACTGACATTTCTGAAAGTGTTATTTTTATTTCTGACATTCATGATGTGGGGGGAGGGGACCAAGGGGAGCCATGGTGAAAGGAACAAAGGGGGTCATTTTGACTTTGTGTGCTGAATTGAAGAAACCAATAGCAACTTGGTTGGCTCCTTCACATGCTGATATTCATTTCTGCAAATTAATATGACGTGGAGATACAGCAGATGCCAAAATTAAGCACAGTAGTAGAGGTTAAGGAAAAGTTTAAAGCAGGAGTTCTAATTTATGATAGTTTTTAAAATAGTAAGTTGGGAAAAGCAATTTCCAGAGGCAGGTGGACATAGTCAGGGGACATAGAGGTAAGGTAGTTGGCAAAGACACAGCTTGGAAGTGAGAATTATTTTTACACTGGGAGTAATGGTGAAGTGGAATGTACTGTCTGAAAGTATGGTGAATCAGATTCAATAGTAACTTCTAAAAGGGATAAATACTGAAAATGAATAAGAAAACTGCAGGACTGTGAAAACGAGCAAGGAAGGACTACTAATTGGATAGTTTTATTGAAGGCCACACGCAGGCACCAAAAGTGTTGAATGACTGCTGCGTGTGACTCGTTCCGAGATTTGAAGTTTAACTGAGTGTGGCCTGCATAAATGGTAGTGATGCATAAATGAGTGTGATGTCATGTGCTTCCGATAGCAAAGGGTAGAAGATATCAATAAAGCAAGCAACATTTTGCAACCAGACTCTCAAATTGAGACCTGAGAAACAATAAATCAGCTTGGACTCAGGCATTTATTGGCATTTGGATATTAGTGCCACAATGAGCCTCATTCACCATGTTCAAGGTCACTGGAAATTTATAACTCTTCCTTGAATAACAAAACAAATGAAGAGTACTGGATTAACTTCATGGGAAAGGGTACACTTAGTAGTCACTCTATTAGGTACACCTGCTTGTAATGTAGATAATGCCAACGAGCCAATCATGGGGCAGCAGCTCAAGAGAATGGTGTGAAAAACTTAAAAAAAACTGAGTGAGTGGCATTGCTCTGGGTGGAAACATCCTGTTAATGGAAGAATCAGAGATTGGCTCAAACTGCCAGGAAGGCGACATAATAACCACACATTACAACACTGGTGTGCAGAAGAGCATCTCCGAACACACAACATGTCAATACTTCAAGTGAATGGGCTACAGCAGCAGAAGATCATGAACATGCACTCAGTGGCCACTTTATCAGGTACAGGAGATACCTAAGCAAGTGGCCACTGGAAGTATATAAAGATTATGTACAGGTTCCACCCAAGAGTATATTAACAGGTTCTACCAAGTAATAATCAACTCTGCTGAAGATTCTGCTTCTGAATGTTTTTTCTGTATTAAAACTATAACTGCAATCATGTTAAGGTAACCATAGAGAGTCCACAGCAGCTCTAGTAATGCAGTCTGCTTGCTGAATATAGGCGATTAAATTAGTGACACTTTAAAAATTCAATTATTTTCAAAAAAGAAAATTCAAAGGCCATGAAGTTTTTTTTAAACAGAATTTAATACATTAACATAACTCCAGTTGCTCCTTAAGTTAAATATATCAATTCTTCTGACATATTTAGCAATAGATACATGTAGCAGAATATGCCACAATTTAAAAAGAACCATATATGTTCTTCTTTGTGCACTGCATAGCAGTTGACAAAAGGCTGTTAGCTTTGTTGTATATTCATGTCACTGTATGACTTGTTCTCGCCAGTGCCACAACTATTACCTTTCTTTTGTTGGTTGACCTGTGTATCTATTCATAACAAATTACCTTCCCTCCGCCAATTTAAAAGCCTTTTCATTACCTGATCGCTTATTTTTGCCCAACAATTGAATTTGGGAACATGACAAACATAAATAATAAGCAAAAAACTGTGTGGAGTATTTGATTACATTGATGATTTTTACATTAACTTCAATTACCAGAGGATAAAGGTAATTCTGGCAAGTTGGTAACCCTAATGCATAGTGTGAGCGTTGATACTATCTGGAATGCTTAACCTTGTTGCAATTAATATGAACATTTTGCATTAATACTAATTGATCACGTTTTCTGAATTAGAATTAATGCAATGAGATGCTAAGAATAGCTCCTTTCAAACCTCTAGACCTAGCTGATTCAAATGGGACAAATCAATTCATAAGAAATGTCAGGGCAAATGGGCATTGTTTGCCCTTGGAGGGATGGATGGCCAGACCTGGGAGGTCATACATACCTAGAGGAGTTTGGTTTGTTAGTCAGTCATTGTAGTCTGCACTTTTGACAAATGAAATGCATACCCCATTTCCTGGGAGTCTGAGTATCTGATAATGAGTGTGATTGATGCTAACAATCATAAGAATGCAGAAACCATGTTTCACTCCAGCACTGATCTCCTTTACCTTGAACAGGACTATAAAGTTGACATGTCTCCTGTCAGACTTTTAGATAGACGGACAGACACTTTATTGAGCCCAAAGGAAATGACAGTGTCACAGTAGCATTACAAGTGCACAGACATACAAATATTAGAAGAGAAGTAAAAAAGAATAAAAAACTAAGTTACCTCAAGCAGTCTAACAGGAATGGGTTATCATTTCCCCGGCTACAGGGTGATTCACTATAGAGCCTAGTGGCCGAGGATAAGAATGACCTCATATAGCACTCTTTGGAGCAGCTCAGTTGTCTTAGTTTATTTTAAACTGCAAACTTTTTAAGTTTTTATTATTATTTTTGAGGTTAGACCCCAGGCACTTTACTCAAGAGTGAATCAAATAGTGAAAATCAAAACAAAAATACAGATGGTGGAAAACTGCAATAAAATCAGAAAATGTCTCAAGTACTCAGTAGGTCAGACCACGTTCCTGGGAAGAGAAAAGTAGCTAAAGTTTCATTGTTAGAAACCTTTATCTAAGTCATTTGTAGTATTTCGTGCTTCATATAGGATTGCTTACATCACAGAATCATACAGCAATAAAGGTAGCAATTTAGCATCCAGGGTATTGTGCAGACTACTGACAAAATAGTTCATTAATTCTAAAGCACCTGATTTTTTCACCTAATAGCCCTGCGAATTTCCCTTTTTGCAATATCATTGCCAATTCCCTTTGGTTTCATTAAGTTTGCATCCTATAATCCCGAGAGCTTAAAAAAATTCGACAAAAGTGAGTTGTTAGTTAAAGGGGTTCTCTGCTGTGGGGAACCACAGAGCAGTTAATGGTGAAAATAAAAGGTGGTTTGGCAAGGTAAACCAGAGCAAGATTTACAAAGTAAATGGTAGGACCCCAGAGTCCACAGTAGAAAAGACTGATCTCGGGGTACAGGAACATAGTCCCTTGATGTGGTGACCCATGTAGACAGGACGGTGAAGAAGGTGTTTGGCATGCTTGCCTTCATTGATCAGGGCTCTGTATACAGGAGTTGGGATGTGATGTTGCCAACACACAAGGTGTAGGTGAGACCACACTTAAGTATATTCAATGCTGTTCTGGTCACCTAGCCTAGGGGATTAAGCAGTAAAGGGTGCAGAAACAATTCAGAAGAATATCATCAGGATTCGGGGCTTGAATTATAAGGAGGCAAACTTGGCCATTTTTCTTTGCCGTATAAGGAATGACCTACACTGCGGTATACTGTGGCTGTGGTATGACCTCACAGCAGTATATAAAAACAGAAGAGGTGAATGTTCACAGTCTTTTTCCAGGGTAGAGGAATCTAAAACTAGAGGATGTAGATTTAACTTGAGAGTGAAAAACTTTAAAAAGGACCTCTGAGACAAAATTTTTCATAAGATGCTCGTAGGAATAGGGAAGAAACTATTAGAGGTGACTGGAGAGATGGGTACAATTACAATGTTTAAAAAGCCATTTGGCCAGGTACATTGATACACAAGGTTTACAGTGATATGGGTCAAACACAGGCATTTGGGATTAACTCAGATAGATACCTTGGTTAATATGGATGAGTTGGAATGTAAGTCTATTTCTGGGCTATACACTTGTATAGCTCAATGACTCGTACTCTAAAATATTTCCTGCCCTTAATGGTAGCATGAAAACTTATTTATCAAAATATCCTTGTTATAATCCTTGAAATGTCTAAAACTAGGCTGGTTTTCTTTTTGGTGTTCTTAGGTTTGCTGAGATCTTCACTCTCTTTTCATGTATTGCTGGTGAGCTAAAATAATTTCCCAGTTTACTCTGACGATAATCTTATATTCATGAAGTATTTTAATTTATGGGTCTGTAATTTTTTTTTAAACTTAGACATACAGCACAGAAACAGGCCCTTCCATCCAATGAGCCTGCACAGCATAATTACACCCATGTGACCAATTATCCTAATAACCCGTAATTCTTTGGAACATGGGCAGAAACCGGAGCACCTGGAGGAAACACACATGGCCACAGGGAGAATGTACTTAGCTGGAGACATGAATCTACACTGCACTACTGCTACTTACTTTGCTACCATGCATGCCACTTCGTAAAGGCAAATGTAGATGAGCAAGGAGCCACTGCTCCATTCAGCCTGTCCAATATAAGTTTGATAATATCACTAGATTTGGTTCCTCACCCCACCTAAAGCCATATGATTTCTGGGAAACCGATTAAACACCTTCTTCGGCCTAATAATCCTGTTATTTCTTTGCAGCATCCACCCAAATGCATGAGCTGAAATAAATGCCATCAAAGATAAATAGAAGAGATTTTACAGATGCTGGAAATCCAGAGTAATATACTCTGTTTTATTCTGGCTTCTTCCCCTTTCCTTTTCAGCCTTGAAGAAGGGTCTTGGCCCGAAACGTCGACTGTTTATTCCTTTCCATTAATGCTGCCTAACCTGTTGAGTTGCTTCAACATTTTGTATCTACTGCTGACTGAATTGCCTTCCGCTGTAAGTATCAGCAGCTGTTCCCAAAGGTCCACTATCCTCCAGGAGAGGAACCACCTTCTGACATCTAACCTAGATAAATGACATTGTATCGCATAAAATGTGATCATGTGTCTTGCCTAATCTATTTAATTGGAATAAATTGCCAACTGAAACAAGATGTATTCCCTTTATTATCTTATAAATCTGGTTTCAATGGACAGAAATTTGCAAAAGGATTTTTATTCTTTCTCCAGACCCTGCAAAGGATAATATGCTAGCCTATTCCAGCATTCTGCCAGGTTAATATTGAAGTTTTTCCTTGCCCACCTTGCTATTCTGTAACATACACTCAGCAGCTACTTTACTAGCTACACCTGTACAAGTGCTTGTTAATGCAAACATCTAATCAGTCAATCAAATATTTGCAGCAATTCAATGCATAAAATCATGCTGACATGGTCAAGAGGTTCAGTTGTTATTCAGACAGAACATCACAATGGAGAGGAAATGTGATCTAAGTGCCTTTGACAGTGGAATAAATGACTGTTGGTGTCAGTTGGAGTGGTTTGAGTATCTCAGAAACTGCTGATCTCCTGGGATTTTCATGCAGAACAGTCTTTAGAGCTTAAAGAGATCAGTGCAAAAAACAAAATACGAAAGAGAAAAAAAAAATCATCCGGGGAGTAGCAGTTCCATGGGCAAAAATGCTTTGCTAATGAGAGAGATCAGAGGAGATTGACCAGGCTGGTTCAAGCTGACAGGAAAGCAGCAGTAACTCAAACAACCATGCGTTACAACAGTAGTGTGCAGAAGAACATCACCTCATGCTCAACACATTGAACCTTGAAGTGAATGGGCGACAGCAGTAGAAGACGAAACCAGGTTTCATTCCTGTACCTCATAATGTGGACCCTGAGTGTCTGTCACACAAAGATTGTAAACTTTCCCCCCAACCCCCATCATAACTTCACTCCCGAAAGAGGTGCCCCTAGTTTTTAAATTATGTATACATCCCAGAATTTAGCAGAAATGTTTTTCCCTACTTATCCTATCAAATCTTCCTAATTTAGATCAAATCACTTCATTTTTCCAAATTCCAAAGAATACAAGCTAAATTCTGTACTTTTTTTCTAATTTGACCCTTGAAGTACAGCAACCATTCAAGATCCATTCTTAAAAGGGCACAATCATACTGAAGCCCAAGGGCAGGGTGAGCTGCCCCAATGACTATCGCCCAGCAGCACTCATATGTACTGTGATGAAATGTATTGAAAGGTTGGTCATGGATAGAATAGACTCTTTCCTGAGCAAGTCCCTGGATATGCTGCAATTTTCCCAACACCATAACATGTCTACAGTGGATGCAATCACAGAGGCTCTCCACTTGGCTTTGGAACACCAAGACAACAGCAACGCATACATTAAGGTGTTGTTTATTAATTACAGCTCAGTGTTCAACATCATCATTCCCTCAGTATTAATCTACATACTTCCAAACTTGGGCACTTGTACCTCCGTCTGCAAATGAGCCCTTGACTTTCACATTCAGTGCAGTTCAGTATTATATCAGCACAGGTGCACATCAAGGATGCGTGTTTGGCATGTCAAGATGCTCTATGCTCCGTAAGCTCATAAATCAGCACAGCTCAAACATCATCTATAAATTGGCCGATGCCATCACTATTGTCGGCAGAACCTCAGGTAGTGATGAGGAGGCATACAGGATTGAGATGGATCAATACACTTAATATTAGCAAAACCAAGGAATTGATTGTGGACCTCAATAAGAGGAAGCTGGGAGGTCACACACTGGTCCACATTGAGGAGTCAGTGGTGAAAAGGGTGAGCAGCTTCAAGTTCATGGGGGTCAACATCTCTGAGGGTATATCCTGTACACAACACATTGACACAATCATGAAGAAGGCATGGCAGCAGCTCTGCTTCATTAGCAGTTGAGGAGATTTGGTATGTCATCAAAGATTCTTGTAAATTTCTATAGATGTACAGTGCAGAGCATTTTGACTGGTTCCATCACAAGCTGGTGTGGAGATTCCAATGTACAGAATTGCAAGAAGCTGTCAAAAGTTCTAGTCTCATCCAACTCCATAAGAGGCACAACCCTCTCCACCATTGAAAACATCTTCAAGAAAGTAGCATCCAGTATTAAAGACCCTCAGCATCTGGGACATGGCCTCTTTACAGTATTACCATCAGGGAGGAGAGGCAGGAGCCTGAAGACCCAAACTCAATGATTTAATAACAGATTCTTCCCCTCCACCGTTAGGTTTCTGAACAGTCCATGAACCTATGAAGACTACCTCATTATTTGGCTTTTGCGTTTACTTTACCTCTCCAGACATATCTGGTAACCTTCCTTTAAAATGCTCATTCGAATGACAACAGTTGCTCCAACTCACCTTCTTCTTCCCCTATCATTCCCAAATTGGTTTAATTTGAAACACTGTCTACTTCCTCCTCATGGCCCCCAACCAAGTCTCAGTGATGACTGACATGCCACGTTCTCCAAACCGATTTCTGCTGTACATTTAGTTTGTTCCTTCTCCCCACTCCATGTCGATTTGTGAAATATGTTTACTTGGACCACACAATCCTAAAAGTTCAATGTTGTGGGGCATCAAGAACTGCTAACTTGGACTTAAATTGTGTAAGGCCTTTCCTGTGCATACAGAGGAAACCAGGAATGTGGTATGAATCTAGACAGATCACGGTGCAGGGCACTGAGAGTGGAGAGGGGTGATGATGTTTAGAATGGGGGTAAAGGAGTGGGGTAGTTTAGAATGGCAGGGTGGGGGTGAATTGGGGAAGGGGTGAGCCTGGAGAAGGGCATTTTGGGGGCTGAGCTGTCTCCCACCCTTCATAAATAGCAGAGTAACATTTCCAATTTTCCAGACATCCGGTACGATGCCAGAATCTATTGATTCTTGAAAGATCATCATTAATGACTCCGCAATCTCTCCAGCTACTTCATTCAGAACCGAAGGGTGCATTCCATCAGGTCCAGGAGATTTATCCAACCTCAGACTATTAAGCTTCCTGAGCACCTTCTCCGTCATAATTTTCACTGCACAAACTTCACTTCCCTGACACTCTGCAACATCTGGTATACTGCAGACGTCTTCCACTGTAAAGACTGATGCAAAATATGCATATAGTTCCTCTGCTGTGTCTCTCATTCCAATATCTCCAGTGTAATTTTCTATTGGTCCTATATCTACTCTCAACTCTCTTTTACCCCTTATATACTTTAAAAAGCTTTTAGTATCTTCTTTGATATTAGTCGCCAGCTTCCTTTCATATTTCATCTTTTCCTTCTTAATGACCTTCTTAATTTCCTTCTGCAAGTTTTTAAAAGCTTCCCAAATCCTTTATCTTCTCACTAGCTTTGGCTTTCTTGTATGCTCTCTCATTTGCTTTTACTTTGGCTCTGTCTTCACTTGTCAGCCACGGTAGTGTTCTTCTTCCATTCAAAAATTTCTTCTTATTTGGAATATATCTGTCTTGCACTTCCTTCATTTTTTGCAGAAACTCCAGCCATTGTAGCTCTGCTGTCCTTCCTGCTAGTGTCCCTTTTCAGTCGACTTTGGCCAGTTCCCCACTCATACCACTGTAATTTCTGTTATTCCACTGAAATACCGACACATTGGAATTTAGTTTCTCCTTCTCAGATTTGTGATCACTGTTTCCTAAGGGGTCCTTAACCTTAAGCTCTCTTATCATTTCCATATCATTGCACAACATTCAATCCAGCACAGCTGATCTCCTAGTGGGCTCAACAATAAGCTGTTCTAAAAAGCCATCCCTCAGACATTCTACAAATTCTCTCCCTTGAGGTCCAGTACTGGCTTGATTTTCCCAATCCACTTTCATGTTAAAATCCCCAAAGATTATCATGACATTGCCCTTCTGATATGCCTTTTCTATCTCCTGCTGTAATTTGCAATCCACATCCTGGCTGCTGTTTGGAGGCCTGTATACAACTACCATTAGGGTCCTTTTTCCCTTGCCATTTCTTAACTCAATCCATTGAGAATCTACACCTTCGGATCCTGTCATCCCTTTCTAATGATTTAGTATTACTTCTTATACACAAAACCACACTACCTCTTGTGCCACCTAACCTATCTTTCTGATACACCATATATCCTTGGATGTTCAGCTCACAATGGCAGCCATCATTTAGCCAATTTCCAGAGATGGCCACAACATCATACTTGCCAACTTGTAGCTGAATTTCAAGATTGTTCATTTTATTTCTTGTACTGTGTGCATTCAAATATAACACTTCCAGTCCAGTATTTGCTGCTTTCTGTTTTAACTGTGCCACTCCTTTATTGCTCCGTAACTCATCCCACTGGCTGTGATTATGCCTCATCTCTTGCCTATTCTTTTTATCATATCCGTTGCACGCTATCTTTGATTTATTTCTGCTTCCCTCTTCCGCAGCCCTATCACCCTGGTTCCCATCCCCCTGCCAAATTAGCTTAAACCCTCCCAATCAGCTCCATTAAACCTCCTGCTTGGATATTGGAGCCCTTTGGGTTCAGGTGAAACCTGTCCTTTTTGTACAGGTCATACCTCCCCCAGAAGAGGCCCCAGTGATCCAGGAACCTGAAACCCTGCCTCTACACCAGTCTCCCAGCCACACATTAATATGCCTGATCATGCTATTCTTGTGCTTGTTAGCATGTGACACAGACAGCAATCGTCAGATTACTACCTTGGAGGTCCTGCTTTTCAGCTTCCTACCCAACTCCCTGAATGCTCTCTTCAGGACCTCCTCCCTTTTTCTACCAATGTCATTGGTACCAATGTGTACAAAGACTTCTGGCTGTTCACCCTCTCCCTTCAGAATACTCTGCACCAGATCTGAGATATCCTGTACCCTGGCACCTGGGAGGCAATACCCCATGTGGGTATCTCTATCAGTTTGACAGAACCTCCTGTCTGATCCCCTCACTATGGAATCCCCTATGGCTACCACATACCTTCACCCCTTTCTGCACCACGGAACCAGGCTCAGTGCCAGAGACCTTGTCTTATCTAAACTGTATAAAGGGAGCAGTGTCAGGCAAAGGAATGGATTAGGTGGTGATTTTTGTGAGTTTTGGGATGGTGAATTGGAGGGATATGAGTCTGGAAAAGAAATGAATGAAGAGGAGATGAGGTTGGGCGAAGGGTTGTGGGGGGATAAGTATGTTGGGAGAGTGAGTGGGGTGTGGGTAAAATCAAAGGGGTGGAATTGATTTTGTGAAAGGGTGGGACATGGATGGGTGAGTTAAAGTAAAGAATAGGGTGAATTAGAGGGAGGGGTTGTCAGGGGAAAGGTGAGTAGGAACAGGGATGTACTGGGTTGGGGTTGGTTTGGAGGGATTGGGATCTAAATAGTAGACATAAGGATTGGTTCAAATTTCAAAGTGCAAGGTAAATTTATTAGCAAAGTACGTATGTCACTATATACTATCCTGAGATTCATTTTCTTGTGCATACTCACAGTAGAACAAAGAAATAAAAGAGAATCAATGAAAAACTACTACAAAACTGATAAGCAACCAATGTAAAAAGCCAAATTGTACAAATACAGAAAAGACAATTCAAAATAGTAATAGTAATAAATAAATATATAATACTGACAACATGAGTTGTAGAACCCTTGAAAATGAGTCCATGGGTTCTGTTCACTGCTGTGGTGAGTGACGTTATCCACGCCGGTTCAGAAGCCAGATAGATGAAGGGTAATAATTGTTCCTGAGGTTCCTGTGACTCCTTCCTGATGGTAGCAGTGAGAAGAGAGTATAACCTGGATAGTGAGGGGTCTTTGATGAAGGATGCTGCTTCCTTGTGGCAATGCCCTTTGTAGATAATGTTGAGGGCTTTTCCTGTGATGGACTGGGCTGTATGGTTCCTTGGCCATTTTTGCTTCCATATTAGACTGTGATGCAACCAGTCAGGGTCAATCCACTGTGTGTTATCACCCCTTAGCTAAGAGACACAAGACAATAGCTGGAAGCCGTAGCAACTAACAATCTGTTGAAGGAACACCGTGCGCTGAACAGCATCTGTTAAGAGGAACTGGACTTTAGCCATTTTGTTTCAAAACCCTGCATTGTGGAAACATTTTTTTCACCGCTTAGCTAAGCTGCTTACCTGCAATGGGAGAGTGGAATTGAATCAACATTCTCCCATGCAGCTACTTCTATTTGTAAATAAGTCATTAACAAATTAGCTGCTGTCTCTGAACATGCCCAATTATTCATCCAGTTCATTTACTCCATTAATGCAATTATTGCTTTTCAAGTTCTTTTCAGAGTCCGTCTGATTAGTGAATCATTAAGGTAAGGAAGGGAAAAAGAAAATTACCTCCCAGTGCCAACAAAAAGACATGTGGCTGGACAGTGGCATACTATCTATATGAAACTTGCAACTGTGCATCCCTCCCAGAATCCCAATTAAAAATATAGAAACAGGCAAGGATTACCACTGAACCTCCTGCGACTGCAAACAAATCTTCTGCTCAGTAAAGTGACAGGTTGGGAGGACTCCTGATGAGCCTCGGCTGTCTGGCCATCTGCATGCTTCTGTTTGTGTCCGTGCTCCTTTCCAAATGGGACGGGCGTGAGTGTCATTTGAGAGGTGAATGGAAATTCAGGAAGAGGGTAGAGAGATGAGGAATACAGTGTCTTGAGAGGCTGCCCATAGATTGTGATTGTTACTAAACTACAGGGAGGTAGACTGCATTGTGTGAATGAGGGTAGGTAATTCAGAACACCAAATAGTGAATTAATACTCAAGTCCTGAAAAGTGCAAACCCTGCACTGGTTTTCTTCTGTGGCTGGGTTAGTTAAGAGTGCATGTCAGAGCAGATGACACAGGATGGAATACATTCTCCACTTTACCATCTGTGGTTCTCTGTAGGAAAGGATAGCCGGCTCACTGTAGAATCTGCTTGCTTTTCGTGTCATTAATTTTAGGGAACTGCATATCAGGCATGTCCTACAACAAGCAGATGATTCTCTCCTCTTGATTACCACCCAGAGGGCAAAATAACTTAAAGAATATGTTCTCTCTTTGTGCCAACAAAAAGCAAGCAGGGCCAACAAATCAGGCTGGTTTTCCTTTTCCTCATCAAAGATAGACTCACACACTCTTCTCCAATTGACCTTCCCTGTTTGACTGTCACTCCTAGTTTTGAAAAGGGGTCCTTCCCAATATCTATGACTGTCACATTTGATATTATGAACCATTGAGGACAGAGGTATAGTATTTGCCAGATTGTTTGTTGGCATGCCAGAATTAGCTCTTCATTGTCAGCCACCATAAATTGTGAAGGATACTGCATTGCTTACAGGGAGAATGCTTTGTAAAGGTCAAAAGTGAAGGGCAGCAGGAAATATGGCATCATGTGACAATTCACAGAAGGAAAAACACTGCCAGAAATCATCTTCCCATCACTGATGGCAAGCATAGGGCAGATATACATTTCTGTCCATCTTTGTTTGCCAACATTCTTCAATAAAACCTCCAAGTTATTTGTCTACTTGACTTAATTTTGAAGTTTGTAGCAGGAATGAATTAGTTTTTGCAGACTAATATCCTATTTCACACCAGTATAATGACAAATGACAATTTGAAAGCGACCACATACAATGCTTTTATCACGGGGAACAATATAGATTAAATAATAGGTAGCAACAGTCATGGCCAAGATTTTAAGTGAATAAAGGTAAAATTATCCTTCAGCCCAATGTAATTTTCACTTTAGAAAAATGCAGGCTATACATAAAGACATAAAATAAAATATTGTGGTAAGATACAATGGATTTATAGAAAATTATGATGGATATAGAAAGAAGTGAACACCCACAGGCTTTTCCCTCTCAGGTTGGATGAGACTAGAACTGGAATTCATAGGGTTAGGGTGAAAGGTGAAATATTTAAGGGGAACATGAAGGGTGGTGCGAGTGTGGAACAAGCTACAAGTGGGAAGTGTTAGAGACAGGTCCAATTGTAACATTGAAAAGAAGACTGGAAGGAGGTCTTGAAGAGAGAACACAGGGAGTTAGGCAGAAGGCTGAAAAGGGGGACCACCAAGGTAGTAATCTCTGGTTTGCTGTCTATGGCACATGCCAGTGAGAGTAACAGTCAGATGATTTGGCAGAAGAATGCATGGATGAGGAGTTGGTGCAGTGGGCAGTGTTTCAGATTTCTGAATCACTGGGATCTCTTCTGGGGATGGTACGACCTGAGTAAAGGTGACACCTGAACTAGAGAGGGACCAAAACCCCTGTGGTCAGGTTTGTTAGAGCTGATGGTGATGGGAACCAGAATAATGGGGCTGAATATATATACAGTTAATATATACATAGATGCAGCATGTTGTGAGAATATGAGGAAGGACAGGCAGACGAAAGGGCAAAATTGCAGTCAGTGGGATGAGTTGAAGTGTAACATGAGGGCAAAATTGAAAAGGGTAATGAATACAGGACTGAAGGTGTTATATTTGAATGCACGCAGCACATGGAATAAGGCAGATGATCTTGGAGAACAATTAGAGATTAGCAGATAGGATGTTGCGAGCATCACTGAGACGTAGCTAAAAGATCATAGTTGGGAGCATAAATCCAAGGATACACATTGTATTGAAAGGCCAGGCAGGTAGGTACAAGGGATAGGGTGGCTCTGTTGGTAAATAATGAAATTAGATCCTTGGAAAGAGGTGACATACAATTATAAGATGTAGAATCGTTGTTAGTAGAGTTAAGAAACTGAAAGGGCAAAAAGACCCCGATGAGAGTTAAATACAGGCTTCCATATAGTAGCCAGGATATGGAATACAATTACAACAAGAGATTAAAAGGATGTAACAAGGTTAGTGTTATGATAGTGTTATGAATGTGCCACAACTCTGAGGGGCCGAAGGGTACAAAGTCGCCCCCTCCTTTCTGGGAATCGCAAGATCGCTATTAATTCGGGTCTGGGACCAGGAAATGAGAGAGAATCCACAAGGTTTGGAATGTGTCCTGGCCTCAGCGAAGCAAAACCATTGATACTGTCTATTGTCTCTTGGAGACAGAATTGAGTATTGAGTACTGTACTGTTCATTGAAGCCCCTCAGGGGACGACCAGAGTGGGCTGGTTGAGGGATTGCATCATCCCAACCTGATTGACATCTGAGACCCCATGAGTAAGGATAAAAGAGGGTCTGGGGAACAACCCCTTCAGACGCACCAGGAGAAATGCTAGAAATCCCGTGACAGCGTTTAATAGTGTCAGCCAGTGGGGGGCTCATGTGCGTCCTTCCCTTGCCTGGGATTGGCAGGCTCGCCATGGAAGAACGGCATTAGCTAAAGGAGAGGCCATGAGTGAACTGCCACACCAACGGGACTCCCAACAGATCGAAATCATAAAAGGAAAGCTGGCAAGTTTTTCTCCCAAAACTCTCTCTACAACCATTGAAAACCCAGTGGTCCCCAAAGGCTGCAGCCTGCATGAACTGAGTGACTTTTATATTTCCATCGGACAATACATTATCCCCTAGACAACGATAGAGCTTATTTCTTATTGATTATTATTATATCTGCACTTTTGGATTTAGTATTGACGACATATATTATCTGCATGTTTGCATTTATATTATTTTTGTGTATTTTTACTGATAAATACTGTTAAAAATCATATCATCAGGCTTCAACAGACCTCTCTATCTTTGCTGGTAAGTCACCCAGTTACGGGGTTTGTAACAAAGTGGGGGCTCGTCCTGCATTTCATACCAAATTGGAGGGCCAGTGAATCAGGTTTTTAAGTCCAAACGTGGGTCTGGTTGTGTGGGTAACCAGGGGGGAAACCAGCAAAGATGGACATTAACGAATTTATAGAAAACCCGACTCTGGAGGCGCTAGAGGCGGCCACAAAGTCGGACTTGATAAATGTTGCGAAAGGACTAAACCTCACAGAGGTGAGGTTGTTAATGAAAAAGCGGGAGGTGCAGAGGGCCATAACTCAGTATTATATTGTGAAGAATGTGTTTTCGGCTGAGGTATTGGAAAATATCCCTGAAAAAGCACCAGCTAGTGGGACGGCTCAGTTAGAGTTGGAGAAATTAAGGTTGGAACATGAAATTAAGTTGAAGCAGCTGAAAAGGAAAAAGAAAGAGCCGACAAGCAAAGGGAGCATGCGCTCCAGCTAAAGGAATTACAGGTGAAGAGGGAGCAGGAAAGAGCTGAAAGGGAGCATGAAATTCAGTTAAAACAGCTAGAAGCAGCTGAAAAAAAGAAGGAGAGAGCCGAGAAGGAGAGGGAGTATGAGGAGAAAGAGAAACAGAGGCAAAATGACTTGGACATGGAGAAGTTAAGGCAAGAGCGAAGCGCTCAAGGGTCAGACTGAGAGGAGAGGTTTAATGTTAGTCGGGAGTTTAGGTTAGTACCTCTGTTTGAGGAGACGGATGTTGATAGTTATTTCTTGCATTTTGAAAAGGTGGCAGTGAGTCAGAAGTGGCCCAAAGATCAGTGGGTGATGTTGTTACAAAGTGTGTTAAAAGGGAAGGCACAACATGCATATGTGGCATTGTCCATGGAGGAGGAGGAGTCTGAGAATTATGAGAAAGTAAAGGAGGCCATTCTTCAGACCTACAAATTGGTACCTGAAGCATATAGACAAAAGTTCAGAAATTTAAAGAAAGGGTGGAATCAGACATATGCAGAGTTTGCCTATGAGAAGGGTGTGCTCTTGGATTACTGGTGTGCAGCAGAAATAGTGGAAGGAGATTTTTGGCGTCTCAGGGAGCTAATTCTGATTGAGGAATTTAAAGGTTGTGTTTCGGATGATATCTGGATGTATTTGAATGAGAAGCCAAATAAGTCCATCTCCGAATTTGCTAGGTCCGCAGATGAATATGCCCTAACCCACAAGACAAAGTTTTCCTCGAATAAAAGTTACCAGAGAGACCGTGGGAACGGTAGAGAAAGCCCGCTGGTTGAGGCAGAGATACCACCGGGAGCTACTGGTAAAATTAAGGAGGAGGAAAGGCAAGATGGCAGGAGAGGTCCTGGCTTGACCTGTTTTAATTGTGGAAATGTGGGTCATATTGCATCTAAGTGCCTTGCTCCAAGGAAGGAGGCAGGAAAATGGAAAGCAGCAGTCCCTACAGGATGTGTTGTGGTGATCAGAAAATCGACAAGAGAGCCCCAGGTAGATAGAGTACAAGAGGGGCGTGAGAAATTTTGTTCAGAAGGAACCGTGTCTGTGAAAGAGGGAGACACACCAGTTCCAGTACGGATCTGGAGAGACATGGGAGCTGAGCTGTCATTGATTAGCAGTAAGGTACTAGATTTTGGTCGCAAGACTGGAGAGGTGGCTTTGAGAGGTATAGGAAAAGGGACAGAAGTGGTGCCCTTGCATAGGATCATTATGAATTGTGAGCTGGTATCTGGACCAGTTGAAATAGGGGTGCAATCAGAATTTCCAAGAACTAACGTAGACATCCTTTTGGGTAACGATTTAGTTGGTGCTGACGTTTGGTCGGCCATGAAGCTGACGAGCCAGCCTGTAAGTGTTGAGGACCCGCCCCTAGATTCCAAGATCTATCCCACATGTGCGATCACTTGCAGCATGTCGAGAAAGGCAGCTGAGAACGAGACCAGTTTAAATCCGGCCAGTATCGATTTGGCTGAGACGTTTTTACTGACCCTGTACCAATAGGAGTTAGAGGGTGGTAAAACAGAGAATAGGAAAGTGAAAGAGAGTAAGGCAGAGGATGTAGTCCTGCCCTTAGCCAGGAGGAAATTTATAGAGGCACGGAGTAAAGATGAGAAACAGATAAGGCTGTTAAAAGTTCCAGTTAAAAGATGTTAAAAGATATGGATGATCTGTCTGGTTTGGCAGAACTGTTTGAAGAAGTTGAAATTTTTAAATGAGTTCCCAATAATGAAATGAGGGCAATCCTAGATGAAAGGGGTGCCATTACCTTGAAGAAGTCTGCTGGGTTGGCAAATGAGGTTGTTTCAGCCAATGGGGTTGAGTTTACTCCGGAAGGGAGTTGCCCAGAGAGTAACTGGGAGAATCAGGGGAACTTAGAATTTGAAAAGGGTACAGGTATTGAGAGCCTGGAAGAGGCAGATGTCCCGTTTGAGTGTGTTCAAGATGTGGATGCACATGGTACTGAACCTAGTAATGGAGCTCAGAAAAAGTCTGAGGTATTTGATTCAGTTGAAAAGGAATGCAGTCCTTGTGGGTCAGATGGACTTGGTTCAGTGAAGAAAAGGTTAACCTTGGTAATCGTGGGAAGTGAGAATTCCCAGTTGTTTGTGTTCGAAGGTGTGTTAAAAGTTAGGGAGGAGATAAAATGTGGTGAGGTGAATATTATTATTGAAGGGAAAGGGAAAAGTGTAGTTCCTAAATTGAATGAAGAAAATTTAAAGTCTGGATTGATGTCAGAAGCAGCAACCAGGCTACAGAGACAATGGCTTGGTAACGCGATGCCTGTGAATCAATTACAGGTTGAGTTGGAATGTAAAGGTGCCCCACACGCTATTGTTATTCAAGAGAGTGCTGGAAAGAGGCAGAAGGGTCCTGAAGATAAAACTAACAACTTGCTTAAAATTAAAGAATTGTGTGGAAATTCAGAAAATGGTCTAAGTTTGGAACACATTGTTGATAAAATAACTCCTATGAAAGGAGCATGCGAAAGCCTATTCCACACTAGTATACAAGTTAACCACGGGGAAGTTAACTGGAAAAGGGGCGAGGGTTGACGGGATGCCACTTTAAATAACAGGATCCGGTTTTAAGGAATTTCGACAAAGCATGTAAATAATAAAGACAACCCCATGGAAGATTGACTGTTAAGTTTGAAAGTAAAATAAAGATTAGTATTTGCACGAACTTTTGTAGTATACATGTAAGCTAAGATCACAACTCTTTAGTTTTTGTTTGCTGAAGGAAAGGAATAAAAAAAAGGTGGTTATCAAATTGGAGTCTGATGCTACAAGAATTTATTAAGGTACAAGATATTAAGATATTAAAGGAAGTGACAATGTAATCGCTAACTGTTTAGATGCTGAATTGAATGTATAACTGTATTACTCTGTAGTGAAAAAAGAACTTTTGTATTGCGTTAGATTCTAAAATCCTGTAAGACTCAGTATTAATTCATTTTTATCGGTGGTAAAAATCTTAGAAGGAAGGGGGTGTTACAAATGTGCCACAACTCTGAGGGGCCGAAGGGTACAAAGTCGCTCCCTCCTTTTTGGGAATCACAAGATCGCTATTAATTCAGGTCTGGGACCCAGGAAAGGACAGAGGATCCACAAGGTTTGGAATGTGTCCTGGCCTCAGCAAAACAAAACCATTGATAACGGCTATTGTCTCTTGGAGACGGAATTGTGTATTGAGTACTGTACTATTCATTGAAGCTCCTCAGGGGACGACCAGAGTGGGCTGGTTGAGGGATTGCATCATCCCAACCTGATTGACATCTGAGACCCCGTGGGTAAGGATAACAGAGGGTCTGGGGAACAACCCCTTCAGATGCACCAGGAGAGACGCTAGAAATCCCGTGACAACGCTTAATAGCGACAGCCAGTGGGGGGCTCATGTGCGTCCTTCCCTTGCCTGAGATTGATGGGCTCACCACGGAAGAACGGCTTTAGCTAAAGGAGAGGCCACGAGTGAACGGCTACACTAATGGGACTCCCAACGGATCAAAATCATAAAAGGAAAGCCGGCAAGTTTTTCTCCCAAAACTCTCTCTCCAACCATTGCAAACCCAGTGGTCCCCAAAGACTGCAGCCTGCATGAACTGAGTGAGCTTTATATTTCCATCGGACAATACATTATCCCCTAGACAACGATAGAGCTTAATTCTTATTGATTATTATTATACCCACACTTTTAGACTTAGTATTGACGACATATATTATCTGTATGTTAGCATTGATATTATTTTTGTGTATTTTTACTAATAAATACTGTTAAAAATTGTATCATCAGGCTTCAACGGACCTCTCTATCTTTGCTGGTAAGTGACCCAGTTACGGGGTTCGTAACAATAGTCACGGGGGATTTCAATATACAGGTAGATTGTGAAAATCAGGTTGGTGCTGGATCCTAAGAGAAGAATGCCAAAGAGATGGCTTTTTAGAGCAGCTTGTGGTTGAGCCCACTAGGGGAAGGTTAATTCTGAATTGTGTGTTGTGTAATGAAGCAGATTTTATTAGGGAGCTTAATGTAAAGGAACCCTTGGGAGACAGTGATCATCGTATGGTAGGAGGGGAAGAGCTAAGATGGCACCAAAGGGCGACTGCTTCTAGTCCTTCTTCTAAACAGCTAGAATTCCTCTCCTTAATGTCTCTTCTTTCTTTTTCAAAGTTGTTGGGTTTCTGTTGGAGACTGTGATCTTCAGCTGCACTCAAACTGCGGAACTTCACAGAGGTGGGTTCCCACTCTTGGAGCTCGCCGACGGGGCATTTTCCCAATATCTCCTGGAGCAGCCGAGAAGACGTGCACTTTCAGGGTGCAGTCTCGCACGGCCCTTGTGGGCAAATGATTCCTCGCCGGTGCCATTGACTGAAGCATCACAGGAGATCGGAACATCGAGACAGCGGGTGTGGCTGTCGGAGGTCTCTGTGCTCAGGTAATCACTCTCTCTTGTTGGGTGGGGGGGAGAGTTTGCTGCTAATTCTTGAATTAGTGAAACTCTGAATAAAAGTGGCTCTGCAGACTGTAACATTGAAATAGCAAGCTTTTAGTCTCTCGTCTCTCTGTGGAAGGGCTGACACCTCTCTTCTCTCCCTTGTTAGTAAGAGACAGAGCTTGTGGCATGTCAGACTGTTGGGTAAACAGTGGTTTTCAATGGACTGCTCTTGGTGTCTTTGGGGGCTTTGCTATTGCTTGCATAGTGGGTGATGGGGAAGCTGAAGCGTTTTGCATTAAGATGGGAGAAGGTTAATGCTTTGCTGCTGCTTGTGTGTGGAAGGAGGAAGGGTGCTTTGAGGTTCAGGTACCACAGTATCATTTAAGGAACATTTAAATAGGTACATGGAGAAGACAAGTTTTGAGTGATACAGGTCAAATGCAGGAAATTAGGACTAAATGGATTAGCATGGACAATTGAGCTGAAGGGACTATAAGCATGTGATATTGCTCTATAACTGTATGACTCTATACATCTTTTGCAGTTGCTTAACTTTCACAGCCAATGTTCATTTGGTAGGAGAGTTGAATCTCAAACAAAAGGTAACAGGTTTAAGTACCACTTTATAAATTTTAGTACTTAAGTAGAGTTCACCATGTTTAAGACACAGTTGAACATTTCTCATTTGTCTCAAAGAGTACCAGCTGAATACTCAAGAAACTCAACATTGTCAGGATAAAGCAAACCATGATTACCACTGAATCCATTACCATCAATATCACAAACTTGTGCAGCTTCTTCCTCGCTGACGTGTACAGATGCCTTGGCATCTTCTCATCAACAGTTCCAGACCTGTGACCACTTCCAAAGCCATTAAATTTAGGAAAATATCAGAAGATGCAGATTTCCCTCCTTGACTTAAAAATGTCATACTTCATTGATTGTTGCTGGATTAATATCGGGGAACTTAAGTACAGGGACAGTTTCACCAGGATTGTAACAGCTCAAGTAGGCACCATCTCCAAACAGGCCCTTCAGCTCACCTAGTCCATGCCAAACCATTTAAACTGCCTAGTCCCATTGATCTGCACCTGGAGTATAACCAACCATACTGGTACTATCTATGTACCTATCCAAACTTCAGCTAAACATTATCGGCCTCGCATGCCCCACTTGTGCTGGCAGCTTGTTCCACACTCTTACGGCCTCCTGAGTGAAGACGTTTTCCCTCCTGCTGCCCTTAACCCATGAACTCAAGTCGTAATCCCACTCAAGCTCAGTGGAAAAGCCTGTTACATTTCCCCAATCCATACCCCTCAGAGTTTTGTATACATCTATTAAATCTCCCTTCAACCTTCTACATTCCTAGGAATAACTTCCTAAGCTATTCAATCTTTACTTATAACTCATCTCCTCTAGTCTTGGCAACATCCTTGTAAATTTTCTCAGTACTCTTTAAACCTTGCTTACTTCTTACCTGTAGGTAGGTGACAAAAACTGCACACAATACTCCAGATTCTCCAATACTCACCAATGTCTTATACTACTTCAACATAACATTCCATCTCCTGTATTCAATATATTGATTTATGAAGGCCATAGTGCCAAAAGCTTTCTTTATGACCCTATTTATCTGTGCTGGCATTTTTAATGAATTATGGATCTGTATTCCCAGATCTGTTTGTTCTCTGCACTCCTCAGTGCCCCAACATTCACTGTGTAAGACCTGTCCTGGTTGGTCCTACTGAACTGCACTTGTCTGCATTAAATCCAATCTGCCAGTTTTCCAGCTGGTCCAGAAACCACTGCAAGCTCTGATCGTCTTCCTCGCTGTCCTCTACACCCCCAGTCTTGGTGTCGTCTGAAAATTTGCTGATCCAGTGAACTACTTTATCATCCAGATTATTGATATAGATGACAAACACCAACACAACTGGCACTAATCCCTGTGGCTCTCCAGTAGTCTCAGGCCTCTAGTCAGAGTGTGAACCATCAACTAACACTCTCTGGCTTCTCCCACAAAGTCGCCATATAATCCAATTTCCTATCTCATCTTGAATGCTTAGCAACTGAACTTTCCTGACCAACCTCCCATGTGGGAACTTGTCAAATGCATTGCTGAATTCCACATAGACAACATCTACTGCCTTGCCTTCATCAACTTTCATGGCGACCTCCTCGAAAAACTCTACAAGACTGGTTAGACATGACCTACCATGCACAAGGTCATGCTGACTATCCTTAATCAGCCCACATCTATCCAAATAGATGTATATCCAACCCTTTAGAATACCCTCTAAATAACTTTCCCACTACTACTGTCAAGCTCAGAGGCCTATCATCTCCTAGTTTATTTTTAGAGCACTTTTAAACAGCGAAACAATACTAACTATCCTCCAATCATCTGGTACCTCACCTGTTGCTAAGAATGACTTAAAGCGTGGATAGGCTTTTTCCATTGAGAGTAGGGGAGATTCAAACAAGAGGACATGAGTTGAGAGTTAGGGGGCAATGTTTAGGGGTAACATGAGGGGGAATTTCTTTACTCAGAGAGTGGTAGCTGTGTGGAACGAGCTTCCAGTAGAAGTGGTAGAGGCAGGTTCGGAATTGTCATTTAAATTAAAATTGGATAGGTGTATGGACAGGAAAGGGTTATGGACCGAGTGCGGGTCAGTGGTACTAGGTGAGAGTAAGCGTTCGGCATGGACTGAAAGGGCCGAGATGGTCTGTTTCCGTGCTGTAATTGTTATATGGTTATAAAATCTTGGCTAGGGCCCCTGTAATTTCTGCATTTGCCTTCTACAGAGCCCATGGGAACACCTTGTCAAGCCCTGGGAATTTTTAACCTCTGTAATCTGTATAGGGTCCATAACCTCACTGCTGTTTTGCCTCATTTCTATAGACTCTGTGTCCATCTCCCAAGTAAATACAGATGCAAAAAATGCAGTCAAGATCTCTCCCAACTCTTGGAAAAAAACATAGATTATTATTTAATTTTCCAGAGGACCAATTTTGTCCCACGCAATCCTTTTGCTCTTAACATATTTTTTAGGATTCCCCTCTACCTAGGGCACCCTCTTGCATTCTTTTAGCCCTCCTGATTTAGACTAAGGAGCTGGTGGTGGACCTGAGGAGGGCTAAGGTAATATTGACCCCTGATTCCATCCAAGGGGTCAGTGTGGACACTGAGGAGGATTACAAATACCTGGAGATATGATTGGACAATAAATTGGACTGGTAAAAGAACACTGAGGCTGTCTACAAGAAGGATCAGAGCTGTCTCTATTTCCTGAGGAGACTAAGGTCCTTTAACATCTGCCAGACGACGCTGAGGATGTTCTACGAGGCTGTGGTGGCCAATGCTATCATGTTTGCTGTTGTGTGCTGGGGTAGTAGGCTGAGGGTAGCAGACACCAACAGAATCAACAAACTCATTCGTAAGGCCAGTTATGTTGTGGGGGTGGAACTGGACACTCTGACGGTGGTGTCTGAAAAGAGGATGCTGTCCAAGTTGCATGCCATCTTGGACAATGACTCCCATGCACTCCATAATTTATTGGTTAGGCACAGGAGTACATTCAGCCAGAGACTCATTCCACCAAGATGTAACACTAAGCGTCATAGGAAGTCATTCCTGCCTGTGGCCTTCAAACTTTACAACTCTGCCCTCAGAGTGTCAGACACCCTGAGCCAATAGGCTGGTCATGGACTTATTTCCACTTGGCATGATAAACATTATTGTTTAATTATTTATTTTTTTAATATTGCTATATTTCTTCACTATACTTGGTTGGTGCGGCTGCAACAAAACCCAATTTCCCTCGGAATCAATAAAGTATGTCTGTCTGTCTGTTTCTTTCTTTTCCATAAGTACATCATTTGTTCCTACCTGCCTATACCTGGCTATGCACCTTTTTTTTTCTTAACCAGAGCATAATGTCTCTTGAAAATCACAGATTCCTAAACCTGTTATATTTACCATTTATTCTGACAGCAACATATACAAACCTTGTGCTCTCAAAATTTCACTTTTGAAGGCCTTACACTTACCATGTACACCTTTGGTAGAAAACAGCCTGCCTCAATCCACACTTTCTGATTCCATCAATATTGGCTTTTCTCTAATATAGAATCTCAACCCACAGAGCAGACCTATCTTTTCCCTTAGTTACTCTGAAACTAATGGCATTATCATCATTAGGTGCAAAATGTTCCCCCACATGAACTTTTGTCATTTCATTTGCCTTGTCTCATTCTCTAATAGCAGATCAAGTATCACATGCTGTCCTGTTGGGGCTTCTCTGTACTGATTAGGGAAACTTTCCTGAACACATTCAACAAACTCTATCCCATCTAGTCCTTTTACGCTATGGAAGTCCTAGTCAACATGTGGAAAGTTAAAATCACCTACTACAACAACCTCATGTTTCTTTCAAAAACCTGCAATCTCTCTACAAATTTATTCCTCTAAATTTTTTGGACTGTTGGTGGTCCCATTATAGCCCCATTAATGTGGCCATATCTTTCTTGTTCCTCAGTTTCACACAAAAAACCTCACTAGACGACTTATCCATTCTATCCTGATTGAGCATTGTAATATTTTCCCTGACTAGCAATGCTGCCTCTCCTCCGTTAATCCCTTCTGTTCTGTTGTATCTAAAGCAACAGAATTTCAGAATTTTGAAGTTCCAGTCCTGCTCCTCCTGCAACCAGATCTCACTATGGCTACAACATCATAATTCCATGTGTTGAAAGATTTGCATAAATAAAAAAACATGCCAAGATCAAAATAATCATCATACTTGTAAAGTTTTATTTTTAGGTAAAGCTTAAATATTAAATAAATGGATTATCACATAATAGTTACTTTATTCTCATTAACTGGTAATTTTATGTTGCTGTTTTGCCAGCTTAGGTAATTATTATTTTGACATGCACTTGGTATTCAATGCTCGACAGTGGCATAAAGTGAACTTAAGAGTTGTCTGTTGCAGAAAAATGAAGCTAAACTGCCTTATTTACTGTTCTAAGATTAATTATCAACAGTGTAAAATGATGATGTTTAATCAACAGTCAACGCAAATATTTCCTCTTTCTTCTTTGCATTCCAGTGATGCGGTGGGGGGGGGGGGGGGGGTTGGCGAGGTGTTGAAGTTAGCCAGGTCACATGAAGGGATCATGGCAGGAGAAACAGTTTTATGCTACAGTCCATAGTTAAACATAACCCACTAGTCCAGTTATCTAATTTACAGCAAGAACTGCACAACAGTGCCATATCATCAATCTAGGTCAACTTAGTGCCTTGTTTCAAAGTACCTTGGCGACTTAAAGAATGAATGTCACTACTAAAGCATCATCCAATTAGAGCACAAAACACAGTCTCCACATTTAAGAGCAGATATAAAAACATGCAAATGCTCTCAAGAATCAGGATAACTTGCATAATTTTCCATCCACAATTCTTAATATCGGCTCAGCATCCAAGAAACATACTTGAACACTATTTTATGAACTCTACCTCACATGATATGTTGAAGTATTTATTGCTATGTGACTCTTCTATATACAGTATTATAAACACAGTTGTTTAATCACAAATTTGAGTTTACAAGAACGAAGGTACAGTAACAGATGAGAATAGATCTCTGGCTAGTCTAGCCTGTCACACAAAACGCTCATGTCCTGTTACATCTCCACAAGCACACTCCACAAACCACCTGAAAGTCATGTGATTTCTTGAAAGAGGAAAGTAAGTTGAATGAAGACAAGAAAAAACTATTCCAATAAAATGATGTAACTAAGAACAAAAGAATTATGAGTGGTATTGTGACTTACGTTTTGCCGTAATCCCACAGGGCACAGTATGGATTATAAGTTCCCTAAAAAAAGATAACAGTTGTGAGTTAACCTCCTCAATGCACACTCTTTTTGGCTGATGAGATAAGCCGTAAAAATGGTCTGCCTTCATTATAAATTCTCTGTGTGATGGAATAAAATAATGCAATTAATGCCAATGCCCACATGGCAGATACAAAAACTCAATGATAAGGACATACACCATGAATAGTAAAACTCCCAGGACTACAGGGAATCAGAGAGTAAGCCCATAAATCACTGAAGGTGACAACATGAGTAGATAGGTGGTGAGTAAGGCAAATGAGATGATGGCCTTCATTATGCATGGCACTGAATATAATTTCATAAAAAATCTTCTTAGAGTATTGTGTGTATTTGTGTTTACCACACTATAGGAAGGATTGAGTAGTAGAGGATGCAGAGAAGGTTTCATTTAGGACATAGGAGGAGAATTAGAACATTTGGCCCATCAAGTCTGCTCTGATATTTGATCATGACTGATTTACTATCCTTCTCAACCCCATTTTCCTGTCTTTTCCCCTGTAAGCTTTGACACCCTTACTCATTAAAAACCTACCAGCTTCTATTTTAAATATGCTCAATAACTTGAACTTCACAGCCATCTGTGGCAATGGATTCCGCAGATTCACAACCTTCTAGCAAAATAAATTCCTCCTTATCCCTTTTCTAAAGTGACATCTTTCAAGAAGGAGAAACTAAATTCCAGTGTGTCAGTATATAAAGGAAAGTACAATGGCATAAGAGGGAAACTGGCCAAAGTAGACTGGAAAGGGACATTAGCAGGAAGGACAGCAGAGCAGCAATGGCTGGAGTTTCTGCGAAAAATGAGGAAAGTGTAAGACAGATATATTCCAAATAAGAAGTTTTCAAATGGAAGAAGGACATAACCGTGGCTGACAAGTGAAGTCAGAGCCGAAGTAAATGCAAATGAGAGGGCATACAAGGAAGCCAAAGCTAGTGGGAGATAGAAGATTGGGAAGCTTTTAAAAACTTGCGGAAGGAGACTAAGAAGGTCATTAGGAAGGAAAAGATGAATTATGAAAGGAAGCTGGCGAGTAATATCAAAGAAGATACTTAAAGCTTTTTTAAGTATATAAAGGGTAAAAGAGAGTTGAGGGTAGATATAGGACCAATAGAAAATGATGCTGGAGATGTTGTAATGAGAGGCACAGAGATGGCAGTGGAACTGAATGCATATTTTGCATCAGTCTTCACAGTAGAAGGCATCTGCAGTATACCGGACATTCAAGAGCGTCAGGGAAATGAATTATGTGCAGTGAAAATTACGACTGAGAAGGTGCTCAGGAAGCTTAATGGTCTGACTGTGGATAAATCTTCTCGACCTGAAGGAATGCATCCTCAGGTTCTGAAGGAAGTAGCTGGAGAGATTGTGGAGGCAACAACAATGATCATTCAAGAGTCGTTAGATTCTGGCATTGTACTGGATGACTGGAAAATTGCAAAGGTTAGTCTGCTATTTAAGAAGGGTGGAATTACAGAATACCTGGAGGCAAATAACAAGATAGGGCAAAGCCAGCATGATTTCCTGAAAGGAAAACCCTGCTTGACTAACTTACTGCAATTTTTTTAGGAAATTACAAGCAGGGTAGACAAAAGAGATGTAGTAGATATGGAGTACTTGGATTTTCAGAAGATCTTTGACAAGGTACCACACATGAGGCTGCTTAGCAAGATAAGAGCCCATGTAATTACAGGGAAGTTCATGGGTGGAGCAATGGTTGATTGGCAAAAAACAGAGAGTGGGAATAAAGAGATCCTGTTCTGGCTGGCTGCCAGTTACCAGTGCAGTTCCACAAGGGTCAGTGTTGGGACCTCTGGTTTTTACCATGTATGTCAATGATTTTGCCTATGGGATTAACGGATTTGTGGCCAAATTTGCCAATGATACAAAGATAAAAATGTAGAAACATAGAAAACTTACAGCACAATACAGGCTCTTTGGCCCACAGTACTGTATCGAACATGTACGTATTGTAGAAATTACCTAGAGTTACCCATCGCCTCTATTCTTCTAAGCTCCATTTACCTATACAAGAGTCTCTTAAAAGACCCAATTGTATCCGCTCTCAACACCATTGCTGGCAGCCCATTTCATGCACTCACTACTCTCTGCGTAAAAAACTTACCCTTGACATCTCCTCTGTAGCTACTTCCAAGCACCTTAAAACTGTGCCCTCTCATGTTAGCCATTTTGACCTTGGGAAAAAGCCTCTGACTATCCACACAATCAATATCTATCAAGTCACCTTTCATCCTCCGTCGCTCCAAGGAGAAAAGGCCAAGTTCACTCAACCTATTCAATTAAGGCATGCTTCCCAATCCAGGCAACATCCTTGTAAATCTCCTCTGCTCCCTTTCTATTGTTTCCACATCCTTCCTGTAGAGAGGTGACCTGAACTGAGCACAGTACTCCGTGGGGTCTGATCAGGGTCCTATATAGCTGTAACGTTACCTCTTGGCTCTTGAGATCAATCCCATGGTCGATGAAGGCCAATGCACCATATGCCTTCTTAACCACACAGTCATCCTGCGCAGCAGCTTTGAGTGTCCTATGGACTTGGACCCCAAATCCCTCTGATCCTCCACACTGCCAAGGGTCTTATATTCTGCCATCATATTTGATCTACCATTCTATCGATGTCCTGCAGTAACCTCTGACAGCCCTCCACACTATCCACAACACCCCCAACCTTAGTGTCATCAGAAAATTTATCATCCCTCCACTTCCTCATCCAGGTCATTCATAAACATCACAAAGAGAAGGGGTCCTAGAACAGATCCCTGAGGCACTCCACTGGTCACCAACCTCCATGCAGAATATGACTCATCTACAACCACTCTTTGCCTTCTGTGGGCAAGCCTGTTCCACAAAGCAAAGTCCCCATGGATCTCATACCTCCTTACTTTCTCAATAAGCCTTGCATGGGATATCTTATCAAATGCCTTGCTGATATCCATATACGCTACATCTACTGCTCTACCTTCATCAATGTGTTTAGTCATATCCACAAAATTTAATTCAGGCTCGTAAGGCATGACCTGCCTTTAACAAAGCCATTCTGATTATTCCTAATCATATCATGCCTCTCCAAATGTTCATAAATCCTGCCTCTCAGGATCTTTTCCATCAACTTACCAACCACTGAAGTAAGACTCATTGTTCTATATTTCTCTCATTGTTCTATCTCTACTCCCTATCTTGAATAAGGGAACAACATCTGCAACACTCCAATCCTCCGGAACTTCTCCCATCCCCATTGATGATGCAAAGATCATTGCCAGAAGCTCAGCAATCTCCACCCTCGTCTCCCACAGTAGGCTAGGGTATATCTCATCTGGTCCCAGTGACTTATCCAACTTGATGCTTTCTAAAAGCTTCAGCACATCCTCTTTCTTAATGTCTATATGCTCAAGCTTTTCAGTCCATTGTAAGTCATCCCTGCAATCGCCAAGGTCCTTTTCTGTAGTGAATACTGAAGCAAAGTATTCATTAAGTAGCTCCGCTACCTCCTCCAGTTCCACAGACACTTTTCCACTGAGAGGCAGGATTTATGAGTATTTGGTCCTATTCTCTCATGTCTTATCTTCTTGCTCTTTACATACTTGTAGAATGTTTTGGGGTTTTCCTTAATCCTGCTCACCAAGGCCTTCTCATTGCCCCTTCTGGCTCTCCTAATTTCATTCTTAAGCTCCTTCCAGCCAGCTTTATAATTTTCTAGACCTCTGTCATTACCTAGCTTTTTGAATCTTTCATAAGCTTTTCTTTTCTTCTTGACTAGATTTTCTACAGTTTTTGTACATCATAGTTCCTGTACCTACCATCCTTTCTCTGTCTCACTTGAATGTACCTATGCAGAATGCCATGCAAACATCCCCTGAATATTTGCCACATTCTTGTTGTACATTTCCCTGAGAAAACCTGCTCCCAATTTATGCTTCCAAGGTCCTGCCTGATAGCTTCATATTTCCCCTTACTCCAATTAAACTTTTTCCTGACTTGTCTGCTCCTATCCCTCTCCAATGCTAAGGTAAAGGAGATAAAATTGTGATCACTATCTCTAAAATGCTCTCCCACTGAGAAACCTGATACCTGACCAGGATGATTTCCCAATACCAGATCAAGTACAACCTCTCTTCTTGTAGGCGTATGTATATATTGTGTCAGAAACCTTCCTGAACAGGTGGAGGAGCGGGTAGTGTTGAGGAAACAGAGAGCCTGCAGAGAGACTTAGATGGTTTAGGGAAATAGGCAAAGAAATGGCAAATGAAATGCAATGTTGGAAAGTGTATGGTCATTCACTTTAGTGGAAGAAGTAAAAGGGGGGACTATTATTTAGATGGGGAGAGAATTCAAAATGCCGAAATGCAAAGCAACTTAGGAGTCCTTGTGCAGGATACCCTTAAGGTTAACCTCCAGGTTGAGTCATTGGTGAAGAAGGCAAATGCAATGTTGGCATTAATTTCTCAAGCTATAGAATATATAAGAGTAGGGATGTGATGTTGAGGTTCTATAAGGCACTCGTGAGACCACACTTGGAGTATTGTGTGCAGTTTTGAGCTCCTTATTTTAGAAAGGATATACTGACATTCGAGAGTGTTCAGAGAAGATTCACAAGAATGATTCAGGGAATGAAAAGGTTACCATATGAGGAAAGTCTGGAAACTCTTGGGCTGTATTCCCTGAAGTTCAGGAGAATGAGGGCGGGGGGGATCTCATTGAAACATTCTGAATGTTAAAAGGCCTGAACAGATTAGACATAGCAAAGTTATTTCCCAAGGTAGGGGAATCTTCGACAAGGGGGTACAACTTCAGGACTGCATTTAGAACTGAGATGTGAAGAAACTACAGTCAGAGGGTGGTAAATCTGTGGAATTTGTTGCCACGAGTGGCTGTGGAGGCCAAGTTTTTGATTTTGATTAGCTAGTGCATCAAAGAGTATGGGGAAAAAGCAGGGGAGTGGGGATGACTGGAAGAATTGGATCAACGCATGATTGAATGGTAGAGCAGACTCGACGGGCCAAATGGCCTACTTCTGCTCCTATATCTTCTGGTCTTATGGTCTTATCTTTATATTCTGAGCATATGCCCTCTGGTCTGAGATTCCTCCACTCTAGGAAACATCCTCTCCATTTCCACTCAATCTGGACCTTTCAATATTCAATAGGTTTCAATTAGATCCACTCTGGTTTGTCCAAACTCCAGCTAGTAAAGGCCCAGAGCCATCAAAAGCACCTCAAGCATACGTTAACCCTTAATTTCCTGCAATTTTTCTCGTGAAGCTACTCTGGACCCTCTCCAAGGCCAGCATTTCCTTTCTTAAATAAGGGGCCCAAAATCGCTTACAATACTCCAAGTGCGGTCTGACCAATGCCTTACAAAGCCTCACCATTGCATCCTTAGGTTCACCATATTGTTGCCTGATATGGAACATTTCAGTTGAGAGGAGTGACTGGATAGGATAGGATTGTTTTATTGCATCAGAGAAGATGAGGGGGAACCCAAAGAATATTTCAAAATTCTGTAGATGTAGATCAGTTGGAAAACAGGAATCTGCATAAGTTTAAAGTGAGGAGGAAGATCATTACAGGGGAGCTAAGGAAACAACTTCTTTTCGCACAGACTACGTTTGCAGTCTGGAAGATGGTGGAGGTATTTATTCTCACAGTATTTAACAACAGCCCTGGATAAAGGCTTGAAATACCAAGCAGAGAAGGATATGGACCAAGTACTAGTAAATGTAATTGGTATATTGTCGTCAGTAGCGTGGTGCAGCGGAATTATGCTGGTCCCATCACCCAGAGGTCGGTGAATTAAACAGTAGTCTGCTAACAGTTGTTCAGAGAATGATCCTGGGAATTGAAGGGTTAATGTATGAGGACCATTTGATTCCCCTGGGCCTGTACTCGCAGGAGTTTAGAAGAATGAGTGAGATCCCATTGAAACCTATTGAATATTAAAAGTTATAGATAAAGTGGACGTGGAGAGGATGTTTCCTATAGTGGGGGAATCTAGGGCCAGAGGATACAATCCCAGATTACAAGGATGTCCCTTTAGAACAGAGATGAAGAGGAATTTTTTTTAGCTAGAGGATGGTGAGTCTGTGGAATTCCTTGCTACAGATGGCTGTGGAGGCGAAGTCAATAGGTATATTTGAAGTGGAGGTTGATAGGTTCTTGATGAGTATGGGTAACAAAAGTTACAGAGAGAAGGCAGAAGAATAGGATTGAGAGGGATAATAAATCATTCATGATGAATTGCGGAGCAGACTTGATGAACTGAATGGCCTAATTCTACTCCTATGTCTTATTGTCTTATGTTATAGATGGGTATCTGATGGACTTGGTGGGCAGAAGAGCATGCTTCTCTCTATATGATTCAATAATTTTCTATCTACCACAATTATTAGATTTGGTTTGACTTGTTTTGACTGTTTTATATACAGTATGTATTTGTGAAATAACCGGTGACCTCTTAATTCAAAACTGCAGAGTAGCAGTGACAATGTTGCATATGACCTCCTTGTTTCACCATTTGATATTCAATTCAGAAGACAATGAGAGCGGTGGTATAGAAAATGGCCAACACAATTATGTCCATTTTGCACTGCAACCTATGATTCTTCTCCATTCATTACTTTTACGGCATCAATGTGTCCTAAATCTGCTTAGCGAGTGGGTTTTTTGGGTTTGTAATCCTATGTCTTTTCAGGCAGGTCAAAGCTGGATTATTGAATTCCAGCCTAGACAGAAACATGGCTGTGAATGTACAGTATTGTGCAAAAGTCTTAGGCACATATTGTACATATAGCTAGGGTGCCTAAGGTCTTTGCACAGTACTCCAGCAAATTTTATGTATTGCACTGTACTGCTGCCACAAAAAAAATCAAGACATATGTGAGTGATGATTAACCTGATTCTGATATAGGTTTCGATTGTGGACTGAGAGTGGAAAGGGGACCGTGTAAGGGGAATCATGGTTGACAAAAGGGGAAGGGAGAGGGGAGGGAGCAAGAAGCACCAGAAAGACATCCTGTAATGATCAATAAACCAATTGTTTAGAGTTAAATGACCTTGCTTGGCATCTTAGGGCAGGGTATGTCTGCACCCATGCTACCCCTGCTCCTGGCATTCTTTCTCTCCCACCTATCCCACACTCCTCCTGTGGGTGCTTCACCTCATCATTGTCAACATCCTTTGCTCCAGCCAGATTTACAAACTCGCTCTCTGCTCCACATTGACTGTGCAAAAGTCTGCGGCACCCTTGCTATATATATGTGCCTAAGGCTTTACACAGTGCCGTAAAAGAAATTGGTGGAACTCAGTGGTTAGGCGGCATCAATGATGGAAGATGAACAGTTGACATTTTAGGTCGTTAAGATAGTTAGTTATTCATCCTTTAAAGTCTAGAATTTCTCAAAAGGCCTTATGGCAATCATTTCTTATGGGAACCAGCAAATAACGAAGTTGGACACAATGATCTGGAAACTGTAAAGTTTCCAGCAGAGTGAATTCAATGGCCACCTGATCCTCTCATTATATAGCCCCAACTACAAACTCAAGGCCTCAATTGCGCCTAAACCAAAATGGGTGGAACCAGATTTTCTCTGTTGATTTGGTCAGTGGGTGTGAATCAAATGGTTGGCATGAATATTAGCCATGAATCAATCCAGCTTGTGTGATGGGTCAGAAAGGGGTGGGGTAGTAATCAAAATTTGTGCTTTCAGGGAGGAGTGTGGGAAGGATTGCAATCTGTAACTTCAGTTAGAGATGGATGAGACAGTGATTGCAGCCTGTGACTTGGGTTGAGGGAAGAGACTGAAGTCTATGCTATGGGTTCAGGAAGAAGAATTTTAATCTGTTCTGCTTTAGTGAAGTGGAGAGGGTGAATGGAGCTTACACTTTTAGAGAGGGATTGTGAAGAGGTTGGCCAAGTATCATGGAAGGAGGTGCAGGATTGCTATGCAGATTATTACAGAAGACTGCAGATCTGGATCATGCAGAAAATCACTATGGAAAATCAATGCCTATGGTCGCAGCCATGGATTGTCATACTATTCCAGGTTTACTGCCACTGCTGAGGAACACCACCCAAGAACAATGCCTGGAATTACTGTGGTGGCATCTTAAGGGGAAAGGGTAAATTCACAGCACCCGTTTGATGCCTCTGCAGTTCAGGAGATTGGCTGGCTAGTGAATGGGCTAGAAATATGGAAGATGCAGATTGCTAGGAATTTCCAAGGTAAGGAGGGGGTCTCACCTAAAGTGAACCTCATCCTCCTTGCACTTAGCTGGGAGAACAGGACACAGATTTAAAGTGAGAGGGAGGTAAGTTCCAAGGAAAGTGTTTTTTTTTACACACAGAGTGGTAGGTGCCTGGAATGTACTGTCAGAAGAGGTAGTGGAGGGAGATACAAAACAGACATTTAAGAGGCTCTTAGACTGGCACATGAATATGCAAAGAATGGAGGGATATGGACTGTGTGCAGGCAGAAGGAATTAGGTGTCATCATCTGAATTAGTTTGGCACAACGTAGCTGAAGTCCCTCTTCTGTGTTGTAACAGTGCTTATTCAAGCACTCCAGCACGCTCCAAATGTAGAACAGGACCAATGATGATGTCATTTGTGTGTCCCTGGTGTGAAAATAACATCAGTGACACAAGTATGTCTCGTGCCAGAAGTGCCTAGTTAAATATGAAATGACTTGGAAACAATCGCAATCGCAATCATTTGTCTGGAAATAATGTTAATTTCATAACAGTGGAAAAAGACTAGTATCTTACTACAGCTAAGATAACGCAAAAAATGCAAATGTTGACTTATAGAGGACTCTCAGATGATGAGTTAACCCACTGAAGACCCTGAGCAATCTCGCTGTCCTTTTATAAATAATCATTCCCATGTTATTAAAATAACTGATTTCCTGCAATTTTCTTGTGAATGTCGTTAAACCTATAATTAGTGAACTGCACTGAGGCATGAAAATTTCTTCATTCCAAGAAATTTGCCAACTGCAAAGGCATTCTATTTTTGACCCTGGGTTATAAAATAATTCTAATTTAGAGATTGTGCAACTGATCGTTGATGTTTTACTCGGGTAGCAGTGGACATCCAGTTGGAATTTCAGGAACCAGCACAAAGGTAGTAAGAGGAGGAGTTCTGTAGTAGGACAAGTTTTGTGGCAGGGAAGAGGAGTTTAGGGACAAAACATCCTGGTGGAGGGGACACCAAAGGCTGAATGACATTCTATCTTTCAGGTTTTTTATAGACAGGAATGAAGCCAGATGACTAACAGAGAAGAGCGGAAGCTTGTGGATCAGTGGGGAGGGGGCAATATGAGCAAAAGTTGCTTTATAGAGGCTCGGCTACAGAACACCCACCAAAGATTAAATGATTCTAGAGTTTGAATAAAGTGGTGAGAGTAGACTACTGAGATTTTCTTGCGTTGATGAGCTGTACCATACATCTAGCCTGTCAACAGTATTGTAATTGGTTATTATTTTCACATGTCCCAATAAATCATGAAACGTTTTGTTTCACATGCTATCCAAACACATCATTCCAAACATAGGTACATTGTGGCAGCACAAAGGGAAAAGTAATAGCAGAATGCAGGATATAATTTTAGAGTTACAAAGGGAAAAGTAATAGCAGAATGCAGAATATAATTTTACAGTTACAGAGAAGCTACAGTGCAGATAGACAAATATGATGCAAGGGCCATAATGAGACAGACCTCAAAATCAAGAGGTCATTCAAGAGTTTTATGACAGTGAGATAGAAGCTGTCTTTGACCCTGGTGTTGCAGGTTCTCAAGCTTTTGTATCTTGCCTTTGCTGGAAAGGGGCAGAAAAGAGAATGAATGGTGTGGAAGTGATCTTTGGTTATGATGGCTGCTTTTCCGAGGTAGCATGAAGCATGGAGTGAATCAATGGAGGGGAAGTGGTTTTCATAATAGATTGGGCTGAGTTCACATTTCACTGAAATTTCTTGCAGTTTTCAGCAGAGCAGTTGGCATACCAAGCTTTGATTCATCCGGCCAGAATGATCACTATAGCACATCTGTAAAAATTGGTGAGGGTCATTGGGGGCCATTCTAAGGAAGAAAAATGGCTGGTGTGCCTTCTTGGCCATAGCATCAACATGGTTGGGCCAGGGCAAGCTATTGGTGATACATACACCTGGGAACTTGAAGGTCTCAGCAATCTTCACCTCAGCATTACTGGTACATGATGTGTAGCATTTTTTCTGTGAGACATGCAGGCATGTTTCAAACCATGGTGTAAATAAATGAGAATGGAGAATGAGCAGAAAAGTTACCAGGATAAATATTTTGAGGCAGAGAAGCAGTCCCTACAGCATCACAGTATTTTGCTCTGTGCACCAAACCATACAAAACACGCTCTCTTGGAATGCAAAGTCGTCCCAGAAAACTTTGATGTTAATCCTCTTGGAGTAACTTGCCATGAATTTGGGAATACTTACATTTGCTAAGTGAGCCAGTTCGATCTCCAGCACAGATTCAGTGATCATTGGTTCTGGTCTAACTGTCACTGCGATTACTTTTGAATTCACAATGGTGTAATTTCTGGAAGGAAAGCACAGAAAGAGAAACTATTCAAACAAAACAATTCAAGGAAATTCTGGATCACAGACTGGCAGTGTCTTGATTTTAAAATTTATTTTTTATGAAACCATCTAATATCTTTCATAGCTACTTCTAATCCTATAGCTTTCCCAGCCCTAATTTTACTCTCCACCATTTACTCCTGTTGGTCATTAGTTTCAAATTCTTAACATGAACTTCATCTCTTCTCCGGCTGTCGTTAATCTTTGAAGATCTGCCTTAAAAACTCCCCCTTAAGACATGTTTTTGTCCATTTGACCTGATACATTCTCATGTAGTAGTGTTACATTTTGTTCTATGGTATTTCAGTGAAATGCTTGAGATGCATTACAGTGGGAAAGGCAATGTATTCACGAAGAGTGTGAAGGTTAGTTGGCACACAGTCAGAAACACAAGATTTTCTACAGATCGGGAAATCTTGAGTGACACACACCAAATGCTACAGGAACTCAGCAGGTCAGGCAGCACTGATGGATGGAAATAAACAGTGATGTTTTGGTCTGGGATCCTTCATCACGACTGGAAAGGAAGAGGGTAGAAGCCAGAAGGTGATGGACAGGAAGGAGCAAAAGCTGGCAGATAATGGGTGAGACCAGGTGACAAAGAAGGAGAGTGGTAGGTGAGGGGGATGACGTGAGAAGCTAGGAAGTGTTAGGTAGAAGAGGTAAAGTCCTGAAAGAGGTGTGGAACTGAGGGAGGTGAGCAGAAGAAGAGGGATGAGATGACCATTAAAATTAAGGAAAAAAATAAAATTGTGGGAAGGGGGAAACAGGGGGGAGTGGTTACTGCAAATGAGAAAAAAATTGATGTTTGTGCCATCAGGTTGGAGACTACCCAAACAGTGTATGAGGTATTGCTCCTCCAAACTGTGTTTGGCTTTGGTAGTGGAAATCATGGACAGACTGGTTAGCAACAGTCCGTTAGCAACTGCTCTGTTTCTGCCTGAATCTTAGTAGAAACAGCTGGAGCTGGGACAAGAAAATTTGCCTGATCCATGGCTGACTATTGTGAGAAATATGGAGTTAGTGGCCAAGATTTCTGCCTCAAGCAGGCGGGTAACAATAAAATGTTTAATTTTTATGCAAAAATGGGAAGAACAGCTAAAGTGGGAAATCACTTTTACCCCAGTGAGCAATGTAGACTGAGATTGATTTGCAATTCATAAAATACTTTTCAGCAATTGCAACACTTTTGACACAATAATTAATGAGTCACCGATGCCTCATCAATTCATAACTGGATTATACAGTTTAAACTTAGTATCCTAAGTTCCATTTTTCTTTGAAAGGGCTGAGCAATTTACTTGACTTTAGGTTTTAAAGTAACTGCTAATGTTCAAGAAAATGAACTAAACCAAGCTAATCTCGGTGGGGATGTTGAATTGGTTAAAGGCTGTTGAAGTGCTGAAGGAACTTTATAAATTCATTTTTCTGGATCTCGGCATAATTGGCAAGGGCAAGATTTACTGCCCATTCTTAGTTGCTAGGACGGTTGTGAATCACCATTTTGAACTGCTGCAGTTTTCCAATGTAGCATGGGAGAGATACTTCCAGGATTTAGACAAAGTGATGATAAAGGATAAATGATGCACTTCCAACTCACAATGGTGTGCAACTTGGAGTAGAACCACCAAACATTGGGTCATGGAGTCATTGGCACAAAACAGGCTCTTCGACCCACCACAACTACGATGGCCATCAATAACCCCCTTACACTACCTGCTTTCACAACCTATTCAGGCAAGTTCCAACCATCATCCAGGTGAAAATAATCTTCCACAGTAAAACACTTACCCGCATATTAAACCGTTCTTTGATGCCTATCTTATTATGAAATGTTTCAGGCAGTGTAAGACGAGGGAACACAAACCAATCCTCACAGAGGAAACAGAAATGAAGAGAGTGAGCAATTTCATGTGCTTGGGTGTCAAGATCTCTGAGGGCCCAGCTTGCACATAACATATTAATGCAGCTACAAAGAAGACAAGACCGTGGCTATATTTCATTCAGAGTTTGAGGAGATTTGGTTTGTCAACTAAAACGGTTAAAAACTTCAACAAGTGTACCGCGGAGAGCATTCTGACTGGCTGCATCACCATCTTGTATGGGGGGTGGGGGTTTGCTACTGCACAAGATCAAAGTAAGTTGCAGAAAACTTGTAAAATTAGTCAGCTCTATCATGGGTACTAGCCTCCAAAACATTCCATCCCAGGCAACTTACTGGTGAAACTTCTCTGTTCCTTCTCTGATGCATTTATGTTCTTCCTACAGTGTGGTAGCCAGAACTAAACACAGTATTCCAACTGTTTTATAAAGCTGGACACTAACATCGTTGCTCTTATATTTTTGCCCTAGCTGAGGAATGCAAATATTATTTTTCTTGTTATGATTACTAATGCTTTATTATTGTCACATGTACTGAGATATAGTGAAAAACTTTTGTTGGTGTGCCATCAATGTAGATCATGCTAGAGTTTTAAATGCCTCCTTCACCACCTTCTTGTGACCATGCTGCCACTCTCAGGGTCCTTGGACTTGTATGTGAAGATCCTTCTATTCCTTACCATATCCATTCACTGTGTGGGTTCTTCTCCTAAGAGCAGCCTCCTCAAATGGTCCCAAGCATGGTTTTCAGCCAATTTAATTTGCTCCACATGATATCAAGAAATGGCTAAAGGTGCTCAATATGGCACTGAAGACTTGTGATCCAGAACTTACTGTGTCCTTGGCTGAGCTGTCTCAGAACAGCAAAGACATTGGCATCCACATAACTTGTGGAAAACTGCACAGATTTGTTTTCTATGCAAGAAGCAGGGAAAATACAACAAATATTGCCCCATTTGTCTAATCTATGCCATCAGCAATGGGATAGTAGGGATATTTGATAGTGCCATAAAGGGGAACTTGCTCACCAACCAACTACTCAAAGAAGCTCATTTAGGTTTCGTCAAAGTCAGTTATTTCCTGACCTCATTATAGTCTTGGTTGAAAAGAACTGAAATCCAGGGCTGAAGCAAGAGTAACTATCCTTGACATCAAGGTAGCATTTGATTAAATAGGGCATCAAGGAGCGATGGCTAAACTGAAATCAGTGGTGATTAGCGGGAAAACCCTCTACCAGTTGGAATCATACCAAGTATGAAGGTTACAATAGATTCTAGATAATCTTGGAAACAGCACAAAGGTATAGCAGGTGGAATGGAACTCAGACAAATACAAAGCAGTGTAGTTTGGGAATTTAAGCCATGGCAGGATTAACATAGTAAATGATATGGTGTAGGGAGTGTTCTGGAACTGAGAAACCAAGGGATACAATTACACAGCTCACTGGAAGTAGTGACACAAGTGGATAAGGTGGTGAAAAAGGCAGATAGCATGCTTGTCTTCATCAGATGGGATTCTGAGTACCTGAGTTGGAATGTCGTATGGCAAGATGTTGTGGCGGCTGCATCTGGAATGTTCAGTTTCAGTTGTCATCCTGCAGGAAGGATGCAATTAAGCAAGAGAGGATGCAGGAAACATTCACAAGGATTTTTTTTTCTTTTTTTTTAAATTAGTGGGCATATATTTCAAGTTTAAAAGGCACCTGAGAGTTAAGCTTTTCACAGAGATGGTGATAGGTATATGGAACAAGCTGTCAGAGGAAGTGGTAGGAGTAGATGCAATTAGAATATTTGGAAGACATTTGGACAGGCTCATGGATAGGAAATGTTTGGGAGCTGGGACTAAATGCAGCAGATGGGACTCACTCAGGAAGACACCTTTAGCCAGCATGGATAAATTGGACTTAAGAGCCAGTTCCTATGCTATTGTATCTCTATGACTATTGGTTACATACGGTGTGTTGGTGAATGTTTTGTGTAGATGGTGGCGAATGAAGAGAGTGCTTTGACCTTATTGGTAGAGAGCTTCTTATGAGAAGTTGGAGAGGTGCTCATGTAGGAACTCCATCTCACTCTTGATGTATGCCTTGTGGATAAAGTTGTATAGTTATACCTCACAGAAGTGGGCCATTTGACCTACCATGTCCTTGCCAACCTTTTTGCCCACTTATTTGCCTGCCAGTCTAAATGTCTTTTAAAAGCAGTGATTTTATCTGACTTTATCTGCCCATAAAATTCACTTTAAAACTCCACCCCACCTTAAACTAAACCCACTTGTCTTTGTTATCCCTATCACGGGAAGAAAATTCTGACTATTTACTCTTTCCATCTCTCTTACAATCTATACACCTCTGTCTGGTCACCATTCACTGTCCTTCACCTCAGAGTAAGCATACTCATCCCATCCAGTCCCTTTCCACAATTAATGTCTTCCAATCTGGACAACTCCTGATGATTCTCTTCTGCACTCTCTCCCCATGTGTTGTGACCAGAAAAGCATACTATACTCAATGTGTGACCTAAGCAATGTTCTATAAAGTTGCACATAATGTCCTAACCTTTACATTTTGGATGAATGAAATGTTTCTGGGTATCAGGAGGTGATTCACAGGATACTCATCCTTTGATCTGTTTCTGTAGTCACAGTATTTACGTATATGAGTGCAGTTAAGTGTCTAGTTTATGGTGACAGCTCAGACACTGAAAGGATGATGGTAATGCCATTGAATACTATTGTGGGTGATTAGATTCTTTTTACAGGAAATTTACTTTTACTTGGAGCATTGTGAGCAGTTTTTGGCACCATATCTAAGAAAAGATGTGCTGGTATTGGAGAGGGTCCAGAAGAGGTTCACAAGAATGATCTTGGGAAAATGAGTGTTAAAGTATGAAGAGTGTTTGATGATGTTGGAATTCAGAAGAATGAGGGGGGATATCATTGAAACCTATCGAATATTGAACGGTCTAGGTAGAGTGGAGAGCATGTTCTCTATAGCGGGGGAATCCAGCATCAGAGGGCACAGGCTCAGAATACAAGGACATCCCTTTAGAACAGAGATGAAGAGGAATTTTCGTTCCCAGAGGGTGGTAAATCTGTGGAGTTCATTACCACAGACTGCTGTCTAGGTTAAGTCATGAGGCACATTTAAAGTGGAGGTTGTTATATTCCTGATTCGTCAGGTTGTCAATTCTTATGGGGAGAAGGCAGGAGAATGGGATAGAAAGGGATATAATAAATTAGCCATGACAGAATGGTAGAATAGACTCAATAAGCTGAATGGCCTAATTCTGCTCTACACCTTATGGTCTTATGGAAATGGCCATTATCTAGCAGTTGTGCAGCATTAAATTCACTTGTCTTGAAACTCATGTTTCTGTTAAGTCATTAAATATAACCAAAGCAGGCAGTTAGATTCAGTTGGTCAGCAAATCCCTGCGCCTAATGTTCTCATTTTGCAACTCCGTAAAGTGTTCTGTCACATTTTTGTATAAATACTGTATGCATATTAAAGGCACTATTACAATGTGTATTGTTGATAGTTAAAGGAAGACAAGGGTGCATTGAAGATGCTCTCCAGAGAAATGAGCATTACATTGTTATTGCCGATGTAACCTCACTTCTGCTACTGCAGCTTTTGTTGCTGTCTTTTATCAGTCAGACCCTTAAATGCCATTGACCTGAAATATCAACTTGTTTAATCTGTGGTCAATCCCTGTTGAGTAGTTCCAACATGTTCTTTTTCTTTTTGATTCCAGTTACCTGCAATTCTCTGTATGTGCCTTAATTTGATTTTAAAATCCAATGTTATTACATCTGGAACAGATTCATCCTTTAAATATATCTTTCCTCATATTTCTCCTTATGTTCTCAAACCACCTTCCTATTACAACTGTGACCTTTGTTTAATAACAATTCTTGGGATGAAGATGTACTTTTTATGTGGTTGCTGAGTTGCTTTCAGTCCCAGCTTTGCTTGAAGTGGTGCAATGCAAATGGTTTCTTCTATTTTAAACATGCATCATTCTGGAACTTAAAAAAAAGCATGGTGGAATTATTGTTTCTAATTAAGCATAAAATTAGGCACACCTTTCATAGAGCATAGAACAGTGTTTTGGTCCATAATGCTGTGACAAACCTATTTAACCGAATCTCTTCTGTCTGCACATGGGTCATATCCCTCCATTCTCTGCATATTTATGTACCTATTTATGAACCTCTTAAATGCCTCTATTGTTTCCAACACCCACTCTGGCAGTGCATTCCAGGCAGCTACCTACTCTGTGTAAGAAAAAAGCCTGTGTTTCACATCTCCTTTGAACTTTCCCTCTCTCTCACACCTTAAATGTATTTCATAGTTTAATTTTAATTTGGTTAATAAGTGCAATGGTAAAACAGACTGAATTAAAAGGGAAATTAAATTTATTTTAAAAAAAGGAATGAAGCTGATTACATGAGCAGAAGCAGGAAGAATAACGGAAGTTTCATTGCTGTTATGATCAAAATAAGCTTTCAGTTTCTTAATCCATATAGATATTATTAATTCAATTTTTGCATGAACATTCCTTTTTAGCTCTTGTCTGCATTTTTCACCCGTGTCAATACATAAAGTAATAATCGGAAAAATACAAACTGGTATTTTCAAAAACTTGGGCTGCAGTATCTGGTGGAAAATGCACTTACTACATGGTTAATGAGTTAAGTGTAAATTGTGGGTCTGGTGAGCACCAATTGAAAAACATTTGGCAGAGCATGCACAAGGAAATCAGGACTGATTCAAATAAATGTTCCACTAAGGTAATGATGCTGTTTGCCTCATATTTAACTGATGGTATACTACAAACAGTCTAAATCTCTTTCTGAAACTGGCACAAGCAGAGAACTCATTGTCTGCAAGGAGAATGGAAGCAGTCAATTTTGTCTTTAAGAGGAAACTGGATGGGCATAAGTGTAATTAACTTGCTGCACTGCAGGGAGAAGTAGGGGAATAGGGGTGATTGTATTTATCAATCAAGAACCAGCACAGAGTCATGGGGCCCTTCATTGGGCCCTCTATGCCATCATAGATGAAGGTTGAGACTGAGAGGTTTACCATAAACAGGAACCAAGGGAAATGGGGAACAACAGGAAAGTGGAACTGAGACCATGATTAGATTGGTGGATGTGGGTTCGACTGTAACATTTAAGAGATGTTTGGATAAGTACATGGATGTGAGCAGTATGGAGGGCTATGGTCCAGCTGCGAGTCAATGGGATTAGGCAGAATAAATTTATCTAGATGGGCTGAAAGGCCTGTTTCTGTTGTAGTGCCCTGATCTTTCTGAATGGGGACAAGAGCTAGGGGAGACTGAGTGGTCTACTCCTAGTCCCATGTCTTCTGCTTCTCTCTATGCCATTTTTGCCTTGTGTTTGTTGGTGAAAGTACTTTTTACTTTAATTTAATGTTAAATCATCTCTTCTATTTAATATTTTAATATCACTTCTATGTTTGAATCATATCTGCACATTTGCTAAAAGTACATTATTAAAGAAACGATTCCTACGATCATAAACCAGTTAAGTTCACATGTGCCACAGTTTTGACAGATGTAAGGGTTGCTATTTAGTTCACGATGTGGATTTTCCCCTCTGGACACTTGGAACTGGAACCTTCTTCAAGTGGATCACAGCTAGAGAAGTGGGGAGAGATCCAGTTTCTGTGGACTCTGCATTGCGTCAGCACAGGGTGTCTAGTTAGGCCTACATTCCACTTTGCTGAAGTGAAAATATCTGAATCAGGATCATCTGTCATATCTCTTGAAAATGAAAGGCTTTTTTTTAAAGAATATTTCACACAAAGCATATTCAGCAAGTGATGGGAATAGAATCACCTCAAAGTCATATCCTGTTGACCTGGAATATGTCAACCTTCCTCAATAGTCACCGGTCAAGATTCTAGAAACTCTCAATAGCAGCATTTTGTCAGTGCCTTCACAACATATCTGCAATGATTCTTGAAGTTGGGTCATCATTAACATCTCTGGAATAATGCTGGATAGACAAAATATGCTGCTCTTGCACATTCTGTCCCATCAGGGAATGAGTTTGAAAGCTTTGAGTGGTGTCAAAACAACAACTTTGCACCCAGCGTCAGTGAAAACACAGAACTGATTGTGGACTTCAGGAAGGAGAAGTCGAGGGAACACACACCAGTCCTCATCAAGAGAATGACAGTGGGAAGGGTGGGCAGTTTCAAGTTGCTGGGTGTCAACATCTCTGAAGATCTATGCTGGGCCCAGTTACAAAGAAGGTACAAGAGTGACTATACTTCATTAGAAGTTTAAGGAGACTTAGCATGTCACCAAAGAACTTGCAAAGTTCTACAGATACACAATGGAGAGCATCCTAACCAGTTGCATCACCATCTGCTATGGAGGGGCCATTGCACAGGATTGGAAAAAGCTGCAGAAAGTTGCAAACTTATCAGCTACACTATAGGCACTACTTCCATTGAGGACATCTTCAAAAGATGATGTCTCAAAAAGGAGGCATCTATCATTAAGGAGCTTCATCATCCAGGACATGCACTCTTCTCATTCAAAACTGAGTCCAGCATATTTCTGGGTATCGAGGAGATCAGAGGTGTGATCTTGTTAATGGTAGAGTTCACTTGACATGTTCTTCTCATTACTACCATCAAGGAAAAGGTACAGGAACCTGAAGAAGCATAATCAACATTTTAGAAACAGCATTTTCCCCACTGCCATCAGTTTCTGAATGGACAATGAACACTACCTCATGCTATTTTCCTCCAGCATTTTGCTTGTGTTTGTTCAGATTTCCAGCATCGGCAGAGTTTTACTTGTTTGTGATTTGATTTACACTACCTCATGATTTTTTTTCTTTTTTTGCTCTCTTTTTATATTTTTAACTTAATATAAAGTACCTATTAGAAAGTATTCAAGCTCCCCCTTAAGTTTTCATGTTTTATTGTTTTACAACATTGTAACACAGTGGAATTAATTTGGCTTTTTTAAAACTGATCAACAGAAAAGACTTGTTTGTGTCAAAGTGAAAACAAATTTCTACAAATTGGTCTAAGTTTATTTCAATTATTGAACACAAAATAATTGACTGCATAATTACTCACCCCCCTTCGAGTTGTATTTAGTAGATATATCTTTGGCAGCAATTACAGCCTTGAGTCTGTGTGAATGGGTCGCTATCAGCTTGACACATCTGGACACTGTAATTTTTCCCCATTCTTCTTTACAAAACTGCTCAAACTCTGTCAGATTGCATGGTGATCATGAGTGTACAGTGCTTTTCAAGTTCAGCCACAAATTCTCAATTGGATTGAGGTCTGGACTCTGATTTGGCCACTTCAGGACATTAACTTTGTTGTTTTTAGATAGATAGCTAGATAGATACATTATTGATCCCAAAGGACATTACAATGTCACAGTAGCATTATGAGTGCACAGATATACAATTACATAAATATTAGAAGAGAAGAAAGAAAGAATAAAAAATAAGTTCCCTCACATTAACAGGAGGGGGGCACCACTTCCCCAGCTGTAGAGCTCTTTGTAGCTGTGCAATTCTCTTAGTCTATTACTGAAAGGTGTCTTTTGTTCAGCCAAAGTGGCATACAGAGGGTGAGAAACATTGTCCAGAGCTGCCAGGATGTTCCGGAGGCTCCTTTGTTCTACCACAACCTCCAGCATCTCCACTTTGACTCCTATAACAGGGCTAGTGTTTCTAATTAGTTTATTGTGCCTGTTGATGCCATTGCCCCAGCACACCACTGCATAAAAGATGGTACTGGTGACAACAAACTGGTAGAAAATATGAAGGAGGGGTCTACATACATCAAAAGTCCACAGGTCCCTCAGGAAGTAGAGACGACTCTGTCCCTTCTTGTACACAGCCTCTGTGTTGGTGCTCCTCTCAAGTCTGTCATCCAGATGCACCCACAGGTACTTTTACTTCCTCACCACATCCACATCCTCACCATCAATAGTAAAACGGAGCAGTGCAGGCTTAATCTTCCTAAAGTCCATCATCATCTCCTTTGTCTGACTGATGTTGAGCTGTGGATGATTCAGCTTGCATCACTTGCCAAAGTCCTGCACCAGGGCCCTGTATTCATCCTCCCTTTATACACCCAACTATTGCTGAGTCATCAGATAATTTCTGCAGATAACATGACTCAGTGTAGTATCTAAAGTCCGACGGATACAGGGTAAACAGGAAGGAACTAATACTGTGTAGGTTATTCCTATGTAGCTTTGGTTTTATGCTTGGGGTTATTGTCTTGCTGGAAAACAAATCTTCTTCTAAGTTGCAATTCTTTTGCAGATTACATCAGGTTTTCCTCCAGGATTTCCCTGTAGTTTGCTACATTCATTTTATCCTCTATCTTCACAAGCCTTCCAGGACCTGCTGCAATGAAGCATCTCCACAGTTTAATGCAGCGACCACCATGCTTCACAGTAAGGATGAGTTTTTGATGACGTGTGGTGTTTGGTTTATGCCAAACATAGTATTTATTCTGGTGACCAATAAGCTCGATTTTGGTTTCATCAGATCATAGAACCTTCTTCTAGTTGACTTCCAAGTCTCCCACATGCTTTCTGGCAAGCTTTAGCCAAGATTTAATGTGAGTATTTTTTCAACAGAGCCTTTCTCTTTGTTACTCTCCCTTAAAGCTGCAACCGGTGAAGCACCTGGGAAACAGTTGTATGCGCAGTCTGTCCCATCTCAGCCACTGAAGCTTGTAACTCCTCCACAGTTGTCATAGGTCCCCTGGTGACCTCCCTCACTAGTCCCCTTCTTGCACGGTCACTCAGTTTTTGAGGATGGCCATCTCAAGGCAGATTTACAGCTGTGCCATATTCTTTCCATTTTTCAATGATTGACTTAACTGTACTCCAAGGGATATTCAGCGATTTGGAAATTTTCTTGTATCCATCTCCTAACATATTTTTCAATAACCTTTTCACAGAGTTGGTTGGAGTGTTCTTTTGTCTTCATGATGTCATTTTTGTCAGGATATTGATTCACCAGCAGTTGGATCTTCCAGATTCAGGTGTATTTTTGCTACAATCAATTGAAACCCCTTGACTGCACACAGGTCACCAAAAACAGATTTTCATTTAACCATTTATGTGACTTCTAAAACCAATTGTCATACTAGTGATGATTTGGAGTGTCAAATTAAGGGGGAGGGGTGAATACTTAAGCAATTATTATGTGTTTTATATTTGTAATTAATTTATACACATTTGTAGAGATCTGTTTTCAGTTTGACACAAAAGAGTCTTTTTCTGTTGATCAGTGTCAAAAAAAAGCCAAATTAATTCCACTGTGATTCAATGCTGTAAAGCAGAAAACATGAAAACTTCCAAGGGAGGGTAAATACTTTTCATTGACACTACATATACATTTCTTCATCTTTTATTACATAATGTGATGTATTCCTGCGCAAAACAACATATTTCATAACATATGCCCATAAGATTAAATCTGATTCTGAGTTATCATAATGCACTTTGTCTCTAATAAATTACAATGTAACTTCAGATGAAGGATCTCCTGACACATTAAGAAATTAAACTGGTAACCTAAATTTCTAACACCCATCTTTCTTCTTCAAGAGTTGTTATACAGAAGTGTTTCTTTATATTGCTAACAAAGTATAGCATTTCCAGAGGCCTTGATGCTAATTTAAGGACAGATGATGAAATTGTAGGGGATTTCATTGACTTGGAGCTCATTACTTGCCAAACAACTTTCTAAAATGATCTGACTGATCTGGTGCTGTAGTTTTAGGCCTTAAATATATTTCTTCCCATTCTCATTTTCTATCAACATAGTCATTCCTATTTTCTCTTTCAGTGCCCCACCAAAAGTTCATGCAATGGCAATTACATGAAATATGTTCTTGCTTCTCCCTTGTAACTCAGTGTCTTCAAGTTGTTGACACTCTTCCGACTGGAAACAAGGCCATAATGACTTCAACAGAATAACAAGAAAATATTGGTCACTTCCATTAAATGTCCCTCATATCCCTCTTCGTACATAACTCCCAATAAAAGTTATTGCCTGGCTTTGTCTGGAGCTCAGTTGCTACTCACTCTCACCCATTCTTTTGTTAGTCATTTGCTTGACATTGACCATGCACTTCTGGTGTCCTCCCACCCATCATTCTTTGTTGACTTAACATCTGTAGCTTTATAATCTGTATCTGTACTGTATGGCCTACAGTATAATAAGGGACAACTTTATATTGCAGGGACACATCGTTGCATGCGTTATTAGGCATGTATTGATCTGTACATGTGTGCTGAGTTCAGTTTCTGCCAGTAAAGAACCATGAACCTTAGCTCCCGTCTCCAGCATTTTTATTAATAGCATTGTTGTGTAACCAGGCCACATACACAACAGTATCTTAATTTTTATCACACTTCTGTTCCTTGGTCTATGTTGATTGAAGCTAAGAAACTAACTATTAATTATTCCTAGCAACACACACAAAATGCTGGTGGAACGCAGCAGGCCAGGCAGCATCTATAGGAAGAAGTACAGTTGACGTTTCGGGTCGAGACCCTTTGTCAGGACTAATGGAAAAAAGAGATAGTAAGAGATTTGAAAGTTTTCAAATCCTTGTATTGGCTCACTCCTTTCCATCTCTGTGAACTCCCTCATCCTGCAATACTGGTCTCAGCTGCCAAAGCTGTAATCTCAGGAATTCAATTTTCTTTAAACTCTCTAAGCAACTTTAGCCCTCTCCACTAACATCACTTTATATGACTCAGTAGGCTTGGAGATTCTTTACTATATTGAAAGTCTTCGATAAATATAAGTTACTGTTATTGGTTGAATTTCAATCATTTACTTTATATGTACCTGATTTACATATACTAGCTCAATTTTTAATAAGCAGAAGGAAAACATGCAACATTATTTTTTTTTTGGCTGTGAACTTAAATAGTGAAAGAAATGAGTCAACCAAATTTAGAATTTGAATCACAAGCCAGGAGTTCTGCATTTATGCTCAGAGATTTTGTTCCAAAGGTGGTATGCATTCTTCAGCAACAGTTGTGCACATCAGTTGCACAATGATAAATGCGGTAAGGGAAGTATTTATAGCCACCAGCCATGTGTTGCTGTGTTATTTTCTGTTCAATCACTCTCATTATTCATGCTGCTCAAAATCATTATGTGGTCCAGAGGAAACACTTGGCTAAGGATTGGCAGCTACCGCAATGTAAGTCAATTTAGCTTGAAATAAATTATCAGTTGTCAGAAAGGGTGTGAAAATCTTAATGAGCTTGATGCCAAGTTACCTTCTTCACACTTTCCCATCACTGATTTAATTTATGGAAATGGGCAGGGTTTTCAGAAATTAAATGTCAAGCTTCCCCACAGCACAGATAGAAATGCAGATCTGCAAAGCAATATATAGATATACCGTATATATCTTTTCTTGGATGGAGAAAGGCAACCACTCTTGCTATAAGCCTTGCATATTCTGCCTTTGTGAAATGTGCTCACTAATGGGGGAGTCCTTTGACCAATTATTTAAAAAAAATAAAATCATCCTTACTTCTGTGGCAGTGTGGTTGGCAGACCGTACTTCCCACCTGCAGCTCAGATTGGGGGCTTCTCATCTTAAATCCTCACCTTGTGAATATCTCTCCAATAAAATGAAATAGGAATTTATGGGAATGCTCGGTAGGCAATCAAGCACCTGCAGCATTTTGCTTTTGGATTTCAGTTTGATTTTCAGCCATCCAAACACAGGCATTTTTAAAATAAGAATATGAGAAGCTGCAGTTGTATTTTCCATTTCACAAGGAAGTTGGATAAAACCACACAGGTAATCTGATACAGGTGTCCCCCCCCCCCCCACAAAGGTAGGAGATGCCTCGGTGATTGTCACAAGACTGGCGGTTGCCTTTCCTCTTGCAGATGTGGACTATGCTCTCATCTTTCAACTGTTGTGCGACCTTTCCTTTGTTCCACATAGACCGGAAGAGTTCCGTCAGCTTCTGCATCGTGAATGGGCCTCCTGCTTTGTAGACTTCAGCAGGGGTTGCATCTGATCCTGGTGCTTTGCCACAAGAAAGTTGCCTGATGGCTTTTCTGACTTCTTCTCTGGGGAGGTTGTCAAGGTCCAGGTTGATCTCCACCTGAGGTAGGCGAGCAATGGCCTCATCATTGATTTTGGCAGGGCGGTTGAGGACCTGGTTGAAGTGTTCAGTCCATTTCTCTAAAATTTGCTTTTTCTCTGTCAGCAGCCGAGTCCCATCTGCACTGAGGAGGGGGGAGGAACCGGAGGACTGAGGTCCATATATAGCCTTCAAAGCATCGTAGAAACGCTTGGTGTTGTGACTGTCTGCATAGCCCTGGATCTCCTGTCCATAGCTGGGAAGATCTTGGCTCGCGTCTTGCTTAATCGCCTTCTCCAACACTTTGAGCAAGGTCTCCTCCCAGAAAGCCAGTGTGGCTTCCATGCAGAGCGTGGAACTGTCAACATGATATTTGCTGCACACCAACTCCACAAAAAATGTCAAGAGCAGCACAGCGACCTCTTTATGACCTTCGTCGATCTGACCAACGCATTCGATATGGTCAGCAGAGATGGCTTATGGAAGATAATGGAGAAGTTTGGCTGCCCTAGCAGGTTCATCATGATTGTTTGACAGTTCCACGATGGCATGATGGTGAAAGTTTTGGATGATGGTGACGAGTCAGAAGCCTTCCCAGTGACGAATGGTGTGAAGCAAGGATGCGTTCTCGCCCCCACACTCTTTAGCCCCCACACTCTGCTATGCTGAATGATGCCTTTCGCGATTGTCAGGATGGTATACATGTCAGATACAGGACTGGCAGTGGTCTATTCAACCTCTGGCGTCTACAGACTGTTACAAAAGTAAGGGAGACCATCATCAGAGAACTCTTATTCGCTGATGATTGCGCCCTCAATGCCAGAACAGAGCAGAAGATGCAGCGAGAAATGGACTGCTTCTCATGAGACTGTGACAACTTTGGACTTACAGTCAGCACCAAAAAGACCGAAGTTATGTACCAGCCCACACCCAGAAAGCCCACATCATAGTAAAGGGGCAGAAGCTACTGGCAGTTGACAGCTTTACTTATCTGGGCAGTACTCTATCACGAGCGGTGAACATAGATGCAGAGATCAGCAACAGAATTGTCAAAGCCAGTGCCGCCTTTGGGAGACTCCGTGAGAATGTATGGGAGCGGAGAGGACTCAGCCTTACCACCAAGCTGAAGGTCTACCGAGCAGTGGTTCTCACCACCCTCCTGTATGCCAGCGAGACCTGGACTGGTGTTACGAACCCCATAACTGGGTCACTTACCAGCAAAGATAGAGAGGTCCGTTGAAGTCTGATGGTACTATTTTTAACAGTATTTATTAGTAAAAATACACAAAAATAATATCAATGCAAACATACAGATAATATGCATCATCAATACTAAATCTAAAAGTGCGGGTATAATAATAATCAATAAGAAATAGCTCTATCGTTGTCTAGGGGATAATGTATTGTCCGATGGAAATATAAAAGTCACTCAGTTCATTCAGGCTGCAGCCTTTGTTGGAGGGAGAGAGATTTTTAGAAACTTGCCGGCTTTCCTTTTTATGATTTCGATCTGTCAGAGTCTCGTTAGTGTGGCCGTTCACTTGTGGCCTCTCCTTTAGCTAAGTCATTCTTCCGTGATGAGCCCGCTACCCTGGCAAGGGAGGACGCACACGGGCCCTCACCGGCGTTCTCTATAAAACGCTGTCACGGGATTTCTAGCATTTCTCCTGGTGCGTCTAAAGGGGTTGTTCCCCAGACCCTCTTTTATCCTTACTCATGGGGTCTCAGATGTCAATCAGGTTGGGATGATGCAATCCCTCAACCAGCCAACTCTGGTCATCCCCTGAGGGGCTTCAATGAATAGTACAGTACTCAATACACAATTCCGTCTCCAAGAGACAATAGCCCAGGCATGGGCAAACTACGGCCCGGGGGCCATATGCAGCCCGTTAAGCTTTTTAATCCGGCCCACAGAACTTGATGAAATTATATTAATAAACCTTGTTAATGTTTTCTCCCCGCAATTCTGGCATTTTCCCAATAGATGACGCACTCTATATACATTTGTGGCGACCCAATTCCTGGCACATCCGAACCGGCTCACAATTAGCCAGCATTCTGGCTAAGGGAGATAGCCTGCGGGGATTTGCGAGCACAGAGCTTTGGAGCCTCTGCGCCACGGGGGGCAGGTTGAGGGAGGCTTAAAAGTGAAGCTGGGGATTTCGAATAAAGTTTTTTTCTTCAACTGCAGTTACAGACTCCGTGTTGTAATTTTAGCGTTGCATGTAGCACACCGCTACACATTGACCTTTGTTGAGGTGCAGCGTATTACTCCACATTTGCGCTTTACTCTTTGTTCGGCTCGACCTATTTGTGTGAACAGGCGTTCAGCGTCATGAACATCAACAAAGCCAGTCACAGATCCAAGTTAACTGACCAACACCTCAGATCCATCGTGAGAATCGCCACAACAAAACTAAATCCAGACTTTGATGCGCTGGCTAAAAAGGGAGACCAGCAACACTGTTGCCACTGAAATTAAAAATAAGTTTCTTCGTTGTGTTATGTAAAAAATGCATTTGAAATTTTTTTTTCAATAAGCCTTACATGTTACATGTCATTTCTGTTAAGTGATGGACATGAGTAGTGCGCAGGTGCACGTACGTTCTCAAAATAAAAAATGCGCTCCAGATCAAATAACGCGCTCCTCATACTGGCGCGCTGTCACTGTTCTGTCCTTGTGCTGGTCAGTGTTGAGTTTTGGCACAGGGGGCAATTGAATAAGAAGGAGCAGGACAAGTAGATCTGCATCTCCTACCGTTTTTGAAATAAAGACAGGCAGGAGGAGAGTGATGATGATAATATCTTGAAGGATAACAGAATTTTCAGTGCTTTAAAATAATAACTGTTACTATTAAAAAAGCTGCATTTTATTCATTTAATTTTCAGTGTTTTAAAAGTCATTTCAATAAATAGCTGAATACCATGGGACTTCAAAGACAGATATTTTGTTGTAATGCATTTGTTCATTTTCAATTGAAATTAAAGCACATGTTTTCTACATATCCCATGATATTTTATTTTCTCTTATGTGGTGTATTACTAAAACACTCCGTCCACCTGCTCCTTTTCCGGCCCCCCTGTCAAATTTTAGAACCCTTTGTGGCCCACAAGTCAAAAAGTTTGCCCACCCCTTCAACAGCCATTATCAGGGGTTTTTGTTTCGCTGAGGCCAGGACACATTCCAAACCTTGTGGATTCTTTCTCATTTCCTGGGTCTCAGACCCGAATTAATAGCTATCTTGTGATTCTCAAAAAGGAGGGGGTGACTTTGTACCCTTTGGCCCCTCAGAGTTGTGGCACATTCGTAACACTGGCAGACACACTAAACAGCTCAATTCCTTCCACTTGAGCTGCCTCCGCAGACTTCTCCATGTACGATGGCAGGACATAGTCCCAGACACGGAGGTCCTGGAACACACACCCACAGCCTCTACACCCTCCTACAGAAAGCCCAAGCCAGATGGGCTGGCCATGTCGTCAGGATGTCTGACAGTCGACTACCAAAACAGCTGCTGTGTGGAGAGCTGAGCCAGGGCAAGCGCTCAGTTGGAGGGCAGAAGAAACATTTCAAAGACTGCCTCAAAGTGTCCCTCAAAGACCTCAACATCAATCCCAGTAGCTGGGAATTGTTGCTCTGGACCGCCCAACCTGGTGGAGCAGGACCACTAAAGGAGCGTATGCAGCAGAAATCCGACGCACCGCAGAGGCTCAGAGGAAACGCACCGTGCGCAAGGCTCGAGCTACCCCCACTTCCACTGCAGCACCTACCCTCATGTGTCCCACATGTGGGTGAGCTTTCAGGGCCTGGATTGGCCTCACCAGTCACCTCCAGACACACAGTCACAAACCCTCCACCTGACAGAAGTCGTGGTCGTCTTCGACTCCGAAGGACGAACAACAACAACAACAACAACAACAAAGGTAGAGCGTTCCAATGAAACCTTAAGCCGAAATGGCGTATTAAAGCAAAGAAACATTAATTTATATTGGAAGAATTTTTGTAAAAGCGAAAATCCTCTTTGTAAATCGAAAACAGGTTGCTAATGTAGGTCTTTTATAAAAGCAAAGTGGTGTAAAATACTCATTCCAAAGACAAACATTAAACAATTTAGTTGATAATTTGCTTTCAAGTCATAAAGCACTACTGCAAAGAAACAGGGCCTTCAGTCGATCTAGTGTGTGTCAAACTATTATTTTGCCTAGTCTCATCAGCTCATACTGACACCATAGCTCTCCAATCCAAGAGTCTCTTAAATGTTGCAGTCAAATCCCCATCCACTATTTTTGCTGACATTGGCTATATTGCTGCAGATGCCTTTTCTTCCTCCATTAACCTGCTGGATCTTTTATTACTAACTGAATAGGCAGATAGCTTGCATTCACAGGGCAAATCCCATCAGAGTATATTTATTCTGAATGTTGCTGAAGGTTTTTCTCTCGTTTTTGATAGGATTTGAAGCCAAATGCTTCTAACCAAGAGTGCAAAACTGATCAAAGCTGACACTTTAAGCATTTTCCATGACCTTGTGCCTCCAAACTAAACACTACATAAAGGTGGCCTAGAAATTAATGTCAGTGGAGCCTTTATGGAACATCATAGAGCATTCTAATTCTTCTCTTAAGATGAATTGTCAAATGAGGGAGTCAATAAGTGCTTTGTATTTATAGAGCCTATTATGTGAAACATTCCCAGTTATGTTTCTATCCATGGTCTTCCAGACTACACGTGATACTCTACTGAGAAAGGGGGGCAATATTAGGGAGCTTTTCCAGTAAGAGCTCTAAACTTTGCAGTCCCAGAACACGCATAAATACTTCAGCAATATCTTGCATCTGTGGGACCTTGGACAATGTTTAACTCTTCAGTCACAGAAATTAGAAGAACAACATTTTTTTTGCATTTGTAGAAAAATCAGGGTGCAGCAAACTCTGAGGACAGTAATTACTGGCAATGTACTTGCACATTTTGACCATGATTCTGATAAAGTTGTAGTCAGTTAAAACAGTGAAATGATGGCCAAAGCAATATCACAGACATACTGATCATGAGCATTCCGGAGGACCTATAGACAGAGGAAGAAGACTTAAGCTAATGTACAAAAAAACAAGAAGGGAGTTGAGGAGATTAGTTTATGTGTAGCAGAGTGTAATGATCTGCTGGAGGGGGTGTTGCAAGCAATTCTAATCGCTATTTTTAAGGGGAAACTGAAGAATTGCTTGAAGGGAATTGTTTGCAAAGCCATGGGGAATGAACAGGAGAGTAAGACATGAGATAGCCTCCTACGTTGTTTCAAATGGAATCAATGATTCAATTATACATTTGCAGCGACTTATGGCTTCAAACATTGACTTTAACAATGGGTAATGCAGTTATATTATTACTGATAATAAAAAAATGGTCAAAACATCAGTATCATGATGCTCTAAACAGACATATTGGCCATCTAAAACCCATTATTCACCTGCTTTACAAATTGGCAAGTTTTCTTTACAAAGCTTACATATATGCAATGATTTGAACCTAATCAAACAATAGAAGAAACTATGACAATGAAAAAAACTGGAAATATGCTTGATTCTCACTCAAATGAACATGTTTGGAATGGCTAGACATATCCTAGATTCTGGGCAAATAAACTTTTTTGTTATTAACTAGCGTAAGTAATTGCCATGTTGGAAATACTGTGTGTATTCTTTAATTCTGTGTTCCTTGCTGCCATTAATGAAAACAAGCCTGTGTTCCTTCTGGTTAAATCATGTGACTTGCACTCAACAGGCATCCAAAGTTGTGATACTGTGCCCAGGGGCCAAACAAAAAAAAAAGATAAATTAAATGTGGACAGAGATTTGGAACTGCTGTGTTCTCAGTTAATAAGTAATAATAAGGGCACTGCAGACACTGGCACAACTAGGTCCTAAAGAAGCTGGCAGAGACCTTAGAGACCTGCAGAAGCAGCCTTTCTCCAGAGGGACCATAACTCATCCCATTTGTTAAGGCTGGTATGAACACTGAATGCACCCACCCAAGAAATCCTTCAGGACTCCTCTCCACAGGAAAGGAGCAGAATCTCGGCAGACACCTACAGTTCTCCATGGAAATTACCAACACGTCTCTCCACCTAGGCAGAGTATTGCATTCATGGCTGCCAAGCCAGTCCTCATTGAGTTAACTATCCCATGGAAGGAAGAAGTGGAGGCTGCCCACGACCGGATGAGGGTGAATTACTCAGACCTGGAAGCCAGAATAACCACTATGTTTCTGTGGTGAATCTCAGATGGTGATGAGGAGGAATACAAGAGCAAAATAGATCAGGTGGTCAAATACTGTTGCAATAACACCCACTCTGCACTGAGGGCTCAGCAGTGGAAAAGATGAGCAGTTACAAGATCATGGTCTCTATATCTCAGTGGATCTATCCTGAGCCCAACATATTGATGCAATTACAAAGGTGGTACATCAGTAACTATACTTCATTGGGGGTTTGAGGAGATTTTGTATGTCACCAAAAACTATAGCACATTTCTGCAGAGATATCATGGAGAATTTTCTCACTGGTTACATCACCATCTAGTCTGGAGGTGCCAATGCACAGGAGTGAAAGAGGGTTGTAACCTTAACCAGTTCCATCACAGGCACAAGCCTCCCCAACATCTTCAGAAGAAAGTTGCCTCAAGAAGGCAGCATCTATCATGAAGGAGCACCTCATCTAGGATGTGCCCTCTTCCCATTATTACCAACAGGGTAGAGGTAAAGAAGCCTAAAGATGCAATGTTTTAGGAACTATCTGCCATCTAACTTCTGAACAGTCCATGAATTCATGAACACTACCTCGCTATTTCCCTTTTGTACTATTCTTTATTTGCAAAAGCCAACAATCTGTGGAAGTACAAAAAAGACAAAATATAATAACATTAATAATAAATACGCAATAAATATCGAGAAAACGAGTTCTCAAAAGTGAGTCCATAGATTGCAGAATCAGATCATTCTTGGTTGAGTAAAGTTATTCTCTCTGGTTCAAAAGCTTGATGGTTTAGGAGTAATAATTATTCCTGAACCTGGTGGTGTGGGACTTGAGACACCTGTATCTCCTTCCTGATGCCAGCAGTGAGAAGAGAATGTGGCCTAAAAGGTGATTATCGACATTTCTTTCCTGAGACAGCACTACAAGAAAGTGTTAGGTGAAGCTAGGTGGGGGGGGGGGATGAAATGAGAAGGTAGGAGGTGACAAGTGGAATAGGTAAAGGGCAGAGAAGAAGAAATTTGAGAGGAATGTAAATTATGGGAGAAAGGGAAGGAAGAGGGGCACCAGCAGGAGGTGATAGGCAGGTGAAGAAAAGAGATAAGAGATAAGCCACAGTAAGGAATGGGAAAAAAGGGAAGGTGGTGAGTGAAAAATTACCTGAAGTTAGAAAAGTTGATATTAATGCCATCAGTTTAGAGGCTACACAGTACAGAGTAGGGCGTACTTAAGAGACTTAGTACTGTGATGAGGCCCTGTCACTGATAATATGGTAATAAATTCCAAATACTTTCTAGGCATATAAAAACAATCAAAGGGCATGGAGAGGGAGTAGAATATGGCAGTGAAATAGGGAATCAGCCACAATTATATTGGATGACAGACAAACTTGAAGGGACAAATTATCCATTGATGCTACTATTTACTTCATTTCCATGTAACAGTAAACACTTTAAAAATGATTAATTATTGCTAATGTCTTTTGGGTAATCCTTAAAAGCATAAAAACCTTTCAATATAACTGTATAAGCTTTTTCTTGCTACTGTCAAATATGCCAAACTTTGCAACAGTGACAGTGTTGAGAATACACCCTAAACACAGGAGATTCTACAGGTGCTGGAAATCCAGAGGAACACACACAAAATGCTGGAGGAACTCAGCAGGTCAGGCAGCACTTATGGAAGTTAATAAACAGTTGGCATTTCAGGTCTGAAACATCGATTGTTTATTCATCTCCATAGATGCTGTCTGACCTGCTGAGTTCCTCCAGCATTTTGAATGTACCCCATCAGTCTTAGCTCTGAGATATTAATGTAGCCAGTGTTCATTGTAGAAATCCTGACATTGCTGCCAGTGGTTCAGCCTTCATCTACAACTGTCTACCCTTCTCTGCAGTAAGGCTGATCAACACTTCCACCCATTAACCCACCCCTCTGCACCCTCACCATCACTACTTCATCATTTCCTGTCAAAGTCACCTTATGTACAGACACTCCTGTGCTTAGCATCACTTTATGGTCATAGAAACAGCCTATGTATAGATATTATGCATTTTATTTATTGTGTTTTTTATTATTGTGTTCTCTATCTTATTGTGTTTATTATCTCATCCTTTACATTTGTGTACTGGAAATGACATTAATCAATTTTGAATCTAGAATTAAAGAATTACTACTTGGATGTTGTGTATTTAATATTTCAATAATAGTTGAAGAATATTGTAAATTCTGTATATTGTTTGATTAAACATTCTTTGTTTAAGTAATTCATTACAGGTTATATGTAATAGTATGTGAATTGCATACACTATCATGCCACCATGTCATATGTACATGTCTCATTTAAAGTAAAAATGAACACAGCTCTATGTTATTCTATTAATGAATTTAATGTTTTGGAGTTACAAAACATAACTGTGGTGATGAGTAAGTTTTAAAGGAACTCATAAATGACCAGCTACCGGTTGAAGAGCAGTGAGACATTCGAGTTTAAAAAAACACAGCAAGAAATTGTTGAGTATAAAATACAGCACAGCATGTGCTTCATCAGAAAAAGAGACATGAGTTAAAAAAGGCAGAAAATTGAAAAATTCATGGGTTAATAAATAGTGAGTACTGGGTGATAATAATATTTTTTTTAAAAAGCAGAGATAGCTTGCTGCATTGGAAAGATGGAGGAATTCGACTGCACAAAAGATAACTGCCTGCTGCTAAATGTGGAACATATTGAGGAGTATATTGAAGCAAATGGAAAGGCTAATGAGAGGTGAGTGCCAATTCTGCTCAGTGCATTGGGTTTAAAGGCCTACAGTTGGATTAGAAGTTTAATAGCTCCAACCAAACCAGCTGAAATGATCTTTGTTGATATCATAAAAGTAATGCAGAAACATTTAGAACCAAACCATTGTTGATTGTAAGATACTTTAGTGGAACCAAAAGGAAGGGGAGTAAAGTTCACCTCAGATGACTGAAGTAAAAAGTCATCTGTGCATTGTCAGTTTAGTGATGGGCTTAATAATACGCTTAGAGATAATTTAATTTGTGGAATTAAATTAGAAGGCATTCAAAAATGGTACCTAACTGAAGCAAACTTACATTAAGAAGAGCAGTTTAAGTAGCTATATCCATGGAAATGGCAGACAGAGGCACAATTGAGTCGTAGTCAGGAAAGAAAGTGATTGTGAACAAAATTGCAATGTCTAAACAGAAACCTGTCTGGCTGAACAAATTGTGTTACCTTTGTGGCATGGGCTCACATACACCAGAACAATGCAGATTTAAAGGTGAAACATGTAGAAAATGTAACAAAGTTGGACCCATACAAAAAACATGTTAGGCAGACAAAAAAATGACTGCAGGGGGAAGAGAAAAAGATAAAAAGTAAAGTTGCAATTTCAAAAAGAGCACTAATCTGCATGCTGCTGATGGAAAATTTGATAATGATGAGAAAGACACACAAATGGGTAGCATTGAAATTTATAATATGCAAATTAAGAATAGACAAGCAATATGGCTTACATCAGAAGTGAACAGCAAATTAATTAAAATGGAATTGGACATTGGCTCGGCTGTTTCAGTCATTCAACAAAATGAGTTTGAATGACATTTCAAAGATACTGAACTGAAGCCTCAGATGTCCAACTAAAAACATACACAGGAGAAAAGATAACTCCTGTGGGAACAATATTCGGAACAGTGTAATACAACAACCAATAAGCCACATTGTGGTAAAACAGATGCCCCAGCATTGTGGGGATGTGAGTGGTTGAGGTAACTACAGCTTGATTGGAGATCCATCCACCACTTGTATGTCATATCCTCTGTAAACAGAGTTAACTGAAAGCAAACTAAGAAAGGTACAGGATGATGTCACAGAAGTATTTAGGGATGGCATTGGAAAACTCAAACTTACCAAGGGCAAAATTGAGTTAAATGAAAATGCCACACTCAAGTTTTACAAAGCCCACCTGGTTCCTTATACCATCCATGATAAAGTAGCCAGTGAGCTAGATTGCAAGAAGGCTGAAGAAATTCTGTCCAAAGCTGAGTGGAGCCCATGAGCATCACCAGTGGTTCCACTGGTCAAGAACAGTAGGTCTGTCAGGATCTGAGGTGATATTAAGGTCACCATCAACACAGTACTGAAAGTAGATTGATACCCTCTGTCCCAGTATAGAGGATGCCTTTGCAAACCTTTCAGGAGGGAAACACTTCAGCAAGGTAGGTGAGGCCTAACTATGAATGGAGAAGGAAGAAGAGTCTAAAGTATTTCTCACCATAAACACTCACAAAGGGCTTTATCATTATAATAGGCTTATTTTTGTAGTAACATCCACACCTTCACTCCAGCAGAAAGCTATGGACCAGGTGCTACAAAGATGCCCAGGATCTAGATGACATCATTATCACTGTTAAGAATGACAAGGAACATCTCCAAAATCTCAAGACAGTGCTAATAAGATTAATAGATTATGGGCTCAGAGCATGTTGCAACAAGTGTGAATTCTCTAAACCAAGCAACACATTGTGGTCACACCACTGACACACAAGAATTACACAAGTGAGCTGAAAAAATTCAAGCAGTGGTAGATGCCCTAAGACCAAAGGACATGTTGCAGTTGAGTTCCTTTTTAGGATCTGCCAATTACTATAAGAGGGTATTTTTGTTTTTTTTTCATATATATTTATATAGACTTGATTGATTTATGTACCTTTTGTTGATTGATGTTTAATAGGATATTAGTATCCTATTACTAATGTAATCTCAAGTTTATTGAATTTGTAATCTATTCATTATTATGTGTTGATTTTTTTTCTTATATATGAAATTTAATAAAAAGATTGGAAAAAAAAAAAATTACTATAAGAGGTTACTGCCAAATCTGACTATGGTATTCCACCCCTTGAACTCATTACTGCAGATCAGGAAGAAATGGCAATGGACAGAGCAGTGTGAAGTGGCTTTCCAAAAGGCAATGGAAATGGTGATATTAGACAATCTATTCACAAATTACGATCCACATCGTACAGTGAAGCTTGCCATGCACTGTTCGGGATGTCAACTCATCCAGAAGGAAGGTATGAAGGCCTGTCGGAACTAATTCCTCTCAATCCCAGAGTCAACTCCAACAACCACCACAGAGGAGGCCCCAGAACTTGAGACTGTTTCACAGCCACAAGTTTCTCCTGCCAAACAGAATGACCCACACCACCAACCCCTCCACCCCACTTGTCAGGAAAGGCATTATCCCACAAGATTAAGAAATCCTCCACAGCAATGAAATCTTCAGGTCTGAATGGAACCATTTAAAATTTACTATGCTGTGGATGTCTATATAGTAGTTATATGGTTTACTGTATATATTTTGAGATGCATTCTATATTGAATTGGAGTGATAACGAGGCAGGGAGGACTGTTGTGTATTTAATATTCCAGTAATATTTAAGTAACATTGTAAATACACTGATTAAACATTCTTGGCTATTTAAATAATTCATTACAGGTTATATGTAAAAGTACATGAATGGCACACATCATCATGTCACCCTGTCATATATGCACTTTTTGCATAAAGTAAAAATGAAACTGAGATAAGCATCCCACAGCTCCATGTTTTTCTTTTATTTGGTTTGATGTTTTGGAGTTACAAAATGTAACATTGGACCGATATGATTTTCAGATATTTATGAATAGTTCCATTGTAAAACATCCTGAAAACATTATGCTTTGTCATGGAAAGTGTTTGTGTGTTTTCAGATTCATTATTATACACTTCAAAATATCTGGCTAAAAAACTATTATTGATAAATATTATATTTTCCTCATTCAGATATTTGCAAACATAAAGATTCTAAGATAGAAATACTTGGAGAATTAGTTGATGGTATTATAGTCAATTTTAAGCACATGCACTTACGACTCACGGTAAAACTACACAGAACACAATTTAACCAAATTTCTATGTCAGCTGCCATGAGAAACAGAATGATTTGAGATGAATTTCAAAAACAGGCTATGAGCTGAGAGAAAATGCTGTTGAAACTTCTTACAAACACATAAGATGCAACTGGAATGTAACTATTCATGTTAAAACTTCCTCTACCACGTATATTGTTACCAAATGCACTGTACACTCTCTGGAGAACAAGATTGAGGACTTTAGGGTAAGACTGATAATTCAGAGTGAAATGATTGATTGCTATGTTCTGTGTTTCATGGATACACGGCCCTCCCTGGATAAACCAGATAGGTTGGTAAGATCCACTGGTTTCTTGATCCACTGGATGAACCGGACTGCTGATTCAAAGAGGATAAAAGCTGGGGTTCTTTGCTTCATGATAAACTCTTTGTCCCGATGTAGCACTCTTGTTGTGCTCTTGTTCACCTGTTACCCTGATCTGGAACATCTACTGATTAGGCACTGACCATTCTACTTACCAAGAGAGTTCTCCATGATCCTGACAACGGTTTACATACAGCCAAAGGTGAATGTTAAACATAGACTTGAGGTATTGATTGCAAACAAGAAACAGCCTATCCTGATGCTTTGCAAATTAATTCTGGTGACTTCAATCAGGTTTGAAGAAATCTATGCCCATTTATCATCAACTTATCACCAGGGGTCCCAACATGAACACTACTGTTATACTACCATATGGAATGCCTACCATTCAATCCCTAGACAAACGTCAGGAAATCAGACCATACAGACCATACCTGCATACAGGTAGAAGCTAAAGAGGAAGGTTCCAGAGGTAAGGGCAATGAAGAGGCAGTCATGGGAGTCAGCAGAGCAGCTATAGGACTACTTCAAACCAGTGGGTTGGGCCATGTTCAAGGATTCATCAGAGGATCTGAATGAATACACTAAGGCTGTCATGGAGAAGTGTGTCTCCACAAAATTATTTAGAGTCTTCTCTAACCAGAATCCCTGCGTGAACCAAGAGATTGACAATCTGCTGAGGGCCAGATCAGTGGCATTCTGGTCTGGCGACCAAGTAAAGTTCAAGAGATCCAGGTACGACCTTTGGAAAGCCATCTCACATGCAAAGTGGCAATTCTGGACCAAACTTAAATTACAAAAGGACGTTTGACAGTGGCAGGGCTTGAATACAATCACATCCTACAAAATAAAACCAAGCAGCAAATGTGATAACAAGGTTTCACTGTCAGATTAGCTCAATGTCTTTTATGCTTGCTTTGACCGTTAAAACATCGATGCACCTTCAAAAACTCCCACAGCCCTAATAACAGTCTTGGAGGCTGATATGAGAGCATCGTTCAAGAGGGTGAACCCATGGAAAGCATCTGACCTGGGTGGGAACCTGCCTGAGCACTAAAGTCCTGTGCTGATCAGCTGGCTGGAATGTTCATTGATCGTTTTGCTAATCTGAGGTACCCAGCTGCTTCAAGCAAGCTTCAATTATACTGGTGCCCAAGAAGAACATGGTAATTTGCCTCAATGACAATTGTCCAGTAGCACTTACATCCACTGTTATGAAGTGCTTTGTGTGATTGGTGATGAGGATATCAACTCCTGCCTGAGAGGTGACTTGGATCCACTCCAATTTGCCTACTGTCACAACGGGTCAACAGGAGATGCCATTTCATTGGCTCTTCACTGAACTCTGGAACATCTGGTTAGTGAATATGCATACATCAGGATGCTCTTCATTGATTACAACTCTGCATTCAATACTATCATCCCATCAAAACTAATCAATAAGTTCCAAGGCGTAATCCTCAAGAACTCCTTGTGCAACTGGATCCTTGATTTCCTCACTGGCAGACCTCAGGCATTTCAGAATGGCAAAACAACCTCCTCCACAATCACCATCAGCTCAGGTGCACCATACTTAGGTGTTCACTTAGATCCCTGCTCTACTTGCTTTGCACTTATGAATATGTGGCTAAGCGCACCTCCAATGCCATATTTAAGTTAAATGGTGACACCACTGTCATTGCCCAAATTAAAGGTGGTGATGAATAGCATTTAGGAAGGAGATTGAAAATCTGGCTGAGTGGTGCCACAACATTATCCTCTTAATCAATGTCAGCAAGATCAAGGAGTTTATTATTGATTTCATGAGGAAGCAGGTGATCCATGAGCAAATCCTCATCAGGGGATCAGAGGTGGAGAGAGCCAATGACTTTACATTCCTCAGTATTATAATTCCAGAGAATCTACCTAGCATGTAAGTGCCATCACAAAGAAAGCACAGCAGTGCCTCTACTTACTTAGAAGCTTGTGAAGATTCTGTATGTTATCCAAATCTTTGACAAACTTTTATAGGTGTGTAGTGGAGATTATACTGACTGGTTGTTTCACAGTCGGTTATGGAAACACTAATGCCTTTGAACAGAAAAGCCTTCAAAAAGTAGTGGATACAGCCCAGTCCCTCACAGTTAAATCCCTCCCCACCATTACGGTATCACAGGAAAGCATGATCTATGATCAACTTCCCCCCTCATCCAGGCCATACTCTCTTCTCACTGCTGTCATCAGGAAGGAGGTGCAGGAGCCTCAGGACTCACACCAACAGGCTCAGGAACAGAGATTACCCCTCCACCATCAGAGGGGATAACTTCATTCAACTCAAAATGGAATTATTACAACTTATGGACTCAATTTCAATGGCTCTTCATCTCATGTTCATTTATTGCCTATATATTTACTAATATTATTTTGTTTTTCTTTTGTGTTTGCACATTTGGTTGTCTTTTACACATCAGTGGCTTGTCTGTCTTGTTGTCTGTGGTTTTTCACTGACTATTTTGTGTTTCTTTGTACTTTCTATGAATGCCTGCCAGAAAATTAAACTCAGGGTTGTATATCGTGACAAATATATACTTGGATAATAAATTTACTTTGAACTTTGAACATTGAGAAGATGCAGCCTCAGAATAGTAGGACATCCCTTTCAGACAGGGATGAAGAGAAATTACTTTACCCAGAGGGTGGTGAACCTGTGGAAGTGCTTGCCACAAACAGCTGTGGAGGCCAGGGTACTGGTTATATTTAAAGTGGAGGTTGATAGTTTGTTAATTAGTGAAGGTGTCAAAGGTTATGGGGAAAAGGCTGGAGAACGGGGTTAAGAGGGAAAAAATGTCATTCATGATCAAATGGCAGGGAAAACATGATGGGCTGAATGGCCCAATTCTGCTCATGTGCCTTAAAATGGTGCACAGGGATGAAGACTTTGCTTCAGATGCAATTCTTCCTTGGCTGGTACCAGCTTAATTTTCCCATGTCTTCGTTCAGCTCTCACCAGGCCTGTCTGCCGGCTCTTTCTGCAGTGTTGCCTGACTGAAACGAGCACGGAAACCTGAGAGACACAAGTGACTGCAAATGAGTGAGAAACAAAAAAATAAGAACAAGTTGCTGGAGGAATTCAGTGGGTAAGGCAGCATTTTCAGAGGGAAATGGACAGTTGACATTTGGGCTTGAGACCTTTCACCTGGCCTGAAGAAATTCGAGGGGTGGTTGCCTGTATAAAGATGTGATGGGGAAGATCTGTGGCAGGAGCTGGCAAGTGAAACATGGACCAGCTGAGGGGGATTGATGCACAGATAGAGTTGGGAGGGGAAGGAAAGGGTGGATCCCTCCTCCACCTGACTGCATTTGCCCATCAACTTCTCCACATAGAAACTGAGTGTTGGAAGCCCGGAGGAGGTCATGGATGGGGGAGTCCACTGAGGGATTTAAACACTACAATGATAATATCAACTGACATCACCAGAGGTTAAAAAGGCAAAGCCTTTTCTAGTGGTCAATCAAAATTTAAATAGGAGCAGTCAAAAGCATTAGTACATTTTATTTCTTACAATACCATTATGTCATAATAATTTTTTAAAAATTAACTGATTTAATTATTTAACAGTTCTAAAATTGCTTCTGCGTGCTTTAATCTTTATGTAGTGCTCCTGTAATGTTTTAAAAATTATATATCTTTCTGCTGGATGCTCTGTCGAGAATAATTTCTGAGCAGCCTGATACATGACAATGACAGGCATTGCAGAAGGAGTTGCCATGCCATAGGGATTACGAGAGTAAGGGCATCTTTCTTCAAGGTCAGCACAAAGCAGTATTGGTTTGCTTAGAAAGCAGATGTTAGAAATCTGAAATAAAAATATAACAACAAAAGCTGGTGGTGTTCCGCAGATCAGGCAGCTTTCCGGAGAGGCAAATATCTCAGGGTCCTTCATCAGAACTAAACCATATGGTTTTGATTATAGTACTATTATTATAACCATATAACAATCACAGCATGGAAACAGGCCATCTTGGCCCTCCTGGTCCGTGCCGAACTCTTAATCTCACCTAGTCCCACCTATCCGCACTCAGCCCATAACCCTCCACTCCTTTCCTGTCCATATACCTATCCAATTTTACCTTAAATGACACAACTGAACCAGCCTCTACTACTTATACAGGAAGCTGATTCCACACAGCTATCACTCTCTGAGTAAAGAAATACCCCCTCGTGTTTCCCTTAAACTTTTGCCCCCAAACTCTCAAATCATGTCCTCTCGTTTGAATCTCCCCTACTCTCAATGGAAACAGCCTATTCATGTCAACTCTATCTATCCCTCTCAAAATTTTAAATACCTTGATCAAATCCCCCCTCAACCTTCTACGCTCCAATGAATAGAGACCTAACTTGTTCAACCTTTCTCTGTAACTTAAGTGCTGAAACCCAGGTAACATCCTAGTAAATCGTCTCTGCACTCTCTCTAATTTATTGATATCTTTCCTATAATTCGGTGACCAGAACTGTACACAATATTCCAAATTTGGCCTTACCAATGCCTTGTACAATTTTAACATTACAACTCTGAATAGAACTATAGAACTAACAATAGAACCAACTCTGGTTCCCTCTCCTCTCTGGCATCCTTCCTGCTGGCTATAATTCCTGGAAAGAGAGAAGGAACTGTTGTAGATTATACAGTCCTTCAGCTGCTACCCCACTACAGGTCTTATGGGTCACCAAAATCTTGGGCTCGGTGTGAATGGGCTTATGTCTGTGCAGTCTTCTAAGCCTGATGGCTGGGCTTCAAGAGCTTGGTTCTTGAACCTGCTCTGCCAGCCTGTGCCTGCTCCTCCACTGTATTCCTGATGCTGAGATTCTGCGTCTCATGTACACTGTCACACTCTATGCCTGATCTCATATCGGCTCTAGGACAACCACCAGATTTTGGGCCTCAAGCTGATGAATCGCTGAATCCTGTTCTACCACTAAGTGATCCTCAGTACTGCCATCCAATCCCCATGATTTCATCAATTCCTAAAATATGTTGCTTTCAAGTTTGAACTTTCTTAACAACTTAACTTCATTAAAGCATCTCAGAAAGTAAATTATTAAATATTTACATCTCCAAGTAAAGAAAATGTTATTCTTGCTAAGCCAAAATTCCTGACAACAACCAAGATCCATTCTCAACAAGATAAGTAATGATTCACTCTGCAGCCATTCTGCCATTTCCCCCTCCTGGGTGTTTTGGCAAGGTAGCCTCATTTCTCCAGTGAGTCAAGGACTATCTTGTCCAAGCTGTCCTACGAAGATCTTTTATTCTTATCAGTCTAATGAACCCACATCATTGAGGGTTCAGAAGAATTTTCTCAGGATGCTGACTGGATTAGAGGGCATGTGACTATAAGACAAAGAAGAAGAATTAGGCTATTCAGCCCATTCAGTCTACTCTGCCATTTGATAATGGCTGATACATATTCCTACACAACCCCATTCTCCTGCCTTCTCTCAAAAACACCCTTAGAAATCATGAACTCTTTGCGCTTTAAATTTACTTAATGACTCAGCCGCCACAGCTGTCTGTGGCAAAGATTTCCAAGGATTCACCACCTCTGGCTAAAGAAATTCCCATCCCATAAGTACAATAAGGAGAGGTTGAACAAACTTGGGTGGTTTTCTCTAGAGTGGAGGAGGCTGAGGGAAGACCTGATAGAAGGTTATATGTTTCTGAGAGTCATAGATAGAATAAGCAGCTGGTATCTTTGTCCCAGATTTGAACTCTCTTACACTAGAGGGCATGTATTTAAGGTTCAAAGGAGATATGTGGAGCAAGTTTTTTAACACAGATACTGGTGGATGTCTGGCATTTGCTGCCAGGCAGGTTGGTATGGGCAGATATAGCAAGGGCATTTAAGAAGCTCTTAGATGGGCACATGAACTTACAGTGGATGGAGGGGTATGGACTTGTGTCGAGAAGAGACTAGTTAAGTTTGATGATTAAACACTTGTTTAATTAGTTTGGCACATTGTGTACTAAAGTGACTGTTCCTGTTTTATAAATAATTTTATAATTATTCCTTCCTGGTTTTATTTTAAAAAAGGATTTAGATTCAACCTTCTGCATTTCCTTTCAGTACTTAAGATAAAATTTTTCATATACTTTTCCCAAAATCGCCTCCCAAAAATTAACAATTAACCTTGTGTCATTAGATAAAAATAAGAAGACCTTTTTGCTTGGTTTGTCCCAAGATGAATTGCTCCAGGAAATTGTTTGGAATGATCAATTTGTTCTGCGAACTGCTTTGCCAATTTGATACATGCAATCTACAGAAAGATTACTGCTCATCTCCCTTGGGTGGTGCATATCATTATTATATTTTATTTCTTGTTTACTACTCCACCTAACTGTGCAGCTGTTTGGTCAAAACTTGTAAATTACTATTGTATCATTTCACTTCTTATCCTGATTTATTTCCAATGCTCTTTGTCACAAAAATGGAAGAACAGTAGTTACATGATAAATCCAACATTTATTATCCCTGCCTCTTGGGAAAATGGTCAATGCTATAAAAGCAATAGATACAGCAATAAGACTGTAAGACATAGAAGCACATTCAGCCATTTAGGTCATTCAGCCCATTGAATCTGCTCTACCATTTACATAGTTGTAAATCTAGTCAGCTCCATCTTGGGCAGTAGCCTACAAAGTACCCAGGATATCTTTAGGGACCGGTGTCTCAGAAAGGCAGCATCCATTATTAAGGACCTCCAGCACCCAGGGCATGCCCTTTTCTCACTGATACCATCAGGTAGAAGGTACAGAAGCCTGAAGGCACACACTCAGTGATTCAAGAACAGCTCCTTCCCCTCTGCCATCTTATTACTGAATGGACTTTGATGCTTTGGACACTACCTCATTTTTTAAATACACAGTATTTCTGTTTATGCACATTTTAAAAAATCTATGCAATATATGTAATTGATTTACTTGTTTATTTATTATTATGTTTTATTTTATGCATTATTATTGTTATTTTTTCTCTCTCTTCTAGGTTATGTATTGCATTGAACTGCTGCTGCTAAATAAACAAATCTCACATCACATGCCAGTGATAATAAACCTGATTCTGATCACGGCTAATTTATTATCCCTCTCAATCCCATTCTTCTGCATTCTCCCTGTAACCTTTGTCACCCTTATTTACTGGAGCAAGGAGGAACATGTGAGGATCTGTATGAATTTGACTGACACAAGCACCAGTGGGAACATGGCTTTTCACGAAGGAGATGTAATTAAAAGGTCAGAGGAAGAGATAACAGCTGCTTCCAAATAATATACAACTAACTCAACATGCCAAAAGTTTTGTCGATTGAAGGGGGTAAAAACAGCATAAACCCCTGCAATCATGGGGTTTCAAGCCATGTGTAGGTCAGTAGTTAGTGACTTAAGGGATGGTGTGGTAAAAAAAAGTGTGCTAAGCAGACTGGCAGAACAATTGATTCAGTTATTCTGAGTTTCCGCAGCAGGATTTAACAAAAGGGTCATCATATGTCACAACTGAAAAAGAACTTGGCTACCAGGAGGCTCTGCTTTTAAGTGCAGACTTCCAAAATAGCCGAGTGACAATGTGTATTACTGCATTTCTACTATTTCTGCATTGTTCCTGCAGTAAATTCCTGGAGCAACCAGACATTTTCAGCTGTATTATTTACTGTTCACGGATTCAATTATTAAATGCTATGGGAAATAATTTGCTCTTTTACAATGGTGCTGCACTGTTGGAAACCAAAACATTTCAGGTTTAGCAGTGACAAGGGAAAACAGCGGAAAGGTCAAACGATGGAAGTGAAGCAACATTAATGTGAATAAGATCAACAACGTGAACGGAATCACAGAGATCTTTACTGGCTATCAAAATACAATGAATTTTGGGAATAATATGCTGAAGGAAATCAGACTGAGCAGCTTGAATCTGCTTCAAGTATTGTCTGTCTCTCTAATGCTTCCTCCTGATTTAACAGAGCTGAGAACAAGACCGAGTAACGTGACAGTCAGAGCAAAGGCTGAATGCCCGTCAGCTCTCCATAAGTGTGTAGGATTTGTCTTGTGCTACTCTTTAGTACAACCTTGAATACCGTGTGACACTACTGATCAAAACACTGGTCAGATAATATAAACCTAACCTCAATCTATTTTTGAACAGGTTACCAGTAAGAAAAAACACCTGCAACAGTATAAATCACTTGAAACTGCTTCACAGGAATGTAAAAAGACAGATCTATCACTGAGCTGTGTCAGGTGATGTTGGTCCTGTCTATGCTGGCAGCTGTCTGGTGACTGGAGATCTGATGAGTTGCAGTCTGTGATGCAGAATGCCCCAGACTTCCATGACTGAGCACAGCAGTGAAGTGAGCAGTCGGGATGTGCTAGAGGTTAAATGAGTGCACAACTGATGTCTGACTGTGCAGCTGGTCTCACCATCGAGCCCAGTCGCTCACCATTACATCAGCCACAGCTGGCACATATGTTCTTTATTTTGCAATGTACCAGGTAACAGGCCCTTCTGGCCCAGTGAAACTGTTACACCCAGTTAACCTCCTAACCCGTACATCTTTGGAATGTGTGAGGAAATGGGACCACCTTGAGGAAGCCCATGTAGTCACGGGGAGAACGTACAAGTTCCTCAGAGAATGCAGTGGAATTAAACTTGGGGCGCTGGCGCTATAATAGCGCTACGCTGATGACTATGTGACTGTGCAGAGCCACCTTGGTTGCTTGAATGAGATCACTGCTCCTCTGGTGAAACGCATGCATGGGGAAGATTTTTGTTTAGCTAAGAACAGATTCATTTATTTTATAAATTAATGTGTCATTTTCCAAAAATTATACCTTTTCAATATCTTACTTTTTTTTCCAAACTGTTAGTAAATATCTTTAGTTTGGGTGATCTGAATGTGGGGCCTGAGTTCTGAGTGCCTGTGATCTGGTTATCACTTGTACCCTAATGTGCCTACAGATAGTGATAACCAGCTGACAGTGCCACCAATAGAGGGGTTAGAGTTGTATAGCCGCAAAGATTTCATATAGGCGAGGCTCACACGACCACCACGTATGATCTGGGAGCAGTGCATTTCAGAAGACCAGATAATCAAAACATGGATCAAAGGGTTAAGCTTCAATTAACAATCTAAAGAATGACAGAGAGGCAGAAGCAGTGCAGAAGAAGTTTATCATGGGTTACTGGGACTAAATATGTGCAGAAATGCTATGGGTGAGTTATAGACACCTGTACACAATTGGCTCTGTATTTCAGGGGAACTGAATGTGCACTGGCAATTGCTAATGGGGTTCAGTACCAGAGCTATAGAGTTGTACAGCAGAGAAACAGGGCCTAGCACATAGCACACTGAGTGCGTGCTGATTATCAATCACCCGTTTATACTAATCCTACACCGACTACTTCCATTTTCCCATGAACTCTCCCCAGAGCCTCCCCACCACTCACTAAGCACAATTACAATGGGCAACTAACTCTCCCAACACATATATCTTTGGGACATGGGAGGAAACCAAAGCATTGAAGGAAATCCACGTGATCACTGGGATAGTGTGCAAATACTACACAGGCAGCACTGGAAGTCAGGGTCAGGTTGAACCTTGGTTGCCAGAGAATGTTTAGCATTAATGATTAAAGACAAATTTTGAGTTTAGAAAGAAGATTGCTTCTAGCACACCAGGTTCAATAATGTGTATATGATTCATTTGTATAATGGCAAAAAAAAAGAAAATTATCACTGATGTTGATCAGGGTTAGTCCATCTAACAGATGAACATAAGCAACCGATAGGTTGACTAATGCATCATGTAGATTCTAAGAAAAACACTGCAATCACATTACTAAAGAGAGGAAAACCAATAGATATGGGCCTGCCATGGTTGGTATTGCATCCACTGGCTCCATTCCATTAATCCAGGGTGTTCCCAGAATCCTTTCTCCTACCACTTGGGTTTTTCTCCACATGGCCTCCAATGCTGTCCAATTTCCTACTGATTGCATTTAACACTCTGTTTCTTCAGTACATTTTCTCAGTCGTTATGTCTTTCATTTTCTTTGAAGTATTGTTTAAATTATTACAGTTCAATGTCCACCATGACTTTGTTCTGGTTAAAAAAAAGGCTATTCCCTTCAGATTTTTAATAGTGCAGTTTCCATCAACCAAAGAAATTACTTTGGTGTTTTTTTTCCTCTTTGAAAATTCTTGATCTAGTCCTTATTTCTTCATGTCTTAAGTGAAACTTCTCCACTTCAATGACATTTGTTGTCTCTCAGAAGCTAGCTTCTCCTCCTTCTACAGCTGTTTTCATCAAAGCTTCTGGATGTTAATTTAACCCTGCCCTACACTATCTGAATAGGTACCTCAATATTCTACCATCTGTCATGCTTCTGCATAGGCCAATCCATCTAGTGACTGTGTACTATTACATAACTGGGTTTGGAGCAAGTCCTGTTTGATCCCAAAGGAATAAGTAATGAAGAAGACTCTTGCCTTGTTTGGCAAGAGGACAGAAAATGCTCCTAGATCCTGTAGACCAATTGCCTGAATGGCTGAGCATTTGCAAATTTTTTTGTTTTTATTTCAGATCTCCAGTTTTTGAATAGATCATAATTTGGCCAGCTAGTTTGTTTCATTCTGAGATTCACGATGGGGTTAATTGTGTGACGTCAATATGACATTGCACCATGTACAATATAGTCAAATGAAGTAGAATAGATCATGCATGTCTTTCCATGGCTGTCTGATTAGGGTGCCTTGTTTATTCAAAATAAGAGCAGAACAAATCTTGAAAATACAGAGCAAGTAGCTACAACAGATGCATTAAAATGGGTCTATATATCAGGCAGAATAATTCAGAATCCATTTGAAGGCCCCCAACCCAAAACATTGACTGTGCATTTCCCTCCATTGATGCTGACTGACTTACTGAGTTCCTCTATCTAGTCTTTAGTGCATTGATCCAGAGGCATTCACCAATATCACAAAGGATCTCATTCCACTGACTCAATAATCTTCCTATTAAGGTCTAACTAATCAGTAATCTAACAAGTTGTTCTCTCCTGTCCTAACGCACTTTGGGAGAATTGGCTGTAATAAGAGATTGGGATGGCTCAGAGTTTTCCATTGGAAAGCCCTTAATATAAAAGCACTCTCTTGCAAAGTTTGGGACCTGAGGGTGACTCCTACCACACTAAAGATTATTAAGGGAATCAGGAATCTTGGCTGGTGCAGGATGGTGCCACTGACATAAAAGCACAGTAAGATCTTATTGAATGGTGCAGCAGACATGAAGGTCAGAATAACCTACACCTGCCTTTGTTGCTAAGATTATTACTTCTGGACCACTTCTTTCAGGCACTGGCTGCACGTCCTTTGTTGTGGCTCAACATTTTTACCTTCTGTGCCAGAGTTTGAAACTTACTTTCTTTTTCAATCTTTTTATTAGTTTTTTTTAAAAAAGAACATAACATAATATTATGTTAAATAGGTTATGAATACAATAGATTTGAAATTAAATTAGTAACAAGATAACAATATCTTATTAAACTATCAGCGAAAAAGGATCATACTATATCAATCTAATCTATATTGATTATACATGAAAAGATTAAAAATAATCATCAAAAGAAAAAAAAAGTGTAAAATATAAGAAAAAATGTATATTTAAGGAAATAATAAAAAAATAATAAACCTAAACTAACATGGGCAATAATAATAGTTTATAAGTATATGATAGTGTCAAAAACTCCGGAACTCCATACCAGAACAAGGATAATAAGAGTAAAGGTCTGGAAGAAGTGAAATTAATTCATATGAAAGTGTCGAATGAATGGTCCCCAAGTTTCTTCAAATTTAATTGATGAATCAAAAATAGTACTTCTAATTTTTTCTAGACTTAAACAAGAAATAGTTTGAGAGAACCACTGAAATGTGGTAGGAGGATTTACTTCTTTCCAATTTTGTAATATAGATCTCCTGGCCATTAATGTTACAAAGGCAATCATTCGTCTAATTGGAGGGGAGAATCGACTATCATCTTCATTTGGTATACCAAAAATTGCAGTGATAAAATGAGGTTGCAAATCAATATTCCAAATTGAGGAAATGGTAGCAAATATGTCCTTCCAGTAATTATGTAAGGTAGGACATGACCAAAACATGTGGGTCAATGAAGCCACATCTAAATGACATCTGTCACATTGAGGATTAACATGAGAATAAAACCGAGCAAGCTTATCTTTAGACATATGAGCTCTATGTACAACCTTAAATTGTATTAAAGCATGTTTAGCACATATAGAAGAAGAATTAACCATTTGTAAAATTTTTTCCCATTTTTCCGTTGAAATATTGTATTGAAGTTCTTTTTCCCATTCCTGTTTAATTCTACCTGATATCTCTGGTTGTATCTTCATAATCATATTATAAATAAGAGCCACTAATCTCTTCTGACTGGGATTTAAAGTAAAAATCATATCTGAAAAATCTATCAAAGTTGAATTAGGAAAGCATGGTAAAACTTTATACAAAAAGTTTCTAATTTTTAAATATCTAAAAAAATTAGATTTAGGTAATTTAAATTTGTTAGAAAGTTGATCAAAAGACATCAAACTGCCTTCAGAAAAAAGATCGCGAAAACATATTATACCTTTCCTTTTCCATATACTAAAAGCTTGATCTGTTAAAGAGGGTTTAAAGAAAAAATTAAGTAAGATCGGGCTATCAAGAACGAAGTTTTTTAGAGTAAAAAATTTACGAAATTGAAACCAAATTCGTAATGTATGTTTGACAATAGGGTTAGATATCTGTTTATTAAGTTTAACTAAATCAACAGGGAGAGAAGAGCCAAGTACAGAAAATAAAGAATATCCTTGTGTACCATTACGTTCTAAATTTACCCACTGTGGGCACAATGGTAAATCTAAATCTAATTTCCAGTATAATAAATTCCGAATATTATTCGCCCAATAGTAAAATCTAAAATTGGGTAAAGCTAAACCACCATCTTTTTTAGATTTCTGTAACTGTCTTTTACTTAATCTGGGGTTTTTATTTTGCCACACAAATGAGGAAATTTTTGAATCAGTGCTATCAAAAAAAGACCTAGGAATAAAAATTGGTAAGGCTTGAAATAAATATAAAAATTTCGGTAAAATCATCATTTTAACAGCATTGATCCGACCAACCAATGATAAGGATAAAGGAGACCATCTAGTAGTAAGTTGTTGAATTTGATGAAGCATAGGTAAAAAATTCAATCTGAATAAATCTTTATATTTCCTGGTAATTTTTATACCTAAATAAATAAAATTATCAGTAACAATTTTAAATGGTATCCCGTCATTCAGTAAAGTTCGTGCATTTAAAGGGAAGAGTTCACTCTTATCCAAATTTAATTTGTAACCAGAAAAACTACCAAATTGAACCAACAAGGATAGAATAGCGGGAATAGAATTATCAGGATCAGAAATATATAACAACAAGTCATCAGCATAGAGCGATAACTTGTATAATTTCTCATTATGGGTAATACCAAAAATATTAGGGGATTCACGAATAGCAATGGCTAAAGGTTCTAATGCAATATTAAATAATAAAGGACTTAAGGGACAACCTTGTCTTGTACCACGAGATAATTGAAAAAAAGAGGATCTATAATTATTTGTAAGAACAGAAGCAACAGGTATATTATTAATTTAATCCATGATATAAAATTAGAACTAAAATTAAAATTCTTCAAGGCATTAAATAAGTATGTCCATTCAACTCTATCAAAAGCTTTTTCAGCATCTAATGAAATAACACATTCTGGGGTTGTGGGTGAGGAAGTGTAAATTATATTAATCAATTTTCTAACATTAAAAAAGGAGTAACTGTTCCTAATGAAACCAGTTTGATCTCCTGAAATAATCTGTGATAGTACCTTTTCTAACCTAATAGCTAAAATTTTTGTAAGAATCTTAGAGTCCACATTTAGTAACGATATAGGGCGATAGGATGCACATAAAGTAGGGTCTTTATCTTTTTTAAGAATTAAAGAGATAGTAGCTTCATAAAAGGACTGGGGTAGTCTCTTCTTGATAAATGCATCATTAAAGATTTCACATAACCAAGGGGAAAGCAAAGAAGAAAAAGTTTTAAAAAATTCTATAAAATAACCATCAGGGCCAGGAACTTTCCCTGAATTCATTGATGAAATAGCCTCTCCTACCTCAGCCATAGAAATAGGAGCATCAAATAAACTTTGATCTTCATCTGTCAGTTTGGGAATATTCAAATTGTTAAAAAAAATTATCCATCATAGACAGATCATCATCAAATTCTGATTGATATAAAGATTTATAAAAATCTTGGAAAGTATTATTAATTTCTTTATGATCAGTAGTCAGATTACCGTCTTGTTTATGAATTTTAATAATTTGTCGCTTAGTCGAAATAGCTTTTAATTGATTAGCTAACAATTTACCAGTTCGATCACTATGGATATAAAATTGAGCCCTGGTCCTAATTAATTGATTCTCAATTGAAGAAGATAACAGTAAGCTATGTTCCATTTGCAGTTCAACTCTCTTCTTATAAAGTTCCTTGGTAGGAGTAACAGAATAAATCTTATCAATTTCTTTAATTTTATCCACCAATAAAGCTATATCTAAATATATTTGTTTTCTTTTACCAGCAGAATATGAGATAATTTGTCCACGAATAAAAGCCTTAAAAGAGTCCCAAAGTATTCCTCTGTCAATCTCTTCAGTATAGCTTGTTGAAAAAAATAAGTCAATTTGCTGTTTTATGAAGTTAATAAATTCTGGATCTTGAAGCAAAGTAGCGTTGAGTCTCCAAGATCTAGTATTAATGAAAGAGTCCGAAATCTTGATAGATAACTTCAAAGGTGCATGATCCAAAATAGCAATAGAATCATATTTACAATAACATCTGCTAATAAACGATGATCAATAAGAAAATAATCAATTCTAGAATAACTATGATATACATGTGAAAAAATGGAAAATTCTTTATCTTTAGGGTTCAAAAACCACCATATTTCAGTAATTCCCAAATCAACCATAAAAGAGTTAATAAGTAAAGCTGATCTATTCGGAAGAGTTCGAATAGGTTTAGATCTATCCATCAAAGGATTCAAACAACAATTGAAATCTCCACCCATTATCAACATATATTTATTTAGATTAGGAAGGGCAGTAAATAAACATTTAAAAAAATCAGGGCAGTCAAAATTTGGAGCGTAAATATTAACTAAAGCCACTTTTCGGTTAAAAAGTGAACCAGTAATCAACAAAAATCTGCCCTGTGGATCAGATATAATTTTATGATGTATAAACGAAATTGAGGGGTCTATAAAAATAGACACACCCCTAATTTTAGCAGTACAATTCGAATGAAATTGTTGACCCTTCCAGAACCTAACGTTGATTATCCTCCCTCCTAATATGGGTCTCCTGTACAAAGATAATATTAGCATTTAGTCTATGGAATACTTTAAATATTTTTTTATGTTTAATCGGATGATTTAAACCATTAGTATTCCAAGAAATAAAATTAATAGACTTATCCATCATGCTAATATTAATTGTATATATCATGAAAGGTTGAAAAAAAACACATAACCCATAATTCAGGAAGAAGGAAAAATGGTACAGGAGCAACTGGAGAACATGACACCTCACCAATATTAATAATTTGAAGTCGGCCCATGAACTAAAAGCAAAAAAATAAAAAGCAAAAGCGTGAAAAAAGATCCCTAACCCCTCCCCCCACCCCTCGAAAGAAAGCCAAGCGGCAGGTGCATAAACTAACACTAATATTACCCCTATTTCAAGATGGCAGCTCCATAAAAAGATAAAAAAACTATATAACACCCAGATTTAAATATAGGGTTGCAAAGAGAGAATATATATCAATCAGAATGAAAAAAATAATATAATAAAACAAACGATCATTAATAAAAAAAGTATAAACATTAAAATTTGAAAGTGTAATATACCTTTAAAAAAAATTCCATGTTCAAATACAAGAAAAATGTTGTTTCAAAAGCAAAGACTTATGGGAAGAAGAAACAACATTTTGAAAAAGCCATATTACAAAATATAAATGTAAGTTCAGCAATGTATTAAAAAAATTAATTAAAAAAAGTTATCAAAATAGGATTAAAAAAAGATTTAATAGACACTACAATATATATTAAAAAAGACCAAAAAATCCAAAACATTCGTCCCATTTCCAAGTGCAGGCAAACAAATAAATGTTTACAGAAAGCAAAGTCTTATGGGAAGAAGAAACGACACCTTAAAAAAAGTAAATCCTTATTACAAAATATAAACGTGTATATCCGAAACAGAAAAAAGAATAATAAAAAAAAGAGATATTATAAAAAATTAAAAGAGCATCTATAAACGACGATGATAGTAAAAAAAAGAAACCAGACCCGTAGATCAGGATAAGAAGTTATAACCCACCTTCATAGGTTAAAACTTAAAATGAAATGGCATCTTCTCTCCAAAAAATCTTCAGCATAACACATAGTTCAACTTGCACTAGAAGATCGATAATCTTCAACGAATTTCTTCGCTTCTTCCAGAGTATTAAAAAATTGCTGACTGTTGTCGTTCAACATAATTCTAAGATTCACTGGATATCTTAAAGCTTGTTTAAGTCCAATCAAATGAATCTCTGCCATCACTGGTTTAAAAGCGATTCTCGCTCTCATTACTTCGAATGAATAATCTTCAACAATTCGAAATGTGTTGCTATTGTGAGAAATCATACCTTTTTTACGAGCTAATCGAATTAAAAGCTCTTTCTCCCGAGGATAATGAAGGTGAACAATCACAGCTCATGGTTTGCCACTCACAGCCGAAAACCTCGCAACTCTGTGAGCGCGGTCGATAACAGGTTTAGTATGCAAACCTTCACCACCGAAAATTTCCCACAATAATTTAGAGAAAAATTCAGTTAAATCACCGGACTCAACTTTCTCGGGGAACCCGATAATTCGCAAATTCTGTCTGCGAGATCGGTTTTCGAGATCAGTAATTTTAAACTTATACTGATCTATTGTTTTAGCAGTCGAATGTACCTTCTTCTCCAGCGCTTCAATTGTACGTACTTTTTCACAAATTAATTTTTCAAGAGTCGTAATCTTATCTTTATGCCGCTGAATATCTGATGCCTGTGATTGAAGCTTAGTATCAAGCAATCTAACAACTCCTTCGAGTTCAGACATTTTCGTGGTAAGCTTATTTTCCAAACTTGCCAGTTTACTTTCCAATTTACTTTCTAGCCTGCTTTCCAAAGTTGCAAGTTTAGCGTCCAGAAGATGAGAAATTGCGTCGATGGATAAAGAATCCTTAGACAATTTCTTGCTTGTAGCCATTTTAAGTTTGACAAGATTAAATCAAATATTGTTTTAGGAAAAAAAAAGTTAATCAAAAGTATCAACTCATATGATTAGGTTCGAAAAGATTTGATTAAAGGGTGATTATAGTTGAAAAAATGAAGAGCGCCTAAAAGGCAGATGCTTACATCGCCATCTTGAAACTCCACCCCGAGTTTGAAACTTAAAGGTTAACGTCTTGGTTTTAGTGCATGCAAAGCCATCTGTGTCCAGGTGATAATGCAGAACATTAACTAACACAGGTGATGAGTATTAAATCATTGTTGAATATTCAAAAGATTTTTTCAAAAATGTTTGATTATAAGTGCCTTACATTAGACCAAGCCTTCCTCGTAAGGCTTGCAGGAATAATTCATACCTTCCCGGTAGAAATGCCTGCAACCTAATATCAGCTTATCAATCCAGAATCAAAATAGCTTATTTCCAGTTTGTTCAGTTTCTAATGGATCAGCCCAGCTGTGTTCAAACCCCTAGAGAGTCAACGATTTAGTGAAGCAAAATCATGAAGAGTTTGGAGGGAGGGGCCACATACCTTCTAAAATATTTGACTGGGACTTAGAAAAGCACAAAGTCAGAATTATACAGTACAACCAAATTTTTAAAAACATTTGTTTAATCCTAAGAAATTCATGCCTCCACCATTTCATTAAAAACATGAAAGGATTTGCACGAGTAGATCAATACATTTATTGCTGATGATGTCTTCTGAGTACAGTATTATTGAACGACGGTCAATAATTACGGAAAGAGGCATTGTTGCACAAAAAGAGTTAAACTTCATCTAATTGTAGTAGAAACAGTGCTTAATGATCATCACTTAAAATTCAATTATATTCATCACTTAAAGATTAGTTTGTTTATCAATTTACTTTAATACAAATAGCCCCAAACTGCTGCTATTTCCTCTAATTAAATGGACCATGCACATCATAAAATTGCTAGCATGATCAGCAGTTGAGTCCATCAATAAATGTGCGTAAAGGCTCTGATAAGAATACAAGTAATCAGAATATCTTGAACCACTATCTAGCTGGGTGAGTAGGCAGTGCTCTTACTGAGAAGACATCCTCTAGAGCTCTGCCTGAGTGACTAGGACTCCTTGTTTATGCAAAAATGCTTTCAAAGAAATACATTGTAATCTCCTAAATCTTACAGCATCAAGTTTACACTGGCTCCTAGAAGATCTCCTTCCTCAGTCCTATTCTTTTGCCTTTCCAAACCAAAAGATCAAAGTACATTTAGGTCACCATATACAACCCTGAGATTAATTTCCTTCTGGGCATTCACAGTAGATTCAAAGAAATACATTAGAATCAATGAAAAACTACACACAAAGATGGACAACCAATGTATAAAAGACAACAAATTGTGCAAATACAAAAAGAAAAATACTAACAATAACAGCAATAAATAATTAAATATATATATATTTTTTTGTTGAGTTGAATTAAGTTATCCACTCTGGTTCAGCAGCCTGGTAGTTCTGGGGTATTGGCCATTACTGAACCTGGTGGTGTGGGACCTAAGACTCTTCAACCTCCTTCTACTAATGACAGTAGCCAGAAGAGAGCATGGCCTGGACGGTGGGAGTTCTTGATGAAGGATGTTGCTTTCCTGTGAGAACACTCCTTGTGGATGTGCTCAATGGTGGGGGAGGGCTTTTCCTGTGATAGTCTGGGCCACTTTGTGCAGTTCAGTTCAGGGGCATTGGCGTTTCCATGCAATTTGGTCTCCATTTACTCCTCCATTTTACTCCCTTTCAAATGCCTATCCAGTTTTCTGTTGAGAATCTTGATTGACTGTTTTCACCAAACACTATGGGCTATGCATTACAGAATATCAGCACTTTGTGCAGCAAAGATTTTGCTTAGATGTCAAAGTGTGTTCAGTGACTATGCTAAGTGAATGAGATAAATCTTCCAACCCAAGGTCACACTGGAAAGCTTAGTTTGGATGGTGGGCTCTCAGGGAAGACTGTACCCAAATCCACACTGGAAACCATAGCTTGGTATGGGGATTTTGGGGGCAATGGAAGATCTACCCAAATATTGGAAGAGAATTGAGTAGCTAACTGAAAAAATCTGCACAATATTTGAGGTAACTAAGTGACCATATAAAGACAAATGAGTAATTGGAGTGCAAACTTAAAAGATTATGAACATATCCAGCTAGACATTACATATTAATTTAGAAAGCTAGCTAAACAACAGAGTAATTAAAGGGGCTTCCATACCAAGAGGATATTGAGAAAAAATAAACTGAGTAATGAGCATCTGTCTAAACAAAATTGTATAGTTACAGTAACCACATTAACAATAGAGACTGACTAAAGACTCAGTTAACAAAATTAATAGACAGAGAATCAACCTGAACTGGAAATTTGCTGATTATGTTGATTCTCTTAATGCTATTTACAACACAAATGGACGCCATTCAGTCCATTATATCTGTGCCAATATGGAAAGAGTCACCTAACCTAATCCTACCTTCAAGTATTGGGTTCATGGGCCTTCAGTTCATAGGTCTCTAAATCCACTTTGAAGTTCAGCTTAAGTGTGCAGATGGCTTCTGTCACCCTTTCGTCGTCTTTCATATTACCACCTACAACCTGGGTGAAAATATTCTCCACATTTATAATTGTCTAAGAGCCGCTTAAATGCCTCTATCATGTTTGCCTCCACTACTACCCCTGCTAATGCAATCTAGGCACCCATCACTATATAAAGTATATAAAAAATTCACACACCTCCTTTGACCTTTTTCCCTCTGACAATAAGTACTTGTCCTCTAGCCTCAGACATTTTAACCCTTGTAAAAAGATATGGCTGTCTACTCTATCTATGCCTCTCATAATGTTACAATCATATATCAGATCTCTCCTCAGCCCCCAACCAGAGAAAACAAGACAAATCTGTCGAAACTCTTCTTCTAATCCAGGCAGCGTCTTGGTGCCTCTTCTGAAACATCTTCAAAGCCTTTACATACCAGACTTGAATGTAACCTAACCAGAGATTTAAAAAGCTGCAACGTAACTTCCCGACACTTGAGCTCAACACCATGACTCATAAAGATAAGCATGCCGTCTACAAACCTTCTTACTACCTTATCATCCACTTTCCATGAGGAATATATCTTCACCACTTTCAGCAAGCTATTTTCTTGGAGCCCAAGATCCCTCTGAATATCAAAACTGTTGAGAAACCAGCCATTAGCTATGTACTGTCCTTTTACATTTGATCTCCCAAAGTGCATCGGCTCACACTTGCTGGATTAACTCTATCTGTAATTTCTCTGGCCATGTTTGCAACTGACCTATATCCTGCTGTATTCTTTGGCAATCTTCTACACCGTCCACACTACCATTAATCTTTGTATCATCTGCATCAGACTCAGCTTTAATATCATCTTTTGAAGTTGTCCTTAATGGTGGGGAGGCTAGTGCCATGATGGAGCTGACTGAGTTTGCAACTTTCAGCAGCTTTTAAGATGCAACCAGCATAAATGCTCTCCATTGTACAACTGAGGAACTTTGCAGGAGTTGTTGGTGACATACTAAGTCTCCTGAAATTCCTCATGAAATATAGCTGCTGTTGTGCCTTTGTTGTAATTGCATCAGTATGTTGGGCCCAGGATTGACCTTCAGAGATGTTGACACCCAGCAACTTGTAACCACTCACGCTTTCCACTGCCATTCCCTTGATGAGGACTGGTGTGTGATCCCTCGACTTACCCTTCTTGAAATCCACAATCAGATCCTTGGTCTCACTGATGCTGGGTGCAAGGGTATTGTTTCGACACTACTCAAAGCTTTAAAACTCATTCCCAGATCGGAAAGCATGTGCAGGAGCAGCATTTATTGTCCATCCAGCGTTGTTCCAGTGATGTTGATGACGACCCAACTTCAAGAATCATTGCAGATATGTTGTGAAGGCACTATCAAAATGCTGCTATTGAGAGCTTCTAGAATTCTGTTTCCATCGTTTGCTGAGCTTTGATAGAGCATCAGTATGCTTTGTGTGAAATAAATTCTTTAAAAGAAGCCTTTCAGTTTCAAGAGATATGACACATGATCCTGATTCAGATATTTTCACTTCAGCAAAGTGGAATGTAGGCCTAACTAGACACCCTGTGCTGACACAATGCAGAGTCCACAGAAACTGGATCTCTCCCCACTTCTCTAGCTGTGATCCACTTGAAGAAGGTTCCAGTTCCAAGTGTCCAGAGAGGAAAATCCACATCGTGAACTAAATAGCAACCCTTACATCTGTCAAAACTGTGGCACGTAATCTTAACTGGTTTATGATTGTAGGAATCATTTCTTTAATAGTGTACTTTTAGCAAATGTGCAGATATGATTCAAACAGAAGTGATATTAAAATATTAAATAGAAGAGATGATTTAACATTAAATTAAAGTAAAAAGTACTTTCACCAACAAACACAAGGCAAAAATGGCATAGAGAGAAGCAGAAGACATGGGACTAGGAGTAGACCACTCAGTCTCCCCTAGCTCTCGTCCCCATTCAGAAAGATCAGGGCACTACAACAGAAACAGGCCTTTCAGCCCATCTAGATAAATTTATTCTGCCTAATCCCATTGACTCGCAGCTGGACCATAGCCCTCCATACTCCTCACATCCATGTACTTATCCAAACATCTCTTAAATGTTACAGTCGAACCCACACCCACCAATCTAATCATGCTCTCAGTTCCACTTTCCTGTTGTTCCCCATATTCCTTGGTTTCCCATTTGTGCAAAATCTCTGTCTCAACCATCATTTGTAATACTTAGCAGGAACTCTTATTACGTTAATTTCTCCCAAAGGGGCCTCTCGGTACACATGATAGACTGGACTGGACTGTTGATTCTGAGAAGGCAAAATGTTGGGGGGGGGGAGGGGAGTGTTGGATTTGTTTTTCATGACAACCCATTCATGGTGCTCAGAGGTAATTGTCTTGTCACACTCTCGCCTCCCCGGCCTGGAATATCTGACGATTAAGTACTGACTGTCTACCTACCAAGAGTTCTCATCTGTGATCCTGACCTGACTGCAGTTCACGTTACACTGACATTAATCAGGCAGTTGATATTGAATGCTGATGTGACCAAGAAGAAACAGCTACTTCAATGATTTCAAATTATATTTGACGAGTAAAATCAGGCATGTTTGAAGAAATCTCCACCTAATTATCCTCAGCATATAACCTCCAGCACCAGTAGTCCCAACACATTTGATCACTGTTATGCCACTAATCAGAATGCCACCATTCCATACCTAGACCGCATTTCAGGAAATCTGAGCACTTGGTTGTCCTTCTCTTAGATGCATACAGGCAGAGATTAAACAGCAAGGCTCCAGAGAGAAGTAGAACAGAGAGGTGGTCATGGGAGGCTGAGGAGCGGCTACAGGATTGCTTTGAGTTGGTGGACTGGGCCATGTTCCAGAACTTATCAGAGGACCTGAATGAATGCACCATGGCTGTCACAGACTTTATAGAAACATTCATAGATGAGTGTGCCCCCACAAGATCATACAGAATCTTTCTCAACCTGAAGAACTGGAAGAAGCATGAAATTTGCAATTTGGCGGGGGCCAGATCAATGACATTCAGAACAAGTCAAGTACAAAAGGTTCAGATACAATCTGCATTAAGCCATCTCACAGGCAAAGTGACAATTCCAGCCCAAAGTTGAATCACTGAAGGATGCTTGACAGCTGTGGCAGGGCTTGAATGCTATCACCTCCTACAATGTGATGTAGGTGACAACAATGCTTCACTCCTTGAAGAGCTCAATGCCTTCTATGATTATTTTAACCATCAAAATATGGAGAAAAGTCCATGAACTCTCACAGCCCCGATGACTCTCTGATTTCAGTCTCTGATGTCAACGTGAGAGCATCCTTCAGGAAGGTGAACCCAGAGAAAGCATTCGGCCCAGATGGGGTACCTGGCCGAATACCAAAAACCTATATGATCAACTGCCTAGAGTGTTCACCAATATTTTTAACCTCTCACTTCAGCCGTCTGAGGTACCCACCTGCTTCAAGCAGGCTTCAATTGTACTGATGCCTAAGCAGAGTATGGTAATCTGTCTCAATGACTATTGTCCAGTAGCACTTACATCCACTGTGATGAAGTGCTTTGAGAGGTGGTTGATGAAACATATCAGCTCCTGCTTGACTTGGATCCACTCCAATTTGCCGACCATCACAAAGGATCCACAGCAGATGCCATTTCATTGGCTTTTCACTCAACTCTGGAACAGCTGAACAGTGAAGATGCATACATCCGAGTGTTCTGCATCAACTACAGCTTTGTATCCAATACTATCATAGATGTGTGGTGGAGAGTTTATTGATGTGTTGCATCAGGGCTTGGTATGGAAACACCAATGTCCTTGTATGGAAATGCATACAAAAAATAGTGGATATGGCTCAGTCCATCACAGCTAAAGCTCTCCCCACCACTGAACTCATCTGCTCAGAGTATTATCATAGAAAAGCAGCATCCATCATCAAGGACCCCTACCATCCAGGCCATGCTCTCTTCTCAATGTTGAACCTTCTTCCTGTTACCCCTCAGCCAACAGTCTCTTGAATCTTCACCCAACTTCACTTGCTCCATCACTGAATTTTGCCCACAATTGAAGGGTAACAGAAAAATGGTACAGGAACCTCAGGACCCACACCACCAGATTCAAAGTTCAAAGGACATTTATTATCAAAGTAGGCATACTTTATACAGCCTTGAGATTTATCTTCTTATAGGCAGTTACAGAACGACGAAACCCAATAGAACCCATTAAAACAAAAGAAGACCATCAAACACCCAATGTGCCGAGAAAAAAGATGTGCAAACAATAAAAGTAAGCAAATAGGATTCAGATCTGAAGTTTACAAAAGTGAGTCTACTCTGTGATAGTTGCAGGCCACAGCCACAGTTCAGTGCAAAGATGAGTACACCTTGCTGAGCAGCTGTTGAACTGGCCCCGACACCCGGACCTTTTCAATCTGGCATAGCACGTAAATTGTTCAAACCTCAGGTCACCCCTTGCTTTTGGACCCAGGCCCTGCCACTTTGATACACTCTTGGATCGACTCCCCCACCACCACAATTCGGACTGTACCCAAATTTTCCTATTCGGCTTGGCGCTTAAGTCAATCAAACTTCGAATCTGTCTTCACTCTTAGGCCGGGGTCTGGGCCCAGCTGCCATGACTCTGCATTGCCTCCACTCTCCTCATCTTGGTTCTGCTGAATTGAATTGCCTCCAAGTCTGCACCAGCCAAACGGTGACTCATTCCCTGCTCCCTGGCCTGGATCCTGCCACCGTGATTCAGCCTGAACACACCATGCTGCAACTGTCCTGCACCTTCTAAATTTCAGTTCCCATCACAAAAATCACAGGTCATTTTGGCGACTCAAAATCTTAACTCTGACACTACGCTTACAGTCTATTGCTTGCAGTGATCATTTACTGAAAAAAGTATAATTAATGGAGTATTTTGTTGTACACTTTATTTGCAATCAGCAAGCATTTGCTAAGTTTCACAAGCACTATCTTAAACCAGAAGAAAGGTTCAGGGACAGCGATAACCCCTCATCCATCAGGCTCTTGAACAGAGGGGATAAATTCACTCATCCCATCATAAAACTGTTCCCACAACCTATAGACACAGACTACGCCCACACTACACTAGATAAATCTATAACCAAAGCTTTTTCTCTTTGTTTTTACCCTCCGTCCACACTAAAATGGCGTTTTCGACCCCCAAAAACAGAGATTTTCAGAAACGCTCTCCAGAGTGTGCAATTTTGAAAATGCTGCTTGAGCACAGCAGTGTGGATGGGGTAACCGGAGAAATCTAAAAACGCTGTCATGATGTGCCGGAACAGATGGTGGTAGCAGCACGGAATTTCATTGTTTTCATGAACGCAATAGAACAACATTGCAGCCCAAACGGAAATAGTAATCCCCTTGTGTGTTTCCTGAGGCTCCTGTACCTTCTTCCTGAACGCAAAAGCAAGAAGACACCATGGCCTGGATGATGGATGTTGCTTTTGTGCAACAGCGCTTCATGTTGATGTGCTCAATGGAGGGGTGGGCTTCAGCTGTGATGAACTGAATTGTATCCACTACTTTTTTTTATACTTTTCCATACAAGAGCATTGGTGTATCCATACCAGACCACGATACAATTAATCAATATACTGTGCACCACACATCTATAGAAGCTTGTCAAACTTTTAGGTGACATGCCAAATCTACATAAACATCGAAGAAAGAAGAGGAGCTGCCAAGCTTTCTTGGTAATAGCACTTATGTGCTGGACCCAGACCAGGTTCTCCGAAATGCTAACACTGACAAATTTATAGTTGCTGACCCTCTCCACCTCTGGTCCCCCAATGAGGAATGGCTCATGGACCACTTGTTTTCTCTTGAAATCAATAATCATCTCCTTGAGCTTGTTAATACTAAGTGAGAAGTTGGTGCTGTGGCACCACTCACCCAAATTTTCAATCTCCCTCCTTTCTGCTGATGTGTCAAAATTCTTGATTTGGCCAAAGACAGTGCTGAGTTTGGCAAACTTCATTATGGCATTGGAGCTGCGCTTAGCTTCATGGTCATAAGTATAAAGTGAGTAGAGCAGGGACCAAGCACACAGCCTTTTAAAGCACCTGGGCTGATGGAAATTGTGGAGGAGATGTTGCCAATGTAAACTGACTGGAGTCTGCAAATGAGGAAATTGAGGATCTACTTGCAGAAGGAGGTATTGAGGCCCAGGATGAAGCTTATTGATTAGTTTTGCGAGGATAGTAGTATTGTATGCCAAGCTGTAGTCAATGACATGTATACATGGTCAGTGTGTAGATGTCCCAGGATTGAGTGAAGAGCCAGTGAAGTGGAATCTGCTATTTACCTTTTGTGATGATAGGCAAATTGGAGTGAACCCAAGTTGCTTCTCAGTTAAGAATTTGATATGTTTCATCATCCAACCTCTCAAAGCACTTCATCACAGTGGATATAATTACTACTAGATGATAGTCATTGAGGCAGGTTAACCCATTCTTCTTAGCTGCCAGTATAATTGAAACCTTTACTGCCAAAGCGAAAGGTTAAAGACATTGGTAAACACTCCAGCCACTTGGGAGATCATGAAGGTGCTGCCATGTTTTGATGGTCAAAGTGAGCATAAATGCATTGAACTCATCCCATTAAAGCCTTATTGTCATCTATGTCACATTGGTTTCATGTTGTTGGAAGTGATAGCAATCAAACCCTATCAAGCATCCTTTAGTGATTCAAGTTTTGTGCAGAATTGCCTCTTCACATGTCAGATGGCTTTCCGGAAATTGTACCTGGACCTCTTGCATTTAACTTGGTTGTCAGAACTGAATGCACTGATATGGCCCTCAAGAGATTGTGAATTTCATGGTTCATCCAGGGCTTCTCGTTAGGGAAGACTATTAATGATTTTGTAGGAACGTACTCGTCTATGACAATTGCAGAAGAAGATAGAGGCCCAAGTATTGCAGCTTGTTGATTAGAACTGAGTGTATGATTATGTTGAACCATGAGTTGTAGTCAATAAACAGTAGCTTGCTGTTTTTATTACTATTGTCCAGGTGATCCAAGACAGATTGGAGTGCCAGTGAGATTGCATCCGCTGTAGTCCTACTGTGGCTTATGCAGGAGTTAACTCTAGCCATGACTAACCTCTCGAAGAACTTCATCACAGTACATATATGTGCTAGTCTGGATGATGGTCATTGAGGCAGCTCACCCTACTTTTCGTGGGCATTAGTATGGCTGTTACCCTTTTGAAGCAGGTGGGATTCTCCAACTGCAGCAGTGAGAGATTGAAAATGTCCTTAAACTCCTGCCAGTTGGTTGGCACAGGTCGTCAGAGCCAAATCAGGTACAGCTTCAAGACCCGATGTCTTGCAAGGGTTCACCCCCTTGAAAAATGTTGGCCTCTGAGACAGAGATCACAGGATCACTGGATGCTACAGGGATTCACACAGATATAGTTTTATTCACCCTTTCAAAGCATGCAAAAAAAGGCATTGAGCTCATCTGAGAGTGAGGCATCTCAGCCATTCCTGATACTAGTTTTGCTTTGTAGGAACTAATGGCCAGCAAAATTGCTGACTAACCCATCCACTTTTTTAACCAAGTCATATACAATTAGTAGCAACTGTATTAGGTGCATCTGTTTGTTAATAGATGCATCTAATCAGCCAATCATGTGTCAGCAACTCAATGCAAATGTGGTCAAAAGGTTCAGTTATTGTTCAGATCAACATCGAAGAAATGTGACCTAAGTGACTTTGACTATGGAATGTTTGTTGGTGGTAGATGTGTTGGTTTCAGTATTTCAGAAATTGCTGATCTCCTGGGATTTTCATGGTCAAGTCTCTTAGAATTTACAAAGAATGGTGTGAAAAACAAAAAAAAAATCCAATGAGTCCCTTGTTAATGAGACAGGCCAGAGAAGGACGGTCAGACTGATTCAAGCTGACAGGAAAGTGACAGTAACTAAAATATCCATGCATTACAACAGTGGTGAGTCAAGAAGCATCATTGAATGAGCAATATGTTGAACTTTGAAGTGGATGGGCTACAGCAGTAGAATGTCATGAACATACACTCAATGTGCACTTTATTAATTGTCTGAGCTACTAATAAAGTGGCCACTGATTGCATATGTATACATAACATAAATGGCAGAGTTGCAGCTCCACTTTCAGGGAGCCATGGACTTGAACCCCAAGATCTCTGATGAAGGACCTTGAAACTGAAATGTTAAGTCTGTTTTTCCCTTCACAGATGATGCCTGAGTTGTTGCAGATCACAGCATCACGTCAACATCTTTGCAAATCTCCTCTGCATCATATTCAATGCAATCATGACTCTGATTTTTTAACCACAGTTTTAATCTATAATTTAATCTTTAATCCACAGCTAGTAAGAACAATTTGTATCTCATTTCTATATGACCTTACAAGAACATTCTATGGCTAGGCAAATTGGAGATAGCAAAATAATTTCCCTGCCTATCAAATTTTGTGACTGCACTGCTGTTAATGATTGAAACTGATATAATGCACCTGAAATTCAGATGCAGCCATCCTACACTCATTGCTCATTTATGGTCTATAAAATCTGCTTTTATTGGTCAAATTTCTGTTTCCATTGTTGTTTAAAGAAGCACCACTTCTGAGCTTAAGTTTATTTTGTTTGCTGAACAGTAGACTGAAGTGAATTATACGCCCTGTTCCACCTTCATCTTTTTTATGTATGTAGCAATGTCAGCATTGCCTGTTTCTGCATTTGGTATTTTAGAGCAATGTTCTACTTGTCCAGCTGCTTGTTAAAGGAATATTTTGTTAAGTCCTTCAAAGAAGCGTTGATGCGAACCTTCAACATGAGATAAATCATGAAGAAAACATTACAACAAAAGATAAAGGAATGTCATTAAAAGGCCACCATAAATTAAATAAGTCACAGTGCAAAAGAATAGACTTGTAATTATATTGAACTTCATAACATCTGTGGAAAATAATTGCACAAACAGATTATTTGAATTAGCGGTCAATGATTTAGTGGTTAGTGGCCTAAGATTTACAGTGAAAGAGAAAACGCAAGTAAAATTTCAGACACCTTCTTTTGTTGATTCTCTGATTCTCCGAGCAAGTCAACACAAACGGGGAAAACCAAGCAGAACTTGTGTAAACAATGCCAACAAGACTGGCAAATAAGAAAAGTCTGTGCCTTACCTTGGGGAGGGCAAAATAAGTCCCAAATTTTTGTAAAATATTGTGCCAAGAACAAAAACAGAAGATTCATCCAAATCTGAAAAATAAAAAAAATCATTCACATTCAGATTATTATGCTCTTTCAATTACTTATCCAAAAGATCCCACTCTCCTGCCACATCTCCAATTGCCCTTATGAATTTTGTCTTGGATATGTCCATCTAACTTCTTTTAGAATATATTTTCAGAAATTGGATCAGAATCTGGATCAGAATCAGGATTGACATCAGTAGATCTCTCTCAAAGTTGCGATGTAAGTTGATAGGGTAGCTAAGAAGGCCTTCATTATTGGGTAATTAAGTTCAAGAACCGCAAAGTAATGTAGCTCTATAAATCTCTGGTTAGAACACACTTGGAGTATTGTGTTCAGTCTGAGTCGCCTTATTATAGAAAGGATGTGGAAGCTTTAGAGAGGGTGTAGAGGAAATTTACCAGAATGCTGCCTTAATTAGAGTTTGTTTTATGAGGATAGGTTTCTTGTTGGAGTGAAGGAAGATGGGAAGTGAGATGATAAGAGGTGTACAAGATAAGAGGCATTGATAGAGTGGTCAGCCAGCTCCCTTTTCTCAGAGTGGAAATGACTAATGCAAGGGTGTAATTTTAAAGTGATTGGAGTAAAGGATAGGGAGGCATCAGAGGTATGTCTTTACACGAGGGAGTGGTGGGTGCATTGAAAGGACTGCCAGTGGTGGTGGAGAGGCATTGACACTAGAGATATTAAGGAGACTGTTAAATAGATATAAGAGAATTGGAAAACTATGCCGGTAGGAAACTTTAGATTAATCTTGGAGTTGGTTAAAACTTTGGCGCAGCATCATGGCACAAAGGACCTAAACCATGCCCTTACGTTCTAGGCTCCAATTTCTCAGGTTTGTTAAATATCACTTTGAACATTAACAGGAGATTGACTTTGTGCTGAGGGATGCCTTTCTTAAGAGTTACAAAAATCATGGAACAAGGGTGCATACTGTGGAGACAATGACATTAAGAACAGTGGAAAATCCATTCCCCCTCTTTAATATATCACCTCGACTTATTGGGTGCATTGCTAAATTATATGTGCAGAGAACAATTCCAGAAATGACAACTTCACCTGGTGATGAGGGTACAAATATGTTTTTTGGAATTATAATTTTGTCTTCGGAGTTCCTTGCCCAGTCGACCATTCCCTTCCTTCCTTTCATTGGGAAGTTGATATCAGTCAGGACAGATGCTGCAGGCAGCTTGTGAATGCTGGCCACTGAAAGAGAATCACAAGTAATTGATTTGGAGAAAGTTGTTCATTAAACTTGCAACCTCAAAACTGAGCGTAGTTTAAAAAAATTTTTTGTTTGAATATCCATGTGCTTGTTATTCAATAACCACTCAAATGCAGTGACTTGATTAGGCACAGGTAAAGGATTGAATCTGCAAGGATAAATTACTTGTATCTTTAGGGGTAACACACACAAAATGTCGCAGGAATTCAGCAAGTCAGGCAACACCTATGGAGGTAAATGAACAGTCATTATTTTGGGCTGAGACACTTCCTCCGGATAGGAAAGAAAAAGGACAGAAACTAGAGTAAAAGAGTGGGAGGGAAGCAAGAGGTGCACAAGCCCATAGATGGTACGTGAATCCAGGTGAGAGCGGGAAGTTAGGTAGATGGAGGAGGGAGAAAATGGGCATACTGTGAGAAGCTGGATGATGATAGGTATAAGACGCAAAGGGCTGAAGAAGATGGAATCTGAGAGGGGATCATGAAATAAGGAAGGAGAAGAAGAACAGGAGGAGAAGGTCACCAGGCACTGAACCTCCTTTGGTGTTCAAATCTTATTCTCAGCTTTATTCTCAGCTGCCTTGATCTCATTGGTATCCAAAAATCATCCAAGTCCAAGAACTGAACATGCACAGGCTTCTGAGAAAAAGACTTCAAAAGAAATGTCTCCATGAAATGGCTGATTCCTTACCCTGAGATACTGACCCTTAGAATCTGATTCTGTCGCTTGAGTTTGAAATAGTCTCCACAAGTTCTTCTTGCTGTTTTTTAATGTGTTATGTAAAACCTATCTCCTAGAGCAAGCTTTTGATCCTTTATATCTTCTTGTGAACCACTTTTATTTTGCCAAATATAACACTTGGTGCTATATTGAAAGTTCAAAATAAACTTTTTATCAAAGTGCATATATGTCACCATATACTATAAGACCATGAGACATAGGAGCATAATTAGTCTTCATTTTCTTGCAGGCATTCACAGTAGAACCAAGAAACACAATGGAATCAATCAAAAACTACAAAGGCTGACAAATAATCAATGTGCAAAAGAATTGTATTGGTAGTGTTTGGAATAAGTATTGTAATCTAGGGAATACATTCATTTTTACAGCATTTAATCTGCCTACTAATGTTATTGGTTAATAAATGTGTGAGGAAGTTCCTTTGGAAAGGTAAGATGTCAAGAATATCATTGGAAAAATTGACATGGAAATTTGACCTAGGAGGGTTACAACTTCCAAACTTTAAAAATTATTATAAAGCAAATCAACTTAGATTTATTGCATCTTTTTTTGATGAAGATAAACCGGCATGGATTAGAATAGAACTAGATAAAATAGGAGAAAATATACCAGAAGATTTTATATATAAGTGGGAATCTAAATGGATATGGGAAAAGAAAGAATCTCCTATATTAAAACATTTGATTGATTTATGGAATAAGATAAATGTTGATGAGATAAAGAAATCTTTATTAGCAAAGAGACCTTTAATTCAAAATAAACTTATTCCTTTTACTATGGATAACCAACTTTTATATAACTGGTTTCAAAAAGGGATTAGATACATAGGAGATTGTTTTGAATGAGGTATATTAATGTCATTTGATCAATTGAAGAATAAATATAAAATATCAAACAACACTCTTTTTTGTTATTTCCAATTAAGGGCTTATTTAAGAGATAAATTGGGTCAAACAATGTTATTGCCGAAGCCTAATGAAATAGAAATTTTAATTCAAAAATGAAAAATTAAAAAAAAATATTTCTTGTATGTATAGTTTGATTCAAAAGCAGGCAATTAAACAAGGAATTCATAAGTCAAACTGATTTGAATATTAAAATTGAAGAAAAAAATTGGTCAAGACTATGTCTTGACAGTATGACAAATACAACAAATGTCCAGCTAAGCCTAGTGCAATATAATTTTTTACATCAATTATATATTACACCACAAAAAATAAATAAATTAAACCCAAATTTATCTGATCAATGCTTCCGATGTAATCAAGAAATTGGTACTTTTTTACACTCTACTTGGTCTTGTTTTAAAATTCAACCTTTTTTGGACAAATTTAAGAGTTTTACTGGAACAAATTATTGGAATACAACGTCCACATAATCCAACATTATTTTTACTAGGTGATATTGAAGGGATAAAATCGAAATCCAAATTGAATAAATATCAGAAAGAATTCATAAAAATTGCATTGGCAGTAGCCAAAAAGGCTATTGCAGTTACTTGGAAATCGGATTCATACTTAAGTAAAGATCGTTGGAAGAATGAAATTTTCAGCTGCATTCCACTTGAAAAAATTACTTATAATTTAAGAGATAAATATGAAATATTTCTGAAAATTTGGTGCCCTTATTTACAAAAGATAGGATTAAATATATAGGTGCTCCAAAGATAAAATTATTGGTTATCTGGGGAAAGAAATAAATACACATATTAAAGCTATTATGAACTTCATGGAGCATGTGGGGATCTTCCGATATCCAGGCATTCTTTCTTTCTTTCTTTCTTTTTTCTTCTCATTTTTTTCTATAGGGATATGTTAGGGGGGAGGAGTTAAGGGGAGGGGGAAAGGGTTGACAATTTTTTTTCTTTCTGTAACCTATTTGAAAATTCAATTAAAAAAATTATTAAAAAAATGTGCAAAAGAATACAAAATGTGCAAACTACAATAAAAAGATAATAGTAATAAATAAATTAATTAATAACAATACTGAGAAAATGAGTTGTAGAGTCCTTAAAAGTGAGTCCACAGGTTGTGGAATCAGTTTGGAGTTGAGGCAAATGAAGTTATCAACACCGGTTCAGAAGCCTGATGATGGAAGGGTAATAGTTGTTTCTGAACCTGGTGGTATGGGATGTAAGGCTCCTGTACCTCCTTCCCAATGACAGCATCATGTTTCATGAGGAATCTACAAAGGGGCTTGTCTGATGCTGATCATAAACACAAAAGATTCTGCAGTTGCTGGCAATTTTGAGCAATGCACACAAAAAGCTGGAGAAACTCAACAAGTCAGGCAACATCTGTGGAGTGGAATAAACAGTTGATGTTTTGGGTTGAAACCTTGGAAGGGCAAGAGGCGGAAGCCAGAATAAGATGGTAGGTGGAGGGATAGGAATACCAGCTGGAGGATGAGAGGTAAGACCAGGTGAGAGGGGAGGTGGGTGAGGGGTCCCAAAAGAATGTTGGGTGAGTGGCGTTGCAACAACAACCTTGTACTCAACTTCACCGAGACCAAAGTATTGATTGCGGCCTTCATGAAAAGGAAGTCAGGAGAACACACACCAATCCCTATCGAGCTTTCAGCAAATAGTCAGGAGCTTCAAGTTCCTGGGCATTAACATCTCAAAAGATCTATCCTGAAACCAATATACTGGTGCAATCATGAAGAAGGTACACCTGTGGCTATACCTCATTGGTTTGATGAGATTTGGCATTTGACCAAACACTAGCAAATTTCTACACATATACAGAGGAGAGGATTTTGACAGGTTTTATCACGGCCTGGTATGGAGGCTCCAAGGTGTAATATTGAAAGAGGATGGTAGACTCATCAGAGGCACAGGCCTCACCACCATCAAAAGGCGTTTCCTCAAAAAGGTGGCATCCGTCATTAAGGGCCCTCACCATCTCAGACATGCTCTCTTTTCATTACTACCACCAGGAAGGAGGTACAGGATCCTGAAATGCAACATTTCAGTGACAGCTCCTTCTTCTCTGCCAACAGATTTCTGAATGGTTCATGAGCTCATGAACACAACCTCACCACTCCTCTTTTACACTCTTTTAATTGTAAGGAATAGTAATTGTTATATCTTGCACTGTACCGCTGCCACGGAACAACAAATTTTACTACATTTGTCAGTGAGAATAAACCTGATTCTGATCCTGAGTAATACAGTAGGGGTTGCCTTTGTAACTCAGGATGAGTATGACACCTCGTGACTAGGTTGATTAAGTGAAACGCATATAAAACAAAGACCCACTTTGAAAGTAGATGAAGCCAATTGCCCAGGAGTGGGCTTGTGTTTGTTGGTGAGACAAGGAGGCACACTGCATGATCACTGTCCTGGAACATATAGGCCTCAAACAGTCCTAATATTAACACCTGAAGCTCATTTGAATGGGAGTGGCATGTTGTGAGTCCAGACTGGTACCTTGCAGTAAAATTGCATTTGCTTTAAGATTTATTCATATAGGTCCTGGAAGCAGGAAAGAGAACTGGGAGGTGGGTAGGAAATAGTGGGCTGATAGGAGGAGATTGGGGAAGGTTATAAAATATAAAATCCTATTATGAATTTGGAAGAAATGGAATGTAAAAGATAATTTGTAATTAAAGTTTGAACAATAATAATTCAGTTTTCTCTGACTTCTGGAAATTTTCCACTTCCTCCCTCTCTCTTCATCCATTCTCTTCTTACCTTTTCTCCTTACCTGTCTATCTCTTACCCCTGGTGTCCCTTCTTCTTCCCTTACTCTCATCATCCACTGTCCTCTCCTATCAAATTCCCTACTTCTTCAGTCCTTTACCTTTCCCACCTATCATTTCCTGGCTTCTGACATCATCCCACATCCTCCAATTCCTACCTACTCCTTCACCAGGCCTCACATATCATCTACCTTGTACTACTTTCCCTACCCCTCCTTCTTATTCTAGCTTCTTCCCCCTTCCTTTCTTGTCCTGATGAAGGATCTCAGCCTTAAATGTCGACTATTTATTCCTTTCGATAGATGCTGCCTGGCCTGTTGAGTTCCCTCAGCATTTCGTGTACATTACTCATTATCTGGTGTAGCTTCCAGAGTGGTGTCAGCTGCAAGGGATTGGCACTTCCATAATTTAGCTGGCTCGCAGACTTAATTCAAGCCTGGGATCAGGGCCCTACTTACTTCTCTTTTAACATTTCACAGGTTGTTCTTTCTGCAGCCTACTCGAGTGCATGGTTCATTGGACAGTTTAGTGCTTGTTCTATGGCTGTTATAAATGCATCAAATCAAGCAGCTTCCAGCCCTCTGACTCTGAAGGAGAATTAGTTGAGTCACAAGAGAGTCTTTTTGGATAAAGCAGATTGATTCCAGCAGTAGAGGCAGTAGGTATAACTGATATAACATTCATTGGCACCATTTTAATAACGTTAGCATGTTACCAGATGTTTCCTGAATTGTTGATGCAGTGTGTCTATGTAGAGCTTGCTGCAGCCCCAGTCTGGCAGCTGTTCTTCAGACATCTTTGGCAGTGGACTTCGAAATTTCCCATCTGGAGTATTTTCTGTGGCTTTGCTATTTTCAGTGTCTGTTCCAAGACTTGTTCAACAAAAAGGAGCATGAAGGTAATACAGTGGTGCCAATCACAACTCCAATCAATCCTTGTCCATATTTGTCCTGATGCCATGTGGTTGATTTGGACTCTCAGATTTGCTCCTTTCTGTCTACATACTACAGTGCTACCCCCTCTGGTGGGTCTGTCCAGCTTGTGAGGCAGAACATATCAGAGACTGTGAGGAATGAGTTTGCCAAATGAGGTCTGATTTTGAGAGTGTGACTATGTCAGGCTGTAGTTTTACTCTTCACTGGGATTGCTTTTCCGATTTATACATCCATCCAGATGTTTGTGTGGGTTACTGGGCTGGGAATAGCTTTGCCATTTCTGAATTTAGTGCTAAGAAAAATGTCCTTTTGGAAATCTCATACATGAGCCCAAAATGTCTGCAACCAAACCACATCCAGCTTCAAACCACCATATGAAGAATTAATGATCAGTGAAATATAATGACACTGAAAGCAAATTAAGTTTTCAAAGCACACTCAGTCCATGCAGGCATTTATGCTCTAGAACCTCATCTCGTCTTTGTTTAACTATCATCTTAACTTTTACTCCCTCCTCCTCCCCACTTGCTAAAAAAAGCTACTTTGTCTGTTAACAACCATCTGTTGAGTTTGACTATATTCTGATTCATCCCTCTGTGTATCCAAGAAAATTTGGGCCTTCACTTTCTCTGGTATTTTACAATCCAGCAATGATCTCTGTCTTTTTACACAAAAATGCATGTTTCCACATTTTCCTGCATTGAAATTTGTATGCCAGTTTCTGTTATTTGCAAAATAAATGAATACTATTACAATTTACAACCTCCATCTGTACTATTTACCATCTTGTCTTTGTTGTTTTCTCTTTTATCATCTCTCTCTTTTTGTAAATTCCTATCACCTGTGTCATTTACAGACTCCATGAAAGGGCATGGCCCCAATCTAGGTCTTTGTGTGAAATGATTGTGTGATATCCTGCCAATTTCAGTACTTTTAATTATCCCTATGCCTTGTCTAGGTCAATCATTTTCATGAATGCTGCTATTAGGGAGAGATGTTCTCTGGGTGCACAAGGTTAGGCAGCAGGTCAATGGACCACACGTCGCCCCCTTTGTGCAACGCCTGGATCTAGGCTGGGTGGTGATAGGAGGGGTGTGCCCTGGCAATGTACGCAAACCGACGGTTAACAAACTCAAGACCAGTGTGCTAGAGAGTAGCCGCCATTCAATTTTTCAACCCTGCACAAGTGTCCCGTGCATTAAGGAAGCACAACAAGACGTTAACAAGCGTACAGTAACTGACGAGATGCTGGGTCAGTCAGTTTTCACTCAAACTGAGCATGGTAATAAACTTGCTCAATCAGCTCAAGATGCCATTTCCTTAAAAACAAAGGACACCAAGGTCTTCAGAGATGAAGCAAAGAATGGGATCGCCCCATTGCCTTTCAGAGAACCACGCCAGTGCTCACCAAATAACAAAGAGCAGGCAGTTAAGCAGTTCACGTCCTTACAAAAAACCCTGAAAAGGAAACCTGAGATGCAGCAACGCACCTGATTGACCCACGAGGTACTGTGCACCCTAATGGCAGAGGTCACAGCCATTATAAACGCACGTCCACTCCTACCTGTGTTTTCTGACTCAGAAAACCCCTTCATACTTTCACCATCAATGCTCCTTACGCAGAAGGCAGGAGCTCCCCCTCCACCAGGAGACTTCTCAGACAAGGATTTGTACACAAGGCAATGGAGAGAAGTCCACGCTCTGGCAAATTGATTCTGGTCTCACTGGAGACTGCTCAGGGACAAGCAAATTGCCCGCAACAGCTGGCCAATGGCCAGAATCACTGCTACATACCCTAGTGGGGATGGACATGTCAGGAAGATCGAGTTGAAGACTACCGACCAAGGCGATGTGAAAATTTACCAAAGGCCAGTTACAGAAGTTATTCTACTTCTACCTAATGACTGATTAAGAGACTAAGTTTTGCACCCTGTTCATTGTGACCTTACGAAGGTCAGGCGGGGAGTGTGTTGTCTTTATGACGGTTATTTAGTTTATAATATTTTTGCTTAGTAATTCATTTGTTAGAATTTTCTAGTTAAAATTAGAAGTGTTTAAAGTATATTCATTGCCTGTAAAAAATATCGGCATGCGATGACGTCACATCCGGTTTCGCCGCGTCTTGTGGGAAAATACCGGTTTGAGATCGATGTGAGGGTGGGGGCTCACCACGAGGCAGACCGAGCAGAAATTGTTTTGCAAGCATTAGAAATCACAGTGAGAGCAACGCTGTAAGTTAATAGATAATCGATATATTGAACTAAGATGTTAACGCCGATCGTGTTAAAAGTAACGACGGTCGATAACGTTTATGTTTTCGTTAGTTAAAGAGTTGCGGATAGTTTGCATTGAAGTGTATTTAAAGTAGTCAATGGCGTAGGTAAACTCTGCCTGTATACTGCACCTTAATGTAATGTAGTTATAGTCTCTTTTACAAGTATTTACAATGGAAATGTGATATTAAGAAAGGAACAAATACTGTATCAATCTTGTATTGTTTTATCAACAGTTTTCATGGTATGTTAATATGAAGAGTGAACAGTAAATGGTTAATCTTACTGCGACCTGGTTCTCATTGACTGTGTTTTATCTCGGCGTTTAATTCGGCGTTATCAGTTACACCCAAAGGAGAACGCTACAAACTAATAATCTCTTGTGAGTTTCTTCAATTATCTCCTCCAAGTTTCAACCATATTTATTTGATGTGACCTGTCTTTTATAGATCCAAACAGTTTCTCTTTGAACAAAAGTAAATTTCCAATCTGCTGAAAAACCCAAGTGACAGTTGATATCAGTTCTTTTAAATTTTTATGTAGCATGGGCAATATTCCAATCCAAGGGTAATTTGTGCATCCAATAAAACTCCAAGTTTTTGGTAGGGTATCTATAATATATTCATCCCTCTTTCCTAAATCCCTAGAATGGAAATGGTTTGGCCCAATGGATTTTTTCCTCCTTTGGCGCTATTACCTTCTTAATTACTCTTTATCCATGATATATTAATTTCCTTGGGGGATCTTGAATACAGCTCTCTTCTGCAAATGTAAATACTGTACAAAATAACAATTCTAAAAGCCTGCTCTTAATGTATTTTAAATTAAGATTAAAAATATTAATGATTAAAGACTAATATTTTAATCACTTGTACAGCATATAAAAATATACAGTGAAATGTATTGTTTGCACATGCACTGGGGGCCCACAAGTGTTGCCATGCTTCTGGTGTCAACGTAGCATGCCCACCACTAATCCTGATTCATACATCTTTTGAACGTTGGAAGAAACCAGAGCACCAAGAGGAAACCCATGCAGTCAGAGGGAGAAGGTGCAAACTTCTTATGGACAGCAGTCGGATTTAAACCCCGATATATCAGATGGCACTATAATGCTTTACGCTAACTGCAGCACTACCATTCCACCCCAATATTAGAATTTTACACATCATAACTGCAACCTTAAAGAGTCTGTATTGCCCTTAAGTGATGTTTTTCCTGAGGTGGTTAAAATATTTATCTTACACGTTTCTTTTCATATTCACTCTTTATATCTGTGTTGTTGTTGGTATCTCCCCTCTTCAGTAGGATTTGGGCTGAATTTTTATGGCTTCTGTTTTCTTTTACATTGTTCCTTTCCTCTTCAGTGACCCACAAATGTTCTACGCTTACTGTCTGTATTATGACAAGGAGATCCATATGGTTCATGCTAGCTCCCAGCTGTCCCATATCCTTACTCCTTATTTCTCTATCCCTACAACATATTCAGTAAGATTCAGATGTACTTCAAACCATACAGTGAAAAGTGCTGTTTTGTTAACAAATGCACCCAAGGATGTGTAGGGGGCAGCCCAGAAGTACCATCACACAATCCAGCAACACAGAGCATGTCCATAGTGTTCCGTAGAAGATCAAAGGCAATGACAACAGCAGTAAATCAAGCACCTTTCCCCTCCCTCCCACCTACTCATACACTCAAGACAGTCCATCCAGCCCCAGAAAAGACTGTTTCAAGGCTCCAGTCCTTGGTCCCCAATTCTAAGACTCACAGACATCAGGCCTCCACCTTCAGACTTCACCCCAGGAGGCCAATCATGGATTTGATCTTCAAGCCTCGACTTCTGGATTTTCAAGGACCTCTGATCCTGGGTCTTGTGATTCCTTCAGATCCTCATGACTCCTTTGGGCCTCCACCTTCAGTCTTCATTCTCCTGCAGGATTCCGTCTTCCACTTTGCCTTCCAGACTTTGCTGAGTTTGACCTTTATTCTACTACTTCCAGACTCACATTGACCTCGACTTTGGACTTGCACGGATCTCCCAACCTGGTGACACCTGCCCATATCCAGACTTGTCACTTGAGAAAGGTCAATCAATATAGCAACATCTGGAAATTAGATTAGAGCTGTGTGTGGCAACATAGTCATGGGTGTACAGAGAGTAAAGGAGGGGTCTCAGGATACAGCCCTGGGGGGCTTCTGTGTTGAGGGAGCCCACTCTTCACACCTAACAGCAACCTGACAGAGTCCAGGATCCAGCTGCACAAGGCAGGGTGAAGGCCGAGGTCTCTGAGCTTCTTGACAAACCTGAAGGGAATTATGGTGTTGAATGCTGAACTGTAGTCCAAGAACAGCATTCTCACATAAGCATCCCTCCTGTCCAGGTGTGTAAGGATGGTGTGTAGAGCTGTGGCTATTGCATTGTCTGTTGACTGGTTGTGTCGGTAGGTGAATTGTAGGGGGTCCAGTGTGGGTGGTAACAAGCTGCAGATGTAGTCCCCGACCAGCCTCTCAAAGCATTTGCTTATTATTGAGGTGAGTGTGATAGGATGCCAGTCATTCAGACATGTTATCTTGGTCTTTTTAGGTACATGGACAATGATGGATGGTTTGAAGCAGGAGGGCACTCTACACTGGTAGGGTGAGAGATTAAAATTATCTGCAAACACACCAGCCAGTTGTGTCACGCAAACTCTTGAGTACCCACCCTGGGCTGCCATCCAGTCCCGCAGCCTTGCGGCTGTCCACTCGTTGGAAACACCTCCGTACTTCAGCCTCAGAGATGACCGAGGTGCAGGTCGCATTGACAGCTTTCCTCGGGGGCTCAGTGTTGGTGACATAAAGCCAAGCGTAAAAATGATTTAGCTCACCTAGGAGAGAGTCAGTGATGTTGGTAGCACCAGTGCGTTTAGCTTTGAAGTCTGCCATGATGTGCAGACCTTGCTGTAAGCTCTGTGTGTTGTTGGTGGAGAGTTGTGTCTGGATCTTGTCTCTGTATTGTTGTTTCGCTGCCGTGATAACCTTGTGTGGATCATAGCTTCATTTCTTGAGTTCCTGTTGGTTACCAGCAGCAAAAGCTCTGTCTCGTGTGATGAATCCAGTGTGCATGGAACTGTTGATCCAGGGTTTCTGGTTTGGATAGACCCTGACCAATTTCTAGGGGATAATGTCCTAATCTTCTGATCTGTCTGAACAGTATGCAAGACCAATTTTTCACTGCATCTCTGTACAGGTGACAATTTCCATTCCAGATGAGGCTCTGGGATGAAAACTTCCTGAGTTTCAAAACACTGAACTAGAATGGTTTCCTCCACAAATCCACAAATGACTTCAGCTTTGACTTAAAATCAGGACTGAGAAGCAGCAAACCCATTGAAGTAGGAAGGGCCACATTATTTTGGGCTCAGCCCACTTTCAAACTCACCTCAGCTTGGTCGAGGGGGTTGAGTAAATTAGCTCTTCACCTGACCAGGCAGGCTGAGGAGAAGGCTCAGGAAGCCTATCCCAAGGCCCCATCCTCAACTGTCTGCCAAAGGCATTTAACAGTTTAGAATGATTCCTATAGTCAGAGACAGTTAAAATTTATTTAAGTGATGTAAAGATAGCAAAAGAAAACCACATATTTCTGACAGGGTAATTAAAAACGATTAAAGAGCCCAGGGGCAGTGTTTAGACACTCAACTCTCTGGTGTGAGGCTGACAGAAGGATATGGATTATATCCAGACTCCCTCCAGCACATTAGTATCCCATCACTGAGCAGTGCAAAGTCCAGTGACAGAGCAGAAAAGACAGCTTGATAGGAACTCATTTCCAGCTCAGCTCAGACATCTGTCTCTCACTTGTGGGGGTTGTGAGGCTGGCAGGGTTACCGATGGACTGGAGGTAGACTCGATCGACTAAATGGTCTAATTCTTCTCCTTCATCATATGTCGTATTACACACACTCGGACATCTGAGATGCTAAGCCATCCACTACTAAAAGGCAGCCATTCTCTCTGGGCTGCTAACGATTGGTTAGCTTGATTGACCTAGGGGCAGATATTTGGAACTAAAGTCAATTGGCTGTGAGAACCAGATAGAACAGTGGAATAAAGACCAAACATCAGATCAGTGAAAATTTTACTGAATGGCTGAGCAGATTTGATGGGCCAAATGGCCTCCTGTTGTTCCTAATTTGCATTGCATGCAAAGAGAAATGCAGACAATTGTGTTGAACTCAATTTCTAGTATACTGTAGGTCAAAGGCAGAACAATTTTATAATGGTGCCAGTGAAATGAATCTGTCTGAAGTGGCTGATGACTTTTGAGGTGACAGATATAGAGAAGGAACAGATTATGATGGGGAGGAATGAAGAGATTGCAAAAATCTGTGGACAAGCCTGGATCAAAGATGTTAGAGCTATCTTCCATAAGACAAGAGTAGAGTTCGGCTATTTGACATATTGAGACTGTTCCTCCATTTTATCATGGCTGATTTAATATCCCTCTCAATCCCATTCTCCTGCCTTTACCCTGTAACCTTTGACACCCTTACCAATCAAGTATACATCAAACTTTACTTTAAATATACACATTGACTTGGCCTCCACAGCTGCCTGTGGCAATGAATTCCACAGATTCACCAGCTTCAGGGTAAAGAAATTACTCATTTTTGTTTTAAAGGGATGTGCTTGTAATCTGAAATTGTGCCCTTGGATTTTTCACATTATAAATTATGGATTATACACTTCCCCATTATAGGAATCATCTTCGCCTCATCTACTCTATCCAATCTAGAACATAGAAAAGTACAGCACAGGAACAGGCCTTTTGGCCCACAACATTGTGCCAAACCAGCTAAAAAACAAATCAAAAACACCCGAACACTAATCTCTCCACCTTCCTTACATCCACGTGTCTATCCAAACATCTGTTAAAAGCCTCTAATGCATTTGCCTCTACCACCATTCCAGGACCGCCACCCCCCCCCCCCGAACCTACCCCCTCTCACCTCTGGTATTAGTCATTTTAACCCTGGGAAGCAGATGCTCTCTGTCAACTTTAACTGTGCCTCTCATAATCTTGTAAACCTCTATCAGATCGTCCCTCAGCCTCTGACACTTCAGAGAAAACAACCCAAGTTTATCCAGCCTCTTGTGATAGCAAATGCCTTCTAAACCAGGCAGTATCCTGGTGAACTTCTTCTACACCCTCTCCATAGCTTTCGCATTATAGTGTATTCAGATGTGGCTGAACCAGTGTTTTATATGCTCTTCAGTATTCAATAGGTTTAAATGAGATACCCTCATTCTTCTAAACTCCAGCAAGTACAGACCGAGAGCCATCAGATGTGACTCATGCATTAACCCTTTCATTCCAGGGATCATTCTCACAAACCTCCTCTGGACCCTCCCCAAGACCAGCACATCCTTTCTTAGATTCGTGGCCCAAAACTTTTCATAATATTTTGGGCACTCTGACCAATGCCATATAAAGCCTTAGGATTACATCCTTGTTTTTATATTCCAGCAAACATTAGATAATGTAATTTGCCTACTTGACCAATTTTTGATGAGAAAACGGAGGCTTCTGTGCACTCACACAAAAGACAGAGCTCTCAGATCCATTACTAGGTGAGACTGAAACTTCAGGCTTTGTGTCTGATTGATGGATCTGCAATGGTTTGATGAAGGGCATGTGGGAAGACTGCGATTAAATGAAGCGTCCCTTAGTATACTCAAGTCTAGTAGCTTTTCATGGAAAGGCTCCCATTAAGTGCTGAGTTTGGTTGCCTGCCACTAAAAGTAGTAAATGGAGCATGATGTGCTAGATTGAAAAGAGAAGGATTTGCTCAATTATTCCACTCAAAACACTTCTCATATGCATCCACCAGAATTTATTTTCCTCCATCAATTTAATTTTCCCCAAAAGTTTAAAATGTTAATAATATCACCTCCATGTTTCCTCTTCTCCAACAATAGTAAGAAAAAAAAACCCAAAATAAATAGAAAAAGGAGTAGGCAATTTGGTCCATTTGGCTAGTTCTTCCATTCCAGAAGATTATACCTTGTACACTGTTTGCTTAATCTTTCTATATATCCCCAATTTCTTAAATATCTACAAGTTTGTTGACCATTGTTTCAGTGAACTCAATGAATGAACCTTCACAGTACCTGCATCCCAGGACAGAGAATTCCAAAGATTTACCACTCACTCAACAAAGAAAATCTCCCCCTTTTAGTCCTAAGTAGTCTATGTAGAGAATATAATTCCTAGCTTTAGACATCTTAGGTTGGAAAACCTCTGTGATTATCTTTTGAACCTTCTGCACATTTCAAAGAGATTATGTCTCAGTATTCTAAACTACAGAGATCTGAGACCCAACCCTCTCAATCTGTCCTCAAGTTTGACTGATTTTATGGAGTTCTCTGAAGAAGAGTATTGTTGATAATAGGGAATGAATCAAATTTCTAAGGGGCAGGTCATAAGGTGCTGCCAGGATTCAAGGGCCTGTATTGTAGGGAGTTTGGGTAGGCTAGGAACTTACTCAACACATACAAAATGCTGGAGAATCTCAGGAAGCCAGGCAATGTCTACAGGGAGGAATAAACAGTTGACATTTCAGGCCAAAGATTCATCAGGACTGGAAAATAAAGGGAATGAAGCCGGAATAATATGGTTGGGAAGGAAATGAGTATAAGCAGGCAGGTGATAGGTGAAACCAGATGAGGGGGAAGGGAGGATAAAGTATGAAATGGAAAGATAGTGGAAGAGCTAAAAGGCTTCTAAGAAGGACGCTGATAGGAGAGGATCGTGGTAGTGAAGGAGGAGGGTCACTGAAGTCATATGATTGGCAGGGGAAGAGAGGGGGTGAGAGGGGGACTAGAATGGGGAAAAAGCATCATCTGCTTATGATAAAATTATTTCTGAGAAAATCAAATTATATATTCTCTATCAGATAAAGAGACCAAAACTGTATACACTACTCGAGGTGTGGTTTCCCACAGGGGTTGTGTAATTGTATCCGGACACATAAATGTGTCCAATTTCTCTGCAATTTAAACTCAATACTTGGAATCATCTTAGCTGCCTCACTCCAAATTCTCTTGATACTAATAACATCCTTTGCTCAAGCTCAGAATGAGCAACAGATTTATTATCACTGACATTTGTTCTGAAATACATTGCTATGTGGCAGAGGTAACAGTGCAAAACATTAAGAATGACACTAAGTTACAATAACTAAATGGATGTCATAGAGGCACATCAGTTAGGATAAGGCTATCTGTTGCACCAGCAACCTGGGTTGGTGCCGTGGCTATATGTACGAAGTTCTCCCTGCGGCTGCCTAGATTTCCTCTGGGTGCCTCGCACATTCCAAAGGTGTCTGGTTCAATCGGTTAATTGGTCACATTGGTGTAATTGGGCATCATGGGCTTGTAGGGCTGGAAAGGCCCATTCCCGTGCTGTATCCCAAAATGAAATAAAAAATAAATAGTGCAAAGGCAGAGACGTGAGGGAGTGCTCATGGGTTCCTGGACCATTCGGAAATCTGACGGCAGAGAGGAAGAAGCTGCTCTTCAAATGCTGAGTGTGTGTCCTCCGTTTTCTGTACCTCCTCCCTGGTGGCAGTAATGAGTAGAGGACATGTCCTGGATATGAGGGTCCTTAATGGACGCTGCTTTCTTGAGGCACTGCCTGCATTGAATGAATGTTGATCGAATAGCAATCATACTATGAAGAAGGCTTACTTTACATTTGAAAGAGATAAACACCGAATCTGATACAGTTTCAAGATTTTTCCCAGTTCTTGTTGATGACTAAAACAACAGATCAATAGGAGACATTAAAAACTGAAATTGCCATGATGCAGTGCTAGCATATGCGCTCCCTCCTAAAGACCAATTAACTAAAACCAAAACTCACTGAATTAAAGACAAATTATCTGAAATTGTCTGAGCAGCAGGAAGTAGTGGAGATAATGGGAAGGTACTTGAGTGTGCAATTTGTGTCCCACAGGCATTTGTGCTTGGACTGTAGTTATTAATGACTGAAGTAGTGACACAGAGCACATACCAAGATGCCCAATAACACAAAGATAAATGGCACAACGTACAGGGCAGATTGAAGCAGAACTTCACAAGGAGATAGCAATAGATTGGGTAAGGCTACTACTGTGGAAAACAGATCTCATAAAACATAGATCATTCCAGAACAGCACAGGCCCTTCGGCCCATGAAGTTGTGTCAACCTTAAACTACTTTCAGATCAGTCTAACCCTATTCTCCCACATAGCCATCCATTGTTCTATCATTCATATCTCTATCTTAGAGTCTCTTAAATATCACAAACATAATACCACCCCAGCAGGGCATTCCATGGAATTACCACTCCCTGTCTTAAAAGTTTACCTCTGACATCTCCCTGTATGTTCCTCCAATCACCTTAAATCAATGCTCCCTTCAAAACAGACAAAAAGGATCATTTCAATTTAGAAAGTTGTAACTGTAGAAATTCACTTATTGTTCACAAAAATAATGAAACAAGCTAATTAATTAAACCTTGCCTTTATACCTACAAGTCTTACTTTTATTTGCTGATATGTGAGCAAATACAGCATTTGCTGCCCAACTCTAATTAACTCTACATTAAGAGGCTTACTCCACCATTGCAAAGAGTTTTATTGGTGTGGTTGTCATCAGATATAGGTCAGGTTGCTATAGATAGTGGATGTCTTTCCCTGGAGGATATTTGGAGCACAAGAGGGCAGTAATTAGTGGTACAGCAATATTTTGATGGAAGTGTAGAAGTTACAGGAAGACAAAGGATAAGATGATATGCCGGCCGGGGTAGTATGATAAGTATAATAAGATGATATGCCGGCCGGGGTAGTATGATAAGTATAATAAGATGATATGCCGGCCGGGGTAGTATGATAAGTATAATAAGATGATATGCCGGCCGGGGTAGTATGATAAGTATAATAAGATGATATGCCGGCCGGGGTAGTATGATAAGTATAATAAGATGATATGCCGGCCGGGGTAGTATGATAAGTATAATAAGATGATATGCCGGCCGGGGTAGTATGATAAGTATAATAAGATGATATGCCGGCCAGGGTAGTATGATAAGTATAATAAGATGATATGCCGGCCGGGGTAGTATGATAAGTATAATAAGATGATATGCCGGCCGGGGTAGTATGATAAGTATAATAAGATGATATGCCGGCCGGGGTAGTATGATAAGTATAATAAGATGATATGCCGGCCGGGGTAGTATGATAAGTATAATAAGATGATATGCCAGCCGGGGTTGCGCAAGCAACCCAGGTGGAAAAAATTCCTAGATCCCCTTTGCACGACATGGGTCTGGAGCCACTTGGCATACGAAGACAAAATATGGATGAAATTAAATCACTCTAGGATGACACTAACTATTTGTCAATTATTTTACTAATACTGAAGTATTATTGGCCTTTAATATGTAGGTTCTCTTGGTTATTAATACCTGTATTATCGTAGTGTGATTGGTGATTGACAATGCATATGAGGAATACAAATCTCCAAAAAGTTATGGACTTGTCAATATCTGTGACCCACCATATAAAAACTTCTATACAATTTCTATATAAAAATACAATTTCTTCGTTAAAAATTTAGAACAGTTTGGTACCAGGGTCATGCTGTTCTCCTTGTGCATGTGTAAATACTGTGTAATTGAGTAATGAGTACAAGCTTTCAGTCTAGATAATTGGTGATGACAGAGGACATCTTTGAGGGAGTCCAGTGTAGGGTCATTTAGAATTGTACATACATCCTTAGGGCTAAATCCTGTAAGTATAATTTATTCCCCTGAATTTAGGAAATTAAGGATTAATTTGCTCAATATGTTCAAACTATTTTGTGATGAAGTAGGCAGTGATGAACATTTCTTCACAGTGAAGAGACCAAAAATAATGGTTGGTATAACCGGGTGTTTACACATGCAGGGTAGGGCTTACATGATGAGCAGCAAGGTACTAATGAATGTGGTAGAACAGAGGGATCTAGGAATATATGTCTATAATTCATTAAAAGAAGCGTCAGAGGTAGATAGGATTATAAAGAAAACTTTTGGCACATTGGCCTTCATAAATGAAAGCACTGAGTACAGGAGTTGAGATGTTATGTTGAAGTTGTATAAGACATTGATGAGGCCTAATTTGGACTATAGCATACAGTTTTGGCCACCTATTTGCAGAAAAAAATGTAAATAATATTGAAAGTGCACAGAGAAAATTTACAAAGATTTTGCCAGGACTTGAAGAGCTGAGTTATTTGGAAAGGTTGAATAAGTTAGAATATTTGAGAATAGATGAATGAGATAAGATTTGATAGAGGTATACAAAATTGTGATGGGTATAGGCAGGCCAATGGCAAGCAGGATTTTTTCACTGAGGTTGGGTGAGACTAGACCTAGAAGTCATGGGTTCAAGGTGAAAAGTGAAATGTTTAGGGTGAAATGAATAGGTACATAGATGCAAAGGGTATGGAGGGCTATGGTCTGGGTGCAGGTTGATAGAACATAGAACATAAAACAGTACAGCACAGTACAGGCCCTTTGGCCCACAATGTTGTGCTGACCCTTAAACCCTGCCTCCCATAAACCCCCCCACCTTAAATTCCTCCATATACCTGTCTAGCAGTCTCTTAATTGATGGGACTAGGCATGGATAGATGGGCTGAAGGGCCTGTTTTGGTGCTGTAGTGCTCCATGACTCTATGACATATGGTTTCAGAGATTTACCCATTATTACCCCCAACTTCCAAGTCAGTCTGTATGCAACATTGCATTTAATAAATGACCAGCTGCTGCCAAGAACTGTTTTATACTTGTTTGTGAGTCTTTGAAACTCGCCAGGGACTGGAGGTTGGAGGCATGAAGGCAACCTGTCCTGGGGTTGGAGGCCTGCCTGTAGGTGTGAGTGGCTGGACAGGAAAGAAAAGGGGTTTCTTAGCTATTGTTTTGTTAATGTGGTTGTTGCTAGTGTTGTCTGCTGAACATCGTAGGCATATTGTACAGGCACCGGAATGTGTGGTAACACTTGCGGACTGCCACCAGCATATCCTTAAGTCATGTTGGCTGTTAACGCAAACAACACATTTCTTTGTGTTTTTCCTATATATATGGTAAATGAATAAATCTGAATTTTGATAACACTAAAATACAATTACCAGTTAATGGTTCAAGTGCCCAGAAGTCTAAATCCTTATCCATTTTTTACATCCCTGCTGATATAACCTTATTTTGTTAAAAACTATGGAGTTGGTTTTATTTTAAATTATTATGTATACAGATATTCCAGCACAAATGTCACATTGATTGTATTGGCTCCCTTCCTGTTTACCCTGTCTACATTGGACTTTAGGTCCTTTGGAGTATACAGGCCTCTATTTCACATGCCCTACTGTCTGTTGTCGCCACTACAATCTTCTGTGCGGTGGTGTGCTGAGGCAAAGGCATCCGCATGGTGATGCCAACAGACTCAATAAACTGATTAGAAATGCTGCCCTGTTTTAGGAGTCACTCTGGAAACACTGGAGGCTGTGACAGAACAAAGAACCCTACGGAAATCCTGGTAATTCTGGACAGTATTTCTCACCCTCTGCATGCTATCATGGGTGAACAGGGGAGCACTTTTAGTAACAGACTAAGACAATGCCACTGCTCCAAAGAGTGTCATATGAGGTCATTCTTACCCTCGGCCATTAGGCTCCATAATTAGTCAGCCTATAGCTGGGGAAGTGATGACCCTCTCCTGTTAGACTGTTTGAGGTAACTTATTTTCTTTATTCTTTCTACTTCTCTTTGTAATATTTATAACTGTGCATTCGCAATGCTACTGTGACACTGTAATTTCCTTTGGGATCAATAAGTTATCTATCTATCTCAGATATCAGACATTAAAACTTCTGCATCACATCAGTTAATGTAAAGTGTGACATTTGATGCCAGCATAGTAGACATTTTTTAAAATCTCTAATTAACCTCAAGACGTGCTTAAGATCTATTAATCTCCAATTGACCTCAATAAAGCACAAAAATGAAACACACTAGCCATAAATCAATACATCAGGTCTTATAAAATTGTCCCTTCAAGTAAGAATTGTTCAGTCTTGGACTAATAATGTCTTATTTGCTACTGTATAGAATTTAAGGAAAAGACTAGGATGATTCATGGTGGAACTTTACTCTTAATTCCTTTCAAATCTGAAAGGTTCGTTACCGTGGACTCTCATAAATTAGGACCCCTTTCCAAAATCTTCATCTTTACTGCCTATTCCAGGCTTCCTTGTTATTTAGACAATGTGGAACCTAACAAAAATATAAGCAGATGGCATGATTGATGTACCATGCTGATTACACACAAGGTAAACCCTCCTGGCACATTTCCCTGATAACTCCAGTCAGATCATAGCTGAAATTTTTTCAGCATCTGGCATCCTCCACAAGTTTCCTGGGGCCTACTTGGCTCAGAGACTTTGTTCACCTCCAAAAAAAAATCAAGCAATTGGTGGGGGGGGGGGGGGGGAGGGGAGGGGGAGGGCTTACCTTGGGACCTCCAAATTTGGTTCCAAACCACTGTCAGGCAGAACAATGATAAATTCTATGTGGTGCTCAGGTGGAAATGGTTAAGAGCTTCATGTTCCAAAGTGAAATTATCAACAACAGTTTGATTTGGTTCAGCTTTGTGGATACTGCAGCCAAAACATGCACCAATGTGTCTACTTCCTCACAAGGGTAAAGAGATTTGGCATACCCGTGAAGACTTACATTTTTGACAGAACCTGCATTTAAACAGCTAATCCAGGTTCATCACAGTTTGATATGGCAACTACTCTGCCCAAGACCACAAGAAAACACAAAGAGTAGTAACACAATCCAGTCCATCATACAAAACAGCTAACATATTCACGGACCTCTTCCATTCTCTCAAGATCATGAGACATATAAGCAGAATTTGACTATTTGGCCAATTGAGTCCACTCTGCAATTCAATCATGGCTGATTTATTTCTCAAACTCAGCTCTTCTGCCTTCTCCCTGTAACCTTTGATGCCCTTACTAATTAACAACCAATCAATCTCCACTTTAAATATACTCAATAAACTGGCCTATACAGCTGTCTATGGCAACAAATTCTACAGATTCACCACCCTCTGGCTAAATAAATCCTCCTCACCTTTGTAGTAAAGGTACACCCTTGTATTCTGAGGCTGTGCCCTCTGGTCCTAGACTCTCCTACTATTGGAAACATCCTCTCCATATCCACTCTATCTAGGTCTTGCAATATTTCATAGGTTTCAAAGAGATCACCACTCATTCTTCTGGACTCATTACTGGGATCCTTCTCGTGAATCTCCTCTGGACACTCTCCAATGCGAGCACATCTTTTATTAGATAAGGAGCCCACCACTGCTCACAATACTCCAAATGCAGTCTGACTAAAGCCTTATAAAATCTCAGCAATACATCCTTGCTTTTATGTTCTAGTTATTTCAAAATGAATGATAACATTGCATTTGCCTTCCTTACTACCTACTCAACCTTAAGGGAATCCTGCACTAGGACTCATAAGTCTATTTGCATCTCTGATTTCTGAATATTCTGACAATTCAGAAAATAGTCTACATGTTTATTTCTTCAACAAAGGACCATACATTTTCCTGTTTTGTACTTCATCTGCCACTTCTTTGCCCATTTTCTTAATCTGTCTAAAACCTTCTGCAGACTCACTGCTTCATCAACACTACATGCCCTTCACCTACCTTTTATCATCTGCAACCTTGGCCACAAAGCCATCATTCCGTCATTAACATATAATGTGAAAACTAGCGGACCCAGCACTAACCCCTGTGCAACACCATTAGTTACTGGCAGCCAACCAGAAAATGCCCCCTTTATTCCTGCTCTTTGCCTTCTATCAGTCAGACAATTTTCTATCCATGCAAGTGTATTTCCCATAATACCATGGTCTCTTTTCTTGCTTAGTAGCCTCATGTGCAGCACCTTGTCAAAAGCCTTATGAAAATCCAAGTAACTGACATTCACTGACACTGCTTCATCTATCTTGCCTGTTATTTCCTCAAAGAATCCCAACAGATTTATCAGGCCAGATTTCACCTCAGGAAACCATGCTGACTTTTGAGTGTCCCCATGTACACCAAAACATATTTTCTAATAACAGACTCGAATACCTTCAGATCAGATTAGCTTTATCTGTCAGATGTACACTGAAACATCTAAACATACAGTGAAAAGCAGCGTTTTGAGTCAATAGCATACATAATCTGAGGATGTACTGGGAGCATCTTTGCTTCCTGCAACAACATTGCATACCAACAGTTTACTAGCCTGAATCCATATGTAATTGAAATGTGGGAGCAACCTCCTGCAAGAACCTGGAAGAAACCCCTCGATCATGTGGAGAGCATCCTTACAGATCGCAGCAGGAATTGAACCCTGATTGCTGACACTATAAAGTGTTACACTAACTACTAAGGTACCATGCCACCCACTACTAAAGTGGTCTTGCCAAGCATTAAAGTCAGGCCAACTGGCCTATAATTTCCTATCTTTTGACTGATTTTTAAAGTTTCATTTGATATCTTCCAGTCCTCCAGAACAATTCCAGAATCTAGTGATCTTGAAAGATCATTCTTGTTCTTTCTCTCATTGAGCAGAATATACAAAAGCATGAGAGCATGAACCACTAGACACAAGGCCAACTTTAGTCCCATTGTTATCAGATTCTTGATTGAATCTCAGATATGCTAACAGATGAACTCTTGATATCTCAATCTACCTCTTCATGGCCCTTGCACTTCTTTTAATTGATCTGTATTGCATTTTTTTACATAACACTTGAAGCTTGGTTGAAGCAGGAGATACGCACTTGCTTCAAGCAGGCTTCAATTATAGTGAAGCCTATGAATGTGGTACCCTGCCTCGATGACTATTGTCTCCAGCTCTTACATCCAATGTGATGAAATGCTTTGAAAGATTGGTGATGCAACATACCAGCTCCTGCCTGACAAGTGACCTGGATCCACTTCAATTTGCCTACCATTACAACAGGTCCACATCAGATGCCATTTCATTGGCTCTTCACTAAACTCCAGAAAATCTGGTCATCAGGATGCTTTTCATCGACTTCAACTTGACATTCAATATTACCATCCCCTCAAAACTAATCATTAAGCTCCAGGACCTAGGCCTCAACACCTCCTTGTGCAACTGGATCCTTGATTTCCTCACTTACAGACCTCAGTCAATTCAGATTGTACCATCTCCTCCACAATCACTATCAGCACAAGTTAACCATAAGACTTCGTGCTTAGCTCCGTCTGCTCATTTTATAGTTATGATGATAAAGCTAAGCACAGGTCCAATGCCATATTTAAGTTTGATGATGACACCACTGTCATTGGCTGAATCAGCATATAGCCAGGTGCCATTACAAAGAAAGCTGACAGCACCTTTACTTTCTTCAAAGTTTGCAAAGTTTCAGCATGTCATCTAAAACTCTGACAAACTTCTGTAGATGTCAGGTGGAGAGTATAATGACTGGTTGCATCATGGCCTGGTATAGAAATTCCAATGCCTTTAACAGAAAAGCCTACAAAAAGTAGTGCATGCAGCCCAGTCCATCATGTGTAAAGCCTTCCCCACCGTTGAGCACATCTGCAAGGAGCGCTGTCAGAGGAAAACGACATCCATCATCCAGGACACCCAACGTCCAAACCATGCTCCCTTCTTGAACCAGAGAGAATAACTTTACTCACCCCAACATGGAACTGTTCTCATATCCTATGGACCCACTTTAAAGGACTCTATCTCACGTTCTCAATTTATAGGCATCCGTTAGTCTCATGAGACCATGGATTTGCACTTTGGAAGGTTTCCAGGGTGCAGGCTTGGACAGGGTTGTATGGGAGACTGGCAATTGCTCAAGCTACAAGCCTTCCCCTCTCCACACCACCGATGTTGTCCAAGGGAAGGGCACTAGGACCCATGCAGCTTGGCACCAGTGTCATCGCAGAGCAATGTGCTGTTAAGTGCCTTGCTTAAGGACACAAACACACTGCCTCAGCTGAGGCTCAAACCAGTGACCTTCAGATCTCTAGACCAATGCTTTATCCACTAGGCCACGCGCCAGCACACGTTCTCAATAGTTATTGTTTATTTATTTATCTATCATTATTACCATTTTTTTCTTTTTCTATTTGCCTATTTTGTTGTCTTTTGCATATTGTTTGTTTGCCAATCTTGTGGTGTGTGGTTTTTATTGATTTTATTTTGTTTCTTTGTACTTACCATAAATGCCTGCAAGAAAATGAAGCTCAGGGTTGTCTATGGAGGCATATTTGTACTTTGATGATAATGAATTGACTTAAAACTTTATTGTTTTCTGTATTGTTTTCTTTTTACTACCTTGGTGTAATCATATATGGCACGATCTGTCTGAACAGCATGCAAAGCAAACGATTCTAAATGTGTTTTGGTACATGTGACAATAATAGATCAACGGCAATAAATCTATGTCCTGTTTCTCCTTTCAGATGCTTATTAAAATCAATTTTGTTTGCCAAGCTTTAGGACACTGGTCATAACTGGTTCTAAACCTTCTGCAGAAAAGTTGACAGGCATGTATCTCTTAGTTTTTAACTGGGCAGACTGAAGCCCAACCTACCTCTTCACCACCCACTCCACACTGAAGGACTCCTTAAGGACGTTCACTAGGAAATGTAGATACCCTTAAGTTTTCAAGCTCTCTGCCTGGGATGTGCATAGAACAAAGAACAGCACAGCACAGTACTGACCCTTCGGCCCATTGTATTGTGCTGACCTTTTAAACTATTCCAAGATCAATCTAACCATTCTTCCTCCATTTTTCCTTCATCTATTCATGCACTTGGTGAAACAGAGGCAAATTCAAAAAGCCCAAAAATAAACAGGTCACCTGTTTTTGAACTGTTGTACATGGTTCTATCACATCTGAAATCCTGTCTGCCCACTACCCTGGACCCCCATCAATTTGCCTATCGCACCAACAGGTCAACAGAGGATGTCATCTCCACGGCACTTCACTCTGCCCTGACCCACCTGGACAACCCCAATTCTTATGTCAGAATGCTGTTCATTGACTTCAGTTCAGCATTCAATACTGGGATCCCCTCCAAGCTGATCGCCAAACTTCACCAGCTTGGTATCAGCTCGTCCCTCTGCAATTGGACCTTGGACTTTCTGACTAACAGACCTCAATCTGTTAAGCTAGACAACCTCTCCTCCTCCACTCTCACCCTGAACACAGGCGTGCCTCAAGGATGTGTGCTGAGCCCTCTTCTGTACTCCCTTTTCACCTATGACTGTGTTCCTGTATATGGTTCTAACTCCATAATCAAGTTCGCAGACGACACAAGGGTGGTTTGCCTGATCAGAGGGGATGATGAGTCGGCCTACAGGGACAAGGTCCAGCACCTGGCCGTGTGGTGTGCCAACAACAACCAGAAGACCAAGGAGATCATTGTGGACTTCAGGCATGCTAGGAGCCACACTCACGTCCCCATCTACATCAATAGAACTGGAGTGGAACGTGTATCAGGCTTCATATTCCTTGGTGTCCACATTTCCGAGGATCTCACCTGGTCCCTGAACTCCTCCAACCTGATCAAAAAGGTGCAATGGCACCTTTATTTCCTGTGGAGCATCAAGAAAGCTCACCTCTGTCCCAGGATACTGATGAACTTTTACCACTGTACCATTGAGAGCATACTCACCCACTGCATCTCAGTGTGGTATGGCAATTTTACCGTATCGGACCACAAAGCACTCCAGTGTGTGGTGAAAACTGCCCAGCGGATTATCAGCACCCAATTGTCCACCACTGAGAACACCTACCATAAACCATGGTGTGCCACAGGGATCAGTGCTGGGTCTGTTGTTATTTGTCATCTATATCAATGATCTGGATGATAATGTGGGAAATTGGATTAGCAAATTTGTTGATGATACAAAGATTGGAAGTGTGGTGGACAGTGAAGAAAGTTTTCAAAGCTTGCAGAGGGATTTGGACCAGCTGGAAAAATGGGCTGAAAGATGGCAGATGGAGCTTAATACAGACAATTGTGAGGTATTGCACTTTGGAAGGACAAACCAAGGTGGAACATACAAGGTAAATGGTAGGGCACTGAGGAGTGCAGTAGAACAGAGGGATCTGGGAATACAGATACAAAATTCCCTAGAAGTGGCATTACAGGCAGATAGGGTCGTAAAGAGAGCTTTTGATACATTGGCCTTTATAAATTGAAGTATTGAGTACAGAAGTTGGAATGTTATGTTGAGGTTGTGTAAGACATTGGTGAAGCCGAATTTGGAGTATTGTGAGCAGTTTTGGTCACCGAATTACAGGAAGGATATTAATAAGGTTGAAAGAGTGCAGAGAAGGTTTACAAGGATGATGCCGGGACTTGAGAAACTGAGTTACAGAGAAAGGCTGAATAGGTTAGGACTTTATTCCCTGGAGTGTAGAAGAATGAGGGGAGATTTGATAGCAGTATATAAAATTATGCTGGGTATAGATAGAGTGAATGCAAGCAGGCTTTTTCCACTGAGGTTGGGGAAGAAAAAACCAGAGGAAGAAACCAGGGTGAAGGGGGAAAAGTTTAAAGGGAACACTGGGGGGGGGGGGCTTCTTCACACAGAGAGTGGTGGGAGTGTGGAATGAGCTGCCAGATGAAATGGTAAATGCGGGCTCACTTCTAACATTTAAGAAAAACTTGGACAGGTACATGGATGAGGGGTTTGGAGGGATATGGTCCAGGTGCAGGTCAGTGGGACGAGGCAGAAAAATGGTTCGGCATAGCCGAGAAGGGCCAAAAGGCCTGTTTCTGTGCTGAAATGTTTTATGGTTCTAAATGCTGCCTGGGCAGGGTGCATCTCACCTTAACCATGGACTTTTGACTCTCCTCCCATTCGGTAGGCATTACAGGAGCATCCGCTCCCACACCAGCAGGCACAGGAAGAGCTTCTTCCCTGAGGCTGTGACCCTGCTGAACCTCACATCACAGTGCTAAGCAGTATTGCACCCATATTGTACTGTCTCAGTACTTTTATATTTGTGTGCTGTAGCACTTACTTTTTATTCACAGTTATTTTGTAAATAACACTATTCTTTGCATTTCTGGTTAGATGCTAATTGCATTTCATTGGCTTTGTATCTGTGCTCGGCACAATGACAAAATAGTTGAATCTAATCTAATCTAATGGTTCTCCCATTGGAAAAGAAACTATTAGTTTTGAAGACACCATCATCTTAAAGAAAAGAAGCTTATGTTCAATGTAAGGTTATTCAGTCTACATTTGAAGAAATTTGGAAGAATTCATCAGTGTGTTTTCTTTTACTGAACTTAGGCTTTGCTTTTAGCTTTCCTTCTGCTTTCCCGAGGGATTACATAAGACCGTAAGATATAGGAGCAGAAGTAGGCCATTCGGCTCATTGAGTCTGCTGTCCCATTCAATCATGGGCTGATCCAATTCTTCCAGTTATCCCCACTCCCTTGCTTTCACCCCATTCCCTTTGACGCCCTGGCTAATCAAGAACCAATCTATCTCTCCCGTAAATACACCCAATAACTTGACCTCCACAGCTACTCATGGCAACAAATTCCACAGATTTACCACCCTCTGACTAAAGTAATTTCTCCACATCTCAGTTCTAAATGGACGTCCTTCAATCGTGAAGTCATGCCCTCTTGTCTTAGAAACCCCTACCATAGGAAATAACCTGGCCATATCTAATCTTTTCAGGCTTCTTAACATGCGGAATTTTACTATGAGATCCCTCCTCATTCTCCTGAACTCCAGGGAATACAGCCCAAGAGCTGCCTGACAGTTCTCATACAGTAACCCTTTCATTCCTGGAATCATTCTCGTGAATCTTCTCTGAACACTCTCCAATGTCAGTATATCCTTTCTAAAATAAGGAGCCCAAAACTGCACACAATACTCCAGGTGAGGTCTCACGAGTGCCTTATAGAGCCTCAACATCACATCCCTGCTCTTATATTCATTACCTCTAGAAATGAATGCCAGCATTGCATTCGCCTTTTTCACAACCGACTCAACCTGGAGTTTACCTGGCTCTGAAGGCAGGGAGAATGCCAGAGTATAAAGATAAAGACCTGGCCATCACTGTGTGGATCATGAGTTAAGTGATCTTTTCTGGACATTATTATTGCACCTTAATGAGTTGACGTGAAAGAGACTTCTGAGGCAGGTTTCCTAATTAACTGAATTACACTGCCTTGCTTCCTGATTCCTTTCCTAACTCAGTGAACAACCACATTAATTCAAGTCATGGTACAAAGCAGTAAACATGGACGAGATTGACTGACAAGAACACTGGGGCATGATATGGACTAGAGAAGTTGGTTTGCCTGTGGTACTAGGGGAGTAAATTGTGGTATAATTGATCCATGTATTGCATGCTTTGTATTCACTGTATTCCCTGCTGCTGTAAATCACACTTCCCAAAGGATCACTTGTTCAACAAAAAAATTTCAGAATCAGCATTAGAATCGGGTTTAATATCACCAGCGTAAGTCGTGAAATTTGTTAACTTTATGGCAGTGGTACAAAGAAATACATGATAGATAAACAGATAAAAAACTGAGTTACATTAAATATATATATATATCTATTAAATAGTTAATTTAAAATAAGTAGTGCAAAGTAAACCAAAAAAAAGGTAGTGAGGTAGAGTTCATGGGTTCTGTGTCTATTCAGAAATTGGATGGCAGAGGGAAAGAAGCTGTTCCGGAATCACTGACTGTCCCTTCAAGCTTCTCTTCCTCCTTCCTGACAGGAACAATAAGAAGTGGGCATGTTCTGGGTGGCAGGAAGCATTGGATAAAGGAAGCTGACAGCTGTTCCTGAGACTTAAAAGTCAGCCTTTGGCAGAAATGTAATTCCAATAATGAAGGGCGAACAGATTTAAGATTATTGTTCAAACAAAGAAACTAGCCTGTATGGCAACAAACTAGATAATGGAACAGTTCAGTCCAGGAATCATAGAATCTCCAATCTTTCAACATCAAATGTTTAGTAATATTTTGCAAAGAGGAAAAAAATTTAACAAATTTGTCAAGGGGTGCGATTCAGAAGAAAGACAGGGTTTCTGAACTGCATACTTAGCAGAAACAGTCTGCAGGATTTAGATGAACAAATTTGTAGAGAGATTACAAACTATTGCAAGAAAAATAAGATTGTTATAGTAGGCGATAATAACTTTCCACATATTGACTGGGACTCCCATTCTGTAAAAGGTCTAGATGGGATAGAGTTTATCAGATGTGTTCAGGGAAGTTTCCTTAATCAGTACATAGAAGTCCCAACAAGAGTGTGTGCAATACTTGATCTACTATAAGGGAATGAAACTGGGAAGGTGACAGAAGTTTGTGCCAGGGAACACTTTGCATTTAGTGATCATAATGTTATTAATTTAAAAGTAAATATGGAAAACGGTAGGTCTAGTCTGCAGGTTGAGATTCTAAATTGGAGTGTAATAACCCTGGCTTAAGACCATACTGCATTTTATTAATTCAGTTATGCTGCTGGGTACTTTATTTTACGCAGATCTCCTCCAAATGCAAATCTATATTTAAAACGTGTTCCTTTAATTACATTATACAACCCAGTATTTAATTTTTGCTGTTTAAAATTAAATGTTAGTTGATTAATAAGTTAGGCTTGTTGTAATTAGCCAATAGGATTTGTCTTGTTAACATTTTGGTCAGGAAGACGTCCTGGAAAAGAACAGGAAGAACATTCTCTAGAGAGAGCACAAGATTGAAGAAGTTTCAAAAAAGATCATTGATAAAGATGACAAACATCAATGGACTTACCACTGATCCCTGTGGCACCCCATTACTCAGATGCTTCCAGTCACAAAGGCAACCCTCTACTAATACTCTTTGGCTTCTCCTGCTAAGCCAATGTTGAATCCAACTTGCTATCTAATCCTGATTGCCAAGTGATTGAATGTTCTTTACCAGCCTCCCATGCAGGTCTTTGTCAAAGGCCTTGTTAAAGTCTACGTAAACAATGGACAAAAAACTTTATAAGATTGGTTTGATGTAACCTACCATGCACAAAGGCAAATTGATTATCATGCCCTGTCAATCCAAATGCTTATATATCCGGTCCCTTAGGAATTTACATTGCTCTGGGGCACTGATGCAAGTGGAAAGCAGATGGGATGCGAACCAGACTTCAACATGTCATCACCCATTTTGTGCACCTGCCCTTGACTATTTAACCACCACAGTCGCATCCTTGGCTCACTCCTCATATATCTCAAGAGTGGCACTAGGAAGTGTTATTACTGAGACCTTGATGAAACAAAACCAGCAAATGCTGGAAATACTCAGCAGGTCAGACAGCATTTGCACAGAGCTAATGTTTCAAATCAAATGGGTGATCACCAGGAAAGATACATGGTGCAGAATTGCCTTATGGCCATTTCCTCTGAAAACAAGTACACCATTTTGGATACTGTTGGTGATGGCTCAGGAGAAAGCAGCAGCAGCAGGCAGGTGTATGGCAACCAGTCTGGATCAAAGGCTCGACAGGTAATGGTGAAGGCAGAGACAATTATAGTGATAGACAGGAAAATCATGTCGCCATGAAAGGAATTTTAGGATGGTTTGTTGTCTCACTGGTGTCACAGATAAGGATGTCCCTAGATGACTGCAGAACACTCTCAAATGGGAAGGTGAGCAGCAAAAGACGTTATGCAAGTTGGCAGAAATGACCCAGAAAGAAGAATGAATTGCTGCAGAATTCACACAGGGAGTTAGGAAAGCGGTTAAAAAGTAAGACTTTAGGACAGTAATCTCTGAATTACTCACTAGGTCACAAACAATTAAGGGCAAAAACAGGAGGAAAGGGCAAATGGATGTGTGGCTGAAGGGTTAGTGTGAGGACTTCTCTTCTGGGATAGAGGTGACCTGTGCAAGAGAGACAAATTGCACAGGAACTGACTCAATATCCGAATGGGCAGATTTGCTATTAGGGAGGGTTTTAACTAGATTGGCAGGGTAGTCGGTTCGCAAGCAGATTGGAGGCTGGAAGTTAGAACAGAATTCAAGGACATAAGATCTTTGGACAAGACTGGGAATGAAAAAAGACCTGGATTAAACCTTATCTATAGTAATGGATACAAAGAATGGATACAGCAGGAAACATGGGACAGCCATAGAAGAAAAAAGGAAATTTAAGAATAAAGTGTTAGATGTAAATTCAACATGAATTGGGGTAAAACTTCAACTAGCATACAGTGAAGTTAACAAGAAAGTGAAAAGACTTGTAAAGCGAGATAAGAAAGTTGACATGGAAGACTGAAGTCAAAGCAGCAGCCAGATGATCAGGGAAATATATCCAAGATTTCAAAATCAGTATGCGGAAAGTTCCTGGTCAGATCCAGTAGTCATCTGAGAGATAAGAATGGTCTGCTTTTGACAAATGAGAAAGAGCAAGAAACATGATGGACAGAGTATTTCAGAGAATTATTGAATAGACCACCTCCAGATGAAGAACCTGACACACAAGAGGTAGCAGAGGACCTTGACAACAACACAGATCTGCCCAAGAAAGGAGAGATTGTAGCTGTGATTAAATCATAAAAGAACAGCAAAGAAAGCTGAACCAAAAGTTGCATCAGTCATCTTGCAACCACTGTTTACTATAATCTGGAAATGGGGATGAGTACCTAAGGACTGAATAAAGATAATTATTGCTAGGATTCTTAAAAAATAGTGATTGCAATAACTGGTGTGGCATCACACCTTTGTCAGTACCCAGCAAGGCTCTCGCCAAAGTCATTGTCCAATGGATTACAGATGTACTCGATGTGTGCTTAAGGAAAGAGCATGCTGGCTTTAGGAAGAACAAAGGCTGCACTGAGCAGATCTTCACCTTGCATAACATCATAGAACAGTGCATAGAGTGGCAGAGACAAATCTATGTGAATTTCGTGGACTTTCAAAAGGCATCCACAGGGAGAGCCTCTAGTGAATTCTCAGATCATACAAGATCCCTTCCAAAATTATATGGCTTATCCAGAATTTCTACGTTACTTTTAGCTGTATGGTTGGGGACAATAATTTGAACTTTGAAGTCAAGACTGCAGTCAGTCAAGGCTGTGTGATGTTGGTGATATTGTTTAACCTGGTGATTGACTGGGTTAAGAGGCAAACAGTGAAAGACCAGCTTGACTTTATGGATGACCTCACATTACTATCACATGCACATCAGCATGTGCAAGAGACAACTCAGCACCCGTGTGCCTTTGGTGGATAGGTTGGACTCAGAGTCAGCCAGAGAAAGATAGACCATGACTCTCAATGTAGAGTCCCATCCTCCCATCAGGACATAGAGCACTGACTTACCCAGCACCAGCAGATTCACCTACCCGGGCAGCATCACTTGCAGGATGGTGAGATCAAGGATGACATCCAGTACAGACTCAGCAAAGCTAGAAACGTATTCAGACCAATGAGCAACATATGGAGATCAACCAAGTACAGCGTCCACACCAGGGTGAAGCTGTGCCAGAGTTCTGTACTGTCCTCATTGTACAGGTCAGAATGCTGGCACATTACAGAGACCAACCTTGCCAAGCTGTTGTCATTCTGCACCATGAGCATCTGCAAGATCCTCCAGATTTTCTGGCCAAGAAACATCTCCAATCATGCCCTACTCCTTCAGTGTCATCAAGCGGACATGGCCAAAATCATCATGAGGCAATGTAGGAGATGGATTGGGCACGTGATGAGAAGAAAGGCCAACTCTATCGTCATTGGTCCTCTGAAGGGCAGGGGAAATGCGGGAGTCCAAAGACAACTTAGCACTGTAGCGCAGTGGCAGAAATGAGAACCCTGAACCTGGCTAAGGAAGGAAATGGACTGGCAGTTGAATGTTCCAGCTGCTGTAGGGGGATAGGAATGGAGAAAATAGAGGAGGGGCATTTGTGATTGAGGAGAACATTATGGCAGTAGTCCAAGATAAAATAACTGTGAGATTGCCCAGTGAGGCTTCACAAACATTAACAGATTTCAAACCTATCCTGCGCATTAATGACAGCAACATTTCCCTTGCTGATAGGCTGAATGTTTTCTATGCATGATTTGGCACAATGAATGGTATGAAATCGAGGGAAGTCCCCTCTCTCCCCGAGGAACAGGCACCTGTCTAGTCGCAAACAAGGTGAGGAAAACCCTAGCCATGGTAAACCCAGGCAAAGCTGCAGGGCTGGTCACTATACCAAGTCAGGTGCTGAGGGATTATGCAGCCTAGATAACAGAGGTCTTAAGGGACGTCATTAATGTCTCTTTGAAACAGTCGACTGTTCCTGTAGGCTTCAAGGCAGCCACCATTATTCTGATGCTCAGGAGAGTGATGATAACTGGCCAGTGACACTGACTTCAACAATCATGAAGTAGCTGGTAATGGATCGTGTAAAATCCCACCTTCCAGTTACTTTGGTCCTTATCCAGTTCACCTACTGCACAATCCAACCCACTGACGATGTCATAGCCTCAGTTCCCCATTCAGTCCTGACACACCTAGAAAATGATGCCTCATATACCGGAATGTTAATGAATGACTTCAGTTCAGCACTTAACATGGCCATCCCTCAGAGACTGACAGGTAAACTGTCATCACTGGGACTCAACACCCCTCTTTGTAACTAGATCTTGGACTGCTTGATGGAAAGTCCGAGTTGGCAGCAACGTCTCAAACTCCATCACACTGAGCACTGGTGCTGCCCAGGACTGTGTGCTCAGCTCGCTGCTGACTCACAACTGTACTGCCAGATTCAGATCAGACCACATCATCAAATTCACTGATGGTACTACAGTGGTTGGCCTCATCAACAACAATGATGAGTTGGCATACAGAGAGGAGGTACAGAGGTTGTCAATTGGTGTGGGAATAACAACCCGAGTCTCAATGTGGACAAGACAAAGAGATGATTGTGGACTTCAGGAAGGTGCAGCTTGACCACTCTCCATTACACATCAATGGCTCTGCTGTGGAGGGAGTGAAGAACATTAAGTTCTTGGAGTGTACATAAAGAATGATGTAATCTGGACCCACAACACCTCATTAGTCAAGAAGCCTCAGCAGGTCTATACTTTCTGAGGAGACTGAGGCATGCAAGGCTCCTCACCCACATTCTAACAACTTTCTGTGACAGTATTACACAAGAACATACTTTGGAGTGGGTTGTTTACAAGCAAAGGGATGTCTGGCAAGTGTTTATTTTATATAAGAATTGCGAGTTCAAGATATACATGATTGTTGGCGTGAAGGGCAAGGCTGGCAGGAGTAGGGAACCCTTGGAAGATGAGGGTTATTGAGACTCTAGTCAGGAAAAAGGAGAAGGCACAGTTCAGATCTCGGCGTCATGGGAAGAGTGTAAGTGTTGCAGGTGTATACTCAACAAGGAAAATCACAAGATAAAAAGGGGCATGAGATAGCTTTGTAGAGATTAACAAGAATCCAAAGCAATTTTATAAGTTTATTAAGGTGATAATACAACCTCTCAAAGAGCAAAGTTGACATCTTTATGTGGAGCCATAGAAGACAGGTGTGGTTCTCAATGAGTATTTCTCTTCTATTTTTACCATGGAACAATACTGATTGGGAGGTTAATCGATCATTGCAAATTGTCCTGTGATTAGACTGGGATTAAATTGGGTATTGCCAGGCAGCACGACTCGAAGGGCCAGAAGAACCTATACCATACCGTATCTTAATCAATCAATAAAGAAATAATTTAATGGAATGCAATGAAATGGAAAGGGCTGCCAAAGAAAGCAGTTAAGCAGGTACATTATCAACATTAGAAGGCACTTAAACAGGAACAAAGGTAGGAAAAGTTTAGGGATATAAACAAAATATGAACAAACAGATTGAGTTTAAATGAAATCTAGGTGGGCATGGACCAGTTAGGCCAAAGGATGTGTTTTCATCCTGTATAACTCTGAGTTTAATAACCTTCACCAGTCTGATTAAAGTTCATTGACCAGAATACTTAATTATTTTCCTCTTCCTCTTAAAGCATGATGAATATTTAAAATTCTCTGCCCAACAGGGTCAGTTATTAAATGCATTCAAAAAAAGTGATTGATGCATTTCTGAATATGAAGAGAATCAATATATGATGCTTGGGCAGGAAAATAACATTGAAGTAAAACAACTAGGATCTTGATGAATGGCAAAGCAGGCAGGAAGAGCAGAATGGTTAACCCTGTCTCCCATTTAGTATGTTCACAGTATGTTTGTGAAGAGAAAGAATTTCAGGATGTATATTGTAAACATTTCTCTGACATTCAATGTACCTATTGAAATCTATTAATATGCTTCCTAATCTGTGAATCATTTTCTATTTGTCCACTTAAGATTTCCAGCATCTACAGAATAAATGCGATTAATAAACACAATAGATTCTGCAGATATTGGAAATTCAGAGGAACATACAAAAAATGCTGGAGAAACTCAGTAAGTCAGGTCACATCTATGGAGAGGAATGTCGACTGTTTATTCCTCTCCATACTTGTGGTCTGACCTGCTGAATTCCTCCAGGATTTTTGAGTGTCACTATACATACAATCAACTGATTTTGAAGCATCCTAATTAATTGCAACTCACTTGACTGAGGCAACTTCATTCAAACCCAGTAATGAGAGGGTGGACATAAAGAACAGATTTTTAAGATTGAGGAAACAGGCACAAATCATAAATTATTATACATTTTACAGTGACATACATTATCGGATGGAATACATGGAGGAATCTTATCTACAAGTCTGTCAAACAAATAGAACACCCACATGTGTAAAATATCAAGTATAAATAAATCTTCAGAAGCATCTTGGAATTCCTTGAGGTGATGCAAAGTATAGTACATATTCTTGTCTGTCATGATGCTGAGTGCATCCTCGGATGTGTTGGGACACGTTATCCTGGAGTAATTGGATGTTTTGGGTCTTTCAACGTCAGACACTCTAGCTCAGGTGACTGAGCCAGGGTTGCTCAGGCCCTGGCTTATGTCCCAGTAATACTGATCCACAGGTCACACCTCTCAATCCATAGCCGTCTGGAGACCTGCGCAGCAGCCCCTGTGGTGATGCTGATGGCTTTTTTCTTTGTAGGAGGGAGCGAGCAGCCAACAAAATGTCTACACCCACCCTTATAGGCTCACACCGTGCTCCCCACCCCTGTCTCTGACAATCATCACCACCACTTGCATTGCCAGTTGTACCACTCTCACCAGGGCAAAGTCAAGTGAAAAGTCCGTAAAAGTTTGCCTTTGCAGTCTTGACTGTAATCCAGCAGGTTAAAAGGGGCAAAGTTCAAAATGAAAGCATTAGGAAAAATTCTTTAGGATAGAAGGGAAGACTTGAACTGGTGAAAATCCATTTGGAACTTCAACATATGGAAAATTTCAGTGAAAAGATTGATCAATATTTTTGAAGTTCCAAGTGAACTTATTGTCACCATATATTACCCTGGGATTCATTTTCTTCCAGGTGTTCACAGTGGAACAAAGGAATGAAAAACTACACATAAGGACTGACAAACAATTGATGTGCAAACGAAGACAAACTGAAAATACAAACACCACCTCCCACACCCCACCAAACAAACAAACAAACTGAGATCATGGGTTGTAGAGTACTTGAAAGTTGTGGAAACAGTTCAGAGTTGGGAAATGTGGAATAGAGTGAACATATTAATGATGTGGGAACCTTGGAATTGCTTAAGGAGTAGCTTTGGGGAAAGATGAAAGCAATGGCTCAGTGAACTGTTTCCAATCACAATACTATTGCACCGTGAATGAACACAAGATTTAAAAAAAAAGACAAAATCAAAAATGGTATAGAATCATCTGGAATAAAGACAGTATTACAACGTTGAAGTAAACATGACTTTCAGAATACTGGTCACAGAAACTGCACAAGTCAAAGCTAAATCTGGATCATTGTTCAAAGCTGTAGGATGAGTCATTGGAATGAGTGAACTTTTAAAATTATACACTCAGTGGCCATTTTATTATATATCCCCTGTGCCTAATAAAGTGGCCACTGTATGTATGTTTATGGTCTACTGCTACTGTAACCCATCCACTTCCAAGGTTTGATCTGTTGTGCATTTTGAGATGCTCTTCTGCACACCACTGTTGTAACGTGTGGTGAGTTACCATTGCCTTCCTGTCAACTTGAACCAGTCTAACCATTCTCCTTTGACCTCTCTCATTAACAAGACAGTAATATTAACTGACACTCACTGGATGTTTCGTTGTTTTTTTGCACCATTCTCTGTAAACTCTAGAGACTGTTCTGTGTGAAAATTCCAGGATATCAGCAGTTTCTGAGATATTCAGACCTCCTTGAGTGACACCAGCAATTATTCCACGGCCAAAATCACTTGGATCACATTATTACATTTCTTCCCCATTCTGATGTTTGGTCTGAACAACAACTAAACCTCCTGACCATGTTGGCATGCTTTTATGCATTGAGTTGCTGCCACATGATTGGCTAATTAGATATTTGCATTAACAAGTAGGTGTACAGGTGTATCTAATAAAATAACTACTGAGCATTTGTTCACAGGTTAGAACATTGCTGACTTAGAATGCCCACTACAGCGGTTAATCAAAGTCAACTGTAATCCTATGTGTGTGGAATGACAAATTACATTTCCTGAAGGGCATTAAATCAAACAAGTTGTCTTACAGTCACCCTCAAAGATACCATCTCTTTATCCCATTTTACTTAAATATGAATTTAAACCTCACCTTTGCAACAATGTCTACAACTTGACAGTTCTGAGCTCCGACTACTAATCCATTAATTTAACCATTATGTTACTATATACCTTAATTTTGGGAAGGGTAAATATTTTAGGAAGTGTCAATGTTACAAAAAGATTAATGCTGTTGCAATCCTGAAGGTGATAGGAAGAATCAATGGTTAAGAATGGTTTAATATTGTATAGAGGACAGTGTTAAAAGAAGTGCCAATGCTGTTGGAAGAATCAATGTAAAAGCAAAAGTCAATGTTGTAAGAAAAGGTTGACACATATTTCTGCCGACTAAAGGATGTCAGAGCCCATTTATTTGGAACTGATAATGAAATGCAATAGAATATAATGGGAAAGTGCTGAGACAGCCATTGCTTTGAAGGAGCTAATTACAAATGCTTTGATTAACATACACCTTTCTCATCATAAATTAAAGTAGGTAGGAAGAGGAGCATTTTTTTAAATTCACAGAGGGACAATGTTTCTTCTGCACCACTCTCGGGAAGGTAGCAGTGAAGATGCCTCCTTCAAATGTTTAGCATTGAATCAAAATTAACAGGATATTAAGGGTCAGAAGAGGTGAGCAGCAGCAAAATCTAATAAAAGCAATAGCTTCAGGTGTTAAAATCAATGACCCATATTTATAAAGAGCAAGTTTTACAATCATAACATAGAGATAGAGTATTAAAAAACAATAAAATATATTGCGTGGATGAAACATGTTACACATTTATGGATTATCAATGGATTAAAAAGGTTTGCACTGAAGTTAATAAATCAAGAAAAATCAGAACAGTGACTAACCATTAATGTGAACTGTATAAATTAATGCAATATTATTAAAGATCACAAGGGTTTCGTATTGGAAATTTCTTATATATAACATCTGTGGGCAAGTAGTGAGAAAGAATATGTGCTAAAGAACAGTAACTGGCTTTATAATTAATGAAAGAATAAGCAAGAGGATCACAGTGGGTTAAGCAGCATATGTGGAGGGAAATGTTTTGGATTAAGACCCTTCATCTGGATTGATAAAAGGGAAAGCGTGGAGCAAGAGCCAGCTCGCAATATGTGGATCCAGGTGAACTGCTGTGCTCGGCAGCTGGAGGATGGAAGAGTGAACATAGTGACAGAGGCCAGGAGGTGACCCAGAGACAACAAGGTGCTGCAGATGGAAGAAAGGAAAGTAAGTCAGAAGACAATATCAAATAAGGAAGGTGGGGTTGATAGATGGGAACAATGGCAAAGAACACATGGGTGACTGGTAGATGAAGCAGGTGGAGGGTATGAAATAGGGAAACAAACAAGATGATGGGGGCTAGGGTTGGGTGAGCACAAGAAGAATGGGGTAGATCAGGAGGAGAGAGAAAGTGGGGGAGCAGTTCACCTGAAAGTGGAGAATTCTATAGTTATTCGTTTGGTTGTAGTCTACTCAGGCAGAATACAAGGTATGGTTCCTATTGTTGGCTTTGAGCCTGATCTTGGCAGTGCAGGATACATGTGGGAATTGGAAGTGGGATTAAAATATCCAGTAGACAGGATCTCCAGAAGGTCATGATGTAGCCCAGGTGCTCAGCAAGGTGGCTACCTACTCTGCACCTGGTCACACTGATGCAGAAGCGGATCAAAATCAGAATCAGGTTTATTATCACCGGCATGTGTTGTGAAATTTGTCAACTTGGCAGCAGCAGTACAAAGCAATACATAATCTAGCTGAGAAAACAAAATAAATAAAATAAAAATAATAATAATAATAAATAAACAAGTAAATCAATTACATATATTGAATAGATTTTAAAAACATGCAAAAACAGAAATACTGTTATGTTTTTTAAAAGAAGTGAGATAGTGTCCAAAGATTCAATGTCCATTTAGGAATTGGATGGCGGGGGAAAGAAGCTGTTCCTGAATCACTGAGTGTGTGCTTTCAGGCTTCTGTACCTCCTACCTGATGGTATCAGTGAGAAAAGGGCATGCCCTGGGTGCTGGAGGCCCTTAATAATGATGCTGCCTTTCTGAGACACCCCTCCCTAAAGATGTTGTGGGTACTTCGTAGGCTAATACCCAAGATGGAGCTGACTAGATTTACAACCTTCTGCAGCTTCTTTTGGTCCTGTGCAGTCGTCCCTACATACCAGTGATGCAGCTTGTCAGAATGCTCTCCACGGTACAACTATAGAAGTTTTTGAGTGTATTTGTTGACATGCCAAATCGCTTCAAAATCCTAATAAAGTATAGCCACTGTTTTGCCTTCTTAATGACTACATCAATATATTGGGATCAGGTTAGGTCCTCAGAGATCTTGACACCCAGGAACTTGAAACTGCTCACTCTCTCCACTTCTGTTCCCTCTATGAGGATTGGTATGTGTTCCTTCATCTTACCCTTCCTGAAGTCCACAATCAGCTCTTTCGTCTTACTGACGTTAAGTGCCAGGTGGTTGCTGCAACAGCATTCCACTAGTTGGCATATCTCACTCCTGTATGCCTTCTCATCACCACCTGAGATTCTACCAACATCGGTTGTATTGTCAGCAAATTTATAGATGGTTTTTGAGCTATGCCTAGTCACACAGTCATGTGTATACTGAGAGTAGAGTAGTGGGCTAAGCACACACCCAAGGTATGCCAGTGTTGATCGTCAGCGAGGAGGATATGTTATCACCAATCCTCACAGATTGTGGTCTTCCAGTTAGGAAGTTGAAGATCCAATTGCAAAGGGAGGTACAGAGGCTCCACTGAGAGCTCCAGATGCTATTAAAAGGGTCAGAGGAACATCTGCCTCAGCTGGTATCATCAACACTGAGTTTGAGGACTACCTTTGGAACCATTTCACCCAGTTTCTGGTGTTGCCTCACCATAATCTTGCCAGTTGTTTCTAGTTGCCAAAAAAAGGTAGTTTTTCAACAACCTGTAGATTGAAGGCTAAGGCAAGCAAAAAAAATTAGTTCAGAGGCAATATGAAATGAACGAAGAAGGGAGGACCTTATCGTTTTCTGTCCTATAAGGAACTTGATTGTGTAATACTCTAGCACAACATCAAGGGCTGTATATACTGTATAGATAGATATATGAGTAATGGAGTTCACTGACATGCAAATTGATGCTACTACTGGCATCTGTATAATGAGACATGACACTGTAGCTAGTTCAGCTATATACTGTTGACCTTTGCATTGAAAACATTTTCTAGTGATGTATTATGCACGCCCAGCCAGATCATGCTTTGCCCAATCATCTGCATGACCTTTTAGCCTTTGGATATCCTGTGGGTCCAATTGAGCTACACCATTAGCGTGGCTGCAAAGTGCAGTGGTATGTGAACTGAGTGCCTTTCTCACTCAATCTAAATGTTTCTGAAACATTTAGCTCAGAGATTTCAACACAATTAAATAGAAATGATGTCTTAAAATGAAAAGTGTTTACATGCATTTAACTGGTATAAATTAATTTCAAATATTAATAATTATTAAAATAAATTTTAAAATATCATAAACCACTTTTGTGTCAAAGTTGGCAATATGGGAATGAATGCTGCATGGGACAACTATGGCAAACTTAAGGCCATAGTTCGCCCATATGGAGCACCATTTAAAGAGGGCTGAAATACCTGCCATGATGTAGAAGGATAAGGAAGTCCTTACATTATTAAATATCAAAGAAGTCATATCTTTACAGATTTCTTTAGTGTAATGTAGCTGCATCTAATAATAGCTCCAATGGTTAAAGTAGCTAACATAGTGGGGAAGGGGAAATTACTGCTGGAAGATCAAAGTATTGTTTTTATGTCATTTTTGCAATAGAATAATGGGGGATTGGTTATAACAGTCAATGTTTTGGTACAATTGATATACTTAAAGATACAAAGTACATTTTCCATCAGAACATGTATACAGAATATATCTCTGAGATTTGAGCTTCCCGCAGGCAGCCAGGAAACTCTGAAATCAGTTCAAGAACGCACCTAACACCCGACGTGTGAAAAATCTGCAAATTGCTGCAAATGACAAAAAGCAAGTGAACACAGAATATCAAACTTCAAACCGGAAGTCCAGTAGCATTCAGTTTAGTTCAGTTCAGTGTGGTGCTGCTAGTCCACTGCAGGGCCCAGAGCAAAGCATTCTTCATTGAAGGACCCCAGACCTCATCGATTGCCCCATTCAGACCACCGGAAACAGCAAAAAACAGTAACCAAAATGCCAGGAACACATGCAATATGAACCTTAAAGTCCCCCAAAACAAGTCCACAGCTTCTCTGATCAATCCTTGCAACGTGGATCCCAAGACGTCTGTACTTTCCTCTGGCAGCAGCAAGCGAGAGGGAGAAGACTGCTCAGAGTGCAGATAGTGCTGAACACTTGCCTGTCTTCCGCAAGGTTGAAGTCGAGTGAAGAGTGTTTGTGTGTGTGCATATGCTTTGATGAATAACATTCATAGTTAAACCTGAAACTGTGGAAATTCTCTCACCTTATAAACATTGGACCCATTTAAGAATATATAATTTTTGTTATCCAGCTTTGGTTATCAATTGATTTCATGAACTGTGGTGCTAATATAAACAATTTATACTGCACCTGTATAAGTCCCAGACTTCAATTTACCTGGGTGTGACACTGGATAAGACGCTCTCATTTGCCACCCACATCTAAAAACTCCAAAGGAAAGTTGGCCTTCACAATTCTCTCTTGAAAAAATTAGCAGGCACAAAATGGGGAGCTAATGCTCACACACTTACATCAGCTGCCCTGGCACTCTGCTATGCACCTGCAGATTACTGTGCACCTGTGTGGGGCAGATCAGCCCATGCGAAGAAAATAGACCCATTGCTTAATGAAGTTTGCCAAATAATCATGGGCACACTGCGCCCCACACCACCAACGTCATTTACAGACTTGCAGCTTTGCTCCCCCAGAGATCCAAAGACACACTACAACAAAAATTGAAAAAGGTAAACAGAACTCAGATCCACGGCACCCACTACATTATCATGTGCCAGTTTCCAACTGCCTAAAATTCAGGAAAAGCTTTGCTACAGTGGAGGAACTACTGCACGGAACATCCCCCCAGACATACAGGATTGACCTCTGGCTACAAACAGAAGCCAGAACCCCACCAAACAGTGCAAGACCCCGCAGAAATATTGTCAGACAGGGCACTGCTTGACAGACAGAAGTGGTGCACTCTCAACAGAGCGAGAGCGGGAGTTTGTAGGACTGGAGACAATATGGTGAAATGGGGTTTAAAGACCAGCGAATCCTGTGAATGAGGCAAAAGGGTGCAGAGCATTGAACATGTTCTGCACAACTGCCCACTCTCATCTGATTTAGCTGACACTGACCTGCTCAACATCAACCAAACAACAATAGAGTGGCTGGCTGTCCGGTATGACAAGCTATGAGGAACTCAGCAGGGCAGGCAGCATCTATGGAAAAGAATATAGTCGACGTTTTGGGCTGAAACCCTTTATCAGGACTGGAGAAAAAAGATGAGGAGTCAGAGTTATAAGGTGGTGGGAAGAGTTCCACATCCCTACAGGTTTCTGGATAAGGATCTTTCTCCCGTCTTGCATACTGAATTTAGTTGATCCATATGAATGAAAAGTTTCAGTAGCTGATTTGGAAAGCAGTAGATGGAAACAACCATTGATTAATTGCATTGATATGGATCAGCTCATTCGTTTGCTTTGGTCAGTATATGGATATCACCAGGGTACAGCAGATGGTGTTGCTCCCTCACAGCTCCAGTAACATGGATTCTCCCTATGACTGCATGGATTTCTCCAGTGTTTTGCTCCAGGTGTGCTGGTTTTCAGATGAATTTGCCACTGTAAGTTGCCTCCCAGCTGTTGGTGGATGGTAAGAGAATCAGGGAGGAGTTAAAATGGACATGCATGAGGGAATGGCTTATGGGGAAGCAACTAGGAAAACGAGGTTGATGGGAATGCTCTGAGAATTGACAAAGACTCGATGGGCCAAAGTGTCATAGTATTATGAAAATCATATGGACCATAAAGGAGAAGATAGGTTCATCCTTCAGAAGTGTGTAGAATGCAAGAACGATGCAGCCTTCCCCTGACATTAGCATCAAACATTTGCCTTTTAATACAATTTTTTGAAATTGCTTCCTGTATGAGGAAGGAATATGTTTTCAGTTCAATCACTACATCAAAGTACATTCAAACTAATGGAATCACTTTTGTAATGCAGGTACATTCAGGGGATCAACCAGGGTTCAATGCAGATTGCAGAAGGATGATATAATAACAGCATCATAAAGGGATGAAGCCTGATGAAATTCCAACACAGGACTACATTTGTGTTTAACTGAAAATACAACATGGAGCAGATAACAGCTAAGTAATCATACAACCAATGGGTGAGGTCAAAAAGCTTTGCAATCCTACCACATCTACTTGTGAATGGTAACGGACAATTATACAGAAGTTTGCAAGTCCAAGAGCATCTCTTTTCTCAATGACGGCAGATCTCAGCATGTGACTGCTAAAAACCAGGCTGAAACAATTGCAACCATGTTCAGAAATGTCAAACAGAAAACCCATCTCAGCTTCTTATTGACAACCCAACATTACAGAAGCAAGTCCTCAGCTAACTTGATTCTCCCTGCATAATAGCAAAGAATGCCTGAGAGCATTTGTTACAGCAGAGGTAATGGGGCCAGAAATGTCAGCTGAAGCACTAAAGACAATAGGAGATCAGATATTGCGATTTCTGTGGCAAATGACTCATCTCTTGATACCTAAAGGCCTTTTTGCCATCTACAAGGCACACATCAGGAACAGGATGAAATACAGCTTATATCGAAACCTGGAGTAATAAAAAAAGTGCTGGATGAACTCAATGGGTCAGGCAGCATCTACGGAAGCAAAAGGATAGTTGGTGTTGAGTCGAGATCCAAAATATTTAATATCCCTTTGCTTTTACAGATAACGCTTGACCTACTGAGTTCCTCTAGCAGACTGTTCTTTAGTTCATGATGGAATACTCTCTATTTGCCTGGATGAATGCAGCTCCAGCAACTTTCAGAATCATCTAAGATAAAGCAAATCACATGACATCAATACCCTAAACATTTACTGTCTTCACTGCCAAGTGTACAGCAGTTACATTGTGCTGAGAAGTACACTGCGATGACTCATCTAGGCCATTCCTGCAGCTCCTTCCACACCCATCGTTTCTGCCAAAAGGGCAGCTGGTGCAGGCTCCTCTGCAAGTCTTATACCATCCTGACGGAACAATATTATTGATCCTTCATTGTCACAGAGTCTACATCCCAGAACTTCCTTTCATCTTTCTGAGGGGCAATGAAGGAATGCTCAGAGCCACATCTGAAGAAACAAATTATTTATTTGTTTATCCGCTGATTTATTTATTTATTTAGAGCTATATGGGCCCATATTAGAGATATGGGGTACTTCTGCCCCATGAGACAGCGACACTCAGTTACACCCATGAGACCTATTAACCCACTATGTCTTTGGAGTGTGTGAGGAAACCAGGCAGCCAGGATGAAATTCATTTGGTTATGGGGAAGAATTTACAAACTCCTTACAGAACGTGAAGGGAATGAAACTCAGGTTGGTATACCTGCAATAGCATTATGCTAGCCTTTGCATGCCCACACCATCAGAAAAGAACCTGTGTACGGTTTAACACTGTGCTAAAGAACCACATAACTGTTTTAGTGCTCTTGGCTGAGAGATAACCATTAGACAGGTCAGCAGAAAAAAACTCTCCTGCTTTTCATCAAGCTATGACTCTGCTTACATCCACTTCCTCAGTAAAGAGGTGTCAAGTTGCATCCTGTGCACTTCTCAGGAATGGGATGTGATCCCATGACTTTCTGACCCAGAGGTGAGGCAGCTTCCAACTGAGACATGTGCCAGAAAACACATTTAAAATAATAAAAATATTGGCTGTAAGTAGGTTATAGTCTGGAAAACAAGATTTACATTTTCCTTGTTTTAAAAGATTCATTATCATTTCAAAATAAAAATAGGATTTCTCAATTGCTGCATTTAATTAGCAGTTGTTCCTTTTGAGCTAATAAACAAATTTGATACTGCAGAAATAATTTGCTCTGAAGCACTGTTGCCTCCTTAAAGATGAATTTCAAAGTCGTACTTTGTTTTCATTTGAATTGCATACAAAATGTTTGCATGACAACATGGTCACAATAAAAGTCAATTAAAACACAGAATATTTTGTTGTCATTATCAAGATGAATAAATGCTGGTTGAGATTGTTTGCTAAGATTGTTGTTCACACTCAAAGCAACTCAACCAGTAAGATAATTAACACAAAAACAAAGGTTTACAAAATACTACTTCATAGCTTGTTTAACCTTATCACAAGTTGCTGATCTTCTTTCCATCTTTGTAGAATATGTCAGTGTAACAAATATGAGGGAATTCACAAAAACCTGATCAGTTAGATTAACAGTTACTTTCCCCAAGCAGTAAGATTGATCAGTACCTCCACCCACTAACCCACTCTTCACACTCCTAACCACCACTACTTTAATATTTCCTGTCAGTCACTTTATGTACAGATATTCCTGTACCTAGCATCACTTTGTGGACATACATTGAATCTACATGCATAAGTTATCTTAAATGGAATATTTATACTTATTATGTTTTTTAAAATTATTGTATTCTTTACCTCATTTTTTGTGCTGCATCAGGTTCAGAGTAACAATTATTTTGTCCTCCTTCACATTTGTGTACAGGAAATGACATTAAACAAACAATCTTGAATTTTAAAACAAGGTCTTTTTTCAGAATGGCACATTTCCAGCACAGATTCCCAAGGAATGCACATTAACTTGCACATTGAGAAATGATGCACATGGATTCTTCCAAAATTTATTTGCTTGCATAATGACAAATTCATAGGACCACAAACACTTAGTTACCTAATACTGAATTGGTAGGAAAATCAATGAAGCATTAAATTATTCATGTGCAAAGTAGCCATCATATTCAGGGAAATTATATGTAATTTCTGAGCTCCAAAACTGATTGATAAATTAATCTATCAGGAAGATTCTTTGTTACTTTTGTGAACTTACCATTTTGGTACATTAGTTACCCATTACTTACTGCATGAAATAAGGACCATAAGACCATAAGACATAGAAGCATAATTAGGGTTATTCAGCCCATCAAGTCTGCACTGCTATTCCATCATGGCTGATTTAATATCTCTCTCAAACCAATTCTCCTCATAAGCTTTGGCACCCTGATTAATCAGGAACATAACAACCTCTGCTTTAAATATACTTAATGACTTGGCCTCATTGCTGTCTCATTCATTGCTGTCTGTAGCAATGAATTCCACAGATTTACTACATACTGGCTAAAGAAATTCTTTCTCATCAGTGTTCTAAATGAATGTCCCTCTATTCTGGGCCTGTGCCCTCTGATGGCAGACTCACCCGACATAGGAAACATCCTTTTCACATCCACTGTATCTCGGTCCTTCAATAATCGATAGGTGTCAATTAGGTCTCCCAGCATTCTTCTAAACTCAGGCAAGTACAGGTCCAGAGCCATCAAATGCACCTCATAACTTGAACATTTCACACCCAGAATCATTAAGTGACCCTCTTCAATACCAGCAGGTCATTTCTTAAATAAGTGGACTAACACTGCTAATAATACTCCAAACGCAGTCTGGCCAATGCTGTATAAAGCCTCAGCATTAATCCCTGCTCTTATACTCCAGTCCTCTCAAAGTGAATGCTAACATTGCATTCCTTACCACCAACTCAACCTTGCAGAACCTTGCAGGGCTCCCAAATCCAATTGCACCTCCAACTTTTGAACTTTCTCCTCTTTAACCTTTTTACCAAAGTGCCTGACCATTTACTTCCCTAAATTAAGTGACCCTCTTCAATACCAGCAGGTCATTTCTTAAATAAGTGGACTAACACTGCTAATAATACTCCAAACGCAGTCTGGCCAATGCTGTATAAAGTGCCAAAGTGCCTGACCATTTACTTCCCTAAATTAAGTGACCCTCTTCAATACCAGCAGGTCATTTCTTAAATAAGTGGACTAACACTGCTAATAATACTCCAAACGCAGTCTGGCCAATGCTGTATAAAGCCTCAGCATTAATCCCTGCTCTTATACTCCAGTCCTCTCAAAGTGAATGCTAACATTGCATTCCTTACCACCAACTCAACCTTGCAGAACCTTGCAGGGCTCCCAAATCCAATTGCACCTCCAACTTTTGAACTTTCTCCTCTTTAACCTTTTTACCAAAGTGCCTGACCATTTACTTCCCTAAACTATATTCTATCTGCCACTTCTTTGCCCATGTTCCCAATCTATCTAAGTTCTTCTGCAGACTTCCTGCTTCATCAACGTTACCTGCCCTATGTCTATCTTCGTATTGTTTGCAAGCTTGAAATTTATAGCCCACATCCTGGCTTCTATTCATGGGCCTGTATATAACATATCTCCCATCAGGGTCTTTTTACCTTTGCAGTTTCTTCAATTTACACACAAGGATTCTGCATCTTCTGATCCAATGCCACATCATTCTAAAGATTTGATTTCATTTGTTCTCAATTCCTCCCCATCTGCCTACCTATCTGTCCTATCAACGCAATTTGTATTTTTGGATTTTAAGTTCCCAACAATATATCTGCCTATCTCTGACTGTGCTACAAGATCATTCGTTTTGATTTTGTCCCCAACTTACATTTCAACTCAACTCATCTTCTTCAATTTTGCTCCATCCTCAGCCTTACCATTTCAGTCCCCAACCCCCTTACCAAATTAGTTTTAACCCTCCCCAACAGCTCTAGCAAACCTGCCCACAAGAATATTGGTCCCCTTCTGGTTCAGGTGTAACCCATCCTTTCAGTACAGAATATACCTTCCTCCAGGAGAGATCCCAATGATTCAGAAAACTGTAACATTGCCCCCTGCACCAATGCCTTAACTATGCATTTATCTGCCAAATTGTCCTATTTTGATCCTTAACGGCATGTGGCACAGGCAGCAATCCAGAGATTATTACACTGGAGGTCCTACTTTTCAGCTTTTCACCTAACGCTGTATTCTCTCTTCAGGACTCCTCTCATTTTCTACCCATGTCTTTGGTTTCGATATATATCACAACTCCTGGCTGCTCTGTAGTATGCTGTAAATTCGATCAGAGACATTACGGACCCTGTCACCTGGGAGGCAAATACCATCCAGATGTCTTTTCACATCCACAGAATCTCCTGTCTGCTCCTCCAACTATGGAATTCCCTATCACTAATGTTACTCCTCCACAGTTACTGACTCTCTCCACCTCTGATTCCCCTAATGAAGACCTCCCCTTTCTTCCTCCTGAAACCAATAATAAGCTTGTTCTTGCTGATATTGAGTGAGAGGGTGTTACTGCAGCACCACTCAGACAGATTTTCAATCCCCCTCATATATGCTGATTTGTCACCACCTTTGACTTGGCCAGTGACAGTGGCACCATCAGCAAAATTAAATACAGCATTGGAGCTATGCTTAGCATCACAAACATTAGTATAATGTGAGGAGAGTGCAGGTTTAAACATGCAGCCTTGTGCTGAAGGAGATTGTGAAGGAAATGTTCTTGCCAATTCGAACTGACTGCGGTCTGCAAATGAGAAAATTGAAGATCCAACTGCTCAATGAGTTATTAAGGCAAAGGTCTCAAAACTTATTGATTAGTTTTGAGGGGATGGTAGTATTGAATGGTGAGCTGTCATCAATGAACAGCATTCTGATGTATGCATCTTTGTTGTCCAAATCTTCCAGAGTTGGGTGAAGACCAATGAAATGGCATCTGCTGTGGATCGTTTGTGATGGGAGACAAATTGGAGCGGATCCAAGTCACTCCTCAGGCAGGAGTTGATGTGTTTCATTATCATCCTCTCAAAGCTCTTCATCACAGTGTGTGCAACTGCTACTGGATGATAGTCATTGAGACAGGTTATCACATTTTTCTTAGGCACCAGCATAATTGAAAAGTACTTGAAGCGAGGGGGTACTCAGACTGCCAAAGTGAAAGGTAAAAGGTAATGGTGAATATTCCAGCCATTTGATCAGCACAGGTCTTTGGTACTCAACCAGGTGCCCTATCTGGGCCAGATGCTTTCCATTGGGTCACGCTCCTGAAGGAAGCTCTCACATTGGACCCAGAGACTGAAAGCACAGGATTATCAGGGGCTGTGGGAGTTTGTGAAGTTTCTTCCATGGTTCAATGGTCAAAGCAAGCAGAGAATGCATGGTGCTCTTCTGGCAGCAATGCCTTGCTATGAATGATGTTGCTTGGTTTCATTTTGTAAGATGTAATAGCATTCAAACCTTGCCTCAGTTGTTGAGCATCCTTCAGTGATTCAAGTTTGGTCTGAATTGACACTTTGCATATGAGATTCGCACTTGTTCTTTAAAAATCACTCCCGCCTTCCAATGAGTCTCTCTCTCTCACTACTTCAGGTTGAACTTGTAAGTAAAATTACAATTAATCCTTTAGCAATGTGACAATTAGTAATGCATCACCAATCAAACCTTTATGCTCTGCAAAGTGAACAATAACATCACAACATCAAACACCTGAAGGTGTTCGCAAGAGAAATGATCAATTGAGATTTGGTACTAATCCATATGGGTACATATATGCCAAAATGTTGTTTATTCACTGCAACCAGTTCTCTCTCTAAACCCCTTCTGTTCCCATTTACAATGAATCTATCTGTTCCTGACATGTACTGCATGTTTCCTGGCTTTGATGGTTGTGCTGGTTCTGAACTTTCGAAGAGGCTCAATGATGGAATCTGATGACATGGATAGCTAGGAGAAGCTCTGCACAAAGTCATCTGGAAAGCTTTGGGAAATGTGAAAAACAAGCCCAGCTTTGCTCAGGGACAAAGCTGCCAAGAGTTCTCAATGCTTTTGAATTTCCCTGCTTTTCAGAAACATCTGAATAAAAATAAACACTTTATAATAAAATATATTTAAAATATAAAAAAATCACCAGAAGTACAAAACCTTTTTGAATACCAATACAAAACTAAATAATCAAGAGATACAACTTCCTTTATTCTTACAATCACCATTCACAGACACTGCATCCCAGCACAGGATTCTCAAGAGGGTCCAGTGCTCCCATGGGTCAGGACTGATATGCACACAGGACACATTAAACTGCAGTTAACCATGTTTTGGATGAGGATAAGTTTTAGACTTTGTGAAGGAGGAGCTGGCCAGGAGCACAGGAAGAGAAAAACTTCAGTCTAACAGAAGTTACAAAGGGGGCATTCTATTTATTTATTGATTTAGAGCTGTAGCATGGAACAGGCTTTTCTGGCCCAAAGAGTCACAGTGCCCAGCAACCTATTGATTTAACACTAGCCTAATCATTGTGCAATTTACAATGCCCAATTAACCCATTAACTGGTATGTCTTTGGACTGTGAGAGGAAATCAGAGTACCTGGCGAAACACAAGTAGTTCACAGGGAGAACATCCCTGCAACCTCCTTACAGAGGGCACTAGAATGGAATACTGCACTCCAGAACTCTGCCATGGCACCCTCTATTACTCTTCATTCTCTTCAAAATTTTAGTTGTTTTTTATTGCAAGGGAGATTCATTAGTCAGTCCTGACAAAAACCAGGACACCTTTTTGGGTGGTATATTACATGCTACATTTGAATTTATACTTAAAATAGAGTTGAGGATTATATCTAGTACAATTCAGTGGCAGGGCAGTCTCAAAAGGTTAAATTATCCACATTTCTATTCTTGCTACATTTGTACACCCTTTATCTTCTAATTCTGGCCTCTTATCTTTCCCCCAGTCCAATTGCTCCATCATTACTCACTACACCTTCAGCTGCCCAGGTTCTAAACAATGGGAATCCTTCCCTCTCTGCCCCGTTTCCATCTTCCTTTAAAATGATCCTTTAAAAAAAATATTTTAGTTACTATACAGATTTATGGTATTTGCTCTCACATTTTTGTTCGATTACAATCACCAAGTGCCTTATGACATTTTGCGGAATTATAGATGCTAAAGAAATGCTGTTTGTTGATATTTTTATAGGCTTCGCACCAGCCCCTGTTCAATATGTGGTTGTGCATCGGTAGTTAATGTGTATGTCTCCAGCTGGCTACCAGCACTGCAAGCTGTTCTCTTTTGAGCTGGCTTCTAATCAAGGGAGCTCCAAACACTGCAGTGCTCACTAGGCTAAAACAGACAATTCAGCACACTAGACAAAATAAGCTCAGTTTGGAAATGATGTCAATGAAGATAAATGATGTCAATGGTAAATGTGATAATTAGACCCATGACATAAAGTCAGTGCTGTGGTGAACTGACTGTACACCAGCATCAGCAATGTGAACTGTTTGTTACACTGACAGATGGCAACAACTAATTACAAAAACTTTCTGCTTCTCCCGTCATAGGAACTCTCAGTTTTAAGAAAAACCCCGATATTGGGTAAGATTTGATTCCTGGATTATTCTGGGATGCTGCCTATTTTGAACCACTCCACTCCATCAACATTTGGCATTCCTACTATTTAGACAGATTCCTGGGGATTGAAACATTCTGGCACCAATTAAATCAGGTGATTGATTCAAGCTTGGCATTGTTCCTTGCAGAGACAAATATTAATCAGAGTTGCCAAGACACGTACTTGTAGCATAGGCAGTTCATGATGAAAATAACAAAATAGCACATAAAATACACTCACTGGCCACTGAGTACATGCTCATGGCATTCTGCTGTTGTAGCCCACCCACTTCAAGTCTTGATGTCTTGTGCATTCATAAGACATAGAAGCAGAATTAGGCCATTCAGCCCATCAAATCTGCTCCACCATGGCTGGTCCCAGATCCCACTGAACCCATACACCGACCTTCTCGTCATATCCTTTGATGCCTTAACTGATCAGGAAGCAATCAACTTCCTTCTTAAATATATACATGGACTTGGCCTCTATCACAATCTATGACAGAGCATTCCACAAATTCCTCCTTACCTCTGTTCTTAAGGGATTCCCCTCGATTGCTTGTCTGCTTGTTCTGAATACCCCATCACATGAAACATTCGCCCCACGTCCACCCCATCTAGTCCTTTCAACATTCGGTGGGTTTCAATGAAATCCCCCCTCACCACCGTATTCTTCTAAATTCCAGTGAGTACAGGCCCAAAGCTGCCAAAAGCTCCTCATATGTTAACCTCTTCATTCCCAGTATCATCCTCATGAATCTCCTCTTGACTCTCCAATGACAACCTATCCTTTCTGAGATATGTGGCCCAAAACTGTTGACAATACTCCAAATGCGGCCTGACTAGTCTTATAAAGGCTCAGCATTATCTCCTTGCTTTAGTATTCTAATCCCCTTGAAACATTGCATTTGCACTCTTTACCACAGACTCAACCTGTAAATTAAATTTCTGGGAGTCTTGCACAAACACTCCCAAGTCCCTCTGTACCTCTGATGTTTGAACCTTCTCCACATTTAGATAATAGCCCACACGATTGTTCCTTTTGTCAAAATGCATAATTATACATTTCCGAACGCTTTATACCATCTGCCACTTTTTTGCCCGTTCTTCCAATTTGTCTAATTCCTGCTGCAATTGCATAATTAGCTACCCCTCCAACTGCAGACTTTGCCAGAAGTCTATCAATTCCATTATCTAAATCATTGACAAACAATGTGAAAACTAGCGGTCCCAATAAGGGCCCCTGAGGAACACCACTTAGTCACTATTAGTCAATCAGAAAAGGCCCTTTTTACTTCCACTCACTGCCTCCTGTCAGCCATTCTGTTATCCATGCCAGTATCCTTCCTGTAATGCCAAAGGATTTTATCTTGTTTAGCAGCCTCATGTGTGGCACCTTATCGAATGCCTCTGAAAATCCAAGTAAATGACATCCACTGCCTCTCCTTTGTCCACCCTGCTTGTTACATCCTCAAAGAACTAACAGATTTGTCAGGCAGGATTTCCCTTTAAAGAAACCATGCCTTTCTGCACACCACTGTTGTAATGCATGGTTATTTGAGTTACTGTTGCCCCCTTGTCAGGTTGAACCAGTCTAGCCATTCTCCTCTGACCTCTCTGATTAACATGGCATGTTTGCTGCTCACTGTATGTTTTTGTTTCTCATGTCATTCTCTGTAAACTCTAGAAACTGTCACGTGTGAAAAACCTAGGAGATCAGCAGTTTTTCAAACCACGCCGTCTGGCACCAACTGACAAAGAAACTTAGATCACATTTCTTCATCATTCTGATATTTGGTCTAAATAACAACTGAATCTCTTGTTCATGTTTGCATTCTTTTATGCATTGTGTTGCTGCCATATAATTGGTTGTTTATATATTTGCATGAAGAAATAAGAGTACAGGTATTGTGGCCACTGAGTGTAATCTGAAGTTCAATTTTACTTACAATGCTAAAGTTTAGTTTCAATTGCAAATGCATAGAGGTGGAGGTTGGGTCCAAGGGATCACAGTACAAGGAAAGGAAGAAAGGAAAGAAAGAACATTCATATCTTCTACAACCAATGGAAATACTTCTTTGTAAACTGTAGTTGTTCGTAAAATGAAGGAAACTGGAGCTCGTTTTTGCACAGCAAGCTGGCACAAATATTCTGTGATAAATGACCGAGTATATTGATGATGCTATCCCAGGGATAAATATTGGTAAAAACGCAGATAACTCCAACATTCTGGTTCAAAATACTACCATAGGATCTTCTGCAGCCATCAGAGAGAGCTCAGTTTAAAGACTCGCCCAGAACGATATCGCTGAACATACGGCATCTCAGCACTTATGCCACTCTAATGAAGCAGCAAAGCTCCAAATGGACATTTTCCACTTCACTCGGCACAGCAACACCTGCCGTCTGTTCACATTTCGGTGACTTTTACGGTCAGTCTCTGGATGAGGGTGAAAAACGTAAGCACTCTCTTGCAGGTTAAAATATTCTGTTGCATCACCTTGTTTAACTTAATGACATTGTTTCAGAATGCAGACTTAAAGCTGGGCCTTCAGATTAAATTCAGTGTTCTTTGTAGGGACCAATGTAGGAATATCTGTTAGAAAATCTGGATCAGAAACTCTCCACTCAGCACACTTGCACAAAGAATAAAACATTCTGATTTCACTAAAATATAAACTTGTAGTGGCTCACTATTCTGTAAGGCTTCTGAAGAGCAATTGTGTGATTTAATGCATCCTCCACTCCCAAAGTCCTAAACTACTCATCAATCTGCTGTACGAGACACCTTTCCAATCACTGATTCCTGGACACATGATCAATAGACATTAAACAAACTAGAAAGATTGAATAGGTAAGCCAGAGATGAATAACTCTTCTGTAAACAGCACTGAGGTCTCTGTGAGGTTGGGTTTTTCTACGTCAGCATTATTTATAAATGGCCTCACCTGCCCTGCACACTACAGTCAAACTTTAGCATAAGAGTCCTAGGTAAAAAAAAATTATGAAAACTCAGTATTCACTTACCACATGTGGCTCCATTGGTAGCACTCAAGTTCAAATTCAACTCGAGGCACTTGAGCGTGGAAACTTGTTCTGATTAGAGAACTAACTGATAATAATAATGTTGAGAGATAATTACATCCATGTCCAGTCATTGTAATGTAAACCGGTAAATTGGTTTACTATTGTCACATGTCCTGAGAAGCACTGAAAAACTTGGTTTGCATATCATTTATATAGACCAATTAATTACAATAATGCATTGGCAGAACAAGATAAAACAATAACAGAATGCAGAGTGAAGTATTGCAGTTACAGGGACAGGTAGACAATAAGGTGCAAGATCAGATCAAAGTAGTATTTGAGATAAAAGGTCCATCTTACTGTAATAGGGATCTGTTATATCAGTAGGATAGTAGCTGTCCTCAAACCTTGTGGTACATGCTTTCAGGCTTCTGGTCAATGGGAGGAGGAGATGACAGTATGTCTAGGGTGGGCAGGGTCTTTGATTATGTTGGCTGCCTTACCGAAGCAATGAAAAATATAGACAGAGTCCATGGAGGGGGTGGGATGGTTTTTGTGATGTGCTAAGATGTGTCCACAATTCTCTGCAGTTTCTTGCCGTCATGGGCAGAGCAGATGACATAACAAGCTGCAACTCTTCTGTATTGGATGCTTTCCAAATGTATTTAGAGAAAACCCACTGAGTGGCAATGGGGCGAAAGTAGACATGCTGAATTTCTTTAATCACACGAGGAAGTAGAGGCGTAGGAAAGCTTGGGTATGGTTTCTACGTGGTTGAACCTGGACAAGCTATAGGTGATGTTCACTCCCAGGAGCTTGAAGGTCTGAACCACCTTGACCTCAGCACAATTGATGTATACAAAAGTGTACGCACCAAACCTCTTCCTGAAGTCAATGAGCAGCACTTTTGATTTGCTGACATGCTGTTGTCATGACACCATGTTAATAGGCTCTCTATCTCTTTCCTGAACAAAGACTCATTGTTATTTGAGCTGTGTCCAGTACAGTGATGTCACCTACAAACTCAGAGCAGAACCCAGCCACACAGCCGTTGAGTGTATAGAGAGTAGGATTTGGCTGAGAATGCATTTTGGTGGGTCACTAGTTTTAAGACCAGAATGTCAGAGGTATTGCTGCCTATCCTTACTGATTGTGCCTATGGGTCAAGGAGTCAAGGATCCATTTGCAAAGGGACTGTTGAGTCCCGGGTCTTCGGGTTTCAAGATGAGTTTGCTTGGAATTATAGTATTTTAGGTGGAGCTGTAGTCACAAACAACAGCCTAACACAGATGTTGTTGAACTATTTGCATCTGCTCAGGTAGTTAATACGAGTTTAAAGTATAGCAGGCAATCTCTCCTGAGTATTCCAAACAAAATTCTGGACACTGGCTAAGAAGTAGGTAGTTCCCCTTGATTCCAGGAGGTTCTTAGTCGTAGTTTTGCTGGGGCTTGCAAATGAGCTGAAAATTTCTTCAGGGCATGTATGAGAGTCATAACTGTGTTAGTTAGCTATTTGCCAGGGTCACACAACACCGATCTTTGTAGCTGCTTTTCAGATACACATAGATTTCAATGTCTTCTGATATGCAAAAGAGATTGCCAGCAGCTGTACCCTGAGTCCAGATTCTATCTCTGTTTTCTCCTCTAGGAGACCCGGGTGCTCTTTGAGCTCCTCTATTCCATGCTGCTAATGCATTCCACTTTCAGTGTTCTATCATTGCAATTATGTCTTCAATTGCTGAGCCTTGAGTGACACTCCCTGCCTAAACTCATCCGCTTTTCTATCACTCTATTCTTTGAGAAGATCATGCAAAATGTATTTCTCTGACCAAGTTTTAACCACCTAAGTTAGCAATTTCTTCTAAGACAAGGTATCAAATTCTGTTTGATAACCAAACTTGTGAGTCACCTTGCAGCATTTTACCAAAGACACTGCATCAGTGCAAGTGGTTATGAAATGTGATGCATTTTTTTTCTGTGAATATACAAAACACAATTCGGATCTAACTGGATTTTTTATATGATATTTACTGGCATGGTAACAATTATCCACATCCAGCAAGTGAAACTAGAGAAATTAATAATGCCGGCTTCACTTTGGAATGTGCAGCATAAAGGGATTTAGTGAGGTGTGTTGAGATAACATGATACATTTACTGCCAGGCCACCAACACATCTATTTTGAATGCATTGAGTCATGATCCCTTCAGAACGTAATCCACAAAGCAATTAGTTACAATACTTGAATTTATAGTATAATCACGGAACTGATCTAGCATCCTCCTATAGAAAGAAAGCCGATGGGGCAGGTGTACAGAAAACGCACAAAACCTCAGAGATGTGAAATGGTAAAGTAGTGTGTGGTCTGCTGAGCTGCTCATTTCCAAGTTGCTTGTCAACGATTCTGTCAAGGATAGTTTTGCACCTGTTGATTTATTTGAGTGCATCAGCGAGGAGAATATTACATGCCAAAGTCCTTGCACTTCTTATGTGATGTGTAACTTCATTACCTACACGTTATGTAGATAGTTACGTCTGCACTTATTATCATTCAGTTTTCTCAGTATATCTCTGCACTTTTACTCTCTAATCACATTGGTCTGTATTGCATTTTTCTTCACTTTTTCTCATAATCTTCCCTGCATCTTAATACATATATTGATACTTTTCTAAATTAAGTTTAAGCCATTCCACACAACACTCATTAACCTTAATGTTAAGTCATTAGTTATAGTGTACGCTATCATGTTAAGATTATCCTACCCAAGAACTGGTCCCAATGTTCCTCAAATGTGAAGGCCAGTCAAAACCACACACTGACCTGCCTTGTTAGCATTCACTAATATGTGACACTGGCAGCAGTTCTCAGAATTCCACCTCTGAAGTCTTGTTCTTTGATTTCTGCAGTTTCTGAACCTGCATATGGTCCATAATTTATTCTGTCTACACAATATTGTTCCCCTTTCTTCAACATCTTTACCATGCTGGGAGATGAGTGCATTGACCACAAAATGAATATTCTTGACTAGGCTTGCACAGATGGAACTGGAATTGGTTTATTATTGTCACATACACTGAGATATAGTGAAAAACTAATTCACAAAGAGACGGCAGATTTCTTGTCCCAAAGTGAACTAGATAGGTTTTTATGACAATCCCTTATTTTCATTACTATTAATCAGACTCGCTCTTTGTAAAATCCAGATTTATTTCATTAATCAAATGCCCCATCTGCCATGATAGAATATAAATTTGTGTTTCCAGATTAATGATCTTAAAGTCTTACTGTGATCAGAGAAATGCCTCTGACATTCATCAAAGGCTCCACAATGGGATGGCCAGCATTTTATTTGCTTGAATTAGAGATTGAAGTGAAGCAAGTTCATGAGTGTCTTGACTTTTGCTCTTGGTACATTGTGTCACAGCTTGTGGGTTAGGAATGTGGATGTGAAGGTCATACGACCTAGGGAGAATTCCCAACTCTCAGATCTAATACATTAGATGGAAAATCTATTGGATGCCTTTAATTTCTGCACCATCATCCAAATTTGTGAAGTTTAGCATCTGGAATAGGATATCAGAAAACTTACATTCTTAACAATAAGCTTAGAATAATCTCAAACCAATGGGAAAAGTGTGTGAGTGAGAGTGAGAGAGAGAGAGATCGACATCGACTGACAGAAAGGTACGTAGAATGGTTTCAAGTGAATGAATGGTCAGCTGGCCCATGAAAGCATTCTTCTCCGGTACATTCATTACAGTGGACACTCAAAGCACTGGAATCAAAACTGTGCCTTTCTAATTACAGTAGACACTCAAGGCACTGGAATCAAAATTGTGCCTTTCTCATTGGCTGTGATTGCTTCCTTTAAATTATGCAGTATTTTGAGTACCCAGTGAATCTTGCAATTGGAACTGCATCTTTGCCTTGCAGTTTATTGTAATTCACTGCACAAAACACTGATATCTTCTCTTTGCTCCCCAGGTTGAGCATCTTAAATTGAGGACTTCTGTTTGTCCACCATTCAGCAGAGCCAATTTCTCCATTCTTGTTGCATCAGTACCTCTTATATTTTTAAACACACATGTTAACCTTCTCTGATTGAGAGGGAACACTCCTCTTTCAGCCTCTCTATCACAAGATATTATCTTTTCATGATCCGTACACATGATTTAATTTCCTAACTGCTCTGGAGAAAAGCCTGAAAATGACAAATCAGAAAAAGGGAGCATCCATGGGAGGAGAAAACATTGAATGTTTCAATCTGAGACACTTCATCAAGTCTCAGCATGAAAAGGCAACTGTTTACTCCTTTCCATAGATGCTGCCAGTATTGCTGAGTTCCTCCAGCATTTTGATCAAGATTGTCAGCATCTGAAGGATCTTTTGTGTTTACATTAGCCAAAGGAATACTAAGAAAGTAAAAAAGATCAGAGCAGCAAAGAGAAGTCTCACAGAACTAATAATGTTTGAAACTCTCAAATAAATCACCCAAAATGTTTGAATGGAGTAATTATAAACATACATAAATGGTTGCAATGCAAGTGCTTTGTGTTGGAGAAGAGTTATTCACCAACCAATAAGAAAGCTTTTGTTACTTTACCCACCTAAGTTTCCGGTCATTAAATAGGAATTGTGGAAATCCATCATCCCCATGCCTACTACATGGATGAAGTCTTCAATTACTTGCATTAACTCCACTGAACCGGGATAGACCTGTGCAAAAAAAGAAAAAGTACAATTTTTGAGATTGGCATCTTGAATTGTCAATCAGTGATGTGTTATTCAAAAGAAGTAGATGTGATTTTGCAATTATTGTAAACAGTTTTTTGAGCTGAGCCAATCATTGAGAGAAAGAATACAAGATGATCTAGGATTAGCTCAGTAGGTCAGGCAGTATCTATGGAAAAGGGTACAGTGGATGTTTCGAGCTGAGACCCTTTAGCAAAGTTGAATGGTCTTGGCTTGAAATGTCAACTGTACTCTTTTCTATAGATGCTACTTGGCCTGCTGAGTTCCTCCAACATTTGGTGGGTGTTGCTTGGATTTCCAGCATCAGCAGATTTTCTCTTGTTTGTGATCTAGGATTAATTTGGTTAACATAATCAATCTCAGTTACAGTACCTGAGGTAAATTTGATGGGATATACCTCAAACTGCAGGATTCCTGCTCTCTTCTATTATAGGTTCATCCAATTTTTGACTTTTCTGCAGCTTTCGTGTAATCAGAATCAGGTTTATTACGGAGGATGAGATGTTATGTGCATTTAATATTTAAGCAATATTTGAGCAATATTGTAAATATATTGATTGATTAAGTATTCTTATTTATTTAAATACTTCATCACGGGTCATATGTAAAAGTACCTGAATGATAAATGACAATATGCCACCATATCATTTGTGAGCGTGTCACTTAAAGTAAAAAATGAAATGAAAACACATTCTCCTGGGTCCCACAATTAGTTTTTATGTTTTGGAGCTGCAAAACATGATTATGTTACTGGTCTACACTGACTATAGTCTCCTGGTAAGGAAGCTGAGGATCCGGTTGCTGAGGAACATGCTCAGTTTTGGTAAGTACTAAGGGGATGAACTGCACGACAAGCAAAAACCTGACGCATATTTTGCTGTTGTCTAAGGATTCCAAAGAGGAGAGCCAGTGAGATTGCATCAGCTGTAGATCTATTGCGGTGGCAAACAAACAGCAGGAGGTCCAGGTCCTTGCTTCAGCAGGAGTTATAGGCAGAATTCTGGACAATACTAACCTCAAAGCCATTGCAGTAGATGTGGGTACTAGCAGGTGCTCACATTGCACACAAATATAATAGCTGTCTTTTGAAGCTGGTGGGAACCTCCAACTGCAGCTGAGGTTGAAGATGTGCTTGAACACTCCAGCCAGTTGGCTAACCATGCTTTCAGTGCCAGGTCAGGTATACCACTGGAGCCTGACACCGTGAGGTTTCACTCTTTCGAAGGAAGTTATGACATCAGCCACCAAGACAGAGGTCACAAAGGTGCCAGGTGTTGTGTGTATTTGCATAGACATAATGTTATTCTCCCTTTCAAAATGTGCAGAAGAGGCGTTGAGCTCTTTGGGAAGTGAAGCATCACTACTAATTATGCTGTAAAGCTTCTCCTCTGAATCCCTGAATATGGTGCAGTCCACTGATGCAAAGCTGTCCTATAAACACTCATCCATCTCTCTTGACTGTACCTTTGTGGTGCTCCGGTACTCAGTCTCTGCCTATCTGCCAGGAGTTGAAGTACAACCAGATGATGGCTCTTGCCAAAGTGTGGGTATGTGTTGGTGTGATCAGCATTCTTGATAGAGATGTGATGATGATAGAGCGTGGTAGCTCCTCTGGTTCTGAATGTCACATGTTGGTGGCAGTTTGTCAGAGAGTTCTTCAAAGTAGCCTGGTTAATGTTCCCCATGATGATCAGGAAGACATCAAGATGCACTCCCTCATGTCTGCAGATCATGGGCTCAGCACCTCCAGTGCAAACTTGACACTGGCCAGGGTGGAATGTACACTGTAACCAGGATGATGGTGGATGAACACCCTCAGCAGACAGAATGGACATTTAACCGCCAGAAGTTCCAGGCTGGGGCAGCAGGACTGAGACAAAATCACCATGCCTGTGCACCACAATTTTACTTATAAAGCGTACACTGTCACGTCTGCCTTTACTTGATGTTGTTCTCTAGTCTGTGTGGTAGAAGGTAAAGCCCACAGGCTGGAGTGCTGGAGGTGAGGCATGGCTCCATGAAGCAAAGTACTCAAACAGTCTTTGATGTACCTCTGGTACTGCAGTCTTGCTCTAAGGTTCTCAAGTTTATTTTCCAGAGACAGTACATTAGCCAGGAGGATGGTAATTGTGTTTTCCTGCACTTCGTATGTTACCTTCTATGCCATGGGATTCAAATGTTCTTTTAGATACTTCTTAAATGGTGTAAGTGTACCTGCCTCCACCACCCTCTCAGGCAATGCATTCTGGATTACATTGGGTGAAAAAAATTCTTCCTCACCTCCCATCTAAATCTTTTAAATTGGTTTATTAATGTTACCTGTATTGAGGTACAGTGAAAGACTTGTCTTGCATTCTGTTCATACAGGACAATTCATCAGAACAGTGCTTTGAGCTAGTATAAGGTGAAGCAATAACAGAGTGCAAAATAAACTGTTCCGGTTACAGAGAAAGTACAGTGCAGGTAGACGATAAGGTGCAAGGTCATAACGAGGCGGACTGTCAGCCAAGAGTCCACCTTGTACAAGGGAAACAATCAATAGTCTAATATCAGTGGGATATCAGCTGTTCATGAGCCTGGTGGTACCTGTTTCCAGGCTCTCTTGTTCTTCTGCCTGATGGGAAGGGTAAGAAGAGAGAATGTCTAGGTTGGATAGGCTCATTGATTGTGTTGTCTGCTTTACTGAGGCAGCAAGAATTGTAAACAGATATAAACTTATGCCTGCTAGTTTTAGACACTTCTGCTGTAAGATAATGTTTCCTACTAGTCTATCTAGTCCCCTCACTAATTAACTGTATAGTCCTTTTACAGGTCACTCCTCAGCTCCAAGGAAACTCTCTCCTCAGAAATGTAGTATTTTATCCCAGAAAACATCCCAGTGAATCTCTTCCATAACCACTACAGTCCATGTGTATACACTATTCCAACTGTACTAATTATGTATGTCCTACCCTTGTCAGCCCTCCCAAAGTACAAAATCTCACACTTACCAAGATTATACTTCATCTTCCTTTGTTTTTACCAATCAAGTAATATCATCCTACAGCATAAGACTGCCCTTCTCATTATCAACCCAACCAACAATTTTTGTGTCATTTCACACATACTAATCAGACCTCCAACATTGCTTTCTGAATTGTTAAGTTATACAACAAGCAACCAGGGTCTCAGCACAGATCCCTGTAATACATTATTGGGCACAGCCTTCAATCACAGAAACAATCTTTCACCATCTTCCTCCATTTCTTATCACCAAGCTAATTATGGATCCAATTTGCCAACTTGCCTGGAATCCCATTTGTTCTAATATTTTGGACTACCTTCCCTTGTGACATCTTGCGAAAGGCCTTAATGAAGTCTACATAGAATACCATGAGTACTGTCCCATTGCCAACTCATTGGCTCATGTTATGGTGTCAATAGATTTTTCACGATGTCAAATGCCACGGGTGATCTGTCATTCCTTAGGCAAACAAACTGCAAACTTGCCAACTAGGATATATTCAAGCACCAGACCCGAAATTCGGGAAACTTAAGTTTACATACACAAACTCTTAAGTCATTAATTAATTTAGTTACCATCAAGCAATTGGAACAAAAGACTACCTGATTTGAAGGGTCTGCTTGTGTGCTAACAGTGGAGAAAGGTATTTTCTGGCTGGATTTGAGCACTTACTTTGATTTTGTTATCTGTTCAGAGAATTTAAAGATACCGCTCCAAAATACAAACTTAATTCTATTATTGCTGACGATGCAGGATGTAATTTGTTTTTATTATTTGTTAGGTCCTTTTGTTTTTTTACTTGATGTATTTAGTTACAAAAATGGGAATAGAAGCCGTCAATCAGGCCCAGAGATTGTTTTATTATTGAGTTAGATCACGAGCAATAAAGACCACAACTCAATTTACATACATTTGTGTTGTAATCCTTGATAGACATACGTAACAAATATCTTTCATAATCACATTTGAGGCAGAGAAATTAATATACCCACCACTCTTTAGAAGAGAAAATTCCATCATAGGTTTACTCTCCATCTTGTTCTAACTATGACATTCACTTGTCAGTTGCACTGATTCTCCTTTGTCTATCCTGCTTGCTATTTCCTCAATGATTTCCAACAGATTTGCCAGGCAAGATAAGGAAACCATGTTGACTATGGTCGATTTTATCATTTGCCTCCAACCACTGCAAACCACATCCTTAACAATCGACTTCAACATCTTCCCAACTACTGAAGCCAGGCTAACTGGCATTTAATTTCTTTATTCTGCTTCCCTCCCTTCTTGAAGAGTGGAGTGACATTTGTAATTTTCTAATCGTCTATAACTATGCCAAAATCTATTGATTCTTGGAAGATCATTTTTAATTCTTCCACAGTCTCTTTAGCTTGCTCTTTCAGAAATCTAAGGTGTATCCCATCTAGTCTAGGTGCCCTCTCTTCCTTCAGACCTTTCAGTTTCCCAAGCACCTTCTCCCTAGTACTAGCAACTGCACTAATTTCTGCCCCCGACACTCTTGAACTTCCAGCATACTGCTAGTGTCTTCAACAGTGAAGGCTGATGCAAAATATTCATCAGTTTGTCTGCCATCTTTTCCCATACTAGTTCATCTCCAGGATTATTTTCTAGTGGTGCAATATCTACTCTTACTCTTTACGTATCTGAAAAAACGTTTGGCCTCCTCTTTGATATTGTTGATTAACTGATCTTCATATTTCATTTTTTACCCTCTTATGACTTTTTTGTTCCTTTCTCTTGGCTTTTAACAGTTTCCTAATTCCCTAGCTTCCCATTAATTTGCTCTATTATATGCCCTTTTTTACTTTTTGTTTGCTCTGCATTCCCTGGTCAGATATGATTGCATCATCTTGCATTTAGAATACTACTTCTTTTGGATGTATTTGTCCAGCACCTTCAGAATTGCAGAAATTCAGAAACTCCAGCCATTGCTGTTCTGCTGTCATCTCTGCTGGTGTCCCCTTCCAATTAATTTTAGCCAGCTCCTCTCTCAGACCTCTGTAATTTCCTTCACTCCATAGTAATACTGATGCACCTGAGTTTAGCTTCATCCTCTGAAATTGCTGGATGAATTCTATCATATTCTGATCACTCTCTCCTAAAGGTTCCTTTACCTTAACCTCCTTAATCAAATCTGATTCATTGCTCAACACCCAATCCAGAACAGCTGATCCTCCAGTGGGCTCAACCACAAGTTGCTCTAAAAAGCCACCTTGTAGGCATTCTACAAATTCTATCTCTTGGGATCCTTCACAGACCTGATTTTCCCAAACCAAGTGCTTATTGAAATCCCCCAAGACTTTTGTAACATTGCTCTATTGGCATATCCTTTCTATTTCCCATTGAAATTTGTAGCACACATGCTGGTTCAGAGGCCTGTATTTAACTCCCATCAGGGTCTTTTTACTGTTACAGTTTCTTAACTCTACCCATTAAGAGTATACATCTTCTGATTCAATGTCCCTTTGAAGGAATTTGAAAGGATTCCTATCAAAGGAATTGATTTTATTTTTTTTTAACCAATAAAGAGTCACACCAGCCACTCTGCATCCCTGCCTATCCTTTTGATACAATGCATAAAATTAACCTTAAGCTCCCAACTATAATCTTCTTTCAGCCACAACTCAATGATGCCCACAACATCATATTACCCAATCTCTTACTGTGCCACAAGATCATCTACTTTTTCAACTTTGATCCCCTTTTACTGCACCTCATCCCACTGACTGCAATTTTCCCTATCATCTGTTTGTCCTTTCTGACAGTTTCAGAACACAATACCCCTGCTTGTAAACCAACATACCTATCGTTCCAGTTCCTGTACCCCTGCCAAATTAGTTTAAACCCTCCTTAACAGCTCTGGCAAGCCTGCCTGCAAAGAATGGTTCTGGAGGACTAGTAAATTGCAAATATCACTCCATTCTTAAAGAAGGGTGGGAGGAAGAAAGGAAATTATTGGACAGTTAGCCTAAACTTAATGCTTTGGAAGATGTTGCAGTCCATTATTAAAGATGAGGTTTAAGAGTGCTTGGGGGCGCATGGTCAAAGTGAGCATGGTTTCCTTCAGGAACATGTTGTCTGACAAGTATGTTGGAATTCACTGAAGAAGTAGCAGGTAGAATAGACTAAGAAGAATTAGTGGATGTTCTGTACTTGGATTTTCAGAAGGCCTTGGACAAGGTGCGACACATATCCACTGAGTGCTCTGGTCTCTTTCCATATAGGGTTAATAAGTTGTGAGCATGCTATGTTGGTTCCAGAAGCATGGCAATATTTGTGGGCTGTCCCCAGCACATCCTTGGACTGTGTTCACGTTGACAAAATGATGTATTTTACTTTATATCTCGGTGTACATGAGACAAGGTTAACAATCTTTATCTTTACTTTTCACAGCCTTCCTCCAAACATCATCATGTGCATCTTGCCCCACTGGCAGCAAGTCCATGAGAAGTGCTATACAATCTCCATCTCTGCCCCCTTACCTTGCTGAAACTGTCTGTTACATTCATGTTAGGATTGTCCTTTAACCCTATCCACTCAGATATTGCTTTCCTTGGGGCATCACTTTGGTTAATGATTTTGGAACTGATATGGTCATCTAGGCAATTTCATTTCATACCATCCTGCAGAATTGCAGACCTGCGACATTTTTTGGTATTGTTCTTATCAATACTACAATATCTATATATTTATTTCCAGAGCTAACTGAATCAAATTATATGAAAAACTTTGACACACATAAAATGCCAGAGGAAATCAGCAAGACAGGCAATATCTATACAGGGAAATAAAGAGTTCAAGAGGATCCTGATGAAGGATAAGTGGAAGAGAAATATCACCATGAAACCCGTAGATCTCCTCAAAACCAATAGCTGGCTTCTTTGTCTTGGACAGTCAAAGCAGCATTTAAGATCAAACATCTAAAGCTCCATCTCTTCTTTGAAATAGTTCCTCAGATCAGTGTAAAACTGGCATTTGGTACAAATGATTCCCTTTTGCTTAAAAGATTTGATAAATCTAGTTTGATAAATGATTGGACTGTAGTTTACTTGGGTCTCTTTCAGTTTTATGTTTCTGTATTCTATGTTTTTGTCTGTCCTTTCTTGTTACCACTTACATGATTTGTTTTTTTTGTGTGTGTGTGAGGACGGTTTGATGTTCTTGTTGCCATTTGTGTGATTTTTTTTGTGCATTGTTGGGTTTTGATGTTTTTCTTTGAACGGCTACCATGGTTTATTTCTTGGTTCATGGCTATCTGAATAAGATGAATCCCAGAGTGAAAATCAAGGTGAATTACCTCAATTGCACTCACATCTACCATGATGCAGGGCTTCAAGAGGTTGGTTATGGTTACAATTAACTCCTGATTGAACAAAGAGTGAGTACAAGGATTAACCTTTTACAGTCAGTACAGTTTGTCAGCATTTAACACAATCATTCCTCCAGTTCTGATTAAGAAGTTCCAGAACCTGGGCCTCAGTCACTTGCTCTGCAACTGGATCCTCAACTTCCTAAATGGAAGACCACAGTCTGTGTGGATTGAAAGTGACACCTCTACCTTACTGATGAACAACACCTCATGGATGTTTGCTTAGCCCAGTGCTCTGCTCTTTCTACACCCATGCTGTATGGCTAGGTACAGCTTAAATGCCATCAATAAATTTGTTGATGATACAACCATTGTTGGTAGGTAGTGAATGAGAGAGCATACAGGAGTGAGGTATACCAGTTAGTTGAGTGGTGTCACAGTAACAACCTTGCACTAAACATTAGTAAGACCAAAGAACTGGTTGTGGACTTCAGAAAGGGTAAGACTAGGAAAAGCACACTAGTCCTCAACGAGGGATCAGAAGTGGAAAGAGTGATCAACTTTCAATTCCTGGGTGTCTACATCTCTTAGTACCTAACCTGGACTCAACATATCCACACAGCTAGAAAGAAGGCAAGAAAACAGCTGCATTTAATTAGACATTTGATGAGATTTAGTATGTCACCAAAAATACTCTCAAAATTTCTAAATATACTGTGGAGAGCATTCTAACAGGCTGCATCACCGTCTGGTATGGGGATGGGGTTGGGGCTGCAGCACAGGATCAAAGTAAGCTGTACAGAGTTGTAAAATTTGTCAGCTCCATCATGGGCATTAGCCTTTGTGGTATCCAAGACATCTTCAAGGAGCAGCGACTCAAAAAGGCAGCATTATTAAGGACTCCCGTCACCCAGGACATGCCCTCTTCTCATTGCTACCATCAGGAAGAAGGTAGCTGAAGGCACACACTGAAAGATTCAGGAACAGCTTTTCCCCTCTGTCATCTGATTTCTGAATGGATATTGAACCCATCTGCACTATCTCACTACTTTTTTATTTCTATTTTTTGCAGTATTTACCTAATTTAACTATTTAATATATATATATATTTGTACTGTAATACAGTTTTTTCTCTATTATTATGTATTGTATTGTACTCTGCCACAACATTAATAAATTTCATGACATATGCTGGTCATATTAAACCTGATTCTGTTTCGGTTCGTTGATGGGAAACAGGCAGTATGACAACTCAGAACTCTTTTGCTCACTGCAGTTTCAAGCATTCAGGCTTGGAGATACCAGAGATGGTTAGGAGTGAAAATGAAATGATTTTGTTACTTCAATAAGTTAGGAACTACAAGGAATTTGAAGGTATCAACTATCATCTTGAATGTTACAACAAAAAAGATTTAGGTGATGCAATCATCAAAAGAATTCTATCAAAACACCAAGGCAGGAGATATGAAGACAAGGAAAGTGATGAGGATGACACATGTGAATTTGAGATAGTGACTACACAGGATGCCAGGAAATTTATTGTTGGATTATGACACTACTTCATGCAGGAAGGCAAAGAAGGCAGTCCATTTTCTGCACTGATTTTGTTCATTTGCAGTAAATAAAAAGAACATGTCAGCATACACTGGAGGAAACTATTAGGAACTAATACAGTTTTTCTTTCTCTCTGCACATTGGGTGTTCTTTCTTTATAGGTTTGTTTGTGATTCTTTGTTTTGTAACTGCCTATATGGAGATGAATCTCAAGGTTGTATAATGTATACATCAATAATAAATGTACTTTAAACTTTAAAGTTTTATCGTACTGTAGTAGTATTGGCAGCGTTGTAAGTTGCTCTGCATTTCATTTACATACATAATTTTTTACTCAGTTAAATGGTAGTTTGGCTTTCTTATATCCTTTAAACCATTTCCATGAAACATCAGCTAACTGGGGCAGCACTTAGTTGGGCCAAAACGTACAGGTCCCAATGTGGCCCTATTAACCGGAATCCACTGTATATAGATGATTATGTCTTTGCTGCCTCAAAACAGTACTTACATCATATGTCACTGATAATAAATCTGACTCTGATTCTGACCATTGTTAGCAGATATATTTCATGTGATCACAGAAAACTAGCATGCAAGTTTAAACTCTGTCCTTAGGCCCTTTGTTCTTAATGATATGTTGTTTTGGTGTAAAGGCAATTTAAAAGCACATAGTAGGAAGTCAAACCCTTGCACAGATATACATATGGTTCTGTTTCTCTCCATCTCATCTTCAGCAACAAAACTTGGCCAAAACATTGAAGTTCTCTCTATGAACCCTCAATCACTCATCTTCAGAATCCTCTTCCATGTCTACCATGGTCATTTTGAAACTGTTCCACATTTTCAGAAAGATTAAATGTTCAAGTTATCACATAAAATTATATTCTACCTGTTGTGCATCTTCCCACTTCTCTCTGTTTTCCTCTTCAAGAAGGTTACTGATGATTTGAAAAAAATTCTGTGGAGAAATGGTAAGATTTACAAAATAGCTGTTGAAACACATTAGAGTTCACACAATTAATATGCAAATTCAGATCTCAAATTTGTGATAACTTTAGATATTAAGCATAGTCTTTATCACCAGCTGAGGTTGAAGTGGATTCATATTTTATAATTCACCTTCTAACATCTCATTGCATTAAATATTATTAGCCAGACATTTCAGTGTCATGACGGTCAAAGCAAGTCATTCAGTAAATCCAAATTTGTAAGCTACATTATAATCTACATGCTTCAGGCAGTTGCAAAATTTATTATTAAAACATTCAGAAATATTTCAATTTAGGCTTTAACATGGAATTAGTCAATTGCACCAATGATTCAGAACCTGGAAATTCATTGCAGCTTTGGGATTGAAAACCAATGAAAATTTATAGAACACTTATTGGAACTTAAAATTCCAATCCCATCATTGAGCACAGCTGCAATGAGCACCATCACAGGAAAGCAGTATCCATCATCAAGGACCTCACCCCACCGTGTTTTCATCTCACTGCGGCCATCAGGAAGAAGGTACAGGAGAATTAGCTCCCACACCACCAGGTTCAGGAACAGTTATTACCCCTCAGCCATCAGGCTCCTGAACCAGATTGGATAACTTCATTCATCCTAACACTGACATGATTTCACAACCTATGAACTTCCCTTCAAAGACTCAGCAAATCATGTTCTCAATATTATTTATAACTTATTTATTATTATTACTATGTTTTCTTTTTGTATTTGCACAATTTGTTGGTTTTTAGCATATTGGTTGTCCATCTTTGTGTATATTTTTTCAATTATTCTATTGTTTCTTTGCATTTACTGTGAATACTTACAAGAAAATGACACATATGTGCTTTGACAATAAATTTACTTGGAACTTTTATCACACCCATCCCTCTCCCGGTCTTGAGAATAGGATCAATTCTGGTGATGATGGTTCACAGCACCAGTGGCACAACAGGAGTCCTTATTTCACTCAGGAAAACCAAAATGGAGCCACAGCCTGTACTTGGTCACCTCGAGGAGTGACTTCAGAAACTATCTCAAATACACTCAATATTCTGTACCTATTACTGAGGTGCAAGCGAATTGAATCAAGGCTTGGGTACTAATTATGGTTTCTTGCTGCAAGGCTCAACTTGCATTTTCCACTCTCTTGTCTAATAAACACATTTAGACCCTAAGAATCAACCATTCCACTTTACCACAAGTGATATATTTTGGAATAACTGAATGATGAGTTGTTGATAGAGTAAATGGGGCTTGGGTGTCTGTGGTGTTTTGCATATCTAAATGATGTAATTGGTTTTGAAATTGGCAGACTGCTTCCATTAGGTTGTGGGGGAAGGGGTTCAGCTGCAGAAAAAGAGAAAAACAGGTATCTTGTTAGCTCCCACTAGTCTGAGGAACTACCGCCACATTTCTGGCAGATGGAAATACATCTCCAATAAAGTCCCTGGAAATGGCTGGCATATGGAGCTGTATTTTGTTAGGTGCAGTCTTATGGGAAAAGTGTTGGGTGGGAAAAGGTCAGATCAGGGTTTTGGTATGGACCTTGTATTTTTATTCTTTCCCTCTCAGATGCCCTTTGACCACTTCCTTCATCTTCAGCTGTGCTTTCCTCTTCTCTCCTAATGACTCACACTGATTGGTGAGGTTTACACTGTACACCATTTGGGGGAGTTTTTTTTTAAATCTTCCCTTGTAAAAGGGGTGGATTGTTGAGCTACGGAAGAACAGATCACTGGTAGTTTCATGACATTTCTGAATCTTAGAAATGCATGGGACAAGGAAGGCATTCCCTCTGTATTGTTCACCCAGATAGAAGATCAGTTGACCTTCTTCCTTAACTTAGGATGGCGAGGTAGCAAAGTGATTAGCATAATACTTTACAGCACCAGCGATCAGTGTTTAATTCCCGCTGACGGCCATAAGGAGTTTGTACGCTCCCCTGGGATCATGTAGGCTTTCTCCCACTTTCCAAAGATGTATGGATTAGGGTTGGAAAGTTGTCCGCATGCTATGTTGGAGATGGAAGCATGGTGGTACTTGTAGGCTGCCCTTAGCACATCCTTGTACTGTGTTGGTCATTGACACAAACAATGAATTTCACTCTATTTTTTAATGTATACACGACAAATAAAGCTAATCTTTTAACCTTTACCCCACCTTTCTCCACACACACGTTGTGAACCTCCTCAGGACATCTGCCTCACAACACCACCTGTTAGCCAATTATATTTTTTCCCAACAGGCAAGCTTCTTCTTTCTCTATTTCTATATGTTACAAGTGAAACAGTTAAAGAAACACTGAATTGTTCAACCCTGAATTGCACCCTTTTTCCAGGTAACAGCATTCTGGAATTTGTTTTAAATTCCCTTGGAGGATGATCTCATAGTGTCATAAATCATATAACACAAAAACATCCCCCAAGGCCTACAAACTCCATGCTGACTCATTCACAGTTGTTATTTTTAATCTCCAGCCCCCAACCATTCCCACATTCTCCCACTCACTTATATACCAAGTTACTATAGCCAATTAACCAAAATATCTGGGGCGTTCTACATGGTCACAGAGAAAACCTACAAAATCCATACAGGTTGCATCAGAAGTTAGGACTGGAATTATTGATGCAGCTTTACAAGCTGCATCCTGAGCTAACCCAATTGAGTCTGTCCAACCCAATTACTTTCTATTAGTAAAGAGAAAAGCCACCTCCAGAATCTGCTTCGGCAAAGTCTCTGTCTACTTTTCTATACCAATGTAGACAAAGGTATTTACCTGTACATCATCAGATGAAGGTATGTAACTTGCTCTTTTAAATGTGTCAGTGACGTTTCGAAGAATTTCAACACAGGCCAGGAGATCCCCACCATAGAAGTTCCTTCTTTGGGTTAAGTCCAAGAGGGTTTTGGTTACCTGAGACATCCCTTCACCTGCCAGTGTCCTCTGTCCCTTTGCAAGATGTTCCTTAACCTAAAGGAAGCACACATGTACAATGAGTTAGGATAAAAATTGTCTGGGACCATTCTTGCCCCTTTCTTCCTCTCCCAAAGAGGAAATTGCTTGTAAAAAGTGGTTCTGTATAAGCTCGTTACATTTCAGCACTGGTAACTAATCACCTTTTATGTTTAAATTACTTAGCTTATTAACACCTGTGATAACTTGAACCCACCCTCATCTCATTTCCTAACCCACACAGAGCAATTGTTAACAATTGGGAACTGAAAGCTTGTACAATTAATTCCATTCTAAAACTGAGGCTAACAACAGACAGGAAGCTTAAGACCAAGAGTTGACCATTCAAACCATTGAGTGAATGCTGAAATTCAATGAGATCATGGTTGATCTCAATCATTAGCACATGTTCTTCCCTCTAATAAATCTAATAAAAGCTGCTGTGCTCTGGTTCTCCAAGTATCAGCAGGTGGAAGTAAATCCAGATCTTTTAGGTATACAAAGGGCAAATGCAAGCAGGCTTTATCCAGTGAGGTTGGATAAGACTAGAACTACAGGTGGGTTAAGGGTGAAAGGTGAAATTTTTAAGGGGAACATGAGGGGGAACTTCTTCACTCAGCAAGTATATCAAAGAATAAGCTTTAACACAACATCAAACACTCACTCAATGTCATCAAAACCAAAGATTATTCCCTATAAAAGGAGGAAACTATGAGCCAGCTTTCATTAGCAGATCAGTGGTTGAAAGGATCAGCAACTTTAAATTATTTGGCATTATCATTCAGAGAAACTTCTCTGGGCCCAGCATGTAACTGTCATTACAAAGAAGGCATGGTAGCACCTCTACTTTCTTAGAAGTTTGTGAAGATTTAGCATGTCATCTAAAACTTTGATGAACTTTTATAGGTGTGTGGTAGGGAGCATACTGACTGATTTTATCATAGCCTGGTATGGAAACAACAATGCTCTTGAATGGGAAATCCTATAAAAAGTAGAGGATACAACCCAGTCCAGCACAGGTAGAGCCCTCCACACCAGTGAGCACATTTACAAGCAGCATCATCATCAGTCTCTCCCACCACCCAGTCTGTTCTTGCTGTTGCCATCAGGGAGGTGGTACAGGAGCTACAGGAGGTATCCACGCTGCCAGGTTCAGAAACAGTTATTACACCTCAACCATCAGGCCCTTGAACCACAGTAGACAACTTCACTCAGCCCAACACTGAACTGATTTCACAACCTGTAGACCCACTTTTAAAGACTTAATCCCAAGTTCTCAATATTTATTACTTTTCATTTATTGTTATTATTTAGTTTCTTTTTCTTTGTGTATTTGCACAATTTATTGTCTTTTGGACATTGGTTGCTATGTTTAGTTTCTCATTGATTCCACTGTATTTCCTCCAAATGCCTGGAAGAAAACAGATCTCAGCATTGCATATAGCGGCATATACAGTATGCACTTTGATAATAAATTTATTTTGAACTTTGCCCAGTCATTCAGAGAGCTTTTAGTATTTTCATATACCAGATTAAGTGAAAAGGAAATGTTCATGAAGTGTCATTTTATAATTTAAAGCTCAGAGTGGTAGTTTTCACTTAAAAATGAGCATTATTACAAGTTGGCTGTAAGTTTACCATGCAGCAATTAGGACCTCAAGCGATCATATTTAAAGATACACATCAGTTAAAATCTAATTGAATAGCACAGAACAATCTAGAAGGCTGCAATGACCTACTTTTGTTCCTATAGTCCTATACTTAATTAAATTGTACTGTACTCCTACAATTTGATGATTTGTCTTCAGCTTCCTGGCTCTAAGCTCCAGAATTCTCCATCTAAATTATCATGCTCTCTCTCTCCAAGATGTCTTTTGCTGGTTGCACGGTGGGGTGGGGGGGGGGTGAGGGGGAGGGAGTACAGGTCAGCAGACAACTGAATCATGGTTGGTGGCCTCAGAGAGAGCACCCTGGCCTTCTGAAACAAGTCATAAAACCCTAGTACGCAGAAGGAAAACTTGCAATTTTGTTGCATTTTCTCTGGAATCTGGGTTTAATCCTAAAACAAATGATTGGTTGATCAGGACGGAGATGAGAAGAACTTCCCTTGTTCATATAAAGAGCTGTAGAGGTTGAGTTACTGAGTGTATTCAGGACATAGATTAATAGATTTCAGATATTAAAAGAATCAAGGGATATTGGATTAGTGCTGGAAAGTAGTGCTTGTGGTAAAAGAACAGATAGGATATTATTCATTGGTAGGACATCACAAGGGTTTACATGACCCACTTTAACTCCTAACTTCTACCAACCATCCCACTTTCACAATGTACAAAAGCATGTTACAGGCAGTGGAGCGTGTCTGAAATTTGGTCTTTGTCCCTTATCTTAGAAAGGATGTGCTGGCATTGAAATCGGTCCAGAGGAGATTCATGAGAATGATCCTGATAATTAAGGGGTTAACATATAAGGAGCATTGATGGCTCTAAGCCTCTACTTAATGGAATTTAGAAGAATGAGGGGAAGATCCCATTGAAACCTATTGAACAGTGAAAGGCCTAGTGGAGAGGATGATTCTAATAGTGGGAGAATCTGGAACCAAAGGCAACAGCCACAAACTACCAGACGTCCCTTTAAAACAAGGATGAAGAGGAATTTCTTTAAACAGATGATGGTGAATCTGTGGAAATCATTGCCATAGATGGCTGTGGAAGCTAAGTCATTGGGTATATTTAAAATGAAGGCTGATAGGTTCTTGATTAGTCAGGACATCAAAGGTTATGGAGTGAAGGCAGGAGAATAGGGTTGAAAGGGATAATAAATCAGCCATGATAGAATGGCAGAGCAGACTCGATGGGTTGAATGGCCTAATTTTGCTTCTATGTCTTATGCTCTTAGAAATGTGGCAATTAATTTGTCTCACAAACAGCAATGTAATACTGAGCAATAAAACGTCTTGTAATTTTGTTGAGTGAGGCAATCAGGGATCACTTTCCTTTCATTTCTCACTCTGACTATTCTAAACACTTCATTCAGATCTGCTATTAGTCTTCTATACAGTACTCACAAGAGTACAAAGTTAGTCTATGTAACCTGTGCTTGTACTTAAATGTCTTCAAATGCACAGCCTTCTTGCTGCGGCCCTCCCCAGGTAAGAATGCCCAACTAATGGACATGCTGTGATCAAGGGTTTGGGAGGCCGGGGGAATTTGCAGGCTGCTGTAGGCCTACAGGCACCTTCTGCCAGATGGGAACAAAGCATTTCTGTGTTCCCCACAACATCCTCTCCCCTTAAGCACAACAACAGTCAAGAGCAGGGTCAAGCCATGCAGAGCTGAGTCAGTGAGGCTGGCTGGTAGCCAAGGTATGGGAAAAAGCGGCCGAAGCTTGTAGACTCAGCCAGTCACATCATGGGCACGATTCTCCCCATCAGTGAGGACACCTTCAAAAGGCAGTGTCTCCAGAAGGCAGCATCCGTCATGAAGGACTCACCCCATTCAGGATATGCCCTCTTCACATTCTAGCCATCAGGGAGGAGATACAGGAGCCTGAAGAGGCACACTCGATGTTTTACAAACAACTACTTTCCTCCACTGGCATATTTATGAAGTCTAGCAATCCATGATTATTTTGCACTCTTTCTGCACTATGTTCTTATAGTAACATATAGTAATTTGGATGCCAGTAGCTATCATGATGTTATTCTAGTTCAGAACATCCTGGAGTTTGGAGTTCGATTCTGGCACTATTCTCTAGACATACCATGGTCGTTGTAAATTGTCCTGTGACTAGGTTAGGGTTAATCAGCTTTGGCGGGGGTTGCTGGGGGTGCATGGCTTGAAGGACGTGAAGGGCCTACTCCGCACTGTATCGCTAAATAAAATTAATTTTTTACGTTAAAAATGTTGCTACTGCAAAGCAACAAATTTCATGACATATGTCAGTGATCGTAAACCTGCATCTGATTCCCTTGAGACAGGAGGTGCAATGCTTAACATTTTATCCATTCCTTATCTATCTCACAGGCCTCAAACACTCCTCTAGGGAAGCAGTTGTTTATCAGAACCTCTTTAAGTTCAGCATTGTGTACTTATTGTCAATGATGCTTCACCTTTGCATCGGGGAGACCAGAAACAAAGCAGGTTGCTGTTTTAGAGGAGCATCCTCATTCACTCTGCAATTCTGATCATCCTAAGTCCCGACTTAGGGTCTCAGCCTGAAATGCCTACTCTTTATACCTCTATAGATGCTGCTTGATCTGCTGAGTTATCCAGCATTTTTTGTGTGTGTTACTCTGGATATTCAGCATCTGCCAAATCTGTTGTATTTATGACCCTGATCATCCAATTGTTTTTCATGTTAATTTTGTCTGAGTCTTCTGTACAAGAAAGGTTAAGGAACAGGTTTTCATTATCTATTTGGCATCTATACATAGCACTGAAGCATAACGTCAGATAGTAATTTTGGCTTGCCCTTTAAGCATATTTTAATTCATTATTTGTCCCACAATTACTATCTATCCCCATCGTATTCTGTCACTTATACTGCAGCCACCACATTGGTGACATTCTGCTTCATTTCCTCCTCCTCCTCGCCTTCCCCTGCACCTTAAAGCAGGTAGCCAAGAAGTTCATCCCTGACTGGCATTGTAAATACGTTGTAGATTGGTAGCTGTCCACATGGAAGCCAAGGAAACTGAACTTCAGAGGATGAGTCACTTTTTTCAGCTGTAAAGAAACCTCACAGATGCCTCTCGACTTGCTGAGTATTTTCAGCATTACCCGTATTTTGGTTGTCTAACTGAAGTCAGTATCTTATCATTTGGTAGATTTGTATTGTTTTCATTCAAGGATTTAACAACACTAAATGGAAATTGTTGTATTAAATATCCCTTTTTGAAACTTGCCTAATCTACCTTTCTATGTGCTTGTTCAGAGCTGCTAAACTGCCACATTTTGTGAAGATGTTCCATAGACATCTAGCATCAGTCAAAGATACAGAAGAACTGCTCCATTTTTTGTCACTTTCAATAAACAAGAAACACAGCTGCTGACTTTGCACCTACTGTATGCTGTAAGTGTTTGTACTCGTTGGAGATGCATCTTGCAAAGCTGGGCGTCTCCCAGTAAGCAACTCCAGTACGATCAAGGGAGCAGCGTCTACTGGTGGTGCCTGTAAGCCACAAAATAAATCGTTAAATGGAGAGGAGGTGATATGATGTCAGTTGAACACAACCACCATCAGATTTCTGAATGGATAATAAATCAAAGAATTCAATCAAACTTGTTAGTGTTTGCTTTCTTTTGCACTACTTATTATACAGTAATAGTAAGTTATACTATATTTCAATGCACTGCTGCCACAAAACTATAAATTTCACTGACAAACGCCAGTGATAATAAACCTGATTCTGGCAGACACTGTGTCAGATCTATTATTTATTACTTACTTATTATGGATAAATCATGTGGTCAATGAAATCCTTTCCTCAAAGATACTAACATTAGACAAATAAAAGAATACTTCACCTTACTTTCTAAAGGAGAGTTTTGGACATCTGACAGCATTTCTCATTTAACTAAACAGGGTATTTCACTTTACCTGTTGCATTTTGAGGGCACCGATTGAAAGCAAAGTCCCCAGCTGCTGTCCTCCTCCACACCATTGCCATCAGATAGTCTTCAGGACAAATCTCATAAGGTGCTGAAATCAAAGATAATTTATTATCAACAGTTAGCATCAACCCATTGCCATTCAGAGCATCCAACAGAAATGAAAGATCATGGCTTTTCTGAAAGATCAATCCAACTACACTTTTGACTTTTCTGACTTTGCTCCCTGAAACATTCTCCCCGTTCAATTGCTTATTTAATTCCTTCTTGAGCATTGTCAATATGCTTTCAGCCATCTTAGTCATATCATGAACTGCAGGGAGAACCAAAGCTCTCCAGTGTTAATTTATGGCTGCTTTCAGGCTTCCCTGGTTTGTCAGATTTGTCTTGCTCAGATAAAGGGACAGCTCTGAGAAAGCTACTATTCAGCACCTTGAGCAAACTGGCCGAGGGAGGGCCTTCTTGACCCCTTTTGAGTGGGGTCAAAAGAAATTCTCCCAAGTATAAATATACAGAATGATGGTAGAAAGAGGTGGTCAGTGACAAACATGTGTTTTCCAAAGCTCTGATTTGGTAAACAGGATGCCCAACAGCAACAGGTGATGCATTCAGATCAGATGAGGAAAGGAATAGGGGCCACGATTTGCTCACTGACATGGATTAATCATTCACCCGACAGTAGCATACTTCCCCTTTGGGAGAAGAAATGGCAGCCTTGCAGGCGATCTTTGCTTCTCATTTGGATTGACTAAAAAATTGTTTGGTGAGTATGGGAAAGGTAAATAGTTTACCCTGACAATTCAGAAAACAGGTAGTTGAAGAGGGAAGTCAATCTGAAATTTCCTCTCTTCAGCCCCAAGAAGTAAATGTACTTCCTGTCAATATATTTACATATTAAATAAATGAATATAAATAATATTATTTGACATCCTCAAAACAACAATATATAATTCATCTACTAATATGAGATTTTGTTAAAGGTAAACACTTGAATCATATGGTACAAGATGCCATTTGCCCCATCAAGGTTGTGAGTTCTTTGAAAGGGTTATAAGATTAGTGTGATCCATTCGTTTCTTTTCTACTGTCTCTCTGTCCAATAAGTATCTTCCTGTCCAATAAGCATTGATCTAATTTTCTTATAAAAATTACAACCAATTCAACTTCCAACACCCTTCAGGGCTGTGCATGAGGCATATTAAAACTTGACAGAAAAATGAAGCATGATGTGTAATATAATCAGATGAAATGTTGATTAACTTTATTGAATAACCGAACCACTCTCTGATTCTGCAGACCTGTTCATTGCAAAGAATCTCCAATTGTAGTGTGTCACAGAGTCACATCATCAGCAACCAAAAGGTTAAATCAGAGAACAGACATCCTATAATTGTCAACTTCAAAGATAGTACAAGAACACTGTTAAATCAATAAAGGAAAAAGCAGGGTTAGTCATTGTTCAATGTCAATTGGAAATGACTGGGCAAGGCAGTAATTGTGGACAGATGGCCATTGCTACTCAACATCTCATCTCTCTGATACACAGTGCAGCACCAACACAGCATATATTTCATCAACTCACTGCACCAATCAGTTCTACAGTGGCAGTTGAATGCTTGCTGATGATTAAAAGAAAAATCACCGATGTATTTCAAATGATTTCATACACAGGGAAGAAAAAGTTTACCAGGGCACAAAGGCAGACAAGGCCATCCTTCAGCTCTTCCAAAAGAGCAATACTGATATATCGTCATAGAAAAATGAACACCAGTGGCTGCTCTGTATTTGGTTCCATGCCACTGAATATTCTTAACCAGTAAGAATCCATACCAGGAACTCAGGAGGCCAGGCAGCATCTATAGAAAGGACTAGAGTCAACCCTACATAAGGACTCTAGTTTTGACATCCACTAAACTTCCTCCTACTGTCAAGTGCTCATTGCCACTTTGAAAAAAAATTGTTCCAAATTTATACAAACATCTGTGTGACAAATTTCTTCTTGACATTACCCCAAATCAGCTTCTTCCCAGTTTGTTAGGTCCCCTAGGTTTCAGTACTTTCAATCAGAGAGTACCTACCTTAAGAAATCCATACATCAATTGAAATTCCTAGATTAGATTAAAACAGTTTGGGAACTAAAGAGAACAAAAGCATGATTGATGTTACTTATCCTGCTGATGGACCCAGTATTGTTCTGATCAACTTTCAATGCACTCTAGTTCATCTTTCCTGAGATGTTTAACACACTCAAAATATTGAAGGAATTCAACAGGTCAGATAGCATCTATGAAGGGGAATAAACAGTTGACATTTTGGGCAGAGATCCTCCATCATATTTCTCTCCATAGATGCTGCTTGACCTGCTGAGTTCCTGCAGCATTTAGTGTGTGTTTCTCAAGATTTCCAGCACTTGCATGCCCAGAGTCCTATGTTCTTGAGATGATTATTGCCATGCATGGCATACTAGAATAATTGGTAACTTTTTTTTATCCCCTTATGGACACTGATGTTATAACACTCCAGCATACATTGCAAACCCCGGTGTATATTATCTGACACTAATTGCTGTTTTTTTTGTATGATTTGCTCTTAGGAATCATAGACTACTGGGAGACCAGCATTTACAGCTGCCTCCAGGCAAAGTGGAGGCCTGCAACAATGTAATTGGAATTGCTAGAGGACTCCAGTCACGTGTGGACCATATTGCCTAAGATTGATAGGTTTCATCCCGACTGAATATAGAAGTAATCTATTAGGTTTCCTATTCATTACTGATTCACTACTGTCTGAAAATTTAGCTCAGTCTCAAACTCCCACAGTGAGATTTGAGCTCAAGAGATGAAGAGGGAAGAGTTTTCATATGAGGGGCAGGCCAGCAGTTGCCACTAATCTTGATGGAAAATTTTTTGGAGAAAACACTTCACTGAGAAAGTTGTGAGTAAAAGAACACAGTATCAAGTGGAGTTGTTGAGGCAGAGTATTGAATCTGTGAAGGAGATGAGGATAATGATAAGCATGAGTGAGAAGAAAGAGAAAAACCATATTAACTGGGCTGATGGTGCAGGGTGGGGACGCAAAGGATGGCAAAGCCCAACTGGCCAACATCGTTTGCTTTTGTGTTGCAGACTTGTTGCCTCTGATGGTAATGAGAGATGCAGAACCACAAAGGACCTATTAAAAGCAATTCCTCTTACAAATGCTCATGTGTAGGTTACTGGATCATATGCTTTTACTGATGCTCCTTGGGTGATAAATATGGGATTGGGCACCATGTCTGTTTCCTCCACTCTTCTTTGAATATCTCAACGCGATTTCTTTTACATGCACCAGTTGCGGCAGAAGGAGCCTTGGCTTGGCATCGTTGCCATCCTAATGCTCCTTTAAACCTGGAGTCTGCTTAACTTTTCTGTACATTTGCTGGAACAGGACTTTAACCAACAGGCTTTGGAAAACAGATGCAAGAAAACAACTGCTGAGCTACAATCAACTTGAAATCCACCACAGGTGTGACTGATTGCATAGAAACCTTTAGATTTACCTGGACACCTTTGCTCACTGCACTTCTGAATCTCTTCGCCCAGTCCTTCACAAGGCTGTCCCGTGATGACCAGTCCCTGGCACACCCGCATTCTTCTCTGCCAGCCACCATCACATGACTTTGAACATGCACTCCAGTGACCCCATGGATTCCACTTCCCATTCTCTTTAAGTTGAAAGAAAAAAAAGAGGAAAATGAAGCTGAATTAAAACCTAAAAATTAAAAATATCTATCTAATATAGGCTTTTAAGGAACTTGTACAGTGATTGTTCCACCATCCAGGCCATGCCATTTTCTCTCAGCTACCATCAGGCAGGAGATATAGAGGTGTGAAGTCACACACACTAGCTGCAAGAACTGTTACTTCCCTTCAACCATTCGATTCTTGAACCATCTGGCATAACCCCAATCAATACCTCAATATAGCTACACTACAACCAGTGCTAATGAAGAGCCTTGGCCCAGAGCAATGACTGTTTATTCTCCTCCACAGATGCTGCCTGACTTGCTGAGTTCCTCCAGCATTTCATGAATGTTGCTCAAGATTTCCAGCATCGGCTGAATCTCGTGCCTGTGACTATTTTGACCACTTTGCGATACAATGAACAATGGTTTGCTCAGATGTTTTCTTTCTTGTAAAACATATGTATAATGTTTAATTTATATTTTTCTTGTGCAATATTGCTGAAAGTAAGTTTCTCATTGCACCTGTGCACAAATGTACCTGTGCCGATGACAAAAAAAACTCTATTCTGACTTTTGTCATTGATCTAGAAATTTGAGTGACTTAAAATCTGCAGAAATGGACTGAAAAACCGCTGAAGGCGAGGAGGCTGCAATGCAACAGGGCTAATGTTCAGATGATGAGCAACATACATCATGTAATTTTCTGTCTGTGTCATTATAAGAGTAAAATCTCTGTGCTTTTATTATTCATTGGACTCTATGCCCTTGTTCCTTTTCTTTTGCAAGTGAAAAGACAACTCAGCTGTTTGTGTAAGTAGCTGTCAGCACAGAGAGGAAAGCCATTAGAGGGCCAAGCCATTTCACTTCTGATTGGCTTCATCGCTGCAGTAACTGAATTGCTCTACCTCAAGATTTCTGGGTTTGAAGTCTTGCTTCTACTGGCTTTAAGTGTGAATACACTTCAAATGGCAATGTGGCCATCTTCAGCTCAGTGATGGTTTTGACCATGGTGATAAGCTTCCATTTGGCACTGGGGTGACAGCTTCGCCACAGAGAGCATGTAAATCACTTGCAACAAATCCTTGCAATGACGAAGTGTATAAACTTCAGTCCATTCTGAAAATTAGAGCCGGTATGGTAGAACAGCAGTTAGTGTAATGCTATTACAGCACCAGTGACCTGGGTTCAATTCCACGGCAGTCTGTGAGGAGTTTGTACATTTACTATATGACTGCATGGATTTTCATTTGGGTGCCGCAGTTTCCTCCACATTGCAAAGACATAGGTTAATTGGTCACATGGGTGTAATTGAGCACCCATGTGGGCTGGGGCTGGAGTGGCCTGTAACCATGCTGTAACAGGGTGCCACGCTGAGTGTAGCAGTGAGTACAACATACTATTGCACCAGCTGTAAGACTGAAATTCAATTCCTAGCACTGTCTGTCAGGACGTTCTGTCTGTGACCACATGGGATTCCTGGATTTCTCCAGGTGCTCCAGTTTCCCCCCAGACGTGCCAGTTAAAGTTAGCAAGCTATCGGGATGCTGCAAGTGTGCCGATAACTGTGGGCTCCCAGCACAATCCTCATGATTTGATTTGATGCAAAATGATATATTTCACCATATGTTTCAATGTACATATGGAAATTAATGCTTTTTAAAATCTTTTTATCCTGTACCTGTACATAAAATAAAATATATAAAAAATATATTTTATTCATAAGAGCAGCATTGAATGTCAAAACCTGAAACAGCGGTGCTACGGTGTAAAGGTGAAAGACAGTGTATGGTGACTTTTGATGTGATTATGTCTCTCAGCAGTATTGAGCTGTTGGGTGATATGTTCTTGTCACCCAAGTGCGTATCACATCATTAGTCTGTGTAGTATTAATATATGGTGACAAGTGATGTCATCAGGAATTGCTGCATCTGATTCCTGCTGGGATTTACAAGTAAACATTTGGTGATCTCAAATTCAATTCTAGTCTGTTCAGTCCCAAAAGTTGTTTATTTTATCATTGTTTTATGGAGAGGGCCACTGCACAGGATTGGAGAAAGCTGCAGAGCATTGTAAACTCAGCTTCCCAGCATCAAGGACATCTACAAAAGGCGATGCCTTAAGAAAGCGGTATCCGTCATTAAGGACCCCTTTCACCCAGGACAAACCCTCTTCTTACTACTACCATCAGGGAGGAGGTACAGGAACTTGAAGATGCACACTCAAAGCTTCAGGAACAATTTCTTCCCCTCTGCCATCAGATTTCTGAACAAGCAATGAACCAACCCATGAATACTACCTCACAATTTTTGCTCTCTTTTGCGCTACTTATTTAATTAAAATATATATATTGTATTTTTGTGTATTGCAATGTACTGCTGCCACAAAGCAACAAATTTCATGACACGTCAATGATATTAAAACTGATTGTGATTCTTACAGTTAATTATAGATTGACAGTGTATAGGGGATATGAGTTAAATCAAGATGATAGACAAATCCTTCTTGTTACAAGATCCATTCTGGATACAATAAATTCTGTGTTTTACGACTCTACTTGACCCGAGTTTTACAGGATGCCTTTCCTTGTCCTCTCATCCTGTGGATTGTCATTGGTTTCCTTTCTCAGAAAAGCACATTGCTGAAGCTCTCCCTCTGCTGGAAATGTTTGTAATTACACAGGATAGTCAGCACCATTGGTGGAATAATTGTCTCACTGCAGATCACATCCCAAATACTCTCTTTCATTTCAGAAATGATATACAGGAGGCTTGCCATAAAATCATGTTTTGCTTTGTTCCTCTTGTATGCACAATAACCAATAACCATCTGATTTTATTCTCACAGTTGGCAGGAAATCTGTTACTGTTGGGGACAAACACACCTACCTGTGCATTCAGAGTTAAAGCATTCTCTGCTCTCAGCCCAGTGGCCCCTGCACTCAGAACCACCGTGAGCAGCAGCAGTGCATTGCCGGGTTCGCTGCTGTGTTCCGTTGGAGCAGGTCACCGAGCAGTCTGTCCAAGGACTCCATTCTTTCCACTGCCCATCCACTGTAAAAACACAGTTACAAAAAAAGTAATTTCCAACCAAATTACTGCCAATTAATCCTACCAGAAACAGTAAATTAACCTCATTTTTTTTGTTTAATCTGTTACATGCTATGTCATCTCTTCCTCTAGCATAGCCTCCCTCTGCCATTGTATATGCAGTGTTTTGTTTTTCATACCATATTTATAAAAAGAAAATTGAATTTGATTATTTTTTTCTCTGTTGGACCCACTTTAACTAGAAATGATAGATGTTTAGCAAAAAGATTAAAGCGGCTACAATTTTTTTTCTTCAGGATAGGAAAGGTTAAGAGGAGACTTCATTGAGATATCAACTTTTATTTGCTAACAGTTTTCTGAAGAGCACTGAAGCATTTAATTGTGGCAAAGGGCTCCAATTATGTGGATAAACTGGACAATCTGGGATGGTACTCTTTGGTGTGAAGAGTGTTGCTGAAGATTTTGGTAGAGATCTTTAAAGGTAAGGAGCATTGAGTAAATAAAGAGAAATTATTTCCATTTCTAGAGTGGACACAGAATAAAAATGATCAGCTGCTAAAGAAACAGAAGTGATATTTCCAGTTTGTTTCATGATCACAGTGGAGCATTATGAACTACAGATCCTGGAGACACAGGAATAGATGCTCCAGCACTTGCGTCACATATACTGCATATTCCCTTACCTAGGAGTCAACATATATTTCCATGATTTATCATAACTGAGAATTCATTTGAAAGTCTGTAGATTGATGTTGTGCTCTATTAGTTTGTGGCATGATATAATTGACCTAAAAAGCTCATTAGCAGCTTTAATTATACCTCCTTTGTTAAAGAAAAAGATATCACTCTCTTCCTCAGTCATTCAGCAGTGTCATGGTACATGTTAAAGAAACCTGAAAATTAGACATCAAAGCTATCTAGAGGATTTTCTAGAATGGCAGCAATCTGTTGAAAATTGGAAGCGTGTTCCAAAACGGAGGACATTAGTGACTAGTTCAATGTAAAATTTGCAAGGCAAATATTCCCAATTAAGCTATCATAATGTCAAAGATAATACATGGGGGAAAAATCAAGCTAATTAAGACAACTATGTTGACAAAGAGAAACTCAAGGCAATTATGAAAGCAAATGCAGCACTTAGAGAAGATACATGCATTTCTGTCCTACCTCTCAAAATAGCATTGTGAGAACCACTGTCACACAGTAGAGGAAGGAGGCATGCCCCATTCCCCGCAGTGATGCTTTGACATGCCACTTGAGGTGCGTTGTAGTTTCTAGCCCTCCCATTTCTGACAAAGCAGTGTCCCATCAGGATTACACTGCTGTACCAGCCGAGATTTTTGAACTTGGCTTCAGAATGAGAACCAAGGACCCTCTGAGTCAAGAGTGGGGAATATATCACCTGGCTTATGCCAGGAAGCTATTTATCAACTTCAGCTCAGCATTTAATACAATCATCCCTCAGAAGCTGGTGGGTAATCTGTCCTCATTGGGTCTCAACACCTCTCTCTGTAACTGTACCTTAGACTTCTTGAGAGGAAGACCACAGTCAGCCCTGATTGGCAGCAACATCTCTTAGCTCCATCACACTGAACACCAGCACCGCACAGGGCTGCATGCTCATCTCACTGCACTGCTAGATCCAGTTTAAATCAAATTCACTGATGACACAGCAGAGGGCAGCCCCATCAACAAATGTGTACAGACAGAAGGTAGAGCAACAGGTGGACTGGTGTGACTACAACTTGAGTATCAATGTGGACAAGACTAAAGTGATGATTGTGGACTTGAAGAAAGTCCAGGCTGACCACTCCTCACTGCACATAAAAGGCTCCTCCGGAGGGAGAGTCTGGGAGTGCACATAATGGATTATCTTATCTCAACACCACTTCTCTAGTCAAAAAAGCCCAGCAACCTCTCCACTCCATTCACATTCCAACCAATTTTTACAGCAGCACCTTTGACAGAGTCCTGACCAGCTGCACCACTGTCTGGTATGGAAATTGCATGGCATCTGACTGTAAGACCCTAACAAAATATTATGGGGATTGCTGACAGGATTATCGGGGTCACTCTTCCATCCATCTGAGATATTTATCAGGAGTTCTGAGTACACAGGGTGTCTTAGCATTGTCAATGATCCCTCCCATCTGTCCCATAATCTCTTTGGCCCCTACCAGCATGTAGAAGGTACTGTAGCATTAAAACAAGAGCTTTTAGGATACTTCCTCTCGACTATGAGACTACTGAACTCCCTGCCACCACCCAGGTCTCAACATGTATGAAGCGCCAGTAGCGTTATACGGTTTACTTTTTAACTTACATCAGGAATGCATCTTATGCTAAACTTCAATCTCCTGGAATAAATTTTATTATTTGTTGAATTATTTGTGGTAACATTACATTGCGTGTGTGTGTGTGTGTGTGTGTGTGTGTGTGTGTGTGTGTGTGTGTGTGTGTGTGTGTGTGTGTGTGTGTGTGTGTGTGTGTGTGTGTGTGTGTGTGTGAGTTATATGTACTGTTTTACAACTTAGCCTGGAGGAACATTGTTTCATTTGGCAATATACATGTATACAGTTTAATGACAATAAACTTGAACTTATACAAAGATGATCATACAGAAACTGAGATTGGTATATGGGTAGGTAAGAATCTTGAGCAAAGCAGGACTGAGAAATTTTGAACTAGATAGTCAGGTGTGCATCGCCCATTTTTAGGACACTGAAAGTCCTCCAATATATTTGGCAGCAAGCTCAGTGATGTCCATAACAGAGATAAAGGCCAAAACATTTCAAGCAATAGCCACATCAGTAACAGATTCTGAAATTCAGAAGAGCTCTGACTAATATACTGGTGCATCCTGCGGAAGGTGAACAAAAAAATCGAGGCAGTCAGGGACCCTACTCAGTGTTCTCCAGAACCTAAGACCATGAGAAGCAGAAGTAGGACCTTAAGACATAGGAACACAATTAGGCCAATTGGCCCATCAAGTCTGATCCACCATTCAACATGGCCGATTTAGTTTCCTTCTCAACCCTATCTTCTGCCTTCTTCCTGTAACCTTAGATACTCTTACTAATCAAGAATCTGTCAACCTCTCCTTTAAACACATCCACTGATTTGGCCTTCACAGCCACCTGTGGCAAGGAATTCCACAGATTCACTGTGCACTGGCTAAAGAAATTCATCCTCGTCTCTGTTCTAAAGGCACATCTCTGTAGCCTGTGACTGTGCCCTTTGGTCCTAGACTCTCCCACTATTGGAAACATCCACTCTATCTCAGACTTTCAATATTCAACAGGTTTAAATGAGATCACCCCTCATTCTTCTGAACTTCTAAATTGCCTAAACCTTAACTTTTCCATCCCCTAGCTTGTGGTGACATACAAATCAAACTACAGCAACTTATTTAGTGATTGCTGATGCTACCGACTCAACCACATGTAGGTGCATGGGAGCTGTATCAGTCATGTTCATTCCAAGAAAATCACCACATTCATTTGGAAATATATCACCATTCCTTCACTAAACGTAGGTTCAGGTCCTAGCTACCAGGACAAAAATATTCTTCATGATAAAACTACTGTTGTTCCAGAAGGTGGATCCTCACCTTTTTCTCCAAGGATGTTAGAGAGAGGCGTTAAAATGGTTGGCCAGATAGTTTGTGACTATATCTTGCAAATTCCATGGATTCACCACCATCGGGCTAAAGAAATTTCTCCTTATCTATAATACACAGATACTAGCTTTTCCTGCTTCTCACGTCTGGTTGATCTCTTGGCTCAGCACCAATTTCCCCATTCTGATGTCACATTTCTCATTCCCTTAACATCTAAAACTTTAACAATGGCTGTCTGTATGATATATACCTGCAGAGACACTGAGGTACCTAGTTCTCCTGGTTCATCTCCCTCTCGGTGAGAGAAATTTCTTCTCCTGAATGGGGGATCCCTTATCTTGGGTATATAAACCCATTTACAGATAACACTGCCACAGGAACCGTCCTCCATGCATTTGGTCTGCAAAATAGTTCACTCAGTTGCTGCGATGTGTAGTGTAGTGTGAGAAAGAGAAAAGGAGGGAGGTTCAATTAGAACATGCAGGAGGAATTGGATAAGTAGTTGTACAGGTGAGATTTGCAGGGCAATGAGGAAGGAGAAGAGAGAGGAATTATGGGAAAGCCCATTTAGGAAGAGCCAAATGTCCTTTTCCCTGTTGTTATTATTTAATAATCTTTGTTGCATGAACTTTGTCCCATGATGGGTTCAGATTCCATTGGCCATGCCATGGAGAGGATGTCCCTACATCCTCTCTTTAGTGTTGTGATTGGTGTAAAACTCCAGCTTTGGGAGACCATGTTAAGCTAATTGGGAGCTGAATGCAGCTCACAAGCAGAGGCACTTCAAGAAAAGTAGAGTGTTGCAGACAGAGAAACTTTCATTGAAAACACTGCTGTTAGACTTAAAGAGCCCTCTTGTGAAACTATTTTACTTTCTGTTTCAATATTGAAAATAACAGTGCTGTGTTATAATTAGGATGTTATTTCAAACATATAGGCTCAATCTATACGTAACACGATGCTGGAAGAACTCAACAGGTCAGGCAGCATCTGTGGGAAAAGAGTAGCCAACGTTTCGGGCCGAGACTCTTCATCAGGAATGGTCAATCTATGTGGATTGAAATTGAAAACTTTTGAAAAAAAATCCCACTCCAGGGACTTTGCAATGATGCTGTGTTTCCTACAGTTTGAGCAAACAATAAAAAAACTACAGAGAAATAACAGCCTGACCTGTTTTTATATTGCCCTTTGTGCTATAGTGATTAAAGAGTTAATCTGTGACAGCCCATCTCCTAGGAGACTGCCACACACTGTCACTAATTATCTGGTGTTAAATCACATCAAAGAGTGATTAACTTTAATGACCAGGAAACTAGGAGCATAACAAATTGGGAGCAGTGACCTGCCTCCTGATTCTCCTTTGCTACATATTTCTGCATTCAGATAATTTCAGAGATGTGAAAATCTGAACACTGAACAAAAATACTAATTGCAGGAAGAGAAGGGGGAAAGCTTTTAAACTTGATCAGCCAATTTTGAAATAACTAGTGATCCTCCAATTACATCTTTTGTAACATAATACATTTATTTCATAATCAGGCTGCAATTTGCCACGATTTTTTAATATACAAATTGTTTGTTACAAAGTCAGTTCCGGTCATTGCTGGAAGCCCATTTTTCATTCTGTCTTTATTTGCTGCTGTGGCCAAAAGCTTTAGAGTTGCCTCCTTTAACTCACTACTGAAATCCTACAGCTTTGAACTTTATCAGGATCTTTTCTAAATCCTAAAATGATTCAACTGCATTAACATATCCAGTTAACGATCACCATTGCTGATGTTAAATCTATTCTTATGCAAACAGAATCAGCAAAATCTGTCAGCAAATTGATTCATCCTCTCATCAATACCACTATTAAAACAGTTTTGATCTGTTGCCATATAAACAGTCGAAAAAGAAACCATCCTTCCACTTAAATGAGCTCTGTTGCACAGCTCCATCCGCCAGAACATACAACATTACAGCACAGTACAGGCCCTTTGGCCCACAATATTGTGCCAATCTTTTAACACACTCTATCTAGCCTAAAAACTCCCACGTAGGCATCCATTTGCCTATCTAAAAATCTCTTAAATGTCCCTAATGTATCTGTCTCTACCATGCTCTTCCCACTCTGTAAAAAAAACACTATCTCTGACATTCTCCCCATACTTTCCTCCAATCACCATAAAATTATGCCCTCTGCTATCAGCTATTGCTGCTCTTGGGTAAAGGTGCTGTCTGTCTACTCTATGTTTCTTTAGTTCCATTGGAGGTGTCTGTTCAGAGAGCCCTACACCCTATATTTAACTTAGATTAATAACCCGGCCTCAATTGAGTTGTTCAAAATTGTATGGGACTTGGATGATAGACAGCGTGAAAGCATTTCTGAGGGCTGGAAATTGGTAACTGAATGGCATAGATTTAAAATAGTTAACAGACAATTAGAAATCCAGGAGGATAAATAACAAAATGATTTTGATGCTCTACCCAAAAGATGGTGGGAACAGATCGAACAATAATTTACAGAAGAACTGAATCAATACTTTAAAAGTAAGAAGTTGCAGGCCTGTTGGGGAAATATACTTGATTTTAAGAGCTCTGTCAGGCAGCTGGTCCAGGCACAGTGGCCCGAGTAGCCTTCTTTAACGCCATATGATTCTGTAATACTTCTGTGCAGATTCAGTACACTTGGTGCAGAACCCTCTTCCACCACTTGATGCTGCCAGTTCACTTCAGAAACAGTAGCAGCACAGCCATTTCTAAAGTGTATCAAATACTCTTTGAGCTGAATATTGGCTGCCGACTTAAGCATTCTTAATATTATGCTTCCTAATGTTGATTCTGAAACATCAGTTAGAGAGACGGCATTTTGCGTATGATTCGATCTGTGACTTAACCTTCTGTAAACATGAGCTTATCCAAAACTCTGCGGCCTACATTGTAACTCACCCCTGCATTTCCTTGTTCACCAGCAAAATATCTTTTTTAACAAATAACATCTCTGCTTTCAAATTCATCTGTGGTCAAGTTTGACCCATCTCCACTGGTCCCATTATCCTCAAAGGTCATTGCCAGTTTCCATTTCCATCCAGTTTTCGTTATTCCAGCACTGTTGGTATGAATCTCTGAAATTCCTAAACATTCCGAAATCTTGCTGCCACTTCACTCCTCATTAAAACCTACTTTAAAGGTAGATCATTGGACCTATTGCACTTAATCGCCACTTTATTAGGAATCTCCTTTTCACAATCTTCTGCTGCAGCCCATCCACTTCAACATTCGACACCTTGTGCTTACAGAGATGCTTTTCTGCACACTTCTGTTGTAATGCATGGTTTTTGAATTACTGTTGCCTTCCTATCTGCTTAAGCCAGTCTGGTCATTTTCCTTTCACTTCTCTCATTAACATGCTGTTTTTCCTCACAGAACTGCTGCTCACCAGATGTTACTTGTTTGTTTTACATATCATTCTCTGAAAGCTTTTAGAAACTGTTGTGTGTGAAAATCCCAGAAATCAACAGTCTCTCAAATACTCAAACCGCCCTGGCTGACAACAGCAATCATTCCACAGTCAAATCAGCTCGATCATAATTCCTCCCAATTCTGATGTTTGGTCTGAACAACAGCTGAACCCCTTGACCATATCTGTATGCTTTTATGCATTGAGATGCTGTTACAGGATTGGCTTAGATATTTGCATTAATGAGCAGGTGTACAGATGGATTTAATAATGTGGCCACTGGGTGTATGTACCTTCCTAATCTCGCTCAAGCTCCTTGAGCTTGTGTTTTATCATTTAAAGCCACAAGTTGCCATCATATGGTACAGATGAGCAAAGTCAATTAGCACCGGCCTCAGATATTAAAAATGGAACTGAGAATCATGGAAAATCAGCACAAAATGGACAGAAGGCCAGTGAGTAGCAGTCAGGAAAAATAAAAATAATGCTAGGTATCCATCTGGCTGGCTGACTTCCCAAGCACTTCCAGCAATTTTGATGTTGATGTTGGATGGTAGTGGAATATCCTTTCCAAATTTGTGGGTGGCTCTTACAGGGCCAGTGACCTGAGTTCAATTCTGCCGCTGTCTCTTAACTAATCTGTACATTCTACCCATGACTACCTGGGTTTCTTCCAGTTTCCTCCCACATTCCAAAGATCTACAGGCTAGAAGCTTAATTGGTCGCATAGGTGCAGCTGGGTGGCACAGGCTAGAAAAGCCGTTTGCTATGCTGCTTCTCTAAATCAAAACAAATCAATTGAAGGACAGAAAGGATAATAACTTGATATATTCCAATAGAGCGTGATTTATTAAACAATAACTGCTGAAGGATACAAAATTAATTAAACTTCTGCAATTATTAACAAAGTAAGAAAGTAAGTAATGAAGGTTGAAAGGTCCTTGGTTAGTAAGGGTGTCAAAGATCATGGAGGTAAGGCAGGTGAGTGGGGTTGAGAGGAATAATTAATCAACCATGATCAAATGGTGGAGCAAAACTGATAGATCAAATGGCCCAATTCTGTTCTTATGTCGTAAGGACTTATGGTGTTATATGGAGGAGACATTTCCTTTTATAGGCGAATCTAGAGCTGGAAAGTTCCCATTTAAAAAATAATATTAATTGCATTTTAAAACATATTAATTTTTAAAAACAGGAATTATAAATCTAAGTTGATTTGCTTTATAATAATTCTTAAAATTTGGAAGTTGTAATCCTCCTAGATCAAATTTCCATGTCAATTTTTCCAATGATATTCTGGACATCTTACCTTTCCAGAGGAATTTCCTCAAATATTTATTTAACTCTTGAAAAAACTTCTGGGGTAATTGTATTGGTAATGATTGAAATAAATATTGTACTCTAGGGAATATATTCATTTTTATAGTATTTACTCTACCTACTAATGTTATTGGTAGTGCCATCCAGCAACCAAAAAAGCTATTGCAGTTACTTGGAAATCGGATTCACATTTAAGTATAGATTCTTGGAAGAAAGAAATCTATGGTTGTATTCCATTAGAAAAAATTACTTATAATTTAAGAGATAAATATGAAACATTTTTGAAAATTTGGAGCCCTTATTTACAAAAGATAGGATTAAATATATAGATGCTTTTAAGATGAAACAATTGGTTATTAGGGGGAAGAAATAAATATACATATTAAAATTATTACGAACTCCATGGAGCATGTGGAGATCTTCCAACCACCAGGCATTCTTTCTTTCTTTCTTTCTTTCTTTCTTTCTTTTTTTTCTAAGGGGCAGTTAGGGGGGAGGGGTTAAGGGGAGGGGGTATGGGTTATATACATTGTTTTTTTCATACTTTGTAATCATTTAAAAATGCAATAAAAAATTATTTAAAAAAAAAAAAAAAAAACAGGAATTATAACAGCTAACATCTGTGAAGGTGACTACAAAGCTGTACACTGTTATGGCTCAATACTGGTACTAGAGGTGGAATCATGCGAGTGTTTTATAGTCTGTAAAAGTTCAGTGTCAGTAAGTGTTCTTGTTTAACACTTGCTTAGTTGGATGCATCAGATGTTATGGTTCTACTTCACAGCAAGTAGCTGCTCCTCTCCATGACTTGTAGTGCACTGGGCGGCAACATTGCATTTGTGTTTTTTTTTAATGAGGCTGATGCTCAACACAGCATGGATGGAAAGTGTGCAAGGAGCTGGCCAGATTCGAACCTGGGACCATTTGCCTCAGAGTCTGGTGCGGATGCCACTACACAGGAAGTGAAAAAACTATTTGTAATGCTTTCAAACTATTCCAGTGCTAATCTCTCAGTCAACATTATAGTGAAACCCAATTATCTAGTCTTTGTCCACATTGTTGTTTTAGGTAACCTTCTGTCTGCAAATTGGCTGCTGCATCCCTTCCATTATAAGGCTGGAAATAATTCAAGTGTAGTTTGTTTATAGTAAAGTGCTTTTAGACACTCAAAGTCCATGTACAGTACTACGTAAATATCCATTTTCTTTTCAATTGCCCTATGAAATGAACTAGCAAGCCAATGAACTGCACTTAATGTTTACCAATAGTTTGACATCCTCCTGCTCTTGACAACTGTGAGTAGTGTATGCAAGTCTAACTGTGTAAAATCAAGATTGATTTTCAGAATCACTGAAACAGGCCCTTTTTGTCCATTTTGTCTATGCCTACTGTAATCTTTGTCTATGCAATCCTAGTTGCCTGCATTAGATCCATAATCCCACTATGTTCTTCCTCTCGAAGTACCCTCTAAATTCCTTTTAAACATTGTAATTGTATCTTCCTCCACCATCTCTGGCAGCTCGTTCCATTTAACCCTTGCCCTCTGTTTGGGAAAACTTATCCCTCAGATCTCTGTTCAATTTCACCCATTCCACCTTAATCCTGTATGCTCTAGTTCAGACTCCCAAAAAAACTCTGCCTATGCCCCTCATAATTTTATAAAGATCGATAATGTCACCTCTCAACTTCCTATATTCCAGTGAGAATGAATTCAGCCGATCCAGTATCTCCTTATATTACTGTTCTCCGTGCCTGACAACATCCTGGTGAATCTCTTCTGCACCCTCCCTATTACTACCACATCCTTCCTATGGTGCGGCAAACAGAACTTTCACAATATCTCATTGCGGTCCTAGCAGCTGCAACATGACTTCACAACCTTTGTGCACAATGTATTGGCCAATGAAGGAAGTGCTATTGAATAAAATGGCAAACTGCGTTGTTACTGAAGGTGACTTTCAGTATTGTCCTTTTAGACATCTGTGGAACACTTAGTTTCATAGCAGCTTGACTTATTGCCAGCTTTCATACATCAGCCAGTTTCCACCATCTATCACCAGCTCCACTCCATCCCTGAGGAGTGAGGCAAATGCTTTCCCTCACTAACGTTGTAGGGCAATAAATTATGGATCATTAACTATGTCTTTAATAGCAAATTTCTTCCATAACCTAAGGGAAATTATTGTTACAGGAGGCAAGGAAGAATTAGCTTTAAATTGGAGTGGAGCTACTCGTGAATCAGAAATCCTCTCACTGAAAAAGCAGTTAATGCTTTGGTTTTCATTTCACACTTGATCAATTTTAGCTGGGCACAGGTAATGGATCAAAGCACTTGCATGGAGTGAAGATATGGATGAACTGTGACCTGACTGAATGGTTGCATGGACTTAAGGGATGAATGGATGGTGCCTATGGTATTGCAGAGCATTTACAGCCTATTTTATGACTGTGTGTTGTACTAACCTGGGCACAAAGCAATGTTGCACATCTTTGTTTGTGACTCTGGCCCATCACATGCACGCCCACCATATTGAGGAGAAATGCACGACCTAGACCTTGTCCTCTGGCCTCTGCCACACGTAAATGAGCATAAGCTCCAGGGTGACCAGTCTTCCCAGATGCCATGCACTACAAAAGAGTAAAGGCAGTTTGTAAAAGCAGAGGTTAGACACAACAACAATAATATACTTGAAAAGATGAGATGAGTATCTTATGCTTACATGTGTGGCATCTACAGGCACTGTGTGTGGGGAATGTTGTTCCCTCATGGCACATACCACTGATAATGGCTCTTTGACAAACGTGAAATGAAACGAAAATGCAATCTCCCAGTTATGGGGGGGTGGGAGGGACGAGGGTAATTTTATCATGAAAATCTGTAATTTTTACTGTCAATCCAAAAAACCCAAGGAATGAATATAAAATAGTTTATAGTCATTCACTTATACAATGGTTGATGCTTTGCAGAAGATGATAACATCATCATTTTGTCAAATAAGTGAGAGTAATTTTCTTAATTTGTAACATGGTATTGTAAGTGGCGACATCAGCAGTAAGTGTGGAACGAGTGTGCACGTGCTTTAACATTATTTAGAGAATGACAACAGTCTCACAACACTGGCTTTGACAGTTACTCTCCAACTGGGTGATCTTCTATGGATCTATATGGATATGAATCAATTCTTCACAGGGAAAGTGGGAAGAACATATTGGTAATGCTCTTCACTCTTTCCCTGTGAAGAATTGATTCAGATCCACATAGATCCATGTATATAAGCTAATCTTATGTATCTATATTTATTGCTTTATGCTTATTGTGTTTTTTTAAAGCTGCATTGGATCTGGAGTAACAATCATTTTATTCTCCTTTACACTGGAGTACTGATGAATGACAATAAATATATTTGAATCTTGAATCTTGAAAACAGGTCCTCATTTTATCTCCCTGGTTGGGGAACAGTTTTGGGGAGCCCAAGGAGAAAGACAATAACTGTGTATTAGTTGAGGAGATAAAGAGGAAGAACCAAGGTAGAATCTCAATAAAAATTAAATTCATGATTACAATTTAATGAGTATGATACATTGACAACTTTTAAAATTTTATTTATTTTTCCCACAGGGACGTTGCTGACAACATCAATATTTATTGCCCATCCTTTATTGCTTGAGAACATTCCAGAACAGCATTCCATGCATCATCAATCTTCAGGCCATGCCGCTCAGAGACTTGTGCTAATATTATTTTTTATGACCATGTGTGCTATCTTAACTGTATGTGCTACGTTTTGCACCTTAGCCCCGAAGGAATGCAGTTTTGTTTAGCTGTAGAAATGTGTATGGTTGAATGACAATTAATCTTGAACTTGAATTTGTGAGTTAAGGGGCAGCTACATTGGTGAGTCTGGGGTGCACGCTGGCAGTAAAGGAGGATGCCAGATTTCCTGAAGGATATCAGTGAACCAAATGGGATTTTTTTTTATAAATAGCAATTTGGTCATTTCATGGTTACCACAAACTAGGCCATCATTTCTTTTCTGTTTTGATAACAGGATTATTTGAATTCTCAGCTATGTGCTGGGATTTGAACTCCCACTCGTGCTTATTCTATCTGGGTGAGTGAGCTCTGAGTGACTTGCTATTTATTAAAAATGAATTTAAATTAATTTTTATTTCCTGACAGGACAGGAATGGACATAATTATTATAAGAAGGAATTTCCTTAATATGAAAATGCTAGCAAAAATGGAGGTGCAGATGGAGTTTTGCATATTTCACACCTTCCCGAAGAACAATAATAGATTAAAAAATGTAATATTTTATATAAACATGTGGATTCATAAATTTCATACTGCACGACTGCCAGCACCAAGCACCATTAGGGCAGGATACTGATGATGCTGTGAATCCTGCACATTTCTATGTCATCAGAAAAGATAGATCTCTGAAGGGGATTCCAAATTAGTGATGTATTGCTTGGAGGTTTTTGAGAGAAACTGCATGAAGAGAGAACTAATTCGTGTGTTAATAACTCACAGCCTGGAGAGAGCTGACTGCATCTTAATCTGCAGCAGCTGTGTCAGACTGAAGCGACTGAGATGGAAAATAAAGTCTGGCTCTGCACTTAAGCTCCTTGCCCCTGCCCCTGATGGTATCACTGATCCACCAAAACAACATTAATCACTGCTTGATATGTGACAGCTGAATGGCATAATCCTAAATGCATTATTTTTTTCACATTTGCTGGAAAGTGTTGTGCCAGGATCGGGCGACATGGTTGTGTCATTAGATGAGGCCATCATAGGGTGCCAGCCAATCTTGTGCTGTCAGGAGATTGGAAATAAATAAACATTATTATTGCCTGAGGGGACCATGGCAGTGGTAAAATCATTGGGGGATTTCTGGTATTAAGCCACAAATATTAAAAATAATAAAACATCGTTGTTGAGTGCCGTCGACTCATGGTGACCCTATGGATAGTGTTCCTGTAAAGATATGGAAGTAGATTGCCAGGGCTTTCTTCCACACGGATACTAAACTGCTGTGGCCCAGTTTGGGATTTGGCTGGATTCGAACTCAGGACCCTCCACCTCAAAGCTCAGTGCTGATGCCACTACACCACCAGCTGGACCAAACAAAAACTTTATAGGCGTCTAAATAAGATTTGCAGTTATTTGGATCACCTGCTTTTCCTGTGTTTAAGGTGCCTTTGTACCATGAGTGTATCTTATTCAAAGGGCGCATCCCTGGAAGCTGACAGCTTCTAGGTTGTTCAACAATGGTGGCATAACAGCTGAGTCTGACCCGGTTTTCATACATTTTTCAAGAAGGGGGTCATTGAAAGCAGCCAAAAAACTGGATAATTTCCCATTGCATTACTCTTCAAGCCTAGAGAGTGACTACTGTGGCATTCCCATTGTCCTTCTTTAGATAGGCCGAGGAAGAGGCTTTGGCCCAGCTGAGCCCATGGGTAAGTTTGCCATCCATGTTACACTGTGTGCCTCTGGCAAGTCAAGCACAGTCAGCAGAACTGTGCTGTTGGAGAAGAAAGTTCGATTTGGATGTTAGCATTCAGCTTTATTTATCAGGTAAGTAGTAATGTGCTAGCAATAAAGAACATCCCTGTGCCTTGTAGCGGGAACTGAATCACAGCAGTTAAGTTTGAAGGACTTAACCTGACAGTCAAATCGTTCAATCCAGCTCAGCCCAGTCCATACCCTGGAATCAGAGTCAGCCCTTTTATTGCTTAAATAAACTGTGATCTAAAGCAAGGACAGTGACAAGTGCTGGAGAATTAGTTGTTAATCGTGGCCACAGACTCTATCAACACTACTGCCATGTACTCCTCAGTACTGTGTGCAGCAGTAAAAGCGAGATGCTCAGTGTTCTGCTCTGAGCCTTCCTCTAAAGGGGTTTAATTGAAACTCAAACAGAAACAAAGAACACCATGAGAATGAGAGTTTGGCCATTTCCTCAGGGTAGGAAGCTGATGAACTATATGCTTCAGCAGCAAACGCCCCTCTACCAGAACACATCCAACTACGCAACATTTCTGCGATGCCGTTGTATCTGTGAGGACATTGGGATGGGAGTTATTATTTATCTGGCCAAATTTGCCAAAAACAGGTGCCAGTCCTCACCCTTGCATTATAATATTGTGCATTTTGTAACCCAACCCTGAAGTCAATCAACATTTGTCAGCTATTTGACTAGGACATCACAGTGCCAGAGTGTGAGGAGGAGAATTGAATTTGTTGGTGGTTATATAACAGACCTTTCCTGCATTTGGTAGGAATGCAAATTACATTTGATTTATTCTATTCTACTGCTAAGAATCCTAATCAAATGCTAACATGCTCTGGCAGTTTTCAGGATTCATTTCTATTAAATATATATTATTCTTGCAATGCATATTTTTCATTCTCATTTGCCTCTACACTGCTAATTCCACTGCAAAGTTGTCGGGTTAATTACAGATGATCTTGATCAAAACAACAAGTCATTTTAAAATATTCAAACAATCTCTATCAAACAACAATGCCCTATTTGCATGCCAGCTAGTTTTCAAAAAATCAGAATGTAAACAGTTCAAATTTTACAGAAAGGTGCATAAACAAAGAAATAGATAAATACCGCTGAACAGGCATCTGTACAAACTGATGGCAGCATAATGGCAAGACATACTCCAATTTACCTGACGCTTTAGCCTAAACAGTGTGATCTGCTTACAGGTCTAATTGAAAGAATTGTTATGACCTAGCCGCACGCAGAGCATGCGTTTTACCACAGCAAGTCAATCAAAAGCAAGTTGTTGTGATATCAATTTAAAAGGTTTTTGATTTCCACACTGCTTTAAGCTTATACAGGTAAAATGTCCAAACATTTAATTATACTGAGTAAAAACAAATGATAGCAGGAGCAAAATGCAAGAATGTGTGAATGATTTTTTGTCTTCTTGTCTATAGCTAGTCATAGAATTAAACATCCATACTTTTACTCATCCATTGCTAACACTACCTGGACAGAGGACAGTGTTATTGCAAACCCTTGATTCTCTTAAAGGCACGCTGCACAGTATCCCGTAAGATGATACACAAGCTCTGGTTCGCACCTGCGACCCTTGACCACATGTTACTGAACACATACTCCACTGGGTCCATTCTTCTGTAACAGGGTCTCCTGTACACAAAAAATGACACACCAATTATCAAACAGCATTAAAATAATACATTTCAAAATAAACAAGATAAAGATGTTTTACAATAATGTGTCACAAATAATTTATTCTTGAGCTGAGGATTTATTAGACAGGGTCAGACCACACTTGGAGTATCGTGGACAGTTTTGGCGGGGGGGGGGGTGCTCTTTCTAAGAAAGGATGTGCTGGCATTGGAGAGGGTCCAGAGGAGGTTCACAAGAATGATCTCCAGGGTGAAAGGGTTATTGTCTAAAAGCTTTTGATGGCTTTGACCCTATACTCATGGGAGTTTAGAAGAACTGAGGAGGGTGGGCAGGGGGAAATCTCATTGAAACTTATTGGATTTACAGTGGATGTGGAGAGGATGCTTCCAAGAGTGTAGAGCCTCAGAATACAAGAGCGTACCTTTAGAACAGAAATGAAGGGGAATTCTTTTAGCCAGATGGTGGTGAATCTGTGGCATTCATTGCCATAGTTGGGTGTGGAGGACAAGTCATAGGGCATCATGGTAATGTAGCAGTTAATGTGACACTACTACAGCTTGGGGCGTTCCGGATTTCGGAGTTCAATTCCGGCATGTTCTGTAAGGAGTTTCTGTACGTCCTCACCGTGGAATGCATGGGTTATCTCCAGGTGCTCCAGTTCCCTCCCATAGTCCAAAGATGTACTGGGTTGGTTAATTGGTCATTGTAAATTGTCCTATGATTAAGTTAAGGTTAATTGGGTTTGTCGGGAGTTGCATGGCACAGTTTAAAGGGCTGGAAGGGCCTACTCCATGATGTATGGCTAAATAAAATAAAATTTATCCAAAGCAGAGGTTGATAGATTCTTGATTAGTCAAGGGTGTCAATATTTATGGGAAGAAGGCAGAACAATAAGGTTGAGAGGATAATAAATCAGCCATGATGGAATGGTGGAGAAGACTCGATGGGCTGAATAGTCTATTTCTGCTCCAATGTCTTATGGTCTAAATGGAAACTATAATCAAGAGGAAATAGAATGTATCAGATGTCAAGATTTCTTATCAACCTCAAAAACTGATTTGGAATGATAATTATGTGGAAAGTTTAGCCTTCATTGTGCTGCGAGTTCTGTAATAAGTGGCTCCTGATCAATGGTGCCCTCCTGGAAAGATTGTTTTTAGCTGCTGTAGATAAATTTGAAATGTCTTGGGAGCTTGACTGGAAGTCAGCCACATTTCCGAGATGGAAACAAACATTTCTAGTAGTCTTAAACCTGCCCTTGGAACCCCAGTGGACTGGCTAATTGCTTTATTGAACTAATATTATCTGTGCTGGGAATTGATGTCCGTACTGTGACAAGCCCGTATGGAGGGCAGCTTGATGAAGAACAGAGGGAGAATTTGAAGGGATCTCTCAACATTGTATTTCTGAAACAGATAGAATCCTGACTTTAGACTTCCGCCTTCACCTTTTCCTTGTAAGATACAACCTCTCAGTGTAAAAGTACTATAGACCATGCCTGGTCCAGAATTTTTGGTCTTTTAAATTGGGAACCCCATTTACATTTGAGAAATAATGCTGTGACAAAATTAATAGAGGTCAGGAAACAAGCAAAAATTATACCTCCAAGGAACAATGGGTGAGTCTCATTAACATTTAATGAAAGTTGTATCAGTGTTGTTAGTTATTATGTACCCACTGAGTATGTTATGAATCATAATAATCTAAATTGTTTTCAAATGCACTGACACATTAATTACAAGGTTATAAACTGTCTTACACTTGGCTCTGTGGTTATCTTTGAAAATGATGAAACAAAACCTGAGAGACATAATAATAATTATAGAATGGCTAGATGACTGCCACTTCAATCAGTAAGATCACTTCAAGCCTAGGATCTCCAGAAAAAGAAAGCATGTGTTTTAATGAAGTTGACATAATATACAATCAGTGGCCACTTTATTAGATACACCTGAGCTTTATTGCAAATTTCCAATCAGCCAATCATGTGACAGCAACTCAATGCCTAAAAGCATGCAGACATGGTCATGAAGTTCAGTTATTTTTCAAACCAAACATCAGGATGGGGAAGAAATGTGATCCAAGTGACTGACTGTGGAATAATTCTTCATACGAGATGCAGTAGTTTGAGTATTTCAGGAACTGCTGATCTCTTGGGATTTTCACAAACAACAGTCTCTGGAGCTAATAGAGAGGCCAGTGGAGAATGATCAGACTGGTTTAAACTGACAAGAAGGAGACAGTAACTCAAATAACCACACGTTACAACAGTGCTGTGCAGAAGAGCATCTCTGAATGCACAACATGTCAAACCTTGAAGTGACGGGTTACAGAAGCAGAAGACCACACCGGGTTCTACTCCTATAGCTAATAAAATGGCCAATAAGTGTATTTCCAAGGATTCTGTTTCTAATATTCAACCCCTTTCACTCTTTTTTGTATTATTCTAACAGGGAAGTGTAATTCTTGTATGAATGGTCTGTGCACACAAATGAACAGTTAGCACCAACCTCTGCACAGTTTCAAAGCCCAAACTACACAATAGTGGAGCTAGGGCTTGAGCTAAATCAGTGCCTCACACCCAGAAAGTTGTTCTATACACACAGATTTGGAAAAATTTATTGGTCTTAGTGGGATTGTAGTGTAGACTAACTAGTTATCTAGAATCCAAGGGTTAAATTGAAAGAATAGTTTACAGAAGTATGCTATGATATTTACAGGTTTCAAAAATGATGTGGTTTGTTTTTTTTTAACCTATATAATAGGAGAATAATGGTTAATAGAGATACACTCATTATGTCACTATTAGGGTGAGGGTCTAAAATTTATGTGCAAGCAGATCAAAAATAAAGTTAAGAAACACTTCTGTGTTAATTTAAGACTCTCTTCTGCAAATGTCAATTGATGCTGGATTAACTGCTGATTTCCGATATGGAATTTATATATTAACTATGTTAAGGAAATGTTAAGAAAATACAGGTAACCAGAGTTAGTTGCCAATCAGTTCAAGAGTTTAATTGACCGACATCATGTTCGATGATTGAAATACTGGATTTGCACAGCAGGTCAGTCAGCATCTGAAAGAGAGATTTGCCACCCATGATCATCGTCTGCAACACTTGGTGCTTCAAATATGGTGAGACTACCACGCTTGCCTGAAGCATGCTGGATTCTAGCGATCAGGCCTAAATAGTCTCTGGTCTTCTAACAGTGCACTGGGGAAGATCTGCCCCAAATAACTTTGACAGCCTTCAAGCCTTGCAGCCTGTTAAAACTGTTAGGTTTATTATAAATGCTTCTGAATGTCTGTCACATTTAAAATAAATAAAATCAACTATAACATTTTATAGAATAATTTAGCATGAATAATTTTCCACATCCCTACAATCCTCATTGAAATACATTGGGATGTCTGCATCCCATATTTGGTTTAATCTATTGCTGGACCTGAGAGCTAATTCCCAGCAGGCAAGCTGGTGAGCTTAGGAAGAAAAAAGATATTCACTTTGGAGGAAGGATACAGGTTTAATGGCAGTATTCCTAACAGTGTGGAGGAACAGAGAGATCTTGCATTTATGTCCATAGATCACTCAAAGCTGCAGCCCAAGTTAATAAGGTGATTAAGAAGGCATATGTTATGTTGGCCTTCATTAGTCAGGGAATTAATTTCAAAAGCCATAAGGTAATGTTGTAGCTTTTTAAAACCCTGCTTAGACTACACTTGGAGTATTGTGTTCAGTTTTGGTCACCTCATTATAGAAAGGTTGCGGGCTTTAATGAGGGTGTAGGTGAGTTTTAGCAGGATGCTGCCTGGATTAGACAAAAGGCTGAGTGAACTAGGGCTTTGCAGATATATCTACAAAAATCCCCAAATTCTTTGCATCCAAATGGAAAATGATGCTATTACTACGAAACTTACAGTGGAGTAGTCTTCTCTCTTCTCAGTGGCTGACAGATCCGCTGGTATAACCAGCACTTTGCATTTTTGTTTTGTTTTGAAGGTTTTTGTTTCAATTTATTAGATCCTCACAAAATATTCCTGACTATAACTAAGTATTCTTAGTCATTGCACAGAAGTAGGAACAAAAGGTTCTTTTTATCAGGCTGGCAGGATGTAACAGTGGAATGGGCTAGGATCAATTTTTGACCCTCAGTTATTTACAACTTATATTAAAGACGGATGAAGGGACTAGGTGCAAGGTTGTCAACAACATGAAAAAGGGGGGAGGATATTTCAACGTTGTAGCAGGTTATAGATAGATTGAATGAGTGGGTGAAAGCTTGATTAAAGACAAGTGTGAGTCATTCATTAGCGTAAGAGGAATCTAAAGGCAGATTATTATCTAAGTGGAGAGAGACTAGATGAGTGAATACAGTGAGGTTTTGGTGTGTTATGCCCAATTTGCTAAAATATTAGCAGGCAGCTGCCATAAGCAGTTAGAAAATGAAATGGTACATTGGCCTTTATTGAAAGAGGCTTGGAGTTTAGAAATAGGGAAGTATTGTTACATTTGTGCAGATACAGGATTACTGTACTTCAGTCCTCTCATCAAAATCTGAATCAGGTTCATTATCACTGACATGCTTCATGAAATGCATTTGAGAAAGTCATTGAAGAGAGTCAAACAAAGGTTCACTCAGCAGATTCTTTGAGTGAAAAGGCTGTACTGTCATCAGCAAATAAGGAATTCAATGTACATTTTTCAGAATTTAGAAACATCAGGGGTAACCTTATGGAAACATATCAGATTCTGAGGGAGCATAATGCCATAGATGATACATTTTGACAAGTGGTTTTGACGTACATTGAACAAGACAATATTAAAGGGTAATTATTAAAAACTGTGGTTGTAATTTCTTGCACTGGTTGGTGCCACTCAGGAATTCTCTTTTGAAGTCAAGATCATTGGAGGCATTTAAATGGGAGGTTGATGTTTTTGTTTTGGAAATATCAAGGAACTGAGGTCTCTATGGAACTAGAACAGAAGAAGAGATAAGTCATAATCACATTGACTGGAGAAGGTCAAGCTTGAGGGGCCAAGAGGCCCAGTTCTTTTCTGGTTTTCTTATGTTTACATAAGTTTTTATTAATTTAATGAGCAGAAGAAAAAACCCTTCATTTTTGGAAAACAAATTATTCAAGGGCAGCAAAGGTAATTCTTTCTTTAATAAAAATGGAAACAAACAAACAAGGCTGTTCCTAATGTATAATTTAGTTGGAGTGGGCAATTGAGGGGGAGAAAGGGGAATAGCTTATCTTCAAAATTCTGCTGTTGTGCTACCAAACAGAAAGGAGTTGAACAAATTGGAGTCATTTTTTAAGTAATGTAAACAGAAATGATAGCTCCAAACTACCATCAGCAATCTAAATGTGTCCTGTGGCCTCACTCTCTCTAAATGCTTTAATACAGATCCTCTTAAAAGGCTCTTTGGTCTTTCATTGTCTTCATAAACTCTGGTGCTGCTGTTTTATTAACCCAGCTGAATTAAAGCTTCTTGCCCATATCTGTGTTTGCAGCAGTTTCATCAAAATGGCAAACCGCTGAAAGGGAGAAATTATTAGAAGAAAGGACACACTGAACCATTTATTTTGTGCTTGTGCTTAAGTGAAGTCAACACACAGGTAACCAGTAATGCTACGAGGAACAAAGATGATGACATTTTTGTTTAATATGTTGTCTACCAGATTGCCAATCCCACTAATTGCATCTCTGTGTATGGTTTGACTGAGGGTTTGAATTTTATTCAAATATTGTCGCATTGAGATCTCTTTTAAGTAAACTGCAGTCTGAATTACACTTCAATAGAGTATTTTCTTCTACCTAACCAGTCAATAACTTATTTTCTAAATGTTTATTTGTATAATAAACAACAAAAGATAACACACATTAATACAAACAGAAATGACAGAGTATATCATCCAACTCAAGTTAAAATGTTCCCTCATGCCTTAATTGCAAACCTAAAACATTTTTTAATGTTTGCAAAAGTGAGTTTGCATTATATAATCAAAGCCAAAAGACTACTTTTTAAAATTATAAAACAAAAAAAAGTCAGAAAATCTTGGAGAAACTCAGGTCATGCCACATTTGTGGAGAAAAAAACTCAGGCATACTATTTGAAGTCAACACTTGTAATGTGAAGCTATCAGCTTGAAATATTAACCCTTTTTCTCTCTAACAGTTGCTGCTTGACCTATTGAGCATCTCTCATATTTTCTGTTTTATTTCGGATTTCCAGCATCTGCATTTTTTAAAGTTATAGTTTAATGTTGAGACAGATTAGAGAGAGTGTAGCAGCAATTTTGATATACTTTATGTACATATGGACGGTGTTGATCAGATTTGTTGGACAAAAATCAAAATTTACAATGAACACCAACTGTAGTTACACACCAATGCTGAACTCATACAATGACCCTTTGCAGTGAAACTGTCCACTTATTCTGAGCCTACGCCAACAAATTTAGAAGCACAAACATGATGAAATGAGAATTAAAATTCAGAAAGCATGCAAAAGTAAAGATAAATGAAAATACTCAATCCTGTTTGAATACCCTGATAAATGTGGTTGAGTATCCTAATACTCAGTACTTTGGAGCAGCTACTTACCATGGTCTGACTTTCAACAGATAAGGTGATGGCCGAACTGAACTGAAGGCTTCTTCAGCATAATTGTCTATGTCACTCCTTGACTGATTGGCAGGAAGGGAGCACCTTCATTCTAGTCAGCTAACTTTATCAGTCCCCTCTTCCATTCTTTCTCTTCTAATCCAATCCTTCCTCTCAAATGTGAACCCTGTAACCTGGAAATCTTTTTCAGAAGCACATCTTCTAAATTAAAAATGGGTCTCAAGCAATAGGTTTGTCATGAATCTTGAATGTAATGGGTAAGGTGGGCATTAATCCACTAAACACTGATCTTTAAGCACTTAAACATCTCCACAGTTCAGGCATATTCGTTTTTTTGAATGTTCTCTTTTGAAAAATAATATTGAACAAAAAATTCTAAACCGTGAGGAAGTAAGATGAAGAAAAACCTTTTGTACAATGTAAGAATATAAGTCTTTTTCCTAGCCTGCCACATGTGAAAGTTTGGGAAGCTGTCTGTTTCCACCAGTTACCCTCCAAACCATGCTTAATAAGAGGAGTTGGGTGAAATGTTAGCTCTTTGAACAGACTTGCATTTTCATCGAGGTGGAAAATATGAGAGTTCATAAAGTTTTTAAAATGATGAACAATAGCTATGTTAATTACAGTTGCCGAATTAAAGCCAGTATTAATGTTGTCCTGAAATCTGAATGTAAACACTCTTCTACAGCACAAATCCTATAGAAGCTCTAGTGGCATGCACATTATTAACAGTAAACACAAAGTGACAACACGAAAGGCTGCAGAGATATTGGGGTTAATATTAACCTAATCCTGTGCAGTAGAACCATGGATTAAGTTGACTTCATGATGTAAATAAAATCAGGCATATGTAAAACCAGTGTTACACCTGATCCTGTGTATTTCTCATCATGCAGGCTAGGTTAACATTTCCCCACACTGTGAGAAGCAAGGGTTTCCCTAGATGCTAGAACCAAGAAAAAGAGCTCCCAAACAGTGTCTCCAAGCCATGATAAACTCTCACACAAACATTAATTTCAAATTTCAACATACTCAGTTCATGCATCATTTTGGGGTACTGTATGTCCAAAACTAGTGGAAAAACATGTAAATAATAATTCAATGTTTCCATGCAATGACTTTGAGTTATCTTAGTTCTAAATCTATGCTGCCAATTATTACATAGCTACTGACTTGAAGGTATCTCTGGACACCTTGAAGTGACTGAGCATAAAGAAAACAATTAATATACAAGAAACATCAGCTGCACAATTAAAAGAAAAAAAAGATTTATGGAGACATGCAGTGGGTTTGTTAAGTTGATCAAATAAAGACAGGTATAGACTATTGAATTAATTACCAGTATGTGGCATAATTTTACCAGCATCAGCTTGTTCCTGAGGGACCTTTCTCTCATGAACTGATCGAGGTCGCTGACTTTTTATTGTATGCTCTGCCATCAATCCAAATTCTAAGGACAGAATAGAGGTTTATGAAAGCTCCATGGTTGCACAAATCACACATTCACATTTGTATCTTATGCATTTTTACTGAAATTAATGACAAGGCATGAACAAAACAGGTACAGAGTGGTGTACTTTTATTCCAATCTGTGTATTAAAACAAGTTACACATCTTTGAATTACATGTGTTTGCTATAATTTTATCATTGACTTAGATGAGATTGGGGTCTTCCTCCTTGTACTTCAGAAGTCAAATTTCTCCAGAAAATCTGTGTCTGAGGAATGCTGAAAAGAAAGGCACAGGCCTTTCCGCTCTTCAAGCATTGTCCTTGAAAGAAACAACTCAACGAAAACTAACACTTGATTATCCTGACACTTTCCTTCAGTCTCTCTCCTCACAGGTGCTGCCTGACCTGCACCTGTTTTTAATAAAACTAAAACTGAACATGTTAATCAAATACTTCTGATCAGGAAGGTGACAAATTATCACAGCAGGTTGTAAAGCTGTCAACTGAGCAGTACATAACATGGGCACACCTCAAAAAGACCCATTTCTGTAAAACTAAATGTAACGGGCCTCTTATATAGAACATACAGCACTGAAACTGCTTACTTTACTATTCTATGCCAGTGTTTATACACTTCACAGGCCTCCTGCTACCACTGTTCATTTCATTCTAATCCCATAACTTTCAATTGCTCTCTCATTCCTGTTCTCACGTTAAGGAACCTCTACCATTTCCAGCAGCTTTGCTTTGTGCTGCGAGGTCAATGTACTTATCACTCTTTGGAAAAATGGTTCCACTGGATTGTTCATAGGATTTCTTTATGATTGTTCCTTTCCCCACATACACGAATCTAGCTTCCCCTTAAAAGCCTTGACCAATGAAGGTAAGGCTGTATTATGCCTTCTTTAGCACCTTATCAATTTCTGTTGTCCTTCTCAGGAGCTATGTACCTGGCTTCGTACACCAATGGTCTAAGGGGGCAAGGAATCAATGGCAAGCCGTGTGAGTTGAGAATCGTTCAGGGTACAATATTAAGCCAAAATTCAATCTAGTTGCTCAGATCCCACTTCTGATGGTATTTTATCTACAGGCAATCTACTCTTACTGTATCCATAAATTGTGACTCCCCCTCAGCTCTTTACTCCAGGTGCACACAGAAGACCACTTGATAAGTGTCAGCAGATGTAAGAGTGTGAGCTGTGGAATGAGTGATCTGTTGCCCAACAATCGATCACACATTCCAAAGCTCGCACTTTTACACCAGCTCAAGCAAAGAGCAGCGTTGAGATATCTAGCCTGTGGTGAACCACCAAGCACACATTACCGTTTGGCTAGAAGGACAAAGAAGACCCAGTGTGCCCACTCCCCAAAGGATAACCTTCATATATCAGATCAGTGTTAGAAAATTCACAGAACTGCTCCGGAACATCAGCAAGTGGAGGTGAAGAGGCATGCACGTGGAGTTATCAGTGCAGAATCAGTCATACCTAAAAGTTTGAGCTTACACAAGTGTAATTGATCAAGAGTTGTATGGCTTTACTGTTGATTGATGGACAAAAGGTCTTTTTAGGTCTTTATTCTTTGGAGCGTAGAAGGTTGAGGAGGGACTTAATAGAGGTATTCAAAACTATGAGGGGGATAGATAGAGTTGACGTGGATAGGCTTTTTCCATTGAGAGTAGGGGAGATTCAAACAAGAGGACATGAGTTGAGAGTCGGGGGCAAAAGTTTAAGGGCAACACGAGGGGGAATTTCTTTATTTAGAGAGTGGTAGCTATGTGGAACAAGCTTCCAGTAGAAGTGGTAGAGGCAGGTTTGGTATTGTCATTTAAAGTAAAATTGGATAGGTATATGGATAGGAAAAGAATGGAGGGTTATAGGCTGAGTGCGGGCCAGTGGGACTAGAAGGGCCAAGATGGCCTATTTCTGTGCTGTAATTGTTATATGATTATATGGTTAAAACATATGGAATTTTTGTTTGTTTGATTGTGCAGGTGGCCCTTAAGTGGCAACATGGAAACCATGCCACCTGACAAGCTGAGCTCCTCTTTATTTGTGAATACTTATACGAGGTGTTCAGCATGTGTTGTTCATCCTTCTGGCACTAAGTCCACTCTTTACCTCGGGTTGAGGCTGTGTGGAGTCTGCATGTTCTCCCTGTGGTCTCATGGGTTTTTGCTGGCTGCTCTATTTTCCTCCCATGTCTCAAAAGTGTGCTGGTATATTAATTAACTATGGTTAACTGCTCCTGGAATAGGTAACATCATCAAAAAGGAACTGATGGGTATCGGGGAGAAGATGAGTTGCAGGGAGTAGGAAGCAAAGGAATGGAAGAGAGGGGATTCTTCTGGTGGGGGTTGACAAGCACCAGATTCAGAGTCAGAATCAGGTCTAAAATCACTGAAATGCAGAATGTCATGAAATTTGTGGCAGCCATACAGTGCAATACATAAAAAACTGTTAGTTGTATATAATAAGATTATATAATTTTACATTATTAGAATAGTATAAAATTACATTTATATCAGTAGTGCAAAAAGAGAGCAAGAATAAAAATAGTGAGGTGGCATTCATGGGTGGGTTAGGAATCTGGTGGTGGAGGGGGAGAAACTGCTACTGACACATTAAATGTGTGTCTTCAGGCTCCTGTACCTCTTCTCCGATGACAGTAACATGAAGAGAGCAATGGGCCAAAGGCAGCCTTCTGTGCTCTTTAGCTGCTACTGCAACAATCAAGTGAGGGAACTCGACTTTCTGTTGTTAAGGGCAGTTCCAACATAATGAGTGAGTCTGTGTTTCACTCATATTCTTGGTATTTTTTCTATTTATTTGCACAATTTGTCTTCTTTTGCACATTGGCTATTCATCAGTCTTTACTTGTGTATAGTTTTTTCATAAATTCTATTGTATTTCTTTATTAACTTGTAAATGCCTTAAGGAAAAGTATCTCATGGTAGTATATGATGACATATATCTACATTGATAATAAATTTACTTCGACTTTGACTCAGAGTCTGCCTCGTCCTAAGCAATGCAAGCACCATTTTCTCTTGCCTTTATTGGTAGTGAAGGTCTTTGTGTTATGCAGGAAGCTTTTCCAAGTTGCTGTCATTCAAATAGAAATTGATAACCACTATACATCTTGCAGTATTGCAGGATGCAAGGCGTGTAGAGTTTAACATTAAACAGCCACTACACTGCCAACCCCATGAATCAGAATGAGTCATGGGATAGGCATGCTGAACAAGGTAGAGCAGTGAAGAATGTATTTGGGACTTTACTCATAGAGACAAATAAATGGAATTCATCAGGATCTCCTTCCATACAGACTTTGAATTGATGTCATGTTGCAGTTGTGCTAAACATTGGTTAGACTGGAGTTGGAGTATTATTCCGTTCCAGTTGCTACACTACAAAGAAGGATGTGATGGCAAAACAGAAAGCTCATAGGAGATTCAGTAAGACATTACCAGGAATGGAGGGATGCAGTAAAAGGAAAGATTAGATAGGCTGGATTTATTCTCATTCTCTTATTCTCATGGAGGCTGAAAGGTGATTTTATTGAGGTTAGTAAAATTCTGACAGCTGTATCTTTTCCAGGGCAGGCAAGCTTAGAACCAGAAGACACAGATCTTAGGTGAGTAAGAGAAGCTTAAAGGAGATTGAAATGGTATGAGTTTATCTGGAATGTGCTGCCTGAGAAGGCAGTAAAGGCATACAGAATTCCAATGATTTAAAAGGCATTTGATGGATTTTCAAAGGAAAGGAGTAGAGGGAAATGGGCCTCATGCATGCAAAAGGGATAACCAAAGATAGGGACGGTGAGCTGTTATGATTTTATTTGATCAGTGGCCTCAACTCCATATTGCCATGGTAACCTTCATCCCTTTGACACCCCAGTAAAGATGCTACAGATTGATAATCCCTTTAGCAGGGCTCCCCACTAGGTTTAAAAAGCTGCTTTTCAGTGTGTGGTCTACTCCGATTGTTAACTCTATGCCTGCAATTCAGCTTCAGGAGGTGTTATTTGGATGTTTCTTGTAGAGCAACAACACACTTGCATATTCTGAGCATGGCCACATCACAGACACGGAGGTGGCTGATCACAGGCCTTTGAGAGTTCTAAATTCGCAATTGCATTTCGCAATCGATTTTACACTCACTATCCACCAGACAGCTCAAAATAAACATTGCTGGGTGACTGAATTTCTAAGCCTCTATCTTTTTTTTTTGTCAGCAAGAAAAAGGATTCCATGACATTAAATGTGCTGACATTCTAAGAAAAGTGCAGGATTACCAGAACTATGGAGATAACAGAAGGTCTTAACTAAAAGATACTGACTGAACTTGGAAATGTGAAAATGGAAAATGTTGAAGACAAAGAGCAGGTTTGGCATCTGAAGAGAGACATGACAGCTGAACATTTCAGGTACTAACTTCCTGTCTTATCCATTTTTACTAAAGGATTTGAGCTAAATACCCTTTTCTGTTCTGCTTTTTATCTCCAACAGTTGCAGTTTATATTGTTGAACATTAGAATGTGGCTTTCCAAAGTAAGAGATATCAGGAGAGTCCATTGAATAGGGGAAGGAATAAAAGGTTATGCAGATAAAGCAGGACGATGGTGACAGAAGTAGCATGGGGGATGATCATGTGAAATGGTACCTGAACTGTCTTTTTTATGGTACATCACGTCTCTTGACATCACTATTGATTTGAAGTACAGTCCAATGGGAGTCCCTCCTTCTGTACCTTGCAAATGACCTGAATTGGTTCTGTGCCAAAGTGATGATTACAAGACTCTCTCTTTGAGGTGAACTTTGATCTTGACTGGACAGCTGGCAGAGAGTGTCAATTGGCTCAATGCCATTCCTCTTCGAGAGAAGAGGTAGTGATTTTGAGCCTTGGCTACATTAACACTTTACAGAGGGAGAGCTGCAGGACACCTGACTCAGACCAAACAGTTGTGACCCTACCCATCTGACACAAGCAGATCTTTAGACACACAATTCAGTTCAGCCACTATCATTTAATGTAAGCAAATACAAAGGTTGGAGTCTAACACAATGTTATTGCCAGGTGAATCAAAGTAATTTCAACCCATTTAATGGCTATCTTACAATGTATTTCCAACCAGTGTTTTTCCAGGATTTAATTGATATAAGTCTGCTCAAGTCTAACCTGTCAACTTCCCTCATTATTCAATTATTTGTGGTGTTTCAATGAGCTCACAACTTTTTGTCAATTAGGGCAGCACTGATGAATACAAAATGATGTACTTTCAATGTGAATGGAGGAGAGTATAGGGAAGATGTCTGAGGTATGCTTGTTAAAAGGGTGCCACATGAATAGAATACATTGCTGGGGATTGGTAAAGGCAGATACACTTGGGGCATTTAAGAAACTCTTAGATAGACCATAAAGCCATAACACAAAGAAGCAAAATTAGATTATTCAACCCATCCAGTCTGCTCCACCATTCAATCATGACTGATTTATTATTCCATCAACCCCATTCTCTTGCCTTCTCCCTGTAAACTTTAGCACCCTTACTAATCAAGAACCCATCAACCTCCCAATGATTTGGCCTCCACAGCCATCTATGGCAATGAAATCCACAGATTCACCACCCTCTAGTTGAAGAATACCCACATTATCGCTGTTCTAAAGAGATGCTCTTGTATTCTGAGGATGTGACCTCAGGTCCTAGACTCTACGCTATTGGAAACATCATTTCCACATTCACTCTATCTTGGTCTTGAATATTCAGTAGGTTTCAGTGAGATCCCACCTCATTCATCTTAACTCCAGTGAATATACACACAGAGCCAAGGCAAGAGATTTGCTTTATTTGTCACATGTGCGTTGAAACATACAGGGAAATGTGTCATTTGCATCAAATCAAATCAGCATCTGCTTCAGTGTCTCTCTGGTGACTTATATCAGTCACAACAACCAGCAGAAATAGTGCAGTGTATTTGCAGGCACTGAGGAATTTGTGTGTCTTTAAGTTCTGTAGAGGAAACCTGATAATATATGCAAGTTTGAGAGGATGGGGAGGTGGAAGGGTTGTTGGTATTAGCACATTTGAGAGATGAAACATATTTAAACCAATGGTGAATCAGCTGCTAGCCTGGAATTGGGCTCAAGCAAGCTGTAGTCACAATCCTTCCTTTCCAATCCGGATGGAGAGTCTTGACTCAAAACATGCACTGTTCCCCCTCCAGCCTGACTTGCTTATCTCCTTCAGCATTTTGTGTGCATTGCATTTACAGCAGAGCAAGGCAGTTCAAATCACTTCTTTAAAAACTCCTAATTTACGTAAGTATCTAGCAACTCAACCCATTTCCTGCAGCCCATTCCTTCTTTCCACTGAAACCCAGAACAGCAGAAATTGATCACTGTGCTATTAAATAATATTATCTGTTTAAAAATTACAATAGCTCAAGTGACATTGCAAACTATTTATCTCAACCTGGGTAGTGCTCCACCATTGCCTGTAATCCGTTGGAGCTGGTGTTTTTGTTTCTCTGTGAATGGTTTTATGTGCTGGCTGTCCACCATAAGTTCACTTTCTTATGCTGGATCCCATATTTGACCATTTAGAATGCGTCATTCACCTCTTTCAGGAGCAGTTCAGGGAAATAATGTTGTTGCCTCTGTAGGAGCCAGTGAGAGATGTCAAGTGTCCTATCAGGCTCTGGAAGGACATTGCTAGCTTGAGCAAAATGTTGGAACTACACAACAATGAAACAGTCTGCAGGAAGATCTCATTATTGACACCTGGTCACATCAATGTGTGAATACAGTTCAGAAGGCTTTACAGCCTGTGAACTGACCCACAGTGGGCTATCCAGAGGACAAAAGCTGCAAATGGGAAGATTTAGAAAGTAACAGTTTGTGGAATGAACAATCCAATAAATTAAAGAAGCACAAACAGACACTTAAGGAACCAATAGTTGATGTAATTGTGGATTGGTGCCAGTAGGAATTTGTAGGAGCATTTAGGGATAAGGGAGTACTGTAGATAATGAACCTTCAGGATTTATTGGAATTTGAGCATTTAAATGTTACAAGAAGAGAACAGATGTGAAGGAAGGAGAAGTGAAGAACAATGGGACTGGCGATGAAGAACAAAGAAGGCCTTTAGGAGAGTGGAACAAAAGTCATGTAGGATTGTTGAAGACATTGGGAGAAATAAATTCAGAGACAAACATTTGCAGAAAAAGACCCTGAGATTCAAAGAAGAAGTTGCTACATTCACTCCAAGTGGGGAGATTCAGAGCAGGTGGTATGTAAATACCAGTACTGTGTTTTGGAAGCTGTGGAAGTAGACTGAAGACTTGTGCAATTGATGGATAATTGTAATTGCCTGAAACTGTGCAATAAATCATTGAGTTATTTGATTAATAACAAAATTTAACTGTTAGACAAAATAATTGTCCAGTGTGTTTTATCAGATGCTGAATTTAATTGGCTGCATTTCCAATCTATTAATTAGGAATAGCAAAAGATTTTGCAAGGATTCCTGCTACTCAGAAAGCTGTCTTCATTTACATGAATGCCCAGAGAGGTCCAAGTACTAGGTGAAGCAAATGCAGGGAAAGGGCAGGTGGTCTGCCTCCACCCTGGCATCACTCCTCTATATCTAAAATCTGTGATGCCCTCTGCTATCTACACATTCTTCACAGTCTTCTGGGATATGGATGTTCCAGAGCAGCTGGAGTCAGTGCTGCCAAGTGTGAATGGTCTGTTTCACCAAACCGGATTCCATTCAATCTGCAGAAGAAGGACACTTTCAAGATCTCTGCCAATTCATATTTGTATTGGAAAAGTCAGTGTGCAACACTTCAGCATACACATATGCAAGTGTCACTAAATGAAGAGAATTGGAACATGACCATCTAAGGCACTCAGCTTTCATCTCTCATTTGACTGTAAAATTGCCTCATTCAATGAATTCCTTTATGGAATTCTTCAAAGTGTGAGTCATCACTCTGTTTTCTTTATTGGTTAGGTTTTTTACTCTTTAGTATTGAATGCAGAATTGCAGATTGACATATGTAAACTCTGTAAGCATAAAAATATACAGGGTGTCAGCTAGTTATTCTGCTTCAAGCTGTGCCTATGGTGTAGTGCATCTGACTCTCTGTATTGCTGTCCTTTGGGATCCTAACTAGGGCAGAAGTTCTATCACAATGATGATGAGTGTTTAGATGATCCAAATGATTTCATGGGGCGGCAGTTTACAACACCAGATTGGGGTTCAATTCCTGACGCAAATTCTGTCTGTAAGGAGTTTGTATACGTTTTCCTTGACTGTGTGGCTTCCCTCCTGGTGCTTTGGTTTCTCCCCACATTGCAAAGATGTAAGGGTTAAGATTAGTGAGTTGTAGGCACCGGAAGCATGGCAACTCTTGCAGGCTGCCCCAACATAATCCTCACTGATTTGATTAGATGCAAATGACACATTTCACTGTATGTTTCAATGCACATGTGACAAATAAAGCAAATCTCTTTATCTTTATTGCCTTGTCCTGATTTTTGTGCTTGAGGACGCTAAACAGGCTAGTTTTCTCACATTAGTTTGGATTTGTTCTTTTGGTTTTGATCTGCCAAGTGGGAAGATTGGGACTGGGGAGGGAATGGGAGGTGGTGGTAGGAGGAAGGGTCATGGTTGAGACAGGGGTGGTCATGATGTTGCCCTAATTATCATGGTATACAGCAGGATGAGTGGTCACGCTGGCTATTTTCTACCTGTAATAAGGAAATAGGAGAAAAGTTTGATGGTGTTGAAAATTTAAAATGGCCATACAGGTGGCCATTTATAGGCAGCAATATTAGGTACTACAGAACTTAGATGGAGCTTAGATCCATATCAACTGGCATTTAATTAAAACACAGAATTGACTTGAGAATCTGAAGGGTCTACTTTGGTTAATAGTCAGTCTGACCTTACAGGAGTAATGCATGCACAGGAAAAGAAACTGATGTTCAGGGTTAATAACCAAGTGAAACTTTTCTTGAAAAGCTTCAGGTCATGCACTGTTAGCTCTTAAATAGTGCAGATACAGCCATTTCCAGGCCAACATTCATCATCTTCCTTCAGATTACATGCTTCAGTGCAGACAACTTCTACTTCAATCACAATTGAATAGCTAAGTTACTATATCCAGAACTCCTCCATGTCCTTCAGCGTGACAATGAAAATGTTGATACCTCTTTTTCAAATGCAGTTTCCAGAATGTAAGTGAACCAAACAACTGCCTCTCCTCACATCCTTACTCCTTCAATGTCTCTCCTTTTCTATCTCTGGTAAAATTGTCTTCAGCTCTTTGGACCCTAAACTTTGGAATACCCTTCTTATGCCTACCCTATCATTCTGCCTTGTAAGCAACTTAGAATCTCTTAATACATGAAAATCCCTACTCAAATCCAATTTGTGGCATTACTCGCTTCACTATTTCCTCAGGTTTTCCACATTGTTAAAGCTGCTATTGGGAACCTTGGATCCTGTTATATCCTTGGCAAACTCTTCCCTTAAATCTTAACAGCAGCATGGTGAATCAAATTCTTGTAAACCTCATTCATGGCTCAGTGGCAGACATAGTGATCCTAAATCAGACAATTGTGGGTTGATTTTGTGGAACTGATCTGAGTTAAGAAATGGAGGTACATGGAGCTTAGAAAAATAGAGAGCTATGGGTAACCCTGGGTTTCTTCTAAAGTAAGTACATGTTCAACACAGCATTGTGGGCCGAATGGCCTGTATTGTGCAGTAGGTTTTCTGTGTTTCTAAATCATTAGAAGATGAACACACAAGAGACTGCAGATGCTATAATCTGGAGCAGAAAATAAACTGCTGGAGGAACTCAGCAGGTCGGAAAGCACCTGTGGATTCAACAGATTGGCTGAAGTTCCGAGTGAGGACCTTGATACAGAGTCTCGACCTGACAGATTGACCATCCTTTTGTCTATATTGGGGTATGAATATTGGAACATGGGGGAAAATTAAAAAAAAAACAAGTCAGTCTGTTGCTTTTAGCAGTGTCTCAAAAGCACTGTGATTCCCAAAACCTTTTCATCCATCTTGGAGATACAATTAAAAAAATGTACTGATTTAATATCACACTATTAGAGGTACTGCCTTTTAGAGACAATATCATTAACAACTTTAATAGCACCATTATTGCAGAAAAATCACAATCAGAAAAATAATTATGTTCTGTCAAGTGGATATAAGCAATTCTATAATCTAACACTTATCTCTGCCAATAACAAATTAGCTGTCAATTATTTCATCAAAGTTTCTGGGACCTGGCTGTGTGTGAATCAGCTGTGGCTTTCCCTAGAGACATCATTACAAAATCTTTTACTGTATGAGAGTAATCTAGATAATCAATCTTTCTTCCCCCTACCCCCCAATGAGTAGTGGAACTGCATAAAATAAGCAAATGATGTCTCAAAAAGCTATTCCATTCCCATCCTTCTTGGTGCTATCTTACTTTTTCTACTAAAGATGGTGCGTGTAGAAAAAGATCATTTGGTCCATTGTGTATGTACTGACTGATTTTGTCTGCTTATTTTGCCTTAAAGCCCAGAAACTTCTGTCTTCCAATCCCACATCCAACATCACCTTAAATGGTACTACTGAATCCATTCCAGCATCCTTTTACATAGTGCAGTGCAAATTAATGAAACTGCAGCATTATAAAACCAACTTATTACTCCCCTGCATTCCTTTGCCAATTATTTTTATGAACTTTTCTCTCTTTCTCTTATTAAACTGCAGAGAGAAATTTAATACATCTTCCTTTCTACTCATTCCTAATGTGCTACATGAGTGGCCCTCCCACACAATGAACCTTGAACTGTTTTAGCTCGGTTTTCCAATCAAAGAAAATGCCACTGCTGTCATTCCTGTAAACTTCAGATCAGTGATATTAAATCCAAAAATAAACGGGCAGACAGATCAATTGATGGTTTTTCCTGTAATCTAAAAATGTTCTGTAGGCCTGCATATAATTCATGACTTATTCAGAAATAATAATCAGTTTGATGTCTGATAATTTTTTGACATGAAATTAAATTGCACCCATTTTAACATGTTACTATCCATGTTGGCTTTCATGCCCATAGAACACAGAACAGTACAGGCTCTTCAGCCCACAATGTTGTGCTAACCTTTTACCTACACTAAGATCAACCTAACCCTTCCCTCCCATAAAGCCCTCCATTTTTACTTTATATCATCCATGGGCTCCTAAGAGTCTCCTCAATGTCCCTAATGTGTATGCCTCTACCACCAACACTGGCCTAAAGGACAGGAAAATATTAATTTCCTCCTGCTTAAAAATGAATTCTCCCTCAAATTTCTCACTCTGATTGTCCTGAGAACTAACTGCAGCATTCAGGACAATCAGTGGGACAATTAGCTTTCAAGCAGGTGTAAATGGAGTGGTAAGAAATGGAGAGTAGATGGAGAAGGTTAAAATGGAAAGGGAACAGGGAGAGTGAAAGACGAAAGGCTTAAGAGAAAAATAATGGATGGAATGGAGAAAGGGACAGGGATATAAATGAAGAGGAAAAGGGATTAGAAAGATAAGAGATATGGAAAAATTGTGGCAAGCCTGTCGACAGGAAGAGAGATCAGAAATGATGTGCCCTCAGCATTAGGCTGTGCTATTTGTTAATGTAAACAACACATTTCACTGAATGTGTCAATAAATATATTTGGATGAGAAATGAGCAGAGTGTTGGGGAGTAGTGGAAGAATGTATTGGGGAAGTAAGACTGCAGTATTGAGATGAGGGGAACTGGAGGTTAACTGGTATGAAATGAGCAGTGTGGAAGGAAGAGGGGCTCAGATCAAATTTGCTCTCCTTCAAATGCAGGGATCAATTGGTTCTGGGTCAGGAGAGCTCCCCAGCTCACCGAGGTGGACCCAAGATAACTCTCAAAACAGGTGATTAAATGGAATTAACTGAGACAGAAAAGCTATCCAAATGAGCAGAAGTTCTCAAAGAAGGATAGAGGAGATGAGTACATGCTTTCAGGTGAAGTGAGCATGATCCCAAGGTGAATCCCAATGCAGGGACTAGGATGGCTAGCAGCTGACTGCAGAAGGTCTAAGTGGTTGCGTATGTTTCCTATTTCTAATTGGCTTTGAGAAGACAGTGAAGAGCTGCCAGCTTAAACTGCTGCATTCCTCCTGGTAAAGTTACTTCCCAAGTACTGCTAGGGAGACAGTTCCATTATTTAGACCTAGAAGGGATGAAGAACTGGTGAGATACTTCATGGTGTGCAACCCGAAGGGAAACTTGCAGATAGTGGTGTCCCCATTGTGGGAGGGGTCGTAGCTTAGGTGGTGCTGGAGGAGTAGACTGGATAAGTAAATCTACTGCAATTGTCAAAGAGTCACAGAGTTGTACTTCATTTTTCTACCACTACCCTCTTGTCTTCTAAGGCCAATCCAACCTACCAAGTCCCAGTGAATCCAATGTGCCTTAATAATCTGGAAAAACATACTACAAGGAACTTGCCAAATACTTTGCTAAAGACCACGTATACAGCATCCACTGTCTTAGCCTCATCAATTGTGTTCATCACTTCCTCAAAATCAAGGTTGTAAGATATGCAGTAATCATGGCATCACATGATAACTTTGTAAAGAGTAAAAGAAAGCTGAGAGTGGATATCACACCACAGGAGAATGACATTGGAGAGGCAGTAATGGGAGACAAAGAAATGGCAGGCAAAGTTAATAAGTGTTATGTATCAGCCTTCACTATGGAAGACACTAGCAGTATACCAGAAATTCAAGAGTATCGGGGCAGAATTGAGTGAAGTTGCTATTACTAAGAAGAAGGTGCTTGGGAAGCTGAAAGGTCTGAAGGTAGATAAGTCACCTAGGCCAGGTGGACTACAGCCCAGGTTCTGAAAGAAGTAGCTGAAGAGATTGTGGTGGCATACAGTAATGATCTTTTAAAAATTTCTAGATTCTGGAATGGTTCCAGACAACTGGAAAATTGCAAATGTCACTCCAATCTTTAAGAAGGGAGGGAGGCAGAAGAAAGGAAATTATAGGCCAGTTAGCCGGACTTTACTGGTTGTGAAGATGTTGGATTCCATCATTAAGGATGAAGGTTTGGGGTACCTGGAGGTGCATGATAAAATAAGCATTGTTTCCTGACAAATCTGTTGGAATTCTTTGAGAAAACGGCATAGACAAAGGAGAGTCGATGGATGTTGTTTACTTGGATTTTCAGAAGGCCTTTCACAAGGTGCCACAAATGAGGCTGCTTAGCAAGATAAGAGCCCATGGTCTAATAGGACAGATAACCAGCATAGATTACCTATACCAGGTTGCTCTTTATTGACTACAGTACATTGTTCAACATAATCATACCTTCACTTCTGATCAACAAACTCCAAAACCAGGGTTTTTGTACCTCCCTCTGCAAATGGATCCTTGACTTCCTCACTGGGAGAAGACAGACAATGCAGATTGGAAATAACATCACCTGCTGGATAACAATCAACACTGGCACTTTTCCAGGATGTATGTGTAAATGGGTTTTCTTTCTTTTTCTTTGTGAGGGGGTTTTTCTTTCTTTTTGTGTGTCACTGCGTATTTTAATCAAAATGGCTTATTTGTTTTATTTAAAAGTAGGAATGCTTCTTTGTTATGATAAGTGCTTTCTCTCTCAGTTTTGTTTGGGTTAAAATTACTGATAGTGAGAATTGTATTTATTTGTTAACCAGTTGGGATAAATGTTGTTCTCTCTTCTGGGTCTGTAAACTATTGTTGGCGGGGATTTGGGGAGTTGTTGCAAGGGGGGCATAAGTGAGAGATTGAGAGAGGAGTTGGCAAGCAGACCCAAGGTATCCCTGGTTGTGTCTGAGCCTGAAGGGTTTAGGTGAGGGGGTGTGGAGGTCTCGGAGGGTTAGGAAACTCCCAGATAAATTAGCCTATGTAGCACCTGAGGAACAGGGCGTGAGGGTGACAATGTCACTGTTTGTGCTGGGGTTAGGGTGTGTGTTGATAGGAAGGGTGGCGAGTTATTAAGTAGTCATGAGGACCAGATGACCCAACATTCTCATTTTAACCATGCCCAGGAGCATGTAGCTCATCCAACTGTTTAGCTCTCAGCTTGGATGGTACAACCACTCTCAATCCCCACATATGGCAACCTCCATCAAGGGCAAGTTCATCTCAGCAGAGGTAAAAATGGGGGAACTGAAATTTCTGCTGCACCTTTCAGCCATTTTGGATATACCTGAGACAATATGAGGTCTTATCTGGTTTCCCTTTGATCATCTCTGCCATGATTGGGAGACTTTTGATTTGCATTAGGGAGAATGCATCAGGATGAGTGTCTTTCGTTTCGTAAATTTTTCCAGTAATTTATTTTGCAATGGTAAATGGGACAATCCATCATAATTTCCATAATTAGTCATCCTCTTTAATTCAATCTTGTCATCGTGTCCTCCAAGAAAATGAGTCCACCTCTGCTTCATGCTGCCATTGTCAGTGAAACACTTGTAGTCGATGATCAGTAACAAGCGTAAACTCTCTCTGACAGAAGTACTGGTTAAAATGTTTTACACCCCAAACTAGAGGCCTCTCTCAATCTGTGCATAATTTTTCTCTGCAGCGGTAAGGGAACATGATGCAAAGGTTATGGGGTATTCTCTTATATCTCCCATAACATGTGACATGACTGCACATATATCATTAGGCAAGGCATCACAGGCAAGCTTCACTGGACAAAGTGGATCAGAATGTGTTAGTACAGAATCTGATGTCACCATTTTGTTACCCTCTTGAAAATCACCTCACACTGTTTTGCTCATTGCCAATTCATCTTGCTCTGTAGTAATGAGTTCTTTTTAACAATGTCTTGAGGTTTGGTAAATGTTCCTTGTCAGTTTTACTGGTAACAATGATGTCATCCAGGTAACACTGAGTGCCTGGGCAGCCTTTCAGCACTTGGTCCACAGCTTTCTGCCAAGAGTGCTGGTGCAGATGCTACACTAAAAATAAACCAATTTGAGCAATAAAGCCCTTTGTGAGTGTTTATGGTGAGAAATGTTTTGGACTTCTCCTCCATCTCCATCTGTAGATAGCCCTCAGCTAACTCTACTTTGCTGAAGTGTTTCCCTGCAGAAAGGTGACTTATCCTTAATAACTCCATGCTTTTCCAGATATGTACAAATCCCATCCCTAAGGATCATCTCCAATAATTTCCCTGCCACTCATGTAATACTTATAATTTCTTGGTTTATTCCTTTTGCCTTCTTAACCATAAGACCAAATGATGTAGCAACAGAATTAGGCCATTCAGCCCATCGACTCTGCTCTACCATTTCATTATACCTGATCCCATAACCCACTCGACCCCATACACATACCTTCTCACCATATCCTTTTAACAAAAGGAAAATGTTGGGTATCCTTCATTTTTCTGGGATCACCCTTGTGGCTAAAGAAGATGCAAAGATTCCTGTCAATGCCACAACACTCTCCTTTCTTGCCTCTCAATTACCTGGGAAAGATCCCAGCAGGCCTTCAAGACTAACAGTACATACCTTCATGTTCTTCAAATAATCTTTTTTCTTGATGTCCACTCTCAGCTTTCTGTTCATTAACTATACACTATTATCAATAGCCCAGCTGAGTATTATATCACCCTTAATGCTGGATGCTTGAATTTTGCTAAATAATCACTTCATTAGAAATGTGCCAAAATTTCAATGGCAAATTCTCTGCTGTTATTTCTTAAATAATATCACATGAAAAACCCTATCACCCTGAAAGTGAAAAAGGCTTTATTATTGAATGTTGATACCTTACATAATTTTTCCCAGGAAATAGCAAAGGACTCCAACACAATTTAAACTGAAACAATGGAGCCTGTTGAGAGTTTTTAATACATGATAAAGTACATTTCAAAATTAAATTAAATAAGTATCTTCATTTTAAATATATAATCATAATATTTAATATTAACTAATTCGGCTATTAATTACTGCCCATTTAAGCTCATTATCCATTTTAAATCTAGCTCCTCGGTTTCCCTTTTTCTCATTTACAGGCCTAATTTACAACAGCAGTATATCAATGGCTTAGCCTCACTGAGTGGTAGAAAGGATTCTTAGCTTGATCTTAATGGCATGTGCAGAACTTTACATGGTTTCTATAAATAGAAAAATTATCTGAAAATATGAGCTCCCTTACTGTGGCTTAACTCCTCAGCCATTCAAAGGTTCTAGAGTTAGATCAGCAGCCAGAGCTGTTTGCTGAGAAGCCAGCACTCTATTCTCCACAGGCACTGACAAGGTTCCTTTAAGGAAGTTAACCGTTTAGCCTACCCTATAACCCTGGTTACCTTGCATGTCAAGTGAGCACCTCTTCCAATCTACAGGGAATTCTCAGGCCTGACATATACAAAGCTATTAGCCTTCCTTTAGGTTGCTGCTGGCGGTGGTATTGTTGAAAATGTCCACGGTTATTCCCACAGTATGCCTGATTCTTTAAAGTACTAAGACTCCATCCTGAATGAGGTTGCACCTTGGTCAGACTTTGCTGTTTTCTCCTATTTTATGGCACGGGATTTTGTATACAGTCAGTCCTCCTTATCCGCGGGGGATTGGTTCTGGGACCCCCCTATGGATACCAAAAAACATGGATGCTCAAGTCCCTTATTTAACCTGTATCAATGCGGTGGTCTTTAGGACCCAGTGGAACCCCGGACCTTATTTAACCTGTCTCAATGCAGTGGGCATTAGGACCTGGCGGTGCAGCTCTGAATCTGCAGTGTTTATGTTCATGAAAATAATGACCATCACGATTGAAAATAAAGTGGAAGTAATAAAGCAATCAGAAAGAGGTGAAACGCCATTGGTCATTGGAAAAGCGTTAGGCTACATTCAGTCAACGATCGGAACAATTTTAATGGAGCATGTGAAAGGCCCTGCACCGATGAAAGCTACAATTATTACTAAGCAAATACATCCGTTCCTTAAGTGTTTTATATGCATAGAAAGGTAAAATATATACTATATACTAAGACAAACATTTGACTAACTGACGCTAAATAATACCGGATGTACCTGTTCTGACTTCAAATCCGACTTAAAGGTGGACTCAGGAACGGTACTCATTCATAACCTGGGGACTGCTTGTACTTTAAAATCATCTCTAGATTATTTATAATACCTAATACAATGTAAATACTATGTAAATAATTGTTATACTGCATTGTTTAGGGAATAATGACAAGAAAAAATAGTCTGTACACGCTCAAACAACGTGTGCTGGAGAGAGAACTTCTGGGTTTTCCCGATCCGCAGTTGGTTGAATCCGCGCATGTGGAACCCACGGATAATTCACCATCCATGCCTTACTAGAATGACAAAGCCTTGAAGAATGTACAATAGTAATATTCATTCCTGTAACACCTTTAATGCAGTAAAGTAATGCCAAGCAAGACTTGATACTGACTTACAGAAGGACATAATAGATCAGTCATTTTAAGGAATGCCATTAAGAAAGGGACAGGGGTGAAAGGGCAGAGGCATTAAGGGACACTTGTTACTTGGTTACCAACAACAAGATATTAAATCAAGGGATACAAGCATCCTATCCCAAGCAGCTTTTAAGAGACTCTTGGATAGGTACATGGAGCCTAGAAAAGTAGAGGACTAAGCGGTAGAGAAATTCTAGGTGGTTTCTAAAGTAGATTACATGGCCGGCACAAAGTGCTGTAGATTTCTATGTTCTATGTGCTATCATATGGTTAGTGGATGCAGAGAGAATTGGGGCCAAGGGAATTAAGAGTTTTTACGACTGAAGCTGTGTAAGTACAGGGTGATAAATTAATTGGCCTTGGTTGAATTCAGGCACAGGGAGCAAAATTATTGAAGGTGTGATGTGGAAGCCAGCTGCATATGCAAAGAAACAATCAAAGCTTGGAGAGATCTGGTGAAGGCCTAATGAAGTTTCTGCAAAGGAGCAGAGACTGAAATGGAGTTGGCCAAGATACAGAAGTGTAAGTATTCATGATGCCATGTCATCACCCTTTTCACTTATTTTTGGGATTTGGGAATCAATGCCATGGCCAGTTTTTAATGACCATTCCTTATTTTTCCTTGAGGTGGTGGTGGTAAGCTGCTTTTTTAAACCACTGCTGTCCTGTGGTAAAATTGTATTTGCAGTATTGTTGTTGGGTAGGAAGATCCAGAATTTACACCCAGCAACAGGAATGGTGATGTTTTCCCAAGTCAGAATGGCATGTGATTTGGAGGAGAGTCTGGAAGTGATGGATTTCCTGAGGTTCTGTTCCTCTTTGTTGGTAGAGATCACAGGTTTGTGTGCTGGTGGAGTAGCCAAGGCAAGTACTTGCAATCATTTTGTAGATAAATGTGAGGTGATGTATTTTGAAGGGGCAGATCTAATAATGTAAGGACAAATGCTATAAATGGTAGAGCCCTAGAAATAAATGACGAGCAAAACAATCTGTTGTGGTACAAGTATAATATCATGTTGCAGATATGACAGCTATCTGCAAGTCCTTCAGCATGAATGGAGAATAAATTATACTCCAATTGGGTCATCCCTAATCTTCTCTGTTTGTTGATGCTCTGTTATTGTGGAAACCATGGTAAGGCAAGGGTTAAGATAATGATCCATCAAGAACAGTTTACAGATAGTGTGTAGTCAACTGAGATGAGAGAGTCCTTGAGGGCATTGCTCCCCTTTGCCCAGCATGAGACCCGGGCCATTTGGCATACAAAGAGAAGATAAGGATACAAATGAAAGTTTTTAGATGACATTTACTCTTGGACACTTATTTTATTACTAATTAAGTATTATTGGCCTTTAACATGTGGATTCTATTTGCTATTTACACCTGCATTATTGTATTATGATTGGTGATTGATAATGCAAATAAGAAATTTGAACATCCACAAGGTTACCAGTTGGTCAATATCTGCATCCAATTTGTCAATTTCTGTATATAAATGTACTTTCTTTGTTCAAGTCTCAGAACAATTTGGTGACAGAGGTCAAATTGTTCTCTATGTGCACAATAAATGAAGTGTGATTGAGGAACAAATGCAAGTTTTTAGAAATCAGTTAGTCAAAGTTCACAGTAAGTACCTGTACATCACTATATGGAACATTGAGATTTATTTTCTTACAGGCATACTCTGTAAATCCAATAACCATGATAGAATCAATGAAAGACCTCACCCAAAAGAGCAGTGAACCAGTGTGCAAAAGTCAAGCTGTGCAAATATAAAAGAAAAATAATAGTAATAAATAAACAATAAACATCCAGAACATACGATGAAGAGTGGAAGTGAATCCATAGAATGTGGGAACAATTCAGTGATGGGACAAGTGAAGTTGAGTAAAGTTATCCCCTTTGGTTCAAGAGCCTGATGATTAAGGGGTAATAATTATTGTTGAACCTGGTGGTGGGAGTAATGAGGCTCCTGTGTCTTCTTCCTGATGTCAACAGCAGGAAAAGACCATGACCCGGGTGGTTTTCGGCAATGATATTATAAAGACCGATAAACAAATAAAGAAATGCTTATTATATTACATGTTTAATGACCCCTGCCATCTACAGAGTAAACCTTCTCAGCTTGTGGTCAAATTTTTGTTTCATAATCTCAGCTGAAGTTACGTTACTTATTGCTGAACCCATTCCAATATATGGACAAAATTTGTACACAATGTTAATCTTAACTGGAGAAACAAATAATCTGCTGGAGGAACCCAACCGTTCCTCAGTATCTGAGGGGAGAAAGGAATTGTTGACATTTTGGGTCAAAATACTGACTCAGGTTTTTGAATCATTATATGTCTCCTTTGATCTTAACTAATAGCCTAGTAGGGGCAAATCCAGAAATCAGTAAATTATAAGATTTGCTCCTTGAAATTTATGCTTTATTTCTCAGGCTTAATAGTCAACAATATTTCTTGTTTCTATCACTTGTTTTGCACTCTTGTCAACTATTCCCTAATCCTTCTTGTTTATTTTCCATATTTATTACTATTCCCCCATCTTATATTTGGAAAATATAAAATTACAAAATGGCCAAAATAGGCCTGAGGAATTGAATAGCCTACTCACATTGCAATGGAAGTTAGTCTTCTTCATTCTCTTTATTCTCAATCTAAATAAAGTTGTGCTACTTCTTCTGTTGAGGTTTGTTGATTTTCTGAGCATGCAATTTATGATAATCAGGTGGAAGTGAGAGACATAAATTTGAGAAAATTTATAGAGAAAAGGCTAAGTCAATACAAGAACCAGACTAAATGTGCTAGAAACTAATGCAACACTTTGAATATTCAAACTGAATATCACGGTTGTCAAGCCAAACTGAGCTAGCTTGAGACAAACATTGTCACAGTTTGTAAAAGATTATGAAAATTAAACAGAGGACACAATGATTTATCCCACAATTTCTGCTGGTTATACTTCTTAATAAATCTCATTTATAATTTGTATTTTAAGATAGATGACCTGACATATGCATCTGTAAGAGATCTTGATTTACTTTCTCCCAGTATTCACCAGCATTATAACAATTGACTACCCACCCCAATGTATTTTCTTATATAGTGCATTAAGTCACATTGTGAATCATATGAAATATCAATTCATCTATTCCTATTTTATTGGTTGTACATCCTATGTGCTTCTTTGAAGCAATTCCTACCAAACTGTAGAGGATCTATCTTCCTTTTCTGTTCTCCAGTGTAGTCAATATTGTTGGTGTTTTATGCCTCAGCATAAACCAACCTTTCCCAGACTATTCCTCAACCCCTTCTTTACTCTGTGCCTTGAATCATTTGTTTCTATATTTGATAGTTGCCAAATTCCCTTCTACTACCTTTACACCTCCTGCTGGATTCAGTAGGGAATCTATTAATTGGATATAGTTTAGTCTTGTCCATGAAAATGCAAACCACCACCACCATTCCTTGCCTTTTCATTGACTGCTGCTGAAGAGGTCTAACATTGACCAAAATTTCATTTAAATTAGAAAATAAATTTGATCCTAAGTACAGACATTGCCCAAATGATCCAGCTTCTATCAGTAGATCTGTCCATCAAAGTTGTGCTCTTCTCTGACAAAACAATTTATTGCTGACATTGTCTATATTGGGCAAGGATCACCTGTAGCAAATATTCTCTATCTATGAGTATCTTTTTAAACATACCCCCTCCTCCACCAACTTCATCAACAGTGGAATCTTACTTAAGGGTGTTCATAATCTTCATGAAGACAAAAAAAATTGTATGTGTTCCCTTTCCGACTAAGCTAAGAATCCCACCACCAGACTGAAACTACCTTATGCTTTAATTCTTCTCATTTCTTTATCCCTCACTGAGACCACTTGCCCACAAGATCCATCACTCAGTTCCTTGAAGAAATTATTGAGGGTCTCACTTGCGTTTTTGTTCTCTATTGTAGTCAATGCTGTTGGTGTTTCCTTCTCAGTTACTGGCCCCCATCCCTTCAAATCTGGTGTCATCACACCCCTCAGAAGCCTACCCTTCACACTTTTGATCCATCTTCAAGACCTTTTACTTCTCCCCAGACATTGAACACTTTTGTGGAAATAAATGTTCACTTTTCTTTCATTGAGAGGTGGAAACCGATTAAGTTTCCACCCTTAGATCATCCAATCTAAAATCCAAATGAACTCCCCTGTGTCTTTGACCTTGGTCCCTTTGCTTCCTATCCTCTTCCAACTTACTACACCTTTTGATATAGGACTTCACTGTTACTTCTTAAATAGCCTCTTTTACATACATCTGAGAAGAAACATGGGATTCAATGTCTCCTCTATAACGCTTCACTTTGATAGTAACACTATCACTGAGTGTTATCAAGTAACCCTTTGATAGTAATGCTGTATTATTTATTGCTAAATAATATAGCAGTACAATATACTCTGTAATAAAGAGTAGTGAAACCACCAACTTCCAAAGCAAGTGCACTCTCTCCAAAATCAGGTCTAACATCTTCTTTCCTTGAAATGAAAATTTGACCTACATCTAGGTCATTGATACGGTGTATTAGGCAAGTGAACTGCACCAATGGACCATCAACCAGGTGATGAATATATATAGTGAACATACTCTGCTTTTAACTGAATGGTTGAATCTTGGATGCCTTACAGTCATCACTCCATTTCTCCTTGTATTATATTTTATAATTTCTGACTTGTATTGTTCATTCTTCCAAAGGCTAGAAGTCATAAAGATAAGACAACTACAAATGAATACAAGAAATGAATACAAAAATCTATTTACCAAGAAAGTGCTTAGATAGTGGCATTCAGTGCCACAGCTGAGGAGATCAATAGAAGTTGAAGACAGTGTTAGAGGAATGGAAAGGCTGATAGTGCCATCACAAATAAGTCAGTCTGAGGCTCTGAACTAAGGAGTAAGCCTGACAAATTCAGAATTTGCCCAAAGAACACCAAGACATTGATAAGGAGTAAAGACAACATTGGTCCAGCAGAAACATTCAAGACAGATTATCAGGGTGTCTATAGATAAGAGCTCCCACAGGAAAGAACAAGCATAAGTTAATCCAGTTTCCTTAGATCTGAGACAGAAGAAATAATGCTGAGGAATAGTAAATGGCAGATCTTTTCTCTTGAAAATAATAAAAGACTAAAAGTCTTGGGTTAGAAAGGAGCTTTAAAAAAAATTCAGTGGTGTTACTGATCCACAGTTCCAGAGACCCAGGTTTAATTTTAACCCCAGGTGTGTCAAAATGGCATCTACAAAATTCTTAGGGACATGTAAAAAGTTTCTGTAAAGCGAAGATGATTTCAAAAATTATGAAAAGTTTCTGAATATCAAAAAAATTACTCGAGAGCAGTAAACAAAAACTAATTCAAATCAATATTTGGTGTGACCACCCTTTGCCTTTAAAAATGCACCAATTCACTTAGCTACACTGTTTTGCAGTTTTGTAAGAAAATTGGCTGATAGGCTGTTCTCAGAATCATTGTGAACTTGCCACAGTTCTTCTGCATACTTTGGCTGTCTTGCTTGCTTCTGACTCTCCAGATAATCCCAGACAGCCTTGAAGATATTGAGATCAAGGCTCTGTAGAGGCCATACAGTTTGAAACGATATACAAAATCTAAGGTGCATAGCCCTTTTGTGTGGTACTGTACATTTTACTATAACCACACAGAATTTCTCCAGGTGCTCCATTTTCACTGCACATCTCAAAGCCACACAGACTGGTTGGTCAATTGGACATTGTAAACTTATCTTCGTGCTTTGGTGAATGCTAAAGTCCGGGGAGTAGAGGTGATGGGAACGAAGGGAAAATTGAAAGTGATTACTGTAAGTGGATGATTGATGGTCAGTGTAGACATTAAATTGACTTGAGTGATGGACTGCCCCCTGAATTATGTAAAAATGCCAATAGTTTTTTTTAGAAAAAAACATGCTTTGTGATTTAGAGCTTTAAAATGGCATTTGTCAAATAAAAACTAGCACTGAAGAAATTTGAAGGTTTCAGAAACTGCTAAATCCTTAAGTCCTAATGACCTGCACGCATGAGTTTGAAAAAGTCCATGAAGATGTTAGATGGTTGTCCAATTGTAGAATGCTTCCAACAAATTAGACTGAAACAAATGTAACCAGAAAAAGGAAGAACACCGAAAACTAGTCCTGATAAAATGTCCTAGACCTGAAACATTAACTTTGTCTCTCCACTACTGAGCTTTTCCAACATCTTCTGTTTTCATTTCAGATTTGTAGCATCTGTACTTTTTAAAATTTTCTTCCACGATAGACTATTAACCCTGACATTGGAAGCATGTCTTTGTCTATGTCTTTCATAATTTTTCTTGACCAAACTATCATGCAAGTGCTTTCTGAAGGCCTTGCTGAAGTTCAAATAGCCAAAACCAACTGTTCTACCCTCATCAACCCTATTGCTGCTTCAAAAAACTCTAAAGGATTCATCATGCATGACTTTCCACACACAAAGCAATGCTGACTCCTTACAATCAGACTCCGTCCCTCAGAATTCCTTCTAGAAACTTCCCTATCACTGATGTCAGACTGACCAGCCTGTAGTTCCTGGCTTGTACCTTGCTATCTTCCAGTCTTTGGGAACTTCACCAGTGATTAATGATGGAGCTAATAACTTTGCAAGGGTCTCATGAACGGCTTCCCTAGTCTCCCACAAAATAGAAGGTTGCACTGATTCAGACACTGGGGGCTCATCCACCTTAATGTTCTGTAAGACTGCAAACACTTCCTTCCTGATAATGAGAATGCTCTCCAAAACATCTCCACTTGTTTTCCATATCTTTGAAGAACCATGATTTTCTACTCAGTAAACACTGGGAAGAAATATTTGTTACAAAATCCCACCATTCCCCTGTGGCTTGAGACACAGGCAGCTCTGCAGACTGGTAGGGTGGCCTACACTCTCTCCCTAGCAGCCCTTTTACTCTTACCATGTGGCATGTTATTAAATATCCTTCAGAAATCTAAACACCCCACATCTACAGGTTCCTCTCTATCAACTCAACCTGTTACATCCTCAAAGAATCTGAGCAAATTTGTCAAGCCATTCATAAAACAATGTTGTCTAGGTTTGATATTTAGTTTTCCTGAATGATTAGCTAATTTCTGTTTGGTTATTTTCAATAATAGCTAATAAACTAAATGGCATTCCCTGGAGTGGCAAAGTGGTCCCAAGGAAAAATATCAGCAAAGAAGGATGTAGCAGGCACAAGGGGATGATAGGACCTACCCTGCTTCTATTCTTTAATTTTATATATAGTTCAGAGACATTTTAAGTCTGCAGGAGAGTGCATTAAATAGATGGAACTAGTAATAAGTTGAATTGTGTGCGAAGAGGAGCTTAAGCTTGAGTGTAATACATTTGGTCCAACTGGCTCATTACTGCACTGGAAAACATATGCAATTCATTACTCAGAAATATTTTATTTTGTGTCATTGATTCAAAGAAGATACCACTTTTCTACACTCCTTTCACATATAAATTAGCTTTTCTGTTTCTGTTCCCAAATTTCATTCTATGAATGAGCTGAACTTGAAAACATTCTTATAGCCCAAAGTTGCATTTTTATACAATATTAAACCCATACCATTCAGCTTCTTATTTATTTCCTATATTTGAGGTTTAGCCCCCTATGGTAGTGTCAAATACAAACTTGCAGATGGAGTTAAAGCGTTATCTGGCCACACAGTCATAAGTGTATAGGGGGTAAAATGGAGGGATGAGGACACAGACTTGAAGGCCACCAATGTTGAGGATAATTGTGGCAAAGGTGTTGCTGTCTTCACTGATTGTTGTCTGTTGTTCAGCAGCTTAAATATCCAGTTGCAAAAGAGGTGATGAGTGTCAGGTCTAGGTGTTTGGCAATGGGTTTGCTTGAAGTTATAATTTTGAAGGCAGAGCTGCAGTCAATAAGTAGTAATCTGATGTAGGTGTCTTTACTAACCAGATACTCCAGATGACTGTTGAGAAGGGAGATGGCATCCACTTATTTTGGCAGTAGGGGCATTGCAATGAGTTGAGGTTGTCTGGGAGGCTAGAGCCAATGTGTGCCATGACCAGGTGCTTAAAGTGCTTCATGATGGTGGATGTCAAAGCCACCAGACCACAGTCATTAAGGCACATTAACTTATCTTTCTTTGGTACTGGGATGATAGTGGTTTTTTGAAGAGAAATGGGAATCTCAAATTGAAGTGAGATAATACCCCTGCCAGATGATCTGCAGAGTGTCTAAAAATGTGGCAGAGGATTTGATCTGGCCAGATGCTTCTTGCATGTTCACTCTGGAAGACTGATCTGATGTCTGCTGCAATTTGCACTTTTTTTTAGAAAAAACAATAGACCCAGTACTGAACCCTGGAGAATTCCACTCCATCTGACTCTCTGATCCAAAAAATCTTAGACTGTTACTATGTCCAAAAGTCTTCTTTCCAACAACCTTTAGCAAGTTTCTGTTGAATGCCCTTTCACTACTCTTCCAATCCATTCTTTCCACATTAGAAGAAAATTCTCGTTATTTCCTTACCTTCACATAAAATTGTGTCCTTAATTTGGTGGCTTTCTGCCATTTGAAACAAGTTATTACTTTCTCTTTCAGAAGCTTTGAAATTTTAGACACTATTAAATATTCCTTTCATTATATCTGCTCTGAAAAGAACAATCTAAGGTTGAAATCAGTAAAATAGCTTGATGTCATTGCCATGTTGGTAAATTTCCTTTTCACCTTCCCCAAGGCCTTGACATCATTGCTTTGCTGTTGTGTCCCGATTTGCACACACTAACCATGAATTTTGTTTTTGCCATTTTTTGGGAATGTTAAACTATCAGTTTTGCAGGGCTAATAGATTAACGTTTCCACAGAAACTCACAGAACTGGAATATTTTGAAAAGCTCTACACATGAACAGTTCCTCTTGGAATCTGCAGAGATCCACCATCATATTTGTATCTACTGTGTGTATCTCTGAGTATAAGGACGATCGTCAGACTGTATTGGTCCTATTTCTACAGTTGCCACAGACTATCTCTATCAGATTCTGCCACGGAATCAAGGAAAAGCATAAAGCTGAGAAGGCAGCATTCCCACTGAATCTACTGTTCCAGAGGAGCTAGCTGAGTGAATTCAGGGGGGATGTATGGCCAGCAGAGCTTGATGGCATATCATGAAGAGTTGGAAAACAATGTTGGAGTAGGAATTCCCCAACAAATGCAACCTTAATTGGAAGTAAATGTTCAAGCTATCTGCCCGAAGTTAAGTTGCTTTCAAGAATAACTTGTGTTTCCACTGTAAGCAACTCCTTCGCTTTGCATAATGGCTTTGCTGCACCTATCGCCCTGGCCATTCCCTTTACTCTCTTCTGGCAAAGCTTCAGGAGTTTGAAAGCCCATACATCAGACTTAAGAGCAGCTTCTTCCTCACTTCAGCATTTCTTTTTGCACAGCTTCAGACTGCATGACAATCTTTGTACCATTCCCTGTTGTTTTGCACTCATTGCTGTATTTAATGTTACCATGTGTACTATTTATGTTGTAGCTTAATACTAGTTGAAGTATGGAAACAAAATTTGCCTCTGCTGTCTTAAAAACTACTGATGCAGACTTTAAAAGTGGAGCTACAGCTATGAATTTACCTTACTTGGGGCACCGTAGGAATTATTCTGAAGTTTGCACCCATTGTAGAAAATTGAGGTTGGTCTGAGTTTACTGCAATTGAGATGGTATATTTCCACACAAAACATAAATTCTTGAATTTATATTGAGCCATAGGGCAGAAGTTCAGAAAGCTGCCTGCAACTCAATTACTGAATTCAATAAGATTCTGTTTGAATGTAGTCCGTGAATTAAAGGTAAGACAGGCGAGTAAAAGGGCTGCAGTTGTTGGGACAGAGGACCAAAAGAAATGTAATATAAAATTGATGACAACACTGCCATATGAATCACAAGAAATAGATGCACAGTTCCCAGGGCATCTGCATGGAAACCAAAGATCACATCAATGTTAGCGCAATGTGGTTCTACATCCTCACTGCTTAAATAAGGCAGAAACCAAATGGAATAAATTAAGTTTGATTGGAATTGATTCAAAGATTGCTCACAAGGAGAGGAAGAATAACAGCTAATGCTTTGCACGGTAATCAATATTAATGTTGTACATTTCATTCTTGACTTAGGCAGTAATTCTGCATTCTTGACACTGATATCTGCAAATCTGGCAAGATTTGTACAGAAGTACCGTCTGTACTCATGTACAGGCAGCTCACTGCAGATATTCCTTAGCTAATAAAGTATCTTATATAGCAGACTGCCACATAGAGTGTGCCCATAACAATGTAGATAGCTTACTTATTCCTGGGCAAATTGTGGGTATAAAGTCCACTGTCAGTTGCAGGGATAATTATAAAGAGGTGAACACTGTAAATCTGAAATTGAACTCTGTAATATTACTATACTAACTCTTACTGCAATTACATTATTTTTAAAAAGTCTGTGATACTCTTGGCACAGTCCCATCAGAATTGGAGCAGATATATCAGTATTCATTTTTTTCACAGTATTGGGCAGCTAGAATATGTTAAGAATCCTATTATCAATTTTTAGTTCAGCCCAGCAGGTTTATCTGAACAGCGTCATCAATAATAAATTTACTTTGTTATTGCTTTAATTGTATGCATATTAATCACAGTCTGCATATTCTCACCCCTTCACAGTTTCTCTGCAACCTTCATAAACAGAAATACCATTCCAAGTCTCTCCATGACTGCAGGCAAGTTGGGCTACAAAGTGAATCAAGCCTGAAATGGTACGTGAAAGTGACAGCACAGCGAAAGCCTGTTTTGGTTTAAAGGGAAAGGGAGACCTCCAGGCTGTGGAATTATACTGTGAATGATAGGAGGATTGCTGAATGATAAAACAGGCTTTGAACATTTTGGAGGTGGGAGTGAGTGCCACAGAAGGTTCAAGCTTCTTAAGCCAAATCTACGTTTAGATAAAACTGAGTGCACAAAGCATTACAATTTTTAGGTCATCGCCTTCAAAGCAGCATCACAGCTCTCCATTGCTAATAATACCTTCAGATTCCCATTTCATTGCTAACACTTTGCACAGTTGTGTATCAGCTTCGCACTCTATTACTTTTTATTTCTTTTTTTTATTTTTTACCTTTACTCAACGCCATTCTTTCCCCATATTCATTAAAATTTTCCGCAAATTTACATCTCTTTCTCTCTGCCTTGTACCTTGCTCACCTTGTTCATTAAATTTTACAATACTTTGCTGCCCTTATACTTATCCCTTCCATGAACACTGGGATTTGCCCTTTTTCACTACTTAATTATGCCTCCAATATTTTGTTAGACTGACTTCATGAAATATCGAGTTAATGAAAATTCTTCACTTTCATAACTTGCCCTGCCAAACTATTTCTCACCACTTAGTTAGCATCTCTATGGCCTTAGTTTGAAAGGTCAGTTAAAATGTCAATCTGTTCAGAACCAAGTTCCTGACTTCAATCAATCTCAAATTGCTGTTGCTCACATTGAAGTATTTTTTAGGACAAATTACTTAAAGCTTTGGAAAATGCCTGATCCCTATATGTCCCTTCCCTAACTTAGTCAGCTTAATTTCTATTTAAAAACTTACAGTCTATAGCAACTTCACTCCAAATTTAAGACCATAAGATCATACAATATAGGAGCAGAATTAGACCATTTGGAAAATTCGAGTTTGCTCGACCATTTTATCACTGCTAATCCATTTCCCTCATAGCCCCAATCTCCTGGTTTCTCCCTGTAACCTTTCATACCATGACTAATCAAGAACCTATCATCTTCTGCCTTAAATACATTCAATAACTTGGCCTCCACAGCTGCTTGTGGCAATAAATTCCACCAATTCACCACTCTCTGGCTAGAGAAATCCCTCCTAATCTCTGTTCCAAATGGATGTCTCTCTATTCTGAAGTTCTGCCCTTTGGTCCTAAACTCCACAACCATAGCAAAAAATCCTCAGTGCATACACTCTATCAAGGCCTTTCAACATCGATAGGTTTCAATGAGATACTCCCTCTTTCTTCCAAATTCCAGTGAGTACAGGTCCAGAGCTATCAATTGGCCTTCATATGGTAACCCTTTTAATCCTGGGATCATTTTCATGAACCTCCTTTGAACACTCTCCAATATCAACACATCCTTTCTTAGGTAAAATGTCCAATACTGCTCACAATGAAGTTTCTCTCCATTTAGAAAATAATCTACACTTTTATTTCTTCTACCAAAGTGCATGACCATACACTTCCCATCATTGTATTTGACTTGCCACTTCTTGTAAACTGTCTAAGTCCTTTTGCAGCCTCTTTGCTTCCTCAACACTACCTGTCCCTCTACCTATCATTTGCAAACTTGGCCACAAATCCATCAATTCAGTCATCAAAATCACTAGCAATAATATAAAAGAAACTGTCCCAACACAGACCTTTGTGGAACATCATGAGTCACCACAGCCAATCAGAAAAGGCTTCTTTTACTCCCACTCTTTGCCTGCTGCCAATTAGCTAATGCTCTGTCAATGCTAGTATCTTTCCTGTAATACCATGGGCTTTTAACTTGTTAAGCGGCATTATTTACAGCACCTTGTAAAAAGGCCTTCTGAAAATACAAGTACACAACGTACACTGATTCTCCTTTGTCTATTCTACTTTTACTTCTTCAAAGAGGTCCCACAGGTTTGTCAGGCAAGATTTTTCCTTAAAGAAACCATGCTGACTTCGATCTATTGTATCATGTGCCTCCAAGTACCCTGAAAACACATCCTTAACAATAAACTCCAACACCTTCCCAACCACTGAGTTCAAACTAACTGGCCTGTAATTTCCTTTCTTCTGCCTGTCTCTCTTTTTGAGGAGTACAGTGACATCTGCAAATTTCCAGTCCTCCAGAACCAGAATCGAGTGATTCTTTAAAGATAATTATTATTGCCTCCACAATCTCTTCAGCCAGCTCTTTCAGAACCCTGGCATATAGATAATCTGCAAGGTAAACATGAGGAAATCTGCAGATGCTGGAAATTCAAGCAGCACACTCAAAATGCTGGTGGAACGCAGCAGGCCAGACAGCATCTAAAGGGAGAAGCACTGTCGACGAAGGGTCTCGGCCTGAAACGTCGACAGCGCTTCTTCCTATAGATGCTGCCTGGCCTGCTGTGTTCCACCAGCATTTTGTGTGTGCTGTATAGATAATCTAGTCCAGGCGATTTATCTAGAGTACCTTCAAACCTTTCAGTTTCCTAATCAGCTTCTCCCTGGCAATGAAAACTTTATTCACTTGTAGCCTCTGACAATTTACTCTCATTTACGCTTCATATATCTGAAAAAACCTTTGGTATCCTTTTTAACAATATTGGCTGGCTAGCTTATCTTCATAATCTATCCTTTCCCTCTTTATGATTTTTTGTTGCGTTCTGTTGGTTTTTAAATGCTTCACAATTCTTCAGCTCCCCACTAATTGTTGGTAAATTATATGCCCTCTTTTTGGCTTTTATGTTGGCTTTGACTTCCTTTGTCTGCCATGGTTGTGCCATCCTGCCTTTAGAATACTTCTTCTCTGGGATGTATCTATCCGACATCTTCCAAATTGTTCCCAGAAATGCCAGCCTTGCTTTGCCATTATCTCTGCTCATGTCCCCTTTGAATCAACTTTTGCCAGCCTCTGTAATTCCTTTTGCTCCACTGTAATACTGATACAAATGATCTTAGTTTCTCCCTTTCAAATTGCAGGATGCATCCTATCATATAATGATCACTGCTTCCAAAGGGTTCCTTTCCCTTGAGCTCTCTAATCAATTCCAGTCCATTGCAAAACAGAAAATCTGGAATAGATAATCCACCAGTGTGCTCAACCACAAGCTGCTATCACAAGCTATCTTGCAGGCATTCCATAAAATCCCCCTCTTGGGATCCAGCAGCAATCCTGATTTTCCCAATCTGTCTGCATGTTGAAATCCCCTTAGACTATTGTAACACTTCCCTTTTGACATGTCTTTTCTATCTGCTGTTATAACTTGTAGCCCACATCTATGCTACTGTTCAGAGGCCTATATATGTTTATTTCCCATGAGGGTCTTTTTACCCTTGCAATTTCCTAACTCTACCTACAAGAATTCTACACCTTCTAAGCCTATGTTACCTCTTGATAAGGATTTGATTTTTTTTTTTAAAACCAATGGATCCACCTCACCCCCCCCCCCCCCCGCCCCGTGTACCTGCCCATCCTTTCGATACAACGTGTATCCTTGGATGTTAATCTCCCAGCTATAATCTTTGCTCAGCCACAACTCAGTGACGCCCACAACATCATGCCTGGCAATCTGTAACTGTGCTACAAGTTCATCTACTTTATTCCATTTACTGTGTGCATTCAAATGTAACGCTACCTTTTCTGTATTCATCACCCTTTTTGATTTTGCCCACCCCCCCTTTAACACTGGACCTGTTCTAGCCACCCATTTATTTGCCAAATGTTCCTATTCTTTCCCTCAGTGTTGCATGGCACAGGAAGTGACCCAAATATTACTACCCTGGCTGTCCTGCTTTTCATCTTTCTACCTAGCTTCCTGAAACCTCCTTTCAGGACTTCCTCACCTTTCCTACCTATGCCATTGGTGCTAATACCAAGACTTCTGACTGATCTCTCTACCCCTTTAGAATGCCATGGAACTGACAGGAAATTTTCCTGAGCCTGGCACCTGGAAGGCAGTGTGCCATCTGGGTGTCTATTGCATCCACAGAATCTCGTCTCTATTCCTTTATCAACGGAATCTTCTATTGGTACTGCAGTGCTCTTTACCTTTTTTTCTCTTCTGAACCACAGCGCCAGACTCAGTGTCAGATACCCAGTCACTGTAGCCTACCCAGTACGTCGTCCCCCTCAATAGTATCCAAAACAGTATCCTTATTAAGATAGTCTGATATCTACTTTCTAATTCTGAAACATCTGCATGTGCAATGTAAATATTATTCTAAACTTCCGTTGAATTCCCACTTAAACTCTCAAAATCCTATGCCTCCAACTTTAAAACATAACTTTACTCCTATGGAGGAGGACGTTTTGCAGCTTATACTTAGGGGTTCTAAACCCTTTTAATCTCCTTTCAGCATTTATCCATTTCCATTCTAAAAGCTATAATGGGTTTAACATCCACAGTATTTGGTTGGACACTTTTCACTAAATTCCTGCAGAGGAAAATCTCTCTTAAAATGCACTATTGTTGCTTTGGAAATTACTTTAAATTTATACATTTTATTTCACAAAAGCTTTAGATAGCTCTGTTGGAACACTTTGCCAGCTTCTTTGTCCCAGAGAAAGGTTTATTTCCATGTGGATAATTTCTGTTTCACTAGCGATTATAATTTCACTTTACTTTCATTCTAACTTTGCTTTCATTCATATTTTCATTGTGCTTTCTGGTTGTACAGATAACTTGACTGCATTCAAATGCAATACGGAGATTTCAAAATTACATTTAAAAATTAAGTATAAAAATCCTGGTGTTAAGCCCATATGGGTAGGCGTCTCATTTGGATACAAGGTCATGCAATTATTTCTAGTATGTTGGAATCATCATTGTCATGGAAGAAGATGCCTTTGTGTGCAGTTAATGTTTTTTAATGTATCATGCACAGCACGAGAAAAAGTAAGCAACTTTCTCCAATGCTAAAGAAACCCTTAAATTAAGCCTGTTAAAGTTTGGGGTTAGTCAATGAAAATGGATTACTGTCTGACAGCACACACCATTTACAACAGGCTATGGTAAGTAAAGTGTTTGCTCTATTAGATTGTTGCTGTATGAGTATACAAAGGTAATTGGTATCTGAGCCCATTATAGGATGGCTGCAAGGCCTTGGAACCAGAGCACCTCTCAGGTGTAAAGTGTTTGGCTTATTTTTACAAGGTGTTGCTGTATCACCTTGTTGAACCCGGCACAAAATTGAGCATCTCCGAGTAACAAAGCCACTAATCAAATCTAATTTATCTCATTGAATTCCAGAATAAACATCTTACTGGCAAACAGTCAAACAAATGAGGGTCATTTTAACTTGCTGGGTAGAAAAACAAGAAACAGTGGATGTAACAAAGACTGCCGAGAGAACTCTAATTCAGGGGCCTGACCCAAAATGTCAACCACACTTTTGTTCATTGAAGCTGCCTGACCTACTTGACACTGAGTTCCTCAGTTTCTCTTTCGCTGCGTGGCAAGTCCACTTGGTCAGACAACTCTGTGCCTTGTCCAATACTGAGCTCAATAGTTTACAATTGGGGCAGTATATTAAAAAAAAATTCCGCTCAATCCTGTCATTTTCCCATTTGGTGGGCAAGGTTAAAAACTTCAATCAATGTTATGAGGAGCTTCGGAATATTCCCTATCCCATCTGTTCTCCTGGAAGCAAATGCAATTGTAACAGCCTGTTGGTCTGCATTTTCTTGATGTAGATATTGAAAGAAGATTTCTCTTACATGTAGATGCTGAAGAGTAAAATCCTCTCAATAAACAGGCAGAAATTCTTCATACATGCAATTTTATGCACTTCTCAAAACTATGCAGGAGAAGTGCAAATGCTGGATGAGGAAACCAATGCTTAACTATGATGGTTAGTTCCAGTGTGTCTCTAGCCTGAAATAAAATCATAGGTTGCTGCATCAATTGTTGCTTGTTTAATTTAATATGAACATCACTGGCTAAAAATTATTGCCCAAAAGGTCCCTGGTGGGGAGCCACATTCTTAAACTGCTGTGATCTACTGTACATGGTGAAATAAAGGAGAAATGAAGTTAAGAAGCAAGAGAAGGCATGGGCTTTTCTGTCTGCCCCTTGAATTTTCAGCACCTTTCCACAAATTCCTGATTGATCTTCCACCTCAGTGCCATTTTCTTGCCCCATCCCCCATTTCATTTGATTCCTGTAATACCCAGAAATCCATCAATCTTTGAATGCAATCAATGGCTGAGTGTCCACACTCCTACAAAATAGAGAATTCCAAAGATTCACTATTCTCTCAGTGAAGAAGTTCTCCTCATGAATATCCACTGCAAATGATTCTTGACTGAAAATGTACTTACTTCATTTAGAGATATAGGTCCTGCTGGCCCAACGAGCCATACCATCCAGCAATCCAACTACTTAATCCTAGCCTTATGACAGGACAATTTACAATGACCAATTAACCTACTAACCGGGATGTCTTTGAACTGAAGGAGGAAACCAGAACACCCAAAGGAAACTCATGGGAAGGACCGTACAAACTCCTTACAGATGGAAAAAGAATTGAAACTCTGATGGCCTAAGCTGTAACAGCATCATGCTAAGAGCTACGCTACCCTTCCATATCCACCATGAATATAATAATTATTTTGAATTTACTCTCTTTTGGTTTGCTATATCCTATCCGAGGATAATGCTCACATTAAATCAAGGATCAGGGAAATCCTTGCTTAAATTAAATGTTATTATTATTTATTCACTTTAGAATATTATGACCTGACCTGTGCATGTCACACATCCTACCAATGTTCAGGCAGCAACAATGACATTCATTGTTAAAGTGATTTTAACACTCCAGTGAAATCTGATAGGAGTGGGTTAACCCCAGATGGATATGGGTAATTCAGCCATATTGATTAGCAGCAATATCAGGCCATTGATTGGGAGGATCTGTGATTAGCTCAATGGGAGAAAAGAGAATGTCTGGGGAGGGTGCAGTCTCAGATTATGCTGGTTGCTTTACTGAGGCAGTGAGAAGCATACACAATGTCCACTGAAGGGAAGTTGGTTCCAGTGACAGACTGAGCTGTGTCCCGAGCTATCTGCAGTTTCTGGTGGTCACAGGCCCAGCTGTTGCCAGACCAATCTGGTTGGAACAGGATATTGGTGATGTTTATTTCGTAAACATTAACTTGATAACTGGGGTCATGTTGAACAATGTGTCTATGGCACAGATCATAATTTATAGTCTTTTCGTCTATTTGTGGTCATATTGCACAAAAATACATCCTTTGGTCTTCCATATCCGCCATGAATATACTAATCCTACTTGCCAACATTTGGTCCATAGCCTCCTTTGCCATCATTTGCCATCTGTTCATCTATCCTATCACTGCCATTGTATGGTGCAATCTTGCCACTCTTCCATTCTCCTTACAACCTCTACATTCTATGATTTAGATGGAAGCTGCATACCACTGCAACCTGAAAGGACAGGTCACAAGCACACATTGAGCAATTTTGCACAAATGCTTACTTGCTGGGCAGTAACAATAAAATGGCGGAAAAAAGCATGCAGACATTTCATTCACTTTATGAATGACAGCATAATTACAATGTACACACACTGGTCAAGTCCACTCCTGACTCTTCATCTTGCGCACCTTTCTCTAATTCTACTCCTATACAGACCAGCAGCTCAACATTCTCGTAACTCCATCACTGTCCATGGCATTGGAAGGTACTTGGAGAGGTGTTATTGCTTCTGGTCTCTGATTATGGAAGGGAGCTTAAACAAATGTGAAAATGAAAAGAATGACTACAATGATGCTATAAAAGAGGTTATGCCTTTTATAGAGGGTATCTTCACTCACCTCAGATCTGAACTGATTCCACAACCCTATGGGCTCACTTTCAAGGATTCTACAACTCATTCTTGGTGTTGTTTATTTACTTAAATATTTTTTATTTGTACAGTTTGTCTTCTTTTGCACTTTGGTGACTTATCATTCTTTGTGTGTAGTATTTCATTGATCCTATTATATTTTTCTGTTCTACTGTGAATGCCTACAAGAAAATGAATCTCAAAGAAGTAAATGGTGACATACAGGTATATGTACTTTGATAATAATTTTACTTTGAACTTTGGAATAAATTCTGGGGTTTCTTTTTAAGAAAGAAGAGTTCTACAGAATTATTAAATGATTGAAGCAAACATGTTTGTCCATTTGTACTGGAAGCTTAAACATATTCACAGGAAAACCAAGTAAGTGGAAGACGGGAGAAGGAATAAAAAGAAGTGAGATGGCATAGAATGGGGGAAAGCTAGTATGGAGTGTAAACACTACCATGGATTAATTAGGTCAACTAATCTCCTTCTGTGGTGTGAATACTTTCTTATTTGGGGTTCAAATGGAACATCTAGGCAAATGATATTCAGACAAAGAAAACTGGCTTGGCATTCCAGTGTTCATTCACACTCACTGGTATATTACTGACTATTCAGTGAAGTTGAGCACTGATGGACAGTGTTCTGGGAAGAAATGGAAGGAAGAATGTTCATTACGGGATATGGAAGTCATAGAGGAAAAGGGATGAGATGAGGGAAATGGAAACTTTGAAAATTGGATTTGTCAACATTGATCCATTCAAAAAGTACAAGAGATTCTGCAGATGCTGGAAATCCAGAGCAACACAAACACAATGTTGAAGAAACTCAGCAGCATCTATGGAGAGGAGTAAACAGCACTTTGGACTAAGACCCTTAGTCCATAGATCCACTCAAGTGCATTCATTATTCTGATCTCCCTTTAGTAGATAGATTTTACTGTGAAAATATATGAAAACACTGCAGAATTAAAGGAGTACACAGCAAACATCAGCTTATAACAACAGTAAACACAACAACATGGGAGTGCTTTGATCAATTTTTTACTTGACAAATTAGTACATAAACAGTTGTTATGTTCCAAAATTAGATGGAAGCACCACCCCAGTTAGTTACAACACAAAATTTCAAAGTTAGGACAATATGCAAAATCTTCAGAGTACCTGCAGACCAGCGATGAACTAAAATCTGAGCTCCATGATTACAATACAGGTTGCAATGCCATCTGCCAGTCACAGGTGGCATCTGGATCTAATCCACTTCGGTTCTCAGATCGTCTCAACAGCAGTAAAGAATGTCTTGGTTACTGCTAGACATGAATTTCATGTCCATGAGGAGACTTTTACTCCAGTTCAGAAGGCTAACAGCAGGAATATTAACAAAAGTACTTCTTTTTCACATCTGGGCAAGCTCTCTACTATGAGCAAAAGCGACAGGAGAAGCCCTTGCTGCTCCCATATAAACTCTTTTACATTCAATTAGCATTCGGGTAGTGTGCACCTGAACTCCATATCCATTTACTTGGTTCATACCCTTAATATCACTAGTAATAAAAATCTATTAATCAATCTTGAAGGCTCCCGTTACTATGGGGCAAGGCATTTTAAGAACAGTTGCAATGTATCACTTGCATTTTTGAAGGGGGGGGGGTCCTAAAATATAATTTTTATTCCTTTCTCTGCAAATATTATCTGACCTGCTGAACACTGCCTGTGGCATTTTAGTTATAAATTTTGGGCATCAGGTAGCACTTTGTTTCTTGTCCAGTATTCAATGCAGTGCAGTACCTCTTCAGTAAGCTGAAACAGAGCCTTAGTTACGTTATTCAGCAACAAAAAAATGACAATATACTATCAGCTGGCAAAATAACACATGTAGTTGCAAGAATCTGTAATTAGGTCTTGCTTTGACATCCGTCAGTGTATATATTTAAAGCAAAATATGGCAGTGCTAGAAACCAGAACTAAAAGCAGAAAAATAGTGGAAGTATTCAGCAGGCCAATACTCTATAACTATGGTTTCACCAACTACCTACACAGTAGGGCAATTTACAGTGGCCAATTAAGTTTACAAACCACACATCTTTGGGATGTGGAAGGAAGATGCAGCTTCCAGGTGAAACTCATGCAGTTACAGAGAGGTTCAAATTCCACACAGACAGATTGACGTCAAAATTGAATCTGGAGCACTGGAGCTGTGAGACATTAGATTTACTAATCATGCTACTCATCGCCTCAGCAGCAGGGGGAGAAACTAAACTCGTGTCACAAAATTCCTTAAACTTGAAATGGTTTGGAGTCCTTATGTATTCCTTGTATTGTACTGCAGAATACTAATGCAATATGGGGCAACACAGGAGGGTAGCAGTTAGCGTTAACATTACTACAGTGTAAACCAGTCTACTACAAACCTGCTGCTGTCTGTTAGGAGTTTATACGTTCTCCCTGTGACTGTGTGGGTTTCCTCCAGGTGCTCCAGCTTCCCCCACATTCCAAAGACATGTGGATTGGTAGATTAATTGGTCATTTGGGTGTATTTGGGTGGCATGGGCTTTTTGGACAGGAAGAACCTGTTAATTTGCTGCATCTCTCAATAAATACATGAATAAACAAAGAATGAATAAACTATCTGTGATAGTTTTGTATTTAATACCAACATGTGGTATGCAGAAATCCTCTTTCTAAATTCAGCAACCCCACAATTCAATATCATAATTATCAACTTTAGTCTTCTTCTGTTTGTCTCAGAATTAACCTTCCTGCTGTCAACCATCTATCTGCAACATAACTTCAAATTTTTGACTGTATTAACACTTTCATATATACAGGAAACTGCATTTCCTGCAGTGCTGATCTACATTTCATATTTCATTGTTTTCTTCCTCTAACTTCCCAAATTTATCTTTCAATGGAGTGCATCATTATCAGTTTATCCAACAACAGCTCAGACCTCATCCTGTTGGAGGATATTCTGTGTGGCTTGGGCAATCCCCCTCCTCCATCTCTAACACTTCCTCTCTTTCTAGGTTCAACTCCCTGACCTGAAACATTAACCAATCCTCTTTCCGCAGATGCAGTCTGGTTCTGATTTACTTCAGGTTACATATGCCTTGTCAGATTTATACCTGTGTCACAATATCCATTTTTTTCAGAATGAAAACATTGCAAAGGAATATTGTGAAGTATCAGCATGCGGATTCAGGAGGTATCTGCCGCCAATGGCCACAGACCCAAGTTACCAAGGACTAGAGTGAGAGATGTGAATTAGTGACAATTGCACTCATAGCAATTTCTCATGAATCTAACCACACTCACAAGTGGCAAATTGTGGATATATCAAAGCTCAAATTTCTGGCCTTGATGATTTACGTTTGAAAGCTTAAAAGTACCGTACCTGCACACTTGAGATTTAAGTCTGCTGAGCACTTCAGAATATTGTGAAATTGCTAGCTTATTAAGCCGGTTCAAAAGTGCATTACCTAAAGGGAAATTACAGACTGCAGATTGCGGCCAGAGTAATTCAGAAGAGTTTGTATATTTGGAAGGTTACCGTGGTTTCCCAGTGTCATCTTGCCAAACCCAATATCAACTGCTTGCCAAATATCAACTGCTAATGTTTATTATTTGGAGATTGCTCTGCCATAAACAAGCAGACTGAATCAGTCCCAGAATGAATCATTTAATACAGACGCTCTCAAATAAAACAGGTGCACAGATTGGAATCTATCAAGTATTGTGATTTGTACTTTCATGATTAATGCCAGTTCACTGAATTCAATGCTTCTGTTAGGAGTGCTTTCATTATCTCATTTTGATGTCTGCTTGACACCGTTGTTGACTGCTGCTGCTTCCTGAGCAGAGGGGCTGAGAAAATAAGTTTATGTGAGCACATACATATTGAGTATTAAATGCAGAACTTAATACAAACATTGCAGTCAAGTTCCACTTGTGTGCCAGCTGAGCCCTGGGTCTATATTTTGCTCTCTAGTTGGTAGTAGAGTTCACAGGTGACTGATAATAGAACAAAAGTGGAAGGACAGATGTTTTTGGTTTTCACTCCTCTCCTGAAGTTGGGGAACTCATGCAGGGTTAGTGGAACTGCAACAGCAAAAACCATCTCATTCAAGTGACTGATAGGTAAGAAGAGAAGGAGGCCCCTCAGCCCATGAGTCTATTCAGTTATTGAGATACAGCGTGGAATAGGCAATTCCAGCCCTTTGAACCATGCTGCCCAGAAATTCCCCGATTTAATCCTAGCCTAATCATGGAACAATTTACAAAGACCAATTAACCTACCAACTGGTATGTCTTTGGACTCTGGGACGAAACTGGAGCACCCGAAGAAACCCACACAGTCACGGGGAGAACATACAAACGCCTCATAGGCAGCAGCGGGAATTGTATCTGGGTGGCCTGTGCTGTAAAGCATTGTGCTAGCCGTTACACAACCATGCTGTCCAAGTACAATAAATGGTGAAAACACTCAGCAGCACACCAGGCAGCATCTGCCCAAAGAAAAACTGAATTCATGTTTCTGGTCCAAACCCTTTGTCACAATTAGGGAACTGTGAAAGCAAGTTATTTCTTAGATGTAGAGAAGGAGTAGGAGGTATAGATAGAAAAATGGTAATATCTCTGACAGTATGAGACCGCATGGGTTGATTAGGCGGTTAGAAGCAGTTTATTTCTTTTTCGTCTGTGTTATGTATTGTTAACAGTAGGGTGATAGGACATGCCCTAGTTTTTTTTAATATATATATCTGCCCAGCTGGAAGGCGAGATACTTTTCCTCAATTTTGCAGTACGGCTTGTTGTAACAAAGCAAAAAGGAAGCCACAGGTACATCGATTAGGGTGTGAGCGGAAGAAAGGATTAAAACGGCAGGGAACAAGAAGCTCAGGGTCACCACTCTGCATTGAATGCTTGTGTTTCACAAAGTAATCAACCTTCTGCATTTGATTTGTCCAGTGCAGAGGAAACCACCTCTTCGGGATCTGAGGCCTGAACATAGGCTCCATTTTTTTCCTTGCAGGTCTGCCCAATCTTTAAGTGTTTCTGTCATTTTCACTTTTTATGTCAGATTTTCAACATCTGTTGGTTCTGTTGATTATGGTGCTTAAAAAAATAGAGAGCTATGGATAACCCCAGGTAATTTCTAAGGTAAGGACATGTTCAGCACAGCTTGTAGGCCGAGGAGCCTGTATTGTGCTGTACGTTTTCTATGTTTCTATGTTTCTGGGTTTCAGTCCCTGTTTTCCGTTGACCTGTGCCTCATCTCCATCTGGGCTGCTTTGTGTTCTAACATCAGTGTGTCCATGTTAAGAAGTAGCTGCAAAAGGCCAGCTAATTCACAAGGTGCATCTCAGCTGAAGACGTCCCTCCACTTCTCACCGCAACTTCAGTGGCAGGCTCATTGGCCAAGTTCAGAAACAAGGAGCAAAGATACCAAAGCGTATGTTCTTGTTTCTTTGAAGTCCTCTATTATCTTAGCCCCTACACCCATCTGCACAACAAAACCAGCAAAGACCAGCTTAGTGTACACCAGATGTAAACCACCACTTATCCGATTCTACAAGCTCTGTATCAAATCCCTTAAGCTGACAACGATACTGGAACAGCTATAAAAATACAGGTCTGAACAGCAACATTGGTGGGATATGAAGGCCAGCTGTGGACCTTTGGATTTCCCCTTCAGCTGCAGAGTTTTAACTCCACATTGAAAATCTTTTATATTTAAAAGAAGGATATTCTGAATGATAGAATGGCTACTAGGTGTACAGGGAGGATTTGGGGACAAGCAGGTACTTTTTCTACTCCAGGGCCCAAGAGCTCTGAATAGTAATTGGAAATTCTGTTTCTGACGCTACACGCGGCCAGAAAGATACATCCTACTCTTTCTGGTTTCCAAACCTGTTTTTAAAGGCACAGCCATATCCCTTCATTTGCCATGTTTCACATTGTCTGTAAAGCAGATTCCCAATCACACAAACATACAAGATGTCAATCCATCAACTAGAATAGGTAACAGGCCTTTCTGGCCCAGTGTGGTGAACTATGTGCCTGTCGGGACACGCCCCCTGCTGACTGCTCCTGTGGCTCCTCCCACAGGCCCCTGTATAAAGGCGATCTGAGGCCTGACGCTCGGCCTCAGTCTCCAGGACATTGTATGATAGACACTCACTCCTGGTTCCTTCTTCCAGTCAATAAAAGCCGATATCTCGCCTTACGTCTCAGTGTGAGTTATTGATGGTGCATCACTCAGTGAGCTTGTGTTGCCCTATTACAATCTTGCGGCTACTAATCTGCAGGCCTTTATAATGTGGGGGGGAATCCGAGCACCCGGAGGAATTTCACGTACTCACGAAGAGAATGTAGGAACTCCGTACAGACAGTGGCCGAACTGAATCAGGGTTGCTGGCTCTGCAATAGTGTTACTCTAACTGCTACACTACTGTGCATAGTTGCTGCAAGTTATGTCTATTTTAAACCTGGCAAGAATCTTCATTATTATTTTACTATTCAAAGAAGTGTTAGAATTAGAAAAGATAGAGTTAAAACAATCTGTTTCTCAATTTTTAAAAAAATTATATGATTTACTATTTTGATAAAATAAAGAAAATGCAGATAAATATTTTCACTTCCGGGGGGGTGGAGTTTCAAGATGGCGACGTAAGCATCTGCCTTTTAGGCGCTCTTTATTTTTTTAACTATAATCACCCTTTAATTAGATCTTTTCGAACTTAATCATATGAGTTGCTACCTTTGATTGACCCTTTTTTCCTAAAATAATAGTTGATCTAATCTTGTCAAACTTAAAATGGCTACAAGTAAGAAATCGGCTAAGGATCCTGTATCCATCGACGCAATTTCTGGTCTTTTGGACATTAAACTGGATGTTAAATTTGCGGGTATGGAAGGTAAATTGGACAATAAACTGGATGCTAAATTTGCGGGTCTGGAAGGCAGACTAGAAGGTAAATTGGACAGTAAACTGTTAAGTTTGGAAAGGAGGATTACTTCGAAAATATCCGATCTTGAAGGAGTTGTTAAATCGCTTGAAACTAAGTTTCAGTCGCAGGCGTTAGAGGTTCAACAGCATGGAAATAAGATCACGACTCTTGAACAATCAATTTGTGAAAAAGCACGTACAATTGAAGTGTTAGAGAAGAAGATAGAGTCGACTGCTAAAACTTTAGATCAGTACAAGTTTAAAATTACTGATCTTGAAAATCGTTCTCGCAGACAGAATTTGCGCATCATCGGAATTCCCGAAAAAGTTGAGTCCGGTGATTTAACTGAATTTTTCTCTAAATTACTGTGGGAAATTTTCGGTGGTGAAGGTTTGAAAAATGAACCTGTTATTGACCGCGCTCATAGAGTTGCGAGGCTTTCGTCTGTGCCTGATAAACCACGAGCGGTGATTGTTCGCCTTCATTATCCTCGTGAGAAAGAGCTTCTAATTCGATTAGCTCGTAAAAAAGGTATGATCTCCTACAGAAATTACTCATTTCGAATAGTTGAGGACTATTCGTATGAAGTAATGAAAGCCAGGATCGCTTTTAAACCAGTGATGGCAGAGATTCATTCGATTGGATTTAAACAAGCTTTAATGTATCCAGCGAAGCTTAGAATGGTGCTGCCCGACAACAGTCTACACTTTTTTAACACTCCTGAAGAAGCGAAGAAATTTGTTGAAGAATATCGATCCTCTAGTGCAACTTGAACTATGAGTTACATTGAAGATTTTTTTTTTGGAGAGAGGATGTCATTTCATTTTAAGTTTTAACCCTGGAAGTTGGGTTATAACTTTTTATTTTGAACTATGGGTCTGGGTCTTTTTTTTTACTACTATTATTATTGCTTATAGATGCTGTTTTAATTTTTATAATATCCTTTTTTATACACGTTTGTATTTTGTAATAATGAATTATTTTTTCAAAATGTCGTTTCTTCTTCCCATAAGTCTTTACTTTTTATAAGCGTTTATTTGCTTGCCTGTATTTAGAAATGGAACAAAGGTTTTGAATTCTTTTTTTTTAGTTTTTTTTTATATATGTTGTAGTGTCTATTAAATCTTTTTCTTTTAAAAAATTCTATTTTGATAACTTTTTTACTAAATTTTCTTATTAGATTGCTGAATTTATATTCATATTTTGTAATATGGCTTTCTCAAAATGTCGTTTCTTCTTCCCATAAGTCTTGGCTTGTGAAACGCCATCTTTGTATCTGAATATGGAATTTCTTTTTTAAAGATGTATTACATTTTTAAACTTTAATGTTCATTTTTTTTATTAATGATTTTTCTGGTTTTACTATTTTAGTTTTTTTTTGATTTGTCTGATATGTGTGTGTATGTGTATGTGTATATATATATATATATGTAGGTATATATATATATATATATTTTTTTTTTTGCAACTCTATATTTTAATTAGGGTGTTATATAGTTTTTTCTTAAAAAATTTTCTTATGGAGCTGCCATCTTGAAATGGGGGTAATTTTAGTATTAGTTTATGCGCCTGCCGCTTGGCTTTCTTTCAAAGGGTGGGGGGAGGGGGGAGGGATCTTTTTTCATGCTTTTGCTTTTTATTTTTTTGCTTTTAGTTTATGGGCTGACTTTAAATTGTTAATATTGTTGAGGTGTCAGGATCTCCGGTTGCTCCTGAATCAATTTTCCTTCTTCCTAAATTGTGGGTTATGTGTCTTTTTAACCTTTTATGATACACACAATTAATATTGGTATGATGGATAAATCTATTAACTTTATCTCATGGAATACTAATGGTTTAAATCATCCGATTAAACGTAAAAAAATATTTAAAGTATTCCATAGATTGAACGCTAATATTATTTTTGCACAGGAGACCCATATTAGGAGGGAGGATAATCAACGTGTTTTTAGGTTCTGGAAAGGTCAACAATTTCACTCAAATTGTACCGCTAAAATTAGGGGTGTGTCTATTTTTATAGACGCCTCAATTTCGTTTACACATTATGAAATTATTTCTGATCCACAGGGTAGATTTTTGTTGATAACTGGTTCACTTTTTAATCGGAAAGTTGTTTTAGTTAATATTTATGCTCCAAACTTTGATTGTCCTGAATTTTTTAAACATTTATTTACTTCTCTTCCTAATTTGAATGAATATATGTTGATTATGGGTGGAGACTTTAATTGTTGTTTGAATCCTTCGATGGATAGATCTAAACCTATTCGAACTCTTCCGAATAGATCAGCTTTACTTATTAATTCTTTTATGGTTGATTCTGGAATTACTGAAATATGGCGGTTTTTGAACCCTAAAGATAAAGAATTTTCATTTTTTTCACATGTATATCATAGTTATTCTAGAATTGATTACTTTCTTATTGATCATCGTTTATTAACAGATGTTATTGATTGTAAATACGATTCTATTGCTATTTCGGATCATGCGCCTTTGAAGTTATCTATCAAGATTTCGGACTCTTCTATCAATACTAGATCCTGGAGACTTAATGCTACTTTACTTCAAGATCCAGAATTTATTACCTTCATTAAGCAACAAATTGACTTATTTTTTTCAACAAACTATAATGAAGAGATTGATAAAGGAATACTTTGGGACTCTTTCAAGGCTTTTATTCGTGGACAAATTATTTCATATTCCGCTGGTAAAAGAAAACAAAGATATTCAGATATAGCTTTATTGGTGGATAAAATTAAAGAAATTGCTAAGATTTATTCCGTTACTCCTACCAAAGAACTTTATAAGAAGAGAGTAGAGCTTCAAATGGAACATAGTTTATTATTATCTTCTTCAATTGAGAATCAATTAATTAAGACTAGGGCTCAATTTTATATTCATAGTGATCGAACTGGTAAATTGTTAGCTAATCAATTAAAAGCTATTTCGACTAAGCGACAAATTATTAAAATTCGTAAACAAGACGGTAATTTAACTACTGATTATAAAGAAATCAATAACACTTTTCAAGATTTTTATAAATCTTTATATCAATCAGAATTTGACGGTGACCGGTTTACGATGGATAATTTTTTTAATAATTTGAATATTCCTAAACTGATAGATGAAGATTGTAGCTTGCTTGATGCTCCTATTTCTATGGATGAAATAAGAGAGGCTATCTCATCAATGAATTCAGGGAAAGCTCCTGGTCCTGATGGTTTTATTGTAGAATTTTTTAAAACTTTTTCTTTATTGCTTTCTCCTTGGCTATGTGAAATCTTTAATGATGCGTTTGTTAAGAAGAGACTACCTCAATCGTTTTATGAAGCTACTATCTCTTTAATTCTTAAAAAAGATAAAGATCCTACTTTATGTGCATCTTATCGCCCTATATCATTATTAAATGTAGACTCTAAGATTCTTACAAAAATTTTAGCCATTAGATTAGAAAAGGTATTACCACAGATTATTTCAGAAGATCAAACTGGTTTTATTAGGAATCGATATTCCTTTTTTAATATTAGAAAATTGATTAACATAATTTATACTTCATCACCTACAACCCCAGAATGTGTTATCTCATTAGATGCTGAAAAAGCCTTTGATAGAGTTGAATGGACATATTTATTTAATGCATTGAGAAACTTTAATTTTAGTCCTAATTTTATATCATGGATTAAATTAATATATTATAAACCTGTTGCTTCTGTTCTTACAAATAATTATAGATCCTCTTTTTTTCAATTATCTCGTGGTACGAGACAAGGTTGTCCTTTAAGTCCTTTATTATTTAATATTGCATTAGAACCTTTAGCTATTGCTATTCGTGAGTCTCCTAATATTTTTGGTATTACCCGTAATGAGAAGTTATACAAATTATCGCTTTATGCTGATGATTTGTTGTTATATATTTCTAATCCTAGTAGGTCTATTCCTGCTATTTTATCCTTGTTGGCTCAATTTGGTAGCTTTTCTGGTTATAAGTTAAACTTAGATAAGAGTGAGTTATTCCCTTTAAACGCGCAAACTTTATTGAGTGATAGGATGCCATTTAAAGTTGTTACTGATAACTTTATCTATTTAGGTATAAAAATCACCAAGAAATATAAAGATTTATTTGGACTGAATTTTTTACCTATGCTTCATCAAATTCAGCAACTTACTACTAGATGGTCTCCCTTATTTTTATCATTAGTTGGTCGGATTAATGCTATTAAAATGATGATTTTACCGAAATTTTTATATTTATTCCAAGCTTTACCAATTTTTATTCCTAAATCTTTTTTTGATAATATTGATTCAAAAATTTCCTCATTTGTGTGGCAAAATAAAAATCCTAGGTTAAGCAAAAGGCAATTACAAAAGTCTAAAAAAGATGGTGGTCTAGCTTTACCTAACTTTAGATTTTATTATTGGGCGAATAATATTCGTAACCTAATGTACTGGAAACTAGATTTGGATTCACCTGTGTGCCCACAGTGGGTAAATTTAGAATGTAGTGAGGTTAAGGGATATTCTATATTTTCCGTTCTTGGTTCTTTTCTTCCTATTGATTTAGCCAAATTCAATAAACAGATATCTAACCCTGTTGTTAAACATACACTACGAATTTGGTTTCAATTTCGCAAATTCTTTAATCTGAAAAACTTTGCTCTGGACAGCCCTATTTTATGTAATTTTTTTTTTAAACCTTCATTGACAGATCAAGCTTTTAGTATATGGAAAAGGAAAAGTATAAAATGTTTTCGTGATCTTTTTTTTGAAGGTACTTTGATGTCTTTTGATCAACTATCCAACAAATTTGAATTACCTAAATCTAATTTTTTTAGATACTTACAAATTAGAAATTTCTTACATAAAATTCTTCCATCTTTTCCTAACTCAACTCCATCGGATTTTTCAGATTTGATTTTTACTTTTAATCCTTGTCAGAAGGGATTAGTAGCTTTTATTTATAACATGATTATGAAGATACAGCCAGAAATATCGGATAGAATTAGACAAGAATGGGAAAAAGAACTTCGATGTAATATATCAATAGATAAATGGGAAAAAATTTTACAAATGGTTAATTCCTCCTCTATTTGTGCTAAACATGCTTTAATACAATTTAAAATTGTACATAGAGCTTATATGTCTAAAGATAAGCTTGCCCGATTTTATTCGCATATTAATCCTCAATGTGACAGATGTCACTTAGAAGTGGCTTCATTGACTCACATGTTTTGGACATGTCCCACTTTACATAACTATTGGAAGGACATTTTTGATGTCATTTCCTCAGTATGGAATATCGATTTACAACCCCATTTTATTACTGCAATTTTCGGTATACCAAATGAAGATGGCAATCAGCTTTCCCCTTCAATCAGACGAATGATTGCCTTTGTAACATTAATTGCCAGAAGGTCTATATTACAAAACTGGAAAGAAGTAAATCCTCCTACTACATTTCAGTGGTTCTCCCAAACTATTTCTTATTTGAGTTTGGAAAAAATCAGAAGCACTATCTTTGATTCTTCAATTAAATTTGAAGAAACCTGGGGACCATTTATTCGACACTTTCATATGAATTAATTTGGCCTATTTCAGATCCTTTTCTCTACTTATACTTGTTCAGGTATGGAGTTCCGGAGTTCTTTTCTTGACACCTTTATATATTTATAAAATGCTATTATTGCCCATGTTAGTTTTAGTTTAGTATTTTTTTTCAATATATATTTTTTCACATATATAATTTCAATTTTTTTTTTCTTCTTTTTTCGACGATTATTTTTGTTTTTTTTTCATACATATTTATATAGACTTGATTGATTTATGTACCTTTTGTTGATGGATGTTTTAATAGGATATTATTATCCTATTACTAATGTAATCTCAAGTTTATTGAATCTGTAATCTATTCATTATTATGTGCTGTTTTTTTTTATATATGAAATTTAATAAAAAGATTGAAAAAGAAAGAAATATTTTCACTTCCTTTTAAATGTGACAATCTACATGTGCCCTAACTTTGAAAGAGATAGGTGGCTTGTTAAGAAATGTGGACTAGGATTATAGTAAATTACAAATTTTTGGTATATTCTTCTGCTTTTGTCACCTCATTTAAATTACCAATGTCTGCCACGAGCAAACATGCACAGACCTTGGTGGAAGAAATATGGACAGAGATTGAAATGTACTTAACAAGGAATGAAAAGGCATTTGTATTTGTGTATTTTATGACTCCATTGTTGTTCATTTTAATAGGTTTTATTTGCATATACAATTGTTTAAATAGATTTTAGTTGCATGCACAATATTTAGGCTAATTTGACAAAAAAAAAAATCAGGATTGTTAAAACAGAATGGGCCTGGTGTCAATACAATAGATAAAATGGAGGTATGATCTAACCATAATGTGTGAGATGGAGGGTTTACTACTACAGATAAAGTAATTCCACTAGTGGAGGTGTCCTGAACAAAAAAGACATTACCATAAAATTGGAGTTCACTTGTTCACTTGGGGTGTACTGGGTGTCCACAGAGGGGTAGCACCTCTGATGAAGGGGTTTGTCATGTCCAGTTTGGGGCAATGTCCTCATTTTTGCACCCACTGGCCACTCAGCTCTCATCTGTGATCCCAAGTAGTGTGCAACTGTGGCCACACTGCAGTCCACTGCTTTGACAGGACAGCTAAACCAGGTGAGGCTATCCCATTAAAAATTCTCCCTCACAGGTTCCTGTTATCATCGGATATGAAGGACAACCACCACCTACTTGAAGTGAAAAACCATTTTCACGCAATGAATAGCAAAAATCTAGAATTCTCTCTCACCCCCAAAAATGGGTCAATTAGCAGTTCAAAGTACATTTGATAGCTTTTCATTATGCAAAAGAATTAAGGGACATCAAACCAATTGGGCAGAATTTTTAAATTAGCCATTTCTAATTGAAAGACAGAATGGGCTCCTGGGGCTGACAAGTCTCTTCCTGTTGCTTTGCTTCTGACTAAAACGATGGAAGATGAATCAAAGCTATGGACTGTTATCCAATTAGGATTGTTATTTAATTAGGTGTTAATATGCACTTATGTGACAGGAACTGGTGCGGTTTTCCAATAGTCTCTTCATAAAAGATCTATTGAGTTTAAGAGATGTCCGATTATGCTTCCCATTACTAATGAAGGGAATTGGATTTTAACAGGCACATAAGGAAATGCCAGAAAATAAAAGTGCAAAAATAATATGAAATGCAGTTTATGTGTAAAATAACATCATAATCTAATAGAAAGCCAATAGAAAGTATACAGCAGGCATGGCTGAGGCTTAACTATGTTTAACTATGTAATTGTTCATTCAGAGAATCTTATTTGGGGAAAAACGATATGTACAGATGATAATAACCATGTAGGAAAGGGTAATAATACTGCTCTTAACTGTGCTAACCCTCCCATAAAATAAGTGAAATAAAATTCCTTGAGATATGTTCTCAGCAGTAACAATTATTTCTATTTATAAAGTATTTTGTAACGATGCTCAGAGTTTCATGAGAGCATTGTCAATTCAATGGGCAAGATGGTGATAGCTAAAGGCACAGCTTTCAAAAGTAGAACATTCATTGGTGATGTTCGAGGTACCTGAATTAGTAGAGTGCACTTTGAGAGATTGGAAGACAAAATTACATTGTGGAGGGATGCCATATCCAGACTGAGAATGTTAAAGCTTAGGCATTGATAAACAAAGAGGAACTTCAACAAATGTAACAAAACACTTCCACTTTCTGCAAAATCAAACAAAATCTGCAGATGCCAAAAATCTAAAATCAAACCAGAAAGTGCTAGAAACTCTCAGCATGTCAGCCGGCATATGTGGAAAGAGGAACAACTGATGTGTTTCACGTCCAGGAGTCTTCAACCTGATACTGTATTCTCTAGCTTCAGATAATTTGCTCTTTTTCCTCTCCATAAGGTTTCATCTATTTGTCTGCCATCACTTTGGTTCAGCTTTCTAATTTCTTTAGTATTGTTTGGCCTGGTGGGCATGTCCAACAACTGTACCATTAGCAATGCTTTGCACACTAAATGAAGCTTAATCTGGATCTCAGTTGCCCTGTATCTGCCACATCAGATCATCTTGTCCAATCCTAACACAGATTTTACCCTTGTAAAATCCACAACTTCCCTGCTCCTTGTACAAACTTGTTTTTCTATGTTCCAGTTCTAATGAAGGGACCCGGACCTGAAATATTAACCGCATCTCTTCCTATATATGCTGCCTGACTTGCTGAATGTTCCCACCATTTTCTGTTTTCCTCACACTCTCTAATGTTTAAGGCTACAAAACTATCGGGGTACTCAAGCCCATGTTGAAATCTTAAAAAGAAAAAAAGATACTTAACATATTTTGCATAAAGCTTGGCTTATTTCATAGTAAATGAAATATGTAATTTAATTTAGTATAAGTTAGTGGTAAATGAGGTGATAATCATCATACTAGATTGGGCGTTTTTTGTCCTGTAGCTATCTGGTATGTCTGGTTTCAAGTAATGTAGGGCTGAGGGAAGAGGAGAACCAGTATAACTTTTGTGGGGTGGAGGTGTGAGTGTGGTTAAGGCTTTCTCAAATCAGCTCAAATAATTCAATGGGATATAACTTTATTTTCAGTGACATCATAAAGTAATAGAGACATAAAACACTATGAAAACTGAAACAGGCCCTTCAGCCCATCTAGTCTGTGCAAAACTATTAATCACATCAACCTGCACCTGGACCATAGCCCACCATAGCCCTCCCATCCATGTACCTATTCAAATTTCCCTTAAATGTTGAAATCGAATCCACGTCCACCTCATGAGCTGGCAGCTCATTTTACAATCACACCACCCTCTGATTGAAGGAGTTTCCACGTGTTCCCCTTTAATATCCACCTTTCATCCTTAACCCATGACCTTTAGATGCAGTTTCACACAACATCAGTGGAAAAAGCCTGCTTGCATTTACCTTATCTATACCTCTCATAATTTTGTATACCTCTATCAAGTCTCCTCTCACTTTTATACATTCTAGAGGATAAACTCCTAAATATTCGACCTTTCTCTACCTAGCAACATAAATAAGATTCAAAGAGTAAAGAGAAAATTAACATCTTTCCTGTACGAAGATGACCAAAACTGCGCACAATACTCCAAATTAGGCCTCATCAATGTCTTATGCGATTTCTACATAACATCCCAATTCCTGTATTGAATATATTGATTTATGAAGGAAAATGTGCCAAAAGCTTTCCTTATGACCCTATTTACATGTGATGTCACTTTCAAGGATTTATAGACCTGTATTCCCTGATCCCTCCTTCTTTCATACTCCCCTGGTTGGTCCTCCCAAAGTGCAACACCTCACAACTGTCTGCATTAAATTCTTTCTGCCATTTTTCAGCCTACTTTTCCAGCTGGTCCAGAACCTGCTGCAAGCTTTGATAGTCTTCCTCACTGTCCACTGCACTCCTAATCTTGGCATTATCTGCAACTTTGCTGATCTAGTTTATCACATTCTCATCCACATCAGTGTAAAGATGACAAACAACAGTGGACTAAGCACCGATCGCTGCATTAGTCACAAGCCTCCAGTTAAAGAGACAGCCATCTACTAGACTCCCCGACTTCTCCCGTGAAGCCAATGTTTAATAAACTGATGAGGTTGATGCCAGCTTGAGGGCAATTTTATGTGAACCTACCAAACAGAGGGAAAGTTGAGAAAGACCAAACGTATTCCAATTTTACATTTCACAATCTCAAGTTTTAGAGGTTTAGCAGGGCACAGTAACATTTTGATAATCCACCAGCTTTGGGACTTTGCTGATGCCAGTCTAGCATATTTTCTGGCTTCTGAATGTTATTCCTGTTAGTACTCAAACTCACTACACGCTTCTCTTACATTTTACACAGCAGTATATTAAATTCTCTAGTAAACACAATTAATTTAAAGGGAGAGGTTTTCTTGATTCTGCTGAAAACAGGCGATGGATCTGCCCTGGCCACATTCCAGACCTCCAGCTCTTGCTTGTAAACCCTGCTTGTTCTCCACACCCACCTCCTCCACTTCACATTTACTAATGAGTGAGCCAGATATGGGACACCAGGATTTCTGAACAATGAGATGCTAGATTGTCACAGTTAGAATGTAATTTTATGTCAAATGTGTCACAGGATTTTTACACCTGAGTTTCTACTCCTCGAGCTCGGAAATTTGAAAACCAGATGAGTTCTATTCCGCTTCTTTTGTTTCATTGTGCATGTTTCAATGTGTTAATTCTGACATGGTTGCCAATAGTGACAAGCTTAGCAGTCAGTTTACCAGGTCCTTTATCATGTGAGTGAGACAAGACCAGGCAGTACAGAGATGAGATTGCCTGATTATAACATACCCTGCATGTTGACAGCACTCAAAAGACACCATGACTTAATGGACACCATTCAATCATTTTGGAATGAATGTGGTATACACATAGGATGAATAAAAAGCCCATTTTATTGCTTATTAAAACTTCACATATGACTAAGCCAAAATAGTAAGGAAAACAATCAGATATTCTGTTGACAGTGATCATTCCTAAACCGACTTCGTTGAGCAAACATTGTTTGTGAAATCAACCAGCTCTGACTGAATAGTGAAAATGTAGTAAAATCTGGTGAGTATTCCTGTCAAATCTCCACACAAAAGATAGATGACACTAAATAGATTCAGTGACAGGATAGGCCAGGTGGGGGCCGGAAATTGTGGGGAGTACAGTCTTCATCAATCAATTCACTTCTTTCTCAACTAACATCCTCTTTCAACTGTACTAATCTAGCTTTCAAAATGATCCAGTTTCTTTAAAAACAACCAAGCTGAGTGTATATCATTCAATGAATTAGTTAGATGGGAATGCAAATGAAAGGAAAAAAGAGAAAATATATACTTGTATATCCTTTCAGAACAATTAAAACCCATACAGCACTGAAAACATTTCGAGGGACACAGAAAAGATTCTGCAAGCATCCATAAAGCTACAGATAACATTTCTGGTCCCTAATGCTTTGCATATTGTCATTAATATCTTTCCAGACTGTAATATGAAGGGATAACTTACTTGCCATTTGAAAGCAGCTTCTAATGTCCCAGATATTGATGGGCCCATTCAAAGGATGCAGCAACTCTTTCCCAATGGCTGGCTTTCGCACCTCAGCACTGGCTTCTGCTTCCGGGCACCTCAGAGGTATCATATACGCGAAAAACTGTCTCTTTCACTTCAAACTGAGGTCACGACCAATGCTGAAAAACCATTGGGAAAGTGTGCTGCAGACAGGAGAGGCCACACACACACACACACACACACACACACACACACACACACACTCTCTCTCTCTCTCTCTCTCTCTAGTTTGCTGAACATTTAGTTTTGCAGTTGTAAAACTTGAGAAAACTTAATGAAGTACCTGTTGAGTTTAAGGTGTTACTGAATGTTTAATGTCATAATTTTTGTAACTTAGGGTGGTTTAAAAGATTACTGTTTAGCTTAAATAATGCCTGGTTGAGTGTTTCATTGTTTGTTTGTAAATAAATTACTTACCTGTAATTAGAGTTTTGTGTCCCACTAACTGACACTGTTCCCTCTAATTGCACAGGTGCATGGCCACGCTATAACCAAAATGCTCTTGTGCACATAGTCTTTGTTGCTGCACAGCTGGAGTTTTTTCTAACATTTAAACATTTAAAGTGTCGTGCAGTTTTTAGGCTGTGTAAAAATTTCCTGCTCAGAACATTGTTTGGACCACACAGATGTAAAAAAAAATTAGAGGGAGCGTTGTGTACCAAATCCACAAATCTGTTTCCCTGTAACATTTGGCATCTCGAACAGACAGGCTGGAGTGAAAGTGGGACGCTATACTGTGTCTGTACTGAACGGAATAGGTTTCCCAGTTAGGAAAGGGATCTGGAGGAAAGCTTTATTGTTGTTGGGGGCCATTGTAAAGCAACAGTGTGAAGTGATTTCACTGAAACACCAGGAAATAGAAAGCTTTAGAAATAAGATAGAAGCATTCAATCAGTGCTGTATCACCATAGGGGAATTGCCCAGTCAGCACAGACCCAGGCAAAAGGACTAGAGGACAAGGGCATCATGATAGCCTGTCAGCAATTGAAGGCCTAACTGGCATCCAGACTCAGTTAAGGAATGAGCCTTGATGCTGTGGGGTGATGATCCCAACATGTGGATAGGGGACAGGAATAACTGGCTGGATGGTGAGTGTGGGAAAGAGAGAGAAGAGCAGAGTCCTATGTTTCTCACTTGAAATGATCCCCTTATGTACCCGAGAAAGTGCAGGCCAGATTGGTGACCATGTAGTCCCATACCCGGCATGATAGGGATCTTTGGCCCGTGGCCCCTCACAGGAGAGGAGGAGGAGGAGGGCCAGGAATGTGTGAACAGTAGTACAATGGACCCCGTTGAAACAACAGAGATCAGGGAGTTTGCCTTTAAGGAAATGGCAGGCTTTTGGGATCGGTACAGGCAGAAATTCGGTGATATTCTGGCCACATGGCTATGGAGTATATGGGATTTGGGAGGTGCTGGAGTGATTTAGCAGAAAAGACGACAGATATCAGTACGTGAGAAGACATGCACACCGGACATTATACAAAGTGTTTAAAGCAGATATAAAAGCTGCAGGGCCAACTTGCTGCACAGAGAGGTAGGAGCCGAGGCAGGAAATCAAAACCAGAATATAATATGCACCTCCCCGCTTACAGGATGCCCTGTGAATGCTGAGCAGTTCACATCAGCCAGGTGGATCACTCGGAGGAAACTCACATCAAGGAGCACAGGAGGTGTATCTGTTTGGGTTAACTGGAGAAATCTGCGGTAGCAGAACATTGCTTTTGCAATGGCCATAAGATTGTCTTCAAGGGCATAAAACTACTGTGCCATGCCAATAGCTTTTGGGACCACCTGGTAAAGGGAGCCATTGAATAAGACTAGAGGAAAAGAATTTTAGCATTGGTGATGGTCTCACTCTAAGTAAAAACTGGAATTTGATTGTAAATAAGGTGGAACAGTAAAACCTGATTGGATGAGGACTAACCAATCAGAGGGACAGACAACGGGAGTATAAGTACCGCCAGACTAGACATGCCCAGGCATCATTCGTGATAAACATGGCAGAGTTTGTCAATGTACCATTAATTAAAATCGATATCTACACCTGGATTGGAAGCCAGAGAAGAATTTATTTATGCACTACCTCAGTCAGTATACAGAAGCTGTGGTAATGTGGGTCATTATGTCAGGAACTGTACAGCAAACAGTTCATTTCATAGGAATCCTAACATAGATCAGAGATTGGATTTACAGAGACATCAGAATATGTAGGAACTTTTGTTAATATGGGGATGTCATGCTTTAACCTTGATGAATGTTGTTTACTTGTGCATGATGAATAACTTCTAGCATTTCACAAATAAGAGAAAATCTGCAGATGCTGGAAATCTGAGCAACACACACAAAATACTGGAGGAACTCAGCAGGCCAGGAAGCATCTATGGAAAAAAAGTACAGTTGGCGTTTCAGGCAGGACTGGAGAAAAAAGCTGAGGAGTAGACTGAAAAGGTGGGGAGAGGGAAGAGAGAAACACAAGGTGATAGGTGAAAGCTGAGGGGGGAGGGATGAAGAAAAGAGCTGGGAAGTTGATTGGTGAAAGAGATACAGGGCAAGAGAAGTGTGAGTCTGATAGGAGAGGACAGAAGGCCATCGAAGAAAGAAAAGGGAGAGGAGCACCAGAGGGAGGTAATGGGCAGGCAAGGAGGTAAGGTGAGAGAGGGAAAAGGTGAGGGGAATGGTTAAGTGGGGGCATTGCCGGAAGTTAAAGAAATCAATGTTCATGCCATCAGGTTGGAGGCTGCCCAGCAGTTCATTGTTTTAAAATCTTAAAGTAAAATATTTCCTCAGTTTTGTCTGATGGTCATTTAATATGTTGGAGCAATAGATTTTCCAGTTGAAAGTATAATGCCCTGGTTCACACCTTTACTGTTACAATGTAGATATTTCATTTAGCAGTTCTGTAAGAGCAATCTGTTCGGCTTTCAGCCTGGTTAGGTTATTGTTGAAGATGAGGGATGATGAGGAACGTGTATCATCCAAATGGGATGGTGGAGCTAGGGGGAGGTTTTTTCAGTGAGGGACACTAAGGCTGGTCTTGGGGCTTTTGTCAGGTGGGAGATGAAGAGAGAAGACTCTGGGGCGAACCGGTAGTAAAATACAACCCGGTGGGCGACCCGTTTGTTCGAGATAGATTGCGAGCGATGTTTGGAAGATGGTGTGTGCTTCCACGCAGAACAAGGGCCCAGCGTGAGAGTGACAGAGAAGTTCAAGGTGAGTTCCAACTGGTGCACATTTGACTGTTTTAATTATAATGGGCCCTTGTTTTTTTTCTTTACTAACATTTTAGGTAAGTAAGTTTCATTAATATAATTCCTTCAGTCATATGCAATGTGCTGTCTAATATTTCTTGGCACTGAGTTGTAACAAGGCAGCAAATGACACAGCATCCACACAAACCAGGGTTTGGGATGGGAGAGCCATCTCAATCTCGTGGGTGTGTCTTCTCTAGACTTATGCAGCCAAGGAAACCAGCAAGGTTTAAAAGTAGAAATGGTTTGTAGGCTTCAAGTGTTGCCTGGTGTTTGTGGTGTGCGTGTGCATGAGGAAGTGAGGACAAAGGCTATTTTGTGCTTGCTCAATCGACTTTGGAAGCTTGAATTAATCCTGCGCTTCAGCGAAAAAGATGACCTATTGAAGTATTTCACTACTCGGTGAAGTGAATTTGCAGGAGTTCTTATTTTGTAAATGAACTTTGCCTTTAAGTGACTGGATGAATGTGTTAATACGTCAGCAGCCCCCACCCAACAGCCTTCTCTTTCCCTTTATTCTTTGGAAAATGTGTTATAATTTTCATTATTTGTTTGTTTTAAATTTTGCAGTTTCTTGTAAAGTTTCTGAAGAAAGAAAAGAAGGAGCATGGATTTTTGCTTGCCTTGTCCTTTAGTTTGTAGCTTTATCTGTTTTAGAGAGAGACCTGGATTCCACACCGTCCATGTGGTGTCTACGTTAAGGAGATGGAAATTTGTGCATTTTTATTCTGGATACAAGATGCCCACACTTCAGAGGGTAATGGTCATTTGGGGGAAATAGCTCATTGGTGGATAATTATGATGGAAATTTGGAATTTATATTCATGATTTGAGGTGCAATCATAAAAGTGGTTCTTTTTATCTAACAAGACTGTTTTATGTCAAAATACCTAATGATTAACCAGGAGTAAATGAGTTTGTGTCTTCCTGTACAGAATGGCAAAGTGGTGGATGCTGATAACAGTGGTGATGATGCTGACCTGTGGTGGGAGATGCTATAAAGCATCCTCTGGATGGCGTATGAATATGGAAACTGGGCCAACATGTCAGATAACCAGATTTGTACACAGACTCATAGAAGGGATACCATTAATATTGATCCCCTTTGATGACAAGGAGAATGACTATCGTGGGAACTTGTTCAGCTTCATGGGTTTTGGTGGTCTGTTTTGGGGAAGTTGGGAGGGAATAGTCCATACCAGCCAACCTCACCCCATTGTGTGGGAATGACCTTAAAGAACTTGAGTCCTGGTAACGTCTGCTGAGGTGTTTTAAGACTTGGTACTTTCCTACATCGGGGAAGGGGAAGGAGTGTTGATGCAGACAATATGATAGACACAGGTCCAACAGGTCAGCAGACAGAGCGAGTGTTCGCACCAGAAGGTGCTGTGAATGTGGACATTTCCTGGACATTGAATGACACTTATGGATACATAGGTACACTGCCTCAGTGCCCTGGATGAGCACCCTGCTCATGATGGTCAGAGTAGTATGAAGGCTATTATAGAGGCAGAAAGGTTTTGGATGGAGACGCTGGCTAACGAGACAGTTATGGCTCTCAACAGGATGCACTGACTTGAGTATCTGCTGAAATGATATTTGCGGAGAAAGGTGGCACTTGTGTTGTTATCAGTCAGGAATGCTGCACTTGCTTTCCTTATGAGTTGGGCAACATTACTCAGCTGGCTGACCACATCCAAAGGCGGACAGATAAAACTGAGGAAGTGGGGGGCCAGTTCCATAGCTATTACGCTCTGGGGGTGGGAGTAAGCTTGTGGTGGCTTTTTGGGGTGCCAGGAGGTTCATAGATTACTGTAGTACATCAGGTAGTGACTATTGGGTTTATTGTATGGGGTATGGTACTTTTGTTTTTTATATGTAGTTTAATGGGGTATTCACAGGGGTTATACTAGCCTGAAGGCTGAATTGAAACAGTATTGCTTCTTGCAAGAGGTTGATTTAGTGTGAATGGTCAATTACTTGTCAGGCAAAAGCTGCTTCTGCCGTGCCAGTCATTGATTGGCCTGTTCAAAGGATGCCACAGCTCTTTCTCATTGGCTAGATATCACACCACAGCACTGGCTTCCAGTTCTGGACATCTCAGGAGTATAAGAATAGCACATATAAAAGATTCTGTCTCTTGATAGGGGCTCACTTCAGACTGAGGTCACAAACAGTGCTGAAGATCCATTGGGAAAGTGTGCTGCAGATAGGAGGGCCTGCACGCTCACTTAGCTAAGTATTTGTTGAGCTAAAAGTGTTGCTGAATGTCTAGTGTTGTATCTTTTGTAACTTAGGGTGGTTTAGTTTAGTACTTATTTTTCATAGATACCAGGTTGAATGTTTCACTGCAGTAAATAAATGACAAATTTTATTTAATTACTGATTTAATTTTAGCCATGCAGCACGCAGGAGGACCTTTGAGCTCTGCTGCCCCAGCAACGCCTGACAACCCCCATTTTAATCCTGACCTAATCATGGGACAGATTACAATGACCAGTTATTCTAATTGGTATGTCTTTGGATTGTGAGAGGAAACTGGAGCACCTGATTTGTGCCATTTCAGCTCAAAAAGTGTTCTTCCCATGGACACTAAAACCTAAGGCAGATTGGATGACCACTTTGCAGAGTGCTTTCTTCAATCTGTAAGCATAATTGTGAGCTTCTAGTCAACCACACCTTCAACTTTGTCTCATTCCATCATGGTTTCTCTGCCCAGTATTCCTGTATCTTGTCATTCTGATCTGTCCTATGAGATCAAGGGAAACATGCTTCCATTAGTTTTGTGGGTTCTGTGATAGCTAATAAAGCTAACATAGAAATCACACAACCTTCTACCAAAGGGTTAACAGCTGCCTGATGGAACAAGGGGGTTAATAGCTTGTGAGGCAGTGCATGCTGCTCATGCACAACCTCTGTGTCCTCTGAATCCTTGGAACTGGTTCTCAATAGCACCTCAAATTCCATTTCCCCAGTTTGAGCTAATGTATACTGCATGTTGCATTTCTCCAAAGAGCCTTTGAGCATATCTTTGAACCTTCTCCTCTTTTTGAATGTCCATGACAGAACTTGGAATAGGTAAACTACTTCAGGCGTCTTGTGATGCGCATGAGAAGAATGTAACCAGCTCAATTAACTCAAATGACTGTAAATAAGGATTCAAATTCTGGGGATGTAAGCCTGGGAGAAGACATTAAATATAGTTTGCTGATCCTCCTAGTGGAATTGTGGAGGCAGTATTGATGATACTATTCAGTACCTTGAGATGCCGACTTTAGTTATCCTTGACTCAGAAGCATTAAGAGGATGGATTAACTGTTGGTTTTGTGCCAAATCAGAGATCATGATCCTAAAATAATCTTTTTCTCAACAGATCAACAACTGTGCTGGCAAACTGTTCCATAAAGCTTGAGGGAAAGCATCTCATCTTCCACCAGTCCTTCAAATCTCAATAATGTGTTAATCTGGATTTACAGAAATTTTATTTTAGATTTGAAGCAGTCATTCACATTCCTCTGGTAATTGCAGATAATTATACTTCTTCTCCAGGTTCTAATTGTTTACATCCACCATTATGAAAATCTTCAAGGGGCTGATCATGGCATACGTAAATTCCAGTTTCCTGGACAACCTCAATGCACTGTAATTCATCTACAGCTGAAACAGATCCACATCTGATGCCATCTTTCTGGCCCCACAGATATCTCTGAAGCATATGGACAATAATGACACCTACATCAGACCACTTTTCAGTGACCAGAGCTCCAGCTTCAATACCATAACTCAAAACAAACTCATATCCAATCTCCTTGATTGGGACTCAGCACTCTCCTTTGCAACTGCAACCTTCACTTCCCGATCAACACAACGCAATCAGTAAGGGTAGGCAACTGCAACAAATATCCTCAGCACTGTTGGACCTTAAGGCTAGCCTGTGCCCTTAGCTGACTACTTTACTCACTGACTGTGTGGCCAAATAAAGTTTTAAATCCATCTACAAGTTTGCCGATGACACCACTGCAATGGACTGAACTTCAAATAGTGAGTCGTAGTACAGGAAGGAGGTGGGGAGCCTAGTGAAATGGTGTCATGACAACAACCTTTCCCTCAATGTCAGCAAAATAAAACAGCTAGTCATTAACTTCGGGGGGGGGGGGGGTGGGGTGCAGATGGTGCACTGCGCACATTTCTGTTTGCATCACAATGCTGAGGTTGAGAGGGCTGAGAGCTTCATGCTCCTGGGAGCAAATATCAGCAGTAGCCTCGTCTGATCCCAACCAATAAATGCCATTGCTTAGAAAGCATATCTGCAACCCTACTTCCTCAGGCATGTCTCTATCAACTCTCACTAATTAGTATTGATGTACCACAGAAATCATCCTATCCAAATGCATGACAGCTTGGCAAGTGCTCTGTTTGAGACCACAATAAACCAGAGAATTGTGGATAACTCACCGCATCAAGGAAACCAACCCCACCCCCCACCCCAATCAACTCAGTCTACACTTCCTGCTATCTCAGAAAGTCAACCAACATAATCAAAGCCAACATTGGACAGAACATGCAAAAAGGCTGATAGCATGTACCACCAGGGTGAAGGACAATTTCCATTTTGCTATTTTAAGACTACCATACAAATCTCTTGTACGATAACCTTACAATCAATCTCATCATCCACCTCATCGTGACTTTGCATCTTATTGTCTGCCTGCACTGCAGTTTCTTTTTAACAGCAACATTTCATTCTGCATACTGTTATTGCTTTCACTTTCAGTACTGTGATGAAATTATCTCTACAGATGGGCATGCAAACAAAGCTTTTCATTGTACCTTGGTACATGTGATACTAATAAACTAATGTACCATCTCCTTCAAACCTGAGTAACCAGTCATTTTTCACTTAATCTCTCCTGCGTTCTGTTGTGTGTAATGAAACTCTATGTTCTCTGCTTTCTCCCCCATTCCTCCTATCACCATATCTCAACTCCTGGGGTTCAGGCATCATTCTGCCAAGTCCATATTGTGTTGCTTCTGGAGGTGGCATCCCCAGAGTTGCAAAGTAAACTAGCTGAGCTTCAGCTTTATATTTGAAGCCTATCTTCTGTCCTCTGATACTCCAGTCAAGATGGAATGGTTGGTATTCAATGGGCCTTTGTTTGTTCCTGTCCATAAAGTAATAATCAATATTATTATTGACCTCAGAAATCTTGACTGTTTACAAATGTTTCACCATTTGTGATAAATATTTACTGTCCAGGGCCCAGGGGCTTTTTTTTGCCAAGCACAGCTTTCTAACACAGCAGCTGACTCTTCCGGGGTCAAAATGTTGTTTTTGTTAAACTCCCAACCAATATTCTTTGCTCAGCTTCTTGGCAAAAACAAGAGTTAGTCTTCAGTTCTTAATGTAAATTTCAAAGCAAAACATCAGTCTGAGGTTTAAAGGACAGCTTTGTAAACAAACTACACTATTGATAGAGCACAGGCTGTTGGACTATAGGATGTGGTTTGCTGCTCAAAAGATGCAGCACAAGACAATGGTTATGTTAATTGAGCCTGCATCAAACCAGACAATTCTGGCTAAGTTATTTAGATCAAGAAAGCTTGTAGACCAGACTATCACTTAACACATCAAATAGCTGTTCGATCAATAGTTGGGAGAATTTCATACACAGAGGACATTAATTTTGAGTGTCTGGTACCTCTATTCCCAGAAGCGTTTTGACTATTTGTGTGAATTTCCCAGCAAAGGTGCCATAAATGAAAAACAAGATCACATTTGGGCAAGTAGCAAAAAAAAGCCAACGTAAATGCAAGATAGCCGTCAAGCTTGTTAGGAATGATAAGAAGAATGACAGAAAGATTAGGTGACTAGAACCCATTCCTCTGCCTTTGATTTCTACAACAGATAACTCAGTCATCTGAAAATAATTGGTATGTAATTAGCTTATAAGTATTATACCTATGTTTTGGAAATCCTTTATATTTTAGAATGCATTTGTAATTTGGAAATATTTCATAAAATATCTAAGATAGATAACCTTGAGTTTTATATGTTTTAAAATTTCCTCTACATTTAAATGTGTATCACAAAAAATAAATGAATTGCGTTTAAACTACTTTGCTAGCTGAAAGTATTTCCTACTTGCTAGGGAGGGAGAACCCCCCACTCAAATTGTGGGTATTTTCATGGAGGATAAACAGGGAAGTGATCTATCCTTACAAGAGTAGGTAGCCACAGTATAACCTCCCTTTAGTGAGGGCACTTGTAGTAACCAATATTGGATAGGGCTTAAGATTTTTTATTTGAATTCAGAACTTCACAGACGGAAAACCTAATACCATCACATATTCAGAAAGGACTCTGTTCTTTTATCTTTAGAACCTTTTGGGATCATTTATTTGACTATATTATTTTCTACTATTTTGTCCACAAGGGCAATCCTTTAATCCCTTTTTATAATTTAATACATCTATTTAAGCTGCTTACAAAGCTGCCTTTGTTTTTTATTATTTGCAATCATGAATAAATGGGTTTCCATCTCATCATCTCGGATGTTCTTAAGGATGATGTTTACACGTGGCCGCAATGCTGATCTGTGCAGTGGTGGCCTCCTGAGAAGTGCCTAAGAAGAGCAGTGTGAGCTGACTTGATGACTATCGCCAGCATCACTCACATCAATGGTGATGAATTGCTTTGAGAGGTTGATCATGGCTGGAATGAATTCCTGCCTCAGCAAGGACCTGAACCCATAGCAATTTGCCTGTTGCCACAATAGGTCTACGGCAGACACAAACTCCATGTCTCTTCACACGGCCTTAGATCACATGGACAATACAATCACCTATGTCAAGATACTGTTCGTTGACTCTAGCTCAGCGTTTAACATCATTATTTCCACAATCCTGATTGAGAAGTTACAGAACTTGGGTGTCTGTACCTCCCTCTGCAATTGGATCTTTGACTTCCTATCCGGAAGTTGACAATTTGTGCTGATTGATGATATCTCCTCCTCGCTGACGGTCAACACTGGTGCACCTTAGGGATGTATGCTTAGCCCACTGCTCTACTCCCTCTATACCCATGACTGTGTGGCTAGGCATAGCTCAGATACCATCTCTGAAATTTGCTGATGATACAACCATTGTTGGTAGAATCTCAGATGGAGATGAGAGCATATACAGGAGCAAATATACCAGCTGGTTGAGAGGTGTCACAACAGTCTTGCACTCATTGTCAGAAAGACAAAAGAGCTGATTGTGGCCTTCAGGAAGGTTAAGCCAAGGGAACATGCACAAATCCTCATAGAGGGATTGGAAGTGGAGAGATGAGCAGTTTCAAGTTCCTGGGTGTTAAGATCTCTGAGGACTTAACCTGGTCCCAGCATATCAATGCAGCTATAAAAGAAAAGGCAAGACAGTGGCTATGTTTCATTAGGTGTTTGAAGAGTCCTGGTTTATCACCTTAAAACACTTGAAAACTTCTATAGATGTACCATGGAGGCCATTCTGACAGGCTGCATCACTGTCTGTCTGGTATGGAGTGGGGCTGTGGCTGCTACTGCACAGGACCAAAAGAAGCTACAGAAAGTTGTAAAATTAGTCAGCTCCATCTAGGTTACTAGTCTTGGGTAAAGACTATGGAGGCATCTTCAAGGAGCAGTACTGAGAAAAGTGACATCACCCAGGGTATGCCCTCTGTTCATTATTACTGTCAGGAAGGAGGTACAGAAGCCTAAAGGTGCACACTTGGCAACTCAAGAACAGCTTCTTCCCGTCTGTCATCTGATTCCTAAATGGACCCAGGAACACTACCTCACTTCAGTAATATATATTATTTCTGTTTTTGTACTATTTCTAATCTAATCAATATACATATAGATACTTGCTGTAATCTATTTATTTATTTATTTTCTTTCTATAGTATTGTGAATTGCATTGTACTGCTGCTACTAAGTTCAAAAAAATTCATGACAAATGCTGGTGATAATAAACCTGATTCTGATGAATGAGGACTGCTATTTGTAACATCAACAATATGACCATCAATGGTGATGAATTGCTTTGAGAGGTTGGTCATGGCCAGAATGACTTCCTGCCTCAGCAAGGACCTGAATATTTTGGCAAAGTCAATATACCTTAATTTCAATTAATTACAATTCTAGCTAATAGTCTTGTATTAGTGATTTTACCAAATTCATACTGGAAGTCCACCTAAACAAAGTTCATTCACAACCTTCATCTCCACTTTAGTCATTATTCAAAAAATTCTTGTCAATTACCCTTTATGAATCAAAGTGGGCTTTCTCTGGTGAAGAGAGAAATTCCATGGTTTTTCCAGCACTCCATGTGTTATCGTCAACTCCAATGACTGTCAGACAACTGATGTCAGACTAGCCAGTTGTTAAGTTATTTCACTCTCTTTCTTACCGGTTATAAAATAGTGGAGTTATAGTCTACCTGAATCATTCCCAAAGTAACAGAACTTAGAAGGATTAAAATTTGGTCAACCAGAATATTTTCACTTAATTGCTTTATAATGCTGGGCTGGAAACCATCTGGTGCTGGGATTTACTGTACCTTCTCAGGTGACAGTGCTTTTATTCATTACGTCTCTCATTCTTGTGTCAATTGTTAGCACTAATTTGGAGCCACCATTCACTTCAGGGCTATTGCTTCATAATGTACTGAATAAATTCTAAAACTTCCTCTTGGTTAATTGCACATTATTGCACAACAGAAACAAAAAAAAAAATTGTTCAGGATTCCAGAACACCCTTGCACTGAAACCCACCCAGAGCAAATGAACCCTTACTTTTATTGCCCATCTGAAGAACAGCTTTTGAGATAGTGAAATGGTATACTCTATATTATAATTTTACAGTACTTGCATGTATTATGAACATAAGTCTTCAACGTGGCACCTGAATCAACAACATTCTAAAGCAGAGCAGGAGTGTTACACATTGCTCGACACTCAGACTGCACCTGTTCAGGTGAAATAAATGAAAGCTAATTCCTCTGGGAGAAATATATTTCATTCTGATTACTTGTCACTGACTTGATGTTTGGAATAGTTTCCCTGCTTGCATAAGAAACTGTTATGACAAAGTAAGCTGTTGGAACACCCAGGCACAACCTGCTGCTGGAGTATCAGTGGGGATATTGACATGATGGGCCAGCAAATGCTACAGCTGCTACTTCCAAACTCCTTTACGTTTAATGTAAATTTAAAAAGGTAAGTGAAGCCGTTAATACTGTCAGGGAGCTATAGCGAGTATGCATTCCAAGTCCAACTACCTAATGTTTACAAGGCATTTGGACAGAAACTTCAGAACACAGCAGAATGATACAGGCCAAATGCAGGAAAGTGGCATTCCTTAATTAGGCATCATGCTCAACATGGTTAAATTGAGCTGAGGGGGTCTTCTCCTTTTCTGTAAAGTTCCATTACATCCTCCGTGAGAAAATTTTCCTCCCTACATCCTTTCTACACCTAAAACTATACTCCTTAGATTGAGACATGCCTATTATGGGGAAGTTTCCTATTATCTATTCTGAAACATAGAATAGTTTAGGCCCTTTGGTGCACCATCTTGTGCCAAGCTGTAAAATCAATCCAACCCTTCTCCTCTCAAATAGCTCTCCATTTCTCTTGCATCCATGAGCTCCTTATAGTTTTGTACACCTCTATCAGGTTGCCCCCTCAGCTTTCCCCCCTCCCAGGAAAGCAAACCTAGCCTATCCAGTTTCTCCTCATAGCACAAACATTCAGTCCCTGGCAACATCAGTAAATTTTTGCATCTCTGCAGTGCAATCAAACCTTTCTTATTACATGGCAGCCAGACCCGCACATACTACTCCAGATATGATCTAATCAACGTTTCGTAAATTTGCATCATTCTTGAAGCTTTGTGTACGATATCCTTGTCATTGCTGCAGGAGGGATAAGGGCAATTCAGAAAAGTTGAACGAGGGTTAAATGTCCTGTCTTGAAAAGACTGGATTATAAGAAAATATTTGGCAGATTAGTGTGACTTTAAACTCATTAGAATTTTAAAGAATGAGAGAGGAAATTACTGAAATATATAAATGTTAAAGGGGTTTTACAAGGTAGATGGAACGGTATAGCACAGGAACAGGTCCTTGTCTTACAATAAAAACACAAAATGCTGGCAGAACTCAGCAGGCCAGACCACATCTATGGGAGGAGGTAATGATGACGCTTCGGGCTGAAACCCTTCATCTGGAGTGAAGATTTCAGATGAAGGGCTACTTCCTCCCATAGATGCTACCTGGCCTGCTGAGTTCTGCCAGCATTTTGTGTTTTTATTTATTTCCAGCATCTGCAGATTCACTCATATTGCCTTGTCTGAACAAGGCAATGTTGTGCTGAACCAATTCAATTAGAAAGCAAATGGCCAACTAATCTCTCCTGCTTACATAATGGTGATATCCTTCCATTTGCCTCATGTTCATATGTCTATATAAACATCTCTTAAAGGCCTTAAAAGCCTCTAACACCACTCCAGGTACCCACCACTGTGTAATCGTAATAACTTGGGCCATAAGCCCATAAGACAGAGGAGCAGAATTAGGCCAACTGGCCCATCGAGTCTACTCCACCACTCAATCATAGCTGATCCTTTTTTTTTTCTCCTACTCAACCCCAGTTCCAGCCTTCTCTCCATAACATTTGATGCCATGTCCAATCAAGAACCTATCAATCTCAGCCTTAAATATGACCTGGTCTCCACAGTTGTATTTGGCAACAAGTTCCACAAATTCACCACACTTTGGCTAAGGAAATTTCTCCGCATCTGTTTTGAAAGGGCGCACCCCTATCCTGAGGCTGTGCCCTCTTGTCCTAGACTCTCCCACCATGGGAAACATCCTTTTCACATCTACTCTGTCTAGGTCTTTCAACATTCTAAAGGTTTCCATGACATCCTCCCCTCATCCTTCTGAATTCCAGTGAATGCAGACCCAGAGTCATCAAACATTCCCTGTATGTCAACCCTTTCATTCCTGGAATCATCCTTGTAAACCTCCACTGGACCCTTTCGAATGCCAGCACATCTTTTCTAAGATGAGGGGCCCAAAACTGTTCACAATACTCAAAGTGAGGCCTCAGCAATGCCTTATAAAACCTCAGCATCACATCCTGGCTCTTGCATACTAGACCTCTTTAAATGAATGCTAACATGGCATTTGCCTTCCTCACCGCTGACTCAACCTGCAAGTTAACCTTCAGGGTATTCTGTACAAGGATTCCCAAATCCCTTTGCATTCAGATTCCTGGATTTTCTCCCCATTTAGAAAATAGTCTGCACATTTATTTCTACTACCAAAGTGCATGACCAGCATTTTCCAACATTGCATTTCATTTGCCACTTTCTTGCCAATTCTCCTAATCTGTCTAAGTACTTCTGCATCATACCTGTTTCCTCAACACTACCTGCCCCTCCACCAATCTTCATATCATCTGCAAACATGGTAAGAAAGCCATATATTCCATCATCTGCATCATTTATATACAGCATAAAAAGTGATCACAACACAAACTCCTGTGGAACACCACTAGTCACTAGCAGCCAACCAGACAAGGATCCTTATATTCCTCACATCTTTATTGACAATAGACAATAGGTGCAGAAGATGACCATTCGGTCCTTCGAGCCTGCACCGCCTTTCTGAGATCATGGCTGATCATCTACTATCAATACCCGGTTCCTGCCTTGTTCCCATATCCCTTGATTCCCCTATCCATAAGATACCTATCTAGCTCCTTCTTGAAAGCATCCAGAGAATTGGCCTCCACTGCCTTCCGAGGCAGTGCATTCCAGACCCCCACAACTCTGTGGGCGAAGAAGTTTTTCCTTAACTCTGTCCTAAATGACCTACCCCTTATTCTTAAACCATGTCCTCTGGTACTTGACTCTCCCAGCATCTGGAACATATTTCCTGCCTCTATCTTGTCCAATCCCTTAATAATCTTATATATTGCAACCAGATCCCCTCTCAATCTCCTTAATTCCAGTGTATACAAGCCCAGTCTCCCTAACCTCTATGCATTAGACAGTCTGGACATTCCAGGAATTAACCTTGTGAATCTATGCTGCACTTCCCCTACAGCCAGGATGTCCTTCTTTAACCCTGGAGACCAAAACTGTACACAATACTCCAGGTGTGGTCTCATCAGGGCCCTGTACAAATGCAAAAGGATTTCCTTGCTCTTGTACTCAATTCCCTTTGTAATAAAGGCCAACATTCCATTAGCCTTCTTCACTGCCTGCTGCACTTGCTCATTCACCTTCAGTGACTGATGAACAAGGACTCCTAGATCTCTTTGTATTTCAAACCTTACCTAACTCTACACCATTCAGATAACAATCTGCCTTCCTGATCTTATTCCCAAAGTGGATAACCTCACACTTATTCACATTAAATGTCATCTGCCAAGTATCTGCCCACTCACTCAGCCTATCCAAGTCACCCTGAATTCTCCTAACATCCTCATCACATGTCACACTGCCACCCAGCTTAGTATCATCAGCAAACTTGCTGATGTTATTCTCAATGCCTTCATCTAAATCGTTGACGTAAATCGTAAACCGCTGTGGTCCCAATACCGAGCCCTGTGGCACCCCACTAGTCATCACCTGCCATTCCGAGAAACACCCATTCACCGTTACCCTTTGCTTTCTATCTGCCAACCAGTTTTCTATCCATGTCAATATCTTCCCCCCAATGCCATGAGCTCTGATTTTACCCACCAATCTCCTATGTGGGACCTTATCAAATGCCTTCTGAAAATTGATGTACACTACATCCACTGGATCTCCCTTGTCTAACTTCCTGGTTACATCCTCGAAAAACTCCAATAGATTAGTCAAGCATGATTTGCCCTTGATAATTATTGAACTTGCCTCCTCTCATCTTGAATGCATGCCTTTAGCATTACATTTTTTCACCCTGGGAAAAAGACTGTCTACTCTATTGAGGGTATTAGGATGTTCTGGGAAACCACAACTTGGGGGTGAAATTTCAGAATAAGGAGGTAGAAAGGAAGAGGATTTGTTCTCTCAGAAGTGTCACATATCTTTCAAATTCTCCACTAAGGAGAGCTGAGAAGACCGAATTATTGAAAGTATTCAAGCTGAGAACAGACAAATTTTTGGATGCCAGGAAAGTCAAGGATTATGAGAACTCTGCGGATGGTGGAACTGAGGCAATGACCAGACCAGCCATAATTTATTAATGATGGAACAGGCTCAAGAGACTCTTAAAAACTATTCCTGTTTATGTTCCTTTGCTTGCCTTCCTTGTGCATCTTGTTGCTGCCATCTCTCATGCTCTCTTCAGCTTCCATTTAAATTTCTTATTGCTTTTTATTTTTATTTCGAAAGGGGTTAAATGTTTCAGGAAGAAGGCAGTTAAAAGAAAAATTTAAAAATCAGCTATGATTGAAGATTGAAGTAGACTTCATGGGACAAATGTTCTAACTTAGCTCCTATATTTTATGGTCTTCCACTTGTATGTAAACTAGTGAGTTCTATACTTCAGGAGCCAATAAAAAGTAATGTGATTCACTTGAGTTAATACTGGTACGACATTGCCCAAAGCCACAACGGTATATGTAGTCTAATGCTTTAGACATTGCTTGCGCTTTCTCGCCATTTCACTTTTGGATAATTTATATATTTTTATCTTACAGTAACTTTTATACTTTGCACTACAGTGCTGTCACTAACCAACACGTTTCACAACACTCGACAGAGACAATAAACTTGATTCTGATTCTGATTTGGGTGACATGAATATGGTCAGACACATTTTGCAGGTCCATCATTTTAAATTTTGGACTGAAAAAGCAGTGGTCAGATAGATGCAGGTCTTCTTATTTATGGAGGGTTATTCCCACATTCCGTAATTCTGCATTGTAGTGCATGGCTGCTCAGCTCCTGAATACACCATTCAGTCCACTGTTCATAACAATGCTCTGATAGGCTGGTGAACATCTCTGCATTATTTCTGAATCCTACTGATGATCAGAGGCATTGAGCAACATTTAACAAATACTCAACAAAGTTTTAACTAAAGAACTTAAAATATATTAACTTCACGTTGAACTTAAAATTACTAAAATAAAATTGAAACAAAACAACCCCCTTCAGTTTATTGATATTAGAGGAGGCTGATGCCTGCATTCCAATGACTAAGGATGTGCTGGATGTGTCAGCAGCAGCTGGCATATAGCTTTGGCACGAGATGTCAGCTGTCTCCATCTGCTTGACTCAAGTCACTGAAGAATGCCCATTGACTCAGGACACTACAGGATGCCCACTCACTCAGGATACTGAAGGATGCCCATTGACTCAGGATACTGAAGGATGCCCACTGACTCGGGACAACTGCAGAATGCCCAGTGACTCAGGACACTGAAGGAAGCCCAGTGACTCAGGACACTGAAGGATGCCCACTGACTTGGGACAACTGCAGAATGCCCAGTGACTCAGGACACTGAAGGAAGCCCAGTGACTCAGGACACTGAAGGATGCCCAGTGACTCCGGATACTGAAGGATGCCCAGTGACTCAGGATACTGAAGGATGCCCACTGACTCAGAACAACTGCAGAATGCCCACTGACTCAGGACACTGAAGGATGCCCATTGACTCAGGGTACTGAAGGATGCCCCGTGACTCAGGACACTGAAGAATGCGCACTGACTCAGGACAACTGCAGAATGCCCACTGACTCAGGACACTGAAGGATGCCCATTGACTCAGGGTACTGAAGGATGCCCCGTGACTCAGGACACTGAAGAATGCGCACTGACTCAGGACAACTGCAGAATGCCCACTGACTCAGGACACTGAAGGATGCCCAGTGACTCAGGACACTGAAGGATGCCCACTGACTCAGGACACTGAAGGATGCCCACTGACTCAGGATACTGAAGAATGCCCACTGACTCAGAACAACTGCAGAATGCCCACTGACTCAGGACACTGAAGGATGCCCACCGACTCAGGACACTGAAGGATGCCCACTGACTCAGGACACTGAAGGATGCCCACTGACTCAGGAGACTGAAGGATGCCCAGTGACTCAGGACACTGAAGGATGCCCACTGACTCAGGACACTGAAGGATGCCCACTGACTCAGGATACTGAAGAATGCCCACTGACTCAGAACAACTGCAGAATGCCCACTGACTCAGGACACTGAAGGATGCCCACCGACTCAGGACACTGAAGGATGCCCACTGACTCAGGACAACTGCAGAATGCCCAGTGACTCAGGAGACTGAAGGATGCCCAGTGACTCAGGAGACTGAAGGATGCCCACTGACTCAGGACACTGAAGGGTGCCCACTGACTCAGGACACTGAAGGATGCCCACTAACTCAGGACAACTGCAGGATGCCCACTGACTCAGGACACTGAAGGATGCCCAGTGACTCAGGAAAACTGCAGAATGCCCAGTGACTCAGGACAACTGCAGGATGCCCAGTGACTCAGGACAACTGCAGGATGCCCAGTGACTCAGAACACTGAAGGATGCCCAGTGACTCAGGACAACTGCAGGATGCCCAGTGACTCAGGACAACTGCAGGATGCCCAGTGACTCAGGACAACTGCAGGATGCCCAGTGACTCAGGACACTGAAGGATGACCAGTGACTCAGGACACTGAAGGATGCCCAGTGACTCAGGACACTGAAGGATGCCCAGTGACTCAGGACAACTGCAGAATGCCCAGTGACTCAGGACATTGAAGGATGCCCATTGATTCAGAAGAACTGCAGAATGCCCACTGACACAATAGTCTATCCAGAGGCAAAGTGATAGGTCAGAAGAAGTATCTACTAATTTACAGAGGAATAGCCTTGCATTGCCAAGTTCTTCACCACAATGGATGGATAATTATACATCTAGAAAAAGGAATACAATTAGAGCTGCCAAGAGCACAATCTCCTCAATATTGCAGCACGCATGAAAATAAGTTGATTATCCTTGTGAATTGCTGCAGTTCATTCAATGATCATTGAGTTAGGAAGCAATTAAGCACGGTCTCTCTTGATAGGACCCACTCACCAACTGACCTCTCTTGCAAAGACAGATTAATGTAGCATTGAGATGGAGGAAGTAGACCAACTATACTACATCATGTAGTTACCTTCACTGTCAAGATGAAGCCACAGTCAGGTTGGAGAAACAACACCTTATATTCCGTCTGGATAGCCTCCAACCTGACAGCATGAACATTGATTTCTCTGACTTCCTTTAATGCTCCTCCTCCCCTTCTTACCCCATCCTTTATTTATTTATTCCCCCCTCCTTTTTTCCCCTCTCTCTGTGCCCCTCTCACAATCACTCTTGTTCTGTTCTCCATTTCCCTTTCTTTCTCTCTAGGCCATCCATCCCATGATCCTTTCCCTTCTCCAGCTCTGTATCCCTTTTGACAATCACCTTTCCAGCTCTTAGCTTCATCCCTCCCCCTCCTGTCTTCTCCTATCATTTCGGAGATCCCTCTCCCCCTTCTACTTTCTAATCTCATACTATCTTTTCTCTCAGTTAGTGCTACCGAAGGGTCTCAGCCCAAAACATCGACTGTGCTTCTTCCTATAGATGCTGCCTGGCCTGTTGTGTTCCAGCAGCGTTTTGTGTGTGTTGCTTCAACTGCCATTTTGTGGGCAGCTTTACCACCAACGTGTTCTGCCTTTGCAATAACAGTGGCAACTGGTGTCAAGAAGGTAAGAAAGAAATTGGTGATGAAACAGTAGTGAAGAAGAATAACAAAGTCCCTATACATACAATTTATAATTTTATACCAGCAACTGAGGTGATTTAATCAGCTGCCCTATGCCAGCTTTTGAAGGAATTCCATTTTCTCACTGCCCTGAAAATGTTCAAAATTTTCTTTTTTTCCTTTTTGCACTTCCAATATTCACATTGAGTCTACTTCCAAGCAAAACATTGCAGTTCATAACAACTCATTTAATAGAATAATCTCCTCACCTCATCTATGACTCAACTGCAGCTTCTTGTCACTGCCCCTATTGCTAGTGAATCTCTGATTTGGTGCCACACTTGCTGAGGTTTTTAACCTGTGACTATTCTATGCAGTTAAATTCACGTGTGTCACTTATCTAATGATAAAGGAGAAATGGTAGCTTTCTAGGTGCTCCCCTTCCCCCAGTAACCAACGTTGTAATACAAGGTCTTCAGTACGCCATCTCAATTAGCACTGAATAAACTGCTGTATCTGCATTAATCCACCGATGTGCAGAGGGTGGGAAAAAATTGCCGCCAGTTTCCAAAATTTCTTCAGGCCTGCTACTCCTATATTCACGTTCTTTTGCTCTGTACAGGGCAAATTATCCATTTCTGATAACCCCTTCCTTTCGGCAATTCTAAATTTCCACATAATCAGAACATCACAATGATAAAAGAAAGACACAACAAATCCCCTATGACTTTATTTTTCCTTTCTCTAAGGTGATCAATCTTCTGCAATCCAGAATCAATTTGCATCCAAAGATGTTGATTGAGAGTAAACAGCAAGTACAGTGGAAGGTTAAGACTACAACAAATTTTTATTTCCTTCTGTGGGGAATTTGTGCTCCAAAGAAGCTTTGTTAAACTACAGCCTCTACACCTAGTTCCTATCACAGCCTTGAGGATTGGACTCTTGTGAAGCTGGCTTCAACCTTTAGAATGTCTCATGCACTTCATTGCAAAGTCTCATTCTCCCAGGGACTGACCTGGTTTGAAGCACTTTACCTTCTCTTCAGATCCTGAGTGCTTTTAATTATACACATACAATTAATTCCAACATAATTGCACCAGAGGCAAGACAATTAAAATGTCAAAATAAAATCATGAACCTAGTTGCAGCAAAGTAATAAACTCATCTAAAAGGGGTATCATAAAAATAAATGTAATCTTCTCTAAAGGAAAAATAGGATTGTTCTGCAGAAGGATTATGTTTTGCAAGGATTCATCTGTTTAAGATGTCTACCACCCAGCATCCTGTAGTGAGATTTTAATATTTTATTGATCACATCTTAAATTACTTCTGCTCTACATTGTACATGCTGTAGTTCAAGTCTGAATATTATTTATTTTATCCCTATAACTTTAGCAATTTATCTGAAATGCATGAGTAAAAATAAATTTGGTATATATAGAACAGAAATGAACAGTAAATTTCTATCATTTCAAAATCGATTACTGTGTTCTCTGAAAAAATGGAAGAGGAAATTTTGCATCAAAACATTAAATAAATGGCTTAATAAAACAGAACAAAAATTAAATAAAATAAGACAAGGTGCTAATTTCCTTTCTTTAGTGTGGGCAGTTATTCATCAGAATACAATGTCATGTTTGGTTGAAAAAAATTTTTAATGTTAGAGTTATAGAGAGATTCAGCATAGACAGACCCTCCAATCCATCATCCATGCCAATCACTAACCACCCTTTTATACCAATCCTACATTAATCACAATGTTTTAAATTCTAAGCACATAAACCTGAGCTGATTATGATTCTCTTAATTTTCTCCCAGATTCTATTAGTCACCAAAACACAAGAGACAAATCACAGCATCTAATGAACCTACATGTGCATGAGACACCCAGAGGAAACCCACATAGTCTTGGCAAGAGCCTGTAAGCTCCACAGAAGAGGCACACAAGATCATGGTTATACTGTGCCTGCACTGAGGGGCAGTGGCTGTACTACCTGCACCAATGTGTCACTTAAACCCCAATAATTTTCAACTGTACATATTAATTCTCTTCTCTCAAATCTTAGAAGCATGATCCAATGATAGAAAACTGAATGAATTCACATCTGATTGATCAACAACAACTCAAGCATTGAAGGAAGTAAAACATAAATTTAACATGTTGATTCCTGGCAGAACACAGTTGTCCTACAGTAGGAGATTATGCAGAGTGGGCCTAGACTTTAGAAGAATGCAAAGTGACCTTCAAGGGCTAGAGAGAATACATTCAAGGGAGATGTTTCTCATCAAAAAATGCAGATTACAGTCACAACATATGGGCTTGGTTATTTAGGACTGAGATAAGAATAAATTTGTTAACCCACAGGATAGTTGTTCTTTAAGAAATTTCTACCCAATATAGCCATGGAGGCTCAGTTAATGTCCACATACAAACATCTATCCATTTTTAATATTGATGGAATCAAAGTGTATGGGTTTAGTATGGGAATATAGGGCTAGGTAAAATTGATCAACCATGATCTTATGGAAAAGGGTATAGGCTTGAGGGACCAGATTGTCTTCTGTTCTGCTTCTTATGTTCTTTGTCACTAGGTTTTCAAAGGTTCAAAGGTTCATTTTATTATCAAACTATGTATGCAGAATACAGCTCTGAGATTTGTCTTCTCCAGATAGCCAAAAAAATACAGAAAACCATAAAAGCAGTTGAAAGACATCAGCCACCCCTGCACAAAAGGAAAATGAAACAAAAACTCTCAAACGCTAACTCCCATCCCTCTTTCGCACAAAAATTAACAGATCACTTAAACTTCCAGCTCACCGGGCAACAAGAAAGAGTGGGTGAGAACACGAAAAAAAAAACAGAACTGGAAGATGCTAATATGAACTACAGTCCAATCCATAAATCTCAGAATTTCAATAAAATCTCTGAGAGTATTAGGACCCAACGGCATGAACCGGCAGCCCCTCCGAGGGCAGCGGTACAAATCAGTGGCCCCTCCAAGGGCAGCAGCTTGAACTGTCAGTCCTGCAAAGGGCAGTTATTCATTCCACCGATTTCAATGTCAATAATACAAGCAAAATTCTACAAACCTTCAAATTAAAACACGTATTCATGTCATACTTTTAGGTTGTGGCAAGTATCTGTACAGCATAGAAATCCTCCTTAGTCATTGACATTGAAGGAAATCTTTAATATTTCCCATTAGTTCCACAGACCATTCCCCCAACACATCACACAGTCCACTCCACTCTCTTGCCCCCTCAGAACTTACATCTCTGCTGCCTCATTCAACAATCTCCTTAAAACTTAACTCCTTGTTTATTGATCAGGTATCCACTTTTAGCTTTCTTTGAGGATTTGTGCAAATGCAAACTATTGTTTATTCTGTGGCAAGAAAACAAGATATTTTTTCCAGGAGAACATTTTTAATTAAATGTTATTTCAGTTAGTGGTATTCCTGCCACTAACAATGCTGCACTCTCTCATAACTTCAAGGCAAATGCTGATATTCAAATACAGCCCTTAAACTATTAATCAAAGAAACTCAGTTACTTTTACCTCTAGCTACTATAGCTCCATTGTGAACTTACTACAAGATACACTATTGCAATTCACCAAGATCACTTTTTCCCCCAAACCTGTGACCTCTTAAAAGCACAATGGACAAGAGCACAGGCACATCAGAACACCACATCCAAGTGGTATATTATGCTTAGGATGGCATACATGGTTATATTAACTCTAGCACCTCACCAGTGACCCAGGTCAATTCTCGCCACTGCCTGTAAGGAGTTTGTATGCTCTCTGTGACCAAGTGGAGTGGGCTTTCCTTGGTTTCCTCCAACATTCCAAAGATGTGTGAGTTAGTAGATTAATTGGAATACATGGGTGTAATTGGGTGGCACAGGCTTGTAATTAGGATGGAAGTGTCTGTTATCATGTTGTATCTCTAAATAAAGATAAAGTTTTGATTTTGAAATGTTCTAGTTTGTTCAATCATAGCCACTTGTCCAAATGATCAAAATCTCTGCTTAACTCCTGACAATTGATGACCTAGGCATGGTCCCCACATCCCATGAACAAATTTGATAAAAAAGCAATGCAGTGGATTCTCATTAATTTGCACACATCATGAGCAGTATATTTTGGCCTTATTTGGTCTAAGTGGTTACACAATTAGCTGAAGTTTCATAGAAATAGTGAAAAAGACAAACTACTCTTTAACTGAGTAACAGAATCAGAATCAGGTTTATTATCACTGGCATGTGATGTGAAATTTGTTAACTTAGCAGAAGCAGTTCAATGCAATACATAATATAGAAGAAAATAATAATAAATAAGTAGGTCGATTTCACTATATATACATTGAATAGATTAAAAATCATGCAAAAACAGAAATACTATATATTTTAAAAAGTGAGGTAATGTTCAAGGGTTCAATATCCATTTAGGAATCGGATGGCAGAGGGGAAGAAGCTGTTGCTGAATCGCTGAGTGTGTGCTTTCAGGCTTCTGTACCTCCTACCTGATGGTAACAGTGAGAAAAGGGCAGGCCCTGGGTGCTGGAGGTCCTTAATAATGGAAGCTGCCTTTCTGACACACCACTCCTTGAAGATGTACTGAGTACTTTGTAGGCTAGAACCCAAGATGGAGCTGACTAAATTTGCAACCCTCTGCAGCTTCTTTCAGTCCTGTGCAGTAGCCTCCCTATACTAGACAGTGATGCAACCTGTCAGAATGCTCTCCATGGTATATCTATAGGTTTTTGAGTGTATTTGTTGACATACCAAATATTTTCAAACTTCTAACGAAGTATAGCAACTGTCTTGCCTTCTTTATAACTGCATCACTATGTTGGGACTAGGTTAGCTCCTCAGAGATCCTGACACCCATGAACTTGAAGCTGCTCACTCTCTCCACTTCTGTTCCCTCTATGAGGATTGGTATGTGTTCCTTTGTCTTACCCTTCCCTGAAGTCCACAATCAGCTCTTTCGTCTTACTGACATTGAGTGCCAGGTTGTTGCTATGACACCACTCCACCAGTTGGCATATCTCACTCCTTTATTCCCTCTTGTCACCACCTGAGATTCTACCAATAATAGTTCTATCGTCAGCAAATTTATAGGTGGTATTTGAGCTATGCCTAATCACATAGTCATGTGCATATCCAGAGAAGTGCAGTGGGCTAAGCACACACCCCTGAGTGCTTAAAACAAATAATGTATTTAAAATGAAATACAGAACAAATTTAGAATACTAGCCAGACTAATACGGTACTATAAAACTGTGTATTGGTTTCTTATAGTTATTGATGAAGGAACTCATCCAGTGTACATGGCCGTGTTCGTTTGATCGACTGTAAATTAACAAAATCAGTGCAGGCACTGAGTGCAGATAATGAACTGCCTTTAGACAATGCCTTTGACAATTATATCTTCCAAATCTTCAATTTCATTTAAAATTCAAGATGACTGTCGATACTTTCAGATTCTTAATAGTTCGTAGCTTGTCGAAGCAGTGAAATTATTTTCATTTTCACTTACGGCTATTTCTGACATCTCCAAGCCAGAACGGTTGGAACCAACTGAGTGACAAAAACAGAAACAGACATAACTGACACTATTTAAAAATCACTTACTCTCAGGACAGTGCAGTGTCTAATGGCCACGTAAGTACATGCTGCTGACACCAGTTAGAAACTCTTCGGCAACGGTCTCCTGTCCCAAATAAGTGAAGCGAATGCTGGCTATTTTCTTGATTAGTTTTTGTTTTTAAAAGTTGTCTTAAATAGTCGGTTGCCCAAAATTAACTGGAATCCACTCTGTTTTTCCAACGAGAGAACATTTCATTATTTTGAGCCTTCAAAACATTCCTACTTTGCTTTATCTTATTCTTCCATCTATCTTTTTGGAATGATTAAAATTTAAGTTCCAGATGGGACATAAATTTTTCATAACAATGATCTGTCATAAAAATTATCAGGTGTAGTGGTAAGTTTTGACTATGAAAGGATTATTCACAACACTTAAAGACACTCGTCCAAGGCAGGACCATGTAGTGTTGACACTCTAAGGTGCAAAGGAGAGATAGGGCTATCTCATTTTAGGACTATAGATTATGAAGAAGCAGAGTGAAACATTCTGATAAACTCTACTCTTCTCTCCACAGATGTTGTATTCCCCTGAGGATTTCCAGCAAATAAAATATGCTTCACGGAAGGAAGCAAAATAATTTAAAAGGAGCTTGACTTGACTGATACAACATTAGGAGAAAAATCAGTAAATTAACCCAGGCTTCTTTATGTTGTGCATAATACTGTAAGGCAAGACAAAGATATTTGGATGTATTTGGCATTATTTTACTTAACACTCATTCTACTTAAGTTGCTTTTAGACAAGCTTGCTCAATTATCAGAAATGAGCAGACTGCCATTTAATAGTCTATGGAAAGCCTCACAACGAAACAAATAATTTAGTGCAAATCATTCACAAACATTGGTGAGAAGTGTTGAGAGTTATTATGGAAATAAATGTTCTGAAGGCAGAAGGTAACATATTGGTGTGGATGTAAGACTGCCTCACTAACAGGTGCAGAGAGCAGGTATAAATGGATTTTTGTCTGGTTGGCAAGATGTGACAAGAGGTGTGACACATGGATCAGTGCAGAGCCTAAGGTTTTCACAGTACATAAATGACTTGAATAAAGGTACCAAAAGCATCATTGTTAAATTTGCTGATGATGCAAAGATATGGTAGGAAACTAAGTTATGAAGGGAACATTAGGAGGCTATGAAAAGATACAGATAAATTAAAAGTGAGGAAATAGCTTTCAAATGGTATATATCAAGTATAAACATGAATCTGCCCATTTTGACAGTGGAAACAAAAAAAGAAACATAACGTCTTCATTGTAGAAGTGTGAGAGCCTGCAGAACTGAGATGCAGAATGATTTGTATGTCTGTGTGTATGACTGACAAAAGACTGCTATGCAGGTATAGCTGGTAGGTAGGAAAGCTCACAGAATGCATCATTTATAACTAGGGGAATTATTTGTTGCTAGGGTAAAGTAAGGATGTTTCAGTTCTATAAGGCTTTGATGAGATTGCATGTGAAATATTGTGTCAACTCTCCTGTCAGAAATGAATATATTATCATTTAATAGTCCTTGGCAAACATCACAATTGCTGCATTGGAAAACAGTCCAGAGAAGGTTTACTGGAATGATACTTGAAATGGGCAGGTTAAATTATGAGGGAAGGTTGGACAGGCTAGGCTTATACACTCAGTGGCCACTTTTATTAGGTACCTGACAAGTGTCTACTGAGTGTATAATCATGTTCTTCTGCTGCTGTTACCCATCCACTTCAACGCTCAATGTGTTGTGATCTCCTCTGCACACCACTGTTATTTGAGTTACTTCCACCTTCCTCTCAGCTTGACCAGTCTGACCTCTCTCATTAACAGGGTGTTTTCACCCAGAGAACTGCCACTGACTGGATGTTTTGTTTTGTTTTCCACACCATTCTCTAAACTGTTGTGCATGAAAATCCCAGGAGATCAGTAGTTTCTGAGATAATCGAACTACCCCTCCTGGCATCAATAATCATTCCATGGTCAAAGTCACTTAGCTCACCTTTCTTCCCCATTCTAATGTTTAGTTTAAACACCAACTGAAGTTCTTGACCAAGTGAATAACTGAACTTCTTGTCTGCATGTTTTTTTTTACATTGAGTTGCTGCCTCATGACTGGCTGATTAGATATTTGCAAGAGCCAGCAGGTGTACAAGTGTGCTGAATACAGTGTCCACTGAGGATATCTGTTGGAGCACAGTACAGACGGAGGAGACTTGATTGAAACACACACAATCCTGAGCAGGGTTGGTAGGTTGAGTGTGAAGAACATTTCCTCTAGTGGTGAATCTAGAATGAGGGGTTATTATTTTTTTTTAAAAAAACAACCAATTAACACAATTGTCAGGCAACATTTTTATTTCTAGAGTATCATTACCTTTAGAACTCTTTTCCTCAAAAGTTAGAGGTTTAGAATACTTGTATTTTTCAGGAAGAGATGGGTAGATAGATATATTTATTTATTTATTTTGGTACAAAAGGCAGCTGTTAAGCCCACTAGGTACTTGCAATCCCATCAGCCCCATTCCTTTCCCTCTGCCCTGCATCCCTCGAATCTATTCTATTGTTATCAGTGTTGGATCGTCATCTACACTGACTTACAGTAAGAATTAATTCATAGCCGCCATCTTACTGATTGAAATCCCTCTGGAATGTGGAAGGAAACCATAGCACTGAAGGGAAATCCATGTGATCACAAGGAGAGATTGCAAACTTCATAAAGACAACGGCAGAGAGCAGTGATGAAACTGCTGCATCACCACACTGCCCTTCTTTGATAAACAAATGGAACAAATGTCACCAGAATAGATGTGAAAGCATCCAAACCAATGGTGAGTTGTAATGAGGCCTATTCCTGTTACTAATTTTTAATGCATATATAAATAAACTATTATATCCAATAGATCAACATATTCACACACCTGTCATGGTTAATACTCCACTGTGGAATTTAGTGCAGTGTTGTTTATAATATTTTCAAAAAGGGTGAACGTCTTCACACAATGGATCATATATTTCATAACATGAAAAAGGACAATTGCATTCCATTAACCTTTCTTTAATCAGTATATAATTCTTGGCTATATGCAATACACATTGTTCAAAATAATAACAAAAGAAATGCTGAAGCAATGGTGGAGGAATTTAGTAGGTCAAGCAAATGAACAAACAGTCAACATTTCGGGCCAAGACCCTTCTTTAGGACTGGAAAGGAAGGGGGTAGATGCCAGAATAAAATGCTGGATGTGCTCAGAGGGAGAGAAAAACAGCATTCACACCCAAAGCCAATGGCCTTGTATCAAAGCTAATAAAATAAAAATATATATGCTTTAAGGTGCAGAGTAAGGAGTGAAGAGAGAGTAAATGACAAGGTCACTTCAGAACATAGAACAATACAGCACAAGACAAAGACTTTTGATCCACCAAGTTGTGCTACACGAATTAAGCTAGTCCCTGCCACCTACAGATAGTTCATATTCATGTGCCTCTTTAATACCTTCCTCCATCACCACCCTTGGCAGCACATTCCAGGCACCCACCAACCTGGGTGTGGAAAAAAAAACTTATCCAACATATCTCTTTTAAACGTTCCCGCTTTCACCTTAAATGCATGCTCTATAGTAACAGACATATCAATCCTTGGAGACTGATACTGGCTGTATCCTCTATCTAGACTTCTCATAACTTTCTAAACTTTGATCAGGTTCTCCTCTCAGCTTCTGATGCTGCAGAGGAAACAACCCTAGTGGTTTGAATGAACTTAATCAACACATTAAACCCTATCACAGATCTTCCCTCTTTTAAAAACTCCCACATCATGAAACTTCTTTACCTTGCAATTTCCTATTCTGAATTGATGACCTGTATTTGTTTTTTTCTCTCCACCGTTTGTGCATAATTGGTTGAATATCTACAGCATTTTCTATTTCAGTTTCATATTTCCAGTATCTGTTGTACTTGAGTCATCTTCCTGGATGGATCAAACTTTGTTAATGACCCAAAAGAGAAACCAATCCATGAGTGTTAATGAAGGCACACACACATCTGGATACTTATACATGGCAACAGAGCCAATTTTGAAACCTAGTATTGCGCTGTAGGGAGCCAAAAAACTGTTCCCTCCAGTCATTGTTAAATAATATATCACAGTCAGACATTTTATAAATAATCTCTACAATAGTGATGTTTTATTTATGTATACCTACCCCAAGATGACACAATACTCATCTGTTAAATAAAGATCTCATATTTTTCCTTTGTTCTTTAGTGCTACAATAAGACGTCAAACATATTTAACCATCTGGTGATACAGTATGTCAGTTTTATATATAGTATATGGTTGACATCTGTGTTAAGCACCTGCAGCCAACAGTCCAAGAAATTGGAAAATGCAAGATTGTTTAAATCAGCATCACTCTGAAAGTTGTAGTAGTGGCACTAGAGCAGTAACAGCTATTACAGGGCACAACATCACTACTGTGCATTTAGAGGAATCAAACTCCTATTAATTAAACTGCAGTCTAGCATTGGCTTTCACAGGCCAGATTCATTGACAAAAGCATAAGATGCTGGAAGAGAATGTACGAGAAGAGAAGCAAGTTATTACACTCCAACTATCAGGCTACCAACCAGCATGGATAACTTTAACCAGCTTATCTCCGAACTGATTCCACAATCCATGGACTCAATTTCAAGGACTCTACAACTCATGTTCTTGGTATGATTTATGTATTAGTATCATTATTTGTGTTTTTTTTTTCAATTTACACAGCTTGTCTTCAGTTCCACATTGGTTGTTTTTGTCTGTGAGTAACTTCTCATTGATTCTATATTGATCCTATTGTATTTCTTTGTCCTACTGTGAATGCCTGCAAGACAATGAATATCATGGTTCATTATATTATATAATTTACTTTGAACTTTGAAGAGCAATTATTTCATGTCAAAACCCCTCTGTCAGCAGAAGACAAAATAAGTTTGATAAACTGCAGCAGGGGTTGGTAGAGGGCAGTGGAAGTCTCTGATGGGGTGAATCCAGAAAGACCATGGAGATAAGTTGCAAAAACAGAATTATTTGTTCAGTGAGTGAATGGCAGCAGTTGGAGACATAAGAGCATCGACATAAGAATGTTGGAGTTGCAAAACGTAGAGCAGGAAGGCATGCCCAGCAGGTCAGGATGGGCAGGTCCTCTACTCCCAAGGGAATAAAAGAAAATACAAGGGTGAAAAAAATCAATAAATTAAGTATCACAAATGAACATCTGATAGAAAACAGGAATTAAGTCACCTCAGTTTTGCTTTTACCAGGGGTATCCTCCTTGCAGTTTAACTAACTTATTCTGTCCCCTTCCCAGTTATAATGAAGAAATTGAGACATTGTTGAACTTTTCGGGAAATGAAAGGGAATATGACTAAGTGATTTCTTCCCCTGGGAGCAAACGTAAAACTGATAGGACAAATGGCCTCATTCTATGCTATTTTGAGTATAACAGACAGCAGTTTAAAAATCGAATGCCATTTACAGGAATACCTGGTGATATGTATTAATAAAAGAATGTATTATACTGGTTCAGTCCTAAATGCCACCTGAATAATCAATGCCCCTGGTTAAATATAACCCTTACAGAACTATCTATTAATGTTACAACCATAATAGAAAGTTAAGATTTGTCACACTACATTATCCCAGAGAATAAAAATTGACTACACTAATCATAAAACAAAACGTCGAAGCAGGATATTTCAAGCCTGTCCTGCTATTCAATATCATCTTTGCTGGCCTCAGTTCCTCTACTGTGCCAGATCCATACCTCAGTTCCTTAATCTTTGAAATCTGTCTCTATCTCCTGCTTTAAAATCTAATGATCTGGCCTCTACCACCTTTGAGACACAGAATTCCAGAAATTCACTATTCTCTAAGAGAAGTAATGCCTACGCAACCGAGTTTTAAATGACCAGCTTCTTATTTTATAACCATAATCCTGTGTGGATATGTGCCAAGATCATAGATTGATATTTCTGTGCAATGATACAAGAGCTTATAGAGTTTAGTTTGAATGGTGTTGCTATGCAATGCAAACTCATAGTTGTTTAAAGTCACTTATATCTGGAATAGAAGAATCTAATAAATCCAATACTTTGCTTACCACAGTAACAAATCTTCAAACTGCATGGCTGATAAAAAACTCTGGTACACCTACTAGCCCAACTCAGACTTTTGCTTAATTGATGATGTCAACTATGGTTATAATCCCTTGCAGAACAAACCAGTGAAGCACCAACCTTTGTCCTGGATGTGGTAGCACTTATGCTTTTTCTCACTGCTTGCTGCCATGTTACTGTGGTCTTCAAGAAGTACCTTTTTGTCTTTTGTTATAATATCTATATTCGTCTGACAGTCCACCAACTAATCAATAATTCAATAGGTATTTCCCATGAGCTGCTCACTGATGCAATGTAACATTTTCTTCATATGATTTTTGAACACTTCTGCTAATATGCTCTCTGCAAGCTGTCTCCACTTAAAGTGATTGAGGAGATTAAGGAATGTATCTTATCACTGGTCGAGGATGGTCTGTCTGTCAGAAGAGCTGAATCTCCCAGTGGCCACCCATTTTAATACCACTTCCCATTCTGTTATGTCAACCCATGACCTCCTCTACTGTCGTTATGAGTCCACACTCAGGTTGGAGGAACAACACCTTTTTTTCCATCTGCGTAGCCTCCAACTTGATGGCATGAACATCAATTTCTTGAACTTCTGGTAATGACCTGCCCCCACCCTCTTCTTTTCCCCATCCCCTTTTCCCTCTCTCATTTTATCTCTTTTCTTGCCCATCACCTCCCTCTGGTGCTCCTTCCCCGTTTTGTTTCTTACATGGCTTTCTGTTCTCTCCTGTTGGACTTTCCTTTCTTCAGCCCTGATTCTCTTTCCCAGCTCTTTACTTCATCCCTTCCCCTCTGGGTTTCACCCATCACCTTGTGTTTCTCTCTCCCTTCCCCACATTTTAAATCTACTCATCTTTTTTTCTCCAGTTCTGCCAAAGGGTCTCAGCTCAAAACGTTAACTGCACTTTTTTCCACAGATGCTGCCTGGCCTGCTGAGTTCCTCCAGCTTTTTGTGTGAGGTGCTTGGATTTCCAGCATCTGCAGATTTTCTCTTGTTCTAGAACCAGGATATGCTTCAGATCAATATTTTTCTGAAGTCTTCCATCTCCCTTCATCATCTCAAAAGTTGTGGAGACTAGCAATGACGGAGAAGCAAGGTGATATCTTTCAGATGGGAGGCTAAACTGGTCACCATCTGTTCTCTTTGTGGATGTAATTAGCATTTATTTTGAAGATAATTCTGATGCCTAGGCTAGTATTCATTCCTCAATTCAGAGAGGGAAGAAGTGTTACAGCTGCATTGGCAATCAGCAACACATGTTGCTGTTCAACTAATTGATTAAACTCCTTGGTTGATGTAATTCCTTGATCATGAGTAACCCAGAAAAATTCTTCTGACACACACCGGGCATGGGTTATACTACTAACCATCACATAAAACTAGCATAGTTTCAGCTCTGATGCAGATATGGATAACCAAGGCCTGATAATAATTCACCATTTTAGCTTGCTATTTGAAACTTAAGGTTAATTTGACAAGATCTGGCCATTGACAGAATAACAAACGTCTGTCTTAACAGGTCAGGCAGCACCTATGGAGAGGAATAAACAGTTAACATTTTAGGCCAAGACACTTCATCAGGACTGGAAAGGAAGGGGGAAGAAGCCAATTTCTCACCCCTTCCCATTCTTAGAATCAGAATCAGGTTTAATATTACTGGCTTAGGTATGTCATGAAATTCATTGTTTTACAGCAGCAGTACATTGCAATACATAAGATTTAAAAAACTACAAAATTACTAAATATAGTGAACAGAAAGGAATCAAAATAGTGAGGTTGCATTCATAGGTTCATTGTTCATACAGAAATCTGATGGTGGAAGGGATAGAAGATGTTCCTGAAACACTGAGTGTGTGTTTTCAGGCTCTTGTGCCTCCTTCTTGATGGTAGCAATGAGAAGAGTGGTGATGGGTGATGGGTGATGGGGGTCTGTAATGATGGATAATGCCTTTGGATAATGGATAAGGTATTGCCTTTTCAAGGTATCCTTGATAGTGGGGAGGCTAGTCTGGTTGAGTTTACAAATCTCTGCAGCTTCTGCTGTGGCCCCTCCAACCATTTGAAACAACCAGTTGGAACGCTCTCCATGGTACATCTGTAGAAACTTGCAACTGTCCTTGGTGACATACCAAGTCTCCTCAAACTCTGAATGAAATATGGCTACTGTTTTGCTTTCTTCGTAATTGCATCAATATGTTGGCCAAGGATAGATCTTCAGGGATGTTGACACCCTGGAACTTCAAACTGCTCACCTTTCCCACTTCTGAACCCTTGATAAGGAATGGTGTGTATTCCCTCAACTTTCCCTCCTGAAGTCCATCAATTTCCCATTCCCCATTCTGGCTCCCCTCTTACCCGTTCTCTTCTCCTCTCTTCATTTGTCCATCACTCCCTCTGGTGCCTATCTTCCTTCCCATTCTCAGATGGTCCACTGAACAGATTCATTCTTCTTCAGCCATTTATCACTTCCACCTATCTCATCTTCTTACTTCATTCCCTCTTCCCCCAGCTACCCACCTTCCCCCTCATTGGTTTCAGCTTATCACTTGTCAGCTTGTACTTTTTTACCTCCCCACCTTACTTTGGATTCTTTCCCCATCCTATCTAGTCCTGCTGAAGGGCCATGCTTGAAATATTGATGGTTAAGTTCCCCTCCATAAACGCTGCCTGACCTGCTGAGTTTCTCCAGTATTTTGGGGGGTGCTGCTCAAGATTCCCAGTATATGCAGAATTGCTTCTGTTTATGAGTACTGGGTACACCACTTCCTCTGGCTCAATGAACAAGTCAATCACATCAGCACCCAAGTCTCCACATTCTCCACACTTTCTACAAGTGGTTGATTACCTTTCTAAAAGGAGAATGTGTTCTGTACGTTATTGCTGTTAAAACCCACTTTTTGATGGATGATCGATCCATGTTGAATTTTAATCATAAATATATCATGGAATGCAAATGAGAAGGCAGCAGATGATCATGGCTAAGAAGGTACCTCCCCTTGTATTTTTAAAGCAGTATGAAGGGAGGATAAGTACTATGCTTGTGCTAATCAGGAGTAAAGAAAAGGTCAGGTTTGACAGATCACATATTTGTCATTATTGGTTTGTCATTTTTCTACAGCAGCATTGTAAAACCTGGTTTTTAGTGTTTTGTGATATATTCTTCAGCAACATTGACTGCTTTCTTGAGCATTTAAAGTTCAAAGGAAATATATTATCAGAACACAGTAGTACAATAGAATGCATGAAAAACTACAGTGACAGACAAATTGTGCAAATACGAAAATAAACAAGTAGTAATAACAAGTAAATAAATAAAACCGAGAATATGAGTTGTAGAATCCTTGAAAGTGAGTCCAGAGATTGTGTTTAATAATCCGTTCAATGTTGTGGTGAATGAGGATGTCCATGCTAGTTCAGGAGCATGCTGGTTGAAGGAAAATGACTGTTCCTTTAAACCTTCAAGGTACAATCCTCAATGGCCTTGACCTTTTGATTCCTGATGATCCCTACAATGCCTCAACTCTTGAATTGCTCATGCTTCCAAAGTCTCTCCAATGCTTCCTTTTACCAAAGCCCAAGTCATGACCGGGCAATATTTCAAGTCAAGTCACTTTTATTGTCATTTCGACCATAACAGCTGGTACAGTACATAGTAAAAATGAGATGTTTTTTCAGGGCGATGGTATTACATGACACAGTACAAAAACTAGACTGAACAACGTAAAAAAAAACACAGAAAAACAACTACACTAGACTACAGAGCTACCCAGGACTGCATAAAGTGCACAAAACAGTGCAGGCACTACAATAAATAATAAACAGGACAATAGGGCAGTAAGGTGTCCATCCAGGCTCTGGGTATTGAGGAGTCTGATAGCTTGGGGGAAGAAACTGTTACATAGTCTGGTCGTGAGAGCCAGAGTGCTTCGGTGCCTTTTCCCAGAAGGCAGGAGGGAGAAGAGTTTGTATGAGGGGTGCATGGGGTCCGTCATAATGCTGTTTACTTTGCGTATGCAGCGTGTAGTGTAAAGGTCCGTAATGGTGGGAAGAGAGACCCCGATGATCTTCTTAGCTAACCTCACTATCCACTTCAGGGTCTTGCAGTGATGCAGCTGCTCAGGATGCTCTCAGTACAAACCCTGTAAAATGTGATGAGGATGGGGGGTGGGAGATGGACTTTCCTCAGCCTTCGCAGAAAGTAGAGATGCTGCTGGGCTTTCTTTGCTATGGAGCTGGTGTTGAGGGACCAGGTGAGATTCTCTGCCAGGTGAACACTAAGAAAATCACTTCCTGACCCAACCAGCAATTTGATCATTGCCCAAATGCCCAAAAATCTTCAAATTAATCCTCAAGGAAGATCTTTCACTCAACACTTCCCCTCTATCCACAAGAGTTGCTGGAGGGGCAAGCAGCATCCATGGAGGGTGTGGGAAGAGGAATAGATAATGTTTTAGATCAATACTCTACAGCTGAAAGGAAAGTGAGAGTACAGGAGGGACAGTCGGTATAAAAAAGGTGGTGGGAAGAGTTGGAGCAAGATCGGGAGGGTGATAGGTGGATCCAGGTGAGTTCATGGGAGTGATCATCAAAGTGTGTGTAGGAGGAAAGTGGGAATAATGTCAGAAGCAGTGAGGTGATAAGTAGATATACAAAGGAATGAAGATAGAAGAAGCAGTTGGAAGACAGAATAAAGTGAGGGAGCTAAGGAAGGAAAATCAGTGGGAGGTTAGCATGTGTTACAGTTACAGAGTGAATGCATTGTGGGGAGACAGTAAGGTACAAGGACCATGATACGCCTTAAATTCAAGTTTAATTGTCATTTGCTCAGTCAACCACACGTTGTTGACAGTGAAATATAACAGCTTTCCTCTGGGGCCGAGGTACAAAACACAGTACATACAGCATATATAATCATAAAATAATAGCACAAGTCCCTGTGTTGGCATGGGCTGAAAGTTGATGGTGAAAGGGATGTTGTTCTGTAGCTACACTTCTGTAAGAACAAGCAGGCAGCGGCTTCTCATCTCCTACTGAGTAAACCACAGACAAAAGCAATCCAGCTTGTAGCCGACTTTCAGGGAGTGAACACTATAGAACAGCCCTGACAGCAGGGCCAGCTGAAAGTAGATTGTGACATCAAGAGTCTTTATCATACAAGAGCTCCATTATGGAGGATAAAATCTATTCTTCAGCTTGTTAGTTATGTATCTTCAAGCCTCTGTATTTTTTGTCTGATAGAAAGAAGATAGTATATTTGGGTTGGGAGGAGTCTTTGATTGTGTTGGCTGCTACGGCACAATACAAGTCATTTGGCCCACAATGCTGTGCTGAACATGTACTTACTTTAGAAATTACCTGGGGTTATCCATAGCTCTCTATTTTTCTGAGCTCCATGTACCTATCCAGGAGTCTCTGAAAAGACCCTATCGTATCCACATCCATCACCGTTGCCAGCAGCCCACTCCACACATTCACCGCTCTCTGCGTCAAAAAAACTTACCCCTGACATCTCCTCTGTATATACTTCCACACCTTAAAACTGTGCCTCATGTGTTAGCCATTTCAGCCCTGTGAAAGAGCCTCTGACTATCCACATGATCAATGCCTCTCATCAACTTATACACCTCTATCAGGTCACCACTCATCCTCCTTCGCTCAAAGGAGAAAAGGCTGAGTTCACTCAACCTATTCTCATAAGGCATGTTCCCTAACAAGGCAACATACTTGTAAATCTCCTCTGCATCCTTTCTATGGCTTTCACATCCTTCCTGTAGTGAGGCAACTAGAACTGAGCACAGTACTCCAAGTGGGGTCTGACCAGGGTCCTATATAGCTGTAACAGTACCTCTCGGCTCCTAAACTCAATCCCATGGTTGATGAAGACCAATGCTCTGTATGCCTTCTTAACCACAGAATCAACCAGTGCAGCTGCTTTGAGCGTCCTATGGATTCGGACCCCAAGATCCCTCTGATCCTCCACACTGCCAAGAGTCTGACCATTAATACTATATACTGCCATCATATTTTAAAATGAACCACCTCACACTTATCTGGGTTGAACTCCATCTGCCACTTCTCAGCCCAGTTTTGCATCCTATCGATGTCTTGCTGTAACTTCTTGCAGCCCTCCACACTACGCACAACACCCCCAAACATTGTGTCATCAGCAAATTTACTAACCCATCCCTCCACTTCCTCATCCAGGTCATTTATAAAAATCACAAAGGGGTCCCAGAACAAATCCCTGAGGCACACTACTGGTCACCAACCTCCATGCAGAATATGACCCATCTATAACCACTCTGCCTTCTGTGAGCAAGCCAATTCTGGATCCACAAAGCAATGTCCCCTTGGATCCCATGCCTCCTTACTTTCTCAATAAGCCTTGCATGGGGTACCTTATCAAATGCCTTGCTGAAATCCATATTCACTACACCCACTGCTCTGCCTTCATCAATGTGTTTAGTCACACTCTCAAAAAATTCAATCAGGCTTGTAAGGCACGACCTGCCTTTGACAAAGCCATGCTGACTACTCCTAATTATATTATGCCTCTCCAAATGTTCATTAATCCTGCCTCTCAGGATCTTCTCCATCATCTTACCAACCACTGAAGTAAGACTCACTGGTCTATAATTTCCTGGACTATCCCTACTCCCTTTCTTGTATAAAGGAACAACATCTGCAACCCTCCAATCCTCTGGAACCTCTCCCATCCCCATTGATGATGCAAAGATCATCACCAGAGGCTCAGCAATCTCCTCCCTCGCCTCCCACAGTAGCCTGGGGTACATCTCATCTGGTCCAGGAGACTTAACCAACTTGATGCTTTCCAAAAGCTGCAGCACATCCTCTTTCTTAATGTCTATATGCTCAAGCTTTTCAATCCACTGTAAGTCATCCCTACAATCGCCAAGATCCTTTGCCGTGGTGAATACTGAAGCAAAGTATTCATTTAGTAACTCTGCTTTCTCCTCCGGTTCCATACATACTTCTCCACTGTCACATTTGATTAGTCCTATTCTCTCATGACTTATCCTGAGGCAGCTGCAGAGTTGTAATCTGCACACCCTAAAGGAGCCAGAGTAATTTAACATGACTGAGTAGATGCAGCACTGAGTCACAGAATGGACAAAGCACACGAGGAGGCTCTTTGGTATCTTTCCCAGAGAAACTCCTGAATTCTATCCTAAACCTCAGCCCTTTCTCTGTAACCTTGCAATTCTTTCCTTCACCATACAGTACATTCATCAAACTCTCTCTTGAAACCCAGGAATGGAATGCACCACATGTGGCAGTGCATTTTGGATTCCAATCAATGCTATGTTAACACTGTTCCACACAAAATGGTGGAGGTACTCATCAAGTCAGGCAGCATCTATGGAGGAATAAACAGTTCATGCTTCTTGCCGAGACTCTTTATCAACTAGAAAGGCAGTGGTCAGAAGTCAGAATAAAGTGGTGGGGGGGTGAAAGGAGGGGAGCCTTTTTCCCTTCCTTCCTTTTCTTCAATGGTCCACTGTCCTCTCTTATTAGATTCCTTCTTCTTCAGCTGTTCATCTCATCCACCTATCACCATCTTCCTTCTTCCCTGTTCCCACACACCCACTTTCCCCTCACATGGTCTCACCAGTTACTAAGATTTCCAGCATCAACAGGATATCTCATGTTAACGCTCTTCTGCTTCATTTTGTACCTGTGATTTTAGCCCTTCCCTCCACGATCTACTGGAAAATCCTTCCATTTCTACTCTGTCCAGTCACCTACAATTTTGTATAATTTTGTCAGATCTCCCTTTAATATTTTCTTCTCCAAAGCAAACAGTGCCAGCAATTCTCATCAAGCTTTAAACCTGTAGTCCCTCTTTGCAAAACTATTCTCGAATTTCTTTTCTGTATGTTAGAAACACAGAAAACCTACAGCACAATTCAGGCCTTTCGGTCCATAAAGTTCTGCCAAACATGTCCCTACCTCAGATATTAATAGGCTTACCTACAGCCCTCTATTTTACTAAGCTCCATATACCTACCTAAAAGCCTCTTAAAATACCCTCTCGTATCCACTTCCACCACTGTTGCCGGCAGCCCATTCCACACACTCACCACTCTCTGAATAAAAAAAACTTGCTCCTGACATCTCCTCTGTACCTACTCCCCAGCACCTTAAACCTGTGCCCTCTTGTGGCAACCATTTCAGCCCTGGGAAAAGCCTCTGACTATCCACACAATCAATGCCTCTCATCATCTTGTACACCTCTATCAGGTCACCTCTCATCCTCCTTCGCTCCAAGGAGAAAAGTCTGAGTTCACTCAACCTATCCTCATAAGGCATGTCCCCCAATCCAGGCAACATCCTTGTAAATCTCCTCCGCACCCTTTCTATGGTTTCCACATCCTTCCTGTAGTGAGGCGACCAGAATTCAGCACAGTACTCCAAGTGGGGTCTGACCAGGGTCCTATATAGCTGCAAAAATTACCTCTCGGCTCCTAAGTTCAATTCCACGATTGATGAAGGCCAATACACCATACGCCTTCTTAACCACAGAGCCAACCTGCGCAGCTGCTTTGAGCTTCCTATGGACCTGGACCCCAAAATCCCTCTGATCCTCCACATTGCCAAGAGTCTTATCATTAATACTAAATTCTGCCATCATATTTGACCTACCAAAATGAACCACTTCACACTTATCTGGGTTGAACTCCATCTGCCATTTCTCAGCCCAGTTTTGCATCCTATCAATGCCCCGCTGTAAGCTTTGACAGCCCGCCACACTACCCCCACACCTCCAACCTTTGTGTCATCAGCAAACTTACTAACCCATCCCTCCACTTCCTCATCCAGGTCATTTATAAAAATCATGAAGAGAATGTGTCCCAGAACAAATCCCTGAGGCACCCCACTGGTGACCAACCTCCATGCAGAATATGACCCGTCTACAACTACTCTTTGCCTTCTGTGGGCAAGCCAGAATTTAATGCCTAAATGTCCTTCCTATTACATGGTGTTCAGAACTGAACGCATATCTCTAGCTGAGCCAGGACCCCTGTTTTTTTTAATGAAGATTTATAATAACTTGTTTGCTTTTACATTCCATGCCTTTATTAATATGAGAATTATGCATGACTTGTTAACCATTTTCTCATCCTGCCATGAGACTTTCAATGACCCAAGCACCCAATCCTTCAGGCCCTTACATACGAACAGTACCCATTATTTCATATTGCATCTCCTTAAGCTTCCTTATAAAATGCATCACTTAACATTCCTCTGCATTAAAATTCACCTTTGACATGGCTCTCCATTCCAGCAAACCTATTATTATCCTGTTGCAAGTTATCAGCATTCTGGCAAACCACCATACTGCCAAGCTTCAGGTCATCGGCAAATTTAAAAATGATGACTTTTACCCTCCAGTCACGGATTGCAAGCAATTGTCTGACAGGGCCCCAAGGATTTCACATTCAAATGCAGAGATGCTATGGAAGAACAGATTCAGCTTTGGCACAGCATTTTTTTTTTGATGGCTTTGGTGAGAGGAAACTCAGTGCTTGCAGTATTTGTTCTATGGTATGACTCCGGTCATATTCAACTATAGACTATCTATACTGACAACAGCAACATTCACCAAGCTAATACTCTCCATAACACTAGTGTTGGCTTTACCAGTACGATACCAGTGCAATCCTTCACTTCTTTTTCTATTCCCATGGTCTCAGGCCAGTCTCTCGTACCTTCGAAAGCACTAACACTTCCTCATGTGATTATCAGGCACATTCAAGCACTTTGGCTTACACTTGGCAAAAGTTGCATGTTTTATACAGGAGAATCTGTCCCGCAACAGGAAGGAGCTAATCAGCACGATGTCATGTTGTGTCATTCTATAAACACTGATCTCTGCTGCCTCTGACAGCTTGGCATAAGCGAGGGAAGTCGGTACTGATGACAATGAAGCTTGTGAAGTGCCCTTGCAGCAAGTTTTTTTGTATGGTGGCAAGCAGGGATTTCTGCAGCGCTGTTAGGTAAGAATGATGCAGATTTTGTCTCAGGGATGACGAAGGAACAACAAAATATTAATGTGCAACTTGGCACCTGCTTTCATCCTTCTTTTTAAAGTTGTGAGATTAAGAGAAGCTATTAATTAGAATTAGAATTAGAATTCTCTGCCACAGGAAACTTTTGAGGCCGGTTCATTGGCTATATTTAAGAGGAAGTTAGATATGGCCCTTGTGGCTAAAGGGATCAGGGGGTATGGAGAGAAAGCAGGTACAGGGTTCTGAGTTGGATGATCAGCCATGATCATACTGAATGGCGGTGCACGCTCGAAGGGCCAAATGGCCTACACCTGCACCTATTTTCTGTGTTTCTATTCAAGAAAACATACTTTCTTGTAGACACCACATACAGTAGCCATGATATGCCATAGATACAGGGCATCTTTCCAGATTCAGTTTGATTTATTTATCACACATGCCTCAAAAAATACAGAGAAATGTATCATTTGCATCGACAACTGACACAAAATAAGGAGGTGCTGGGGACAGCCCGCACATTCTGATGCCAACATCGCATGCCAAACATGCTTGCAGAACACAGAAGCAGCAATGACATCAACAGAACGACAGCAACAGAACAACAGCAGCCAAACAAGCCCCTTACCTCCCTAACATCCATCCAACACACACACACACACTCACACACACACACACACACACACACACACACACACACACTCACACACATACACACACACTTACTTACTTAACTCTTGGAGCTAATTGTAAATGAACTCATCAGCCTGCCCCTACTGTTCTCACCATCTTTATCTTCTCTAGCTTTGATACAAATAAGCATGGTATAAGTCCAGAGATATTACATGAAGTATCCAATCACTGTCACCACATTATATATCATTGTCAGAAGTCTCTTAACATGATAGACAGACTGATGTGCCATACAACTGTTAGTGGTATTACCATCAAAACTGCTCCAATTTGTGTACCTCCCCACTTTTTTGAAGTTCATCATCTGATCTGGAGACAGTGATGCTGATGTGATATAATGAAGTCCTGCCAATGGATTGCCACACTGCATCATGGGCAAGTGTAGCAACCAGAAAACTTCAATGGAGCTGCTGCCTCTGACCAGCGTAATTCTGCACTATTAAACTTAGGTGAAAATTGTGAAAACCCAGAAATAAAATAAATCACCAAATAAGGCTTTACTTATGTACAAGTATGAGGAGATTTGATACCTCGAAGTCTCCAGCAACCTTCTATAGTTGTATGTTGGAGTGCATTCTGACTATATGCAACATAGTCTGGTATGGAGGCTCCCAGGCACAGGATCTCAAGAGGCTGCAGAGAGTTGTAAACTCGGCCAGCTCCATCACAGGCACAGCCTTCTGTACCATTGAGGACAGCTTCAAAAGCTGGTGCCTCAAGAAGGTGCATCCATCATCGAGAATCCTTGCCATACGGGATTTGTTCTCTTCTCATTACTGCTATCAGGGAAAATTTACAGGAATTTCAAGACACACCTGAAGTTTTAGAAACAGCTTTTTCCCTCCACCATCAGATTTCTGAATGGCCCTTGGACAGAAGTACACTATTCCTCCTGTGTACTATTTATTTAACTTTTGTAACTTACACCAATTTTAATGCCTTGCACTGTTCCACTCCACAAAGTAACAAATTTCATAAACCTGATTTGAATTCTAATAAAGATATTACGGAGAGCAAAGACTCAAATTAAAGAATTTGGCTTCAATATCTGAAGCTCAGCATCATCCAGAACAAAACTGTCTGGTTGACTGGTACCCCTGCCAACATAATAAATATTTATTCCCTCTATCAACAGAACAAGATACCTACACTATGTGCCTACTGCCAAGTGCTCCACAGTTAATCACCTTAATTTACTATGACCTCCATCACAAAGAAAACTCTGAAAGGCCTGCCCAATCCTTCACTTGGCAAATTTAAACTCCTGGGGGCATGAGAAGCTTTTTAGTGAAACACTTCTCTCTATTTTCACCCTTCATCCTTACCCATTTTCATTTCTTGTCTTCATGTTGGTCTCAGCAGCAGACTGCAGCCTCACACCTGGACACAATGACATTAGGGATTCTCAAAAATGTTATCTCTTGATTTCTGCCAGCCTGAACATGATCCTACCAGTCAGATCTCCTCCTCTTCTCACCATCTGCATTTCATAAGGACTGTTCATGTCATAAATCTACTGTACCTCATTATAATCTTGTGTCTTATTGGTTACCAGCACTGCAACTTTCTTGGTAGCTGTTAGTCTTTATTCTGCATTGTTATTATTTTACGTTGTTCAACCCCAATGCACTGTGTAACGATCTGATCTATATGAACCCAATCATACAGATTACTTTACTGTTGTTACATATGCTGAGATACAGGAAAAAGGCTTCCATTTTCTTTGGTATATTTGACCAATAAACCAATTCCAATTCCAATTCCAATAAATCAATACCTTGGTCTGCTCTTCCCAACCTCACCAGGTTCAGATTCATTCATTCATTCACATTTAAACATATGGTGGAATGTGTCATTTGCTTTAACAGCCAATACAAGATAATCCCAATGCTCAGCAGAACAACACAAGCAGCAACAAAAAATATAACAGTAAGAACAGCTCCTCTCCTCCCTCCCATTCATAAACCATCCAAGCCACCTTGTCATGCAGCCAGAGAACATGTTACACCCATCTAGACACTTCTTTCCATCCCATCATTGAGGGATCCAAAAAAAAAAATTCCAGGCAAAACAGCGGTTCACATGCAGTTCTTCTTAAGTAGTGTATGACATTCGCTGTTCAGAATGCTCTCTCTGTACCACTGGAGAAATCAATGGCAAGTTTGGCGAATGCTTTGTGAAGTATTTTAATACAGCCCACAGCAGTGATCCAAATTTCCTATTGCAGGCTATTTAAAATTCTTGAGCCCACTTCTTTTCTAACTTGTCAGTTTGCAGACTCCTCCACTGCCAAAGAAGACGCAAGGTATAAAGAACAACATCTTATCTCTTTGAAAATTCAGTGTTCATTCCAGAAGGTTGCAATCTACGGATACAAACTCTGTTATGATTTTACTCATATCATGGTTATGCTCCTTTCTTTAAGATGTCATACTAACGGTCAGGAGTCATGCTTCTTATTACTTGATCTGTCTAAACCAGTATCTGAATAGCTTGAGTTTTAACACCTCTCTCCTAACCGCAACTCGGCTTTGAAAACTCTAAACTCTCCACTTCCTCAGACATCCTTCTCACATACAAAGTGCTGAGAAAGCACCACTAATCTGAATGTTGACTGGCTTATTTTTTCTCTACAGATGCTACTAGACTGGCTGAATGTTTTCAGCATTTCTGATTGTTTGAGATACAGCATCTCTATTTCCATTTGCTTTAGTTTCACTGACTTTCCTTTGTAATTCAAAGTTGACGCCAAGTCCATAGCTGCTGGGATACCCCCACCTTCATGACTCCTGTCAACAGACTCTCCTTCACTAACATGAGACAATCTGCTTTGGCTTCCTTTTAGTTTAAGCTCTGGATCCATTCTTCCTCATATTTAAATGGGACTGCATACTTTGCAGCTCTGAAATGCCTACAATGGCACACAATAACCTTGGAAGACAACCCCCCAGTATCCTGTTTTGTGTCCTAACCTGATCTTAGCTATGATCCTCACAAAACTTTATTGGTGAAAAAAATATGACATTTTATTTTCTAGAAAGATACTCAGAAACAGAGCAAAACTGCCTGGATTGCTTGCAGTCCTATTTTGTGAACTATGACGGGGTGGTGGGGTGGAAATATGTTTCTACCAAAGGAGGTGGAAGGTGCTCCTACCCTCTGCTGGCCAACAGGTCACCCTTGGGCAAGGTGCCGCATCGGCTTAGTGGCTCCCCCCTGCCAGTCAGGGTCACGTGAAGCTATAGGAGCGGATGGTGGGTGGTCATTGGTAATGGATGCGTATCACAAGTCCTGGTTATGCATCAGGCAGATAATCTCTTAAGAGCATTGATAATGGCTGGGGTGACCTGTCTTGCAGAGTCACTGCCCAGAAGAAGTGGAAAAGTAGAAAAAATTGCCAGAACAATCATGGTCATGGATAGACCATGATCACCCATGTTATACAACATGGCACAGAATGATAATGAAGATACACAAAAAAAATCCCATCTCCATAGAGTAGAACAAGCAGCACTCCTATTGCTGCAGTCCAGGTAAAGTTGTCGACAGCTGAAAACCTAGCATTTCTGATCATGGGGCATTGGTTTTGTTGAGTTTCTATGGAGATTTCTATTTACAGCCCAGGAAAAAAAACGCTGCTTCTCCCAGGATTTGTTACCACTTCGTTCTTTGCTTTAAAGTTTCTTTGCTGTGTACAGTGAGCTAATGTTGCGATAATTTAGTGAATTCTTCCCAGCTGCTGTTTAGTTTCAGCAGATGTTGGGCTTCGTTATTCAACATTCATTCCCTGTATAATTCTCCATTTTGCTTTACACCAGATTTCCCCTTTCTTCACACTTTCAGTCACTCGATCCCTCCTCCCAAATATATAAGAAAATCCCAATCTTTTCTGGCCTGCTTTTGGTGATCAACAAGGTTTGTTAACGTAATTCTCATTTGATCATTTTTCTTCTGCTGTTCAAGAAGTATTATGGTAGTGAAAGTCACTAACAGTGAGTATATCTTCTAACACAACACACACAAAATGCTGGAGGATCTCAGCATGTTCCTCAGCATCTATGGAAAAGAGTAAACAGGCGGCACTTCAGGCTGAAACCATTTTTCAGAAATGAGACAGAAGGGAGAAAGATGCCAGAATAAAAAGGTGGGTGGAGAGGAACAAGACTATCTGGAAGGTGATAGGTGAAGCCAGGTGTGTGGGAAAGGTCAAGACCAGAGAAGAAGGAATCTAATAGGAGCGTAGAGTGGACCATAGAAGAAAGGAAGGAGGAACGGACCTAAGGGGAACGAGAAGAGGTAAAAGTTCAGAGTGTGGAATGGGGAGGGGGTGATGGAGAAATTGTTTACCAGAAGGAGAAATCGATATTCATACCACCCAGTTGGAAGCTACACAGATGTAAGATAAGGTATAATCCCTCCACCTTGAGGGTGGCTTCGTCTTGGCACAAGAGGAGGCCACGGATCGACACTAGGAAGTCCTGCTTGTCCACCTTGATGGTCTGGAGGTGCCTACTGAAGCAGTCCCCCAATTAGTGATGAGTCTTACCAATGTACAGAAGGCTACATCAGGAGCACCAGACAACCAATTTGCAGGTGCTGCTGCCTCGCCTGGGGCCCTGAATGGAGGTGAGGGAAGAGGTGTATGGGCAAGTGTAGCACTTTGGCCACTTGCAGGGATGATTGTCAGGAGGGAGATTAGTGGGAAGGGTTGAACAGACAATTCTATCACTGTTCAGGTGACAGGAAGATAGGGTGAGCACAGATATATGAGAAATGGAGGAGATGCAGGGGAGGGCTGCATCAATAGTGGAGGGAGGGGATTTTCCCCCTTTCTTCTCAAACCTGAAGGATTTTGGCCTGAAACATTGAATATCTATTCATTTCTATAGATGCCATCTGACCTGATGAATACCTCCAGCATTTTGTGCCTGTTGCTTTGGATATCCAGAGCCTGCAGACTTTCTCATGTTAATTATCTTCTAACATTGGTTCTAGATAACAGCTGGGAATCAGACAATTTAAAATCCCTTCTCTTCCAACAATATGTATAAATAATGAACATGAGAAAGTTTGCAGATGCCAGAAATCCAAAGCAACATGCACAAAATGCAGGAGGAAATCAGCAGCAGCATTTTCTCCTGCATCATGTGAACAAACACAGCACACCACTGTTTTCCTTAGCAAGGTTTCTTTAGATATGAGGATAAGATCTGGATCATACTGAGGTTACATACTGCATATCCATCAGATATTTGAAACAGAAATATTATCAGCAATATTTAGAAGCGCACCACCTCATTTAGAAACTGAGGACATAATCTCAGCTGGTATTCCAGACGGTACTTAAAGAGTGCTGCCCTGTCAAATGTGCCATCTCCTCCATACTTTTACCCCAATGTTCTTCCTCTTACTTTAGTGCAAATTGCACTCATACAAAGAACACAGAACAGTACGGCACAGTACAGACTCTTCAGCCCACAATGTTGTGCTCACTTCTTACTCCATTCCAAAATCAATCCAGCACTTCCCTTCCACATGGTCCTCCATTTTTCTTTCATCCATGTGCCTAACTAAGAATCTCTTAAATGTGGCTAATGTATCTAACAGGAGATTATTTCTCTCCACAGCACTGATCAATATTTATCCCTTAGTCAACATCAGCAAAAGTGTTACCTGGCCCATATCACTGTTTTTTTTGCTGGGTGTTGCTCCGTTCAAATCGGTTCCAATATCCCTCAAAATAAAACAGTGCACGTTCTTCATGAATTTAAAGCTCTTTGTGATATCTTGCATTTGTGAAAAAAACACAGCATAACTACAGATATTTCCTTCTTATTACCTCCAAATAAAGCAACTACACGCAGAAGTCCCTGAAGAAAGAAGTCTCCATGCCAACAAGAGCATGTATTACAACAGTAGATGGCAGTATATTACACATGCACCATCAGCTGGTGCTTTTGATGCTCATGGCACATAAATCTTGTCACGGTTTCAGGATTAGTTAAAGGAATAGTCATCTTAGGAAATAGACTGCCTCCTCCATGCTAAATCCTGTACAAGATAAAATTCTATTGACCCCAAGATGAACTTTGTCCATGTAACTTCTGAGGAGATTTGGTATGTCACCAAAGACACTCATAAATTTTTACAGATATACCATGGAGAGCAATCTAACTGGCTGCACCTCTGACTGGTAAAGGGGTAGGGGACACTGCACCAGATTGAAACTTACTACAGGAAGTTATAAACTTAGTCAGTTCATCATGGGCACTAGCTTCCCCAGCATCCAGGACATCTTCATGGAGTGATGTCTCAAAATTACAGCAACCATCATTAAGGACTCACATCACCCAGGATATGCCCTCTTCTCATTGCTATCATCATGGAGGAGGTACAGGAGCCTGAAGGCACACACTCAATGATTCAGGAATAGCTTCTTACCCTCTGCCAACAGATTTTCAGATGGATATTGAACCCCTGAACACTACCTCACTACTATTGTTTTCTCTTTTTGCACAACTTATTTAATTAAACTTTTTAAAACATACATGTCCTGCTGAAGGATCTTGGCCTGAAATGTCGACTGTACTCTTTTCCATAGCCTGGCCTGCTGAATTTGTCTAGCATTTTGTGTGTGTTGCTATGTACTTACTGTAATTTCCTGTTTTTATTACATGTATTGCAAAGTACTGCTGATGCATAGCTACAAATTTCATGATATATGCCAGTGATATTAAACTTGATTCTGTTATTAAACCCAATTCTGAAGGTCTGCCAGAAAATCAAACAAAGGATAATGGAAACATCCATTACCTCTGTTTTGTTAATAAAACTGATTACATCAATGCCAAACACCTCAATCATTTGGACATTACAGCCAAATAAATCTTTGTGTACTACAAAAACAGAAGTGTCTCCATGTCAAGAGATTCTGGAGAAGATTTTGTTCCAACCAGGTTTCTATCTTGAGTGCTGTCTAATGTGAGAGGTCTGCTAATGAATGAAAAATTCCCCAAGAACCTTGTCAGCAACCACATCAACGATAGGCAGTGAGTCAAGGGAGGTGATGGTCATGAATCCTGTGGAGGTGGACGAGCACTTCTAGTCTTCCTGACTGCTGATGATGACCGACTTCAAAGAAAGAAAAAGACAATAATCCAATGCTCTGCAATACTGAACAGGAGTGGCCCAAATTTGGAAATTTGATGTGTCTTTTTTGAGTTGCACAACTTACACAATAGTAGTAGGAACTAAATTAGATTTAGATTTAGCGTGACAACTTGAGAAGTCTAACACCATTTGGCAGTGGGTAGAGTATCTTGGTTGTCAATGAACAAGTTGGACTGAAGGGCCTGTTTCCAAACTAAATAACAAGGAATACTCCTCATGCTTTCCTTTACATCCAAAATGGAGAGCAGGAGCTGCCACAATTAACATCCCATCTCAGTGTAGCTTTTCCTCAGCCTCTGGACTGACGCTCAAACGTATAATCTTTGATTTGAGTTTTGGTCCTCTTTTGAAGTAGGATGGCAATATTTAAATCATTCAAAAGTCCTTGGAAGAATTAATTCTAGTTGAAGGAAACTTTTTCCAACATATTGCATTTTCTTGCACATTACTGATTACTCTTCAAAAGCAATCATCAATAATGCTTCACCTGAATGGACAGACAGTCAGCTGCATGAGGAGTTTTAATTGAGAAGCTAATGCGAGCAATTGTTGGGTCAGAGCCTGGATTAATAGGAACTTGCCTGTTTTGAGATTGGAGTATTATGGAATCATTGGAATGAAAGAACTTTATTCAGGGTTACATAAAAATAGCATGTTTCAATTAATTTTTTTTACAGTATCTTTTACTGGTTTAAAAACATTAAATATGCTAGCTTCACAATTAAGTTATAGAAAAGGGCCATTTAACAGTAAAGTACACATCAAGTGCAACCAGTTCATTAGCTCACTGACATGAAAGGAAAAAAGAACTTAGTCCCAGTAAGAGAGGCTGGAATCTGTAACTAAAAAGCAAAACACTGGAAAAACTCTGTCGGTCAAGCAGCATCTGTGGTAAGGTATAGAGTGGTGTTCAAAGGGCTTTTAGATAGGCACGTGAATATGCGGGGAATGGAGGGATATGTACCATGTGTAGACAGAAGAGATATTTAATTTAGCATTATGCTCGGTACAGGCATTGGGGGCCAAAGGGCGTGGTCTATGCTGTATTATACTATTCTATGTTTTAATACAGGTGGTAGGGCAGGTGGAACCAGATGGAAGAGGAGGGATTGATAAGCAGATGGAATGAGGCAGTGGAAGGAGAATCTGTTGGGCTTTTATGATTCTCAGGATAGGTCATCTTTATCAATAATTGGGATTAGCCAATTATTACCTCTGGTTTCATTAGTTCCAGACAAATCCACACACTGAATGAAGTATCACAAAATAAGAAGGTCAGTTACATATAAAGAAATGGGGCAACATGAATTAAAGATGTAATTTCTCATTATACAGTTAACTTAAGCCCCTAATAGTTCATTGCTGTTCATTTAAAAGGCCAGTAAATCTGGAGAGATTTGGATGTGAAACATGCACAGGGTAAATGTGAGACTGATGGATGTACCTGACATCAGGAATGAGTCATATAGTCGTCATGTTCGACACTTGTTCAAGAAAGGGCATCAGACACATTTCATTTAATCGCAGTTTCAAATCCATCAATAGTTTTGCTACAGCGATCATTCTGCAACACATTCATGCTTAACACAAGTTTTACTGCCATCATTCCAACCCTCAGGAACTCATTAGACAAATCATTAAGCATTCCTTGCACTTGTACAGAATATTGCTGTCAACATTGAAATTAGTCTGACAGTTCCTGCTGGAGCTAGGCCAGAAATCAGAACCTGTTTAGTACATGCACCCTGTTCCGTGGACTGGGTAGCTATCCTGATGGCTAGAGTGCCAATACGAGTGGATTGATCAGAAAGAGTGCTTTGGTTTGTACATGAAAAGAATTCCCTTAAAACACATCAATTGCTTTATGAGGGTTGAACAATATATTTATGCTATACGTCCATCATGTTGAAACAAACTATGTCAACTAACATGAGAAATAACAAAGTAAAATCAAAAGTGGGTAAGACTTGAAAATGTAGAATATAAAATGTTTGGTAAAAATGGCATAGAAAAGTGATTGGAAAAGACAGCATAAGTTGAAAAGTCAGTACTGGAAATGAGAAAGTTAAGGTAAAATTCTGATTGTATGAATTAATGACAAATTGAGTCAGAGCATTACAGAAGAGAAGCAGGCCCTGCAGCCCATCTCGTTATTCTGTCTAGTCCCATCTATCCAAAACAGGTTCACAGCTCTCAATACAACTTACATCCATCTACCTACCTACTATTCTTTTAAATGTTTTAATCAAATCCACATTCACCAATCAGTTCCAATGGCAGTTCATTTCAAACTTGCACCACCCTGTGAGTGAAAAAGTCCATAGAACGAAGTAATCTACAGCACATTACAGACTCTTTGGCCCACAATGTTGTGCCGATCATGTAACCTACTCTAGAAATTGCCTAGAATTGCACTACTGCATAGCCCTCTATTTTTCTAAGTTCCATGTACCTATCTAAGAGGCTCTTAAAAGACTCATTTGTTTTCCATCGCTGCCGCCAGCAGTGCATTACTCGCATCCACCACCCTCTGCGACATCCTCCTGGTACCTATTTTCAAGCACCTTAAAACTATGAACACAAGAACATAAGAAATTGGAGCAGGAGTAGGCCATCCGGCCCATCGAGCCTGCCCCACCATTCAATAAGATCATGGCTGATCTGTCCGTAAACTCAGCTCCATCTACCTGCTTTTTCCCCCATAGCCCTTAAATCCCCTACTATGTAAAAAAGATTCCTCCTTGTGTTAGCCATTTCAGACCTGGGAAAAAGCCTCTGGCTATACACATGATCAATGCCCCTCATCATCTTATATACCTCTACCAGGTCACCTCTGATCCTCTATCATTCCAAGGAGAAAAGGCCAAGTTCACTCAACTTATTCTCATAAGGGATGGTCTCCAATCCACGCAACATCCTTGTAAATCTCCCCTGCACTCTATCTATAGTATTCACATCCTTCCTGTAGTGAGGTGACCAGAACTGAACACAGTATTCCAAGTGGGGTCTGACCAGGGTCCTATATAGCTGTAACATTACCTCACAGCTCTTGAACTCAATCCCATGGTTGATGAATGCCAACACACCATATGCCTTCTTATCAATATTGTCAACCTTTGCAGCAGCTTTGAGTGTCTTATGGACATGGACCCCAAGATCTCTTGGATCCTCCACACTGCCAAGGGTCTTACCAGTAATATTACATTCTTTCTTCATATTTGACCTACCAAAATGAACTACTTCACACTTATCTGGGTTGAACTCCATCTGCCTCTTCTCATCCAGTTCTGTATCATATTGATGTCCCGTTGTAACTTCTGACAACCCTCCAGACTATCCACAACACCCCCAACCTTTGTGTGATCAGCAAACTTACTAACCCACCCTTCTGCTTCTTCATCCAGGTCATTTATAAAAATCACAAAGAGGAGGGGTCCCTGAACAGATCACTGCAGAACACCACTAGTCATCGACCTCCATGCAGAATATGAACCATGTACAACCACCCTTTTCCTTCTGTGGGCAAGCCAGTTCTGGATCCACAAAGCAAGGTCTCCTTGGATCCCATGCCTCCTCACTTTCTGAAGGAGCCTTGCATGGGGAACCTTATCAAATGCCTTACTGAAATCCATATACTCTACATCCACTGCTCTACCTTCAAGGTGTTTTGTTGCATCCTCAAAGAATTCAATCAGGCTCATAAGGCACAACCTGCCCTTGACAAAGCCATGCTGATTATCCCCAAATCAGATTATGTCTCTTCCAATGCTCATAAATCCCACCTCTCAGGATATTCTCCAACAACTTGCCCACCACTGTAGTCATTCTCACAGGTCTATAATTTCCTGGGTTATCTCTACTCCCCTTCTTAAACAAAGGAACAACATTTGCAACCCCCCAGTCCTCTGGCACTTCTCCCGTCCCTATTGAAGATGCAAATATCATCACCAGTGGCTCAACAATCTCCTCTCCCACTTCCCACAGTAGCCTGGGGTATATCTCACCCAGCCCCAGTGACTTATCTAACTTAATGCTTTTCAAAAGCTCCAGCACATTGTCTTTCTTAATGTCTAGAGGCTCAAGCATTTCAGTCCACTGTAAGTCATCCCCACAATTGCCAAGGCCCTTTTCCCTGGTGAATACTGAAGCAAAGTATTCATTAAGAACCTCCACTACCTCCTCCGACTCGATGCACACGTTTCTAATATCGCACCTGATTGGTCCTATTTTCACATGTCTCATCCTCTTGCTCCTCATATACTTGTTAAATGCCTTGGGGTTTTCCTTAATCCTGCTCACTATAGCCTTCTCACAACCCTTCTGGCTCTGCTATTTCCATTCGTATGCTCCTTCCTAGCAACCTTGTTATTTTCTTCAGCTCTAACAGTACCTAGTTTCTTGAACCTTTCATAAGCTTTTCTTTTCTTCTTAACTAGATTTTCTACATCCTTTGTACACCACGGTTCTTTAACCCTACCATCCTTTCCCTATCTCAATGGACCATACCTATGCAGAACTCCATGAAATATTCCCTGAATATTTGCCACATTTCTGCTGCACATTTCCTTGAGAACAATTTTCCCCCTACCCCAATTTTCCCCCTCTGCTTTCTTGTAAATATTTCACCTTTCACCCTTCACCTGTGACCTCTAGTTCTAGTTTCATCCACCCTCAGTGGAAAAGTCTGCTTGCATTTGCCCTGTCTATATCCCTCAAGGTTTTGTATACATCTATCAAATCTTCCTTCATTATCCTACGCTCCAGGGAATAAAGTCCTAACCTATTTTAACGTTTTCCTATTACTTAGGATCCTCAAATCCCATCAACATTCTTGTAAATTTTCTCTGTATTCTTTCAATCTTATTGACCTCTTTCCTGTAGGTAGGTGAACAGAACTGCATACGTACTCCAATTTAGGCCTCATCAATGATTTATACGACTTCAACATAACATCCCAACTCCTCTATTTAATGCTTTGATTTATGAAGCTCAATGTGCCAAAAGCTCTCTTTACAACCCTATCTACCTGCAATGCCACTTTCAGGAAATTATTGATCTGTATTGCCAGGTCTCTTTGTTTTACCATGCTCCTCAGAGCCCCACCGTTCACTGGGTACGTCCAGCCCTGGTTTATACTCTCAGAGGAAACCTTTTCAGAAATTCCTGAGCATAATTTGTTGTTAGAGTTACCATCCTTGAATTTTTCACAAGTTTTCATGAAGGAAATCCTCGACAGACTTTTCTCAGTGGGCAACACGCAGCTTGAGGACATTTTCAAGAGGATATGGCATGTATCATTAAGAATCCTCACCACCTGGGACTATCCTCTTTTCATTACTACCATCAGGAGACGGTACAAGAGCCCAACGGCCCACGATCAATGACTAAGGAGCAGCTACTTGCCCTCCGTCATCAGTGGTCACGAACACTACCTTGTTATTACCTTTCTTTCCCACATTATTTATTTTCAAATACTCAAAGTACATTCATTATCAAAGTATGAATGTAGTATACAACTCTGAGATGCAGACACCACAAAACATAGACACACCATGGAACACATTCAAATAAAACATCGAACAGCCAATGCACAAAAAAACCATCTGTGTACACAGCAAACGTCAAGAGAATAATTTACAGAATATTAAGTTTCAAACTAAAGAGCCCTTGAAACAGTCTAGGAATGTTCAGTTTAGGTTAGTGCAGGTCACTTTAGCGCTGTGTCATTCGGTGACTGCAGGATGCAGAGCCATTCCATTCAAAATCACAAAAAGCAGAAAAATACGGAGTAATCAGAAATATGGAACACATATAAACGTGTGCTGCAGAGTCCTCAAAAAACAAGCCCAATTCATAAACCATGTTGATCAAACCTTGTCCAAGAACCAAGACTCTGGCATCTTCGCTCAGCAGGAGCCAGAGTGAGAGAGAGGGAGACCAGTCAGATGGCGTTTGACACCCCCTTGCCTTTCACCATCATCCTTGTTGATTTCAATCTTGCTCGATGCTCTAATCAGTGAGGTCAGTGAGAAATGGGGTTGATCACGGCCTCCAGGCCACACACTCTGCTCCAAACCTCATCAAACCTCCTCAGAGACAGCAATAAGCCAAATCACTCAATTGGCCCAAAAGCACATCATCAAAATGTAAACCACAGGTTCCAATTCCACACAGCTTAGTAGTAGAATTATATGTGAATGAAAGAAGTAGCTTCATGAACTGCATGAAGGATGTCACAATAGGTCTCTTTGTTGGCTGGAGCCATCTTGACATATTTCGTGGTTTATAGCAATCTTATGTCTTTGCACTGTACTGCTATTTCAAATCAACAGATTTATTAGATATGAGTTAGATTGAGCTTAAGAGTAGGTTAAGTAACAACATTGTTGGCTGAAGGACCTTAATGTGCTGTGGTGTTCTGTGATCTATATTCTATATTCCACAACATATAAGGCAATGAGAATAAACCAGATTCTGAACACCCGGCATTTATAGCAAGAGAAATAGCTAATACTTAGGTCAGATACCCTTCGTCAGAAATGGGAAAGAGAATAAACAAGTTGGTCTAGGTAGTAGAGAAAGTGAAGGAAAACAAATACAATGCCTGTACTTGAGTGAATACAGGGTGTAGTAAATTTGTATTTAGTTGATCCTATGCTCTTAATGTTTCTTTTTCCATAGGTTCTATCCCACCTCCTGAATTTCTCCAGCACTTTCATTAGATATTGGTATCAGATGGGGACATTGAAATATCCTTCCATTGCTGCAAGGATTACAACTATTCAGTAAAATTTACAGATATTATTATAGGGCTGTAATTCTCATCTTTCTAGGTGAATATATACAGAATGCCTGTGTTTTGGTAGATTAAGGAATCAATAATGAATATATACAAATGTAAGCCATTGAGAAAAGTGATTTCTCAGAATGTGATGTGGTTAATAGCAACAGGAACTAACAGTGCACTTAGAACTGTTTCCAGTAATGAGTGTTTAATGGTTCTGAAACAGCCTACAAACCATTTACAACTGGGTTAAATATCAGTGTTTATTAACCAATCAGTGGAATGTTCAATTGAAGCACATAATATCTCAATGAAATTAGGAGGATTTCTATTCAGCCCATGACGTTCTGCCATTTTATTCAGTGACACTGGCAGCTGGGGCTCACACATATAATGGTTGCTTGAAGCATGGAAGACATGAACCTCCTGAATTTTAACTTGGAGTGCAATGTCTCTTCAACAAAGCAGGGGAGTAAGTTAGCTAAGGAAAAATAAACAAAGTTATTGTCTCTCACTCCCTGTTATTGCTAAAACAATGTCTCTAGGATGAGATGCTAAACTATAGCTCTATTTCCTTTCTGAAATGAATGTAAAAGATCCTGCTGAAACAGAACTGGGAACATTTCCTTTACCAGTATTTATCCTGCAATTGATGTCTAAAGACAGATGATCTCTGGCAATTTGTTCAGTGATATGATTTCGTCATCTATCACTTTTCTGATGATGTTGCAGAGCTGCTTCAGCAAAATGTGGCCCATACTGGTTATACATATTGTTACATTCCCCATAACTGGGTGTCTAACCAGCAGAGAAAGAAGAATTCGTTGGAGTCTGGTGGTACTATTTCCAGAAGTGTTTATTAGTAAAATACACAAATCAATATATAATACAAATATATAGATAATACACATTAGTAATAATTAACCTAAAAATGTGGGTATAATAATAAACAAGCTCTATCGATGTCTAGGGGATAATGAATTGTCATATGTGAATATAAAGCTCAGTTCAGTTCATGAGTGCTGATGCAGTTATAGTTGTATTGTAATCGTGAGAGAGAGAGAGAGAGAGAGAGAGAGAGCAAGCGCACAAGATATAACAGCTACAGTCAGGCAAAACTTCCTTTGCTTTCTTAATCCGTTGTATCAGTGTGGTCATTCAGTTATGACCTCTCCGTCCTTCTGCTAGACCGTTCTTCTGTGGTGGACTCGTCACTCTGGCATGAGTGGACACACACACAAGTCCCCACCAGCCCTGCGTGAACCGACCTCCTGGTTCGGTCTTCAAAGCCCCCACCTTTCTTGTGAGTTCCAACACTCAATCAGTGTCCACTGGCATGTCTGGACTGTGTCTCTCCAGACCTGTCTTTTTATCCCTACTAATGGGGACTCAGCTATCCATCACCCCTGAATGACTGTGTCCGTCAAATAAGGCCACTCCTTCAGTCCACTGAGGAATGTTTATAAGCAAACTATTGTCCTTACAGTGAAACAGTAAATAATTCAAAAAGGAGTCACAATATGGTTAATCAGCAATTTCCCCCTCTCTCATCTGTCGCTGATGTTCCAATTCCAGCATGTTTTCCCTTACATCTCTCTCTCTCATTAGCAGCATAGCAAAAGTAACGGTTTGTGATTCTCCCGGGGGGGGGGGGGTATGGGCAACTCTGCACCCTTCTGCCCATCAGAGCTGTTCATCCTTCATAACTATATTTAATTTCCTTGTTTAGTGTTCTACTGGTAAATTTGCAAAGTTGTGCAGCTGACATGGAGCCCTGTCAGTGATAAGTCGGCCAAGGTCAGGTCAGGTCCAACCTGTTCTGCCCTTTTCAGGGGGCACTTTACATTTGAGGGATGCTGAAGGAGCTGCTGCTTGAAACGGAGGTCTTAAGACTGTTACACAGGAATAGAATAAGACCAGTCAGCCAGTCAAGACTGTTCCACCATTTGATCATAACTGATTTATTTTCTCCCTCAACTCCATTCTCCTGCCTTTCCCCCATAATATCTGACTCCCTTACTAACCAAGATGCTATCATCTTCTGCTTTAAAGATACCCAATGACTTTGCCTTCACTGCTGTATGGGGCAATGAATTCCACAGATGATGGCTCAAGAAATTTGCCATTTCTGTTCTAAGTTGATGTCCTTGTATTCTGAGCCTTTTGGTCACAGTTCTCCCAGTACTGGGAACATCCTGTTCACACCGACTCTACCTAGGCCTTTCAAACTTCTGGCCACAGAAACTGTGTGGTGCAGACTACACCACTTTCCTCCTTAAAGCAATCCAATTAGCCCTTTCTGCTGCTCTAATACTTTATTAGAAAATGTTGCTGAAAATGTTGCTATTTCTTGCAACTCAAAGGGACATGATGGCATCACAAGACCAAAAGAGAAGCAGACCAGTGCTTCCTGCAGTCTGTGGTGTTGCAACTTGTGAAGGATGTCCACTTTGCCCAAGTTTTCTATGCACTGATAACAGCAAGGACTAGAGTAAAGTCATGGTGTAGTCATCAACTCACAAACAAGAGAAAATCTACAGATGCTGGAAATCTGAGCAACATGCACAAACTACTTGGAGGAACTCAGCAGGCCAGGCAGCATCTTTAGAAAAAGGTACAGTCGACGTTTAGCATTTTAGTTGTGTAGTGGTTATGTTAATGCACCAATAATCCAGAAACCCAAGTTCAGGTCCTGCCATCGCAGGTGTAGAATTTACATTCTTGTGTAATAACGATCACAAAACTACCATCAGGCTCTGAAACCTCATTCATGAGGAGGACTGTCGGGCTTCGCGGTTGGCAATCTGTGATCACCAACAGTTGCAGCCTGTTAATGGTCAAATCCTGAAAATTTAATAAATAAAGTTCAAAGTAAATTTATTACCTAAGTATATGTATATCACCATATAAAACCCTGAGATTCATTTTCTAGCAGGCATAATCAATAACTTCATAATGGAATCAATGAAAGACCACACCACTGGGCATTCAACTAGTGTGCAAAAGGCAACAAATTGTGCAAATATGGAAATAAATAAACAATAAATATCAGGAACATGAGATGAAAAGTCCTTGAAAGTGAGACCATAGATCATTTCTGTGATGGGGTCAGTGAAGTTAATCAACTTGGTTCAAGAGCCTGATTGTTGAGGGGTAATAGCTGTTCCTGAAGCTGGTGATGGGTGTTGCTTGGATTTCAGTACCTACAGATTTTCTCTTGTTGGAGTGAGTCTTGAGGGCTCCTGTACCTTCTTCCTGATGGCAGCAGTGAGAAGAGAGCATGAACCTGGGTAGTGGGGATCTCTGATGCTGGATGCTGCTTTCCTGCAAGAACGCTCCGTGTAGATGTAAATAAATTAAATCCATGCAATAGATTAAATCCTTCAATTTTCCGAACAAATTCCAGATTGATGTATAGGGAATGCCTTGGAAGATGGCCATCCAATCAACTGATCATAGGATTGGTGAAATGCAGATAGATTTACAAAGAACATTCCTGCCAATTTTATAGCAAGGAGCAGTGACCCTATGAGTTTCCTTCCCTGGGTAATTTCAGATGAATAGTTTTATTCTCACATATATTTGTGAATACTAATCGTGAAGATGATTGGTGAAAAAACTCTATCAAGATCATTTTTAAAACAACAGTTTTCCCCAATATTACTATTATCCAGAATTATTATTGATATGAAAAGCTATTTGGGTAACATCTGTTTATATATACAGTATTTTTTGCGTGAAAAAAAGCAATTTTACTTTAAATTGTACACAATGGTGAAATGTTTAGAAAGCTAATTTTGCAGAGCATTTAAGATCAACAGTTTGGTAAAGTTTAATTAATGTGACTTAAATCAAAGTGATTAATGTAAGGCTGGGAACATTATCGATTCTACTGTATATTAATTCAATCTCCTGACTGTGGCACTGTGGCTGGGCCCAGGAACTAAGTGGCTATTTTCCAAGCTGAAGTTATTAGCATACTTAAACAAAAAATAACTTCAAAATGCAAAAGAAAGTAAAAACAGTTGACATTTAAGTGGGGCAAAAGAAACATATCTTTGAAGAATCTACTAGGATAAATATAAATATAGTATATATAATAATATATAAAATATAATATATAATATAGTATAAATATAGCTCCCATAAGCATAAAAGATTAAGTTACTTCTCCACAACCTTGTCTAGATTCCACTCTGAGATCCTTGGAGCACTCTCCTCCTATCAATGCCACAACCATTGCAGAAGTATCATTGTGCTGCAGCTGGCAGAAGAGTACTGTTTGTATTGGGAAGACGAAATCATCTGCAGATGCTGAAGTCTGAGTCTGGAATCTATTCATACTATTGTTATAAGCTATTCAAGCAGACCCAACAGTGTGAGCACTGCACTGAATTTTCCACTTTCAGTTAACTACACCCATGCTGCTCTCTTCCCACAAACATGATAGTGTAATGTTTAGGGTGATGCTATTACAGCTCGGGGCCTCAGAGCTTGGAGTTCAATTCTGATGCTGTCTGTGAGAGGTTTGCATGTCCTTCCTGTGAGCATGTGGGTCTCCTCAGGGTGCTCCAGTTTCCCCCCACAGTCCCAAGGTGGTTAGTCAGTTAATTGGTCATTGTAAGTTGTCCTGTGATTATGCTAGGGTTAATAGATGGGTTGCTGGGTAGTGCAGCTCATTGGGCCCGAAGAGATTGTATCTCTAAGATATATAAAACAAATTAAAACACTCATCTGTCCACCTTGTTTTCTTCTCCCTTTGTTCACCTATCCCATTCTTCTCTTCCACTTGGTTACCTCCTCCCATCATTCCCTCCCTTCACTATCCCACCCAATCACTATCAGCCTCCAACACACTCCACTTTGCACTGCAGTTCCTCCCAGTCCTCCTAATTCGATTCACACCTACTGTCTCCGCCGATGCTACTTGATTTCCCGAGTTTTCCAGTGTTCTGCTCCTTGTGTTGTGTTTTTTTTTTCCCCCTTAAGAGGCCAACTCCTAAGATCACAGGCTGAGATCCTGCAATAACTTGAACAATGTCACACCCTGCAAATGGCACGGCTTGTGGTTAAACAGGGAAACCCAATAAGTATTATCTGAGAACCTTGAAAGAGATTGTGTATCATGAAACTGGATTAGTAGACCACACCAGACTATTTTAATAAAAGAGGAAAGCAAGACTGGAGTTTCTTAGCTCCAATTGGTGACTGCACATTAATGAGTGTTTGTAATAATGCCATTAAAGGCTCTCTAAAGAGGGTGCTTATTGATCATTTCACTGAGAACAAATACTGTACATACAGTAGGAAGATACCTCCATTGTACAAACATCTGTATGGTCTTTCTGTATGGTGTTGGTTGTGGCCAAGTGGTCAAGGCATTGGTTAGTGATCTGAAGGTCGCTAGTTCGAGCCTCAGCTGAGGCAGTGTGTTGTGGCCTTGAGCAAGGCACTTAACCACAAATTGCTCTGCAACGACACCAGTGCCAAGCTGTATTGGACAATATCGGTGGCATGGAAAGGGGAGACTTGCAGCATGGGCAACTGCCAGTCTTCCATACAACCTTGCCCAGGCCTGCGTCCTGGAAACCTCCCAAGGCACAAATCCATGGTCTCTCGAGACTAAACGGATGCCTATAAAGTATAGTCTTTCAGAGGATATGATAAGCAGAGATGCTGTCTACACTGTGTAGATGTAAAATTATATCATGAATGGGTAGCTCCAGCTGGGTTTCTGGACAATATTTATTATCCCAGTTAGCACCGCACACACATAAAGGATCTGATGATCTCATTGCTGCTTGCAGATCCTTGCTGTGTGGATATTGTTTGCAGTTTTTGTGGGATTATAACAATTAATCCATTTCATAAGCTCTTCACTGCAGTAAAGCTTTTTCAGACATCCTAAGGCTGTAAAAGGCACTGTGTAATTGCATAACTGTTAGTCTAAGCAAATATTTTTCTCTTTCAAATACAAATGATTCAGGTTTGCTGATGATACCAAGTTAGGAGGGGAAAGCATGGTGTGGTACAAATAGCCTGTTTATTGTTCTGGAAAGCAAGAGGAATAAAGACTAGCTTTATTTGTCATATTTACATTGAAGCATATAGTGAAATATATCATTTGCATCAAATCAGATCAGAGAGGAATGTGTAGAGCAGCCTGCAACTGTCACCACACTTCCAGCACCAACATAGTGTGCCCAGAACTCACTAACTCTAACTGTATGACTTCAGAACATGGAAAGCAGTCAGAGCACCCAGAGAAAACCCACATGGTCACAGGGAGAATGTCCCAACTCCTTACTGACAGTGGCAGGAATCAAACCCTGATATTACAGCTGGTGCTGCAATAGCGTTACACTATCCACTAAGCCACCATGGCTGAGAATAATGCAAGGCAGTGCATATGTGGGAAGATCAAATAAATAAATAAAATATTTAAAAACAATGAAGAATTACTAAATGTTGATATAAACAATGATCTGGTCTGTAGGTTCATGAAATACAGATTGTGAATGTACATATACAACCAGCAATTGGAAAGATGAATGTTATGCTCTCTTCATTGTGAGGGGAATGGAGAAGACAATCAGTAAGTCTTGCTGAAATTATACAGAGTTTTAGCTTGCTGCTCCAGTTTCTATTCCTAATGCCGTCTTTAGAACTAAAGCAGCATAGATGACTTCCTGCAAAGAGATGGCTTTCTAACGGAATGAGACAGATATGTGCAAAATCAGCCAATATGCATGGATGCAGAAGAATAGGCTGTACAAGATTCAGACTGACAAGATATTCACCAAGATGCTATCTTTTCGTGTTGGAGAGTTCAAAATACAACTCAAGGTGGTGGTCACTTTAGATTAAGTTGAGGAGAAATTAATTTTCTCAGAATAAATTACTTCTCTCAGAAGAAGTCTCTGGGATTCTTCAGAGGGCAGTGAATGGTCAGTTATTGAGTAGACTTAAAATTGAGATTAAGTGATTTTTAAACACTAAGACAACCAAGGGATATGGAAGTCAGGTGGTAAGTAGATCCAAGGATGAGCTTAGTCATGGTCTTATCAAATGGTGGAAAAGTATTTTGGAGATAAAAAGTGCAACTCAATTTCAATTCACTTATGGAAAGAGACAAGGATGGACTGCAAATTATGGTTCTGAATTGGGAGAAGACTGATTTCAATATCAGAACACAGGACATGGCACAAGTAGACCGGGCACAGGGCACAACAGGAAGTTTAGATCTAATAAATGGGAGTCAGTCATAAAACTCAGAACAGTACAGCACAGAAACACATCTTTCAGCCCACAATATCTGCACTGAACATGATGCTGAATTACACTAAATCTCTTCTTCCTGCACATGATCTATAGCCTTCAATTCATTTGTCGCTAAATGCCACTATTGGATCTGTTTCCACTACTTAACCACAGTAATCCATTCCAGGCACCTATCACTCCAGGCAAAAAAAAAACATGCCTCGCACCATTCCTTTAAACCTTACCCATCTTGCCTTAAATGCATGTCCTCTAGTACTTGATATTCAAAACTGTGATCATGAGCGGTGAGGACTAATGTGATCTTGGAAGTGTGAAAGGCAAGGATAACATATCCAAAGTATTCTGGATGTCAAGGGATATCATGGGTTGAATAAAGGAAAAGAAAGCACATGAGAAACACAGGAAACTGAAAATGGGATGACTTTCAATAATATTAAAAATCTCAGGAATTACTTAAAAAGGAATTGAAAAGGCCAAAGAGGGGGCATGAAAGATCACCCATAAGCAAGATTAAAGGAAATCACACAGTAATTTATTAGTATATTAAGAGTAAAATATAAAGTAAGGATGGGAGGGCTCCATTAGGGACCAACAGGCAATCTGTGTGTGGAGCAGAAGGATGTAACTGAGGTCTTCAATGAATACTTCTTCTCCAAGAAGGACACTACAGTTGGAGTACTCAGGAATGAGAAAAGTAGAAGTCCAGAGCATGTTACCATTAAAAAGGAAGAGGTATTAGATGTTATAAGGGGTTAAAGGTGGATAAATTCCTTGGGCCTGATGAGAGGGGATTATATTGATGGGTCCTGGGTGGAGATTTCCAAGTATTTGCTGGTCATGGGTGAGGTACCAGATGACTGGAGGATAGTGATTGACATACCTTTGTTCAAGAAGACCAGAAGAGATAAGCCATCTAATTATAGAATACAAGACTAATGTCAGTGATAGGCGAGTTATTGGGGAAAAAACTGGAGGGAGATTATTAATTTGCACACTGAAAGGTAAGGATTAATCAAAGATAGTCAACGTGGATTTGTTGTGGGAAGATCCTGTCTGACCAATTTGACTGATTTTTTTCAAAGAGTTCAAAAAGTATATCACTGAAGGCATTGTGGTTGATATAATAAACATGACTTCAGCAAAACTATTGACAAGATACCACACAAATGACTATTCCAAAAGATTAAAGCTCGTGGGATAAACAGCAAGTGGAATTCTCTTGCTTTTAGGAAGAGAGTATATTTGGAAGCCTCTGATCAAAGGTATCCCACAGCAATCAATACTGGAACTCTAATGATTTATTATATATTAACACTATGAATACGAATATAAGAGGTATGGTTAGTTATTTTACAGATAACACAAAATTGTTGATGTCAGAGGATGATATTGATGTATTGGTAAGATGAACAAAGTGATGCCAGATGCTATTTAATCCAATTTTGAACACTGAATTCTCCAGCTTCCAGTAATTTCCTCCCCCTCCCTTCCCCCATCCCAGTTTCACTCTGCCTCTTCCTCCTCCTCCAGCTGCCTATCACCTCTCTCATGATTCCACCGCCTTCTACTACCCATAGTGCTTTCCCCTTACATTCCTTCTTCACCTTTCCTGCCTATCCCCTCCCCCACCCCTTGATCTTTCCTCTTACTTGGTTTTTCACCTGGCACCTACCAGCCTTCTCCTTCCCACCCTCCCCCCACCTTCTTTCTAAGACCCCTGCCCCCTCCCTCTTCAGACCTGACAAAGGGTCTCGGCCCGAAACGTTGATTGCTCATTTCCATGGATGCTGACTGACCTGCTGAGTTCCTCTAGCTTGTTGTACATGTTGCTATTTAATCCTGATAGGTGTACGTGCTACATTTTGGCAGTGCTAAGGCTAGGACAGATACAATTAGTGATCAGGCCTGAGGTAGCATTAACAAATAAAAGGACCCTGATGTACAAATCAGAGAATTCCTGAAAGTGGCAGGACAAGTAGATTAGAAGCTTTGGTCAGGAAAGGAGTCTAAAAGTGACATTTCAATTTATTTTAAAACTTTGATAATTATAAATACTTCCTTGCCCTGAATTGTGATTTCCACATTATAATTACAAACAATGAATCTGCATGTCTTCAAAACTCTCATCTTACCTCTTGCACTCTCTCTGAAGCTGTTCAAAAAGAAGACAATTTGGGATCCATCCTGTTTGTAATTACTTGCCAATGGAGGAGCCACACAAAGAAACTGTTTAGAGTATACAGCTACTCAGGCCCCACATCCTACACATGCTCAGATCAAGTATGCTGAGTCTGGCTGTCACAGGTGTAATTGATGATGCTCTTCTACTGGTATAGCAACAGGTTTTTGAAGAAAATCAAACTTCAGGCTTTACAAAGACCCCAGGGTTTAAAGTAAATGAAAATACAGAAAGTTACAATTTTATACCTGTGTTTACTCACATTATTTCGAATTTACTGTCACAGTCTTGTTACAGACCTTATTTCTGATTATATGGGTATAATTGTGAATTATGCTCTTTTTAATTTCATAACCAGACTTCACTTTCAAGATTGTGATAATCAGGAAAGTAAAACATCAGTAGAAAGCTTATTAACATTACATTTTTGAATCATTTGCTTAGCTCAGATTAAAGACAAGAGATTCTGCAGATACTGGATATCCCTCAATGCCCGAGGAACAGAGAGCAAGTCAGGCAGCATCTGTGCATAGGAATAAACAGCTGATGTTTTGGGCTGACATCCTTCATCAGTCCTGAAGGGTCTTGGCCTGAAACACTGACTGTTTATTTCCCTTCACAGATGCTGCCTTACATGCTGAGGTCCCCCAGCATTTTGTGTGTGTTACTCTGTACAGATGAGCCTTCTTTTTCACTGGATATTCATTTGATGAAGTTATTTGTTCTGCATTGCTTGTTTTGGAGAAATTGGGCCATATTAACTATAACTATATGTAACTATGTGGTTTTGTGTATGTCTTGTAGCTTTCGTTTTTGGTGTGTTGGGTGGTAGAGTTGGTCTCTTGACTTGATGTGTCTTGGTAGTCTTGTTTTGTCTGGTGAGTTTGGAGCTCCTTTCCACGGAACGCGCTAAGATGGTAGCACAATATTAATCCGTAGCAGCCTCTCTGGACTCTGGATTTGGGGATTACCAAACATTATGTGGATTTTCTGGTGTAGTCTGTTTTGTCGTGTGCTTTTGTGATATCACCCGGGAGAATGTTGTCTCATTTTTTAACTGCGTTGTGTTTATGGTTTCTAAACAACAATAAACTGAAACTGAACTGAACTGAAATGAACTGATATTGATCTAAAATGTTCATGTTACGGTCCATTGTAGTTTAAGCATATTTTTAGCACTGCTAAGAATGTAGCTGTGAAAGTTAAAGGCTGCCTTAGCAGACCCTTTTTGATGCTGAAAACTTGATTGCTACCTTTAAGTTATTTACTGACTTGCACTCCACTTATTTCCCTACCTCTCCTGACAAGGTATTACTAATCTCTGCCCAGCTTATTTATTGGGCCATCAGTATCTTATACTGGCCCTGTATGCCACCACCTCTGATCAATAAACCTCTCACTTGCCTGCAACCACTCTTCCAAGATCTTCCCTGAGCAGTTGATGAGTGCCTTGGCTGTACCAGAAGGTTAATGGATTTGTTCTGGTAAAAGTAGTGCATATGCCACGCAATTCATCAGAAAGGCTAATGGAGCATTGGCATTCAACTGCTGTTCATTAGGCCAACTGAGTGGGGCAAAGCTGCTGCTATTTTAAAAGTGCTGATGAATTGCTGGGTTTATATTCTCTGTATTCCAGACCTGATACATTAACTTTCTGGTACAGCCTGAGGAGAAAGGCCAGGAATAGGTTACAGATTACTAAATCAACCTTCTGATTTTACTGTACTTCTAACACAGTCATCAACGGGACAAATCTTGTTAAATGTGTAGAAAAATAAATGGTTATATCTGCAAATTAAATGAGCTCCTAGTGGTGTTTTGGTAATTAAGTCCCAAATGAAAGGTTGCTTAACTATTTTTCTGTCAAAATTATGAGTGTTTTAACATGGCCCTAATCTTGGCATCTCTGAAGACTTTGTGTTGTCTTTCTAGAAAACTGACAGCAGTTTGGTAGATTTATTGTATGATGGTAATGAACTCTTAATACAATTTATTACCCAATTACCATTGCTGTGTTGATAATTTTGAACTACTTTGGTTGTAACTTTCCTGCTCTATACAAAACTTGGATCTGACATATAGAACAGGGTTCCTTACCTTAAGATTGTCACAGCTGGGGGTAGTGGGGATAAGCTCCCACTACCGATTAAATGCTTCCCATGGCTTAGATCTCAAATCACCTTTGACAACCAAGGCCAGCCCCGGGCCTTTATGTGTGGCTTAGCTACTAAGCCCAGTGGAACACTTTCTACTGACAGGAGAAGTGGCAAAATTGAGGTATTTGTGCCTTAAATCCAGTCGTTTCAGGCAGATGGGGCTCACCAGCAATGGTTGGCAGCTCATCTTGGAGAAAGAAAACTCCGATCTGAAACCTCCACTGCCTTGCAGCTATATACTCTTAGGAAAGGCTCTGGGAGCAAACACCAAGGAAAAATCCAGAGCTGAGCTCACTAAGGCAGAACTATGTTGAGTTCAATGCTGACTGATGCTGTTGGTGCCAGACTAAGTCAATCTCTATCATTCCTTTGTATTGAACAGTTACGTGGAGAGGGTGAGTCTGCTGCATTGTCAATAGCCTCATCTCCATACCATACTGCCCTGGCTTGTGTACTGAATTTTGTATTAACTAACAGTGCTGTGACAGTTAGAACACCACGTCCATGGCCGACTCCTATCCGCGGCTGGCCTCCATGTAGAACAGGCAGTTGAAACTGAACAAAATCTTTATGGGGCAGATGTAGAGTAGGATATGGATGCCTAAACACTGAAGTCGTAAATGAAATGTTGTCACGTTAATGGGGAGTTTGGGAGTAATTTCTTACCCCAGAAATTAAATTAGATTGGGAATGTATTACTAAAAGAAGTAATTGAAGGAAGTGGTTGTGATACATTAAGAGGAAGCTCAATAAACAATAAATGGAAGGGTATGGCAAACAGGCTGGCAGTGATCATAACACCAGAAGACATAAGAACAGAATTAGGCCATTCAGCCATTGAGTCTGCTCCACCATTCAATCTAGGCTGATTTATTTTCCCTCTCTGTTCCATTCTCCTGACCTCTTCCCATATTCTTTGATGCCGTTACTAAACAAGAACCTGTCAAAATGTGCTTTAAATATAACAAACCCATCTGTGGCAATGAATTCCCCAGATTCACTCATATGGAAATATCAAAATCATTTTGGCTGAATGACCTGCTTAGAATGTCAGATGTTATTGCAAGAAAAGTAACTATGCAAAATAATGTCATATATGAAAAATATTAGAACAAACATTGGCTTGATAGAAAAAGTTCATTGACAAATAGTTATATGTTTGTAGTGAGATGCTGAAGATGTTCTATCGGTCAGTTGTGGAGAGCGCCCTCTTCTTTGTGCTGGGGAGGCAGCATTAAGAAGAGGGACGCCTCATGTCTTAATAAGCTGATAAGGAAGGTGGGCTCTGTCGTGGGCACAGAACTGGAGAGTATGACATCGGTGGCAGAGCGGAGGGCGCTGAGTAGGCTACGGTCAATCATGGTAAACCCTGAACATCCTCTGCACAGCACCATCCAGAGACAGTGAAGCAGCTTCAGTGGCAGGTTGCTGTCAATGCAATGCTCCTCAGACAGGATGAAGAGATCATTACTCCCCAACGCCATTCGGCTCTACAATTCAACCACCAGGGGTAACACATGTTAAGTGCTGGGGTTAGGACTGAGCTTAAGTTACCACTCAATGCACTTTAGTAATCTATTTAAGAACTTTTTTTAAAAGCTATTTATTAATGCTTTTTGGGAGGATAATTTTAGATGCATATCATATTTATACTGAGTTAAATACTGTATGTAATTAGTTTTGCTACAATAAGTGTATGGGACTCTGGAAAAATGTTGAATTTCCCCTTGGGGATGAATAAAGTATCTATCTATCTATCTATCTATCTATCTATCTATCTATGAATTGTGACTTTGAATTGTTGAAAAGATAAAGGAAATGTGTTTCTTAAGTGACATGCGATATCTCAAAGTGCTAAGGGAAATGTTAACAGAGTGATTTTCACAGCAGGTTTGGCACAAAAGTCCTGATCAGAAATTGTACAAAAGAAGAACAAGAGTGGCAGTAAATGAGCATCCTGTCTTGCATTTTCAATAACATGGAAAAAAAAATCTTTGCTTGGGATGAATCTATACAAAAGAAAACAAGTTTCCAAATACAATGCTGCAATTGTTATGTGAATGTATGAATCTCAAAATGACTAAACAATTCTTTTCTTCAAATTAAAATGTTTAGCCTGGATCATTGGTTGCCTTGATTACACTAAATGGAGCACAATATTGTATCTGGAGTCTCTGGGAAATACAGATTAATGCATTGTGCTTTCCACAGTTTCTTATCAGTGTATTGCAAATACATCGCAGATCTATAGACCAAAATATAATATGCAAGGTAGACTGACAATTAATCACATTTTACAGTCTAGTAATTTTTTTTATTTTTTATATAAGCAGCAATGAAATTATTATTCCTATTTTATTTGGAATTCTGCCATCCTTGTAATTATCTCCATATACGTTCATGGTCTAGTAGTTCAGGCAGTGTAGTTACACTAATTCATTCAGAATTATTCTTTTCAAATAACACTGGATTGAAACCGCTTTTGAAAATGTTTTATTTTTGGCACTTTAAGATGAAATTAGATGATATTGTAGATATTTGAACAAAGATTATGTCTGTTTATTTCATGATTGATTAGTTTAAAAAAGGCCTTGCTGATAAGCGATTCTACCAACAATAATATTGCTGTGGACATGCATCATATACAGTATGTAAGTAATGTAAAACACCCCCTGACATTTGAACAGTTCAAAAGCATAGTATAAAGTAGCAGCCAAGAGTTTATCATCTTATGTTTTATTCCGAGAGTTTATCCCCTTATTTTTATTTTCATGATTCATTTTAAAGTTATCATTTTGGTGTTTCTATATTTTGTGCATAGAGTTTAATTTATTGAAATAAAGTTGATATAATCTTGCAATATTTTTCCCTTGATTACTTGATCATTAAAGAGCAAACTCTGGTTTCATCTAGAAAATGGAGGGAATGTGGACTCCCTAAATCACAAAACACAGCTGAGCTGAATAGCATGGATGGGCTTGAAGGGGATAAGTAATAGTGAAAAGATGATGAGTGGGAGAAACCTTGTATAAAGCTTCATCCCCATCATAGACATACTGTATTAGTGCCTTAATTTCTGTATAATCCTTTCTAAAATAAATAGGTTTTTATTTTACAATAAATGGTTGCATTCATGCGCATCTCACTTAACTTGTCCTGTCTTTTTTTCCAGGCCAATGAGAGTGACAAGATAACAAATTTATTTCATGTGTCCCTGTGTCACACTTGTTTCTCAGAAAATGGGGTCAGACATTGTATCAGATTCCCCTAGTTCAAATAGAGCTGCACATTGGCATACTTGGTCATAACTATTTCAAGAGAAAAAACTAAAAGATGTCTTCAAATAATTTTCTTTTGGAAAGGAAGTAGGTATTATCCGTGATACTAAATTAGGAACCTACTTCACTATTTTGCTTCCAGATGCTTTTACTGAGGAAAAAGAGGTGTGCTAAGTTATATTTTTATAGAATGTCATGGCACAATTACAGACTATTCAGCTTCTTTTGCTTATGGTAGCTCTTGAAGAACTAACATATTGATTCGGCTCAGTAACTCTTTATGCTCATTAGTGGGTTATCAAATTTCCTTCTATTTGAGGCTGCTATTACACTTTACATTAATCAATCAATGTTGTATTAAAGATTTTTCTCCCCTCTGATGTCCTGACGAAGGTTTCAGCCTGAAATATCAACTGTCTATTCGTTTGCATAGATGCTTCCTGACCTGCTGAGTTCCTCCAGCATTTTGTGTGTGTTTCTCCCCTCTGGTTCTTTTGCCAATTATCTTAATTTCTGTCCTTCGGTTCCTGACCATTCTGTAGGTCAGTTTCTGTGCCAAAGCAAATCGGGAAATTCTCAGAAAGGTTTGAAAATGAGACTGACAGCTCCTTGTAAGCTATGTTGTTTTCAGGTGCATTTGAGTTTTTTTTTGATGCTAGTGTTTGTATTGGATATAATTCTGAAATAATTGAAACATGTCATGATTAACTGACCTATTTATAATCCATCTCTGCAAGGTTGATATCAACATCTTTTGACAGGAGCTATTGTCTGTTAAATGTGTCATGTGGAGATTGCTCATGGTCCTGGAAGAACAGCTCTGAAGGAATATGGGACTAAAGTGGTTGTCAGGTGACTGTGGGAGTCAGGTGTATAGATACTATTTGCCAGCCAACCACTTTTGATCTGATGGTAGTCAACCTGTCAACCAATGAAGGAAAAATATGCTGAACTCCAACCCCAGTTTGCAGTTATTGAAATAGACTCCATCATTTCTTACAAAAAGAAACTGGGTTATTGGTTGAAGCAGAGGAATTTTAAAGGATGAGGGGAACAAGATGGAGGCTGAATTATGTCAGTTGATTCAGAGGAAAGACAGCTCATTTGTGTGGTGTAACCTTGTGTGTTTACTCAGTTATATATCACAGCCAGGTGTACTCAGGTAAGCAGTTCGAGGGAGACACTCGAGGGAAGTTACTCTTCCTGTGAAGAATAGCAAACAGGTAGAGGCAACTGGTCAGGTTTCTAATAGGGATGGGGGCTCTTCTTTGAACAGTGAAGTTTAAGAAAAAATACTTCAAGATTATGAAAGTTTTTTTCTAGAATATCCAGGGAGAACCTGCTGTCACTGACAAGATTAGAAAGAAAGAAAGAAAGAAATAGAAACAGGAGTAGACCACCTTAGACCGCTGAGTCCAATTCCCAATTCAATAAGTGCACAGTGTGCCAGTACCTCAGCATCTCCTTCGTATCACTTAATGTTCCAGCAACCAGACTTGCCATATATAAGATGCTTGTTAAAATTGAGAAGTAAAAGTTTGATATTATGCAATATATTGCTATAATGTAGAAAGGATTTTATTGAAAATGCGGTGTAAGTAATTTTGAGAGTAATTTTTAACAGAAAATTAAACAAAAATTGCAAGAGATGCAGGACTTAGTGGATAACTGTTTCAAAATATAGACAGAAGAAGATTGATGTTGCTCAGTTCCATCTGCTTCAAAAATTCTACAACTTGCAGTGAATCTGAATTATTACTGCACAGGAAAAGGACATTCAGCTCACTGAACTCACGATGTGATGATTTGACAGAGGTATATACAATTTTGAGAGGCTAGCTAGTCAGAATCTATTTCCCACAGTAGGGCAATCAAACACAAAAAGGCGAAGGTCTAAGTATGAGGAAGCAACTTTAGCAATCATTATGAATCTGTGTCTTTTGACACATTGATCTTTGCCAGTGAGAAATGTTTACCCAATCTAGACATGTAGTGATTTTGTGCGTCTATATCGAACTGCACCTCAACCATTTCTGCAGCAAATTTACTATAACTTTGCAGGCAACTAAATACTTTAATGTATTGAAGTGGGTATGGGTCAGAGACCATTTAATACTCTGCATTTTATGATCCTATAAATTCAATAGGACAGAATGATGTAGCAACACATTAGCTTCTATATCAAACTGGATCTATAACTTAAAGGGATTGTACCATAATTACTAAGTATCAACAATGCAACACACAAGAGGTACAGTACATATGCTAAATGTGCATGAATTATTGCCTTTCATTTAATGTGCACTTGGGTGTCATTTTCCTGTCAATTGTAACACAAGGGGGGAACACATTGTCCTATACGATCACTCTAAGTGCGTTAATGAATCAAAGTGACAGTTACAATGGAAAACACTCTAATACATAAATCAGAGACAAATATTGCCATTCCTTACTTTACACATTATAAAGCATTTATACAGATGAATCATATTTGCAACACAGGTTTCTTGAATGTCAACTTGCTTTCATTTTAATATGTAGATTAATATGTTTGAAATGGCTCCTAATTTTTCTGTCCTGGCTTAAAATTGTACTTAATATAATTTAAGAGAGTAGGGGAACTATTCTTACTTTAGAAATGTGACCTTGGATTAACTTGCCTGCTGGTGTGTGAATTTGAGTGCTTCAGCATTAAATTATGAACAATAACAATGGGATTCTTTGCTCTGTAGTTATCCTAGACTTGAATCTTGTGCTGTTTTGGCCATTTGATAGCAAATTTGAGCACCTAAGAAATTAAAAATTATTGGAAATAAAATTCTCTCTTGTCATGTCACACTTCTGGCTCTTTCTGCAACCTCAACTGATAAAATTTGTGCCTTGCTAACCTTACAATCACCTTGCCCTTTAGAATATTGAACATCACAAAGCAATACAGGCCCTTTGGCCCACAATGTTTTGACCTTTTAACTTGCTCTAAGGTTAATCTAACTCTTCTCTCCAAATAGTCCTCCATTTTTTCTATCATCCATATGTCTTAAATGTCCCTAATGTATCTACCTCTTCTACCAACTCTGGCACTGCATTTCATGTACCCACCACTCTCTCCGTGTAAAAATAAAACTTGCATCTGACGTCTCCCTTATACTTTCTTTTAAACACCTTAAAAATATGCCTCCTCATATTAGCCCTTTCCAGCCTGGGAACATGTCTTTGGCTGTCCACTCAGTCTATGCTTCTTATCATCTTGTACACCTCATCTCGACACTTTTCTCCTGTCAAGTAGTCAAGAATTCTTACTGGGTAGTTTTTCACCTGCTGAGCATCGAGAGCAAAAGGAAACAATCCATGACACCAGTAGGCATTCAATTCAGATGCAGGTCAGATAAATGTATTTCATGTGGAGCGCAGGGTATTGAGATACAAGGTTTGGTAATGTAGAGTTAACAAGCATGTATTGGCTTCTTCGAACAGTCAGCATATTGTCTAACCATACCCATGCAGCAAGCCCAGTGGTTAAAGGAGCAAATATTCTAACCATCAAAAGCTCCTTATGAGGACTGTAGGACAATCTTACAACCACTGTTTACTAGGCACAAAGAGGATTTGTGGTATGTTCTTCACTTGCCGAATGAGTGACACTCCAACAACTAGAAGCTCAATACCACCTAGGACTAATAGTTCAAAAGATGGGCACCCAATGATAAAGGTTAGCTTTACGTGACACGTATATCAAAACACAGAGATATGGACTCACTATATGTTTTGATGTATATGTCACAAATGTTTGCGTTGAATCAAATCAGAGAGGATTGTGCTGGGCAGTCTGCAAGAAGACCAAGGAAACATGTCTGAACAACTGGCATCCTGTTGCACTCAGCTCAATAATAAGGAAATGCTTTAAGAGACTGGTCAAGGATTATGTCTGCAGCTTTCTACCATCCAAACTGGACCCCCTACAATTTGCCTACAGACACAACTAATTGACAGGTGACACAATAGCCATTGCTTTACACATTGCTTATACATCTGGAGAAGAAGGGTGCTTGTGTGAGAATGCTGTTCTTGGATGATAATTCAGCATTCAACACCATAGTTCCATCCAGGCTCAATAAGAAGCTCAGAGACTTCAGCTTTGACCCTGCCTTGTGCAACTGGATCCTGGACTTCCTGTCAGATTGCCAGCAGGTTGTAAGAGTGGGCTCCAAGGAGCCCCACAGGGTTGTGTACTGAGTCCCCTCCTTTACTCCCTGTATACCCATGACTGTATCACCATCCATCACTGCAAACTGCTAATTAAATTTGCTGACAACACTACATTGGTTGGTCTTATCTCAAACAATAACGAGGTGGCCTACAAGGAAAAAGTCATCTCTCTGACACAGTGGTGTCAAGAAAAGAACCTCCCCCTCAATGTTGCAAAAACAAAGGAGCTGGTTGTGGATTACAGGATGAATGGAGACAGGCTAACCCTTATTGACATCAATGGATCTGGGGTTGAGAGACTAAACAGCTTTAAGTTCCTCGGTATCCACATCACCGAGGACCTCACGTGGTCTGTACACACCAGCTGTGTGGTGAAAAAGACACAGCAGTGCCTCTTTCACCTCAGATGGTTGAAGCAGTTTGGTATGAGCACCCAAATCCCAAGAACTTTCTACAGGGGTAAAATTGAGAGCATCCTGACTGGCTTCATCACTGCCGGGTATAGGATCTGTACTTCCCTGTCCCTGGTATGGGACAGCCCAGTGCATTTGTAATTGTGAACTTCAGGACATAGGATTGTTTGATTCTCACAGTTACTCATCACCATATCTTTCACATTCACTTTGCCTGTCAGCCACCCCATTCTCAGGGTTCCAACAACCTCCTTTTAAGAACCACAAACTCTTTACTAAGTCAGTTTCCATACCATTGTAGCTTAATAATTCCCCAATAACATAGGCCAATACTTATGCTATTGCTTCTGTCACTAAAACAGACTACCCTGTTTTTACCATGGTGCATATTAAAGAATAACGACCTAAAGATTAGCTTTGTATGTCACATGTATATCAAAACATACAGTGAAATGCATTGTTTGCATCAAATCAAATCAAGTCAAGACGAATGTAGGTCCCTTACAGTCAGAAACAGGTGAATTGATCATAGGGAACAAGGACATGCAGACTAATTGAATAACTACCTTGGTTCTGTCTTCACTAACGAGGGCATAAATAATCTGCAAATAGTAGGGGACCGAGTGTCTAATGAGATGGAGGAACTGAGGGAAATACATGTTAATAGGAAGTGGCGTTAGGTAAATTGAAGGGATTAAAGGCAGATAAATCCCCAGGGCCAGATGGTCTGAATCCCAGAGTGCTTAAGGAAGTAGCCCAAGAAATAGTGGATGCATTAGTGATAATTTTTCAAAACTCCTTAGATTCTGGATTAGTTCCTGAGGATTGGAGGGTGGCTAATGTAACCCCACTTTTTAAAAAAGGAGGGAGAGAGAAACCGGGGAATTATAGACCGGTTAGTCTGACATCGGTGGTGGGGAAAATGCTAGAGTTGGTTATCAAAGATGTGATAACAGCACATTTGGAAAGAGGTGAAATCATCGGACAAAGTCAGCATGGATTTGTGAAAGGAAAATCATGTCTGACGAATCTTATAGAATTTTTTGAAGATGTAACTAGTAGAGTGGATAGGGGAGAGCCAGTGGATGTGGTATATTTAGATTTTCAAAAGGCTTTTGACAAGGTCCCACACAGGAGATTAGTGTGCAAACTTAAAGCACACGGTATTGGGGGTATGGTATTGATGTGGATAGAGAATTGATTGGCAGACAGGAAGCAAAGAGTGGGAGTAAACGGGACCTTTTCAAAATGGCAGGCAGTGACTAGTGGGGTACTGCAAGGCTCAGTGCTGGGACCCCAGTTGTTTACAATATATATTAATGATTTAGACGAGGGAATTCAATGCAGCATCTCCAAGTTTGCGGATGACACAAAGCTGGGTGGCGGTGTTAGCTGTGAGGAGGATGCTAAAAGGATGCAGGGTGACTTGGATAGGTTAGGTGAGCGGGCAAATTCATGGCAGATGCAATTTAATGTGGATAAATGTGAGGTTATCCACTTTGGTTGCAAGGACAGGAAAACAGATTATTATCTGAACGGTGGCCGATTAGGAAAAGGGGAGGTGTAACGAGACCTGGGTGTCATTGTACACCAGTCACTGAGGGTGGGCATGTAGGTACAGCAGGCGGTGAAAAAGGCAAATGGTATGTTGGCATTCACAGCAAAAGTATTTGAGTACAGGAGCAGGGAGGTTCTACTGCAGTTCAAGGCCTTGGTGAGACCGCACCTAGAATATTATGTGCAGCTTTGGTCCCCTAATCTGAGGAAAGACATTCTTGCCATAGAGGGAGTACAAAGAAGGTTCACCAGATTGATTCCTGGGATGGCAGGACCTTCATATGAAGAAAGACTGGATCGACTAGGCTTATACTCACTGGAATTTAGAAGACTGAAGAGGGATCTTATTGAAACGTATAAAATTCTAAAGGGATTGGACAGGCTAGATGTAGGAAGATTGTTTCCAATGTTGGGGAAGTCCAGAATGAGGGGTCACAGTTTAAGGATAAAGCGGAAGCCTTTTAGGACCGAGATGAGGAAAAACTTCTTCATACAGAGAGTGCTGAATCTGTGGAATTCTCTGCCACAGCAAACAGTTGAGGCCGGATCATTGGCTATACTTAAGAGGAAGTTGGATATGGCCCTTGAGGCTAAAGGGATCAGGGGGTATGGAGAAAAAGCAGGTACAGGGTTCTGAGTTGGATGATCAGCCATGATCATACTGAATGGTGGTATAGGCTGGAAGGGCAGAATTGCCTACTCCTGCACCTATTTTCTATGTTTCTATAACATTTTGATTAAAGTTGCAATGATGGATGGGGAACCATTTTACTATGCTGCTTGCTTTTTAATAATATTCAATTTCTTGACTGTTGGTGGAGCTCTCTGCTCTGGGCCAGTAAACTGTTAACTATTGTACTCTAGACTTGTGCCTTTGAGATGGTGGAAAGGCTTTGAGGATTTGGGGAGTTAGGAGCCCCTTGCCGTTGACTTTGGCATGTTCAAGCAATGATACTAACTGCATTTTTGGTCCTGGTCAGTGATCAGGCTCAGATTGATAGCATGGCATTCAGTCATTGTTGGTTTGATTCCTTCGTCGGAGATGATAACTGCTGGGTATTCATATGGTGAAAATACCATCTATGCCTTTGCCCTATCTTGAACAATATGTTGATGTGTGCAGCCGCATGCAGGCTCTCAACTAAAAGTTAAAGACCACAGTAACTACCTTCTTAAATCCTTAAGCTTCCACATCCTATTTTCTTGCTGTATCTTTATAACCAAGGGTTTGTTCTCAAAGTAGAAATTATACAGTAAGCAACAGACATCATTAGAGCCTATCTGAAGTTTACTGGAGTGGACAATCTGGAAAATGGGAAATAATGCCCATTGGACATCTTTGTATGTGCTAAATTACTTTTAAAATTGTAATTAGGAGAAAACATAAATAACTTAAGTGAAAAATTTAAAAACAGAATTTGCCTTAGAAATCAAAGTTGATCACAGTTGAATAGAATTTCAGAAAATTATTATCTCCACACCATAAACTTCACACTATTGATCAAATGCATTGCTTCCAAGCTAGCAATAAAACCAGCAGTTAGATCTGGGATAGTACACAAAGGAGTCTTTAGAAATACAGTAAACCTTTATAGTTTTCGGAATAGCCAGGAAAGAAAAGATTCACAGCCTTCAAACCTTCTATGACAAGAGGATGATGATCATTAATATCAAGCTGTATGCATGTTTTCTTCTTCAATCCTATTGCTTTTCATTCCAGGCCTCATTCATTTATCAAAACTGGGTCCATTCATACTTTATGCATCCTGCCTTAACCATCTTAGCAACTTTGTTTCTTTGGTCTTCATATGAAAGGAGTTCCATCTCATTGTCTGCCCAATTTATGCCTTCTATTTTATTTCTTCAATAAAGACAAAATCTTTTCATAAACACTAGCTATTTAAAATTTCATAAAGGCAGACATTCCTCCACATTTACACAAAACATTTTTGCTTCATTGATGCCCAAAGTTCAGTATAAAACAAGAACTATGATCCTCATTCCTAAATAGTGTTGACTGTTCAAGCTCTTTCAAGAGTTGGTTGATAAACCTTATCCAATCATTGCACCTGATACACATTAAGCCTCAGAAATGTCTGTTATATACCGTCTTAATAGAATAATGCCTTTTTTTATTGCAAAATGAAAATTTGGGTTCAATTGCAAAATTTATCTATTAAAATTAGTACAAATATTGAAATAAAAGCTGAAAATGCCAGGAACAAAGAGTCCAAAGGGAAATATGCTGTTTCAGATTGAAGACTTTCTGCTCTTTCCCAGTTCTGACAAAGGCTCTTTGGTCTGAAATATTAACTCAGTTTTTCTTTCCACAAGTCCTACTTGAACTGATGAATATTTCCAGCATTTTCTGTTTTTGTCTCAGATTTCCAGGATCTTCAGGGTTTTAAAAAAATTAATTTGATGTATATTTTGTTGGATTCGGATATATTTTTCTCTTTGAAAAATAACTTCATAAATTTCAGGTGTGATTTACTTTCTCCACCATTTTATGATAGGTTTTAGCTCATAACGGGCAAAAGAGTTCACTGAGAAAATTGGGGTTCCTATTAATATTTGCGCTGCTGAAGATAATGTATCAAAATGCCACATGTTTGACTGCACAAGAAATAGCTTTACTTTTGGGGATTTCTGGAACAATCCCCCCTTTACCAGATCTTTGCATATTTGCTCTCTACATTGTTCATTTAGTGCATTAAAGAGAGGACAAAATTCTGCCCAATGTTGCTGTTGATGCAATTTCAACTCTTTTTAAATTGAACATTTCTCATAACTTTACATGGGTGCAGTTCATTCAGCTTATCAGAAGGCTACATTCCACTCAGTCTCATCTAATCCATATCAGCACAAACCTTTGCTCTTAGCCATGTGAATGCTACCTGTTCCTAAATATAGCCATACTAAAAACCTTAATAATGCTTCCTTGACCCAGCTTTCAATTGTAACTCCCATTCCTAAAGGAAACGGTGGAGGCAGAAGAATACAGACTTGTGTGGGACACTGAAAATAGGTCTGGCATGTGAATGTCACATTTTATCTCAATGTTTTATCTTTTTTTACATGTGCTGATATAACTGTTTTTATCTGCTATCACTTTTTGGAGTGTTTGTGAAGACAACTGAAGGTGGTGTACAAATCCAAGTTGTTGTTCTTGACTGTAATAATACAAAGCCTTGGTGAGACTACATCTGGTATATTGTGATATTGTGTACTCTGTTGGTCTCCTTACCAAGGAAATGTCATACATGCCTTGGAGAGTGTGTGATAAACATAGACTGGTGCCAGGCATGGTAAGCTTGCTATATGATAAGAGATTCAGTACAGTCTGACAAAGGAAGGTCATAAAATTCTTACAGAACACAAAAGGCTGGATGCAGTAATAATGTTTCCCCTGACTGACAAAACTAGAGTCAGGAGTCATATTCTCGAATTCAAAGTTTAAATTCTCTAAGTTCAAAATAAATTTGTTATCAAACTATGTACTGTGTACTACTTTGAAACTCACTTTCTTGCACACACTCAGATGAAAACAAAGAAAAGACAAGCTGCGCAAAAAAGATGAGATGGAAGTTCTTTATCCCTCATGAACTGGATACACCGATTTCAGTTCTCTATGTCTCCTACCTATTACCTGGCATGCTGCTGCATTAAGACCACATTACAGCTTTAAGTTGAATAATTGGAATTCCTGAAAATTGTGGCAACTCGGTTATTGACCTCAATTGCCAACAACAACAGATTTCAAGATATTAAAGAGACAATTGTATAGGATAAGAGGACAGGAAAGATGACCAAGATTTTGATGACTGACAGAATAGGTTCAAAGGACCTACTAAGCTTACCTCGCTTGGACTTCTTCTATTTTTATTGTCTTATGTTTTGATTTTACTTCAGTTTGATACTCTGTTCCCACATTTGAACAGTGGGCAGTCATTGCATTTCCAAAGCCTCTGTAGCCTTTGATGCTCAGAGGTCATCAAAGAAATGATAGCAATACAAGCCTGTATTTGCTTTATTCCTAGAAAAGACTCTTTACTCTGTAGTTAAAAATGGCTGGTTGGTACTACTCTGTGGAGAGTGAAATGAAGTTAATACATTAGGTTCTTCATCTTCCATTCTCATGGAATAATACAGCAGAGAAACAACTCTTCACCTATCTCATCCATGCCAACAATAATCAACATTAATCCTACTTGCCTGCAATAGGCCCAAATCCCGCTATGCCTTTCCTATCTAAGTGCCTATGCACATATCCTTTAAATGATGTAGTTAATTCCTGCTTCAGTCTGCACTCTCATTTTGATTTAGAAATAATCAGAGACTTCCTTGGTTTCTGTTGTTCTTATCTTCTGAAACCATAATTTGCATAATTGTAGAACTTGCACATCCTTCTATATAATTTATCTCCTCTTTTTCACATAGGTCATTTTCTTTTCTGCAATCCTTGACTCTTCATCACAACTCACCAATAACCTTTTGACAAAGTTGCATGAGAGCACATTTAGTCCTAAATTAAGCAGACTACCAGTGCACTCCTCAAAGGAATGGCAATTTAATTCCAAAGTAGGGTTCCACACCTTTGCCTCTAAGAGAAGATTGAGAGATGAGAATTGCACTGAATATCTAAATGTAAGTATTCTGGTTGTAGAATCCAGTGAATCAGAGTCAGATTTATTAACACTGATTTCATTGTTGTGCAGCAGCAGTATAGTGCAAGACCTAAAAATTATTCTTAAGTTATGAAATAAATAAATAGTGCCGGAGATGAAGAATGTGGTAGTTTTCATGGTTTCATAGACAATCCAAAAATCTGACAGCAGAGGGGAAGAAGCTGTACTTTAAGTATTAAGTGTGGATCTTCAGGATCCTGTACCTCCTCCCCGATGATAACAACATGAAGATACATATCCCAAACAGTGAGGGTCTTTAATGATTTTTGAGGCACCACCTCTTGACTGTATGCTTGATGATAGAGAAGGTTATGCCATGATGGCGCTGTCTGAGTCTACAATCTTCAGCAGCATCTTGTGATCCTGTGCATTGGAGACCCAGACCAGGTTGTGACGCATCCTGTCAGAATGCTCTCCACCACATATCTGTAGAAATTTCCACGAATCCTTGGTGGCATACCAAATCTTCACAAGCCCCCAATGAAGTTGTTGGTCTACCTTCTTTGTGATTATTAAATAATGAGTGAGCACCATACTGTCAGAGATTCCCTTCTCAATAAGGCTTTTGTCTGCTCCTTCACTCAACAAGTAAATGTTTTGTATTTTCATCGTGTGTGTGTATGTGTGTGTGTGTAATGCATATATCCCCAGTCTGAGAAGATTCTGGGAATGATCTATAGATCATATATTTCCATATTTTCTGCCTATTACATTGTACATTGATGCATTAAGAACACACAACAGTTTCAAGTTGTTCAAGCAGTTAATGCTTTGAGCAGCTGCACATTCACAATGGTTGAGTAAGTCACAGTAACCTCAGATTGGAAGTGACCAGAGTTGTACACCAGAGAGTTGAAGGCAGGTGTTCAGGATCATTGAATTAATCTTTGCAATTATTAAAGCAACAAAAATGCAAGATGGCAATACAGACCCATTCCAGCTACAGTCTGAGCTCTGGAGTTTATGTTAAAGCATAGAATTCCATCTGTTCTTGTGTAGGAATGGGTGGAGATATCTTTCAAGACAAATGCATGCATTGAAATTGTGGGTGAAATTGTATCTGATTAAAAATTAAGACCTACCGGTGTGTTATAAACTAATTTTACTAATGGAAATGGCTGAATTTGTCCACCACTTAAGCAGATCTCGAGATGCAAGACCAATTGTTTTTTTTTGTGCAATGAGGTACGGTGGTTCAGTAATTGCGTTTTCAGTTTACCAGCTGGAGGTTTGGAACAGAGAAAAAAATTCAATTCCAACAAGGCAGCTGGAGAATTTAAATACAAAAATTGTATGAAATGATTTAAAAAATGTGAAGCTGGTCTCAACAATGAAAATAACAGAAAATTTTTCCATAAATCTGTTTGAGGAAAGAAATCTGCACTCTCTTCCTTCATTGACTTATAGGTAACTCCAGACCCTCTGATGTCCCCGACTCAAGTGTCTCAGTTCAAGTCTGTTAGGGATTGATGATAAATGCTGCCACAGCGAGTGCTTTATACACTTTATTGGGCACATCTGTATGCCTGCTCGTTAATGCAAATATCTAATCAGCCAATCACGTGGCAGCAACTCAATGTATAAAAGCATGCAGACATGGTTAAGAGGTTCAGTTGTTGTTCAGACCAAACATCAGGATGGGGAAGAAACATGACCGAAGTGATATTGACTGGATTAATTATTGGTTTAGGATGATTTGAATTTCTCAGAAACTGCTGATTTTCACACACAACAGTCTTTAGAGTTTACAAAGGATGGATTGAAAAACCAAAACATTTAGTGAGCAGATCTGTGGACCAGACTGGTTCAAGCTGACAGGAGGGTGACAGTAACTCTAGTAACCACGCCTTACAATAGTGGTGTGCGGAAGAGAATCTCTGAATACGCAACATGTCAAACGTTGAAGTGGATGGACTGTAGCAGAAGAAGAACAGGAATGTATACGCAGTAGCCACTTTATTAGGTACAGCGGATATTTAGTAAAGTAGCCACTGAGTTACATTCTGAGATTATGCATTTTTGGTAGATTATTTTTAAACTGTTTTCATTCAGCACTTTCAGAGATCAATAATAATGACTTATTCAGGATCAGAAAAGAGGGATAAAATTGAGGGATCTGAGAATACAGATCCATAATTCTTTGAAAGTGGTGTCACAGGTAGATAAGGTTGCAAAGAAAGTTATTGGCACATTGGATATCGGATATCGATATATTGAACAAGCAGTTGTAATGTTAAAATTGTATAAGACGATGAAACTTAATATGGCGTATTGTGTGTAGTTTTGCTCGCCTACTTTCAAGAAAGGTGTAAATAAGGTTGAAACAGTGCAGAGAAAATTTACAAGGTTGTTGTCAGTGTTATGCATTTAATATTTCAATAATATTTGTGTAATATTGTAAATATATTGTTTAATTAAGCATTCTTTTGCATTTAAGTAATTCATTATGGTTATCTGTATGAAGTATGTGAATGACATACGTCACTACTTCCCCACATCATACGTATATGTCTTGCTAAGTTGAAAACAAAGTACACACACTTATCTCCAGGCTCCTTGTTTTCCTTTCAATTTGTTTTAATGTTTTGGAATTACAAAACATAACAGTGGCAACGAGGAAGTTTCAACAAACTCAAGGGGACTACCTACATGTTGAAGCTCAATGAGACACTGCAGTTAAAAAGAAAGAGCAATGAAATGTTTGCTTCCTTCACGGGTGGAGAAGGTGTTTAAGGCAGGTACATCCTCTTTTAATAAAAGGAAACGGATAAATTCATGGGTTCAAAAACATTGAGTATCAGGTGATAATAATATCAATAAATAAAAGCAGAAATGGCTAGCTACTTTAGAAAGATAGACATATTCCATTACATGATGGATAACTGGATCGTGTATACTGAGTGAATTGAGCAGTACGGTACTGGAAACAAATGAAATTAGGCATTTGACAAGGTTCCACATGGTAGGCTTATTCAGAAAGTCAGAAGGCATGTGATCCAGGGAAGTTTGGCCAGATAGATTCAGAATTGGCTTGCCTGCAGAAAGCAGAGGGTCATGGTGGAGGGAGTACATTCAGATTGGAGGGTTGTGACTAGTGGTGTCCCACAAGGATCTGTTCTGGGACCTCTACTTTTTGTGATTTTTATTAACAACCTGGATGTGGGCGTAGAAGGGTGGGTTGGCAAGTTTGCAGATGACACAGAGGTTGGTGGTGTTGTAGATAGTGTAGAGGATTGTCAAAGATTGCAGAGAGACATTGATAGGATGCAGAAGTGGGCTGAGAAGTGGCAGATGGAGTTGAACCTGGGGAAGTGTGAGGTGGTACACTTTGGAAGGACAAACTCCAAGGTAAAGTACAAAGTAAAAGGCAGGATACTTGGCAGTGTGGTGGAGCAGAGGGATCTGGGGGTACATGTCCACAGATCCTTTAAAGTTGCCTAACAGGTAGATAGGGTAGTTAAGAAAGCTTATGTGGTGTTAGCTTTCATAAGTCAAGGGATAAAGTTTAAGAGACGGGATGTAATGATGCAGCTCTATAAAACTCTAGTTAGGCCACACTTGGAGTACTGTGTCCAGTTCTTGTCGCCTCACTATAGGAAGGATGTGGAAGCATTGGAAAGGGTACAGAGGAGATTTACCAGGATGCTGCCTGGTTTAGAGAGTATGGATTATGATCAGAGATTAAGGGAGCTAGGGCTTTACTCTTTGGAGAGAAGGAGGATGAGAGGAGACATGATAGAGGTGTAGAAGATACTAAGAGGAATAGACAGAGTGGACAGCCAGCGCCTCTTCCCCAGGGCACCACTGCTCAGTACAAGAGGACATGGCTTTAAGGTAAGGGGAAGGAAGTTCAAGGGGGATATTAGAGGAAGGTTTTTCACTCAGAGAGTGGTTGGTGCTTGGAATGCACTGCCTGAGTCAGTGGTGGAGGCAGATACACGAGTGAAGTTTAAGAGACTACTAGACAGGTATATGGAGTAATTTAAGGTGGGGGGTTATATGGGAGGCAGGGTTTGAGGGTCGGCACAACATTGTGGGCCAAAGGGCTTGTAATGTGCTGTACTATTCTATGTTCTATGTTCTAAATAAGCAATAAGAAGCCAATTTTGCTGAGTGCATTAGATTTAAAGGCATATATTTTACTTCGAAGTCTAACCACTCCAACCAAACAGTCAAAATGTGGTTTGTTGATATTGTGAAAGTAATGCAGAAACATTTAGAACAAAAACCATTGTTAATTGCAGAATGCCTTGGCTTTCATAAGTAGGATCAAAAAGAAAGGGAGCCCATCTCAGCATATGTGGCTGAATTGAAGAGATTATCTGAGCATTGTTAGTTTGGTAATGGGCTTAATGATGCACTGGAAGATCACTTAGCTTATGAAATCTTACAAGAAAGCATTCACAAACACCTCCTCTCTGGCCTAAAGCTATGAACTTGGCACTGCAAGGCTGTCCAGGCACTCTTTGTTACCTGGACAACAGTCTGAGATGCATCCAATATTGAGTTTACAGCTAAGAAAGGAGGAGTGGTGTGTGTTTAATATTTTGGTAATATTTGAGTACTATTGTAAACATATTGTTTGATTTACCATTCTTGTTTATTTGAATATTTCATTATGGTTACATGTATGAAGTACGTGTATGGGATATCTGATCACGCCAGCATGCCAAATCTGAACACTGTGCTTAAAGTAAAAACCAAGTATATACTTTTATCTCCTACCTTCCTGTTTTTGTTTAGATTAGCTTTAACATTTTAAAGTTAACGAAGTGTAACGGCCTGAGTCTGAGGGAAAGGTTGAATAGGTTAGGATTTTATTTCCTAGAACGTAGAAGATTGACAGGAAACTTGATCGAGGTATACAAAATTCTGAGGGGAATGGATAGGGTAAGGGCAAGCAGGCTTTTTCCTTTGAGGTTGGGTGGGACTAGAATGAGAGGTCATGGGTTAAGGGTAAAAGGTAAACTGTCTAAAGGGGTCATGAGGGGAAACATTTTCACTCCGAGGGTTGTGAGAGTGTGGAATGAGCTGCCAGCACAAGTGGTGGATGTGGGTCCAAAGTCAACATATAAGAGAAATTTGGATAGGTGCGTGGATGGGAGGGGCATGTAGAGTTGGTTCCGTGCAGGTCGATTGGACTAGGCAGATTAATGGTTCAGCATGGACTAGATGGACCAGAGGGCCTGTTTCTGTGCTGTAGCGTTCCATGACTCTATGCTTCTAGAAACCAAAGGGCAGGTCATATATTTAACGATTAAATAATGATGTTAAAAAAATTGTCAAGAAATTGTAATCTCTGGGTCTTAATGAATTAATTTCCAAAGGTAATGATTAAATGAATTTGATTTAAATCCAACCTTGGCAAAAGTGGGATAGAAATGTCAAACACTAGAGAACATGCTTTTAAGGTTACAGGGTGGAAGCTGAAAGGCGACATTTGAGGCAGAGTGGTGGGTGCCTACAATGGTTATCAAGGGCAGCAATGGAAGCAGGCAGTTGAAAAGTCTTTTAAAAAGACAAAAAAAAAGTGAAGGGAATGGAGGGCTGTGGATGATACACAAGATGAGGACATTTAAAAATTGGCACAACAATGTGGGGCTGTTCAGTGCTGTACTGTCATATGCTTTATTTAAGTCATTTAATTTGTAAGACTTAATATTTGAGTGTGCCTGTAAAATAACCACATTGATGGAAATGGCTTTGATAAACTGCAGAGTTGTGAACTCTACAAGATGTCAGTGCTAAATCAGTGTATGATCTCATAGCAGTAACACTGGGAGTACTGACATTAAGTCCCAGTTGCGAGTGTTGTTCCCGGTGTGATTAAAGATCACCACCACTGGATCACACAGGGCAGCAAACTGCTTAATCTCTAAGTGGGGCATGTAACCTACGCGTGTGAGGCCTGAGTCCAGTTGGGAAAAGAGAATAATGTCAGCCAAGTAGGATCACAAAGGAAAGGGAATACTGATTATAGAACATCACAAACGAGTGGCTTCATTTACAATGGAATCTGAAAAACACAGTTTAATCAGTATTTATGCCACAAATGATATATTGTAAAAAGGTTTTTAAAAAATTGAAGAGAAAGTTAGTGACCTGAATATTGAAATGAATACGGGCACAACTGCTCACTGCTTGGTTATGGGCTAAAATACTCCACCATTTTTTGCTGGCTATGTCAACAATGATGGTCATTGCCTGTCAACTCCTGTTGGATATTCTTTGCTCCAAGTCCACAATTCCCAAAAGCAACTCCTTTATTCAGAGAGAGAAAGCGACAAAGCAGGAAACTGCACGGACCATTTTAAGAACTATTATTAAAGATGTTATTACAGGGCAAAATGTTTTGTGAAAAGGCAATTGTGCCTGGCCAATTTGCTCCACTTCACTAGAGAAGCAACATGTCCTGTGAGTAAAGGGAAACCAGATGTTATGATGTATATTGGAGTATGGTAAAGTGCTGCGTCAAGATTATTGTAGAAAATATAAGCTCACGGATAGGAGGGGAAAAATTGGGATAGATTAAAGATTAGCTAGCTAACAGTGAATGTAGAATAAAGTAGGTATATAAGGGTCTTTATCTGCTTGACAAGTTTCGTGGAATTGGAATCTGAATTGGTGTATTAATGTCACACATACCAAAATACACATCACAAAATTTGACCCAGGTTTTATCATTTTTACAGTATATATAAATGGCTTTTATATACTGATGATGGGTTAGCTAAATTTGCTGGTGCTATGAAGATGACATAAGCAGGCTGAAGAGCTATGCAGATAGGTCAAGTGAGTGGACAAGGATCTGATAAATGCAGTATAATGTGGTTAAAAAGGTGAAGTTGCCCATTTTAACAGACATAAATATAAATAAAGCATTTAAATGCTGAGAGATTTCAGGTGTCTGGGTGCACTGATGCATGGTTTGTAAAAGGCTTGTAAGCAGTTACTGTGAGTGATTGTGAGATCAATGAAATGATAATATTTATTGGTAGGGTAATTGAATACAAAAATGGGATATAATGCTTCAGCTATACACAGCATTGGGAAGATCTCATCTGGAATACTGCGTATAATTTTGGAGACCTTCCACACTGAACTGATTCTTTTTAACTGAACTTTGAAAGAGTCTGCAGTCTGCCAAGTGTGACCAATCTGATAATGAGTGAACCTGTTATTATAAAGTTACACTGATTCATTAAAAATAGAGAAATTAACTGTGCTTAGCAGAGGGAGAACTGTGTCTCCAGCAATCTGGTACCTTAGCTTACAATTTGATAACATTCTGCGAAAGTAAAGGAATACAATATCCTGAATAGTTGAATAAAGATTTAAAGATGAAAGCAAAATGGTTATGGACTAAACAACGGCAAACTCTCAAAACTTTTATCTTTCATTTCTTAGAAACGAACAAGCATTGGGGCACAATTAATGTGAACTTCCTTGGATTACTCTTCTCATGTAGTGCAAAAGGGAGAACCAAGAACTGAAAATACCTCAAAATCAGGATGAGCAAAACTGCAGAACCCTACGAATATTATTTGTAACTTGATGCCTAGCATATTCATTAACAAGATCAGAGGTTACGGGCACTTAATACAACCAGTACAGCTGCTCTCTCACATTTCTTGGATTTTAGATTTGGCATGTCCCCTTTCACCCTTATCACTTTTTACTGATGCACCATAGAAAGCATCCTATTTGGGACCATCACAGTTTGGTATGGCAACTGCTCTGCACATGACAGCAGAATGAAGATTTGTGGACACAGCTGAACACATCCCAGAAGCCAGGTTCTATCCTTGCACTCTGTCTACTCTTCTTGCTGCCTCAGTGAAGCTGCCAAAATAATCAGATACCACCCACCCAGGACACTCTCTCTTTTTCCTCTCCCATTGGGCAGAAGATACAGATACCTGAAAGCACCTACCAACAGGATCAAGGACAGCTTCTATCCTGCTGTATAAGGCTATCGAATACTTTCCTATTATGATAAGTCTTCACCTTATGACCTTGCGCCCTGAGCCTAGTTGCACTGCAAGAAGACTTTATTCTGCACTCTGTAACTGTTTTACCTTGTACTACCTTAATGCACTGTTGTAATAAATTGATCTGTATGAACTGTATGCAAGAACAAGTTTCTCACTGTACCTCACAATTTATCAGTTTAATCCCAAATTTTGCCTGTTCTTCCAGGTGGCTGGAAAAAAATCACATGGCAGAGGAGTTATCCCTAGGCTTGATCATTATTTACCTCATCATCAACACCTTAGAAAGAAACTAGTCCCACTGTCTTGAGATCATGCTGTGTGCAAATCTGTCACCAAATTTTGACACTGAAATGGTCTAAAGTCCGTTGTGATATTCTAAGGACATAAACAGCACTAAAAAGTGTGTATTTCCCTCTAAAATTAATTTCCTTTATATAAAAAGTTGAGGCTTAAAACCTGCAAAATATTGAGGTAAGCTGCAGCTAGCGGTCCAGCAGTGTTTTGTTTTGTCACTGTTCTTTCCAGAGGGAGCTCTACATTTTGTGTTCTCATGTTGAGTGAAACCTATTAAAGAAAATCTTGGCTTAGTTTATTTAAAAAGACAGAACTTGACAGGTTTATAGTCATAAATGGGAGTAAATCATTGGATTTTCCCTGGAATACATTTAATTGATTTGCACAGAAGAGCACAGCTATCATTTTTATAGCAGTTAATATTATGTATCTATTCAGACGGGTGCAGTTACCCTTTAATGTTAGTTTATGCAGTTGATGAATATGGAAAAGCATAAATTGAACCAAATCCATCTTCTATGTGAATGGTTTTGTGCTACATTTATTAATCCCAAGGAAGATGTTACATACAAATAGACTAATTTAAGGCAATCGGATGATCTTCATTTGCCCATTTGGCAGCAAATTGTATTTTCAAATTTCCTTTATATTTTTTTCAGATTTGTATGTGGGTTTATATACTGTACATGGGCAGGATTTTTACATTCTTGGTACCAAGTACTGTCAGCTGAGGCTGACAGTTAGACTGTGATCATCTGTGTGTCAAGCATACACCAAAGCCAAGAACCTTGAAGGCTTGAAGGGCAGCATGGTAACATAGTGGTTAGCACAATGCTCTACAGTACAGGTGGCCCAGGTTCAATTCCCGCTGCTGCCTGTAAGGAGTTGGTACATTCTCCCTGTTACTGCATGGAATTCCTCCGGGACCTCCAGTTTTCTCCCACAGTCTAAAGATGTACCAGTTGGTAGCTTAATTGGTCTTTGTAAATTGCGCCGTGATTAGGCTCAGACAAACTCAGGGGAATGCTGTGCAGCATGGCTGCACTGTACCTCAATAAATAAATAAATAAACACTTTTTTTTAAAAGGCATCCAGTGCTTTCCCAGCATACAAGACGAATGAACTCTTCTTTAGCTTCCAGTCGGGTTCAGGTATCAATTTTAACCATTGCTTCGATGACAAACTCTGCCATCTGGGAATGAATGAAGATAGTGGAGTTTACAATCGAAACATCAGTTAAAATCTATACCTGTACTTGACTGGAAGCCCAATAAATCAACGATACTTATTTTTGGTGAACACACACAAAATGCTGAAGGAACACAGCAGATCATGCAGCATCTATGGAGGGGAATAAACAGTTGATGTTTCAGGCCGAGACCCTTCATCTGGACTTTAAAAGAAGGGGGCAGGAACCAAAATATGAAGGTGGCAGGAGGAGAAGGAGTACAAGGTGGCAGATAGACAATAGGTGCAGAAGTAGACCATTCAGCCCCTCGAGTCTGCATCCAGGTGAAGGGGAAGGGTGGGGGGTGGTGGTTGGAATGAAGTGAAAAGCTGGTTGGTGATAGGCAGAAGAGGTAAAGGGCTGAAGAAGAAGGACACTGATAGGAGAGAACAATGGACCATGGAGGAAGGGGAAGGAGGAGGGGCACCAGAAATAGGTGATGGACAGGTGAGGAGAAAAGAAGTGGTGAGAGAGGAACCAGAATGTGAAATGGAAAAAGAGAAAGGGGGACAGGGAAAACATAGAGGAAATCGAGAAATTGATGTTCATGCTGTCATGTTGGAACTATGGATGTTCCAGATCTGGTCTTGCCAATGCTCTGCACAGTGGTAAACATGAGGTAAAAGATATGAGCAGTCTGTAAACAGTCTGAAGTGTGAACTGGGCTGCCAATTTATTAATGAGATTAAACATTTTCATTATCATAAACTGACTTTTAATGGTGAAGGTACTTTGGGACTGACAGCAACCAGACATTATTTGTTTGTAATTCAGTGGACAATATTATGGAGACATGAGACTGGCGATACTGGAATCTTCAGCAACTAACAATCTGATGGAGGAACTTGAATGGGGGGGGGTGCTTGTAGAGACATGTCTCAAGCAGCATCATTGGTGAGGTGGGTGGGTAGGATGGTTGACACTTTGGATCAAAACCACGTGTCAGGATGGTTTTATGGAATCCTTTATATTTTAAAGAAAACAAGCGATCGGATTAGCACCTGATATACAGTATTTTTATCAGGTACAATGCCTCCCCAGACTGATGTTTCAATTCAGCCTAAATCCCATGTTTGGGATTAAAGAGTCATACAGCAATGCAGCACAGAAATGGGCCTTTCAGATGATTATGTCTATCCGGATCAGTCCCATCTGCCTGCATTTATTCATAACCCACTCTGCCTTGTTTATGCAAGTACCTGTTCAGATGCCTCTACCACATCCTCTGGCACCTCATTCCAAATACCAGCTCTTTGTATGACAAACTTACTCCTCAAGTTCCCTTTAAATTTCTTTCTTCCCACTTTACACTTATACTACTTGTGTTTTAAACTCATACCAAAGGAATCATTCTCTGGTTATCTACTCTCATAATTTTATTCTCCTCTATCATGTCATCTCACACCTTCCTTTATTCCAGGCAAAACAGATCCAGCCTATCCAATCTTTCCTTGCAATTAAACCCCTCCAAACCAGTCTCCCTGTAACTTAAATCCTCTGATCCAGATTGTATCTGCTTTAATCCTAAGGTTAGATGTACAGAGGATATTTTGATTGGCGGGACAACCTAGAGCTAGAGAACACTCTGAAAATGAGTCATTAATTTAAAACTAAGATAAAGAGCAGTAGTGTCTCCTAAAGGATTGAGAATATTCAGGACTCTCGTCCTCAAAGGGTGGTGGAAGCAGTCTTTCAATATTTTTAAAGTAGAACATAGACAGATTCTCGATTAACATAGAGTAGTGGTGGGGAGAAATGTTATTGGAGTAGATAGGAATGTGGAGTTGAGGATACAGTCAGACGATACACAATCTTAATAAATGACAGGGTAGATTTAAGAGAGTAAATGCTCCTAATCTGCAAGCTTGATTCTGGGATACAGACACAGTTCTGAGGCAAAGGTGTTGATCTTTCTGCAAGACTAACACCAAGACAAATCCTTCAATACACAAGGGATATTTCAAGCAAATATATTGCAAGACCTTATGAAGCATTAACTAATTAGTGAATGGACAAGTGATAGTGCAAATTTTCAAATTTGCATAATAAAAGCAGTGCTGCATCATCATGTAGTCAGATTGAATCTTTGACAATCCACTAATTTAATCAGTGTATTAAATGTCTATGTGAATCTTCCTATTAATAATAAAAACCTCTATTAATCTTTGGATGCCCTATATTATATATTGCTGACAAAGGCCCAGATTATGATTAGCGTTATAATTGACTTCTTTCCACTTTTGATGAAAGTGCTGAATAATACATGTCACTAAATACATCACAGTACAAGATATGAGAACTATGCTTTAAAACAGTGTTCAACATTTTCCAAAAGGAACTTTGTACATTGCAAACTGCAATGTTCCCTCAATTTTTTTTACAGTTGAGCGGACCAACCATTGCTCTGAACAGGTACACAGCCTGAATGCTGCACAGCACTCTAAATTTTTTACGTAGTATGCATACTATGAATATTTAGAATAAAAATTGAAAAAAAAATCACATAGTTTTGATTTTACTTAATTAAAGGTTAAAATGAAATACAGTAGGGTCATGAAATTGAAGGGTATAAGTATGTCACGTTGTGTAAATTTTTTCTTGTCTGGCTTTATTACAAATCTATTGTCTATAAAGACTGTCCAGATTAATTTTGCATCCAGAAAAAAAATACGTCTTAATCCTCATTAGGTCATCCAAATGTTCCACTTCTAGTATATTCCTTGATTTAGATTTGAGTGAATTCATAAGACTGAATCCATATTCAGTCATCAATAGAAGCTTGAAAAGCTCCAACAATGTCAACATGAATTGTCAGTTCTTCAATTTGTTTTTATTTCTAAGCACATAGTTCAACATATCTATGGAAGTCTGAATAGAAACAGTCTTAACTTTCTCATAAATTTGAAATCACAGTATTTCTACAATATTTTTGAGGTGACATTTTCATTGTAGTTTGTACTAGTAGTGAGTAATTTTTTTGTCTGTCGTACAACATTCCCTCTTCCAAATTCAGAATTAGTTGCAATTGCAAAAGCAACAGGGTCAAAAGCCTACTATTCTCTTAACTCATTGTCAGGAAATCTATTATCCAGGTGATTACACACATATTCAATGAATTGAACAATAGGCACAGTATTGATGTCAGAACTTAGAGATGCAAGCAAATCTTCCACTTTGTTACTCCAATAAAAGGTATTGCTAAGACACTGTGACCATAACTTGTTAATTTTCGATTTTGTATATTGCTGTGCTTCAATTGTATTAACAAAATTATATTAACATTATATAAAGGAAAACAACAGCTGCGCAGCAACAAGGGCTACGTGCATAGGAGCATTTCAGTCACTGCATGGCCGCAAACCTGTGCTTGTGTGAACACAGGAAATGAGAGGTTGGCATAGTGACTTTTGCTAAAAGGGTCATCCAGACTTCTGTTTTTCATAGCTTAATCACTTATACCAAATTATCAAATTACAATCACCTCAATTTTCCACCAATCACCTCCACCAAATCTATTGCTTAATAGATATTTAAATATCTTTAGAGCCTGAAAGACAAGTTTGAATCTTGCAAGAGAAGGTAAAATTTTAATGTACCTATGGTACTTGGTAGGCATAAGGCTTTATCTTTTTAACTTGTAACATATAACCCTGAATTCTTAACAACCACATGATCTGATATAATGCCACATTGGGGCGTTTTCCTGTTCGGTCTCTGCAATCAATTTTCTTTTCAACACTTGAGTTTGTCTCTTGATCTCCCAGTTCATTCTAATCCAAAAGTAGGCAAAAAAAAATCTGTAAAAGAAATTAATATTTCTCATACATCACCTATTCTTTCTGAGCCCTTGATATGATTAAATATTAATGTGCAAATGTATGGTGTAACCTTGAGGACTGCTTTATGGGAAAACAATTGCGATTCATTTAAAATGTTCCTTCAATTTATGCTGTCATTTTCTCTACATGGCTTGTATTTTATTTGTGTTACTTCATTTCTTTTCATTCTTAATAGTCACCGGGTAATGGGCTATTGATTTTAGAGTAAGGGGGCGGCAATATACAACACTACAAGTGGAGTTTATGTAATTAAGTGAGTGAATTTCAAGAATAAGATGTGAATTTGAATCAAAGAGTAATAGGTATTAACCTATGAATCTGAATAATAAACCAAACTTTACAAGGGCAGTCCATATTAGTTCTGCTGCCCTTTTTAGAACATGATGTGAAAGCTGACGGCTCAGCTGCAGGAATAGGATTCTCAGAGGATTGCTATACACACTTTGGTCAAAGATCAGTAAGAAACCTGGAGACTGACCAAAAAGTACGACTGCAGTGTTATTCACACCCAATCTTTTTCAATTGTGCCACCTCCTAATTAATTAAGTTGGGTCATATTGTACATTTCGCTCCTTGCTTTTTTTCTGCTAAAGCCATATATTTTCATTGCTAGGATTATTTCAGAGTCATGCAGCATCGAAAATGTCATTGACCCACACGTACATACTGACCCTCAATACTTAATTATATCAATCCTAGTTGATTCTCCCCACATTCCTATCAACTCACCCTGATTCTACCACTGGCCTACACATACAAGGAGCAATTTGCAGCATCCTATTAACCTATCAACCTGCACAACTTTGGGATAAGGGAGGAAACTGGACATGCAGAAGAAACCAATGCAGTCACAAGAAGACCATAAAAACTCCACACAGACAGCATGTAAAAAGAGGGCTGAATCTGGTTTGTAGGAGTGGTGAGAAGGCAACTCAATTAGACAGAATGGGACATGTGTGATACATATCCCTTAAGCAACAGAATTCCTTCTTTGAATCATTCCAACTCTCCATATATTCTTCAATATTCTTTCAGTAGCTTATCTCTCTCATCACCTGACCAAATATCTCAAGAGGTTGAACTGCCTTGTTAAACTTTCAAGTGGCTTGCACAAACTTCTATACTTTTTCAACCCAACATCACCATTATTGATCCTGGATAGAGTGGACTTCTCCTTGAGTATGGAAAAATCTCTTCATTTGCACTTTTTTCCAGAATGGTGAGTATTGATAAATGAGAGTCAGTCCCCATTGTGACTCAAACATTGCCAACCTGCTTGGACCGTTAAGTAGCTTCAAGCCGTGTACTGCCGCTGATGTTGGTTGAGGTGGCAGTGCCTGAATTTCCTAGTATGGAGCTTCCTCTCGTATACTTTTTTCATTTCATTTCATTTTTAGTTCTTTCATTTCTGCCAAGACGATCAGATACCATTGGCCATTGGCCCACTCTCCAGCTGATATATTATACTATCCTTTGTTCCTCTCTCTTTCCAACTCTCCAATGCAGGGGTTTCCAGCCTAGCATCCAATGACACCTTGCTTAGTGGTATTGGTCCATGGCATAAAAAAGGTTGGGAACACCTTCTCTACTGTACCTGTTCCTTAAAGTAACTCCAAGCATTTAACTTCTAGTAAAGTAAACAGATTTGTTATCATAGAAGCATTACAAATTGTGAAGATGTATCCATTGTACAAAATGAAACACAGCCACATAAGCAGAATGCACTTCTAGGGACGCTGAGCAGACATAAGTTCTACCCTATTCTGTTTCCACTGGAAAGACAAAAATATTAAGGAGGATACCAAGAGCTTCTTTAGATATATAAAGTGTAAAAAAGAGGTGAGAGTAGACATTGAGCTACTGGAAAATGCTGCTGGCAAGATAGTAAAGGGGGAACAAGGAAACTGCACATGAACTGAATAAATATCTTGCATCAGTCTTCACTGTGGAAGACACCAGTAGTATGGCGAAAGTTCAAGAGTATCAGGAGGCAGAAGTGTGTGAAGGTTCTTGGGAAACTGAAAGGTCTGAAAATAGTTAAGTCACCTGGAACAGATGGTCTGCACCCCAGGGCTCTGAAAAAGGTGGCTGAAGAGATTGCAGAGGCATTAGTAATGATCTTTTAGGAATCAATTGATTCTGGCATGGTTCCAGAGGAAGGGAAAACTGCAAACGTCATTCCACATTTGCTGACACTGGCGAGATTTCAAAGGAGCTTTGTGAAAATTATTCTGGGATTGAAAGGCTTGTCATATGAGGAACATTTGATGGCTCTGGGGCTCAACTCACTGGGATTTAGAAAAATGAGGGGTGACCTCATTGAAGCCTGTAATGTTGAAAGCCCTCAACAGAGTGGATGTAGAGAGGATGTTTCCTATGGTGGAGGAGCCTAAGACCAGTGGACACAGCCTCAGAATAGAGGGGTGTCTTTTTAGAATGGAGATAAGGAGTAATTTCTTTCGGAAGAGAGTGGTGAATCTGTGGAATTTATTGCCACAGACAACTGTGGAGGCCAGGTCATTGGGTATACTTAAGCCAGAAGTTGATAGATTCTTGATTAGTCAGGGTATGAGGGGATTTGGGAAAAAGGCAGGAGATTGGGGATGAAAGGGAAAATGGATCAGCCATGATAAAATGTTGGAGCAGACTTAATGGACCAAATGGTTTAATTCTGCTCCTACTTCTTATGGTCTTTTGCCACACAATTTGACATGCACAGAATGTGGAATACCAACTCAGATAAGCTATGTATTGCACTCTCTGTTCTGAAGCAATGGCCTAACAGCAGTTTATGATGGAAATAATATGGATAAACCAGAACTTATTAAATAATGGCAGAAAACAACCATAGAAACCTTCACTTTTGTTTCATTATTCAATAAGAATATGGTAAACACATGCCTCCAATTGCAATGTGTTGTTGATTCCCAAATCCTGTGATTCACTATGGAATGTAGAATTGGAATTGGCTTAGTATTGTCACATGTACCAGGTGCACTGAAAGCTTTGTGCATACAATTTATTTATTTACTTAATTGTACAATGTAGAATATTTTTGAGTAGTGCCACTGCAGCAAGCCCTGACAACTCCAATTTAATCTGAACCTGAACACAGGACAATTTACAATGACCAGTTAAACTATCTGGTACATCTTTGGACTGTGGGAGGAGACTGGAGCAGCCAAGGAAAACTCACACGGGGAGGATATACTCCTTACAGAGGTTAGCAGGGTTGTACTCTGATCTCCGATGCCTCGAGCTGTACAAGCATCACACTAACTGCTAAGCTATACAGTGCATTGAGGTTGAGCAAGGTAAAGAGATAACAGAATGCAGAAGGAAGTGCAACAGCTTCAGAAAAGTATGGTGCATTTAGACAATAAAGTGCAAGAACATAACGAGGTAGATTGTGAGATCAAGTGTCAGTCTTATTGTATAAAGGAACCATTTATTAGTCTAGTAACAGTGGGGTAGAAGCTGTACTTGAAACTGGTGGTGGTAGTTTCAGGCTTTTGTACTTTTGCCTGAAGTGAGAGGGCAGAAGAGTGAATCGCCAAGGTGGGTGGAGTCTTTGACTGCTACACTGAAGCATTGAGAAGTGTAGACAGAAGGGGAGGTTGGTTTCTATGATGTGTCCAGCTGTGTACACCACTGCAGTTTCTTGCAATCACGGGCAGAGCAGTGATAAGCTTTCTAAGCTTTGATGTATCTGGATAGAATACTTTCCGATGGTGCATCAATAAAAATTGATAAAGGTTGATGGGAACATGCTGCATTTCTCTACCCTCCTATAGCTAACAATGACTTTTGCCCACAGTGTCAAGAACTATTTACACAAATAATTAAATTTTATCTAAACTAATCCCTTTGACTAAGCAATGTTCATTTCCCTATCATACAGTTCATGAGCCTATCTAAGAACCTCTTAAATGGCTCTGTCATATCTGTGACAACTATTACCCCTGGCACTCACATTCCAGGCACCTACTACTTTCTACATGGGGGATAAGACCTTACCCCATGCATCTCATTTGAACTTGTCCCCTCTCACTGTAAATGTCTTATGACTAGATTTTGTCTGTTGGCTGTCATTTCAATATGTCATCCAGATGGATAAAATTTTAAAATTGAAACTTGCAAGGTAATCGGTGTTCTGTAATTACTTTTACAGTTCATTGTTTTGCTATCTTTCAGCATTTCATTTTAATTCTCATTATTATAAACTTTTAAACCAGAATGCTATGGTTATGGTCTATATTTCCTGTGTGATTAATGTGGTTAATATTTGGTACATAGCTAGTGTTTGCAGTTGTTGTAAAGCCACTGATTTCAGATCAAAGGAAATTATGGTTTGTTATGCAAATTTTCTGTTGACATGAAAAGGAGTAAAACGAATTAAGAGACACAGAAGTGAAACAATTTAATTACAGTCTTTGAACTTGCGGTACTAGCATGTGGATTAAAATACTACACATAAAAACATAACATGTACAAGCTGTCCTTATCTGAGTGAAACCTAGGAGCTGATGAATTAAATAAGGTCATAAATCTGTGTAGCACTAAAGACTATTAGATTCTGGTGACCAATCATTTAAAAAAATCAGCAATAAGTTTTAATGTCCATAAAGCCCCTAACTGATCAGTCATAAAGGTTCCATTAAACAATTCAATAAAAAAAGAAGTAAATTCTATAAATGAAATTAAACCTTTCTCCAATATTGAAGCAAATATTGGTTTTAAAAAAAGGTAATTGGTTTTAATCTCAGGTGCAATGATAGGTTTTGATTATGGTATGCTCATAAAAGGACTACCTTTCCACTGGAAGAATCTGTTGCTATGAATATACACTCAGTGGCCAGTTTGTTAGGTGCCTCCTGTGCCTGATAAAGTGGCGACTGAGTGTATGTTGTAGCCTTCTGCTACTGTAGCTCATTCACTTCAAGATTTGACAGGTTGTACATTCAGCAATGCTCTTCTGCATACCACTGATGTAATACATATTTATTTGAGTTACTGTCAGCTTGAACCAGTCTGCCATTCTCCTCTGAACTCTCTCATTAATGAGCTGTCCTTCTCCCACAGAATTGCCACTCACTGGATTCTTTTTTGCTTTTCACACCATACTCTATAAAATCCTAGGAGATCAGCAGTTTCTAAGATACTCAAACCACCCTGCCTGGCAGAAACAATCATTCCATGGTCAAAGTCACTTAGATCACATTTCTTCCCAATTCTGATGTATGATCTGAACAACAATTGAACCACTTGACCATGTGTGCATGCTCTTATCCATTGAGTTGCTGTCACCTGATTGGCTGATTAGATATTTGTATTAACATGCAGGGATACAGATAGAGCTAATAAAGTGGCCACTGAGTGTATTTTGCTATAGTATTGTGAAGGGACGTCAACACCGAAGACATCAGGATGAACCAATGAAGGCATTCTCAATGTTCCTAGAGTTTGATTCTGTCAGCTGAAGCTTAGATAGCAGGACCCTCAAAGCCTAATCACAAAGATGGTGCTTTAAATTCCACTCTAGAAACCTCATCAAAGAAATCCAAGACCTAGAGCAGCTCCTGAGCACCATGTAAGTGTCACACCCTTCCACCTTTTGGATGAGATACTAACGGAAGTGCTCCTCTGCTCCTTCGGCTGGATATAGAAGATCTTGCAGAACCATATTGAAGATAAGTGCAGTTATCCTCAGTGTCCTGGCGAATATGATTTCCCTCAGTCAATGTTAATATCAATTATCATCATTGTTACATTGCCTTTGGGAGAAATGCTCTTTGCAAAGTAAATGCAGTGCTTCCTATACTAAAGCACTGACAACCGTTCAAAATTTCCTAAATTTGGTGATAAATTAGTATATAGGAGGAAGATTGCAAATATTACTGAGTGGTGCCATTACAACAACCTCTTACTCTCAATGTCAGCAAGACCAATGAGTTGAATATTGACTTCAAGAGAAGAAAACCAGAAGTCCATGAGCCAGTTCTCATTGGAAGATCGGAGGTGGTCAGCAACTTCAAATTCCTCTATGTTATTATTTTGGAGGACTTGTCCTGGACTCAGCACATAAGTGCAATTATAAAGAAAACATGGCAGTGCCTCTACTTCCTTGTGAAGTTGTGAAGATTCAGCATGACATTGAAAATGTTGACACACTTCTATAGATGTGTAATGGAGTGTATATTAACTACCAACACCATAGCCTGGTATGGAAACACCAATGCCCTTTTATGGAAAATCCTACAAAAAGTAGTGGATACAGCTCAGTCCATCATGAAAATGTCCTCTCCACCATTAAGGACATCTACGTGAAACACTGTCACAGAAAAGTAGCATCCATCATCCAGGACATGCTTTCTTCTTTTAGCTGCCACATGTCCAGGCGCCTCAGGACTTACACCATCAGGTTGAGGAACAGTTACTACCCATCAGCCATTGGGCTCTTGAACCAAAGAGGGCAACTTTAGCCAACTTCACTTGCCCCATCATTGAAATGACCACACAACTAATGGACTCACATTCAAGGACACTTCATTTCATCTTCTTGATATTTATTTCTTATTTTTTTATTATTATTAATTCTTTCATTTTGTACTTGCACATTTATTTGCATTCTGCACTCTGGTTGAATGCCCAAGTTGGGCGGTCTTTCATTGATTCTGTTATGTTATTATTCTATGGACTTATTGAGTATGCCAACAAGAAAATTTATCTTAGGGTTGTATATGGTGACATGCATCTACTTGGATAATAAATTTACTTAGAACTCTGAAATCAGATATATAGTGCTCTAAGGTTATGTTAGAGTGCTATTTATACAGCACTTTCTCTTTCCATTGGGATTGTTGCTTCGACAGCCTATAGGTGTCAGAAACTAACCTTGTACTGACTAATTCTGGGTAATTCTACTGAGACTAACATGCATTGACTGGGTATGAATGAAGATAACACAGTAGTGCTTGATCAGCTTATGTACAGACGCTGTATACTACCTGGTAACGAGCCAAGACTATAGTTTAGAGATGGCTTGAAATCAATAGCACAACTGAAATTGCATTGGGTGCCCAATCAGATTCCCAAAATATATATTTATCTCATGAATAAATACGCAAATTCATAAAGACAAGCAAAATGTACTGAAATACAGGCCAGGTAGCTCAACAAACCAGAGTTTAACCAGTTGATTTTAGCATTGTCTGGTTATCATCTGTAAATACATACAGGACTGTAAAACCAATCTTCTTGACTCCTAGGCATGGTTCCAAGACCATGAACTTCACTTCTGAAAGATTAAAAGTACTGTGGAGACTAGTTTTATCAGGTCACTGCACCATTTATTTTGTTCTGGGATTTCCAGTTCTTCCTTAGTTGGTTGGTATGGAACAAATGCATTCATGACATGAAAGAGAGTTTGTAGCATTTCCCTCCTCCACTCATTTTAGCGGTGTGCAAACAGTTCTCCTCAGCAGATCTATGGAGGGGAATAAACAGTCGATGTTTCAGGCTGAGACCTTTCATCAGAACTGTCTTGATGAAGGGTCTTGGTTTGAAAAGTCAACTGTTTTTTCCCCTCCCTAGATGCTGCCTGACCTGCTGAGCTCATCCATAATTGTACTTATGTTGCTCTGGATTTCCAGCATATGCAGAACCTCTTTACCCTTTGTGCTCTGTATCAGGTTATTCACAACATCGCCGCTGGCGACCTTTATTCCTGCTGGTGTTCAGCTGAAGATGAAGTGGTTGGATCTTTTATTTTCACCTTTCAGCCTTACATCACTTTCCACAGAAAACACCTGGAATTCTGATAGTCAGAAGAACCTATTCATGGAAGCATTATAGATGAACTACAACCTTGCAGGTGAACTATCATGCCCATGCTAATAATAACAATATAAAAGATCCTGGATTGATGTCTTTAGATGGATGCATAATGGAATATTCATAAGCAGAAAATGGATTCAACAATAGTGAAAATATTTGCAGTGCCTGTGACGAGATGACATACAATTGCTGTTCAGTGCTGGATGAAATAGCTGACAGTGACTGATGAGTTTTCTTTGTCTGAATAGTGCTCAGAGAACTCCACTGTTGTGCATCTCCCAGCCTCATTTTTCAGAAGCTGCAGAAGGTGGCTTCAAGTGCCATACAGATTGTGGAGAGCACATCCAGCTGTAAGGAAAACTTCTCTGCCAAAACAGACTGTCAGTATAAGACAGCTTTTAGGATTGGATTCCGATAAATGATAACATTCACAAGTATTGTTGCTGGGATGCCATTGTTTGTAATATATGTCTATGTCTTGTATGTGGGAGGCAAAATCTATATGCTCAGTGTTGACGTGAAGATTGGCATTGTTCTTGATAGCACAGATGGTAGTCTTAAGCTGCAGAGAGATATCAATGTGTGGGTGAAATGGGTTGAAGAACAGCAGATGGAGTTAAATGCAGGCAAATGAGAGGTGGTGCATTTTGAAAGTGAAATGAGGGTAGGACCTGTACTCTGAACGGTAGGGACAGACAGGCAGCATTGAGGAACAAAGGGACCCTGGTGTATAAGTCCATAGGTTGTTAAAGGCAGCAACACAAGCGGATAACATGGCCAGAAAGGCTTAAGGGATTCATTAGTTGTGGAATTGAATACAAATATGTAGAGAGATTATGCTCCAACTTTTTAAGACCTTTATCAGACTTCAGCTGAAGAATTGCACAGAGTTCTGATTATCATGTTATGGGATGAAGTGTTGGTGTAGAGAGGACATTTACCTGGATATTGTCTGGATGTATAGCTTAGTTATGGGACAGAGAACATGAATACATTGCTCGTTGAAGATGGGAGGAGCTCGTGTGTACCACAAAATGCCCGGATGACCTAACATGTAAATGGCTTGCTTCTATGCAGTAAACATAATGTATTACTAAGTATCTTTTTACTCTTGTGGAATTATGTTTCAGTTTTATCTTTGCTGCATTTAATAATTTAAAACCTATTTAGTTCCCTCTGAGACATTTCTTTTCAAGGTTAAACATAACATAAGAAACAGAAACAGGACCAGGGAACTTGGCTCTACCATTCAATGGTCATTTTTTGTGCTAAACACTTATCTCGTAATTCCCTTGATAGCTAAAAATCCCCTTGTTTATGTTTCAAGTATACCTGGTAGCCAAATCTCCAAGCCCATTTGAGTAAAGAAAAGTAGTTTAAAAGTCTCTTGCTGAAGAAATTTCATTTCATCTCAGTTCTGAATGTTCAGCCCCTCATTTTGAGATTTTGGTTCCCAAGTTCTAAATATCTCAAGCAAGGAAACCATAATTTTTTGTATCTACCTTGGCAAGTCAGTGAGAATAGTTACATTTCCATGAGATTAACTATCATTATCATAAATTAAATGGGCCCAGTGTACTTAATCTCTCCTTGCTGATTCCAGGATCAATCTGGTGAACCTTTACCAGTACTTGCTTTAACACGAGTTTATCCTTCGTTAGCCATGAAGATCCAGTTCAGAATCAGAATCAGAATCAGACTTTAATCACCAAGTACCTGTGCACATACAAGGAATTTACTTCCGGCAGATGTTGTCTCTCTGCTCATAACAGATGATAAATATAAATGAAAATATAGATTATACATACAAGTAGTGCAATCCAAGTAATAGTTAGCCGACAGTTAACCGGCAGTTAACTGTTCAGCAAAGTGACTGCAGTAGGGAAAAAACTTCTCCAGTGCCTATTAGTCTTAGTCTGGAGGGATCTGAAGCACCTACCAGACGGAAGCAGTTCAAACAATCCGTGCGCAGGATGGAAGGAGTCCTTTATGATGTTCCCCACCCTCTTCTTCAACCTGGAAGAGTACAGGTCCACAATAGAGGGCAGGGAGGCTCCAATGATGTGCTCGGCAGTCCTCACTGTGCGCTGTAGTCTGGTTCTATCCTGCTTGGTGGTGGCTCCAAACCACACAGTGATGGAGGTGCACAGGACAGACTCAATGACTGCAGTGTAGAACTGCAGCAGCAATTCCCGAGGCAGACCATATTTCCTCAAGAGCGGCAGGAAGTACATCCGCTGCTGGGCCTTCTTCAGGATGGAGCTGAAGTTCTGCTCCCACTTCAGATCCTGAGAGATGGTGGTTCACTGAATATCTGACCTTTTCAAGTATTTGTCATCCTCGATGAGACTCAACACCCCTCTCTGTAACTGGATCTTAGACATATTGACGGAAAGAACCCAGTCAGTCCCTGTTGGCAGCAGTATCTTTATCTCCATCACACTGAGCACTGCTGCTCCGGAGGGCTGTGTGCTCAGCTCACTGCTGTTCACACTACTGACTCATGATTGCACTGCTGGCTCCAGCTCAAACTGCATCATCAAGTTCCCTGACAACACTTCTGTGGTTGGCCTCATCAGCAACAGTGATAAGTCGGCGTAGAGAAAGGAGTTAGAGAGGCTTGTCAAATGCTGTGAGAACAACAACCTGAGGGCCAATATGGACAGGACACACAAGGTGATTGTGGACTTCAGAAAAGCACGTGTTGACCACTCCCCAAGGCACATTAATAGCTCTGTTGTGGAGAGATTAATGAGCACAAAGTTTCTTCATTTGCACAGAAAAGGTGAAATCAACTGCACCCATAAACACCTCCACACTAGTGAAGAAGTCATAGAAATGTCTCCACTTTTTGAGGAGATTGAGGAATGCAAGGCTTTCTGCCCCTATTCCAACAAGTTTCTGTAGGAGCACCATTGAGATTATCCTGTCCAGGTGCATCATTATGTGCTATGGAAGCTGCAAAGCATCGGAAAGTATGAACCTACAGAGGATCCTACAGCAGATGTGGAAAGGATGTTCCCCATTGTGGGGGAGTCTAGGACAAGAGGGTAGAGCTTCAGGATAGAGGATGTCCAAATAAAACAAAGATGCACAGAAATTTCTTGAGTCAGAGGGTGGTGAATCTGTGCAATTTGTTGCCATAGGTATCTGTGGAGGCCAGGTCATTGGGTGTATCTAAGGCAGAGCTCGATAGGTTCTTGATTGGACATGGAATCAAAGGTTGCGGGGAAAAGACTGGGGAGCAGGGCTGAGCAGGGGTAAAAAGAATCAGTCACGATTGAATGGCAGAGCAGACTTGATGGGCCAAATGGCCTAATTCTGCTCCTATGTCTTATGAATAGTAAAAACTGTTGAGAAGACCATCGGGGTCTCCCTCCTCCCTATTTGTGACATTTATCAGGGTGTGTTGTAGATGAAGGGCTCAAAGCATTGTTGAGGATCCCTCCCACCCATCGCACAATCTCTTTGACCCACTACTGTCAGGAAGGAGGTACAGGAGCTTCAGAACTGGGTAATAGCTCCTTCTCTCAGGCTGTGAGTCTAATGAATATCCTGCCACCTCCAGGGTTTTGTCATTAGGACAGCAAGCTGTTTACTGTTGAATGTTTGCCTATGTTGTGCACTACATGCATTTTGAAATATATTTTATTTACTTATTTATTGTAATATTTTGGTTTATCTTCTGTGTGTTATACGTTTTTTGCATGAACCATGATCCAGAGTAACTTGTTTCATATGGTTGTATATGTGCACAGTGAGATGACAATAAACTTGAACTTGAAAAATAAACAGTCCAACTTGCTATGTTTTTATTCCTGTGTAAGGTGAATGACCACCCAGTTTAATGCAGTAAATTTTACCACCAATGTCCATGCTTGTATACTTAAGACCATATGGTATAGGAGCAGAATCAGGCTATTTGGCCTATCAAATCTGCTCCACCATTTCATCATGGCTGATATAATTTTCCCTCTCAACTCCCCTTGTACCCTTTCATGCTCTGACAAATCAAGAATATATCAACCTCTGCCTTAAATATACAGTACATAAAGATTTGGCTTCTACAGCTGCCTGTGTCAAAGAATTCCACAGATTCACCATTCTCTGGATAATGAAATTCCTCCTCATCTCCATTCTGAAAAGTACACCCCTCTATTTTGAGCTGTGTCCTCTGGTCTTAGACTCTCCCGCCATAGGGAACATCCTCTCCACACCCATTCTCTCAAAGTCATTCACCATTTTATAGGTTTCAATCAGGTCACCCATCATTCTTCTAATTCTAATGAATACAGACCCACAGCCATCAAAGACTCTGCATTTGACAAGCCGTTCAATCCGGGCATCATTTTCGTGAACTTTCTTTGAACCCTCTCCAATTTCAGAACATCCTTTCGAAGGGCACAAAACTGCTCACAGAACTCCAAATGAGGCCTCACCAATGCCTTATCAAGCCTCAACATTACATGCTTGCTTACATACTCTAGTCCTCTTGAAATGAATGCTAACAACGCACTTGCCTTGTGTCCCACAGACTGAACCTGCAAATTAAACTTTATGGCATCATGCACAAGGACTTCCAAGTCCCTTTGCACCTCATTTAGAAAATAGTCTATACTTCCATTTCTTCTACCAAAGTGCATGACCATACACTTCCCAACACTTCCATCTGCCACATCTTTCCGCATTCTCCTAATCTGCCTAAGTCCTTCGGTAGCCTTTCTACTTCCTCATAACTACCTGTCCCCCCCCCCCCCACCTACTTACACATATCTGCAAACTTTGTAACAAAGCCATCAATTCCATCATCCAAATCATTGACCTATAACCTAAAAATGATTGGTCCCAACACAGAACCCTGTGGAACATTACTAGTCACCAGCAGCCAACCAGAAAAGACTTCCTTTATTCCCACTCTTTGCCTTCTGCCAATCAGCCAATGCTTTATCCATGCTAGAATCTTTCCTGTAATACCATGGGCTTGTAACTTGTTAAACAGTCTCATGTATGGCACCTTGTTATCGGGTTTCTGGAAATCCAAGTACCTTCAGACATTTCAGTTTTCCAAGAACCTTCTGTCTAATAATGGTAACTTCACACACTTCATGACCTCTGACACCTGGAACTTCTACCATACTGCTCATGTCTTCCACAGTGAAGATTGATGTAAAAGACTTACTCAATTCATCCACCATTTTTAGTCCCCTATTACTGCCTCTCTAGCCTCATTTTCCTGTGGTCCAATATCCACTCTATTCTCACTTTTACATTTTATGTATCTGAAGAAACTTCTGGTATCATACACAAAATGCTGGTGAAATGCAGCAAGCCAGGCAGCATCTCTAGGAAGAAGTACAACTGACGTTCCAGCCCGAAACTTTGGCTGTACTGTTTCCTATAGATGCTGCCTGGCCTGCTGTGTTCCACCAGCATTTTGTGTGTTTTGCTTGAATTTCCAGCGTCTGCAGATTTCCTCATGTTTGAAACTTTTGGTATCATGTTTAATATTATTGGCTAGCTTACTTCTGCATTCCACTTTACCTTAATGAATTTTAGTGGCCTTTTGTTCATTTTTAAAAGCATCCCAACCCTCTAACTTTCCATTAATTGTTGCTCTGTTAGAAACCCACTCTTTGGCTTTTATGCGGGCTTTAACTTCTCTTGTTAGCCACAGTTGTGTCATTTTATCTTTAGAATATTTCTCTTTGGGATGTATATATCCTGTGCCTTCTGAATTGCTTCTAGAAATTCCAGCCATTGCTGCTCTGCTGTAATCCTTGCCAGTTTTTTTTCAATCAATTCTGGCCAGCTCCTCTGCCATGCCTGTGTAATTCCCTTTACTCCACTATAATACTGATACATCTGACTTTATCTTCTCCTTCTCAAATTGCAGGATGAATTCAATCATATTATGATCACTACCACTAAAGGTTCTTTTCCCTTAAGCTCACAAATCAATTCCAGTTCATTGCATAAAATCCAATCCAGAATAGCAGATCCCCTAGTGGGTTCAAACACAAGCTGCCCAAGGACATCTCATCAGCATTCTAGAAATAGCCCCTCTTGGAATCCAGCACTACGGCAATTTTCCCAATCTACCTGCACATTGAAATCCTCCATAACTATTGTAACATTGCTCTTTTGGCATGCATTTTCTATCTCTCATTGTAATTTGTAGACCACATCCTTACTACTGTACAGGGATCTGTATATAACTCCCATCACTGTCTTTTTATCCTTGCAATTCATTAGTTCTGTACATAATGAATCAACACCTTCTGACCCTATGTCACCTCTTTCTAATAATTTGATTTCATTTCTTACCTACAGAGCAACTCCTACCTGCCTGTCTTTTCAATACTATGTGTATCCCTGTACATTAAGCTCACAGCTATAATCTTCTTTCAGCTATGATTCAGTGATGCCTGCAACATCATCCATTCCAATCTGTTACTGTGCTACAAGTTCATCTGCTTTATTCTGTATACTGTGCTCATTCAAATTTAACACCTTCAGTCCTGTATTCATCCTTTTCAATTTTGTCCACCTTGTATGTTGCAGCTATCCCGTTGACTGCAATTTTGCCCTATCATCAGCCTGTCCTTGCGAGGAGTCTCACTGCACATTGCCTCTGTTTACAAACCAACTACCTCACCTTCATCACTATCACTCCAGTTCCTATCCCCTTGCCAATTTAAACCCACCTGAACAACTCTAGATAACCTGGCTACAAGGATATTGGACACTCCTTGTATTCTGGTGTAAGCCGTCCCTTTAGTTCAGGTTTTAACTTCTAGAAGAGATGCCAATGATCCATAAATCTGAACCCCTGTCCCCTGCATCAGTTCCTCAGTCATGCATTCATGAGCCAAATCATCTTATTCTTACCTTCACTGACAAGTAGCACAGGCAGCAATTTAGAGATGACTACCCTGGAGGTCCTGTTTCTCTACTTTCTAGCTAGCTCCCTAAAATCTCCCTTCCAGACCTCCCCAATTTGCCTAGCTATGTCAATATGTACCTAGAGTTCTGACTGCTCACCCTCACCCTCACCCTTGAGAATGCCATGGACCTGATCCAGGACATCCCTGATCTTGACATCAGGGAGGCAACATACCATCCGGGTATCCCTATCGTGCCCACATAACGTCGTTTGTTCCTCTGACTATGGAATCTCCCATCGGCACTACACTCAACTTCTCTGCTCTTCTGAGCCATAGCACCAGACTCAGTGTCAGAGACCTGGTCACCATAGCTCCACCCCTGGTAGGTCTTCCCCTCAATAGTATCTAAAGTTGTATAATTATTACTGAGTGGAACAGCACACAGGTGTACTCTGCACTAGCTGTGCATTTCCTTTCCTCCTGACAGTCACCCAGTTATCTGTCTCCTGAAAACTAGGGGAATCTTCCTCTCTGTAGATCTTTGTCTATCAGCTCCTCATTCTCCTGTATGAGCCAAAGGTCAATGAGTTGCAGATGCAGTTCCTTAAGACATACTCTTAGGAGTTGCAGCTCAGTGCATCTGTTGCAAATGAGCTTATCTGGGAGACTGGAGGTCTCCCAGAGTTACCACATCCCACACACAGTACAAAACACTGTCCCTGGAGCCATTCTCACTGAACACCAGATGAGGAATAAACAAATAAGAACAGAGAGAGAGTAACTTACAAGATACTTTACCTCACCCAAGCCTGATAGCCAAAGCCACTCTAAAGACTGGCACACTCAAAGGAATGGCTGCTCTGTTTGCACGAGTTATTTTTATTGACCCTTTCTAATGAATCCCTCTTTCTGATTGGTCTCTCCTCAACTCAGAGAAACCGCCACAAAACTCTAACTTTACAATCTTGATTGATTGCCCTCCTGATTAAAAGGTAGCTCTTTTTACGCAGCGCTGATGCTAATTGTCTAACTCAGAGAAAACGGCCACTAGTCTCTGCTTTTCAAGTTTCGATCAGCCTCCTGATTAAAAGGAAGCTCATTTTAGCCCTGACATTGATTGTCCAAAGTTTTGTCCAAAATTGCTAAACAGTTCATATCTCAGTTAAGTTTATCTGCACCCTCTTCACATCCTAAACTGCCACCCAGGTTTGTATCATAAGCAAATCATTGACGTAGATAGAAAACAGCTGGGGGCTCCAGTTCCAATCCTTGATGCACCCCACTTGTCACAGTCTGCCAACCCAGAAATAATCAATGGTTCTTGCTTGGTTTCCTAGACATGAACTAATCCTTTGAACCATTTTATACTGATACAATTTTTGTCTACTAATTTGTGTTGTGGCAACCTAATGTAGATCTCCTAGAAGTCCAAATACAATACATGACCTGATTTGCCTTGATCTATTCTGTTATTTAAAACTCAAATAAGTAATTGCCAAAGAGGGTATGCTTTTAATAAAGTCATATTGAATCTACCCAGACTTTTTATTTTCCGAAGGTATTCTTAACATTTCCTTCAGTCTCTCTAAATACTCCAATAATATATTTTATTTCTGCTAAGTTTCTTCAGGTTCCACATTCACTCACAATCTGTGGTTCTCCCTTACTTCCAGGAAGTCTCAGTATCCTCCATGAATACAGGCATAAAATATTTGCTCAACTTTTCTGCCACTTCTTCATTCCTGGTGTAACTTATCTCACTCTATATAAAATATGATTATCTTCTTTCATTTTACATATCTACAGAAGCTTTTGCAATCTGTTTATATTATTATTAATAGACAACAGTCATTTTACCTTCCTTTTTTTTGATTAATATCCTGATGCTCTTTTGCTGAATTGTCAAGTATCATTTGATTTAATACTATCTTTACTGGATAGCCAAGGATAAGCCACTTCTCCTGTTGGGTTTTTGTACCTTAAAGGAATATTAACTCAGTGGCCACTTAGGTTCAGAAGTGGAACCCAGTGTGGTCTTCTGCTGCTGTAGCCCACCCACTTCAAGCTTCGAAGTGTGCGGGCAACAGCATACCACTGTTGTAATACATAGTTATTTGAGCTACTGTCTCAATCCTGTCAGCTTGAACTATTCTGGCCATTCTCTTCCGGCTTCTCTCATTAACAAGGCATTTTTGCCCACAGAACTGCTGCTCACTGGATGTTTTTTTGTTTCTCACACGATTCTCTGTAATCTCTAGAGTCTGCTGTATGTGAAAAGACCTCTGCAAAAAATGTTGACTGTACTCTTTTTCATAAATGTTGTGAAACCTGCTGAGTTCCTCCAGCATTTTTTGTTCCCAGAAGATCAGCAGTTTTTAGAGATACTCAAATCACCCACTCTGGCACCAACAATCATTCCACAGTCAAAGTCACTTGAATCACACTTCTTCCCCATGCTGCTGTCTGATCTGAGCAAATGAAGTTCTTGGCCATGTCTGCATGCTTTTATGCATTGAGTTGCTGCCTCATGATTGGCAGATTAGATATTTGCATTAATTAGGTATACCTAATAAAGTGACCATTGAGCGTACATGACTTGTGAATTGATACCAGTTCTTTAAATGTCATTTCTTGTTAACTCTCATACATTTTGATAATAGCAGCCCAATCTACCTTAGGCACATCATGCCTCACGACTTCATAATTAGCTTTACTCTATTTAAGACCCTCATTTCAGATTAAATCACTTTCAATCCTTACATAAAATTCAATTGCTTTATGTTCGCTGTCCCAAAAGGCTCCTTAACCCCTAGCTCTTCAATTAGTCTGTTCTCATTACATAAATCCAGTTCTGTGGTTTATAAAACCTTTCGTTTTAAAAATTTTCCATACAATTCAATCTGATGAATCAAATGACTAAGGTTTTGATTATTTGGCTCACCTCCAGTACTTGATTGTTTCTCTTGTGACTAAGCCTGCTTGGAACACTGTTCCACTTTTAGATTGTCTAATCCATTATTTCATGGTGGAGCAATATACCTTACTACACACCATATAATTTACCATGTTGATTACGGCTCCAAAATGACGGGGTGCATTAAAGGGCAAGCTCCATAAAATCTCCCAAATCTTCATCCTTAATTTAATTCAGCAACAGGCATTAAGTATGCTGCACATTTTTTCTTGCAGCATGCAATAATGTGTATCGGAGTTGAATTTTATATTGGGCTGTACTGCACAATGCATTTACAGATTTTTAAACCCATGCCAAATTCATTAGATTCAACAACTACCCTTAACTTCAACAACATTGAATCCAATTAATGATATAAATAAGAAAGTCTACTTTGGTATCAGGGACATCTTCACATAGTATATAATACTGTTAGTACTCACATCCAAATCAGCAAGTTCAAGGTTATCAATGCCAAGAGATAAAATCTGAAATACTAGTTCTCTTTTATTCTGAAAGTATGCTGCTCTGTCAGAAATGTTGTCTTTTAGAAAAGGAAATGAATCAATGCTTCATCAGCCTCTCAATAGGATATCATAAATATCTTGGATAGGAGAGGCATTCCTTCTCTGCTGCTCTGGAGAGAGTCAGATGTTTTTCAACCCTCTCCCCCAGGAGGATGGACTACCCTCTCCCTGTCCCTTGTCAGGAAGTCAGTTGTGTCCTGATAATTTTTTTTATCATTTTACCACTAATGGATCCAACCTTATCACTTTCATTTGTGGGACCTTGCTTTGAAAATATTGGCACTTTGTTTTCTATGTTATAGTAATGGCCTCATATTTCAAACTACATTCTTTGTCTTAAAGCTAGAATCAAACCCTTTGGCCCATCTTGTTCACAGCAATCATGTCTGTCAATGACTCTGATTTGCCCGCATTTGGCTCATATGCTTTTTAATCCCTCCTACCCATGCTCTCTCCCCTTTCTCAATCTCTCTGCCTCCATCGCTGGAGAGAAACTCTCTACTGACATCTTTTATAAACCTACCTATTGCCACAGCTGTCTACCCTGTCTCTTTTTTGTCAGTTGCTTTGTCCCCACCGCATCTGTCCCCAAGATGAGGCTTTCCTTTCCAGGACATCAGAGACATCCTCCTTCTTCAAAGAACAGAGTTTTCCATTCTCCAACATTGATGCTGCCCTCACCCATAACTCCTCCATATCCCAGACATCCACGCTCACCCTATCTTCCCACTGCCTTAACAGGGATAAAGTTCCTCTATTCCTCACCTACCACCCCATGATCCTCTGCATGCAACAAATTATTATCTGCAACTTCTGTCACCTTCAATGGGATCCTACCACCAAACATCGTAACCTCACCCTCTGCTTTCCTCAGAGATTGCTCCCTCCATGATTTCTTGTCCACTCGTCTCCCACCTGGCACACAGCACTGCAACTAACTGAACTGCTACACCTGCCCACTTACCTCCATGCAAGACCCCAAACAGTCCTTGCAAGTGAGGAAACACATCACCTACGAATCCGCTGGGCTCGTTTAATGTATCCTCCTCGACACTGGTGAAACCCCATGTAAACTGGGGGACTGCCTTGTTGAGCACCTCCAGTCCATCCACCATAAGCAGATTTTCCCAGTGGCCAATTCCTATCCCCATTCCCATTCCAGTATGCCGGTCCATGGCCTCCTCTTTAGCCAGGATGAGGCCACTCAGAGGGTGGAGGAACACACCTCATATTCTGTCTGGGTAGCATCCAACCTGATGGCATGAACATTGATTTCTCATTTCAGTAATATTTTTGTTCATCCTTCTCTCTTTTTCTGTTCCCCACTTTGGCTTCTTGTCTCTTCTCCTCAACTTCCTGGTGCCCCTCCTTCTTCCCTTTCTCCTATGGTTCGCTCTCTTCACTTACCTTCTCCAGCCTTTTACATTTCCCACCCATCTGTCTTCACCTATCATCTTCTATCTTGTCTTCCTTCCCTTCCCCAACTTTTTTATTCTGGCAGCTTACCCCTTCCTTTCCAGTCCTGAAGGAGAGTCTCGACCCAAAACATTGACTGTTTATTCATTTCCATAGATGGTGCCTGGCCTGCTGAGTTCCTCAAACATCTTGAGTGTATTACTCTGAATTTTCTGCATCTCAGAATCTCTTAATTTCATGTACTCATCCAAATGTCTTTTGAATGCTGTTATTGTACTGCCTCAACTACTTTGTCAGGTAGCTCTTTGCATGTACACCTCAGCCATGCATGTAGAAGTTGCTCATCAGGCCCTTTTTTACCTCTCACCCAAACCTATGGCCTCTATTCTCCCTTCCCTGGGAGAACAACCTATCTAAAACCCTCATTGTTTTATATACCTCCTATGCTCCAGGAACTAATGTCCTAGCCTGCTCAACCTCTCCCTATAACTCATACTCTTCTCCCAGGTTCCCTTTATAATTACCCAAGGAAAGTTATCATAATATTCTGTGCCATCAAAAAACTTGCAACTTAAATTGTGTTGGGGTATTAGTAGGAATAACATCTAACAGTCTTGGTGATTTGCTAATTCAGATACAGTAGAGTTTTGTGATGTGAGCATTGGTGCCCCATCTGCTATTTTACAGCTAACGCAACCACCAAACCTCACTCTCATTTCCTAGACGCAAACATGAGGAAATCTGCGGATGCTGGAAATTCAAGCAGCACACATAAAATGCTGGTGGAGAAAGGTCTCGGCCTGAAACGTTGACAGTGCTTCTTCCTATAGATGCTGCCTGGCCTGATGCATTCCACCAGCATTTTGTGTGTGTTGCTTGAGTTTCCTTGACACTGACATCCAGCCAAAAGATGACTGTTTCAGGCTTTTAAAGCTTTTTAAATTTGTTTTATTTAAGCTCAATTTATAAAATTGCATATTATATTTGTTCTAAAAGTTAAGCACATTGCAATCTACATTTGATTAGATCTACATCTAATGCTCTGACATTTCCAAGCTTTTCTTGGTTCAGTTTGCATAAATACATCCAGTCAACAACTTCACAACGTTTCAATGGCAAACTTCAGCAAGTACAAACCAAATTTCACCACCTTTTTCACATACTTAAAACAAACCCTTTTTTCTTAGCAATCTCACTCCACCCCAAAACTAACTATGCTCAAAAATCAATATTACAAATTATGCTCCTTAATCCCATTTGCAGCCTTTCTTGGAGGATCTGAAAATTAATCTGATTCTTGCACTAATTGCTATGTTTTAAATATTGATTTTTAAAATAACTAATACACACTGATGCACGGACAACACCTCCATCTGCAAAATGCAAAACCTGATGAGAATTAAAAAATAGTTAAAACTTGCATCTTCTTTAATGACTGTGGCTCTATGTCCCATTTTATCTATTATCTACTGTTTGCAATGAGATACACAATCCAATGAAAATGTATTTCTGGAATACAAGATGCAGCGATTCACATGTTTGGCAATAATTAGCTTTCCTAATAGTTTCTGATATTTGTTAGGTTGCAAAAGTATATTGTTTGTAATGACATGCTTCCACTATTTCCATTCTACCATATTCAGCATTCGCAGTTTGCTCTCTTCTGCATAGGAAAACCAAGTGCAGGTTATGTGCAAACAAGTGAATCTGCAGATGCTGGAAATAAATAAGAACACAAAATGCTGGCAAAACTCAGCAGGCCAGACAGCATCTATGGGAGGAGGTAGTGACGACATTTCGGGCCGAAACGTCGTCACTATCTCCTCCCATAGATGCTGTCTGGCCTGCTGAGTTCTGCCAGCAATTTGTGTTTTTATTTTGCAGGTTATGTGACTGCTTTGCAGGACAAACACAAATGAACAACACCTCTACTTCCATCAGGGCCTTCTGGACTCAATGTCAAATTCTCCAACTGTAGATAACTTACACTTTCTTTTTCCTGAATCAGTACTAACTGCTAATCAACTGTGATGTTCGTCTCAATTTTTCTTTGTCCAATAATACAGCTGACCCACTGTGCATGTGTTATAGCCCTGCTATCAGCAACACAGAAAACATAATCACTGAGTGATGTACCATCAATAACTCTCGGAGACGTGAGTCGAGATAGGCTTTTATTAGCTGGAAGAAAGCACTGTCAGCAGCAAGAGACCATCACACAACATCCTGGAGACTGAGGGAGGAGCAGAGCCTCCAATTGCCTTTATACAGGGGTCTGTGGGAGGAGCCACAGGAGCAGTCAGCCAGGGGTGGGGTGGGGGGCGTGTCCAGACAGGTATATGTAGTTCTCCACACTGAGTAATTAATCCACTAGACCTGGTCACCCCCAATTAGAGCTGCTCACTTTTGCACGATTCAATTTTTAGTGAAAGCCCTTGTAAGAGATGTTTGTTTTGTTGTTAACCACTGGTGAAGTTCCAGAAACCTGGAGTGTGGCTAAAATTGTTCAAGAAAGGTAGAAGGATTGGCATTGGAACCACACGCGCACCTGCCTGATTTCAATTGTAGGGAAGTTACAGGAGTGAATTCTGAGGAACAAGATCGACCATCACTGATCAAGCCTGATTAAGAATAATCAGCATAATTTTGTGAATTGGTGGTCAAAATCTTTTAGAGTGTTTTGAATCCGTCACTAAGGGGCTAGATGAAAGTTTGGGAGGGAATGTTCTTTAGTAAGGCCTTTGACAAGATGCAGATTGGCATGCCGATCTGAAAGGTTAGATTGCATGGGGCTCAGGGACAGCCAGTGAGATGGATTCAGAATTGACTTGATGATAGGAAGCACAGGTTGATAGTCTCTGACTTAGAGGCCTATGACTAATCGGGTGCCCTAAGGGTCATTATTGGGACCTCTGATATTTATATAAATGATTTGGACAGGAATACTTATGCCACAATAAGCAAGTTTGCTGACTACACTAAATTATGGGTCGTTGATAGTGAAGAAGGTTGTAACCTTCTTCACTATCAACTGGTAAAACCTGCAACCTGGTCATCTCTGAGGCTGAGGTACGCAGAGGTTTCCAGCAAGTGGACAGTCATAAAGCTTCGGGACTAGGTAGCATCCCAGGGCGAGCACTCAGGATGTGCACAGCACAACTGGCTGGTGTGTTTACTGATATTTTTAATCTCTCCCTCTCCCAGTGTAGAGTGCTCTCCTGCTTCAAATTATCCACCATTGTCCCTGTATGAAAAAAGACCAAGGTAACATACCTGAACGACTGGCATCCTGTCGCACGCACCTCAATTTTAAGCAAATGCTTTGAGAGGCTGGTTTAGGACTACATCTGCAGCATGCTACCACCTAAACTGGAAAATCTACAATTTGCCTACCAACACAACTGATCGACAGATGATGCAAAAGCCACTGCTCTACATACCATTCTTGTACATCTGGAGAAGAAGGATGCTTATGTAAGAATGCTATTCTTGAACTACAGTTCAGCACTTAACGCCATAGTTCCATCCAGGCTCGACAAGAAACTCAGAGAGCTCGGCCTTGACCCTGCCTTGTGCAGATGGATCCTTAACTTCCTGTCAGATTGCCTGCAGGTTGTAAGAGTGGGCTCCTTCACCTCCAACCCTCTGACTCTCAATACAGGAGCCCTTCAGGGCTGCGTACTGAGTCCCCTCCTTCATGATTCAGGATATTTACAAGGACAAGTGTGTAAAAAGGGCCTGTAGGTTGATTAGGGATCCAAGTCATCCCAATCACTATCTATTCCAGCTGCTACCAACCGGAAAGCAATATCGCTGCATAAAAGCCAGGACCAACAGGCTCCGAGACAGCTTCTTCCACCAGGCCATCAGACTGATGAACTCATGCTGATTTGAGTGTACTCTATATTACATTGACTGTTCTATTTATTATAAATTACTATGTTGCACATTGCGCATTTAGATGGCAATGTAAACTAAAGACTTTTACTCCTCAGGTACGTAGAGGATGTAAGAAATAAAGTCAATTCAATAGAATTCAATGAATTGCAAAGAGAGCTTGATCAGTTAAGGAGATGAGCTGAGGATGGCAAATGGATTAGATAAGTGTGAAGTGCTACATTGTGAACATTTAACCTAGAACAGGACTCATACAGTGAAAGGAAAAGCATTGATGAATGTTGTGAAACAGAGGGACCTGTGATTTCAAGCGCACAGTTTGCTGAAAGCAGCCAAACATGTAGATAGGGTGATGAAGAAGGTGCTTAGCCTGCTGCCTTCATCAATCAAGACATCAGCTTTAGGATTAGGAACATTATGTAGGTCATTGGTGAGGCCACACTTGGAGTCCTATGTAGAGATTTTGGTTCTCCTTTCATAGAATCTACATTATCAAGCTGGAGGAATTGCAGAAGAGATGTATGAGGATCCTGCCAGGATCTGAGGAATTGCAGAGGAGATGTATGAGGATCCTGCCAGGATCTGAGGAATTGCAGAGGAGATGTATGAGGATCCTGCCAGGATCTGAGGAATTGCAGAGGAGATGTATGAGGATCCTGCCAGGATCTGAGGAATTGCAGAGGAGATGTATGAGGATCCTGCCAGGATCTGAGGAATTGCAGAGGAGATGTATGAGGATCCTGCCAGGATCTGAGGAATTGCAGAGGAGATGTATGAGGATCCTGCCAGGATCTGAGGAATTGCAGAGGAGATGTATGAGGATCCTGCCAGGATCTGAGGAATTGCAGAGGAGATGTATGAGGATCCTGCCAGGATCTGAGGAATTGCAGAGGAGATGTATGAGGATCCTGCCAGGATCTGAGGAATTGCAGAGGAGATGTATGAGGATCCTGCCAGGATCTGAGGAATTGCAGAGGAGATGTATGAGGATCCTGCCAGGATCTGAGGAATTGCAGAGGAGATGTATGAGGATCCTGCCAGGATCTGAGGAATTGCAGAGGAGATGTATGAGGATCCTGCCAGGATCTGAGGAATTGCAGAGGAGATGTATGAGGATCCTGCCAGGATCTGAGGAATTGCAGAGGAGATGTATGAGGATCCTGCCAGGATCTGAGGAATTGCAGAGGAGATGTATGAGGATCCTGCCAGGATCTGAGGGCCTGAGGTTTAGGGAGAGGTTGGCCACACTGGATCTTTACTCCCTGGAGCACAGGACAATGGGGGGGAGGGGCTCATAAAAGCTTATAAAATCATTAAGGGATGGATAAGGTGGACAATCATAGTCTCTTCCCCAGGGCTGAGGAGTCCAAAACCAGAAGGCACAGATACAAGAAAAGAGAGGAGAGATTTAAAAGAAACCTGAGATGTAACTTCTTTACACGGATGACAGAGAGTGCATGGACTGAGCCATTAGAGCAAATGGCTTGACAGCATTTGGATAGGTACATGGAGGGCAGGATCTTGGATGGTTATGGACTGGGCCTAACAGGGAGGATGGTGTACTGCGCAGGGCCAGCCTCAGTGCTGTATTGTTCCATGATTCTACTTCCTGTTTTTTCAGACTTCCAGCATCTAGACTTCTTTTCTTATTTTCAATGAGTTTTACTTGCTGATTCTCCTTTGGTTTTATGTTGTCAAGAGATTTCTATTCCTCATACAAAGACAGAGGTCTGTCTATTAACCAATTATAAAACTGATGTGCAGATTTATGGCCAATCAGTCTGCTTCTGCTAGTGTACTGCAGTTCAAAACATATATTTGAGCTATCAGGCTCAAAAATACATTTCCACTATTATTAGGATTTGATCAGTTTGTGATTGAGAAAAAAATAATTGCCATAACAGTAGGGCAATCTGCATTGTGATATAAAACTTCTGTTCTTCATTTACCTCATTCATTGAGCCTGGTTCCACTGGACCTTCCAAAGGGCCCTCAGTATTGTACTTATGTGTTAATAATGTCTATGGGATCGTACCATATGGTGTATAGGCATTTGGATACCACTGGTTAGCCTTCAACTTGGTGTTGTACAAGTGTTTTATTTGGTTAACCTATCCTAATATTCCTTTTCACCACTCGTAATTGTTGAAACTCATTTCTCCAAAAAGGAGCATCTTTATTGCCAACATGAGGAAATCTGCAGATGCTGGAAATTCAAACAACACACACAAAATGGTGGTAGAACACAGCAGGCCAGGCAGCATCTATAGGGAGAAGCACTGTCAATGTTTCGGGCCAAGACGTCAACATCGCTTCTCCTTATCGATGCTGCCTAGCCTGCTGTGTTCCACCAGTATTTTGTGTGTGATCTTTATTGCCATCTGACTTATACATCTATAACAAAACAAGGTGATTTCATTGTCAGCAGAACAAAAGAGCTGGTCATCGACTTCCGGAAGATGAGGCGGCTGTTTACATAATTGGTGCTGAGGTTGACAAGTTTGGGAGTTTCAAGTTCCCAGGCAAGAATATCACAAACAGCCTGCCCTGGTTCGATCACGTTGATGCCACAGCCAAGAAAGTTCAAAAGCACTTCTACTTTCTCAGAAAGGTAAAGAGGTTCACCATCACCTCTTTAACCTTCACCATTTTTTACCGTGGCACCACTGAAAGCACTCTAACCCAATGCACCATGGCTTGGAAAGCCAAATGTTCTACATGGGAGTTATGAACACATTTTAGCACATCACAAATTGTTGGTGATGTTTTGATAATTGGGGTATAATCTGGAATGTTCACTGTTACTTTGTCTTCGTACTCTGTCAAAGTAAGAGCCTTTGTGTACAGTGTCACTTGGATGATATACTTTGGATGGAGGATGGTGGAGAAAAAGATTCACCTTTGGTACTTATCCTGAAACACGTGTAAATGTTTCCAGTACTATCGGTGCTTACACCTGCACAGTCACTTCCACTGAAGTCAATGAAACCAAACATAATCACAGCTAATTACTTTTGTTTTCTTTTTTATCTATGTATTTCATGTTTACCCTTCAAATCAAAGAAGGGCTTTGATTTGAGCCTAATTACTCCTACAATTACATGAGGAGCCTCATTAGAGTAATGCATTTTACAGTCCCATACTTGTGTATGTCACAGCTGGATGGGGTAGCAAAGTGCTATTTACACAAACTGTGTGACAATTATAATGATTAACATGTGACTCTATATCGTTGCAAGTTAAATCTGATTGGTCTCTCATTATGTTAATTGTAATGCATACAATCTTCCGGTAAAATTACAGGGTTAGTATTTCCTAGGTCAGTAGCTCAAATCAAATGGTCACGTGTCATTTTGATGTTAATACTCTTTGTTCCATGCTTAGTTCATTAAGCAAGTTGTACAATAAACAGCTGATGTCATTCTGCTCAGATAATACCATTAACTTTGGCATTACTAGCACATTAAAATAAGAATAAATACAAATTTAATGCCAGGAGATGATTCTGAGTGTAGGTCATCTGTTGCCTGCTTCACCTATACCCCCGGATCTGCAGACTATTTCCAGCAGGTTCTGCTTTTATTTGATTTCAAGATATGCAATTTCTTTTTGCTGTTTAATAATATGGCCCAAAGCACTTGACTAAGTTTTTAGCTGGCAACATTTTGGAGATCTCTAATCATTAAGAAATGATTTGCATTCTTAAGAAGTATCAAGCATTTGAAGTGTCGTCGCTTTGCAGTGGTGGTGGGCAATGGTATAGGAAGCCAGCAGCCAATGTGACAACACAGCAAGTTCTCAAAGTTGTTCAGTAAGTTGGAGGTAATTATTAATAGAAAGTGTGGTAGAGCTTTTTATAGCTTAAAGATGAAAGAAACCACAGTTAGTTCTACAGGAGCCTAGAAATTACTAACAGAAACATAAGCAACCACACACTTTGTGCTTGTGCGACATTTCACAGTCTGCTCTCCTTTTAAGAACTCAGTTAACTAGTTTTCTTTATGTGGATTGACACCCTTCCTATAAAAATCGACACAGGAATTTAATAACAATGGATGAAAGAAAGAATTTGCATTACATAATGTCCCATAACACATCACTGCCAAGTAATTATTTTTGAACTTTAATTATTGCAAGCAAATGCAGCTGGCATTTTTTTTTGAAAACCAAGATTGAATAAATAGCAAATTAATCCAATGCCAGGGGAAAGAAAATTGGTTAATTATCAGAAATTCCCTTCTGTGCAAATATGGAGCTAGGACTTTGCATGTTTTCCTGTTCTTGCAGAATGGTTGGATTTACACATCGTATTCAATTTAAAAATAAAATCAGATGTATAATTTCTGCAGTGTGCCTGAGTCAGTGAGGTGCTGCAACTGCGCAAGGCCAGCACTCCACCATTGACCCACTCTCTAATTACGATTTTGAGTCAGCAGCCTGGATTGCATTCCCTTCAACCAGGGGTTCCACAGAAATGGCTAACAGCATTCAGTGAGTTAATGCTTTCCTGAATACACCTGTCTTTAGTCACATGAAACAGAAATATGCAGTCTGCTGTTCTTCTAACAAGAACAATGTTGCAGCCACAAGAACTGCTGCCTCAGCTCCAACAACCCAACTTCAATCCTGACATCCAGTGCTGTACCCATGAAGCCTGCACATTCTCCTCGTTGTCCATCTGGGTTTTCCTCATGCTCCACCTACTGCCATCTTACCAGAGTGATTCCGGTAGGTTAATGAGCTATTGCTCTAGTGCAGATGGGAGAAATGGAGAATGCAGGGAGTGCTAATATACATGCAAGAGAGGTAGATGGGATGAGATTGTCTGAGAGCTAGAATAGCTGATGAACTGAATAACCCCTTACATCATGAGAAGTACGGAAGAAATACACACATGGAGTTCTGGCTCAGTCATGGTGAGCTGAGCACCAGGTGTGAAGTATATCATGGCCCTTAGCTTTACACCAACCATGACTAGGGCATCAGGCTAAATGAATAGTGTTGGTGGCATTGCAAAGGGAAGGTAAGAGGGTTTTCTCCAATATGCCCATGGTTGGAGACTGAAGATACAGAGGGGCAAGAACAATAGTTAGACATCTAGGAGTTATCCACTTCTGCAAGCACACTGGATGCCAGCACTTGCTAGCATATTGGGAATGAGATATCAGAAAAGAGCTGCAAGAAGATCTAAAGAGCTTCCTTCTAGTTTCTGTTCACCGGCCTCAGTCCTGAGGAAAATGAGAATATTTTGAGAAATACTGATTAAAAGGCAAACATTATTTCTATTGATTACTGAGTCAGTGTTTGAATCAGTGTCTCCAACTGCATGAGGGGGTGCGGAAACAAGTAGGGTGGAGCTTAACTTTCTAAGTCTGCCTTTCTTTTAACAAGAGAAAAAACTCTGATCATCTGCAAAGATCATCTTTCACATAACTCTACCCATTCCGTCAGTTACACGTCTGTTTTATATGATATTGAACTGGATATGGCAGAGTGAGATTGGAGGAGAAATGAGCATATGGCTGCTCCAATACTGCACCTTTAGTTGTGATTCATTTGAATTTAAAAGATGTAGTGAGAACAACTGAGATACAGTATAACAGTTACAAAGTTTCAATAATCACACATTGTATACCACACTTTCATTTTTAACAGCAGTGCTACATGTGCTGAAAATCATATTTTGCAAGATGGGAACAGATTAGAGATGCAAATATTTTCATAATTTAGCAATTAGTGTACGTAATGATGTAGCATTGATTCACTAATGCACTTATAATGATAAATAGAAATAAAATAAGACTATAGAATTGTACAAGTCAAAAAGCATTTTCCGTTTTGTTTATCAGTGAAACCAGCTGATTTTTAGCAATTTATTTATGTTTTTCATAAAGACATGTTGATAGGAGGAGATAAGCAAGGACAAGGTGGGCCTTCTGTGAAGCATAAAATGGTGCTCTGTACATTTGGCTTTATTTCCCTAACTTATTTTGTTTCTATGACACTGCTGTACAAACTGCATTGCAGTTATCTGTGGCAAAGCTTTAAATTTGTGTTACTTCACTTTACAATAAATAACTAAAAGCCTAGTTTAACACTTTCAAAAATGGAGTGTCCTTGGAAAAACTTCTTGAAGACATGAAGATGTGTTGTTTTGAATGTAAAACACGTTTAGTTAAAGAATCTGTGAATGTTCACTCCTTTTCTCTGAAAAGCTTTGGCAAAATTGTAGGTGTCATCAACCACAGGATTGACTGCTTGCCTCAGAGAGCCTCAAGTCTTTACCTTTCCTCTATTTAGACAGACAAAATGAGCAAACCTGGGGAGCCAAATTTCTCATCAATGATAGCAGAGGAATCATTTTCTCAGGTCACCATTGCAGACAAATACCTGAAACAGACCATGTTAAAATTTGTGCATTTAAAAGTTTTTGCCCAACTTACCTTCCTCTTTAGGTGAATAAAAGGAAATTGGTTTGGTTCTTTACCCTACTTGCTGGCATGTATATACTTAGCCAAAGTAATGTGCTTGTATATGGATCTAAAGTTATATGCGCTTCAGCCATATCCTTGAAATGAGGCAGAGGTGAACAAATTTTAAGGCATATTGAATCAGTAATCTGTGATTGTTGCAGCTAGTTCCAACTGAAATGTCAACACCAGCAGGGTTGTGATGAGTTGCATGGTCCCAGGAAGAGGTGTGGAGAAAGATACAAGGGACTGTGTTGCGGTTCATCCTGAGCAGCTGCATGACAAGAGGACTCTCTGATCTATGTCTGTTCTCAGGTCCAAATATGGGGACGAATATCAAGTGCTGTTGGCAGATCATCAACTTGGTAAAGGACAGCCTTCTGCAAGCGCATCAAGGTGTCCATGTAGGAAAGCTACCAACTGGCACATTCCAGACTGCAGAAGTACACACTGAGGGGTGTACTGAAGCCTGGTGCAGCCACCGCAAGGGCTTGGTGGGGAAGGACCACAGTACAGGGTTTTCTGCTATTTGAGAGAGAGGGTCCGGTTTTGGTATGGAAACTTCTAAATTATATGAGTGGCAGCAATACTACTGGTGTATAGGAATGCCGTAGAACAATACTGAAAACATTGACGATGAATATAAAGAATGAAAAGGCATTGCAGTTTGTTCTTGCAAATAATTTTATTATGAATGAAGTTTGATATGTAAAAACATTCTCATTGCTTCAATGCTGAATGAGTGTTCAACAACCATTTGGATGAAACATTTAAATTAATACCTGACCTGCCCTTTCCTGTGAACATAAAATATCACACGGCATTCCTTTGTGAAAGTTCTCAACCAACATCATGAGAACAAATTAAGTGGTCATTTATCTCCCTCCCATTTGCTACATTTTCCTCTGCAAATAGGATGTTACATTTTTTTCATCATGGTATTGACTACACCACAAATAATTCACTGGTGGTCCTCCATTTAAATGCCAAGCAAATTGATTGTTTCTTTAATTCCAGCATGTGTAAAAGTATGTGAAATCAAATTGCAAGTTTTGAAAGTTAAGTAAGAATGAAACCATGTGATTAATAATTATTTACACCCAAACAAATCAATTCCTGTTGAGGCTGAGGTAATTTGATGTATTCCAACATAGAACTTAAAAGGTTTGCTTGAATCAAGTGAGGAGATGACAGTGAGGTAATTACCCATTCACTTGCTGTCAGCCTGCAAAGAACCCTTAAGTATTTTGTAATTTACAGTTGCTTTTATGAAGACTATTGCTTCATACACATCTTACAAGTTATATATTTGCATTTTATTCTCCACTTTTCTCTGACTAGGAATAGTTACTGTTACTGCTATTATTTGGTTATTACAATATATTGCTTGATATTCCACTTGTTATTGGTTTACTCTCTCCACTGTTCTGCAACATTTTTACGCCATTTGCCAATTATATATCATAAAATTACAACTTCTTCTCATGCCATTTCTGCTATTGGCTTGTGTATCATTTTGCACTCTTTCTGTAGCACTAGACAAGAGAATACTACAGCACAGTACCAGCCTTTCAGCCTTTGTTGTTGTGCTGACCCATATATTCCTTAAAAAAGTACTAAACCCACACCACCCCTTAACCCTCTATTTTTCTTTCATCCATGTGCCTGTCCAAGAGGCTCTTAAATACCCCTAATGTTTTAGCCTCCACCACCATCCCTGGCAAGTCATTCCAGGCACCCACAACCCTCTGTGTAAAAAACTTACCCCTGATGTTTCCCCTAAACTTCCCTCCCTTAACTTTGTACATATGCCCTCTGGTATTTGCTATTCATGCCCTGGGAAACAGTTACTGGCTATACCTCTCTTAATCTATTAGACCTCTATCAAGTCCTCTCTCATTCTTCTACGCTCCAAAGAGAAAAGTCCCAGCTCTGCTAATCTTGCCTCATAAGACCTGTTTTCCAATCCTGGTAAATCTCCTCTGCACCCTCTCCACAGCTTTCACATCCTTCCTATAGTGAGGTGACCAGAACTGAACACAATACTCTAAGTGTGGTCTCACCAGAGATTTGTACAGTTGCAACATGACTTCTCTACTCTTGAACTCAATCCCCCTATTAATGAAGCCTAGCATCCCATAGGTCTTCTTAACTATCCTATCAACCTGTGCAGCAACCTTGAGGGACGTATGGATTTGAACCCCAAGGTCCCTCTGTTCATCCACACTCTTAAGTAACCGACCATTAACCCTGTACTCAGCCTTCTGGTTTGTCCTTTCAAAATGCATCACCTCACACTTACCCGGATTGAACTCCATCTGCCACTTTTCTGCCCAACTCTGCAGCCTGTCTATATCCTCTTGTAACCTTCGACAACCTACAGCTCCATCCACAAATCCTCCAATCTTCGTGTCATCCGCAAACTTACTCACCCATCCTTCCGCCTCTTCATCCAGGTCATTTATAAAAATCACAAAGAGCAAGGGTCCCGGGACAGATCCTCACCGCACTCTACTAGTCACCGACCTCCAGGCAGAATACTTTCCTTCCACTACTACCCTCTGCTTTCTCCCTGTAAGCCAATTTTTTATCCAAACAGCCAAGGTTCCACTGATCCCATACCTCATGACTTTCTGGATGAGTCTTGCGTGGGGGGACCTTATCAAATGCCTTGCTAAAATCCATGTAGACCACATCTACCACCCTACCCTCATCAATTTCTTTTGTTACCTCTTCAAAAGACTCAATTAGGCTCGTGAGGCATGACCTTCCCTTCACAAAGCCATGTTGACCATCCTTGAGTAAACTGTACTTCTCCAAACACTTGTAGATCCTATCCTTATGAATCCTTTCCAATAGTTTGCAGACCACTGACCTAAGACTTACCGGTCCATAGTTCCCAGGATTCTCCCTATTAACTTTTTAAAACAAGAGAACTACATTTGCCATTCTCCAATCCTCCGGCACCTCCCCTGCAGCCAAAGAGGATTCAAAGATCATAGCTACTGTTCCAGCAATCTCTTCTCTCACTTCCCACAACAACCTGGGGTATATCACGTCCGACCCCGGGGACTTAGCAATCTTAAGCAGTTTAGCTTATTTCCAGTAAGTTAATTGTGGTCTTCAACATCACTTTCCTGCACAAGGAATTTTCCATCCTTGCTATATATTATCACAATTGCAATGCCTAACTGTGCCTTTGCTTTATATATGTTTAATTCCTATTGAAACAAAATCATTATAATTTATTTCCCAACTCGAGTAATTTCTACAGCTAAATTGTCCTATTGCACTCAGGTTCCTTTCCTACAAACATGAAGATGAAAGAGCAAGTTTCAGGGAGAATATTTGAGGTAGTCAGAACCTGCTGCAAAAGGGTGGGACCTGCACAGAAGGGTAGAATCAGCAGAACACAGAACTCAGAAGGAAAACGGAATTGGATGTGATTGTTGTGATGATTGGCAGTTACAAGGTGGGGTTCATTGTCAAAATGGAAGACCTTAACTATGATGCTCTCATCAATAAATTGTCACCATGAATCAGCAAAGATAGAGAGAAAAAATGTGGAATATATTGTTTGGATAGGAAATTAAGAACAGAATTTTTTGTGATTTACATGGAGACTGAATTGGGAGGAAGGAGCAGGGTCATTGGAACCTGCAAGAATTGCATTTGGGGGCAGAAACATGCTTCATCATCATGTGCTTTAGAAAGGAGCAATAAGGACAGTGTTTGGCCAACAAAATGCAAAGGATGAGGATTGCTAAACTTGTGGTTCAGTATCATTCTCTTCCACAGTAAGAGGAAATTACTAAGCTAATTGATGGAAATCCCAGTGATGAAGAACCTGGTAAGATTTCACACATGTTGAAATAAAGATACTGAGAGGCACTAAAGTAAGATCCACACCCACACCCAGAGCCAGAAACAAGGCAAGACAGGCAAATAAATGAGCTTCAAAAATGCCCTGTCAATCTGATTCAGTAACAATCAGTAGAATACCTCAAACCCACAGTGAGGGTATGGGCTCCATACAACTTTCTAATTATTCCTTATAGTTATGCTTTAGGGAGGTACGATATTGTTCTCTGATAGGTCTTCTCTAATGTTATCAAGTGAGTGTTGTAGTACAGTCTCATTTAATTTTGTATAATTTCACATTGCTCATGAATTATTTATTTAGCAGCAGATAATAATTTATGATCTATAAAGCCAGTTCAGCTTTAGCCTCTAGTTTTAACTTAATTACCAGTTTAGGTAATTGGTTTACTGTTAATCATGTCATTGAGATTTTGTGCTGAGATCACCTACTGGTGTTTTAATTCAATTTAAATAAAATTCTGTGAATTTTTTCATGAAACTGTCTGTGTCATAGGCTCTGGATTTTCCTCCTTAAAGAACACCAGTTTTCTCATCTCCTTTAACTTGAACCTTAAAATCTACTACTTTTTTCTGGCTTTGGTATCTCCTTGCATGGCTTGAATTAAGAAAAAATGTTTGACAATATTCCCCAGAGATACCTTGAGGCTTTTCAAAAGTGCAATATAAATTGCCTCAGTGTTGCTGCTTTTGGGAAGAAAAGTATATGTTTGGAATAAGAAAACATTTTTTTCCTACAGTATATTGTTTCTATGAATTAATTAAACTTTGCAAGACTTTTCTTCCACTTAACTAGATCATGACTGCAACACCCTCAATATTCTTGCCTAATAAAATTTCATCAATCTCACTTCCGAATTTTCTAATGTTCTGATCTCAGCAGCCAAAGAATTTCAGATATCCGCTAAATGCAACTTCCCAAAATTGCTTCTGAGTAAACTTGTCATAAAATTTCAGATTCTTCCATCTTGTCTTTTTCATTTTAGTGTCTGTTAACTTATGATTAAAATGCTGAACTGAACCACAGGCAACTTTGATGGGAAGGTGCAGGGGCAAAACATATTCTTACACAAAAAGAAACCAGTGATATTTATATTAAAATTTTAGTGCTTGATCCTAGCTCAGTCCAAAACAGTAAGTTCATTTAGTGAACAATGAATAACTTGGCAGAGAGTGAATTGTACTTCTAACTTCTTGATTGATCATAAGCCAAATATAATAACTGTATGAACTTTAAGTAGAACTTGGCTAAAATAGGTTATTTCTTGGAGAATCATTCTGCTGATGTCTGTGTTCATGCATCTGACCTATTTTAACCTGACTTGCAGTTCTAACAATTTATTTCACCAGTTAAGTGAGAATCAATGACCATTTCTCTGTCCTTTAATCATTGTGCCTTTTAAAAAAATCTTACCTAATCTAACTGCAGTTACGATGTAGCAGTATTTCATTTTAAGTGTTGTGTTCATTCATGGATTGGCAATCCACTCTTTGCTAATTCGAACTGAGCCTTGATTTTAAATCTTAGTGAACTCCAAGGAAGTCTTAGTTCTGCCTTGATTAAAATGACACACACATAGCAAGGGTGTAAATTATTGATTAAATTACACACTGGAGCAGCCTTTCTCAGCACATCTTCATTCTTTCCTAAGGCATAAAATGATTGCAATTGCTTCTGCCACCTCAGGATGACCATTAACGGTAGGAGAGCATGAAGGTATTGGCAACCAGGTGTGACCCTTTGACATCTTAACCCTCTGGCACTGTAGACCTTACAGCACTGAGTATGTTAAAATTTTATCAGTGATTACGTTGCTGGAAATCACTCAGTAATGATTTAGACAATTGAATTTAACATTTAGTCTTTTCATTCCATGGTGGTGTTTCTCCTTCATGCCACCTCCTTGCACATTTCTTCTTTTAACCTTGTGAATATACTAATTGCCCCAGCCACTCAAGATGCTGCTAATTTCCACCTTCTCGTTATTCCCTAAGTTAAAAAAAAAACTGTCTCTTACAATCTTGAGCAACACACACAAAATGCTGGAGCAACTCAGCATATCAGGCAGCATCTATAGAGGAGAATTAACAGTTGACATTCTGGGTCAACACCCTTCATCAGGACTGCAAGTCTCCGAGATTCCTTTTAAGTTTATCAGTGATGGTCACTGTAACTTCCAATTTCCTTGTGGAATTACTATCTTTACAAGAATCCCATGAAAACCATTTTAGAATCTTAAAAGATTCTTAAACCACTATTGAGTAACCTCTAAGCCTTTCCCTTTCAGAAGAAATGAGCTGCATTCTGCAGTTTCTTTCCTGTTTGTTATAACCTTTCACTTCTGGTTTCATCTTTTCATGTTTATATCCTCTTATAGTATCGTGATGGTCATTATGTTACACACTTCAAAAACTGCCTCAGTTAGTGTGCATAAAAAATGTCTGTGAAGATGACTGTTCTGAACACCTTGTCCTTAACCAGTTAAAAACCCAGGTTTTATTGGAACACCTACTCTAAAATATTTTTGGTTTATTATATATTATTTTATGTGATTTGCCCATTGCAGACTCTGCCAGCAATTATTACCTATCACTACTTGATGTTGTGAATGTGGTGGTAAAGTGTACATACTATGGAAACAATATTGAGTACCAGAGTTTTCAAAGTTCAAAGTAAATTTATTATCAAAGTAGGTATATATCACCAAGTACTACCCTGAAGTTCACTTTCATGCAGGCATTCACAGTAGAACAAATAGATAGTATGCAATGAAAAACTACACACAAAGACCGACCACAACCAATGTGCAAAAGAAGGCAAACTGTGCAAATACAAAGAAGAAAACAAATAATAAATCAATCAAACAAACAAATAAATAAATAATACTGGGAACTCGAGTTGCAGAGCCGACTGTGCTTTTCTTCATAGGTGCTGCCTGGCCTGCTGAGTTCCTTCAGCATTTCGTGTGTGTTGCTCAGATTTCCAGCTGCAAATCTTCTCTTGTTTGTGCAAATAGAAAAAAGAAATTGGGAGAAAAAGAAATAATAACAAATAGATAAGCAATAAATATCAAGAATATGAGATGAAGAGTCTTCAAAAGTGAGTCCAGTTCACTGGAACAGTTTGAAGAAAGGATGAATGATTTTGAATGAAGTTATCCCTTCTGCTTCAAGAATCTGATGGTTGAAGTGTAATAATTGTTCCTGAACCTGGTGGTGCAGGACCCAAGGCACCTGTACTTCCTTCGTGATGGTAGGATCATGGCCCAGATGATGATGGATGTTGTTGTCTCGTGGCAGTGCTCTTTGTAGATGTACGAGGCAAGAGTATTATTATATACTACTATTAGTATCATTATTATGTATAATTTTCCTTAGTATGGAGACATTATTTATATTAATTAATAATGCATATATACTAAGGAAAATTATTATGCTTTGCCAGTATGAAGATGGGACCAAAAAATGTTACTGCAATATTTGCTGAAATCAGAACTCTAAGTTGGCAATGGCATTTTCCCATCTTACTTTTGGCTAAGAAAAGATGAAGAATAGAACAATAGAGAATCCACTGAATCACACTTACAAACAACCTCCTGCAAACTTTAGTTAAATTCCTTACACAAGTCCTCCAACAGATTAATAAAACTTCATGTTTAAAATGAGCTGGGGCACTCTTACAGACCTAGCATAGAATTAACAGGAAACACAAGAGATGGCAACTGATATAATCTGGAAAAAACAAACTGCTTGACGAGTTCAGCAGGTGAGCCCACCTCTGTGGAGTTAGAAGGATGGTCAACATACAGGTCAAGGCTCTGCAGCAGGACTGATTTTATAGGGGGAAGAGAGCCAGCGTAAGGAGCAGAGATGGAGGAATTCAAACACAGGATAGCCCACGATGTTGTGCTGACATTACAGCCTACTCCAAAATCAATCTAATTCTTCCCTCCCACATAGCCAATTTTTTCTTTCAACCATATGCCTATCTAAGAGTCTCTTAAAGTATCTAATGTATCTGCTACTACCCACCACTCCTGGCAGGGTGTTCCAATGCACTTACCGCTCTCTCAGTTAGAAAACCTACCTCTTATATCACCATTATACTTCCTCCAATCACCTTAAAAGTATGTTCTCTTATATCAGCCATTGCTGTCCCAGGAAAAAAGGCAGTGTCTGTCCACTCTGTCTATGGATCTCATATCAGCCATGATCTTATTGAATGGCGGAGCGGGCCGACGAGCCAGATGGCTACTCCTGCTCCTATTTTTTATGCTCTTATAATCCTATATATCTCTATCAAGTGGCCTCTCACCCTTCTTTGCTCCAAAGAGAAAAATCCTAGCTTGCTCAACATTTCCTCAGAAGGTATGTTCTCTAATACAGGCAACATCTTGGTAAATTTCCCCTGCACCCTTTTTATACTTTCTATATCCTTCCCACAATGAGGCAATCAGAAGAAATCACAATATTCCACGTGTGGTCTCACCAAGATTTTTTAGAGCTCCAACATTAACTCACAGCTCTTGAACTCAGTCCCCTAACTAAAGAAGGCCAACACAAAGTAGACCTTCTTAATCACTGCATCAACTTGGGTGGCAACTTAGAGGGATCAATGGATTGAGATCCCCAAGATCCCTCTGTTTCTCCACACTCTCACAATTGGAGGATTCAAGGGATCTTTGTACTCTGCCTTCAAATTTGATTTTCCAAAGTGTATTGCTTCACACTTTTTTGATTGAATTCCATCCACCATTTCTCCGCCTAGTTCTGCAACCTATGACAACCTTCTACACTACCCACAACACCACTAACTGTTGTGTCATCTGCAAATTAACTAACTCATCCCTCCATTTTCTCACCTAAGTCACTTATAAAATGACAAAGAGCAGGGTCCCAGAACAAACCCTATAGAACACTGCTAGTCACAGATGACCAAGCAGAATATGCTCCACCTAATACCATCTTCTGCCTTCTGGGGGTAAGGCACCTTTAAATTCAAGGTACAAGGTCAAAAAGACAATTGAAGGAAGAGATAATCAGTCAAAGGGTTGTGTGATATGCAGTCTATTGAATCCATGTAGACTCTTTGTGCAGCAGTCCCACCCACCAGTACAAATTCACCCATGTCTTCCTCACAGCCCTCATATTCTAACCAATTTGCTTTGGGAAGCTCTGATTATTTCCCTTACCCTTACAGAGTGCAAATCCAGAATTACAACTAATGTATATGTAAAACATCCTGTTTTCCCTGTACTTTTTGCCTCTTAATTTACATCTGTGTTCCCTGGATCTTGATTCATCAACTGAAGGGAACACACAACATTTCCCTTTTTTCCTAATTATATATCTGTCTTATTGACTTTCAACCTTCCTAGAAAAACAATGCAATTTTCCCAAATTTGATATTAGTTGAACTCAAAGATCATTGGAGATACTTCAGTTAACATTTTTATTCCTCTTGGAGAGATGTGAAGATCCTAAAATATAATGATCAAAATTTGGTGTAATATTTCATTTGTGATATGGTCATTGTTTCTTACTGGTTCGATATTGTCTTGTTTTTGAACTATGCCTCCATTTATGAAACCCAGGATTTTATGACCACTTTCAAGTTGAAAACGTATACACCTAGATTCCCTTGGTTTCCACACTCAGTCTAAAATGTGCCACATGCCCTCTGCAGGCTTCTCTTGAAATATATACTCAGTGGCCACTTTATAAGGTACACTTGTACACCTGCTTGTTAATACAAATATCTAGTCAGCCAATCAAGTGGCAGCATCTCATTGCATACAAGCATGCAGACATGGTCAAGAGATTTGGTTATTATTTAGACCAAACATCAGAATGAGGAAGAAATGTGATCTGAATGACTTTGACCATGGAATAATTGTTGGTGCCAGATGGGGTGATTTGAGTATCTCAGAATCTGATTTCCTGGGATTTCCATGTATAACAGTTTCTAGAATTTACAGAGAATAGTGCAAAATGCTAAAAGAAAAGTCCAGTGAGCAGCAGTTCTGTGGGCAAAAATGCCTTGTTAATCAGAGAGGTTAGATGAGAATCTGACAGTAACTCAGATAACCACACTTTACAGCAGTGTTGTGCAGAAGAACATTTTTGAATACATAACACGTCAAACCTTGAAGTGGATGAGTGATAGCAGCAGATAACCAGGAACATACACTCAGCGGCAATTTTATTAGGGCCAGGAGAGTACCTAATGAAGTGGCCACTGAGTATATGTACATCACTTCCCAATCCAGATTAAATTTCATCTGACATTTATCTGTTAATTTACTCTACCTATTGATGTTCTCTTGCAATATATTAATATCCTTTCCAATTTATTAATTTATCTGTAAGATCTCTGTCATCATTTGGAAAAAAACAAGTCATTAATGTATCAAAAATTATTGCTTTAACATTGGCACAGGGTGAGTGCTATTATTTACCGCAATTCTCTTCTTTCTGTTGGTAAATAAATTTCTAATTCATGTAGTCACATATGTCACAATTTGATAATCTTATTTCTGAGGAAGGACTGTCAAATGGCCTTTAAATGTTGATGGTATGTAATGAATTCCTTTGATCACCCATCTAAGGAGTAACCTCAAAAAGTTACCTGTCTATTTACTTAATAAATCTATTCTGGCTCTCAGTCATCAACTCAAACTTTTCCAAGTGCCTAGTAATATTTCTTCTAATATTTATTTCTAAATCTTTTCCACCACCAAAGTGAAATGATATGTATATAGTTAGTGGGCATATACTTCCATTCTTTTTGAACAAGGATGTTACATTTACCATTTTCCAATACTTTGCCCATCACATCCCCCACCCACCAAGGACCAGTCTGTATCTGGGGAGGGAGGCCTGTATGACCCATCTCCACGTTAACTTCCCTCAACTTGTACTCTTCCTTCACGTTTGATCTTGTAAATTTCACTTCAATCATTTCAGCATTGGACTCCAGCTGTTACTTTCACAGGCCAGCTCTACATCCTATCAATCTAACGTTACAAATTATGACAAACTTCTACACAACCAACCTTCGTGTTATCTGTGAACTCAATAACCCACCCTTCCACTTCCTCATTATCCAACATAATTACTGTGGAAGGTGCAGTAAGGCAAGGGTTAAAGACAGGCAATGATAGCCTGAGGCAGTTGTAGTCAACCTTTGAAGTGAGACTGCTGAAGAAACCTCTGCTTATTCCTACAAACAAGACGTAGGGTGACTGTGGCAGTGTGCACTCAAGCCAGTAGAATGAGGCCTCTGTAGTGAGACTTTTCCAGAAAGGTCTTTGGCAGCAGTGGAAGGCCAGTGGAGCACCACCAAACATGGTGAGTTCTTTCTCCTTGCGTAGGGGATTTCCTTAAAAACAGTAGCCGTAGCCTTGGTGTGGGATGTGCCAGAAGCATCGGTGGCAGTGGAAGGCAGGAGAAGCACCACCAAATGTTTGGGGTTTTCCTTACTTTTAAACCATAAAAAAGAGATAGGGTCTAGTGGAGCGGCCATTGTCAGAGTGGAGGCTAGGATCAGAATGGGAACTTAGAGGCTTTGACTCAAGAAGCTTCAACGAGAAAAGGCAAAGGCCAAAGAAACAGGTAAGAAGGGGAGATTACTGTTGATTTGGTCTTGGTTGTCCATAGTAAGGTGCAGGCAGGATGGACGAGATGGCAGTGGAATGCTCCTCTTGTATAGGTGGAAATTCATGGAACTGATGTTGCCTCTGATGACCATACCTGCAAGATGTGCAGCCAGCTCCAGCTCCCGGAAGACCACATTAAGAGCTGGATCATCTGGGAGGCAAATCAAATGATAGATAAGACTTTTGAGCAGGTGGTCACACACAGAGTGCAGAATTCAGGAAGTAGGTGGGTGAAAACCAAGAGAGGTAAAGGGAGAAAGAAGTCAGTGCAGGGTCCCCCTGTGGCCATTCCCCTCAGCAATAGGTATACCCCTTTGAACAGTGATGAGGGGATGATCTATCTAGGCAAGGCAGCAGCAGCCAGACCAATAGCCTCAGAAGAGTAGGGTGGAGTCAGGTGGAGCAAACGTCATAGGGGACTCAATAATTGGGGGACATATAGGAGATTCTGAGGCAGCAAAAGAGATGCCAGGGTAGTGTGCTGCCTCCTGGGTGCTGGGGTCCAAAATGTCTTCGAGTGGTTGCAGAATATTCTCAACAGGGTGGGTGAGCAGCCAGAGGTCGTGGTACATATTGGTACTGATGACATAGGCAGAAGAGGGGTAAAGGTCCTGTGCAGTAAGTTTAGGGAGTTAGCAAGGAGGCTGAAGAGCAGGATCACCAAGGTCTTCATATTACTCCTGGTGTAACGAGCTAGGGAAGGTCAGAACAGGAAGATTGCGTAGACGAATGAGTGGCTGAGGAGATAGTGCAGGGAGCGGGGTTTCTTGGATTATTGGAACATTTTCTGGGGAAGAGGTGACCTGTACAAGTGGGACCAGTTGCACCTGAGCTGGAGGAGCACCATTATCCTGGGAGGGAGGTTTGCCAATGCTATTGGTGAGAGTTTCAACTAGGGTGTGGGGGGATGGGAACCAAAGTGAGAAGGCAAAAGATGGTAGAAGACAGCCTGCAGGGAGTTTATAAAGAAGGATAGGCAGATGATGGAGCATAGATGCATTCAATCAGATGGTTTGAGATGTGTCTATTTTAATGCAAGGAGTATCATAAACAAGGCAGATGAACTTAGAGCTTGGACCAATACATGGAACTATGATGTTGTGGCCATTACAGAGACTTGGATGTCTCAGGGGCAGGAATGGCTGCTGATTGTGCCAGACTTTAGATGTTTTAAAAAGGACAGGGAGTGAGGCAAAAGAGATGGAGGTGTGGCATTGCCAATCAAGGATAGTGTCACAGCTGCAGAAAAAGAAGAAGTTCGGGAGGGATTGTCTAATGAGTCAGTGAGGATAGATGTCAGAAACAGAAAGGGGGCAGTAACTCCACTAGGTGTTTTTATAGATCCCCTAATAGTAACAGAAACATTGAGCAGCAGATAGGGAGGCAGATTCTGGAATGGTGCAATAATAATAGGGCTGTTTTGATGGGTGATTTTAAACTTCCCTAATATTGATTGGCATCTCCTTAGAGCAAGGGGTTTGGATGGGATGGAGATTGTTAAGTTTGTTCAGGAAGGTTTCCTTACACATTATGTAAATAAGCCAACTAGAGGAGAGGCTGTACTGGATTTGGTATTAGGAAATGAACCTGGTCAGGTGTCAGATCTCTTGGTGGGAGAACATTTTGGAGCTAGTGATCACAACTCTATCTCTTTCACCATAGTGCAGGAGAGGGATAGGAGCAGACAATTTGGTAAAACATTTAATTGGGTTAGATGGAAATATTAGGCAGAAACCTGGGAGCATAAATTGAGAGCAGATGTTCTCTAGGAAATTCATAACAGAAATGTGGCAAATGTTCAAGGAACATTTGCATGGCATTCTGCATAGTTATGTTCCATTGAGTTAGGGAAAGAAAGGTAAAAGAACCATAGTGAACAAAGGATGTAGAAACTCTAGCTAAGTAGAACAGAAAAGCTTATGATAGGTTCAAAAAACTAAGCACTGTTAGAGTTCTAGAAAATTACAAGCTTGCCAGGAAGGAGTTTAAGAATGAAATAAGGAGAGCGAGAAAGGGTTATAAGCAGGGTTAAGAAAAACCCCAAGTCATTCTACAAGTATGTGAAGAGCATGAGGATGAGCAGTTTGAGAATAGAACCAATCAGTGTAAGACTAGAAATGTGTGCATGGAGTCAGATGAGGTTGCGGAGGTACTTCAATGAATACTTTGTTTCAGTATTCACCAGGGAAAATGGCCTTGGCAATTGTGGGGATGACTTAGTGAAATGCAGAGTGAAATGCTTGAGCATATAGACATTAAGAAAGAGGATGTGCTGGAGCTTTTGAAAAGCATTAAATTAGGTAAGTTGCCAGGAACAGATGAAATATAATCCAAGTTACTATGGGAAGTGAGGGAGGAGACTGCTGAGCCTCTGGTGATGATCTTTGCATCACCACTAGGGACGAGAGAAGTACCAGAGGATTGGAGAATTGCAAATATTGTTCCCTTGTTCAAGAAAGGGAGTAACCCAGGAAATTATAGACCAGTGAGTCTTACTTCAGTAGTGGGCAAGTTGTTGGAGAAGATTCTGAAAGGCAGGATTTATGAGCATTTGGAGACATAATCTGATTAGGGATAGTCAGCATGGGTTTGTCAAGGGCAGGTCATGCCTTACTAGCCTGATTGAATTTTTTGATGATGTAACACGTTGAAGAAGGTAGAGCAGTGAATGTAGTGTATATTGATTTCAGTAAGGCATTTAATAAGGTTCCCCATGAAAGGCTCATTCAGAAAGTAAAGAGGCATGGAATCCAAGGACACCTTGCTTTTTGGATCCAGAAATGGCTTGCCCACAGATGGCAAAGGGTGGTTGTAGATGGTTTGTATTCTGTATGGGGATCAGTGACCAGGTGTGTTCTGCAGGGATCTGTTCTGGGACCCCTCCTCTTTGTGGTTTTCATAAGTGATCTGGATGAGAGAGCAGAAGGGTGGTTAGTAAGTTTTCTGGTGACTCAAAAGTTGAGGGAGTTGTGGATAATCTGGAGGGTTGTCAGAGGACACAGTGGGACATTGATATGATGCAGAATAAGGCTGAGAAGTGGCAGTTGGAGTTCAAACTTGACCTATCAAAATGAACCACTTCACACTTACCTATGATGAAGACAGAACATAGTATTAATGGTAAGACACTTGGCAGTGTGGAGAATCAGAGAGATCTTGGTGTCTGTGTCCATAAGACCCTCAAAGCTGCTGCACAGGTTGAAAGTTTTGTTAAGAAGGCATATGGTGTGTTGGCCTTCATCAATTGTGGAATTGAGTTTAAGAGCTGTGAGGTAATGTTACAGCTATACAAGATATTAGTTAGACCCCTCTTGGAGTACTGTGTTCAGTTCTGGCCACTTCACAACAGGAAAGATATGGATACTACAGAGAGGGTGCAGAGGAGATTTAAAAGGATGTTGCCTGGATTGGAGATCATGTTTGAAGAGAATAGGTTGAGTGAACTTGGCCTTTTCTCCTTGCAGTGATGGAGTTTGAGCGGGGACCTGATGGAGCTGTATAAGGTGATGTGAGGCATTGATCATGTGGATAGTCAGAGGCTTTTTCCCAGGGCTGAAATGGCTAGAGTGAGAGGGCTCAGTTTTAAGGTGCTTAGAAGTAGGTACAGGGGGAATGTCAGAAATTACGTTTTTCACACAGAGAGTGGTGGGTGCGTAAATGCACTGCCAGCAACTGTGGTAGTGGCAGATACAATAGGGTCTTTTAAGAGACTCTTAGATAGATACATGGAACTTCAGGAAATAGAGGGTTATGCAGTAGGGAAATTCTATCCAATTTCTACAGTAGGATACATGGTTGGCACAACATTGTGGGCTAAAGGGCCTGTAATGTGCTGTACATTTCTATGTTCAATTTCTAAACCATAGTATCCTAAAACAGAGGTGCAGGAGACAGACAAGCTAGTGTTAAGGGAAGGATGTGAAATACACCTAACAACTAAGGAATAATTGCTTTGCTAACTTCAAAAATTTAATCGGTTGTCAACTTGAACTTTTAATTGATTTTTAACACCTTTATTGTGAATGGCAATTGATCTAGTGAGTAGGGAGTTCAAACATAGACTATGCAATTTATCAAATGGTCAATATTCATAACTGATAAGCCAATTCTGTGTAAAAAGAGCAGTTTTCTGTTCAAACTGCAGAACAATGTGAGTGATGGGGGCCATGGTGTTCTCCTTGTATGCAAGTAAAATAAATTAAGCTTGACTGAGAAGAATGCATGTGGTCTGGACCCAGTTATTTTAGTTATCTTATTATTGGCAGCATTAGCCTCAACAAATTAACTTGTATCCCATCTGAACCAGCACTGCCAACAAAGAGGAAACTGCTAAAATCTAGTACAAAATGGATGTAGTCTGGGTAATGGAAAAACTGGCAAAGTACTTGAGTGATTGTGAAGCCCTTTGAGCCATTCTGTGATGTTGAAAAGTGCAAAAGCAATTCAAAAAATATCAAGGAACTGCAAATGCTACTCAGGATTTATTATGGTTATTAAAAGAACCAACTGGCTCAAAAACAACCACTTCCATTTATGCAGCATTTGTAAGAAAAATGAACATCCCAAGGTACTAAATAGGACTGCATCACATGAAGGAGAAACATTTTGAATGGGTCACATTGCCAGGCATGCTTCACGTCATTTTACACTTGGTGATATTTCAGATATACTTCAGTAACATGAAGCCCTTGGGACATCCAGAGATACTAAAAGGCTTTAATATCAATGTTGAGTACTCTTCTTCAAATTCATTAAGTTTAAGAAGATTGCTTAAAGTTATTTCCTGTACAGAAGTGTAAAGGAGAACAGAATAACTGTTATTCTGGATCTAATACAGTAAAAAAAAACACAGTAAGATAAAGAACACAATAACTTTTAAAAGCATAATAAATCTAAATGCATATAATAGCTTATATACTTAGATTGATTGTTTGTCCATAAATTATTGTAGGAGATTTGATCTAACTTGATACTACCAAGAATGTGTCAAAGATCCATGTATTTTGAATGGCATGGAAAAATACTGAACCCAGATGATAATGGTGCTACTGAATAAAACAAATGTGTTAATCCACTGAACGTTTTGACCAAATTACACTGAAGAACATTACACCACTTTTTCCTTTTGAATATATGTCTTATCAATAAAGCCTATTGTGGTAAACCATGTGTATCTGTCTGGACACGCCCCTCCGCTGACTGCTCCTGTGCCTCCTCCCACAGACCCCTGGATAAAGGTGATTGTGTCTCTGCTCCTCCCACAGTCATCCAGCATGGATGTGCTCCATTTTACTGCTAATAAAAGCCTTTCAGTATTTACTCTACTTCCAGTCTTTTGGAGTTATTGATAGTGCATCACCTATTTTTGAAAGAAGGAAAAACCAAGGCCTTGTTTAACATGTTCCATGGTGTTGATTTTGAAGTAATCTGTAGAGCTCTGGTGCTTCACCTCCTAGTGCTGATTTTTTGGAACTTGCTATGCACAATTTGCTTTCTACTTTCCAATGTTACAATTGCAACAGTAGTTCAAAATATGTCATTAGTGGTAAAAAGCACTGGGACATCCTGGGGTTATAAAAGTGCTATATAAATATAACACTTGCTTTCCTTTAAATTGATTGAAAAGTAGTTTTATTGTTATAACTGCTTTGTGAATGGTGACCACTGGGCAAATCCATTTTAAAATGAGAATTGCTAATGTGAATTGGGAGCAGAGTGGTTTCAAAGCACAAGCTGTTCTTGTAGCTCTTCCTCTTGAACGTGTAGATGACTGAATCATTTGAAAGAACTTTCTGCAATCCACCAGAAATATTCTGGTGAAGTCCAGTGTTTAACATAGAAAACCCACAGCAAAATACAGGCCCTTTGGCCCACAAAGCTGTGCCGAACATGTCCCTACCTTAGTAATTACTAGACTTACCCATAGCCCTCTATTTTTCTAAGCATGTACCTATCCAAAAGTCTCTTAAAAGACCCTATCGTATCCGCCTCTGCCACCATTGCCAGCAGCCCATTCCACACACTCATCACTTTCTGCATAAAAATCTTACCCCTGACATCTCCTCTGTACCTGCTCCCCAGCACCTTAAACCTGCGTCCTCTTGTGGCAACCATTTCAGCCCTGACAAAAAGCCTCTGACTATCCACACGATCAATACCTCTCATCATTTATACACCTCTATCAGGTCACCTCTCATCCTCTGTTGCACCAAGGAGAAAAGGCCGAGTTCACTCAACATGTTTAGCAACTGTATTTTAACCTCACAATTCCCTTTGGAAAAACTTAGGTCCTTAAATATGGTTTTGTGGTACATGTATTTTGGAGACTAAGGTTGCCAAGTTGGTTCTAATGTGGGATCCAATATGCACAGCCACATTTGTGATGTGAGTCATGTCAAGCATCTAATTATATTTATTTTATTTTATTTTATTTAGTAATACAGCATGGTAACAGGCCTATCCATCCAAACAATTACAACCAACTAACTGACTAACCCATACATCTTTGAGAAAGTGGTAGGAAACTGCAGCACCTGATAGATAAAGTGAATGCAAGCAGGCTCTTTCCACTGCGGCTAGGGGAGAAAAAAACCAGAGGACATGGGTTAAGGGTGAAGGGGGGAAAAGGGAACATTGGGGGGGGGCTTCTTCACACAGAGAGTGGTGGGAGTTTGGAATGAGCTGCCAGATGAAGTTGTAAATGTGGGCTCACTTTTAACATTTAATTAAAACTTGGACAGGTACATGGATGAGAGGTGTATGGAGAGATATGGTCCATGTGCAGGTTAGTGGGACTAGGCACAAAAATGGTTCGACACAGCCAAGAAGGGCCAAAAGGGCTGTTTCTGCACTGTAATGTTCTATGATATTAGCGGAATGGTATCGAATGCAAGAACAGTCATACAATATAGCAGATTTTTGGTCCAAAACTTGGACATGAAATCACACTCAAATTGAATGATACAAAACTTCCTGGTTCAGTTTTGGCTATGTGCCAGGGAGAAGGATGGAGATGGTACCTTGGAAATAAACTATACGGCAAGGACTAAAGCCAAGGACTTCAATATATCGTGGAGAGGGGTTTTCTGTTTATGGCGTCAGGCAAGTAGCAATATAATAGAGTGTGATGTGTGAGTGAGAAGAGTGAGGCTTTGGGCCACAAGAGAAGGTGTCCCACGGAAAAGCTGGCATTTCAGTCACTAGGAATAACACAGTGGATGAAAAGGGAATCAGGTATGTATTGTTCCTGTCAGCCAACTCTTGAAGTGTATAATCAAATAGGTTCTGATTAAATATTTTTGTATCTTGCTTACCATTCCTTTTTTTGTTCCCTTTGTTTAGTTTCCTCTGAATCAATAGTAACTGGATTGCAATTTACATATCTAATCATTTAATCTCCTTCGTAGTATGATTGAAGAATCTTGTAATTTAGCTTATTTACATCCTCCTACTTTGCTACAATTTGATTATTTGCACTCATTTAAAATTTCTGATAACCTAAATCAGATTGAGATGTATTTCAACCATTCATTATTCTTTGTCAGGCAATGAGACTGGAAAGCTAATGATCACTTCCCATTGCCTCTCTGTGATTCCTCAGTTCCAATAATACATTGCATTGCAAAGGACCAACAAGGATTTAATCACAGGTCTGAATGGTGCATAAATGTCAAACACAAGCCAGCTCAAAAATTATTTCAAATCGCAGCCTGCCTGGCGATTTTTCAAATTCACATCATGCCAGAGACTCTAAATGTATATGCCTATACCACCAGCTCTGGTAGCATGTTCCATGGACCTGACACTCTCTTTGTAAACAAACAGATCTCCCTTATACTTACCTCCATGTTTGCAAAAAACCTTGCTTTCTTTGCCATACTTACACACTGCCCAATAAGAGGGGTACATTTTACAACAATCTGCTTCTTGCACTGAACTTCTCCCTAGTGCAAGATCGTAGGCAAGAAATCACATGGATAATGAAAGACAAATGGAGGTGCTGTAGATGCTGGAATCTGAAATGGTCTCAGCCTGAAACATCAATTATCCATTTCCCTCCACAAAATAGATCTAGCAGTTTTTTTTTGCAGTAAAAACATGTCGTTTCCCCAGGTGTGTTCCCAGTTGCAAATGGGTTCCATTGGTGAGTATCCATTCATAAAGTTTGTTCCAAATTCACATCTGTTTTTGACATTCAGTCAAAACAAAAACAGTTTGGCTTACAATGGATTCAAGCGGAACACACATCAGACAGGAGCCCTCTCCATAATCAGTAAGACCATAAGATATTGGAATAGAATTAGGCCACTCAGCCCATCAAGTCTGCTCCACCATTCTCTAATTGCTGATTTATTATCCCTCTCAACTCCAATCTCCTGCCTTCTCCATATAACCTCTGATGCCCTGATTAATCAAGAACCTATGAACTGCTGCCATAAATGACTTGGCCTGCAGAATCATCTATGACAATGAATTCCCCAGATTAAACACCCTTTGGCTAAGAAACTCCTCCTCATCTCTGTTCTAAATGGATGTCCCTTAGTTCTAAGGCTCTGCCCTCTGGTCCCACTATAGGAAATATTTTCCTGACATCCACTTTATTCAGACCTTTCATTATGAGATGGGTTGCAATGGGAACTTCCCTCATCCTTCTAAATGAGGGAGAGAGCAGAGAGGAGAGAGGAGAGAGGAGAGAGGGGATGTGGGGAGAGGGTGATGGAGAGAAAAGGAAAAGCCCAGTGCTTTCAAATGCTCCTCAGATGTTAACCCTTTCAGTCCTGGGATCATTCTCATGAACCTCCTCTGAACACTCTCCAATGCCAGCACATCTTTTCTTAGATAAGGGCCCCCAAACTGCTCACAATACTCCAAGTGCAAAAGAAGTGGTCCCCATACTGACCCCAGTTGCACACCGCTAGTCACAGACAGCCAACCAGAAAAGGCCCCCTCTTTTTCCCAGTTTTTGCCTCCTGTCAAGCAGCCAATGCCTTTCCTGCAATCCCATGGGCTCTTACCTTATTGAGCAGGCTCACGGCACCAGTGATGCAAAAAGACTAAATAAACCCATCAAAAAGACTGGATCTGTCCTTGGCTACAACCCAAACTCTTTTGAGTTAGTGGTGGAGAGGAAGTCACTAAAGAAACTGTTATCCATTATGGACAATCTGGCACATCCTCTCCCTGATCTACTGAATAAGCGGCAGAGTATCCTTTCGAACAGACTCATTCAGCTCTGCTATCACAAGGATCATTACAGAAAATCTTTCCTAGCAACTGAAAAAAGCATATACAACAGTTCATTTCTGTGTGACAGGAGAGCACACATTGTCGTAAATATGCTTTCTGTTTTATTATTTTGTAAATTACCTTTGCACATTATTGCAAATTATTGCACATTGGTAGATTATTACTATGTATATTAGTATTCTGTACTTTATTAGTTAAGTCTGCACACTGCTAAGTGTGTTTTTAAATGTTGTTGTAACGAAAGAATTTCCCTCTTGGGATCAATAAAGTACATATGTATTATTGTTATTATTATTATGTGCAGCACCTTGTCAAAGGCCTTCTGAAAATCCAGATAAACAATACCCACTGACTTTCTATCCTACCAATTATTTCCTCAAAGGATTCCAGTAGATTGGTCAGGGAAGATCTTTCCTTTAGAAACCCATGCTGAGTTTTGCTGATTTTATCATGTGCCTCGAATTATTGTATCCCAAAACTGCATCCTTAATGATAGACTCCAACATTTTTCCAGCCACTGAAGTCAGGCTAACTGGTCTATAATTTCCTTTGTTCTGCCTCTTTCCCTTCTTAAAGAGTGAGGTGACACTTGCAATTTTCTAGTCATTTTTTCTCCCCCTTCCCTTCTGAGTCAGACTTAGTGCCTGAGACCTGGTCACTGCAGCTTTCCCAGTAGTTCATTCCCTCCCAACAGTGTCCAAAGCAGTATAAATATTACTGAGGGAATGGCCACAAGGGTACTCTGCGCTCGCTGCCTATTCCTTTTCCCTCTCTTGACTGTCAGCCAGAGACTTGCCTCCTGAAGCTGAGGGGTGCCTACCTCTCTGTAGCTCCTGTCTATCACCTCCACATTCTCCAGTATGAGCCAAATGTCATCGAGCTGTAGCTCCGGTTCCTTAACACTATCTTGCAGGAGCAGCAACTTAGACCATAAAGCGTAGGAGCAGGACTAGGCCATTCAACCTATCGAGTCTGCTCTGCCATTTCACCATGGTTGATCCCAGATCCCACTCAACCCCATACATCTGTCTTCTCATCACATCCCTTAATGCCTGATCAGGAAATGATCAACTACTGCTTTAAATATACCTACGGACCTGGCCTCCACCACAGTCTGTGGCAGAGCTTTTCACAGATTCACTACTCTCTGGCTAAAAAATTCAGCCTTACCTGTGTTCTAAATTTTAAGGCTGTGCCCTCTGGTTCTGGATGCCCCCACTATAGGGGCATCCTATAACATCCTCTCCATTTCCACCTTACCTAGTCCTTTCAACAGCTGGTAGGTTTCAACGAGATCCCCCACATTCTTCTAAATTCCGGTGAGTACAGGCCCAAAGGTGCCAAAAATGCTCCTTAGAATTAACCCTTCATTCCCTGAATAATCCTCATGAAACTCCTCTGGACTCTGTCCAATGACACACATTGTTTCTGAGATAATAGGGCCCAGAACTGTTGACAATACTCCAGTGCGACCTGACTGGGCAGTCTGACTGTACAGATGTTGTTATCAGGGAGACTGGAGGTCTCTAAAATTCCTAACATCTCACTTAAGTATTATAGCTCTGGATCCATTCTTAGCACACTAACAATGTAACAAAGAACATAGAAATCTACATCACATTACAGGCCCTTCGGCCCACAGTGTTGTGCTGACTATGTAACCTATTCCAGGAACTGCCTAGAATTTCCCTACCGCAGAGCCCTCCGTTTTTCTAAGTTCCATGTATCTATCTAAGAGGCTCTTAGAAGACCCTATTGTATCCACTTCCACTACCACAACCAGCAGTGCGTTCCACTCTCTGTGTGAAAAACTTACCCCTGATATCCCCTCAGTACCTATTTCCAAGCACCTTAAAATTATGCCCCCTCATGTTAGTCATTTCAGCCCTGAGGAAAAGCCTCTGACTATCCAGATGACCAATGCCTCTCACCGTCTTATACACCTCTATCAGGTCATCTCTCATCCTCCACCGCTCCAAAGAGAAAAGGCCAAGTTCACTCAACCTATTCTCATAAGGTACACCCTCCAACCCAGGCAACATCCTTGTAAGTCTCCTCTGCACTCTCTCCATAGTATCCACACCCTTCCTGTAGAGAGGTGACTAGAATTGAACACAGTACTCCGTGGGGTCTGACCAAGGTCTTATATAGCTGTAACATTAACTAATGGCGCTTGAACTTAGTCCCACGGTTGATGAATGCCAACACATCATACACCTTCTTAACAACACTGTCAACCTGCACAGTGGCTTTGAGTGTCCTATGGACACACACCCCAAGATCTCTCAGATCCACCACATTGCCAAGAGTTTTATCATTAATATTATATTCTGTCTTCAGATTGGACCTACCAAAATGAACCACTTCACATTTATCTGGGTTGAATTCCATGTGCCACTTCTCAGCCCAGTTCTGTATCCTATCAAAGCCCTGCTGTAATTCCTGACAACCCTCCAGACTATCCACAACACCCCCAACCTTTGTGTCATCAGCAAACTTACTAACCTACTCTTCTACTTCTGTATCCAGGTTATTTATGAAAATCACAAAGAGGAGTGGTCCCGGAATAAACCCCTGCAGAATACCACTGGTCACCAACTTCCATATGCAGAATACGAACCATCTATGACCACTCTTTGACTTATGTGGGCAACCCAATTCTGGATCCACAAAGCAAAATCTCCTTGGATTCCATGCTTCCTTACCTTCTGAAGGTGCCTTGCAAGGGGAACCTTATCAAATGCCTTACTGACATCCATATACACTACATCCACTGCTCTACCTTCATCAATGTGTTTTGTTACATCCTCAAAGAGTTCAATTAGGCTCATAAGGCAAGTCCTCTGTTAGTCACCCCCACAATTGCCAAGGTCTTTTTTTAACCAGGTGAATACTGAAGCAAAGTATTTATCAAGTACCTCCATTACCTCCTCTGATTCCATGCACACGTTTACACCATTGCACCTGATTGGTCTTATTCTCACACAGCCTCTTGCTCTTCACATACTCATAGACTGCCTTCAGGTTTTCAATAGAACTAATATACTAAATGTACTAATAAAAAAAACTTATTAGAAACTTTCTTAATTATTTACTTAGAACCTCTGCTTGTGCTCACCCAAACCTGTTCTCACCTAAGCTTATCGAACTCAAGCCAGATCACTCTAATACTGCCCTGCTCCAACAATGGCCACTCCACTTATACCTCCTTTCTTTAAGTTGGCCTCACACTGATTCCAGCCCACAGAAAGAAAACTGAAAGCTCCTGAGCTCCTGAAACTTCATGCTGCATCACCAATGAACAAATTCTCAGCCCATATAAGATCATGATTGATCTGATCATTTCCAAATCCATTTATAGTACCGCCTGTGACCAATAGGTGTTGACATTCCTCTAATTCTAAAACCTATCTTGGCCTTAAAATATTCCATGTCTCATCTCCACAGCTCAGTGGGATTGAAGATGCAAAGTTCATGGTGGTCTGAGAATGGAAACTAGTGAAGTTCAGATAATGAAGCAGTTTACAGCAGGACATAGATCAGCTGTGATACTAGACGGAACAGTGGCAGATGGAATTTGACCTTAACAAGTAGGCTGAGTGAGCTAAGGCCGGTCTTTGGAGCAAAGCACAGTACGAGATAACTTAACAGGGGTGTACAAGATTATAGGAGGCATAGTTCAAATAGATAGTGACTTTTTTCCAGGGCAGAAATAGTTAATATGAGAGGCATAATTTTAAGGGTGTTTGTTGGAAAGTATGGGGCGATGTCAGAGGTAAATTTTTTTATGCAATGGTGGTTGTGTGGAATACCCTGCTAGGGGTAGTGGTAGAGGCTGATGCATTAGGGATAATTAAGGGACTGTTTGATAAGTACATGGATGATTGAAAGATGTTGGGCTGTGTAGTAGGGAAGGTTTAGATTGATTTTGGAGTAGGTTTAAAGGTTAACACAACATCAAAGGCCAAATGGCCAATACTGTGCTGTAATGTTCTTTGTTCTATGTACAAGTGTGAGATAATGCACTTTGAAAAGTCAAATTCTGATGGAACATGTAGAGTCAATGGCAAAAACGTTAGGAGTGTTAATGTACGCATGGAACAGCAGTTCATCTAGGAGAAGGAAAACTAATCTCTAGCCTCAGCTGCCTTGCAGCTATACCCACTGTTGGGGAAGCTTCTGGAGTAAACCCCATGGAAATATATGGAGCTGGTGTCCCTAAAGCAGTCTTACATTGAATTCAATAGTGACTAAACTCCTGCAACGTATGTTGCTGGTGCAAAGCTCCACTGGTCTCTGCCGTTCTTTAGGATTTATCAACTGTGTGAATTGGGGAGCCTGCTGCTTGGGCAACAACTTGCTTTCCATACCTACTGGCTTGGCTTGTGTATCAACTTCACGGCAGATAACCAGGACGCAACATCCATGATCCATCCCAAACAATGGAGGGCCTTATGGAAAGCCCCACACAATGGGAGAAGGATTTATTCTACCAACAGTAATGAAGCTTCTGAATACAGTTTTGCATAAGTTATCAGACCAAATAATTAAGGTGATTTTGCTCAGTGACAACTCAAAGAAGAAAAGATGAAATTTCTGACAATGGGGAAGACGTGTTATGCAACATATTTAGATCAACATCTGTAGTTGGATGGGTTAACTTTGCCTGGCAACTGATCTCTGCTTCTTGGTTATGTTTGTTCCATAAAAGATGAAAACATGGTTTGGGAGTTTTTTTTTTCACAAGGCAACTAGAAACATACAAAGGGGGAGTCAATATTTTGGGTTGTTAAGCAATTTTTCAAAGAGAAGGTCATTCCATTCACCAGCATTCCTGGTTGTTCAACAGATGGGACACCAGCAATGGCAGTAAGCCACCATGGGGTTATCAATTCCTTGTAAAAAGCTGCACTAACAGATTTACCATTCACTGTGTAATTCAGAGACAACATTTTGTTGCAAAAAACCATTGGTGATCGGCTGCACAAGTCATTAAATTCTGTTATCACAGCAGTAAAAAAACTAAGTACCATACTCTGACTTCTCGATTATTTTGAATACTTTGTATTGAGACAATGAACTGTTTGAACACTTGTTGTACACAAAAGTCAGATGGCTCTCAAAAAGTAACTGCCTATTAGCCGTGACATTTGTCTGCATTATTCACAGAATTTAATGAAATCAATCTTCAATTCAAGGAAATTATGTGAATCTTATCAAAGTCAAATCAATTGTCTCCACATATCTGTCCAAGTTAACCCTGCTAAGTGCAACATTGACCATTGTGACCTGTTCCACTTTCCAAGCCACTCTGAATTGAAAGATATAGGAAGAATACCATATGATGATCTTCAAATGTACTGTGTCCACCTGGGGGAGCTGCATAAAGACACGTCAGAGAGATTTCAATATCTTCTCTCGATCCAAATTCCGGATTGGGTAATAAATCAATTCCTGAACACTTATAATTAGGAATTAGCAGGAAGGATAGAGGAAGAGCTGATCTCACTACAAAATTACTTTGAGCTTAAGGTTCAATAAATCATATCAAGACTTCTGCTGCAGAACGAAATCTCTGAATGCTATTCTATACTATGGAAAAAGGTCAAGGTGTTCTTTATTGCCTTTCCTTCATCATATGCAGTGGAGATATGACATTCAGTGCAGTCACCCAACTTCTTTCAAAGCAACGTAACAAACTGCAACACACACAAAATGCTGGAGGAACTCAGTAGGTCAGGCAACATCTACGGAAATAAATAAAGAGTTGTCATTTTGGACTGAGATCCTTCTTCAAGTCTGGAAAGGAAGAGTGAAGACACCAGAATAAAAAGGTTGGGGTTGGGAAAGGAGGATAGCCATAAGGTGACAGGTGAAGCTGGGTGCAGAGCAAAGATAAAGGGCTGGAGATGAAGGAACCTGATAGGTGAGGAGAGTGGACAATAGGAGAAAGGGAAGGAGGAGGTGATACACAGGTGAGAAGAGGCAAGAGGACAGACTGGCCAACAGAAGAAGAGTGGGGAATAGAAGAAGAGACAAGGGGAGGATATTTTTTTTTACCAGAAGGAGAAATCGAAATTCTTGCCATCATGTTGGCGGCCACCCAGACAGAATACAAAGTGTTGCTCCTCCACCGAGAGCAGCTTCATCATGGCACAAGAGAAAGCCATGGACTGACATGACGGAACAGGAATAGGTTAACAGGTGGAGGCTGACCAAACAGTCTGCAAATCACTGAATGTGGAGATTTGAGACTCCTCTGAGTGACATTCATTGAAAGGTGAAAAAGCAATTAAGTAGTGAATAGCTGGACTACTCACGGATGCTCTGAGATTATTGATGAAAATTGTTTTTACTCTAATTAAATAAAGAAATAATTTTATTTCTAGTTCTAACTAGATCGGAGTATTTTTTGCAATTATTTGTAACTGCTTTGAATTTGCAGTTCCCGTTTTCTTTCACTGTGCATCAAAAATCAAAATTCTTTACAGTTTTTATATAATGGCTGGAAAGGGAGGGGAGAAAACTGGGAATGTGGTTTGGGATTCAAGTGGGCACACAGAGCAAGTTTGTGATAGCAATAAGAAGAGTACAAAAGCGATTTACCAAAATGTTGCCTGAAATGGAGGGCTATAGTTATAATGAGAGATTATATAGGCTGGGAGTAGGATTCATTTTTGCTGATATAATTGTAGGCTGAGGGATGACATCATAGAGGTTCTTAGAACTATGAGGAGCATAGATTGGGTAAATAGTTGGAATTACTCAGGACAGAGGTGTCTGGAACTAGAGGGCAAGGGAGAGAAATTCAAAAGAGATCAGAGTAATATTTTTTCCCCACACAGTAAGTAGTTCAAATGGGCATCAATCATACCAGTGCCCATGAAGAGCAGGGTGAGCTTCCTGAACAACTATCTCCCGGTAGCAATCATACTTACTGTGAGAAAATGCTTTGAGAGGTTGGTGATGGCTAAAGATAACACTTAGCTGGTTCTGGACCTGCTTCAATTTTCCTACCACCACAACACAGTCTCAGTGGCTTTAGACTAGGTTTTGGACCACCTGGACAACAGCAATTTTTACGTTAGGCTACTATTTATCGATTACAGTTTGGCATTCAACACCATCACCCTTTAGTATTAATCAACTGGCTGGGCCTCTGCATCTCCTTCTGCAACTGGATCTTGGACTCCCTCATCAGGAGACCAAAGTCAGTGCGGATCGGATAGAACATCTCGCTGACAATCAACACTGGCACACCTCAAAGATGTGTGATTAGCCCAACTCCTCTACTCTCTCTGCACCCATGAATGTGTGGCTAGGTGCGACTCAAACACCACCTATAAATATGCTGATGACACCACTGTTGTCTCAGATGGTGATGAGGAGGCATGTGGGAACAAAATAGATCAGCTGATTGAGTAGTGTCATAGCAACAGCTTGTACTCATTGTCAGCAAGACCAGGGAATTTATTGTAGACATTAGGAATGGACTGTAAGGAGAACTCACCCTCATTCTCAATGAAGGGGTCAATGGTAGAAAGTTTGAGCAGTTTCAAATTCCTGGGCATCAACATCTCAGAGGATCTATCCTAGGCCCAATATATTGATACAATCATGACGTTGACATGCCAATGGATATACTTCATTTGGATTTTGAGGACAGTTGGTATGTCATTAAGGAGTGCAGATGTCCCATGGGGAGCATTCTGAATGGTTGTATTGCCATCTGGTATGAAGGCACCAATGCACAGGATCATAAGAGGCTTCAGAAGGCTGTAACTTAGCCATCTCAGGCACAGACACAAGCTTCCCCATCAAAGATGACATCACAACCCTCAAAAAGGTGGTATCTATCATTAAGGATACTTACCACTTGGAGGATGCCCTCTTCTTGTCATTGCTGTCCGAGAAGAGGTACAGGAGCCTGAGAACCTACACTCAACATTTCAGGAACTGCTTCTTCCCCTCTGCCATCAGATTTTTTTGGAACAGTCCATGAACCTATGAATGGTACTTCACTATTTCTTGTTCACACTGCTTATTTATTTTAATAGCAACTTATAGCAATGTTATGCCTGCACTGTACTGCACTCACAAAACTACAGATCTTATGACTAATGCCAGTGACAATAAACCTAACTGATTCTTATTGTTATTTGGAATGAGCTGTCAGGGGAGGTGGTAGGGTAGAGATAATTTCAACATCTGAAGGACATTTTGATAGGTACTTGAATAGGAAAGGCATAGAGGGGCAAGGGCTTAAGGAGGATAAATGGGATAAATTCAGCTGAGAATCACAGTCAGCAAGGACAAGGTTGTGCCAAAAGAGTCCATGTTTCTGTTTCATTTTTCCAAGGTTCATTGTCTATGAATTAAGTGGGTTACCCTTTATTTTTAAAGCCTGTTCCCTGCTTTAGATAATCTCACTAAGAGCAAAATCTTTCACCATCAGCTTTAGAAGCACCCTTCTATTTCTGTGAGGTTACCAGTTCACTCTTCAAAATTCTCAGCATATCTTGTTCCAACTGCTGATTCGTTCAGCCTTCATGTTTCAATATCACTGTTCCGTTTGATCCCAAAGGGCTCTGCTGCCTTCCCTTCTCTGACTCAGGGTCAGTCTCCAGATTTTGGGTTATGTCTACCAGCTATGAAAGGGAGTGAAGGCGATTGTGGTTTGACACTGTGCTTTTCTAAACTTTTAACTCTCTCATTGGTTGTGATGAATATGGGAGAAAAGGCAGAAATAGAGACATTTAAAATAACCAGATTTCATTGAAAACACAAGGTTGAGGGGATTACGTGCACGGAGGTTTGGAATGGCCTACAGAGGTAGAAATCTCAACTTGATCAATTCATTACCACTGTATTTATCAGTAATCTCACTCTCCTTCACTCTCAGGATAGTAACAAGTGAGTAAGGAACCTCCTTAGACACCACATACCTCTACTGAGATTTATTTGGCTTTTTTCCCAATTAGGCCGGTAAATTCATATTTCTGCTGATGTTAGAGCTGTAAACTGTGATAAGCTGTGGAGCAAGTTCACCTCCAAATAACATCCTAGAACCTGTGACAACTCCACTAAGTCAGTGACCACCTCAATAAGTTTAAGTCACACTTTCATCTCACCGTCCTAGCATGGCAACACTGCTGGCACTATGGCGGTGTAGTACGGACTGCCCACATTGTACCAGTGCTACACCTACTGCCCATACTGTACCAGTGCTATACCCACAGCCCATGCTGTACCAGTGCTCTACCCACAGCCCATGCTGTACCAGTGCTCTACCCACAGCCCATGCTGTACCAGTGTCACACTCACATCCCACACTGTACCAGTGCCAACCCACAACCCATACTGTACGAATATAACACACACTGTCAGTGTAGCACCTGCAGTACTGCACCACTGTAGAATGCACTGCACACACTCTGCCAGTGTGGCAGTACTGCGCCACTGTAGAATGCACTGCACACACTCTGCCAGTGTGGCAGTACTGTGCCAGTGTAGAATGCACTGCACACACTCTGCCAGTGTGGCAGTACTGCACCAGTGTAGAATGCACTGCACACACTCTACCAGTGTGGCAGTACTGTGCCAGGGTAGCACCCACCACCCATGCCACACTGAAGTATTAAGCATTATCCCATAAAGGCATGAAAGCACAGTAGTTTACAGCCTGTTACCATGCCATGTGTTGTGATGCCACCCATCCATTAATTCAAGTCACTGCCTGTCCTTTAAAACCTCCAAATCTTTCCTTACTGAGTACTCCTTGGGCTCACTTTGAATTCTGTTTTCACCACTTACTTTATAACAACACAATGCATGTGAGGAAAAAAATACCTTACATCCTCCTTGTTCTTCCTGAATTAGCATAAATCTGTATGTCCTTGACTCATTAACACTGCTATTTCCCTGTCTTAGTTTAACGGAAAAAGATGAACTTGGCTACCAACAGAATTGAATAAAAGGAAAATGAGAAAAAGTGATATTCCCAAAACCAAATGCAGAGAACAACATGCAGTTTGAAAGGATAATTTTAATCTGAAAATGTGGATATTAATATTGGATTTGAAGTGATAAATTCTATCTTCCTGAGAGGCAGCTTCTATTACTGACTGACATACAGTGCCCATAAAAGGTATTCACCCCACCCCCCTTAGAAGCTTTCATGTTTTATTGTTTTACAACATTGAATCACAGTAGATTTAATTTGGCTTTCTTGACACTGATCAAACGAAACAGACTCCTTTGTGTCAATGTGAAAACAGATCTCTACAAAGTGATCTTAATTAATTACAAATATAAAACACAAAATAATTGATTGCATAAGCATTCACCCCCCCCCCCTTAATATGATACACCAAATCATCACTGATTCAGCCAATTGGTTTTAGAAGTCACATTATTAGTTGAATAGACTGCTGGTGAGTCAGTATCCTGGCAAAAACTACACCATGAAGACAAAAGAACAAGCAACTCTGCAAAAAGGTTTTTGAAAAGCACGAGTCTGGATATGGATACAAGAATATTTCCAAGCCACTGAATACCTCTTGGCGTCCGGTTAAGTTGATCATCAAGAAATGGAAAGAATATGGCACAGCTGTATATCTGCCTAGAACAAGCCATTCTCAAAAACTGAGTGACCGTGCAAGAAGGGGACTAGTGAGGGTGGCCACTAAGAGACCTATGACAGCTCTGGAGGATTCACAAGCTTCTCTGGCTGACATGGGAGAGAATGCACATTCAACAACTGTTACCCAGGTGCTACAACAGTCACAGCAAAGAGAAAGCCACTGTTGAAAAAAAAACTTACATGAAATATCAGCTAGAAGTTGCCAGAAGGCATGTGGGAGACTCTGAAGTCAGTTGGAAGAAATTGAGCTTTTTGGCCATCAGACTAAATGCTATCAACACACACAAAATGCCAGTGGAACACAGCAGGCCAGGCAGCATCTATAAGGAGAAGCACTGTAGACGTTTCGGGCCGAGACCCTTCGTCAGGACTAACTGGAAGGAGAGATACTAAGAGATTTGAAAGTAGTGGGGGAGGGGGAAATGCAAAATGATAGGAGAAGACCAGAGGGGGTGGGATGAAGCTAAGAGCTGGAAAGGTGATTGGCGAAAGTGATACAGAGCTGGAGAAGGGAAAGGATCATGGGATGGGAGGCTTTGGGAGAAAGAAAGGGGGGAGAGCACCAGAGGGAGATGGAGAACAGGCAGAGTGATGGGCAGAGAGAGAGAGAGAGAGAGAGAGAGAGAGAGAGAGAGAGAGAGAGAGAGAGAGAGAGAGAGAAAACAACAACTAAATATGTCAGGACTGGGGTAAGAAGGGGAGGAGGGGCATTAACGGAAATTAGAGAAGTCAATGTTCATGCCATCAGGTTGGAGGCTACTCAGCCGGTATATAATGTGTTGTTCCTCCAACCTGAGTTTGGATTCATTTTGACAGTAGAGGAGGCCATGGATAGACATATCAGAATGGGAATGGGATGTGGAATTAAAATGTGTGGCCACTGGGAGATCCTGCTTTCTCTGGCGGACCGAGCGTAGGTGTTCAGCGAAATGGTCTCCCAGTCTACGTCGGGTCTCACCAATATATAAAAGGCCACCCCAGGAGCACCGGACGCAGTATACCACACCAGCTGACTCACAGGTGAAGTGTCGCCTCACCTGGAAGGTGACTAAATGCTATGTTTGGTGTAAGCCCGATACCATACATCATCCAAGACACACCATCCCTACTGTGAACCATGATGATGGCTGCATCATGCTGTCTGGGTGCTACACCTCAGCAAGCCAAATCAGGAAAAAGCCAAATCAAATCTACTGTCATTCAATGTTATAAAACATGAAAATTTCTGAGGAGGGTGAATACATTTTATAGGCACTGCATATGATTGCTTTGTGCTCTTGTGCATCAGGGAAACCAAGGCAACATTTTGTTTGATTTACTTGTGGTGACATTGGCATTTCAAAGAGACATTATAACATTCAAAATCAAAGCAAGAAATGTTAGAAACACATAGCAGTTTATGCAGCATCTGTGGGAAGAGCGACAGAGTTAATAGTGTTCGGAGTCACCCTAGTTTGGAAAAGGGGTCCAGGAGAGACAGAGACAGAGACAGAGACAGAGAGAGACAGAGACAGAGACAGAGACAGAGACAGAGACAGAGACAGAGACAGAGAGAGAGAGAGAGAGAGAGAGAGAGAGAGAGAGAGAGAGAGAATGATGTTATGGTTCCTCTGCTGATTGTTTACCTTTCTCCGAGGTCATTTGCCTGCTTGTGGAGAGTCTGCAGAAAGCAATGGGAGGAGCAGGTTGATGGACAGCTGGTGTCCAAAATGTGGAGATAAAAAGCAGATCTGCTGGGCCACAGACGGACACGCCACGAGACACACATTGTGTCAGATACTAAACGAGCTTTGTGCACCCACATGAAGGTGGGAGGATCGATTCAGGGAAATCGATCAATGGCTCACAGTGTGAAAAGGGGTGACTGGTGGGGAATTATTTGGTGTCCACCCTCGCCTGGGTGATAATTCCACCACTGAAGAACGGTCGTATGTATCATGGTCATAGTCGGTGACCACAACAGGACTTCAGGAGACAAAAGGAAGATTGACAGCATCACCTCTCACCTCTCTCTCTCTCTCTCTCTCTCTCTCTCTCTCTCTCTCTCCAATGTTACTCAACTAAATACTACGAACTGAACTGAACTCTCTTCATCGTAAGACTGTGCCCATTTACCCGTTCAATATATTTGCATTTATATTACTGTATCGCTTAGTTACTAAAAAACACTATTAGTTTATAGTAATACCAGACTCCAGTGTTTTCCCTTTCTGCTGGTTCTTCAACCTGGTCATGGGGCACGTGACAATAGATAGATGCTTTATCGATCCCAAAGGAAATTACAGTGTCACAGTGGCATTACAAGTGCACAGATATACAAATATTAGAAGAGAAGAAAGAAAGAATAAAAATAAGTTACCTTTAAAATAAGATGTACAAGATTTACAAGTCAAAGGTTACAAGATCACTTCCACAGCTATAGGTTGACTCACTATAGGGCCTGATGGCTGAGGGTGAGAATGACCTCATACAGTGCTCTTTGGAGCAGCACATTTGTCTTAGTCTATTACTGAAAATGGTCCTCTGTTCAGTCAATGGGGCATGCAGAGGAGGAGAAACATTGCCCAGAATTGCCAGGATTTTCTGTAGGGTTCTTTGCTCTCCTCCAGTGTGTCCATTTTAACTCCTATAACAGAGCCAGCCTTTCTAATCAGTTTACTGAGCCCTCGTTGATGCCATTGCCCCAACCACCAGTGTATAGAAGATTGTACTAGTGATAACAGACTGGTAGAACATGTGAAGGAGAGGCCTGCATACTCCAAAGGACCTCAGTCTCTTCAGAGAGACTGGCAACTCTCTGGAAAGGCAAGAAAGGCAACTCTGGCTCTTCTTGTACATAGACTCTGTGTTGGTGCTTCCCTCAATTCTGTTGTCCAAGTGCACCCCCAGGTACTTAAAGGCCCTCACCACATCCACATCCTCACCACCAAGAGTAACAGGGAACAAGGCAGGTTTGATCTTCCTAAAGTTCATCACCATTTCCTTTGTCTTACTGATGTCAAGCTGCATATGATTCAGCTTGCACCATTCATACTTCAGACCCTTTGTCAGAACTGGCATAGAGAAAAAACATGTTGGTTTCAAAGCTGTGGGGGGGGGGGAGGGGAGAAAGGACATGGCAACGTGAATATCTATAATTGGGTGAAGTCAGAGTTGCTGTGCGGATATTTTTGAGGTTACCCAGTCAGTAGCTAGTTTTTGGAGAGCTAATACTTAGTACAATTGATGAGATGAAAGCAGTTAGAGTGATAACATAGAAAAAGAAACATGGAAATGTGTGAAAAGCCGGGCTACGTGAGGTTCCCAACAGGTCAAGAAGTACAAATGGGGAGAGAAAGACAGAGGCATTATCGTAGATGGATGGAAATGACCAGTTCTGCTGCAGACATAAAACTGAGTTAACTGAAATTGGAGAACTCAATACGTTGAGTCTTTAACCCTACAAATTGACCTGTGAGGATGAAACATTATTTTTCAAGCTTACTTTGGAATTACTATAACAGTGCAGGAAGCTTCAGACAGAGATCAGAGATATAAAGAGTTCTCTGAAGTACTCTTGTAGACTGATTACAGTTGTTTCTCAATGCAGTTCATTTTTTGTACAGGGTATTGCTGTGTTATGTTTTTTCTTATTTTGTTGGCATCAATATCTTTAGCAAAAGTCATCCAATAAGGCAATTATTCTATGACAGCACTGTAACGAATTCCATCAAAAAGTGCAAAAATCTGATAAGAAAGAACTATTACCAAAAGAGAGAGAGAAAGCTCTGCCGTTCCTAAGAACAAAAGTGTACACCTATGTCAGCCTTTCAAATTTAATAACATAATGGGAGTGTGATCGTATGTATGAGTGTCTCTAAGTCAGCATCAATAACCGAGATACAGCTTGATGCCCTGTATTTAGTCTCACACTGAGAACACCAAATGCAGTCTATGCTGAACTGAGAGAAGTACAAGTGAACTTCTGCTTCGGCTGAATGAACTGTTTGGGTTCTTAAAGAGAAAAAAAACATTAATTGTATAACTGGGGATTCTTGTAGAATAGCAAAGATAACCTGAACTGGCATATCATTCTTTGCAAGTGTATCTTTTCTAGTTTACAATTGGCTGTAAAACCCGGAGGGTGATGAGTACAAAAAGTCCACCAGGAAAGCTTGATGCTGTAGAGAAATTTACTTTTGCATCAGGAGACGTTAATTTTGTAACAGAGGATTTGTTATCATCGTTTGAATGGGCCCTTTTCTTTTTTGCCCCAGAGGTTTCTTCATTTAATTTCTCAATTCATTCCATGAGTCCGCTGCTTCCTCATTCTGAGCACATCTCAGTGTAGTCTGCTATAAAAGGTGAAAATAAAAAAAAAACTGACAGCAGATTGAGAATGCAAAGAAAATCACAAGCTACATAGGCAAAACCCACCAAATAGTCATAGCAAGGATACTCATCATGTTCACAGAGATGTATGCAGATAAAATATTTAAATGCAGACCTGATATTTTTCATTAAACTCACATCCATCATCATGAATTGTTTTGAGAGGCTTGTCATGAGGCATATCAAGACCCTGCTGCCCCCCTCACTGGACCCCCTGCAGTTCACGTACTGTCCCAACTGTTCAACAGTCAACACCATTGCCATCACCCTCCACCTGGCCCTAACCCACCTGGACAAACAAGACACATACATTCGAATGCTGTTCATAGACTTCAGTTCAGCATTCAACACAATCAGTCCTCAGAAACTGATTGGAAAGCTGAGCCTACTGGGCCTGAACACCTCCCTCTGCAACTGGATCCTAGACTTCCTGACTGGGAGTCCTCAGTCAGTCCGGATTGGAGGCAGCATCTCCAACACCATCACACTGAGCACGGGGTCCCCCTGGGCTGTGTGCTCAGTCCACTGCTGTTCATTCCGCTGACCCATGACTGTGCTGCAACACACAGCTCGAACCACATCATCAAGTTTGCCAATGACACGACCGTGGTGGATCTCATCAGCAAGAATGACGAGTCAACTTACAGAGAGGAGGTGCAGCAGCTAACGAACTGGTGCAGAGACAACAACCTGTCTCTGAATGTGAACAAAACAAAGGAGATGTTTGTTGACTTCAGGAGGGCACGGAGCGACCACTCCCCGCTGAACATCGACGGCTCCTCGGTAGAGGTCATTAAGAGCACAAAATTTCTTGGTGTTCACTTGGTGGAGAATCTCACCTGGTCCCTCAACACCAGCTCCATAGCAAAGAAAGCCCAGCAGTGTCTTTACTTTCTGCGAAGGCTGTGGAGAGTCCATCTCCCACCCCCCATCCTCATCACATTCTACAGGGGTTGTACTGAGAGCATCCTGAGCAGCTGCATTACTGCCTGGTTCGGAAATTACACCATCTCGGATCGCAAGACCCTGCAGCGGATAGTGAGGTCAGCTGAGAAGATCATCAGGGTCTCTCTTCCCACCATTACAGACATTTACACCACACACTGCATCTGCAAAGCAAACAGCATTATGAAGGACCCCATGTACCCCTCCTACAAACTCTTCTCCCTCCTGCCGTCTGGCAAAAGGCACCAAAGCATTCAGGCTCTCACGACCAGACTGTGTAACAATTTCTTCCTCCAAGCTATCAGACTCCTCAATACCCAGAGCCTGGACTGACACCAGTCTACTGCCCTCTACTGTGCCTATTGTCTTTATTGTACTGCCTGCACTGTTTTGTGCACTTTATGCAGTACTGGGTAGGTCTGTGGTTTAGTGTAGTTTTTTTTCTGTGCTGTTTTCACATAGTTCAGTGGAGCTTTTGTACTGTTTCATGTAGCACCACGGTCCTGAAAAACGTTGTCTCGTTTTTACAGTGTACTGTACCAGCAGTTATGGTCGAAATGACAATAAAAAGTGACTTGACTTAACTTGACTAAAGTGGGAGATCCAATATTTGCAGTAAAAGTAACTACAGTCGGCAGTCCGTATCTGCAGATTCCGCATGCGCGAATTCAACCAACCGCGAATCGTGAAAACCCGGAAGTGCTCTTCCAGCAGTTGTTGTTCGAGCATGTACGGACTTTTTTTTTCTTGTCATTATTCCTTAAACAATTCAGTATAACAACCATTTTACAAAGTATTTACATTGTATTAGGTATTATAAGAGATGATTAAACATATATGGGAAGATGTGCATGGGTTATTGTGCATCGGAATTGAAAAATATCAGAAGTTCTCTTACTAAGCAAGTCGGAACAGGTACATCTGGTATTATTTAGCGTCAGTCAAACGTTTGTCTTAGTATATAGTATATACTTTACCTTTCTATGCATATAGAACACTTAAGAATGTATGTTTCAGCGCCGGGCTCAGGAACGGAATTTCTCTGGATCTGGGACAGATTACTCCCTAGTGCGCTCTCCACCGTGCCGGGATGATGTGGAGGATCAAAAACACAAAACCCCAGAACCTAATAATTAAACCACTGCGTTGCTTAGTAATAATTGTAGCTTTCATCAGGGCAGAGCCTTTTTCACTTTATCCTTTAAAATTGTTCTGATCGTTGACAGACCTAGCCCAACGCTTTTCCAATGACCGATGGCGTTTCACCTCTTTCCAATCGCTTTATTTTTTCCACTTTATTTTCAATCGTGATCGTGATTATTTTCATGAACAGAAACACTGTGCATTCAGAGCTCTGGCGTCGGGTCCTAATGTCCACGGCACTGAGACAAGTTGAATAAGGGACTTGAGCATCCGTGAATTTTGGTCTCCGCGAGGGGTCCCAGAACCAATCCCTCGTGGATAAGGAGGGCCGACTGTATGCTGATTTAGCATGTGTCCAACAGAAAATGTTTGTCTTGTGCAATGAGAGAATACACAACTGAAGTACGTTTCCTGAAAGTACAATTTTCTGCTCACATTTGCATTCAAGTAGATTTGCTTTTAAAGAAAATTCTAAAGAGGTAGATTGCATTTCTGCATTTTATTAAGATGGCCATAAGATGTTCTGCAATGAATTATCTGAATGATTGTCGTCAGTACCTTTGCTAAACTGATGTCAACTTTCAGTTTCATTTACTCATGCCTAATTAATCACAGAAAACCTGAATGTAGTTATTTTTGGGTGTAGTTTTACACTCTATGCAGCTGCTATAGAGTTCTGAATTGACAAGTACATTATTTTAATGCATTCTTCAATATGTAAATTTACCAATGTACTGACACAATTACTGCAGAAATTGACTTGAAATGCTGAAAATCTAACTTTAGATGTGAAAAACTATGACTTTCAATTACCTGAAAATTTCAATCAGAATTGCATTGCCTTTTCAGAACAGTGATCACAAATGTTGATATTTCATTAAGTACAATAAGATCATATCATTTTCCAGGTCAAATCACCACATCCCTGAAAACTCACAACGCACCTCCAGTCAGGTGAGTTGTTTCCGTGGCCAGTTCCATTAGACTGTTGCCACGAGAGTTTAACACTGTTAGTGTGCCGTTATAATCCAACCCGGTTTTCAGAACACTTGGCTAACACTACGATTGTGCAATTCATGAGGGCCTTCCCAGAATAAGTTCCAGTCAGTGCTGGAAACCCTTTCAGTTAAGTCTGCTTAAACTATTTTCTTGTTGTCTCCTGCCCCACCCTCCAATGATGATACTGATTCACATCAATCCCGAAGCACCTGGTGTCTGCCTGACATGAGCCTACCTCCCTATCTGCTAAGGACTGAATACCTGAGATATGCAACATGCACCCCCACTCACAATGCTTGATCAGGATTTCAAGACGCAAATTGACTAATATGCCACTTACTTCCTTCCATGTCAAATGCCCATTCTCACCAAACCTCCACACCTTGAAGATTCACTGGGCAAGCATAAAGGCTTCATTGCTATTCATCTCCAATGGATAAACTTCATCAGACTTTCTCATCATAAGCCACCCAGCTGCGCTCCCTCCATCTGCATCAAGTGCTCCTGGGTCATGCAATCCTGCAACACTCCCACTTTGGATCCAACTCTGAACTTGAAACAATATCTCTTGCATGCTATGTGCGAAATAAAGAGTTTTTCTACTGTAGGTGGCCAACAGTGCCCAAAGAAGTGGTCTTTTTGAAGCAGACAGATTTTTTCTAGGGTTGGCTAGAAATTCTGAAATCAGAGATCACAATTCGAGAATATGGCTTTCCTCATGCAGGACTGATATATGGGTTTAATGTTTGTAAATTCTTTAACATGCTGTCAATGTTTGTGCCATTTTTAAATTAAAATTGCCCATCAGACACAAGCATATCCAAGCCATTAACATATGTAATGAACCACAATGCTGAACTCATTCCACAACCTAGAGACGCACTTTCAAGAACTCTACAATTCAAGTTCCCATTATTACATATATATTTTTATTTGCACAAATTGTCTTCTATTGCAGATTGATTGTCAATCTTTTTATGTATAGTTTTTCCAGAAATTCTATTGTATTTTTTTAATTTCCCTGTAAATGCCTGCAAGAAATTCAATCTCCATATTATAACATATATGCGCTTTGGTAATAAATTTACTTTGAATTTATTTTGGAAAAAAATGGATTTAGCACTGACCCAAACAGATCCCCATTGTCTATTATACTAATTTGAAAACAGAAGTTTCTTGTGAATCTGATGTCTACTCTTAAGCCATTTCCCTAAGCCTTAATTTTGCTAATCAAATGCAATCTCAACATCAAAAATAATGTACATGGGAAATTAAATCTATTTGATAAGTGCATTGCCTACCTTCATTTGTTCATTCAATAATTAATAAACTTTCATCTGAGAGGGACACAACATAAGCAAACTACATGTAAGTTAGACTATTTATTATACCAATTACTTCACCACTGGGCCAGTTAAGCTGTCAGCCAAAATCAAGACTTGTAATATGTGCCTTAATCTCAGCATTCAGCTCAAAGCAATACACGCAAAATGCTGGAGGAACTCAGCAGGTCAGGCAGCATCAATGAAAAAGATTAAAACCAGCATCTGTTGATTTTTTTTGTGTTTTGAAACTAGCAGTTTAACCTTGTGTTGTGTCATGATTATACAGAATTGGTAGATGTTTATAATTATGGTAGGAGGTTCTTGTAGTCAGATTATTATCTGAGCCAGTCATTAGAATGGCTTTACCTTCAGGGAATGATAGACCATTGTTCAAAAAGGAAAAATTTCTAAATAAGTGAGAAAGAAGCCATAAGGAGGAGAATTTGGTGAAAGAAACTGTTCAGAACAGTAATGCTTACCCAGAGAGATACTTAAATCTAACTTGTTGAATATAATGACCCAGGACTTATCCCAAACCACATGACTTTTTAATGTTTGTAAAATGTCAGGTGAATAACTTAAAATATACAAATGGATTTAAAATTCCAAAATAAATAAAAAAAGAGACAACAGCTGATGAAAGTAGAAATTTGCCAGATTGTCTGTCAGTTTCATTTGACCACCCATCCATCTTGGGTAGTTGATTGGCAACTAGAAGTTAATTAAGCCTCTGGGATTAAAAGTATCCCTGCTTCTTTTGTAAATCACTTTGCCACACATTGACCATGAGTCAAAATTATAACCTTAAAAACTTGTAGCTTAACATACTGTACATCAAAACATCACCAGAAAAGTCCATCTTCATAAAACTTTAGTTACTCTTTCTATTATCCAGCAAAAAAGAGAGATGTAACACTCCTTCCCTTTCACGTACCTGTCAGTGGGAATCACTTTGCAGATTTTCCCATTGGTCACCGCTAATTCAAACTGATTACAGTCTATCTTGCAATACTAATAAAGTTACATATAATAAAAGAAATTTTGAGGATCTTTTTTTATTTTATCCTCTAAATTGTTCCAGTAAGCCAGTCAAATGCACTATCTCTTTTGGGTTAATTTAGGTTGGGAAATGACTGGCCTTCCGAGAACTTCCCACCTCCTGGGAATGTGACTCGTTCCAAATGAAGTGTGTGGAACTGATAGCTGGTGACAACAGCATTACAATGGCATAGAATTATAAAGATCTAGAAACTGAATGTTTATTTATAATTTATCCACCAGATTTATTGGGAGTAAATTCTACCTTCATAAATTGCACATACGTATTTATAATGTAAATGCACTGTTCAAGGCTGATAGAGTCATTGCATATCATTGGAATGATTGGATTGGTTTGGTAATTCTCTGTTGGACTACTATTCTTTTTGTAATGAGGATTAAAATTTTAATTGCTCACTTATTAGAGTTGCCAGTAGACCTGGTCATTGAGAAATTATGATTAACCATGAGTGCCCTGAGTCCAATGAGATCTATTAAAAAAAACATTTGAGAAAATGGAAAGGGATGATCTTGATTCCTCACCTCTCCCACCACCAGAAACATCAGTAAATGATAACATGGTTGCCAAATGCATCAATTTCATTTATGCATTTGCATAATTGTCCTCATTTAAAAGGAGCAGGAGGTGACCTTCCATTACAAATGGCTTGTTTTATATAAAGTGTTTTCTTCAATGACATAACACCCACCACATCATTACATTATGTCAACTGACCCTGTTTTATTGCAATGGTAGCGTTTTACAATGTATACTGCAGCACATTTATCATTTATCATTCATGTTTATTAAATGTTCATGCAATATTAATTGCTTATCGAGTCTTACACCATCTTACATATAAATTATAAAAGACTCTTTAAGGAGTAAAATTCCTTATAATTAATTGGCTGAAAATTCATCTGAACATCAATCGGACTGAGTAATAGGGAGAATAGATGCTTCCTGTTTATACTACCTAAAAAAAGATACACATCATCAACATCTGTTTCTTTTAGGAGATAAGTATGACCTTACGTTTGTATCTTTAGATTGGAACATCCATTGGAAGGATGGTGCCTTGTAACAAAGAACTTGCACAGTAGTTCTTCCAATTTCCAATCAGCATTTCAGTAGGTGATGGACTTAATACCCAGAGAAGCCAAGAGCCTTTTCTCTGGGCATTCACTGACCTTCTGCTCATAATGTGTTAATATCGATTGAAGGGAATTGGCTATGGGTAAAGAAGGGGAAGAATGAGACTGATGGAAATAGTTTGAGAGCCAGTGTGGATGTGATGGGTTCAATGGTCTCCTCCTAAGTTCAAAGAAAATAAGAAAACAAGGCAAAAATTCCAACCTGCCACCTTTAGTGTGATTCCAGTCTGTACAATCATTTTCAACTTTCATCGCATTCACATTAACTAGATTCTCTTAACCACTTTGTGAATTGTTGCTCTGATCATCAATTTGCTTCATTTCTCCCTCGAAACCAACAATGATAACCCTCGTGTCCACGTTTTTCAGTTGTCAATTTTTCAGCCCGCAACCATGTGCCCTATCTATTTGAACCAGAAAAGAACACTCTTTTATTGCAGTAAATGATAATTCTCAGGAATACAATCAAATGAAGTGATGCTGTGATGCATATCAAGATATTTGGAAAGATGATCTGAAATTTGGTCAATGAGGCTGAATTTGAACAACTTTTGTTTGTGGGATGGAGAAATGGGCAGTAAGCTGGAATGAGAAAACTTCAGATGGCCAGCTCTCTTCCTATTTCTTGATTGGCAATGAAGCTGACGATCATATGCCCTCCTGAATTGCTGATAAACTGTAGTGACAGAATCACTGTGGTTCTTCTGATTATAGTGCCGCGTACGAGCTGTGCAGTTTCCATTGCTAATGCAGTGAGAGATTAGTAGATTGTTGGCTTCCTCCACACCCCCTAGCCATTCTCAACTCCCAGTCACCCTTCCTATTCAAATCCTGCCATTGCAGAGCTCAGAATACAGAAATGTGGTGTGCAAAATATACCTGGAGGAATGAGTAGTAATAAAAGTCCACCAATGTAGATGACTAAAAGGTCAATAATGTTTGAACAACTTGGTGAGATTTCCTGAGTATAGCAAAAAGGTGAGCAAAGAAAAAGATGGATAAGTTTTGAATAGATTTTCTGAAGGCAATTGATCAACAGCTGTATAATGAAACTCATGGCAAAGTTAATGACCCATGAAATTGAGGGCAACGTGGGGATGCAGATAGACAGATGTTTAAAGACCAGAGAGCCAAGGATAAACATTAAAAGATGAATTCCTTAGTCTGGAAGTATAAGGAGGTAGTTTCCCACTGCGACCCCTGCTGAAGCTGATCTAATTTCCAACGTTTATGGTATTCTGAATTTATGAGTGGTAATAAAACTCCCGATGATTTGATGCAGGTGATTTGACAAATCATGATAAGGGTAATGAAAGAGTGCATGAAGATGTGCTTAGGGATGTACAGTGCACAGATGTAGTTCAAACACAAAGAAGCTCAGATATAGAGATGAGGAGCTCCGCTGGTCGAGGTCGACCATGAATATTGTGTCTGCTTGTTTACATGATACACAAACCAGTACACAATGATAGAAATAATGAATACACAATGATAGGTACTAAAATGATAGAAATACCCTGACGAATGTTGACTCAGTAATCATTGAGGGTGTTGTGACCAGCTCTATTACCACTTGGTTTCCTGCCACATCCTCCCTCTCTAAGTCCAGGGTGCAGCGAGTGGTCCATTCAGTGGAGAACATCACTGGCAGTCAGCTACTTACACTAGATGACCTGTTCATTGCTAGAGCGAAGAAAATAGATGAAAAAATTACTGCCGACTCCACCCACCACAGCAGTCACCTGTTCATCAGATAGCCATCCGGGAGACACCACATGCCCATTACCACCAGGACTATATATCGTCTCTGAAGCTTCTTTTCAATAGCTATCCAGCTTTTCAACAAAACTCACTCATGTGTGATACCCTAACTGTCCCTGCACAACATCGTTTAAATGGTCTGTTCAGCTCTCCCCAATCTGTTGTTAATTACTGAGTCTGTTCATATTTTCATATTTATTTAAATCTGATTATTGACCTTTATGCATGTGACCATTCTGCTAATTCTTGATTACTCATGACTGTTTGCACTATTGTCTTAAAAATTGTTGGTTGCTATTTTATTGTCTGTTATGGTATTGTCCTGTGTTTTACACTTGGCACCAAACCACCATCTATGCTGGTACATTTCACATACTGGCAATAAATTGATTCTGATTCTGATTCTAAATAATTCAACTCAAATAACATGTTTTGGAATTAATAAACTGTAACTAATTCCCATGTTTATTGGGACAAGGAACTTTACATTTACAATTATGAAGAATATATGACAACAGCATATAAGACTAGTAGTGTTAAATACAGGGGTTGCTGTGCGGTGTAAATCATTGGACCTGTTGTGTGCTGTACTTCTAAAGAAAAACAGATATTAGAGCTGGTGAATTCAACTTTTTATGTGAAGACAGTAAAATCACAGAATTCAGAGAGTGTTCCAGAGTGTAATCTCAATGATAATGAAAATCAGAGACCTACAAGGGACTAACTAAAAGAAAGATATATTAAAATACCAGAAATTAAATACCAGGAATTAAAATACCAGAAATTGGAGAAGTCTGATCAAGAAAGGACTTGGACATTAGAATGAGAACTTTAAATAAGATATAGTTCTGGTCTGGGAGCTAATGTAGATCAACAGGGACATTAGAAGGTTGTGGTTGTGAAATGGTTCAAGCATACAGAAAGGAATAATCATTAAATAGTATGGTTTTAAATGGAATAAATCAATAGTGTTTTGATGTGCAGGTAGACAGGTCATTAAAGTTACCTCTTTAAGGAGGTAAAAACAAGTAAAAGTACATGGAATTGGTGATCATTAAAGTGGTAATATTGTCCGAATACAAAATTGGAACCCTTGAGCACAATTTAATACTTCAGTGTAGCATTCTGAGTGTTGGATAATGAGATGTGCCTGCCTTCATCATTGAAACAATACTAACTGCTGCTCCCTGATCGCATCTAATAATATGCAATCAATTCAGCAATAACCAGCGGTCTAGTAGCAATTGTCCAGTGAAGTTGGTCTGCTGAAAGTCATTGGTCTTCCAAAGCAAAGTGCCGTCCATGACTGAGTTCTGCAAAATTGTATGTCTGTAAGATGCAAGAAAACATGCTGCAGGATGAGCTGTAGATGGTTGGAGCCACTTCAAACGCTTTATGAAGAAGAGCTACAGTGTAAGGTTCTTTCACCATGCACACATTGGAGTTCATGTTCAAACTCCATTACGTGTTACTCAAGTGTAATATTCTCTAATATTAAGCAAATGGACAACCTGACCTGAGATGAACATACCAACTTTAATATATTATATTACATATATTTGATTTTTATAAATATATTTTGAAATTTAGAAAATAACATGACCAAATCACTGGCACAGGTTTACTATTCCATACTTTGTCACTACCTGTTAACAAGGATGATGAACAAGGCTAATTTTCTGGTTGGCTTAGTTGAGAAATTCATCACGATACAGAAAAGCTATTTTCCTTGTTATCGGGCAGAGCATAAATTATTAAGATCATTAAATGTCTAGAGAAAAAGTGTTTTCTTTGATGTAATGCTTATGATGCTGCTCAGGATGACAGAGTTTAACTATTAATCATCTCTTTGTCAACTTGTGAGCAAGATTCATCTAACCAAATTCTAAATGTCATGATTTCTTACATCAGAATACAATAGAATAAAGTTGTAGACTTGTAAGGATACTGTAATGCTTTGATTTGATATGATATTTGGTAATAAGTAATGAAGTAAGACTACTACAGAGTGGATTTTATTTGTATATATCAGTAAGATTTAATCATCAAAAACATGCACATGGCTTGTCTAGGAAAGAGAGCTCAAAATCACCATTGGTCTCATTAAGTAACATTGGTCTCATTAAGTAATTCACACAAAATGCTGGAGGAACTCAGCAGGCCAGGCAGCATCTATGAAAAAGATTGAACAGTCGATGTTTAGGGCCGAGACCCTTCATCAGGGCTGGAAAAAAGAGATTCCTCTGAATTCCAATCTCTTTTTTTTCCAGTCCTGATGAAGGGTCACGCCTGAAACATCAGCTGTTTATTCTTTTCCATAATGCTGCCTGGTCTGCTGAGTTCCTCCAACATTTGGTGTGTTTTACTTTGATTTCCAGCATCTGCTGATTTTCTCGTTTGCTCTTATTACATGACCTTGGATGGCTCTGTTTGCTGTTAAGATCCCGTGCCACACTACCAGATTTAATCTCTGTAATTGCATGTGTTAACCAATGTCAATATGGAAGCACTCAAATGTTAAAAATGACTAGTTCCTCTAAGTTAGGGGGATCTTTATCCCAGAAGGCAGCATCAAAGAAGAGTAGCTTTCTGTCCAGCAGAGCAGGATTGTCTTTGATGGTAATGCCCTTGTAATTCATCATGCAGACTCATCTATAAACAAGATTCTGGGCAACATTTTCAAAGACGTGTTTTGTTTAAAATATAAATGTAAATTCATATTCCAAACCATTAGCTGCTCGATATAACAGATTATCACAAAAAAGTATAAATGGAGAGCTGATGCTAGTCACTGGAGTTAGGTCACCTCATTAAGATCTGTCAAAAGCCTGTGTCGTGTGTGGAGATTCCAGACTGGGGGCACACAGTCTTAGGATAAGGGACGAACCATTCTCAATAGGTGAGAATTTCTTTGCACAGAAGTTCTAAATCTTTGGGATTCTCTACATCACAGGATTGTGAATGATCAGTTTGTTAGTTACGTGCCATGTCATATGATGTAAGCAATCATGGTCTTTCCATGACCACGATTGTCTTGGTGTTCACCTGACGGAGAATCTCACCTGGTCCCTTAACACCAGCTCCATAACAAAGAAAGCCCAGCAGCGTCTCTACTTTTTGCGAAGCCTAAGGAAAGTCCATCTCCCACCCCCCATCCTCATCACATTCTACATTGAGAGCATCCTGAGCAGCTGCATCACTGCCTGGTTCGGAAATTGCACCATCTCGGATCGCAAGACCCTGCAGCGGATAGTGAGGTCAGCTGAGAAGATCATTGTGGTCTCTTCCAGCCATCATGGACATCTACACTACACGCTGCATCCACAAAGGAAACAGCATTATGAAGGACCCCATGCACCCCTCATACAATCTCTTCTCCCTCCTGCCGTCTGGGAAAAGGCTCTGAAGCATTCGGGCTCTCACGACCAGACTATGTAACAGTTTCTTCCCCCAAGCTATCAGACTCCTCAATACCCGAAGCCTGGTCTGACACCTTGCCCTACTGTCCTGCTTATTATTTATTGTAAATGCCTGCACTTTTTTTGTGCACTTTATGCAGTCCTGTGTTGGTCTGTAGTCTAGTGTAGCTTTCTCTGTGTTTTTTTTTATGTAGTTCAGTCTAGTTTTTGTACTGTGTCATGTAACACCATGGTCCTGAAAAATATTGTCTTATTTTTACTATGCACTGTACCAGCAGTTATGGTCGAAATGACAATAAAAGTGACTTGACTTGACAATATTTTTTTTTTACAGAAGTTGTTTACCATTGTCTTCTTCTGAGTAGTGTCTTTATAAGATAGGTGACCCCAGCCATAATCAATATTTTTCAGAGTTTGTCTTCCTGGCATCAGTGGTCATATAACCAGGACTTACGATATGCTGCTCATATGACCATCCACCACCTCCCGCCATGGCTTCATGGCCCTGATCGGCGTTGCAGGGTGCTAATCAGGTGCTACACCTTACCCAAGGGAGACCTGCAGGCTAGTGAAGGGAAAAAGTGCCAACACTTCCTCTGGTATTGACATATCTCTGCCTCACCACCCATGGATGGTCAGCAGATTAATTTATTCAGGGCTGAGATTAATAGATGTCTGGGCACAAATGGGATCCTGTTGCAAGCTGGTTTTGAAATACTAATCAATCACTAAAGACAGCAGAGTATTGAAGGGACAAATGGTGTGCTCTGCTTCTCTAACTTACAAATTAATGTCTGACACACAGCTAGTTGTCAAGTGAGATATTTCTGCTGATGGAATATCTTCCTCCATCAATGATTCAGAGGAAAATAGGAATTTAAGAAGTTCGATAAGTGACTTAGAGGTGTGTAAAATTATGAACAGGTTCAATACAATAGGGGCAGGGGGGACATTTCAACTTCTGGGAAAACAGCATCTAGTGTTCATATGAGCTAGACACTGATAAATCAATATGAAAAATCAAGAGAAACCTCTATTTAAAGATGTAAAGAAATGGCGATAATGTGGAATATGGAGTATTTGAAAGAAACAGCTTAAATGTCCCTAGGGTGCAAAAGGCACAGCACACATACTGTATCCAAGTGGCTTTTCCCAATCATTCTGGATATCAATTTAAGCACTGCACTTCAAACATTTTTCAGTAGCTTTATATCCTTATGAAGATGTCAATGGAAATAATAATAAACTTTACAGGCACTGGATGAGTGCAGCACCATCACAGTACACCACAGTATAGGCCCTTTGACACACGATGTGCTGATTTTTAACCTACTCCAAGATAAACCCTTCTCTCCTGGCATGTTTTTTAAATCCATGTTCTCATCTATGAGAAACATAAATGTCCTTAACATATCTGTCTCTACCACCACCCCTAGCAGTGTATACCTTGCACCTACCACTCTCCCGTAAAAAAAATACCTCTGCATACCCCCTATACTTCTATACATATATAGTAAAGTGCATACCCTACACTTCAATCACCTTAAAATTATGCTCTCTGAACAGTATTAGACATTTCCACTCTGGAAAAAAAAGGGTGCTGGTTGTCCACTCTATTAATGCCTCTTATCACTTTATACTACTCTATCGAGTCACTCCTTATCATCCTTTACTCCAAAGATATTAATGCTAGCTCACTCAGTCTATCCTCATATGGCATGCTCTCTAATCTAGGGATCATCCTGGTAAATCTCCTCTTCTCTCTAAAGCTTTCACATTTTTCCTATAATAAGGCAACAAGAACTGAACACAGTACTCTAAGTGTGGTCTAACCAGAGTTTTATAGAGCTGCAGCCCGGACAAATGAAGGCCAACATACTATATGCCTTCTTAACCACCATATCAAGTTGTATAGAGCTTGAAAAATGAAAAATCAGGAGAAACCTCTTGGGGTCAACATCCATAGATCCATCAAGTAGCATAAAAAGTTGATTGATCTATAGATGTTGACCCCAAGATCCCTCTGTTCCTCCACATAGCCAACAATCCTGCCATTAACTCTGTACTCTGCCTTCAAATTCAACATTCCAAAGTGATCACTTCACATTTATTTGGATTGAACTCCATCTGCTACTTCTCAGCCCAGCTCTGCATCCTATCAGTATCCTGTTGTAACCTTCAACAACCTTCTACACTAACCACAACACTAGCAACCTTCATGTCATCTGCAAACTTAGTAACCCACAATTCCACTTCCTCATCCAAGTCATTTATAAAAATCACAAAGAGCAGGGATCTCAGAACTGATCTTCATCGAATACCACTGGTCATTGACCTCCAGGCAGAATACTCTCCATCTTCTACCACCTTCTGCCTTTGGTGGACAGCCCACCTCTGAATCCACACAGCCGTAATTCCCTGGGTTCAATGCCTCCTGACTTCCTGAATGAGGCTACCATGGGGAGTCTTGCTGAACACCTTACTAAAATCCTTTTACTCCACATCAACTCCTTTCAAGAATCTGAACAAAGTAGGTTACTGTTTGGCACCCCATCCATCATTCAGAACATTAATTTCCTCCTTACTGATGCACATTGACCATAGTGATGGCTATCTACATAACTACAAATAAAAGGAAATCTGCAGATGCTGACAATCCAAGCAATACACATAAAATACTGAGGGAACTCAGCAGGCCAGGCAGCATCTAAGAGCTGGGAAGTTGATTGGTGAAATAAATACAGGGCTGGAGAAGGGGGAGTTTGTTAAGAGAGAACAGAAGGCCATGGAAGAAAGAAAAGGGGGAGGAGCATCAGAAAGTGGTGATGGACAGGTGAGGAGATAAGGTGAGAGAGGGAAAAGGCGATGGGGAATAGTGAAGTCTGTGGGTGGGGGGCATTACCGGAAGTTCGAGAAATTGATCTTCATGCCATCAGGTTGGAGGCTGCCCAAGCGGAATACAAGGTGTTGCTCCTCCAACCTGAGGGGGCAGAAGAGGAGGCCATGGATTGACATATTGGAATTGGAATGGGAAGTGGAATTAAAATGGGTGGCTACTGAGAGATCCCTCTTCTTCTGGCAAATGGAGCATAGGTGCTGGATGAACCAATCTCCCAATCTATGTTGGGTCTTGCCAATATACAGGAAGCCACAACAGGAGCACTGAACACAGTATATGACCTTAACAGACTCACAGGTGAAGTGTCGCCTCACTGAGAGGGACTGTTTGGGGCCCCAAATGGTAGTGTGGACAGAGGTGTAGGGCAGGTGTAGCACTTGTTCCGCTTACAAGGATAAGTGCCAGAAGGGAGATCAGTCAGGAGGGACGAATGGACAAAGAAGTCATATAGGGAGCGATCCCTATGGAAAGGAGAAAGTGGGGAGAGGGCTGCATTGATGGTGGAGGAAGGGAAGTCCTTTCTTTGAAAAAGGAGGACATCCTCCTTCATTCCAGAATGAATAGTCTCATTTTGAGAGCAAATGCGCAGACTAGGAGGAATTAAGAGAAGGGGATGGTATTTTTACAAGTAACAGGCTGGGAAGATGTATAGTCCAGGTAGCTGTGAGAGACTATTTTTCTTCCATTGCCTTCTGTTCTCTTCTATCTGACTCTCTCTTCTCCAGTCCTGTATCTCTTTCACCAATCAACGTCACCCTGTCTTCTCAATGGCGGTTAGGGTTGGGCAGGTAAATCTAACCCATCCCAATGATATCTCAGTCCACATAAAATGAGTAAGTAAAATAAAACCTCTGTCACTCTAAGCACTGGTGCAGAAGGGGACATTTTGGAGGTGGTTGTAAGCCTAACAGAAAGCACATGTCAGAAGTAGAAGATGAGCAAAAATTCTGCCGGGTTAAAACATCATCAGTTAATGGCTTCCGTAATACAGGAAAGCAAAGGGCCATTATAACCTGGCTTGAAGCATTATTATTAAGACAGAAACTCTACAGAACTGTTTAATTAGTGAATTTCTAAAACGATCAGATGCATTTCTAAAGGTGTACATGAATGACAGATCAATTCAGGAGAACTGATCTGTCCAATTTTGCCATTCATTGTGATGGAGAAAATAAGGCCCGTGGTGATGGGCATGTTTCCTGCCTCTTGTCTTGATGTAGAAACATTCTCCAAAGTTTAGGTACCATTGCCTAGGTCACTCCATATCCTGAACTAGTTATCAGTTTCAAGTGATGTTGAAGGGTGAAGGTGTTGCTCCCATACAACTGCTGACCTTATTATTTTCAAAATTCAGCTGCAATTTAGCCGGAAACATTCTTACTCATGAGTGAAAAGTTTACACACTGCCAGAGATTTGAGCTCAAAGACCTGAAACAGCAATTAACAGTGTCCCTAAGCATGACCTACTGTCCCAGATGAGATATTAATTGACATCTCATTCACCCCTCTCAAATATGCGTAAAACTCCCAAAATCTTGAAGAACAAGAACACAGGAAATTAGGAGAATAAGTCGGTCAGCAAGTCTCTCAGGACTGCCTTGGCAGTCAGTATGATCGTGACTGACCTCTGCTGGCCTCAACATCTTCTTGGTGCCATTTCTGCAAAATCCTCAATCCTCAATCTTTCAAATCTTAATCTATCTGCAGTTTAAAGTATTTAATGATATGACCTTCATATCTCTTGGGTGACTGAGAATTCTAATGATTCTCTAACCTCTGAAAAAAAGAAATTTCTATGCACCTCAGCTTTAAATGAAATAACATTATATTGCAACTATGACCTCTTGTTTGTAATTCTCTCACAAGTGAAAACATCTCAGTAGCTACACTTAGGATCCTATATGTTTGAGCAAGGTCACCCTCATTGTTCAAAATTCTAAGCAATACAAACATAAACTCAGTTATCCAGGTTTCACCCAATTACTCAATCATTCTCGGTCCCTTAGCAGAAGCATAAGGTCCAGATATATAGGAAAGTTCTCCTGATATTCTGAGCAAAATAAAGATTGAAAATGATCTGCTCATGATCATTTATTCCCTGAGTACTTGCTGTTTACCAACTAGCTGCTCAACTTTTATATTACAGAGTTGAAATATGTTGGTTTGACCAAAAAATAGTTTAGGAAGGGGTGTATGGGTGCCCAAGGAGCAGGTAGCACAACTGGTGAAGGGGCTTGTCGTGCCCATTCGGGGGCAGCTCACTCACCTTTGGGCCCCACCAGACACTCAGTTCTCACTTGTGGCTCCAAGTAGCTGTTTGCATGCGACAGCGGCCACACCCCGACACACCTCTTCGACAGGTGGGCTAAACCAGGTAAGAGTAACCAGTGGGCTTCATACCACAGAGAGATAGGGTCATGCCTGTCCTAGCTCCAGTGGACTGGTTGGATCAACAATGAGACTCCCTGGCCAGGAAGGTTGTTTTGCACACTTCATGGAGAACTAAGGACGTAACAAGGCACATGTGAAGTCATGGTCATCTACTGCAGCAAAGGTCCGTCCCAGTTGGTGACGACTACTTGTAACACAGGAACTGGAATTCTGATGTCGAGAGAGTGGAACTGCCCCAGTGCAATGGCTTTTCCATTTTAAAAATTCTCCTGCACAGGTCTCCTGTCATTATGGGATATGACAGACAACCAACATCAACAGTTTCGGATAGCCAAAGAGCATGATCACTGTTGGGTAAATACAAGGACTTCTTTTTACACACACAACTTACAACACATTTGACAGCTGGTTCTAACAATTGAGCACTGAAAGATCCAAATTTTATAAGGTTTAATTTGTTGGTTTCCAAGAGTTATGGGCCTGCAAAAGGTTCCAAATTATGTAGTTGTAAAATATGTATGCTCTCTGACTGTTCTAATTAAGACAATCAATTATTGTTAAATCCAAGAGTCAATTATTCTGATGCAATATCCTTGGCAGCTGGTCAAAGGCACATTTAAGTTTGGGGAATTGTTTACTGGGTAGTGTCTGCACCGGAGTGTTATAATGAATGCAGTTTAATTGATCCATTTGGATTTTTCACAGAAAGAAAAGTGGCTGGTTAGCTGGCCCCTGCAGGAAGACAGCACAACAAACAGAGACTGATCGTATATGAAAAAAAAGTTTTGTAAATACACATAGGAGGAAATTGCTTCCACTGATAAAATAATTTGTATCCCAAAAATGCAGACTTAACAAAGTTGATATCATCTGCAATGAACTATGAAAAAGGTCAGTTGGATTACAATCAATTCAATTAAGTGTGAACTGAGCACAAGTCCGAGACGATGCGGCTAAGTTACTGATAAGGTTTTTAAACTGTGATTTGTGTGGCATGATCAGCCACTAGCCAGAATCACCTGGAAGAATTCAAATTGATTAGCTTCGGTGATGATTAGACCCTCAGGACAGGATGACATTTTGGCTGAGTATGGCTGCAAACACTTTAGTTTGTTTTTTTTGTGCATTCAGGTGCTGGGTTTGCAGTATTTGAAGATGGGATGATCTCTGAGCTTCCCCTTCTGTTGGCTGTACCACTTTGCACAACAATGAACATCTTTGTTCTAGTTATTTTTATATAATTTAGCACAATTTACAGTTTTGTTTGGTGACTGTTGCGCATCTGAAGTTCTGAGCCTGTGGTGTTCCTGCAAGTAAGTTTTTCATTGCACCTGTGCATACACTTATTTATAGATAAACTGCTTTCCAATATTCTACCTTAGATCTAACTGATTTATAATTGTCAGCACCACCCACAAACTTGCTAAAGCAACACCTTCATTTACTTTAAAAATCCCAGTTAATTGTGGAAATACCTCTGCCCCACCCCACACACTCATCGTGCCTCTGCTTATGGAGCATGCGTGTGTGTGACTGTTTAAAATGGGGAGGCTGATGCATGAATATTCACCACGTGGCCCTTAACAGATTGGGGTCAGTGTCCACTGGCATAGAATGTAAGACAACTGAGGGCCCCTCACTGCAGTAGCCTTTTTCCGCATTCACTGCCATTGTAATATGTCATCATCTTCTGCCAGCTCCACTGTTGAAGTCTTTGTTAGATTGCTCTTTGACTGGAACGACCCTCTTCACTTTACCACCATTGGTGACCCCACCAGGAGTTAAGTGTCAGATGACTAAACTCCAGACGGCAACGCTCTTGGGATCTCAGGAACTCACAAGCCTCTCCACCCACGACAGGGTGATGATCCTTGGAGAAGGCCTTCTGCTTGTGAAATTCATGTAGCTCCACATCTGTAATGAGAGTGGAAGTGCTGTAGATAGACTTGCTGTTGTGCTTGATTAATTTATACAAGTCTCTTGGATCACTGCCAAGTATCCACTACTCTTCATTTACAAACCTAGTTTGTAGCCAAATAATTGAATTTGATTTCAGATTTAAACAACTCAAATTCTCAGTTCTCACTGAAGTGTCCAACATTGAACACAGGGAAAGAGAGCAAAGATTTATTAAAACCTGTTTTAATCATTTTTTAGGTCTCAAATAAAGTCATATCTGTTAAGTTCTAGGTAGTTCATAGGTCAGTGAAGATTTCCCAGGCTGATGCCTGCGGTGAGGGATTATAATTACGTGAACAGACTGCAGAAATGGGAATTGTTCACTTTAAGTTTTGACACCACATTAGCATAGCAGTTTGCACAATGCTGTGACAGATTGGGGCATGCAGGGGTTTGGAGATCAATTCTGATGGCCTTTCTGTTAGGAGTCTCTATACGTCCTCCCTGTTGAATATGTGGGATCTCACTGGGTGCTCTGATTTCCTCCCACAGTCCAAAGATGTACCAGGTAGGTTAATTGGTCATTGTAAATTATCCTATGATCAGGTTAGGGTTATTCAGGGTTGTGGGGTCCGTGGGGCAACATGACTTGGAAGGCCAGAAGGGGCTACTCCACACTGTATCACTAAATAAAATTGATTTTATGATAATGTTCAAACAATCAACTCCTTTAACACTGTAAACAAAGGAAAACTTTTCCCACTGGCAAGACGAAAAGCATTTGCAATCACTGGCAAATCATCAGAAGGAAGATGATTTCTCTGATACATTGTGTCGAGTTGTTATCTGGAAAGCTCTTATCTGAGAGCCAATTTATGATTAACAGCGGATTTGCCAAATATCTGCAGGAAAAATTGCAGGGGCCTTTGTGACTACTATCTTGAAAATGGTAATCCAGTTGTGCTTGGTTATTAAGCTATTGAGATGGGGAGAGAGGTTTGGTGAGGGCTGTGACAGTGTGAGTGATTTCAATAATGATGAGTCTCCTCAAAGTGGCTGTATATGAAGAATGCTCATTTGGCGACCTTGGAGGAGAAGTTTGTCCCTTCAGAAAGGACACTGAAGAGGGAATAGGAAGGAGCACAGAGTTTTCAGTGATATACTTAAAATGGCTTGTTAACAGAAAACCTGCTCAAAGGAGTGATGCATCGTAATAATAAATCACTCTGAGAGCTGCAGTGATTTTCATTCAGACCTAGATCCTTTGTGAACTCGTCTGGAACTCTCTGCTCCTTCTCTGCATTAATGGCTCTATTCACGCTGTGGAGCACTGAGACTGTGTGTGCGTGTGTGTGTGTGTGTGTGTGTGTGTGTTGCTGTGCCTTCACCAACCCTGATTTGAATACTGGTGCAGCGTCAGCTTTCAGCTGAGCTTATATAACAAATCTGAGCTGAATTCAATGTAGAACAAACAGCTCCATTCAGCTGTTCCGGGACTTAAAATTCCAGTCCATGTTCTGGCATGGCTGACAAGCAGAACCATTGGGCTGTGTTTAATTTCCTTTTAGTTTGTTCGTGCCATGTTGAATCATTTAGTTTATCCACGAAAGAGCCTATTCTATGTCTCAAGAGAAAGTATTCACAGAGTTTCCAACTAGGATCCTGGCATGTTTAGACAATAGCATGGTGGAATGTATATAGAGTGCTAAGGTGGATATGGATTATAAATTACTGTGTCTTGTTCATTTCAGTGAGCATAAAACATAGCTGTAGAGCAATAAGATGGTTGTAGCCAGTTAATTAGTCAGTTCCATTGCTAATTTTATCAATATATTCCAATTATAGACATTTTATCTTACGGATAGTGTTTAGCACATTACTTTACAGCACTCGCAATCACTGATTTGGGTTCAAATCCCACCACCGCCTGTAAGGAGTAAGCACATTCTCTCTGTTACTGCGCCAGTTTCCACCATTTCCTCACACATTCCAGCAATGTATGGTTAGTGAATTGTGGGTGTGCTATGTTGGTGCCCGAAGCGCAGTGATACTTGTGGGCTGCCTAGCACAATCCTCACTGATTTGATCTGATGCAAACGATGTACTTCACTATATATTAGGAGACCGTTTTGCTGAACACCTACGCTCTGTCTGCCAGAGAAAGCAGGAACTCCCAGTGGCCACACATTTTAATTCCGCATCCCATTCCCATTCTGACATCTCTATCCATGGCCTCCTCTACTGTCAAGATGAAGCCACACTCAGGTTGGAGGAACAGCACTTTATATACCAGCTGGGTAGCCTCCAACCTGATGGCATGAACGTTGACTTCTCTAGCTTCCGTTAATGCCCCTCCTCCCCTTCTTACCCTATCCCTGATAATATTTAGTTTCTTCCCCCCCTTTTTTTTCTCTCTCTCTGCCCATCACTCTGCCTGTTCTCCATCTCTCTCTGGTGCTCCCCTCCCCCTTTCTTTCTCCCTAGGCCTCCCGTCCCATGATCCTTTCCCTTCTCCAGCTCTGTATCCCTTTTGCCAATCACCTTTCCGGTTCTCAGCTTCACCCCATCCCCTCCGGTCTTCTCCTATCACTTCACATTTCCCCCTCCTCCTCCTACTTTCAAATCTCTTACCACCTTTCCTTTCAGTTAGTCCTGACGAAGGGTCTCGGCCCGAAACGTCGACAGTGCTTCTCCCTATAGATGACGTCTGGCCTGCTGGGTTCCAACAGCATTTTGTCTGTGTCACTTCACTGTATGTTTTGATGTACATGTGACAAACAAAGCTTATGCCATAATACATTTGGCCATCTGAAAAGGGTGGTAAGTTCCAGAAATATGCAGATTAGGACGTACCTCCTGTTGAATGACTGCAGTGAGACAATGGGAATGGTGTGAATTCTCTTCAGTGATTCTCCACAAACATCAAAATTAGCTTATTTAAAAATTTATTTTCACCAAAGAATGTCTCCTACTCTGAAAGAACCTCTAATGCAGTCCTTCTCCAGTATCTTCTCCCAGATCCTTCAAGATCCAGTGTACCAGTGTAAGCTGAGGATCATGAAAATACATCTATCATTCACCTTAGGCCTAGATGAGTCTCCACACAAAAAAAAACACGTTGTTGATAGTGGATGTCTAATTTCTTCTTAAGGAAGCAAAGCATTTTGGACTGCCAACTCCCTGACATTAGCCGGTGTCTTAATCTTTCCTTGCCTAGGTTCATTGCCATAATTAAGGCCCACGTTGCACTGAGAATTCACACTGACATTATATCAGTCCTTCATTAATGGCACAGTGCCAATGAAGACAATACCAGAATGGAGAACTTTGCAAACAAAAAAAGCAACAGTGGATTCACAGGTCATAGAATGGACCAGCAAGATCTGGGTTATGGTGGCTACAGATAACAGCCAGCAGCTTTTTTTCTGCTTTCCATTTGATAGTGAAGCGTGTTCCTCGTGTTTAAACATGTAGTTAACATTTTTTTTTTATTGTGAATTAAACAAATTGATCCTTTACCAGCAGGAAATCTTCTACTCACCAACTAGAACTGACATAGCAATTAATGAGGTCTCTCTTCACAGGCCTTTTGTTTTCTTTTCAAGTGGAGGTTTATTACATAATTGTCAGTTCATTCTTTGAAAAATTGATGTAAAATATCAAATTAAAACATGATCATCCTCATGCAGGATGCAGCTCGGGCAGCAGCTCTCAGCCCTTGTAAGCCTTCAAGGAGCCAGTGAACACCACGTGTTCTCACTTCAGGGACACCGGGGCACAAACATATCCTCGGTAGAAGGGCAGTCAGCTGGCTTGGGTGGAACACTTGACAGCTAGTGCCTGAACCTGTGAATGGCCACCTTACACATTTTGCCCATCGCTCTATATCAAGTGTACAAGAATCAAAACAAGATTCGCTTTTTTTGTCAGATGTACATTGAACCATACAGTGAAATGCATTGTTTGCATCAAATCAAATCAGCAAGGATTGTACCATGTCACTACACATTCAGCAGCAATTTAGCAGGGCCACAACTCACCTAAGCATACGTCTGAAATATGGGAGGAAACCGGAGCTCCTGTAGGAAATCCACACAGTCATGGGGAGAACATACAAATTCCTTCCAGACATGCTAGGAATTGAGCCCTGACCTTCAGCTGCCACAGTAATAGCATTACACTATCTGTCACGCTACCATGCCAGCACAGTACACCCCAGGACTGTGGGGCTGAAGTACAATCGGAACTTGAGGAGCAACACTTTCAAAAATGCAGCAGGGACTGCAATCTCTCACACTCCATACATACATGAAACACAGACACCTTTGATACTAGACTCGTTAGTAACAGGGAAGGGCAACTCAGAATGGCAAGGTAGGGAAATGAAGATAAACCTTTTCAATATCTTTTTCATTTAAACCTCTGTACAGGATTATTTTAGAATTATCTTACAGGGTCTATTTGTTTCCTTTATCTCAGTTAGGTCATTTGGCCAAAACCTAATCTCTCTTTGTCTCTCTCTGGACATGTACTTCACCGAGGTGAATTTGACAAGTTTACACCATATGTATTACACATAGATGTGTGCATGTGAATAGTCAGAGATGAATTCCAGCTCTGAGCACAGAGTTTTTTTCTGCAGCATGTAATATTAGGTCCATGGCTTGATCCATGGCCCACCACAATTTTTCATCTATTCAACCTATCTGATGAAAATTATGCCCAAGTTAAAAAGAATCACTCCAAGTCCTCAACTCTCAGTGTTTACTGCATATGAACTAATTTATGTTCCTTATTATGTTTTAAATAATTTATTTTACTTTAATTGAGAGCAGCAAGACTCAAAGTACTAAGAGGATTGTTTATGGGTCACCTCTGCTTTGCTGATTGCAGAGAATAAAGCCTTTTGGTTCCACTTGCCTGCGGTTCTGGAAGGAAGTCCAGATGAGGGATGGTAAAGCAGCAGAAAGGCACAGGCAGTGAAGAGGTTTGGAAAAACCCCGGGGTGTGATTTACAAATCACTCAAGGAAAAGTATGTATATTGTCATTTGACAAGGTCCCTCATGAGAGACTCATCCAGGAAATCATGAGGCATGGGATAAGTGGAACCTTGGCTGTTTGATTTAAAAATTGGCTTAAAGGAAGAAAGCAGAGGGTAGTTGTAGAAGGAAAGTATTCTGCCCGGAGGTCGGTGACTAGTGGAGTGCCGCAGGGATCTGTCCTGGGACCCCTGCTATTCGTGGTTTTTATAAATGACCTGGATGTAGAGGCGGAAGGATGGGTGAGTACGTTTGCGGATGACACTAAGGTTGGAGGAGTTGTGGATGGAGCTGTAGGTGGTCGAAGGTTACAAGAGGATATAGACAGGCTGCAGAGTTGGGCAGAAAAATGGCAGATGGAGTTCAATCTGGACAAGTGTGACGTGATGAATTTTGGAAGGACAAACCAGAAGAATGAGTACAGGATTAATGATCAGTTACTTAAGAGTGTGGATGAACAAAGGGACCTTGAGGTTCAAATCCATACATCCCTCAAGGTCGCTGCACAGGTTGATAGGGTAGTTAAGAAGGCCTATGGGATGCTAGGCTTCATTAACAGGGGGATTGAGTTCAAGAGTAGAGAGGTCATGTTGCAACTCTACAAATCTCTGGTGAGACCACACTTAGAGTATTGTGTTCAATTCTGGTCACCTCATTATAGGAAGGATGTGGAAGCTATGGAGAGGGTGCAGAGAAGACTTACCAGGATGTTGCCTGGTTTAGCGAACAAGTCATATGAAGCAAGGTTAGCAGAGCTGGGACTTTTCTCTTTGGAGTGTAGAAGAATGAGAGGGGACGATAGAGGTCTACAAGATTATGAGAGGCATAGATAGGGTGGATAGTCAGTACCTGTTTCCCAGGGCACTAATAACAAACACCAGAGGGCATATGTACAAAATTAAAGGAGGGAAGTTTAGGGGAGACATCAGGGGTAAGTTTTTTTGTTTTTACACAGAGGGTTGTGAGTGCCTGGAATGACTTGCCAGGGATGGTGGTGGAGGCTAAAACATTAGGGGTATTTAAAAGCTTCTTGGACAGGCACATGGATGAAAGAAAAATGGAGGGTTATAGGGTAGTGTGGGTTTAGTACTTTTTTAAAAAAGGATTATATGGGTCACCACAACATGATGGGCTGAAGGGCCTGCACTGTGCTGTAGTGCTGTATGGCTCTATATTTGCAAGGCTGAGATTTACTGTGCTTTCCTAGTTGGTCTGGGCAAGTGATTCATTAGGTCAAAAGGCCTGTTTCTATGCCTCTATGACTCCATGACAGTTGAGAATCATCCATGTTGTAAGATAAGATAAGACAAGATTTCTTCACTAAGCAATCTGATTGAAACATCTACACTTTTATTACAATGTGAAGGCTTCCTTTTCACTTAGTTCCAATAGTTTTAGTTAGGGGGCGTGTTAAAGGTGATTTGGAGGAATCTTTTGAAATATACATTTGATAATCAAGAGTGGATTTGATTCTTTCTTTGAGGTTTGCGTAGACTTGGCACGTTACCTATAATTTTGCAAAACTATAGATTAACAGTGGAGTATATCCGAATGCATCATGACCTCATATGTCTAGGAACGAAAAAGTCCACAGAATGTGGTGGAAACAGCCCAGTCTATCACGGGAAAAGACCTCCCCACCATGGAGCTCATATACATGGACAGCTTCCACAAGAAAGCAACATCCATCAACAAGGACCCCACCATCCAGGCTATGCTGTCTTCTTGCTATCACCACTGGGTGGGAGGTATAGCAGCATTAGGTGTCCCACATCATAAGCAGGAACAGTCATTACCCTACAGCAATCAGGCTTCTGAATTGGTGTGGATAACTCCACTTATCTCAACTCTGATTCCACAACCTCAACTCACTTTCAAGGACTTTACAACTCACGTTCTCTGCTTTTTATTTGCAGAGTTTGTTTTTTTACAGACATAGAGTCATAAAGTTTCAAGACAGGAAAAGGCCCTGTGGCCCATCAAGTCCATGCCAAACTATTAATCTGCCTAGTACCATTGACTTGCACCAGGACTATAGTCCTCCACACCCCTCTCATCCATGTACCTATCCAAACTTCTTTAAAATGTTGAAATTGAACACATTTGCACTTCGACTTTTGAGAATTTCGGGCAAAATTTTGAATGTTTTTTATAACAACTTTTGTAATCCACAAGAGCTCCAAATGTGGCCTTAAAGAAAATGCTTGCTGAAGATGGTAGCCTTTAGAGTCAATGAACCACAGCTTACATTAATCTCCTCTGAGTGCTGATTATTACTCTTGGTGTTTGAAAAAAAAGCAGCAAAGTTCTTGTATCTATATTTATTGACCAGGCAAGAAACACCTAAAATGGATGATTTAGCTGACAATTCTAATGCCGTTTTTTGGCTTTCTACATTACAAAATGGCAACACAACAAGAGTACTCAAGTGGTTACAAAGTACATTTATAATGAATTGATGTGAACATAAAACAATGTAATTGCAAGGTACTTAAAGGACTATCTAAATGGTGGGATGAATTTCAAATAATTGTGGCTGAATTAGAGAGAAGGCACACACAGTAACAGAAAGTAATGTTTAATTATTCAAGTCTGAGGTGAAAAAAAATGCTTTTTCAGATTTTTACTTTCTACGAAGCATCACAGAAAAACCCTCCCCACCATTGAGCACATCTACTATGTGTTCCCCATGAAATCAGCATCGATCAAGGACCCCCCACCCTGCCAGCCCCATCCAGGTCATGATCTCTTCTCATTGCTTTCAATGGGAAGGACTTGCAGGACCTACACCAGGTTCTGAAACAATTATTACCTTTTACCATTAGGCTCCTAAACCAGCATGAATAACTACACTGAATTGATTCCATAACATATAGATTCATTCTCAAGGCCTCTATAATTCATGTTCTTAGTATTTTAATTTAATCATTTATTGATCTATGTATTTATTATTTGTTTCTTTTTGTATTTGCAGTTTGTTTTATTTTGCAAATTGGTTATTTGTAAGTCTTAATGTGTAGTTTCTTATTGATTTATTGTTTTCCTTTGTTCTGCTGTGAATTAATCTCAAGGTGACATATATGTACTTTGAAAATAAACTTACATTGAATGTTGGACTTTGAACATTTAATCACGCCACAAAGTCACGTCCAATTGTTTTACTCAATATATATCACTTGGGGCACAGCAGCTCACTTCCCTAACCTAGAGAAGTTATTGCTTTGACTTGTAGACTCTTTTGCATCAAGACTATCTAGAATCAAGGGCATGCTTCAGGAATTGGCAAGAGGGACATCAGAGAACCTAGAATGGGGAGCAGGTCAGATGCAACTTTTGCAAAAGAGGCCTGATGTTGTGGAACCTGCAATTTCCACAATACTGCAACTCACCTATGACCTTACATTTGTTTCTATACTTTCTGCAATCATTGTATAAAATAAACATAATATTTCTTTCTTTCACTAGCTGAAATTCACTGCTGAAAAATAAAGGTAACTTATGCATGTCATGAGAAGTGGTACTCCAGAAAGACTTAAATATGACAGATTTTACATTGTGCAAATGATACATGAGCAGACCTCTCAAGTGCAGGAATTTTTTTGGTGTTTCATCAGCATCTTCACTTCTAGTGAATAACATAGAATTTAAAGCAGAGAAACAGGACATTCAGCCCACTCGGGCAAATTGTTCCTGCTTCACTGAGAGCTTTCTTATACACCATTTCCTCTCAACCACTCACATACGTTTCTCCTTTCTTCTCCTTTCTGTATTTGTCTGGCTCTTAAATGTATCTTGACTAGTTGTCTTCGCTTCTGCTCATGGCAGCAATCTCCTCATTGTCAGACTGAGTTAAAAGTTTTCCTTGAATACTTTTGAAGAATTAGGAGTGAAATCTCCACTTAAGGTTGATAGCTTTGACGCTCTCACAAGGAAACCCTTCCTGGTCTACAGTAACAGAGACATTCTTTTTTTTTAAAGACAAGCTCATTCCATTGCCTACTCACTGCTAGATGACAGAGCTAATCATAAACATGAGATTCTGCAGAAGATGGAAATCCAGAGCAAAACCAAAATAATAGAAATACTCAGCAGGTCCGGCAGCATCTATGGAGAAGAACAGAGTTGACATTTCAGGCTGAGATCCTTCATCAGAACTCATGAATTGACTCTAGAGAAGAGAGCTCTTGCCAATTTATAATTCTACATTTTGAACTGAATTATTATCACAGCACCAATTATACCATTGCTCCTTGTTAATAGACAATGGTGATCCTAGCAGTCTTCTTGTTTATTCCTCACTGTAAACCAAAGGATATACTGTACAGCTGCAGAAACTCAGGACTGGGTATCCATGGGGTACTAAGAGCCATCAGCAGTAAAACTGTGCTCACTCACGGCCTGAAATCTCATGGCCCAGTGTGTTGCCCACTCTACCATCTCCACCAAACCGAGGGATCAAACCTGGTTCAATGAAGAGTGTAGGAGAACACACTGGGGGCACTTCTAGGCAGATGTTAGAATGAAGAATCAAGCCAGTGGAGCTACAAGCCTTGTGTGCCAAGCAACAAAAGAGCATGCAATAGATAGAGTTGAGCAACCCCATGGATCAGATCTCTTTGAAGTTCAGCCGCATCTATTTGTGAATGGTAACAGGCAAATAACAACTGACTGAAGGAAGTGGCTCAATAAACACTCACATTCTCAAAGGAGGGGAGTGCACCACACCAGTACAAAGGAGAAAGTTGAAGGATTTGTAGGAACCTTCTGCCAGAAGTTCTGAGTCTTCAATTCCACTGTCTTCAATTGTCCCCAGTGTGATAGATGCCAGCCTTTAGCCAATTTAACTCACGCCATGTGATATACAGAAAAGACTAAAAGCCAAAGGTCATGTCTGCAGGAGTTTCTTAGGGTAGTCTCCAAGGCCCAATCATGTTCAGCTGCTTCATCAACGACCTCCCTTCAACGCCATGATAATAATTGGGGATACTTGCAGAGGATTGCACCACGATCCACATCCAGAGTAGAACACACAAAATGCTGAAGGAACTCAGCAAGTCAGAAAGTATCTCTGGTCAGGAATAACTGATATTATTTTTGCTATTAATAAAGACAAACATGGCATGGATAACACTAGTACATTTTATTCTGAACACCATTGAACCAGCGCATATGTGACCAGATGACTATCATCATTTCAGGTTCTGGGGTTAACCACCTACAATTCCCACTGGGAAATGAAGCTCCTTATTACCTACACACATAATAACACACCTTCCCCCTTCACAGAAAAAAAACATTGTACTATGTCCTCATAAACCAGCAAGGAACAATAATCCTTTCTAACAAATACATCTACATTAACTTCAATTGTAATGGCAAATACAGTCCCTTATTCACACAGCAACTTTCAATTCATTTCTGAGGTGGCTTAATAGTCTTTTTTGGTCTGCTATTTGTTTTCACAGATATATTACTTTCATTTGCTGGTTTAATATTAGTGTCTTTCAACAAACAATATGTTTTTCAATATGTTCATTTCTTTCACATCCTTCTACCAAGATCCTATCTGTTCGTCTCTATTTTTGTTCTTGATATGTGACTACAAGTCACTCCATGTGTCCCATAATGGAATCCTGGGCTGCTTCCATGTGATCAGTGAGTCTTTGCACAAATCCAAATGATTCTCAGAGCTCCTTCTGTTGACTGTGTAGCAAAGACAGCAACTCCCCCTGCTGGTTTGTGTTTTGACCTTGGGGACTGTGTGGTCTCACAACTTCTTTTTTATTTTTTCTCCTCAACCTTTGGAGAGAATCATGGAGATATTTTTGATTTCCAGTATTTAGCTGGAAGTTGATGAGAGAGAGATTTTCAGCCAAAGCTGCATGATGTGGAAGAAAGACTGGCAACTTCTTCATCATGATCAGTCTGTCCAGCACTGGCATTCTGACAAAAACTCTCTTCACTAGATTGAGCTTTTCACATGCACACAGACCTAATATAGGCTGTACTCTCTTTCCTACAACCAGTAACTGCGCCTTTAGGTGCTGCCCCTTTTGCTTGAAGGTCACTGTCCAGCTCCCTTTTACTAGAATGTTCTCTCCAGTATAGCCTGTCACTATTAACTTCTCTGAGTACATCGAGTTTTGTAATCATCCATGGACAACAAATTCACCTAGGCTCTCGTGTCAAGCTTGAATGGAATTACTGTCTCATTTCCAGTCACTGGAAACATCCATTCTTTTCTTAACCAGCACTAGCAGTCTGTAGAGAATCTACAAATACTTCCTCCATTTCCTCAGTAATCATGTGCACTTTTTTCTTGGTAGCCACAACTTTGCAGCAGTTGCTTTCCATAATTATTACAGAATTTACAATAAGCAGGACATGTCTTTGGGATGTGCCTACCTATACATTTGCTGTATTTGCTGTTTAAGTATTCCTTTTTTGCTTTGCTGTTGCTTTGAAAACCACCTTGTGCTCTGCCCCTCTGTTTTCACAGTATGCACTATTGTTTCTGCCCTGTGCAGTTCCTTAGCTTGTATTTGTGTGGTCTCCACTGACCTACACATATCCACAGCCATTTTTTTTAAAAAGAGTTAAATTTTGTTCACAGACCAGTCTTTCTCTGAGCCCATTATCTGGGATTCCACAAACTATTTATCTCTAACTATTGAGTCTCTCAAAACTCCGAAGTCACAGGACTTATTCAGTCTGTGAAGCTCAGCTAAGTATTAATCAACGCTAATGCCTTGTTTCTGGTCACAAGGGAAAGAATGTTTTTTCTTGGGACAAAATATTCCTCAAATTTTGTCAGAGTGCCCAATGGTAAGACTGTCTCATCAATTTGAAAGCTGTTGTAGTTGTCCAAAGCATATTCAACACTTACATGTAGAAATGCTTAGCACCTACGCTCTGTCTGCCAGAAGGAGGATATCCCAGTGGCCATCCATTTTAATTCCACTTCCCATTTCAATTTGTCGATCCACGAACTCCTCTACTGTCACATTGAGGCCACACTCCAGTTGGAGGAACAACACCTTATATTCCGTTTGGGTAGCCTCCAACCTGATGGCATGAACATTGATTTCCCAAACTTCCAGTAATGGTTCCAACACCCCCCCACCCCTTCACCATTTCCATTCCCTTTTTTCACTCTCACCTCATCTCCTGGCTTGCCCATCCCTCTAGTGCATCTCCCTGCTTTTCTTTCTTCCATTGTCTTCTGTCCTCTCCTATCAAACTCCCCCTTCTCCAGCCCTGTATCTCTTTCATCAATCAACTTCCCAGCTCTTTACTTCATCCTTCCCCCTCCCAATTTCACTTAACACCTTGTGTTTCACTCTCCTCCCCCCCAACTTTTAAATCTACCCCTCATCTTTTCTGTTCCAGTCCTGCCAAAGGGATTCGGCCCAAAAAGTCGACTGTTTTTTTTTCCTTAGATGCTGTCTTGCCTGCTGAGTTCCTGCAGCATTTTGTGTGTGTTGCTTGGATTTCCAGCATCTGCAGATTTCCTCTTAACATGTAGAAATACAGACACTTTCCACTTTTTGTCAGTCCTTCCTGCTCCGCTAGCCACTAAATATATATCAAATCACTGTTAACTGTGATTCCAGTTGTCAGTTAGATTACCAGTAAACTGCAGAGGTGCAGGGGGACTTGGGTTATCCATGATGGGAGCTCTCACCCTCTCCCCTGAACTTCTTCACGTTTTTCTGGAACAATGTGCTATCTTGCCTTGCTGGTAACCTCACTTGGCGCTAGCACGTTCCGTACTCACGCTGCTTTTTTCTCAGTAGTGCACGACATCCATGTACCCTCCAGGTTTAGACCTCACATCGACTACTGACACCATGTTATGTTTGCTCTTAGTAAAGACAAACTCAGCGTTGGTAAATGCCAGAACATCTTTTATTCTGAATACCATTCAACTGGCCCGCACGTGACCAGCTTACCATTGTCACTTTCGGTTCTGAGGTGAACTGCCCGGACTACCCAGTGGGAACGGAAGTTCCTTTTGTACACCCATAACAAAACAGCTGAAGCATTTTATCAGTCCTGTTGAAGGGACTCTCTGACCTCCTGAGTTCTTCCAGTGTTTCATGAGGATTGCACCACGTTCAACACCAGTCACGACTCCTCAGAGAATGGAGCAGCACACAACCAAATGCAGCAAAGCTGGTCAATATCCAGGCCTGAGCTTATATGTACCAAGTAACATCTGCTCAATATGAAGTGACAGGCAAAGAAGATATCCAGCAAGAGAAAATCCAACTATCATCCCCTCACATACAATGCAGTTCCTCTCACTGAATTCCCCCACTGTCAATATCCTGGGGTTACCATTGATCACAATTTTAAAAAGCTTGAGAAACCATTAACACAATGTTGCTACAAGAGTAGATCAGAAGCTAGGTCTCCTGAAACAAGTAACTTATGTCATAACTTTCTTAATCAGTCTACTACCTACAAGGTTCAATTCAGGAGCCTGATGAAATGCTTTCCATTTGGATGAGCAACACTCAAGAAGCTTAACATCATGCAGGATATTGCAGCCCGCTTAGTAGGCACCCCATCCACAATCACAATCACTCATTCCAACACAAAGGCACTGAGGCAAATGCTTGGACCATCTACCAAAACTCCTTAGACAGCAGCTTCAAAACTGATGACATCTAGCAGCAAGAAGGACATGGGCAGCAAATACACGGGAACATGTCTGTCTGGAAGTTGCTCTCCAACCCACAGGCTATCTTGATTTGGAAATATTACCATTCCTTCATTTTCACAGGGATAAAATCCTGCAACTTTCTCCTTCATGATATTGTGGGTTTACCCACATCTCAAGGACTGCAGGGGTCAAGAAGACAGCTCACCACACATTTTGCAAAGGCAATTAGGCATGGGCAATTAATTGCTGGTTCAGTTTGCAAAGGCCACAACCCATGAATGAAAAAAAACAAGGGATTTACTGCAACTCAAACGTGTGTGACAGTGGAAGTGTTAATGGAAGCAACTAGAATCCTATAGCATTGTAATGGTGCCAACTCATTGAAAGAGCTATCCAATTAGTCCCAATTCACCTGCAGTTTCCCATAGCTCTGCAATTTGTTTCCTTTAAAGCATATCTGAAGAGACAAAGATTCAGTTTTATGGCTCAACTTCAAAACCTCCCAAAAGCTTTGCCAATTAAGTAGCTTTGAAATGTAGTTACACTTGTAATCGTGTGAGATATGCCACTTGGATGATTTATACTCTGCAGTTAAACTTGAGCAAGTATTAAATGCTCTGGACTAGCTTCCTGGAGAGTCAAACAAAATTCACGAAAATAATGTTATGAGAGGCTAATGTGAATGTGACATTGTGCACTGGTTGTACCAGTGTGAATAGTTACACTAATACTGCAACAGTGTGAATATTTATACCATACAATAGAATGAATATTTACATTTGACTGTATCAATGAATATTTTACATGCACTGTGGGAATATTTATGTTACCATGATATTGTTATGCATAAAGACATATTGATACAGTCACAATACTACTCACCAGGCTACCTGAACATTACCCCCAAAAACCAAGATTTCTCTAACCAATAAGGACAAGGGTTGTAAACACATAGAACACTACCAGTTCCCCTCCAAGTCTCACACCATACTGGCATGGAAGTATAATCACTGTCCTTTCAGGGTCATTGAAGCTAGATTATGGAATTCCCTCTCCAGCAGAAATGCAGGAACATCTCTACAAGAAGGACCACAATAGATTAAGTTGGTTGCTCATTGTCAACTCAAGAACAACTATAAATAAGCAATATATATGAGCTATGTAAACAACAGTTGCATCCTAAAAAATCATAATTATAAAGACCAGAGCTGGATCTAGATGATGCTTACTCTAACACTGTTAGAGTCTGAATGTTAAAACTAGGGCCATGGCAATGAGAATTATACCAACTGGTCCAATGCAAATATTTTCCATAGCAATATACAAATGTGACTCCAACAGTGCCTCAGTATGAAAACTTATGCCAGCTCTGCATCAGTACAAGAATTTACACCTATTTACTCAATTAGGTCTGTGTATTAAGCTGATAAATGCTTGTGTTGCATGTCTAAAGTAAGATTTATAGATATCACTAAACAACATGAATCAATCTGGCCTTCCAGTCAATAAGCAGTCAGTTGGGATATTTCCACACACAAATCTCTTTGTCACAAGACCAAAATATAGTGGATATTGGAACATGTATGCTCAGCAGATCAGGCAACATCTCTGGAGGGAGAAACAGAGTTAATGGTTCTGTGCTATATCATACTCCCCCGTATAATTCTTCTTTCTGACACCTGAGGGACTGCTCCGTCTGACTCAATGTTATCTATGCTTGTAACCTCGGTTGCAGCTGATTATTAAACTACCATTTCTCTTCACCTATGACAGCTTCTCTATAGGTGGCTTTGCCACAATTATCAGTTGCACCTTTTGTATCTTTATGGCTAGGTTTGTGTGATTGCTTGAATAAACACCGTAAACCAGTTATTTATTGCAATAATTCCAGTAAAGAAATCTCGGTGTTTCATTTTGTTCTATTATTAGTGTATATTTGGTAGCCTTAATGTACCCACTAACTGTTCATACTTTAACTAATGTGATCCTTGTCACATTATGTAGGTTCATGTAGACCTGTATTTCAAGATTATTTCTGACCTACTTACAATTTTGTATATAGTTGCCCTCAATCCCAGCAACTCTGTCCTGGAAATGACAACAATGCAATGAGATGTCATCTATCTCTTACGTCCATCTTTTAATATTTGTTTCAGAGTTTGTCAGTAAAGTCAATAGATTTATATGAATTAAGACATGTGCAATTTTAACTTCTTAATATAAACGGCTGGACTGTCAGCTTAAGACGTCAGCATGTTTCTAATCTAACATCTGTCTCTTCGTCTCTGATATTTTCCATCATCAAAAAGATATTCCAGATCCCCACATACAATGTCTTGAGCCTCTTTTGTCATTCGTGGCTAGCACAGCATGTGTTAGATGTTAATAAATAACTATTCACTGTGTACTGTGACCAACTGCACTTACTGGGTGACAAAGGATTAACACTCTGCTATGCTCAGGTTCAATAAATTTGCTTTGTACTTTCCATTCTGTAGGTTCCTCAATGATGGTTTGCATTGTCTTAATAATACAATACACACATACACTTCTCTCTCTCGCATCTTCCTTGACATTGTCTTGGGAATGGTATTGCATGATGCACACTGCCGACATTCAGCAGCCACTTGACTAGATACCTCCTGTACATAGTAAAATGGTCAGTGTCTTTTACCAGAGTCCTTGCTTCTAGTCCACTTTCTGCTGCATTAGGATGACAAGCACTTGTAACATTCTTTCCCATAAACTGCATGGTTCCCCCGATTTTCATGCTGTTTGCCACAATATATACTGCTGCTAAACCTTCTTCCTTCCATTTCTGGTTGCCTCCTTCGCTAGTGCAATGCTGTTTGCTGCCCACTCATCTGCTCTGGATTTTTATAGCTCTTGAGAGGCCCATGAGAATGTGGCACAGCTTGTCCAGTCTAAGCATGGTTCTCTTCACAGACATTACTCTAATCCTATGTTTTTAACTCCATTTACAATGTTGTTATGGAACAAGTCCCTCAGTGAATTATTCATCTCTCCAAGAACCTGAGTGCTCCTGAAAAGCCCTCACCTTTAAGGCTGTTGTCACACTCAGAAGCTTTGGAGCCCCTGAGACAGTGTCTCTCTGTCTCAGTGACTGATACAACAGCACCTTCACTACTATATTCCCCTTATTGATCATTGCTGACTCGATATTGAGAGAAAACATCTCCTTCCATTGTTTCCACTTACCTACAAGTCATTTGCCTCAATGTTCAGCAATTGAACTGGCTTTATCTGTTCTAACCTCCAGTGCATTGACCAATGACAGAACAAATGATGGACAGAAACCAAGCCTGATGTTTCTCATCGATCGATCAGTCAATCACTCATCTCTCTGTATACATAGCTGTCAGCATCCCCATTCCACCGATGAAACCAACATCTGCGCCATCAAGCCTCACCATAAATCATTTTTCCCTTACAGTGATCCCTCCAAAATCTGCACTGTTAAGCCTCTTCATATATTCTCTTTCCCTTCAATGGTCCCTGTCACATGTCTCAGCAGTAAATCATAGAGTCAAGAAAGGGTGATATAACATGACCAAACTGCTTTTTGACACCACTGTCTGCAGAACTATTCTTTCTTTAAATAATCTAGGCAAATTGTGAGGGCTTTCATAAGATGTTATAAGATTATTTCAGATTTACTAACAGTCAGTCACTTCAAGTGGTTGCTCTCCATCTTGGCACTATCTCAGGACATAGGATTGTTTGATTCTCACAGTTACTCATCACCATGACATGCACAATATCTTTCACATTCACTTTGCCTGTCAGCCACCCCATTCTCAGGGTTCCAACAACCTCCTTTTAAGAACCACAAACTCTTTACTAAGACAGTTTCCATGCCATTGTAGCTTAATAATACTCCGATAGCATGGGCCAATACTTATCCCATTGCTTCTGTCGCTAAAACAGACTGCTCATGGTGCATATTAAAGAATAACAACCTAAAGATTAGCTTTGTATGTCACATGTATATCAAAACATATAGTGAAATGCCGTTTATATTTGTGTCAAATCAAATCAATGAGGATTGTGCTGAGAAGCCTGTAAGTGTCTCCACACTTCTGTTGCCAACGTAACATGCCCACAGCTCAACAACCCTAACCATACATCTTCAGAATGAGGGAGAAAACAGAAACACCATGAGAATGTACAAATTCCTTACCGACAATGGTGGCAATTGAAACCTTATCTGTGATTACTGTACAGCAATGTGCTAATCACTACACTGTTGTGCCACCTTGCAGAAATGGCCGTGTTTCTACATTACAAAAATAACTGCACTTCAAAATCATACTTCCTTGTTTATAAGACATGCCAGGGTGCCAGAGGTTATAAAAGGTGTTTCACAAATGCAAGTAGTACCTGCTTGGAAAGGTGTATGTACTCACCCTGTCACTGAAGTAGGTTGGCTCATACTTTTGCATTGGGAGTCCCAGAGCAAACTGCACCTTAAATTCTGCATGCTTTGAGAAATACTTTTCTTTCAAATTAATAATCATGCAGCAGAAGGAGAAATCTTCGATATGCTACTGCTTCAGAAATAATTATTTTTAAAAATACCTTTTTATCCAAAAAAACTTGGTCAAACTTTTAAAATGTTAACAGTGCAATTTTATTAAATTCATTTCAGCTGTATTATCATAAAACCTAAGCACTTCCAACCAGCCTCAGTGAGAAGCCTGATTTTAAATTACCAATCACATGTTTCAGAATCTTTTGGCTTGGGAATACTGGGACTGAGTCAGGGCATATTCAAAAGGTTTCAAAAGATGCCAAATAAAGTAGAAGATATCTTGAATTTAAGAGACTCTGATAGTCTTATACTTAGTTATTTCAACTGCCCTGTGATCAAAATCGAACTGGTAGCCAGGTAATTTATTTTTGCCACCTGATGTTGATATGGTTTTGCTTTAGTTTTACAATTAATATTTGATTTATTTTTCTATGGAGCCTCAGGACTTTATCATCCCTTATATTCAATTCTGCAATGAACAGATGGAGGACGTTACAGGCCTCTGTCAATATTCCCTGCAGTAGACTCCATGCCACACGGGAGCAGCCAGAAGGTGGTCTCTCTGTGGTTGTCCATTTCACATTATGAAGAAGTTTCTATATTCTGTACAGGGCCATTAAATACAGAATATGGAAAGCTGTGGAAATTAACTCTAGGGAATGCAGTTACAATTCTGCAGCTGCTTTAGACTGCAGTTCTACCTATAAGCATAGGCAAAAAGCCAATTGGTTCATCATTCAATGAACCAATATCAGCAGCAATTTATATTAATAAGGAAATTATAGTTGAATATAGTAACAAAACTACAGAGGCAGAAAAGTATAGAGTCGAACAAAAGGCTGCATCCAACAGTAACAAATTATATCCATCGATAAAGTGTGAATGGGTTACTTTGGGGAGAGTGGGATAATCAGACAGAGGGAATACAAGGGCACAACTGAAACAAAGTTATCAATGGTGGAGCAATGGAAATCAGGGTGTATGAAGGGACTGTAATCTCCACAGCATTTTCCCAATTCTGTATGTTTGCCTGAGGACTCCAGAGGGTTCTAAAGTAACTGATGAACCTTAGTGTACAACTGCAAGTATCACTAAGGTGGCAACAAATGTAGATCATTTGGTGAAGAAGGCATGTGGGAAAATTGTCTTCATTAGCAGGGATCTTATGCTACAATTTTATAAAAACATTGCTTAAGCAACAATTACAACTGAGTCCCCATGTCATATGAAATATGTAAGGGCACTGTAGAAGAGATTTACTGCGAGTTTAGTAATGAATAGAGAATGGATATGCTGAATTGGTTTTCCTTGAGGGGGAAAACTGATAAAAAAAACTTGATTGAGATATTCATAATTATGTGGAGTTTAGATACAAGAAATATTGAAAAAAAATTTCTCCTTAACAGAGTTTCTGGACCAAGGGACATGCACATAGGTATCTTCTGTACCTAATAAAATGGCCACTGATTTGTATGTTTGTCATTTTCTCCTGCTGTAGTCCATCCACATCAAGGTTTGAAGTTTATACATTCAGAGGTGCTCTTCTGCACACCGCTGTTGTAATATGTGGCTTATTTGAGCTACTATCACCTTTCTGTCAGCTTGAACCAGTCTGCCCATTCTCCTCTGACCTCTCTCATTAACAAGGCACTTTCACCCACAAAACTGTCACTTACCAGATATATTTTTCTTTTTTTCACACTGTTCTCTGTAAACCCCATTAAAATCCTAAGTGATCAGCAGTTTCTGAGATACTCAAACCATGCTGCCTGGCATCAACAATCGTTCCATGGTTAAAGTCATTTAATTCACATTTGTTTCCCATTCTGGTGTTTGGTCTAAACAACAATTGAACCTCTTTCCCCATGTCTGTTGCCACATGATTGGCTGATTAGATATTTGCATTAATGAGTAGGTGTACAGACTTTCCTAATAAAGAGGCTCACTGAGTGTAGGTTCAAGATAAGGGGACAGGAGAGGATTTGATGAAAAATGTTTTCACCTAAAGAATGATTAAACCACTTCCTGAGGGGAAGATAGAAGCAGGTTCTCTTAAACATTTAAGAATATTTTGATGAATGTGTGAAATACTAAGGCAGAGGAGGCTCTGCAGCAATTGCTGGGAAATGGAATTAACATAGTTAAGTACTAATAATGATCATGTAATAATGATCATGGTTAAAATGGGGCAAGGATCTCTTTCCAAGCAATATGATTGTAAAATATCCTGGAGAAACAGTACACACAAAATTTATATCATAGTGGTAATAGTTTCATTGAGCTGTTAACAGCATCACAATGAATACCAGGAGAACCCTAAGGGAATTCTCTCCCACAGGTATGAAAAAGGAGTGATCTGAAATAGAATGTGGAGGAATGGTTAATGTTTGAGTCTGTTCACTTCACTGGTAGATGATGTCCAACATAAAGCTTCAGTTTTTTAGCTGCCTGAATCCCCAGTTCCTGTCCTGTCTTACAGCAATTTGCAAGGTAGTGCAGCAACAACAGCCATGCACTTTAACACATATTACTGAATTTACTTTGTCTACTGATTTAAATAAATCAGTTACCCATTTATCTTACTCCAGTGCAATGCTTGAATAATTCACATTTTAAGTAAGGATATCCATTATTAATCACAGTTATTAATTATGATTATTACAAATTTGTTATATTATTTCAAATATTCTGGAGGGTAGTCCACTTTTTCCATTGTAAAATTGTGATGGACCAAGAAAATCAAATAAACTCCAGTGAAGTTGCAGCATTTGTAAAACTTGATGGTTCAGGGAGATATGATTGAAACCAAGACTGTGTGATCAGTTCTTCTATGGGAACAGGGGAACAGACTAAAAAGCAAACGAACTGGGGACAAATAAAGAGTTAATAATATGGTCATGGTCATGGTCAAGAGTTAATAATATGGTCATATAGAAACATGATTCAATAAAATTAATCGCTAAATATATTTTTTTCATTTGCTCCCAGAATCATCCATCATATATCTGGGTGTGCCCTGCCCTTCAGAGCTCTACACTTGAGTGTAAATGGCTCAACCACAATTCCCCTAGTCCTGAGGAAATGGTACAGTATATGGTGAAATGAGGTAATGAAACTATTTTTCTTATGTTTACTTCTTGCAAGAAGGCTTGCTAGAACCAGTTCTGACCAAGTTGGCCAGGTACCAACAGAAAGAGATCAGTAAGCGTGCCAACATGAGAGATAAACCATAGCTACTTCTTCAACAATTTATACATCGTGCATGTATCTATGTAACAGCATCAGTTGGAGTTGCTAACCCAAACACCTTTTAAGTATGAGACACAAGAGATTTTGCTGATGCTGGAAATCTTGAACAACACACAAAATGCTGGAGGAACTCAGCAGGTCATGGGGAAATAAACAGTTGATATTTCAGGTCAAGACCCTTCATCGGGACTGGAAAGGAAGGGGTTAGAAACCAGAATGCAAAGGTGAGGAGCACAAGCTGGTAGGTAATAGGTGAGACCATGTGAGTATGAAGATGGGTGTTTTGAGAAGTTGGGAAGTGACAGGTGTACGAGGGCTGAAGAAGGAATATGATAGGAGAAGATAGTGGAATGAATGGAAGGAGGTAGGAAACTGGAGGGAAGTGTTGGGCAAGGTCATGAGGACAGCAGGGGAGGAGAGAATGGGTAAGAAGGTCACCAAAATGGGGAAGATACAAAAGAGTGGGGCAGAGAACAGAGGGGATTGGAGTGTCATGATGAGGCCAATCTCAGGTTGGAGGAGCAACATCTCATATTCTGTTAGGGCAGTCTTCAACCCGTTGGCATAAGCAGCCAATTCTCTAACTTCCATTCCACTCCTTCTGTTTCAATCTCCCCATCCAACTCTTTATTTGCTTTTTCTGCATTCTGGTGACCCTCTAATCCCTTCTCTTCTTCTCCACCCTCATGACCTGCCCATCATCTCCCTCCAGTTCCACTTCACTTTCCATTTATTCCATTGTCCTCTCCTTTATTCTTTTCTTTTTCAGACCTTTATTCCTTCTTGCTATCAACTTTCATCTTCTCACATCATTCATCTATCTCCTATGAGTTTGTACTCCTCCCACTCCCCCTATATTCTTATTCTGTCTTCTGTCCCCTTTCTTTCAAGTCCTGAAGAAACTGGAATTTATGCAACTTCTTTCATAATGTCATAATATTGAGAAGTACTTTTATAAATGTCAACGAATTACTGTGACTGCCAACTTCCACTTCCATAAGATTGCCTCACTACACTCCTCCTTCATCATACCAGCTGCTGAAACACTTATTCTGGCCATTACTTCTACACTTGTTCCCATGCTTTCTTGGGAAACTCAGTCTTGTTCCAGATTTTGTAAACTTGATGTTTCCCAAAATGTAGTTACCACTTTTCTAGTGAGCACCAAGTTCCATTCAATGGAATTCATTGCCAGTTTTCGCTATATAGGCTGAGTAATTGGGTATATTTAAAGCAGATGGTAATACATTCTTGATTAGTAAGGGTGTCAAAGGTTATGGGGGTTGGGAGCAGCCATGATGGAATGGCAGAGCAGACTTGATGGGCTAAATGGCCTAATTCTGCTCCTATGTCTTATGATTTTACAATCTTAACTAACACCCAAATGTTTGCTGATCTTTAATGTCTCCCAGTTAAATAACACCTTGACTCTCATCCTTACTTTCAAAGCCCTTCATGACTTTTCCCTCCTCGGGCCAATAGTCTTGCAAGCCCTGATACTCTTGAAAATACCTGCCTTCTCCAAATTTAGCCACAATTCCACTGTTCTGGAATTTGATTTCTCTATTATTGTAAGCATGCCTTCAGCTGGCAAAGTCCTAGCCAGTCCAAATGATTCATCAGTCCTCCCTTGTGTAATGTATACCGCTGTGACCAAGTATTTGACCATCTGCTCAAAGTGACTTTAGATAGATTGTTGTAAAATTCCATACATTTTGTATGATATTGTTCCTATAAAGAGCCTTAGGACATTTATTGAAGATTCTCTCAGTACAGATTGTTATTATGGTGCAGCTTCAGAATCAGCTGTGGTTCACTGAGTAGAACTCTTCCTTCTGATCTCTGTCGAAATTTACTTCAGAGACTTGAGTATAAATCTTTCAGCTCTTGGTGCAGTCTTCAGCTAAGAGTGAGTTGCACAGTTGGAGGAGCTTTCTTCCAGGTGAGATGCTGAAGTGCTCCATCAGGTGGAAGTGCACAAGCCACAACACTACTTCATTGAAAAGCAATGCCATTATTCCCAATGGCTTGATTAACACATAACCCACATTTCACATGCACATTAAAGACAAACAGTTCACACCTGGACTGAGGGAGTGCTGCACACTCCCTCGGCTGCAACATTGGTCACACTCACATTACTATTTGCAGAAGTGTGCTTCACAGCTTCCTACATTTCAACAGTTACTCCATTTAGAAGTTCCTTATTGACCATAGAACATTTAATGATTAAAAATGCAAGTTTTCTTCTTTTTGTTCTTGTCTGAAAGAGTTCATGTTTGACAATGCAGCACTGCTTCAGACCTGTTGTGAACTGCTTGCTTTGAATGTCCATGTGAAATTTGATCCCTCATGTAATCATGAGGTCATGTGAGTAAAGTTAGAGCAATGACAACATCTAAACATCACCTAAATTGCCTTGAAATAGTAGAAGGTAGGATGTCTCAGTGCCAACTGGTCAGCATGAATGTAGTGGGCTGCACGGCCTATTTCCATGCCCTATAGCTTGCAGAGTTCTGCTATACAGAAATAGGCCCTTCAGCTGAAACTCCATTTCCATTTACACTAATTCCATTTGCCTGCATTTAAATAAAAGCAATAAATTCTAGAAATATTAAGCAGGGCAGGCAGTATCATGAAGAGAGAGACAGAGTTCATATTTCAGTCTGAAATTCTCTCAGCAGCCAGGGTCATTAATCTGAAGCATTAACTTGTTTTCTCTCTCTGCAGATACCAACTGACCTTTTCCTGTTTTAATCTACATTTTCAGCACCAACTGTCATTTTGAACTATCACTTTTCAGATCCACAAGCAAAAATGTTGACTCGTCAAAAATCTCACTTTTAACAATGGTGCACCTGGATTTTTCAGTTTATTCCAGCATGAAATGATGGCACAGAAACATCAAACTCAGGACTGTTGCATTTAATTATTTTAGATTCTGCTATTCAGATAGGGGATGATGTGAAAAGCGTATTCACTGCATTTGGTAACAGTTCCTATGAAACTGTAATAACACATCTAGCATTTGGATATTTTGATGAGGCAATATTACAGGTATGGCCTAGTGAATTAACCTGTTTGCTTCTCAGTATAGCAGCAAACCTTTAGACATTCTGAAGGGACATTCCTTCTTTAACTCCATTTTCACACTTCCATCTCCATCAACCATTCCTCTTCCCATTGCACGTTCCCAGGAAGTTGTGGGAGATGCAATAACCTTTGTTTTACCTTGTCCCTTCCCAACATTCAAACAGCCCAAACAGGTAGAGCAGAGCATCTCTGTTGAGTCTACAAGAACTGATCCTAAGCTTCTCATCACTAGCCACTTTAATTCTCCATTCTACTCCTATTCTGGCAATCTGCCAAAGAAGGAATGTCCCTTCAGAATGTCTAAAGGTTTGCTGCTATACTGAGAAACAAACACATTAATTCACTAGGCCATACCTGTAATATTGCCTCATCAAAATATCCAAATGCTAGAAGTGTTATTACAGTTTCATAGGAACTGTTACCAAATGCAGTGAATACACTTTTCACATCATCCCCTGTCTGAGTAGCAGAATCTAAACACAGAGCGTCACTTTCTCTTTGACCTGGTCATGTTGCAGCCCATAGGACCCAGTACTGAATTCAACAATTTCAGGTGAGTTTCTTCTTTGTGTCAGATCTGTCAACACACTTGACTACAGGAAAGATGTGGAGGCTTTGGAGAGGAAGCAAGAGAGGTTTACCATAATTTTGCCTGGATTGGAGTGTATAGCTGCAAGGAGAAGTTGACCAACTTGGATTGGTTTTTGGTGGAGCATTCGAAGATGAAGGGTGACCTGAATGAAGCATGTAAAACTATTCGACACATTGACAGGGTAGACAGTCAAAGTATTTTTAAATGGGGGGGGGGGGAAATGTCAAATGCTAGAAGGCATAGGCCTAACACAAGAGGGCTTTTTATACAGAGATACTCAATACCTGGAATGCATCACCAGGGGACATGTTAGAAACAGATACATCAGCAACACTGAAGAGGTATCTAGACAGATCTGCCAACAGGTAGGTATGAGAGGAATACAGGCCATTTATAGAGACATAGGATTAGTTATATTGGCATAACTGTGCATAGTTCCCTGAAAGTGGAGTCTCATGTAGATAGGGTGGTGAAGAGGGCCTTTTGGAACGCTGGCCTTTATAAATCAAAGCATTGAGTACAGAAGTTGGGATGTAATGCTAAAGTTGTACAAGGCATTGGTAAGGCCAAATTTGGAATATTGTGTGCAGTTCTGGTCACCGAATTATAGGAAAGATATCAATAAATTAGAAAGAGTGCAGAGACGATTTACTAGGATGTTTCCTGGGTTTCAGCACCTAAGTTACAGAGAAAGGTTGAACAAGTTAGGTCTCTATTCATTGGAGCGTAGAAGGTTGAGGGGGGATTTGATCGAGGTATTTAAAATTTTGAGAGGGATAGATAGAGTTGACGTGAACAGGCTACATTGAGAGCAGGGGAGATTCAAACTAGAGGACATGATCTGAGAGTTAGGGGGCAGAAGTTTAAGGGAAACACGAGGGGGTATTTCTTTACTCAGAGAGTGATAGCTGTGTGGAATGAGCTTCCTGTAGAAGTAGTAGAGGCCAGTTCAGTTGTGTCATTTAAGGTAAAATTGGATAGGTATATGGACAGGAAAGGAGTGGAGGGTTATGGGCTGAGTGCGGGTAGGTGGGACTAGGTGAGATTAAGGGTTCGGCACGGACTAGGAGGGCCAAGATGGCCTGTTTCCGTGCTGTGATTGTTATATGGTTTTATGGTTATCATAGCTGGTGCAGATATGACTTGCTGAAGGGCCTTTTCCTGTTCTTCTTTCGCTCAATGTAAAATCATCCACTTGTGACATTGACTCAGTGTTTTCCACAGATACTATATTTATTATCTGCTGAGTCTGTTGTTTTTTTTTTCAATTTGGATTCTCTCTCTCTCTCTCTCTCTCCCCCCCCCCCTGCCATTTACCCTTCTCCAGACAGATCAACCATGATTAACAAACATTCTTCTTTTTTCTCTCTGATGCAATACCACAACAATTGTGTGAACTGCAGAATCATGATCTCTACTGTATAGGCTTTCCCTAAATCCTGCTTGAGAAGGCAGAGTTGAGCCACTTCCTAAACTACTGTAGCCCTTCAGGTCAAAGTTGTGCATGATTGTATATGACAGGGAATTTCACCATTTAACTCAGTAACAATGAAACAAGATATTCCCAGATCATAATAGCTTGTGGTCCCATGACCCTTTTACCCTCGTCGCTTTGATGGTAGTAGTCATGCATTTGGGAAGTGATGTCACAGAGTAGTCTGGGTGAAACTGCAGATGCTGAATGCTTCAGCCACCATCTCCTGTTGGTAGGGAGGACAGCATGCTTCGGGGGGGTGGGGGTGTTAAATGGATTGCCAATCAGGTTTGCTTCCTTTTTTCTAGATGATGTTGAAGCTGTCCTCGTTAGGGCAAGTGGAGAATATTCCATCATACTCCTGATTTGTGGTTGTTAGATACTGGAAAGTTCTTGAAGTGGTGAGTTATTCACTCCAGGTTACAATGAAAAAATAAATAAATAGTGCGAAAGACGAATAGCAAGGTAGACGTCATGGACCATCTGGAAACCTGGTAACAGAGGGGAAGAAGCTGATTCTAAAATGTTGAGCGTGGGTCTTCAGGTTCCTGTACCTCCACTATATTTTACTTTTTCGTTATGTTAGTATTATTGATGTGGTGGTTCAGTTGAATTTCTGATAAATAGTGATGAACTTGGTGATGGTAATGTCACTAAATGTCAAGGGTATATACTTAAATTCACTCTGGTTGAAGATAATGATTGGCAGTTCTGTGGTTTGAATATTTCTTGGTCATGTCTGAGTGTTATCTAAATTTAGCTCTGTGCAGGCATGAATTACTTCACTTGCTGAGGAATTGTGAGTGGAACTGAAAACCTCGTAGTCACCAGTAAAACTCCTCACTTTTACCACATGGCAGAAGAAAGGGCATTTATGATGCAGCTAAGTATATCCAGCCCAGGAACTGCCCAGCCATCACCAAGAGGTTTTTTTTTTATCAGTAAACAATCTGTGATGTGTATATATTTGGTTAAGAGGGAAGAAACCAAAGGGAGGCATACAACTGGTAGACTGTGAGAAAACATTGTGGTCTGCAGGCACAGTGTGTACCTTCACCACTATGCCTCCAGGTGCCCTGATAGAATAGTGGTTAGCATAATGCTTTACAGTACTAGCAAGTGAAAGATTGAGGCTCATTTAAGACAGAGATAGATAGGTTAGCCAGGGCATTAAAGGGTATGGGGAGAAGGCAGGGGAGTTGGGATGACTCGAAGAATTGGATCAGCCATGATTGAATGTCATGGTCCCCTCTGACTATTCCCTATCTTGCTCCTATCTCCTTGATTGTGCCTTAATTCCCGTTGTCTGATTCCCAATTGCTGCTAGTTCAATTAATTACAACACACCTGGTTCCCATCAGAGACTATAGGATAAGAACTCTGGCGTCACAGCCATGGGTTGCCAGTTTGTTGGTTGATTCTAGTGTGTGTAAAGCTCATTTCCTGATCCCTTAGGACTGTTAGTTCTAAGCTCCGTTCCATTCTCTAGAGATTCTACGAAAACCTTGTCTTCGAGTCAAAACTCCTCTTTTCTATGTTTGTGACTGGGCTAGTATCTCTCGACCCTGTCTCTGTGCCTGTGTCCTGCACTTGGGTTCATCCCCAGTCCCTGTCTTGCAACATTGAACGGTGGAGCAGACTCGATGGGCCAAATGGCCAGCTTCTGCTCCTATATCTTATGGTTCAATTCTCACTGCTGATTGCAACGAGTTTGTACATGCCCTCAGTGACCGCATAGGTTTCCTCTGGGTTCTCCACCTTCCTATGGTGTAAAGACTAAGTTGGCAAGTTGTGGACATGCTTTTGTTGGCACTAGAGCATGGTGATACTTGCCAGCTACCCCAAACACATCCTTAAACTGTGCTGGAAGTTCATACAAACAACGCATTTCACTGTTTTGATATGCATGTGACAAATAAAGCTGATATCTCTCTCTCTCCTTAAAGCACACAGGGTCAACTTCTGGGCAGTGCTAATTCAGCAAGAGAGTTCTCACACCAGGTTGTGGGTTAAAATAATAGACCATAAGATAAGATATAGGAGGAGAATTAGGACATTTGACCCAGTGAGTCTGCTTCACCATTTCATTGTGGCTGATCCATTTCCTTCTCATCCCTAATACACTTTTCAACCCCCCCCCCCCCCCGTATCCCTTCATGCCCTGACTAACCAAGAATGTATCAACCTCTGGCTTAAATGCACCCAATGTCTTGGCCTCCATAGGCACCTGCAGCACTGCAGCAACACAGAATTCTGGGAATTTCCATTCTGATCTCTCTAACCAATCAAACAATTGACCTCCTTCATGTGCAGCACTGTGGTGGAATAGCGTAAGGCAGGGCATGTGGATTACTGAATAAGCCATCCTCTAACTGGCAAGAAATGGAAATGCAACTTGTTTTAATAAAAGCCTTCATTATGGTGTCTGATATTCATGGGTGCTGTGAATATGGAGCCTTCCTAATGTGGACAATATAACTTGTCTTAAGCCTGAGGGGCCATGATTTCATTATTAGCCTTGTACTCATTAATAGAAACCTATGTTGCTCCCCTGCTTGTTCTCCCTGGATACCTGCATCTTGTAACACAAGAAGTAAGCAATTGTTGAGCCAGGGTGGAAATATCCCCTTGTGCATTTGTACTAGGCAAAGCAGCCTCAGGTAACAAATGCATTTTCATTTTACAGATGTCCGTAAGTCAATTTTGTCCATAGGTTGGAAAATACCAAAAAAATCATCCAAAATGGTAACTATACCTCCTCAGTTTTGTAATCAATGACACAAGAAATACCTAAGATTGATAAGAAAGCCTAATGACTAAATTTGGAGTGGAAATTAGTTCTGCTGCTTTTATGAATGAATGTGTTAATGACATACATCATACTTTAGAATTTAATAACATTCTCAGAGCTCAGGGGTGTTCATAATCAGGACCTTTGTAATCCAAAGAGGTACAGAGCTGAAAATGAAGAAATATCTTTGAAGGGAGAGTGCACCATCGGAGAATGGGAAGAGGAGAGGCACTAGAGGGAGGTAGTGGCCAGATGAGGAGAAATGTTAAGAGAGGAGCCAGAATGGGGAATTGAAAAAGAGAGAAGGGGAAGGGGTGAAAGTACAAGAAAAATCAGTGTTCATGCCATCAGGTTGGAGGATACTCAGATGATAAATACTTAATGTTTCAGATGGAAGGGTCTTCATCAGAACTGAGAATGAAAGAAAGCAAGTTACTTCAAGTAGCAGTGAAGATGGAGGGGACAATGGGTGGAACAAAGGAAAAGTATAATATGGTGAAATAATATAGCCAGTGAATGCCCCTTTGACTCTGGCATATGGCGCTAATGTTGGGAAGTCTGGGCGGTGTTTTACAGTGTGGCCTACTGAGATGTGCTGAGCAGGCCAGACTATCAAATGGAAGGAAATCTAAAAGGGGAGATGAATGGTAAACACTAATGGCCATTCCTAATACAAACAGAAGAAAAGAGCAAGGTATCTGAAGCTGGGCAAATCCATAATTGAATCCTACAGGCTGAAATTTGCCAAATAAAAAATGAGGCATTGTTCCTTCAGCCTATATTAGGTTATGCTGTAATGGTGCTGGAAGCCAGAGGAGAGGTCAGAGTGTAAGTGGGTAGTTTCTTCAAAACTAGATTCAAAGAAGCAAGTATGAGAATCTGAATTATTGTTCTCTGTTTCATTTTAATTTATGCAATAATATCCACTAGTAAAAATCTTTTCCCTGTATTGGTTAAATTAGTCACTTCAATTAATAATACCAAAATTTTGCCTTTTGGTATATTCCCGGATTTTCATCTTTCTTTACAGCAAACGTATTTGAACAGTGTTCTGTCAAAGTGGTTCGGCATATTTCCACTGTAAATCATTTTGAGTTAAAACATAGCTTTATTGGATATAGCAATAAGAAAAGTAAATCAAATAACAGCTGCACTGTAGCAAGCACAGTCCAGTTATGACAAGCCAAATATATTTGAGAAAACTGATGTAACAGAAAATCAATAACACAGAATAAAAACTTGGTTTCCATATGGACTCCTTTTTCTTTGAAATGTGCTTGTGGCACTGTTGGAGCTTGTGGTCTAATGGTGTGTATCAGGGCCGACTGAGCGGTCAGGTGCTTTGCTGTCTCCGAGAAGGCTCCGGGAGGTGAGTGCCCTCGAGGCCAAGAAGCTCAGAGACAGGACAGAAGCCCATGATGGGATGGACTCCATTTTTTGGCAGAGCTTGCTGATGCACCATCAATAACTCTTGGTGACATAAGGCGAGATATAGGCTTTTATTGGCTGGAAAAAAGAACAAGCAACAATTGACCACCACACTGCATCCTGGAGACTGAGGCTGGGGCAGAGTCCCCAATCGCCTTTATACTGGGGTCCATGGGAGGAGCCACAGGAGCAGTCAGTGGGGGGGGGGGGGGGGGTGGCGTGTCCAGACAGGTATATGTAGTTCACCACACTTGCCAATTGAAGTGTTGAGGATTTTGAAAACATTGAGGCGAGTGCAGAAGGCAAGCACCATTCTACCAGTCTCCCACTCTGGCCAGAGGAAGGTGTCCGCATGTGATGGTCACTCTCTCTCTCCCCCCGCCCCCTCACTCACTGCTCCAAAGGGAAAGCCCTCGTGTTCAAATGATCTCTTTCTCTTCAAAGCTGTCAGCGGATGGTGCCGGAGCAAGATTTAATCAACGCGATTTGCGGATCGGACTATAGTTCACATTTAATGTGTTTTCTGGTTTATCCTTTTCCCGTTGCTGTTATTGGGTGACTTTGAATCAGGGCTGCCTGCATTTAGTTGAACTGAATATGGGCTCTTCGATTTTGTGTTTTATACTCTATGTTTTTACTCATTCTTTCTTGTTGCTGTTTGTGTGATTTTTTTGCACATGGGGAGCGCAAATGTTCTTGGTGCCACTTTTGTAATTTGTATCCTGCACATGGGGGGGGGGGGTTGATGTTCTTGCTGCTGTTTGTATGATTTGGTTTTTTTTGTGCATGCAGGGGGGGTTGATATTTTTTTCTTTGGACAGGCTTCATGGTGGTCTGTGGAGAAGATGAATCACAGGGTTGTATACTGCTTACATTCTTTGATAATAAAGGTACTTTGAATCCTTTGACTAAATTACAGAATTCTATATTCCACCTAAAGGCAGTGTGACTGGTTCATATTTAGTTTCTCAAGACCGTGTGGGCTGGTGCAGCCTGAAAGGGAAAATAGAAAGGATGGGTTCTGCCTCTACCAGACACTTGGTTTCATATCAGCCGATTAAACCACAGCCCTTGGCTTTCATCTAAGTATAGAACTCAGAAAGAGGAGAATATTCACCATATTCACTCTCCCCTGTTTTATTATCTGATGGAGGGGAATAAACAGTCAAAATTTTAGGCTGAGAACATCGATCAGGAATGGAAAGGAAGGGGCAGAAGCAAGAATAAGATGGTGGGATAAGGGGAAGTGTTCAGCTCTTTACATCATCTATCACTTCCCAGCTTCTTAATTCACTCCCCTCCCCTACCCACCCACCTTCCCCCTCACTTGGTCTCACCTATCACTTGCCAGCTTATACCCCCTTCCCAACCCCCTCTTTCTTATTCTGCCTTCAGCCCCCTCCCCCCCATTTCCAGTCCTGATCAGCAGTTTCAGCCTAAAATGGTCTTGGTCTGTTTATTCCCCTCAATAGATGCTGCCTGACTTGCTGAACTTCTCCAACACCTTGTGTGTGTTGTTCACGATTTCCAGCATCTACAGTATCTCAGAATCAATCAGGTTTAATATCATTGGCATAAGTCATGAAATTTGTTGCTGGTGGCAGCAGTACAATGAAATGCAATGCATAAAAACCCTATCAATTACAATAAGAAATATCTATATATAGTTATTTATATATTTAGCTCAGCAACCTTTTTCCTCTTCACTGTCCACTTCTCTTTAGAAAAGTCATTTGTGGATCTGGTTTCGGTTCTTTCCTAGTCCACACATTTCTGGTCGTAAGCCCTGCTGTGTCAAAGAGTTTCCCACTGCTTTTAATTTTCACCTCACCAGCATCCTATTTTTCAGTACGAGCTGGATCACAGTACAATAACAGAAGGTTGCAAACCGGTTCAAATCAGGTTGGTAAGATCTTACTGAAAAAATAGTATACTGACTTATGAAAATGATGTTAAACATGCAGGTAAAGAAAGCAATTTTCTAGACAAATTTGGCAATTTTTTTGTACAAGGGAGTTAGATAATCAAAGTGAGGAAGTATTCATATGTTATTACAAGGCTTTGCTAAGTGAATACCTATACTGTCAGAGACTTATGTAATGTTAGGTATTACCACTTTAAGGATTGTACCATGTGATCAAATATTCTCTGCATTAATCCTGCAACAATGGTTCAGACAGAATATTCCATAAATACTTTCTCTACCTCTGTGCATAGACCATAAGACCACAAGACAAAGGAGCAGAATTATGCCATTCGGCCCACTGATTCTGCTCCACCATTCCAACATGGCTGATCTATCCTTCTCAACCCCATTCTCCTGCCTTCTTCCTGTAAACGTTAATGCCCTGACTAATCAAGAACCCATCAACCTCTGCTTAAAATGCACCCATTGACTTGGTCTCCACAGCCATCAATGACAATGAATTTCACTACCCTCTAGCTAAAGAAATTCTTTCTCATCTCTGAACAACTCTCTATTCTGAGGCTCTGCTCCCACTAACCCCTACTACAGGAAACATCCTCTCCACATCCACTCATCTAGGTCTTTCAATATTTGATAGATTTCAATGAGATGTCTTCCCTTAGTCTTCTAAACTCCAGAGAGTACAGGCTTAGAGCTATAAAACACTCATCATACTTTAACCCTTTCGTTCCCAGAATCATTCCTGTGAATGTCCTCTGGACTCTCTGCAGAGCCAGAACATCTTTTCTCAGATAAGGGACCCAAAACTGCTCACAAGTATGGTGTGATCAATGCCTTATAAAGCCTCAGCATTACATCTTTGCTTTTATATTGTAGTCCTCTCAAAATGACTGCTAGCATTGCATTTGCCTTCCTTAACATCGACTCAACCTGCAAGTTAGCATTTAGGGAATCTTGCTCAGGGATTTCCAAGTTCCTTTGCCTCTCTGATTTTTGAATTTTCTCACCATTTAGAAAATAGTCTACACCCTTATTCCTTCTACCAAAGTTCATGAACATACATTTTCCTACACTATATTCCACCTGCCACTTCTTCATCCATTCTCCCAACCTCCTTCAACTGACTCCGTTTCTTTAATACTACACACCCTTCCAACTATCTTTGTATCATCTGCAAACCTGGCCAAGAAGCCAACAATTTCATCATCTAAATCATTAAAATGTGATGTGAAAAGAAGCACTCCCAACACCAAACCCTGCGACACACCACTAGTGACCGGCAGCCAACCAGAAGAGGCTTCCTTCTGCTAGTCAGCCAATCTTATATCCATGCTGGTGTCTTTCCTGCATTACCACGGGATCTTATCTTGTAAAGTAGCCTCATGTGCAGCACTTTAGAGTCATAGAACACTACAGCATAGAATCAGCCCCTTCAGTCCATCTATCCTGTGCTGAAGCATTAATCTGTTTAATCCCATCATCTTATACCTGGACCATAACCCTCTATATCCCTTCCATCCATGTACCTATCCAAACTTTTCTTAAATATTTTAATCAAACCCACATCTACCACTTGTGCTGGTAGCTCGTTCCACACTCTCACCACCCTCTGAATGAAGAAGTTCCTCCCCCATGTTGTAGTTTCAACCAACCTCAGTGGAAAAAACATGCTTACACTTACCCTACCTATACCTCCTCAAACTTTCCCTATAACCGAGATCCTTGCCAACCACTGAAGTCAAGCTAACTCACCTACAATTTCCATACTGCTGCCTTTCTCCCTTCTTGAAGAATAGAGTAGCATTAGCAATTGTCCAGTCCTCCAGAGTCATTCCAGAATCTAGTGATTCTTGAAAGATGCCTTTACATTCTCTTCAATTGCCTCTTTCAGAACCTGGGTGTAGTCTATGTGGTCCAGGCGATGTATGTACCTTCAGACCTTTCAGCTTCCCTAACACCTTTACCTTAGTAATAACAACTATACTCACCTCTGTATCCTACCACTCTTGAATTGATAGCATACTGTTTGTGTCTTCCATAGTGAAGACTGTCACAAAATGCTTTTTAAGTTCATCTGCCATTTCTTTGTCCCCCATTACTATCTCTTCAGCACCATTTTTCAGCAGTCTGATAACCACTCTTGGCTACTTTATTCTTTATATACAGTGGATTCTGGTTAATTGGGACACATTGGGACCAGTACACTCTGGCCCAATAAACAACTGTCCAAATTAGCTGAAGTTTCACTTCAGCTAAATAGTTAAAGTTATAAAAAGTATATTAACTCTACCACAAAGATTCTACATCTGGCAATTCAATGTCACTCTTTCCTAAGGACTTGATTACATGCTTTACCAACAGAGCCACCCCACCTCTCAGCTTACCTACCTGTCCTTTTGATACAATGTGTACCCTTGGATGATAAGCCCCCAACTATGATCTTCTTTGAGCCACAACTCAGCGATGTCCACAAACATCATACCTCCCAATCTCTAACTGTGCTACAAGATGGAGTGTCATAAATGCTGAGAAAAATGTAGCTACTGGAATATAAAACAAAATCAGAATGGTTGTAAAAATTCAACCAGTCAAGCAGCATCTGTGTAAAGAAAAGAAAAACATAATATTTCAGCGCAAAGCCCTTTCATCAGAGTTCTTGTTTCTTTTTTTTTGGATTTTTCTTTCCACTGATCATGCTTGACTGGTCAAATTCTTCCAGCATTCCCTACGTACACTGCATTTCTGTAACCATAACATCTTGTTCTGCACGCTGCCATTATTGTACCTGGTAGCACCTCAAAGAATCGATCTGTATGAACAATATGTCAGGCAAGCTTTTTGCTGTACTTTGGTAAATGTGACAATAATAAACTACTTTACCAATTTAACTTAATTTGATGCAATTAAAACGTTTGAAAACCATGTCAGAACATCAAATATCTGGCAGGAACTCTTCCAGTGGAAATATCTCATGGATAATACCTGCACTGTGGGATTCTACTAGGTAGTTTATAATGGAACAAATAGGGATACTTGATGTACTGGAATTTCATATATTAACATTCCTTAAGGCTGAGTTTTTAGAGGAAACAGTTGCATTGTTTAAAAAGGGATGTAGGCAGTTAACTTTAGGCTAGTTTGATTAACATCTGTCGGGAAAATGCTTGAAGCTATCATTAAGAAAGAAATGGTGGGACATCTGGATAGAAGTGGTTCTATCAGGCAGATACAGCATGGGTTCATGAATGACAGCTCTTGTTTGACAAACTTACAGGAATTCTTTGAGGATATAATGAGCACATTAGGTAGAGGGGAACAGATGGATGTTGTATAATTAGATTTCCTGAAGGAATTCCATAAGGCCCTGCACAAAAAAACTTACCTATAAGATAAGGATGTAATAGAGTTGATGTATTAGCATTAACACTGGAATGGTTAACCAAATGGATGGCAGTGGGTTGGGATACATGGATGTTTCTCTGGTCGGTAGATTGTGGTGAGCAGAGTGCCACAGGGATCGATGCTGGGCTTGCAACTGTTCACAGTGTATAGTAATGATTTGGCAGAGGGGTCTAAATTTGCTGATGACATTAAACTGAGAGGAATAGCAAATTGTGCAGAGAATGCAAAGAATCCCCAGAGAGATATAGATATGTTAAGTGAGTGGGTAAGGGTCTGGCAGAAGGAGTACAGCATTAGTAAATGTGAGATCACCCACTTTGCAACAACAAATAAAAGATCAGCTTTTTTTTAAAATAGTGAAAATTTGCAGCATGCTTTTGTGCAAAGGGACTTGGGAGTGATTGTGATCACAGATGGTGAGCTTGCAGGTGCAACAAGTTATCAAGAAGGGAAATGGAATGTTCACGTTCATTGCTAAAAGGATTGAATCTAAAGCTGGGAGGTCACACTGAAACTGTACTGGGTACTAGTGAGGCCACAGCTGAAGTACCGTGTACATTTCTAGCATCTTTACTTGAGGAAAGATATACTGTCTTTGGAGAGGGTACAGGGGAGGTTCACCAGGTTGATTACAGAGATTAGCAGGGGGGGGGGGGGTTAGCCTATGACAAGAGACTGTCATCTGCAACTATTCTCACTGGAACCCTGAAGAATGAGGGGGGTCTTAAAGAAACGTATAAAATTATGAAGGAATAGATGATTGAGGCAGGAATTGCTTCCACTGATAAGAGAGTCTTAAACTAGGGGCATAGCCTCGAAGAAATAGATTTAGGAAGGAGATGAGGAGAAACTCGCTTTTCCCAGAGTAGTCAATCTGTGGAATTCTTTGCCCAGAGAATCAGTGCTTCATTAAATATATTTAAGACACTATTAGGTAAGTTTTTTTCCCCATAGAAATTGAAGGTTATGGGGAAAGAGGCAGGTAAGTGGATCTGAGTCCATGGCCAGATCAGCCATGATCTCAATGAATAGCATTAATAGGCCAGGTGCTCTAGACCTGCTCCTGCTTCTTATGTTCTTATGGTATATTTAGATAACTATGGCAGATAAACCAGAATACACCATGAAAGATGGCCTTGTATCTCATTGGTTGTAAGGAAGAGAATTGTAGCTTAACAGGAAGCCCTGGAATGAGACATTGGAGACTGAATTGATTACAAGAACTCTGCATCCTAACATGAAGTAAAATAGTTAACTGTTATTAGCAATCAGTGCAGGGAAAATTCTCTGACAATTCATAGAACCAAAACTGTTATCAGATGACCACAGCTTTGTAGATTTGAAGGACCTGTCCATCAGAGATAGACTTGTGTGTAAAATTCAGGAGAGCCGCCTTACTGGGGTTGGTTCTTGAGAAGGACACAGATGTGGAAAGCTGTGGAACCATCCAAAGCTAAGCCGGAACCCTTTGGTTGATCAACAGAATAAAAGAAGACAACCCGAAGACAGTGAAGGGAAAGAACAACTTAGTGACCACTAATATGATGGATGATAAAATCAATGGCTACACACAAATGCACTGTGTGTGGGAAACAGTTTGATCAAAGTGGAGTGTGAAATCTCTTCTGATGGTATTGCATGATCAAGTAGATAATGCCAGTACAGAGTTAATGAGATGATCATACACGGACAGAGACACAGTCAGATTCATAATACCAGTTGCTGAAGCCTGAAGTGGTCAATTTTGTGGAGGGAACATAAGCCAATATTTCTGGTGTAATGTTGTTACATAAAATGAGTTGAAATGTCCTCCTGAAAAAAAAACATAGATTTTGAGTTAGTGCAACAAAACCAATATGTGCTGCTGACATACAAGGAAACTACAAAGAAGCTGAACAGGAGATGTTCTCTGAAATATATGAACCTCATGAATCCAGAGATTTGATATGATTTCAGTACAAGGGATGGGACTGGAAAAGGTAGTGTACTGTATATGAATACTTGTATTGAAACATGCAATTTGCTGATAAAAGTGTAGATACCTTTGGCGGAGCTGGTAAACAGAAGGGAAAAATGATCTGTTCCTGGAAGAGAGGAAGCAGTCGGTATTGCAAACAACAAAGCATCTTCCAAAGCTTCTCATGGAGAAACAAATCTGAGTTGTAGAGACACTAGTGATAGTAAAATTATCTACTTTTGGGGTAAATACCTTGTTGTGTAATAGCAAAACTGAGAATTTAAGCCCAACAAACATTCATGCAGCTCTGCAGAGAAGCCATTTTTCTATGATGATGATAGTTGTTTCAAAAATTGAAAATGCTGGAAACACTTGGAAGGTAAGGTAACATCTGTGTTCACGTATCAGCTCAAAGGCATGTTCTCAGAAGGGTATGATTTATCTGAAAGATGTTTTGCAAGATCTGAATAGGGCAGGGATTTTAGTGCTGCACTTACAGAATGTGGCTATATGACAAGACCATAACGCATCGGAGCAGAAATTTCAGTCAATTTAGTCTGCTCCATCAATCGATGATAGATATGACTGTTATATTTACCCTCTCAACTTTATTCTCCTGCCTTCTCCCTGTAAACCCTAAGGCCCTTACCATCAAAAATCTATCAACCTCCACTTTAAATACAGGTTTCCCCCCACTATCCGAAGGTAGAGCGTTACTATGAAACCGTTTGTAAGCCGTAATGTCGTAAAGCGAAGAAGCAATTACCATTAATTTATATGGGAAAAATTCTTCAGTGTTCTGAGACCTAAAAAATAACCTACCAAATCATACCAAATAGCACATAAAACCTAAAATAACTCGAACATATAGTGAAAGCAGGAATGGTATGATAAAGACACAGCTAAATAAAGTAGAAATATTATATGTACGGTGTAGTTTCACTTTTCAAAATCAGGAAGACAGCAAGCCAAAATCGATTTGGAGAAAAAAATTAGCCTGTACGCGCACGCACACACCTATGCACGTACACGCATACGCACACAACTGCCCGCACAAAGTTTCACAGTCATGGTAGTCTTTCTCATGTATAAAGCAGGCGTCTTTTTTTCATAAAAGCGAAAATCCGCTTTGGTTAGCAAAAACAGGTACTAATGTAGGTCTTTCATAACAGAGAGCTGTCGTAAAGTGAATGTTCAAAAAATGGGGGCCACCTGTATACCCAAAGATTTGGCTTCCACAGCCATCTGTAGCAGTTAGTTGCACAGATTCACAATTATCTGGCTAAAGAAATTCTTCACCATTTCTTGCTTGAAAGAGTCATCCTTCTACTCTGAAGCTAGGCCTTCAGGTCCTAGACTATTCTACTACTGGAAACATCCTCGCCATGTTCACTCTAGGCCTTTCAATATTCAGTAGGTTTTAATGAGATCCCCCTCATCTTCTAAACTCCAGTGAGTACAGGTTCAGAGCCATCAAACACATCTTATATGTTAACTGTTTCATTCCTGGGATTATTCTCGTGAACACACACTGGACCCTCTTCCTTACCAGCAAGTCCTTCCTTAGATGTGGAGCTCAAAACTGTTCACAATACTCCAAGTGTGATCTGAGCATTAAAAAGTCTGAACATTATATATTCTTGTTTTTATATGCTAGTCATCAAGAAATGAATGCTAACTTTGCATTTGCTGTTCTTAGTAGAGACTCAACCTGCACGTTAACCTTTAAGGAATTCTGCACTGGAACTCCCAAGACCCTTTGCAGCTCAGAATTCTGAAATCACTCTTTGATTAGAAAATAATCTATGTCCTTATTCCTTCTACCAAAGTGCCTACCATACACATCCCTACACTATATTCCATCTGCCACTAATCTGGCCCAGTCCTTCTGCATGCTCACTGCTTCCTCTTAATTCCTGACCCTCCACCTATCCTTTTATCTAGATCTTGATACAGGGAAGTTTTGAGAAGACGTTATTAAAAAGAATTCATATTTATTCAATCTATTTCAGCACACTATTATATAAGGCCAAAGAAAGAGGGGGAGGAATAGCAAACAGGCTGTTCAAGACAGCTCCATCATTTAGAAAGATTGTGGCTGAATCACCTTTCTTCATTTCCGTTGCTCTCCTCATAAATGAATCTCAGCTTTGAATATTTAAAAATACTGCCTCCACAAGTTCTGGCAAAATGGGTTTCAAAGACAGAGAATCTTTTTACTCTCAAAGGAGAAGGGGAAGCACGATCAACGTGCCTTAACTTTTTAACAATGTTTTTCTTTCTGCCCCACGAACCTTTCTCTGCACATCATACCCCACATCCAGCCGCTGCCAATCACCTGCCATGTTCAATTAGTGAAAGAATGAGAAAAATATCAATGAAATTCACGGAAAGGGTTAGCATCAGTATTGTAACATTTAAATTTATATTGTCCTGAAAAAATATTTTTTTTTATCTTTAATACACGGTGCTGTAGTGATGTCATTTTGTCATAGCTATTTCAAAGACCAATGAGACTTTTGATGAGGACATGTTTGGCCTACAATGTCCACTGATTATTCCCCTCTGTAGATGTTGCCTGACTTGCTGAATTCCTGCAGCACTTCTTCGGAATTGCTCAAGGTATACTTTCTGTCTCTAGTTCAGGACAACACAAGTTTTTTATCCCTAAACCAAGATGGATTTTTAAAATAAAACAAACTGCTGTTTCTGCAAATGAAAAGGAACTTGAAAAAACAACTCCTTCTAATTCAGGACATTGTGTCTTTTATGCCTCAAAATCAGAAAAAAATTGAGGTTTTATTCTCTATATCAGGTCATGAAGGCTTTCTGCCTTTGTCGCATATACAAACCTCATGTCCTTAATCTGAATCCCACAGGTTATTTGTGCCTACTCAAGCAACACAGGTGTACTGCACTTAAATCAGAATAATATGGACTTTCTGTCCCTAAACTAGGATAAAAGGAGATTTTTGTCCTTTGTTTCAGAATAACACAAGCTTTCAAATCCCTATATCAGAATTAAGCAATCTTCCTGCATTCTATTATGGGATAACATGAGGTTTCTGATTTGTATACGAGAATGAAACAAGCTTCCTGATCCCTAGGTTCAGTAACTCAAGGCTTCTGGTCTCTACAATGCAAAGTATGCCTCTGAACTGGATAACATGGGCCTCTCAGCCTCTAAATAAGAATTACAGGCTCCTGCCCTCTAAATTGGACCCACCGGCCTGTAAAAAAGATAGTGGAAGTTTTTTGACTCCTAAATAGGAATAACATGGATCCCCTGCCTCCTAAATTATAAAAATGAGCTCCCTGATCCCTAAATTAGGCCAAGCTGGGCATTGTAAACCAAGATTATACAAATTTTGCCACCAAAAGCAATATGCTTACTGATACATAGAAGCATAGAAAACCTACAGCACAATACAGGCCCTTCAGCCCACAAAGTTGTGCCGAACATGTCCCTACCTTAGAAATTACTAGGCTTACCTATAGCCCTCTATTTTACTAAGCTCTTTAAAAGACCCTATTGTATCCACCTCCACCACTGTTGCCGGCAGCCCATTCCACGCACTCACCACTCTGCGAGTAAAAACCTTACCCCCGACATCTCCTCTGTACTTACTTCCCAGCACCTTAAGCCTGCGTCCTCTTGTGGCAACCATTTCAGCCCTGAGAAAAAGCCGCTGACTAGCCACACGATCAATGCCTCTCATCATCTTGTACACCCCTATCAGGTCACCTCTCATTCTCCGTCACTCCAAGGAGAAAAGGCCGAGTTCACTCAACCTGTTTTCATAAGGCATGCTCCCCAATCCAGGCAACATCCTTGTAAATCTCCTCTGCACACTTTCTATGGCTTCCACATCCTTCCTGTAGTGAGGCAACCAGAACTGAGTACAGTACTCCAAGTAGGGTCTGACCAGGGTCCTATAAAGCTGTAACATTACCTCGCAGCTCCTTAATTCAATTCCATGATTGATGAAGGCCAGTACACCGTGCGCCTTCTTGACCACAAAGTGGTTAAGATACGAAGTGACATAAGTTGAAAGGAAGCTCCTGGGCAGGATAAAAAGTAAAAGGACACAGGTAAAGCCCTCCCCACCATTGCGCACATTTACAAGGGACACTGTTGCGGGAAAGCAGCATCATCGAGGCCCCCACCTCCCCCGCCCCAACCATCCAAGTCACACAGTCTTCTCACTACTGCTATCAGTAAGGAGGTACAGGAGCCTCAGATCCAATACCACCAAGTTCAAGAGAAGTTATTACTCCTCAACCATCAGGCTCTGGAACCAGAGAGGATAACTATACTCACCCCAACAATGAACTGACTCTGAACCTGTGGACAAACCATGGACTCACTTTTAAGGTCTCTACAATTCATGTTTTCAATACTTCTTGCTTATTTATTTATTATTACCTTTTTCACATTTTGAATATGCACATCCCTTTTGCACATTGGTTGTTTGTTTGTCCATGCTTGTTGTGTTCAGTTTTTCACTGATTCGATTGTGTTTCTTAGTGAATGCCCACAAGAAAACAAACCTCAGCATAGGATATGGTGACGCATATGTACCTTGACAATTGAATTACTTTGAATTTTGAAAATACAATAGTCTCAGCAAATTTCATTTAGTTCTAATGAAATATTACTTACCTGATATTTACGCAATGTGGTAAATCAGACATTCACAAACACTGAGTGTCTCTCTATAGACACTAACTGCACTTACTGCAAATTTTCAGCATCTGCAGAATTTTACTTTTGTACGGAGAACATCTCAATGGTCAAACGATTTGCTTCTGTTATCAAGTTTCTCTACAATTCTCACTTGACTGCTGGGAGCGTTTCCAGCACTATACATGTGGACTTCCCACTCTAATTCAGGATAATGTGCTCTTAATGCCTCCAAATCATAATAATAGAGATTTCATGCTCTAAATGGGGTAATGCTGGCTTTCTACCCTGTTGGGTATTATCAAATTTATGACCCTTATTTGGAATACCATAGATTTTCTGTAACCAAGTCAAGATCTCCACTTAACTCAGAATAAAAAGGGTTTTCTATCCTCAAACAAGCATGTTTTTATGGTCACTGAAATCTTCCATGTCCTCCAAATGTTTGGACCTCTTAACTACAAACATCCCTCTGAGAGGAACAAGCACAAAGTGCTGGAGGAAATCAGCTCAGGCAGGAGCCATGGAGAGGAATGAACTGTTGATGTTTCAGGCTGAGACCCTTTAACAGGAGGGATCATCATCCCTCCGAAATTTCCCTTATCATATCAGTGAGTTGCCCTGTAGCATCTCCACAGTTCCAACACACTTTGGGCTCCCCTGATCTTTTCCCCTTCTCACCATGCCTTATGATCACACTTCTTTGTAATTTAACAACAATTTCACACTTTCTAATGTACCTGGTTCCACTTAAATGAGACAATTGTGAATCTATTTTTTGCATCTGTGCTCTCTTTACCCAAAAGACAGAGCAAGGTGCACAGCATAATGCTGGAGAATTGGTTGCTGTTTGAAAAAAAATACTTAATTGGTTTGTTATTGTCACATCTGCAGTGAAAAGTTTTGTTTTGCATTCCATTCATACAGATCACATCATTACAACAGTGCTTTGAGGTAGTGCAAGGGAAAGCAATAAGAGAATGCAGCATAAAGTGCTACAATTACTGAGAAAGTGCAGTGCATAACAGCATCAGTAGCATTACATTGTATATTTTACTACAAGTCTATTTAACTTTATGTCAATATACATCTGCAGAATATTTTTAATGTTGATATTATTTTATGTGCTGTATGTGATGTGTATCGTGTTTTGCACCCTACATTTCGTTTAATGTGCAGTTGAATGATGATAAACTTGAACTTTCAGGCTGATTAAAAAAAAGCTCAAGATCAGGGTGAGGGAGACTGTGAAGTTAAAAGTCATCTTATTGTTCCAGGAGAACATTTAATAGATGTATAACTGCGAGATTGAAGCTGTCCTTGATTGTTTTAGGTTTCAGGCTTTTTTTTAAAATAAGGTCAGTAAAATATTGTGGGAATGCAAAGACATATGGTTATAGAGTGTGTGGATGTGAACCAGTATCCACAATGGGCAAGAAGGCATCTGGAGGTTTTTGATTGTCACATAAATTTCAGACAGAAGGAAACAGCAGGGAATAAGAAAGCAGAACTGAGCCTACGTACTTTCAGGCAGTTGTGCAGTGACAGCTTTGGTATCAAATGCCTACCAGCTGACAACTGGTATACAAAAGAAATAGTTATGATCTGGGACACCTATGTCAAGAATGATCAATTTTAAGACGGCATACACTTATAACCGAGATCTTTTCATAGGAGCAGCATAGACCACATCCAATCATACTTCTTCATATGCTAATCTTCTCAGCTCAACCAAGCATTACCAGTACACTCTAGCACAAAGATAATAATGATGTGTCAGTGATATAGCAACTCTGCTGACAGCTATATCAGCACCAGTTTGACAAAATAACTGATCACAATTGGCTTTACTATTACAGACTATGTGGAAACGATCCCCTAACGTCTTATACAGAGTTGGTACAGTACTGTGCTAAAGTCTTAGGCACATGAAAAGATCTGTAAAGCTAAGATGCTTTCAAAAATAAAGAAATTAAATGTTTCTGAATATAAAAAAACTATAAAGAGCAGTAAACAGTAAAATCTAAATCAAATTAAAATTTGGTGTGACCTTCCTTTGCCTTTAAAACAGCATCAATTCTCTTAGCTACACTATCATTCAGTTTTATAAGAAAATCAGCTGGTAAGTTGTTTAAGTATATTGGAGAACTTGTCACTGTTCGTCTGCAGACATTGGCTGTGTTGCCTGCTTTTGTCTCTTTGGGTAATCCTAGACAGCCTTGATGATGTTGAGCTCAGGGCTCTATGGAGACCACCATCTGTTGTACAATTCCTTGTTCTTTTTTGCTGAAGATCGCTCTTTATGACCTTGGCCATGTGTTTGGGGTCACTGCCTGCTGCAGAAGGAAATTAGGACCAATCAGATGCCTCCCAGATGGTATTGCATGATGGATGAGAATCTACTTTTACCTCTCAGCATTGAGGATTCCATTAATTCTGACCAGATCTACAACTCCATTTGCAGAAATGCAGCCCCAAACTTCCAGGATACCTCTGCTGTGCTTCACTGTTGGTTGCAGACACTCATTCAGGTAGCACTCTCCAGTTCTTGTATGGAAAAACTACCTCCTGTTTGAGCCAAAATTGTGTCAAGTTTTGACTCATCAGTTTAGAGCACTCATTGCCATTGTACAGCACCCAGTCCTTGTGTTTTTGTGTGTAGGTGAGTCTCTTGGCTATGTTTCCACTTTGGAGCAATGGCATTTTGATAGCAACTCTTCCATGAAGACCACTTCTGACAAGACTTCTCTGGAGTGTACTTGCATTCCAGTGGTTTCTGTGAGTTCAGAGCAGATAGCAATGCTGGACTTACTCCAATTTAGAAGGAATATCAGTTTGATGTAGCTCCTGTCTGCTGCATTAGTTTTCCATGGCCAACCACTGCTGTTCTGCTCCCCAGCTTTGCCCATTTCTTTGTGCTTCTTCAGAAAAACTTGGACAATGCATCTTGAAACTCTTCCCTGCTTCAAAATTTTTACTTGGGAGAGACCTTCCTGATGCAGGATAACCACCTTATGTGTTGTTCCTATGCTTTCTCTTGCTATAGCATAATAATTGATGAATTGAAGGTTAAACTATCACATCTGGCACATCCTTGCCTTTTAGTTTGGTTATCCTTTGCCCAGTTTGATTCCATCTACACCCATTTCTGTCTTAGTTAATTTATTTAACATTATGTCATTGATCATTAGCACCTGTTTGTTATCCTTGATTGATCATGCACTGGGCTATATACCTACAAAGTAATTAAGTCTTTATTTGAAAAGTGGTCTATTACTTTCTTTAATGAAATACAAATATTCTCTGTAACATTTAATTTTTTAGAAAATTAATGTTTGGGATTTTAAAATTTGCTCTTTTCTACTAACACACTATGACAAAAAATAACATCTAAAACAAAATTTATGTAAAAAAAGCTGTGAAAATACTGTATACTATGCAATACCACTACAATAAATTATATCCACAGATTAATAAGTTTTAAATTATCCTATCCAGGCCTAAAGATTTAATTGCTGTGGAGGATTGATTATTCTTGTGGGATAGCATCATTCCTGACTGTGGGGGGATGGGTCACTCTCCTTGGCAGAAAAGGTTTGTGGCTCTGGAACAATCTCAGGTTCTGGGGCCTACACTGTGGTGTTAGTAGCAGTTGACTCTGGGACTGCAATAAGTTTTCTGACAGCTCTGGACACTTTCTTCTGAATGTGTTAGCATTCACTGGATGATGTGCCTCAATATGTATGAGTACAGTGTCTGACATCACTATTTCTTTTAGCTTTTGAAAAGCCACCTCACACTGCTTTGTCCATTGCCATTTCTTCCTGATCTGTAGTAATGAGTTCAAGGGCTGGGGCACAATAGCCATGATTTGCAGGAAACTTGTTATAATTGACAAATCCTAAAAAGGTCTACAGCAGTGATTCATTATTTGGCCTTAGGGCATCCACCAATGCTTGAATTTTCTCAGCACACTTGACTAGTACTTGTGCTTCAATGGCGTAGCCACAGTAAATCATGGTTGGTTTAAATAATTCACACAGTGCATGCTACTTTGAGCCTATGATCTTCTAATCGTTTTTAACACTGTATGGAGATTTGGAGATGTTCCTTACAGGTAAGACTGAGAGCCTGGACAGCCTTGATGTGCCTGGTCTATGATTTTCTGCCAGACTGCAGATGCACGATGCTACTCCAAAAATAAGCCTATTATAGTCATAAAGCCCTTTGTGAGTGCATATGGTGAGAAACACTTAGAACCCTTCTTCCATCTTCATCTGCAGGTAGGCTCGGGTAAAATCACATTGTTGAAGTGTTTCCCTCCAGAAAGGTTTGCAAAGATATCCTCTATCCAGTGTAGAGGGCATTGATGTACTTTCAACACTGGGTTGAACACCTTAAACCACTACAGATCCTGACAGACTGATTTTACTTGGCTTCTGGAACCACTGGGATTGCCCATGGGCTTCACTCAGCCTTGGAAAGAATTCCTTCAGCATCCATGCGATATAGCTCACTGGCTACTTTAACATTGATTGCAAAAGGAACCAGTTGGGCTTTGCAAAACCTGGCAGTGATATTTTCATTTAACACTATTTTCCCGTTGATATGTTTGAGTTTTCCAATGCCATTCTTGAACACTGCTGTGGCATCACCTGGTAACTTTCTCAACCCACATTCAGTTGACTCTATTGCAGGAGATGTAGCATGCATATAGTGAATGGATCTGAAGTTGTCTCAGCCACTCACAGCCACACAATGCAGGCCCTCCTGTTTTTAGCACACACAACCCCATTGTGGCTTGTTGGTTGTTCTATTTCACTGTTACAAATGTCATTCCCACAAGAGTTATACTTTCTTCAGTATAAATTCGTAATTGAACATCTGCAAGCTTCAGTCCAATATCTTTACAATGCAGTTCAAACTAATTTTGTGAAATGACTGAAATAGCTGAGCCAGTATCCAATGCTATTGAACAGAAGCCAGGATGTGGGCTAAAGATTACAATGGTAGAAAGAAAAGGTGTGAAAAAAGTGATGTTGCAATAATGTGAGGATTTCAATGTGCAAATAGATTGGGAAAATCAGTTCGGTGCTGGATTCCAGAAGAGGGAGTTTGTAGAATGCTAACGAGATGGCTTTTTAGGGTAGCTTGTGGTTGAGCCCACTAAGGGAATGGTAATTCTGGATTGGGTGTTGTGTATTGATCCAGCTTTGATTGGGGAGCTTAAGGTAAAAGAACCCTAGGAGGCAAGAGATCATAGTATGATAGAATTCACCTTGCAGTGTGAGATAAAATTCCTGAGCCTGCTGGTGCAGGAGCGGAGGCTCCTGTAGCGCCTACCGGATGGGAGGAGAGTAAAAAATCCATTGTTAGGGTGAGATGCATCCTTGATAATGCTTTTCACCCTGCCCAGGCAGCGTTTATGGCAGTTGTTCTCAATGCTGGGAAATTGGGTGCCGATAATCCGCTGGGAAGTTTTCGCCACCCGCTGGAGTACCTTGCGGTCCGATACAAGACAATTGCCATATCACACTGAGATGCAGTTGGTGAGTATACTCTCAATATCCATGCTGTACACAACTGTTGGAACATGAACCATCTACAATCTGCACTGTAGCAACTTAATAGGGATTTTTCAAGAGCTTTTCCAAAGCTAATGAAAAGGACAAGAGCAACAGTGGACGTATGGAAGCTACATCATCTGTAAAGTCACACACTATCCTAACTTTGAAATACGCTGTTACTCCTCCTTTTTTGCTGTCCGTTATTCTGGAACTTGCTACCCAATAGTACCATAGGACTAGGTTCACTACATAGCAGTTGTTCAAGGAAATAGTTCAACACCCAGTTCTCAAAGATAATTTGGAAAGGCATGAATATATAAAAATGTTATAGTAACCATAATATGCTTTGTACACCTTCAAATTATTTATTTTCAGTTTATGCACATTTCTAACTCAATAACCTTTCTCTGGACCAAAGTGGAATGGATATACAGATTTGGCTGTTAAATTTTAGTAAAAATTTGTTTATGGCAATATTCCTTCAGTTTTGGCATTGCTTAATTCATAAGTCTGCCTATATCAGTAGTATTCTTGTGTTTGTTTGTTCTCGTATGTCAGGGCAAACAGATATTCAGCCCATCAGGTCTGTGTTGGCTCTTAAAATATTTGCAATTTACAACCCTGCATGCTATACTCTAACACATGCCCATTCAACACCCCCTTCCCCACCCGCAGTTCTCTCAGCCAGCCATTAATGCAACAGAAAATCCTCCAAAGTACGATCCTAACTTGTGGAGTTTCTCCTCAAAGCTTAATGCTTGGTAAAGAGTTGTAATTCTGGTAAATATAAATTGCACTTCCTCCTTAGCCAAATATCACTTGTATTCCAGATGTGATCCAAATGCTTTGCTCTTTGGATTACCTCAGCTTCTACATTTTCACCAGTTGTAACATGAACACTATCACTGGAGAGAAGCAGCTGGTAGATATAAAATAATCTTTTATTTGGGACACACTCATGGCATCAAAGGTTACAGGGAGAAGGCCAGGAACTGGGGTTAAGGAGGAGAAAAAAAAAGGACCAGCCGTGATTGAATGGCAGAGCAGACTTGTTGGGCCAGATGACCTAATTCTACTCCTATGTCTTATGTTGATAGCCTCTGGAGGCACTCAAAAGAGAGGCCCCCAATCCAACATTATAGCACATTTTTATATTTTAAAGAACAAAGGTAAAAAGACAATTTCTATAGTTACAATGCCTTGATAATGCTTCTTTTGAGCTACATGTTGTTTTGAAATTCCTAGGTCTTCCCATCTACGTACCCAAAATGAATGTTTATTATTGTGGTCTCTGAGTCCTATTCATGCAATGGGACTTTGATTACATTCATGTATATGCAGACATATATCAGTCAATTGGATGGTTCCTGGTCTGCAATTTACAGTTTCAGGCTGCATTTTGAATTCAATCCACAATGTATATTCAGGCCTGAAGGCTAGTTGCTATTGAAGTCAAATTAATATTTTCTATATTGCATCTCCAAAATATGCCTTAACACACCAACTAAAGCAATATTCAGCTCTGTCCTTTTGGGTTTATTTGCTTATAATGAAATTCATTTCTCACAGTTTTCTTTTCTTTTGCTCAATCTACTAAGTTATCCTTCTAATATAATTTTATGCTTCAGTTTTCGCTACTTCTAATGCTTGCCAGCCTTTGGGTTCCAATTCTGTCTCAAGCTTTGCTGTCAACTGTGAGAAAAATTGAGGCTGGCTGGAATATTGAAGTACTTTCCATTTTTGTTCTTTTTTCTGCTTCCGGCATTTTTTTATTCTTTTTCTAAGCCATTACATTTAGAAGCTCCTCTAATTCTCTTAGGTCATAGGATTTGAGTATAGTCTATAAATTTAAAAAAAATTATTATCCATTGGTCTGCCTACAATTCCAGTGACTGCTACTTGTTGTCCCTGCTGCTAAGCATCAGGACTCCCACACGGGTAGTTTGTCAGTATCAAAACATAAAAATGAATTGAGGTGTGATGGATCGATAGGAGGTGCATGTGCTAAACCACTTTCAGTAAAATTGAGAAAAAATTGATTAATTTCAAATATTTTTCAACATGTAAGAGACCTTGATAGGCCAAGCTTAGCTTTTATTATGTAGTTGAGTCTTCCTATGAAAGATCAATTTGGTGAAGTGAGTTTGTCACTTCTACTGACCATGGAGTTCAAGATTTTAACCAGGTTACAAAGTAAATGCAATGAAATTGATCAAGTCATGGGGTGTAACTTGGAGATGGATTTGGAATTAATGGCAAACTTTTACATTTTCTGCTCTTCTATTTCAAGATGACAGAGGTTATGAGCTTGAAGGATGCTGAAGAGGAAGGCTTCACGAGTTGCTGCATTAGATCTTACAGAGAGAACTCACAGTAGTCACGATGTTCCTGTTGTTGACTAAGTGCTTAGCATGCCAAGTAGGCTGCTTCATCCCAAATGATGTTGAGCTTCTTGAGTGTTGCTGGAACTGGATTCATCGAAGGAAGCAAACACGAGGAAATCTGCAGATGCTGGAAATTCAAACAACACACACAAAATGCTGGTGGAACACAGCAGGCCAGGCAGCATCTATTAGGAGAAGCACTGTTGACGTTTCGGGCCGAGACCCTTCATCAGGACTAACTGGAAGGAGAGGTACTAAGAGATTTGAAAGTAGTGGGGGAGGGGAAATGCGAAATGATAGGAAAAGACCGCAGGGGGTGGGATGAACAGTGCTTCTCCTAATAGATGCTGCCTGGCCTGCTGTGTTCCACCAGCATTTTGTGTGTGTCATCGAGGGAAGTGCAGTTTATTCACCCAACTGCTGATGACAAGTGTTTAAGGGCTCAGGAAGGGAACCACTTGTGGCAAATATGTTGGCGTCAAGTTTTAAATAGTGCAGAGAAATGATGAAAATGCAGGTCAGAAAAGTAATTTATGGGAACAGTCCTACTGGATTAATTCCAATTTGTTTTTATCTTACATCATCTTTAAAGCTCAATGTATTTTAATTTCTGGTAGAATAATACAATTCATTTTTGAGTTGTTTAAAGGATTGAATAGGTAACTGTGATCTCATGGTTTCTCCCTAGAGAGCAGCAATTGGATAGCCTTCATTATGGGAAGCACTGAACCATGCCAATGTTTCTTCCCAAAGTAACACAGAGTCACTTTTATCAATTGGCAGCAGTCTTGCACTTGTTCCAGCTGCATTTCATTTACAATCCAACATAAGCTTGTAATCAACATTTTAATATTTTGTCAATTTAGATTTATTGTGAAGTATCCACAAATTTTATGTAATTTAGATACTTAATGTGCTCAGAGAGTTATTTTATGACTGGTTCTTTATAATCGTTTTCCTGCAGTGTATTCCATCATTGCCACAGAGTCAGGAACAGCCTTATTTCAGTCATTTATGTTATTCCATTTCCTTTTTTAGGGGTGGCACAGTAGCGTAGTGCTTAGCACATTCATTTAGCGTGCCAACGATCACCAGTCAGGGTTTGATTCTTGACAGTGTCTGTAAGGAATTTATACCTTCTTCTCTCTGTGACTGGATGGGCTACCTCCGGGTCCTCTGGTTCCCTCCCATATTCCAAAGATGCACAATTAGGGTTAGTGAGTTGTGTGAGTGCTACATCGATGCTTGAAGCATGTTGATACTTGCAAGCTGCCCTTAGTGCGATCTTCACTGATTTGATTTTTGTTTCAGATTTCCAGCGTCTGCAACTTTTTTTTAACATGACTGTCTCCATGTGGCATGAAAAGTTAATAGCATTCCAAGCAAATTAGTTAAATATTATTATAATTAGAAATAAATTCAAGAAAACAAATTCTGTAATTGCTCCCAATACTGAAAAGTTATGCCTTTTGTACCATCAATTTAAAGTAAATTTAAGAGTTTAGTTCCTACACAGTAATAATATTGACATGCCAAGAATCTGTATTTGTATTTAAGTTGAGATGTATTCTATATTGAGTTGAAGTTTATAGCTAAGCAGGGAGGATTGTTGTGTATTTAATACTTCAGTGATATTTGATTAATATTGTAAATATTTTGTTGATTAAGCATTCTTTGTTTAAATAATTGTTTATATGTAAATGTACATAAATGGCTTATAATTCTCGGTTCATTATTTTGATAGAGAACTTCACTTATTTAAAATGGATTATGGGTTGTATCACAACAGCAGGCAAAACAATGTCATGTTATTATACATTTGAATTTTAAACTCTTACATAAAAAACAACTTATCATATTCATATGATAAAGAAAACAGATTTCTGCCATCACTTAACCTTGTCCCTGTTGTGGTATAAAAAACCTTCTGGGTTCATGTGCCATCCTACATCAGAGTGGGAAAGCCGTTCATGCTGCTCTTTCACAAACCAGTGAACCAGTTCAGTTCTGACCTCGGAGTTATCTGTAGAGTTTATGCATTCTCCAATGACTGCAAGGGTTTTCACTCCGTGGTCCTATGTCTTCCCACCAGAAGAGACATGCAGGTAGACCAATTAGCTGCTCTTAGGGCACAGTATGCCTGAAATTTGTATAATGACTTATTAAGAAAAGGACAGTATTTTGAGCATAAAATTATAGTCAGCGTAACTTTAATTTTGCTCAGTTAAAAAAATTGCTAGAAATTAGAATGCAGTGACCATCATTGGGAACATCATTTATCTCCACTGATTTTCCAGGCTTCTGAAGGGACAGAAATGTTTGCATTCCTTTTGGGCTAACAACATTAACAGGCATACTTCTGTTTATTACACTGCCACAAATTATTTTCCATAGTTTAAAAAAATCATTTTCTGAAATTTAAAGTCATTTTACCTATAAGCAGTGAGTTGACTACATTCAGCCTTTAGTGATAAACACATTCTCAAATTGCACTTAATTATTCTTAGATGCTGCAAAATTACCTTTTAAAGGAAAAGATTTAAAAACAGTTCTTAAAAGGTCACCAGAATCATTTGGTTAATAGCACTAGCAAGATTTTAATGGACATTTATGGGAAAAGAACATCAAAGAGTTTTCCAATGCAGGTATTGCTTTTAAACAGACTGTAATTTTCTATCAATTTTGATCATCCAAACAAATAGTTATATATAGTTTAAAAAATCTTTGTCAGTAATTTATAATCATTTTACCTACAGGTAGTGAATAGACTGCACATTCAGATTTTACATAAAGATCTTGTAAAATCTGCATTTGATAAAGAATGTTATCAGGTACAGACATTATATGATAAATTTCATCTCACTGTCAAAAGAGAGCATTCATTTTTAACACAATAGTTACACCTTCTTTGTTTCAGCATCTCGAGATTAGGCGTGCATACATATCTAAACTCTACTTTCCCTACCAGTCTCACCCTTGTGCATGCCATCTTGACACCCACTACAACAATAAAGTTTTATTTGGTTCTAAATCCCTTTGTGGCCCTGTTGGATCTGGTGATATTGATGTGCAGGTCCTTCAGAAGTGAAGAATGAGATGTATATCTTGTAATTATGTTTTATTGGGTGTTCATAGCAATATAAAAAACAGTAACCAAGTCACTCTATTCCAAGGGAGAAAGAGAAAGTGAGAGAAAAGAACAAAAGAAACAGCAAAGAGCAAATAAACCATTGTAGTCATACACTAAAAACCAGCTCACTACAGAGATGAACACATTCCGTAGGTAAAAGGTAACCTGAGAAATATCCAGATTTAAGTAATGTGACACAGGCTGCAGAGAAAATTCTAGAACACAGTTATATTATAATTACTGAAAATTCACTGAACAATTACACACATATCAATGATTATATAAAATTATAAGCAAGCACGGCAAAGTTAAACCACAGACAAATACAATTTTAATGCTTTAATCCAATAGCCTCTTCATTTCCTTGACTTGTACTCTCCTCCATTTTGCATCCATTCAATCACTCTCTATTTTCCATTGCAGCTTCAGTGTACATATCTTCAGTTTTATTTTCCGAGGCTCTCTATCTTACTACATTTCCCCTTAAGACCTATATCACAACTGTTCTAGTATCTCCTGACATACTCTGTTATAAATTTTGCAACATTAAATGCCTGTTATTGTTGAGGTGCTGCTGTGCATACAAAACAATTCAATTTTAATTCATGTACTGTACACAGTACACAGAGCCATTCTAAAGTAATATCAAAGGTAGAAAAGCATAACTTCATTTAAAAGTATTTACTGAATTATGGGAAGTATTTAAGATAATGCACAGTCCATTAAACTTCTGTGCATAATACATAATTATTGTCAATTTATTTTGAGTGTTTTATTTATGAAGTAACCCATGCAAAATAAAGAAGTTAACAACACTACTAATATCCACAATCTGTAAAGCTGTAAATCAAAAAATATTACAGAAATTAGAAGTAAAACCCCCTTGAGTGGAGATGTGCATAATTTTGCTCATTGCCTCCCTCTAATGTTAGAATGAAGATTGAAATTCACTGTGTGAAAGGTTTTAATATTGTTCTTGTTCTGTTTGTATTTTAAATAATATTTGGATTATATTTTAATTTTCTCAAATAAGTTGAATATGTTGACTGATGAAAGGACTGAATGGAATTTTTTCTTAAATTAATGCTCTAAGCTGCGGAGCAAAATTTCTTGAATTTAAATCCCATTTCAGAGAGATGAACACCAAATGTCTACTGCTTTTTGCTATCTTGCACTGTTGAGTCAGTTGCCTTTAAGATTATATGTTAAAGCAAGGTTTCATCCTTAGGATGCAAAAAAAAATCCAGCAGGCTGAAAGGAATTGCAATTATCTGACCAGACAGCATGGTAGTGCAGCAGTTAGTACAGCACTATTACTGTGCCAGCGACCTACGTTCAATTTTCTGTAAGGAGTTTGTATGTTCTCTCCATGACTCATGGGTTTCCCCTGGCTGCATTGGTTTCCTCCCATATTCCAAAGGGTTAGTGAGTTGTGGGTATACTACGTTGGTGCTGGAAGTGTGGTGACACCTGTAGGCTGTCCAACACAATCCTGGCTGATTTGATTTGTCACAACTGACATATTTCATGGTATGTTTTGATATTTCAATGTATATGCGAACAACACCGCTGATCTATTAAATTTTTTCATGATTAACTGGCACTTTGTTTCACTGCAATTTCTGTCACTTTCCACGAACACACTGGCAACTGGATTTACCTCTAAAGCAGCAGAAGCTATGACGCAGAATTCAGCAAGTTCACATGACAATTTTCTATCTCTGACCTGTCATTGGAACTCCTCTGTACAGTCTGCTCTATTCATATTCCTATTAATCCCAAATTTGTTGTTGCTCTTTAAAGAAATACATCATATTCTTTGGTCTTCTGACTTATATTGTTTTCAAATATTTTCATAATTTTAAGACAGTGATATCTTTATTGATAACATTGTTGAGTATTTATGGAAGTCAGGGGCAATGAAAAAAGAACAAGAACATCTTGGATGGAGATGAAAGAGCACATAACCATTGTTTCATCTCCAACTTAAAGATGAGATGGTACCAAAGAAAACTGCTGAACTTTACAAAAGCTATGATAATGGTGTTAGTACATGACTTCTATCTATGTATTGGCTCATTATTGCACTGTAACAGATTTTATTCAACTCTGTCAATTTGCAGAATAATTCTGACTCATGGAGTCATGCAGCTTGAAAATGGGTCCTGCAGTCCACAGAGTCCACTTCAGCCATTAAACACCAATTTACAAATAAAATCATTTAATTCCCTAATCTCCATCATATCCAGGTAGATTCTACCATTAGACACACACTAAGGATAGTTCACAGTGACAAAAGACTTTGGAGTATAGGGGAAAGCTGATGTACCTGATGGAATCTTCAAGAAAATACACTCAGACACCACTAGAGCAATGGAGGGCCAGGCTGCAGCTGTATGGGAAGAGCTGCACTAGCTATGCCATTTGTTCATCTTTGTTAGTATAATTCCAGAGCAAGGCTTGCCAACTTTCTGACCGTGAGCTCCATTTAAATTGTTTCCCAAAACCAAAGAACAGAGATTCCCATAAACACTCAAACATTTAGTTTTTTGGATTATTTTCCTCTTTTGGCCACAACCAATGATCCCACTTTAAGGGCTCTTAATCTCATTATCTCATGTTCTCATTACTTATTGCTATTTATTTATATTTGTATTTGCACAGTCTGTTGTCTTCTGCATGCTGGTAGATCTTGCATTGATCCTGTTATCCTTACTATTCTATAGATTTGCTGAGTATACCCACAGGAAAATGAATCACAGGGTTGTCTATGGTGACATATATGTACTTTGATAATAACATTTACTCTGAACTTTGAAATTTGATATCCTTTTCTAACATTTCCATGTGAGGAAGTTCAATCCCATGGAGAGCAAAGGGAAGTAAGTAATAGTAAATCTTGGGCTTTATTTTAAAAGGACCATAGGGATTCTGGGCATGGAGAAATTTAGAGAGCATGAAGTCAGGATTTACCACTGTGGTATCATTTTAATCCTTCAGTTCCACATATGAATGAATATGTATTTATTCACTCATGCACTACAGGATGAATATGTATTCATTGCTCCACATCAGGCAAATAAAGCAGCATTTTAGAATGTTTTAATAGAATGGATAGGGAAACCCTGATTCCGCTGGGAGGAGAATTAGTAACTGGAGGACATAAACCAATTAATTGGGCTAAAGTCCAAAGGTGACATGGAGTTTGTTTATATTATGTATCGGGGATACACTGTCTGAAAGGATGGTAGAGAAAAGAAGACTTCAGGGAATGTGCATGGAAGTGGAACTAATGGTGAGCTCTTTCACAATAATTGAAAGCTGTAACAGCAATATAGACTCAGTGGCCACTTTATTAGGTACAGCGGTACACTTGCTCATTCATGCAAGTATCTAGTCAGCCAATCACGTAGCAGCAACTCAGTGCATAAATACATGGAGACATGGTCGAGAGGTTCAGTTGTTGTTCAGACCAAACATAAGAATGGGGAAGAAATTGATCAAAGTGATTTTGACAGTAAAATACTTTGAGTATCTCAAAAACCGCTGATCTCCTGGGATTTTCACACAAAAGCTGTCTCTAGGGTTTTCAGTGAATGGTGCAAACAACAAAAATCATCCAGTGTATGGTAGTTTTATGGGTGAAAGGGCCTCATTAATGAGAGAGGTCAGAGGAGAATCATCAGTTGGTTCAAGCTGACAGGAAGGCAAATACCCAAATAATAGAAATAACTATGCATTACCAGTGCTGAGCAGAAGAGCATCTCTGAAAGCACAACATTGTGAAACTTGAAGTGGATGGGGCAAATCACCATGTACATACACTTTCTGGCCACTTCATTATGTACAGGTGGTACCTAATGAACTGGCCACTGTGGGTATGATTCTCGAAGAGAATGACCACAACGATTTAAAGCACTTGGAAGTTAGAGCTATCTTTTCTATGCATGGCTGCTGCAAGTCCTGGAAAATATCTTCGGTTTGTCTGGATGCATGAGGATGAAATGGCAGAACCTGATGTTTAAACTTGGCCCAGAATCTTTCAATGTTTGTTAGTCAATGCTGCTCCTGCAATTACATGCAATGGGACATTCACCAGTTAGAAAGTTGCAGGAAAAAGCAATTGACAAAGCACAAATAAAGAAGAGAATACAGGTGATTTTGCTGAATGACCTCTGTTGTTCCTTTTTGTGACTTGTGACACATCAGGCGGCATTTTTGCTATTTCCATCGCACCTGGCTGTTTTTTACGATGCTGGGTTGCCAGCTCAATATTCAGCCTAGCACAAATGGAAAGCATACAAGGAGCTGCTGGACCATTTGAATTTAGGACCATTTGCCTTGAAGCCTGGTGCTGATATCACTATAGCACTGGCTGGCTAATGACCTTCTGGCTCAGAAGTTATGTCAGATGTGTCATAGCATGCTGAAGGCTTGGAGCCTAATCACTTAACTAATTAAATGATGCCAGAAGCATTTTCCACTACTTCCTCATGGAAGTGCATATTTTAATTGGAATCTTTGTTGATGGATCGTGTGATCTTATTGTCAATCTCAGTCTTATTGAAGCTGACTTCCGACCAGCATTCATTGGAACTTTTAAACTCTTCAAATAAAACTATAACAGAATTAAACTATCATAAAGATGGTAATGATCATTCTTCTACCAGATCCTGGTTTGTGTGCACACAGGTGTGATGAATGCACAAGAAATGCTGACTGTTTTCCAAGTCCAGTTAATTAATCAGTGTGAAATCAATGTGAATATAATATGATAGGACACAGGAGTCGATTTAGGCCATTTTATCTATCAAATGGGCTCCAACATTCCATCATGGCTAATTTATTTTCCCTTTCAGCACCTTTCTCCTGCCTTCTCCCCATAACCTTTGACCTCCTGATGAATCAGGAATCTCTGCTTTCAATACACCTAATGATGTGGCCTCCACAGCTATCTGTAACAATGAATTGCACAGCTTCATCACTCTGGCTAAAGAAATTCCTTGCCACCTATGTTCTAAATGGACATCCCTTTGTTCTCAGGCTGTGGCCTCTGGTCTGAGACTCCTCTGTTGTAAGAAACATCCTCTCCATATCCACTCTATCTAGGCCTTTCAATATTCATAGGTTTCAATGAGATCCCCCCCCCTCATTCTTCCAAACTCCTCATACGTTAACCCATTCAGTTCCAAAATCATTTTTTTTAAACCTCCTCTGGACCTTCTCCAATGCCACCACATCTTTTCTTAGATTTGGGCCCCGAAACACAATATCCTGAAAAGGGAGAGTGAGCCGCCAGAATTTCTGGTTAGTATTGGTACCAAAGACATAGGAAGAAAAAGGCAGGAGATCCTGAAAAAGGATATAGGGTGTTAGAAAGGAAGCTGAGGAGCAGTGCCTCAAGGGTAGTATGTGGTGAACTACATATACCTGTCTGGACACGCCCCCCTGCTGACTGCTCCTGTGGCTCCTCCCACGGACCCCGGTATAAAGGCGATTGGAGACACAGCCCCGGCCTCAGTCTTCAGGATGTAGTGTGGTGGTCAATTGCTGCTTGTTCTTTCTTCCAGCCAATAAAAGCCTATATCTCTCCTCACGTCTCCGAGAGTTATTGATGGTGCATCAATTTTATTGGCTGGAAGAAAGAACAAGCAGGGAGTTCTAACAGGGGGCGCATACGGTCGGGATCAGGGCCAATTACCCCGTTCTCCATGACATACCCAAGGATAGCGAGTCGGGTGGTTCCGAACACACACTTGTCCCTGTTATAAGTAAGGTTCAGGGCTTTGGCCACTTGGTAAAATCGTTGGAGGTTGGTGTTGTGATCCGGCCAGTCGTGACCACAGATGGTGATGTTATCCAGATAGGGAAATGTGGCCTTCAGTTGGCACTGGTCCACCATCCGGTCCATTTCCCTCTGGAAGACCGAGACACCATTTGTGACACCGAAGGGGACGCGCAGGAAGTGATAGAGCCTGCCGCCTGCTTCAAAGGCGGTGTAGGGGCAGTCCTCTGGGAGGATGGGGAGCTGGTGATAAGCGGATTTCAGATCTATGGTCGAGTACACCTTGTACTGAGCTATCTGGTTGACCATATCCGTGATGCGGGGTAGGGGGTACACGTCAAGCTGCGTGAACCTATTGATGGTCTGGCTATAGTCCATCCTATTTTTCTGCCCAGTCCAAACAACAACCACCTGGGCCCTCCAAGGACTTGTGCTTGGCTCAATGATCCCCTCCCTGAGCAGCCGCTGCACCTCCGACTGAATGAAGGCCCTGTCCCCTGCACTGTACCTCCTGCTTTTAGTTGCCACAGGTTTACAGTCGGGGGTCAGGTTGGCGAACAGCAGTGGGGGAGGGATCTTGAGGGTGGAGAGGCTGCAAGTGGTGTCAGTAGTGCAGCTGTTGGCATTGTGCTGGGTGGGATGTGTAGGTCGGTGTGTGTGTGTGTGGTCTGTAGTGGGGTATGTGACGAAGTCCCACAAAACTGAGGATTCCTGACAGTGAGTGGTGAGAGGGGCCTGTCATATGCCATAGTCACAGTATTGAGGTGGCTCTGGAAGTCCAGCCCCAATAGCACAGGCGCACACAGTTGAGGCATGACCAGTAGCGCAAAGTCCCAATATTCTGTGCCCTGCACCACCAATGTCACTACACAACCCCCCCGGATGTCTGTGGAATGCGACCCAGAAGCCATGGTGACCCTCTGGCTTACCGGCCGTGTCACGAGTCTGCAGCGTTGCACTGTGTCCGGGTTAATAAAACTCTCAGTGCTGCCCGTGTCAAACAGGCAGCTAGTCCTGTGCCCCTCCACCAGGATGTCCATCATTGACCTTGCAAGCTGGTGTGGGGCGCTTTGGTCGAGGGTTACGGAGGCCAGAGTTGAACCGCCGTCTTGGTGCTCAGTAAGCACCCATGGGTCAGGGGCGGGGCAAAATGGCGCCGACAAAGATGGCGGCCCCCATGCCTCACACATGGCACTGCCCGACCCCGCTTGTGGTTCAGACTTACAGACCTTGCTGAAATGGCCCTTCTTCCCGCAGCTGGAGCAGGTCACTTCTCGGGCCGGGCAGCATTTTCGGGGGTGCTTTTTGAGTCCGCAGAAGTAACACTGCACGGACTTGCGACTGGCAGCAGCTGTGGTCGGTTTCGGGGAGTTCATGGACTCGCGACTGGCAGCAGCGGTGGTGGATTCACTCGCGGGTGGCGGGGTCTGCAGCATCCACGGAACCAGCAGGGGATCGCGCAGCTGGACAGCATCAGCGTTGTGCAGAGCAGCCTCCAGCATGTCAGCCATCTCGATCGCCGAGCGTAAGGTAAGATCGACATTTTCCAGCAGCCGCTGGTGCACGTACACTGACCTGATCCCCGTAATGAAGGCGTCTGGTACCAGCAGCTCCGCATGTTGTTCCGCCGTCAGTCCTTTGCAGTTGCAGGCCCGCACGAGTGTCTGTAGGGCTCGGAGAATCTCCCTGCTCAACTCGCCGGTTCGCTGTCGCCGCGTCGCTAAGTGATGTCTTGCATAGACTGTATTCACCGGTCACAGGTACTGTCTTTTGAGGGCATCCAGTGCCCCTTGGTAGGTTGGCAGGTCTCTGATAAGGGAGAATACTTTCGGACTGACTCTGGAGAGGAGGATTTTGTACATTGTGGCAGGCTCAGTCACTGGAATCACTTCCAAGTATGATTGGGAGCATGCAAGCCAGAGTTCAAAGGCAAGAGCTGCTTCTGGAGCTTGGGGGTCCAAGTCTAATTTTTCTGGATGTAAAATACTCTCCATGTTTTAAAACTTGTGATTACCACCTGTGCAATGCGACAGTGAGGCTAAGAATAGAATGAGGTGGCAAATAAATGTGTGGCTGAAGAGTTGGAACAGGAGGCAGGGGTTCAGATTTCTGGATAATTGGGACCTCTTCTGGGGCAGGAGGGACCTGTAAAAAAGGGATGGGTTGCACTTGAATCTGAGGGGGACCAATATTCTTGCAGGCAGATGTACTACAGCTGGGTAGAAATGCAGACAGTGCAATGAGTTAAATTGTGCCACAGAGGTAAAATTCAAAAGGGCAAAGAATGCAGGACTGAAGATGCTGTATTTAAGTGTGTGCAGCATTCAAAATAAGGTGAATGAACTTCTGGCACAATTAGAGATTGGTTGGTAAGACATTGTGGACATCACTGAGTCGTGGCTGAAAGAAGGGCATAGTTGGGAGCTTAACATCAAAGGATATACTTTGTAGCAAAAGGACAGGCAGGAAGGCACAGGCAGTGCTGTGGCTCTGTCAGTAAGAAATGGAATTATATGTTTAGAAAGAGATGATATAGGGTCAAAGAGATTGCAAGGGGTAAAAAACCATTATGAGAACCATTGGCTTCCAAATAGTAGCCAAGATGTGGGGTTAAGATTGCAAAAGGAAGCTGGAAAAGGCAGGTAATAAGGAAAATCACACCAATTGTAATGTGGGACTTCAATGTGCAAGGGGATTGGGAGAATCTGATTGGTGTCAGATTGCAAGAGAGGGAATTTCTGGAATGCTTATGAGATGTCTTTTTACAGCAGCTTAATGCTTGAACTTCCTCAGGGAAAGGCTATTTTAGATTGGGTGTTGTGTAATAACCCAGATCCTATTAGGGAGCTTAATGTAAAGGAACCTTTAGGAAGCAATGTTCATAATATGATTGAATTCATACTGCAATTTGAGAGTGAGAAACATAACTCACATGTACATGTACTGCAATGGAAAAAAGAATTACAGAGGCATGAGAAAGGAGCTTGCACAGCTGGATTGGAGGAGGATACTGGTGGGGATGACAGCAGAGCAGAGATGGCTGAAGTTTCTGGGAATAGTTCACAATGCGCAGGATAGATATGTGCCACAGAGGAAGAAGACCATAAAACCATAAGACATAAGAGCAGAATGAGGCCATCTGGCCCATCGAGTCTGCTCTGTCATTCAATCTTGGCTGATCCTCCTCAACCTCAGTTCCCAGCTTTCTCCCAGTAACCTTTGATACAATGTCAAATCAAGAACCTATCAATCTCTGCCTTAAGTACACCCAACGACCTGGCCTCCACAGCTGCACTTGGCAACAAATTCCACAAATTCACCACCCTTTGTCTGAAGAAATTTCTCCACATCTCTGACTTGAAAAGGGTGCCCCTCTATCCTGAGGCTGTGCTCTCTTGTCCTAGACACTCCACCATGGGAAACATCCTTTCCACATCTACTCTGTCTAGACCTTTCAACATTCGAAAGGTTTTGGTGAGATCCCCCCCCCCCCCCAACCATCCTTCTGAATTACAGACAAACAGCCATCAAATGCTCCTCATCTGATAACCCTTTCATTCCTGGAATCATCCTTGTGAACCTCCTCTGGACTCTCTCCAATGCCAGCACAACTTTTCTAAGATGAGGGGCCCAAAAATGTTCACAGTACTCAAGGTGAGGCCTCACCAGTGCCTGATAAAGCATCAGTATCACATCCTTGCTCTTGTATTCTAGACCTCTTGAAATGAATGCTAACATGGTATTTACCTTCCTCACCAACAAGTCAACCTACAAGTTAACCTTCAGGGTGTTCTCAACAAGGACCTCCAAGTCCCTCTGCATCTCAGATTCCTGGATTTTCTCCCCATTTAGAAAGTAGTCTACACATTTATTTCTACTTCCAAAATGCATGACCTTGCATTTTCCAACATTGTATTTCATTTGCCACTTTCTTGCTCATTCTCCTAATCTCTCTAAGTCTTCTGCATTATACCTGTTTCCTCAACACTACCTGCCCCTCCACCAATCTTTGTATCATCTGCAAACCTGGCAACAAAGCCATCTATTCCATCATCTAAATCACTTATATACAGCATAAAAAGAAGTGGTCCCAACACCGACCCCTGTGGAATGCCACTAGTCATTGGCAGCCAACCAGAGAAGGATCCTTTTATTCCCACTTGCTGCTTCCTACCGATCAGCCAATGCTCAAAACATTTTAGTAACTTTCCTGTAATACCATGGGCTCTTAACTTGGTAAGCAACCTCATGTGTGGCACCTTGTCAAAGGTCTTCTGAAAGTCCAAATATACAACAACCACTGCATCTCCTTTATCAATCCTACATGTAATCTCCTCAAAGAATTCCAACAGGTTCATCAGAAACGATTTCCCTGAAGGAAACCATGCTGACTTTGTCCTATCGTGTCCTGTGTCACCAAGTACTCCATCACCTCATCCTTAACAATTGACTCCAACATCTTCTCAACCACTGAGGTCAGGCTAACCGGTCTATAATTTCCTTTCTGCTGCCTTCCTCCCTTCTTAAAGAGTGGAGTAACTTTTGCAATTTTCCAGTCCTCTGGCATCATGCCAGAGTCCAATGATTTTTGAAAGATCATTTGTAATGCCACCACAATCTCTATTGCCGCCTCTTTCAGAACCCTAGGGTGCAGTTCTTCTGGTCGGGGTGACTTATGTACATTCAGGTCTTTCAGCTTTTTGAGCACCTTCTCTTTTGTAACAGTAACTACAACCACTTCTCTTCCTTCACACACAACATCAGGCACACTGCTCCCCTCCCCCTTTCTTTATCCCTAGGTCTCCCGTCCCATGATGCTTTCCCTTCTCCAGCTCTGCATCCCTTTTGCCAATCACCTGTTTGGCTCTCAGCTTCACCCCACCCCCTCCGGTCTTCTCCTACCATTTTGCATTTTCCCCTCCCCCTCCTACTTTCAAATCTCTTACTATCTTTCTTTTCAGTTAGTCCTGACGAAGGGTCTTGGCTTGAAACGTCGACAGCGCTTCTCCCTATAGATGCTACTTGGCCTGCTGCGTTCCACCAGCATTTTGTGCGTGTTGCTTGAATTTCCAGCATCTGCAGACTTCCTCGTGTTTACTATCCACTTTGATATTATTTGCAAGCTTGCTTTCACATTATATCTTTTCCCTTCTAATGATGTTTTTAGTTGCTATTTGTAGGTTTTTAAAAGCACCTCAATCCTCTGTCTTGCTACTAATTTTCGTCATCCCACTAATTTTTGAAGAAGTTCTCAGTGGCTGTCAAAGAAAGTTCAGGACTGCATAAAAGCCAAGGAAAGGGCATATAATATAGCAAAAGTGAGTGGGAAGTTGGATAATTGGGAAGCTTTTAAAATCCAACGAAAATTGACTAAAAAAGCTGTAAGAGGAGAAGAGATCAAATATAAGGGCAGACTGGCCAATAATATAAAGCAGGATACCAAAACTTTTTCAGTTATATAAAGAGTAAAAGGGAGGTGAGAGCTGATATTGAGCCACTGGGAAATGATGCTGGTGAGGTAGTAATGGGGGACAAAGAGATGGCAGATGAACTTAATAGGTATTTTGCATCTCTCTTCACTGTGGAAGATATTGGTAGTGTGCCAAAGGTCCATGAGTGTCAGGGAGCAGGAGTCAGTGCCATTGTTATTACAAAGAAAAAAATGCTAGGCAAACGCAAAGGTCTTAAGATGGATAAGTCACCTGGGCCAGATGGATTACATCCCAGAGTCCTGAGAGAGGTTGCTGAAGAAATAAAGGATGCATTGGACACAATCTTTCAATAGTCACTTGATTTTGGCATGGTCCCGGAGGACTGAAAGATTGCAAATGTCACTCCACTCTTTAAGAAGGGAGGAAGGCAAAAGAAAGTAATTTATAGGTGAATTACTGTTGGAGTCTAGTATTAAAGATGAGGTTCTGAGGTTCTTGGAGACTAATGATAAAAGACAACATGGTTTCTGTTAAGGGAAATCTTGTCTGACAAACCTGTTAGAGTTCTTTGAGGAAATAACAAGTAGGGTGGATAAAGGCTCCTTTGTCATATGGTTTTACGGAACTGCTCACAATACTCCAAGTCCAGTCTGACTGGTAACTTCGCCTCCATAGTTTTCTATGGCAATGAATTTACAGATTCATCTTCCTCTAGCTAAAGAAATTCCTCTGCATCTCTGTCTAATATCAGAAGATTGAGGGTTTAAGACATACTACAAAAGCCAATGAATGCCACAGTAATGGGGGAACTATTCTTTGAATGGTAAACTTAAACAGAACCCTGTCTGTTCCCTTGGATGGACATTAAAAATAAAAAGAGATTATGGGAAATTTTGACTAGGTATTTTGCCTGACATTACCAATGATCATCACATCATTATCATTGCAAGTGTTCAGTCAGTAGTTTACAAGCTGGAGTGCACTGAGATTGTAAGAGGGGTTCTGATTTATGCTTCCCATGTAGTAACTTAAAGTGGTAGCTCTTTCAGTTCAGCGGTGAGGCAGAGGAGAGAATTTAAGTCTAGCTGACATGTCTTGTATTTGGAGTGTTAACACCAAATGGCTCATTCTATATGCTGGCTGTTTCCCCAATTGAAATTAATGAATTCTTTGGCCCTTAGTAAAAGAACATTGGACAATGACCTATATAATGATCATGTATCACCAAAATTTCAAAATATCCATAATTTTATGCAAAATACCTTGGAATGAACTCAAACATTGTAATAACCTGCATAATCCAAGTTCTTTATTTGTTGTATTTAACAAGACTACCTTGTCTGCCTCAACCATTGGCCACAGATGCATTCCAGTTCAAATTGTTTATTGTCATTCAACCATACACATGTATACCATCAAACGAAGCAACATTCCTCCGGACCAAGGTGTACAACACACTACATATCACCCACACACATAACACATGAAGTAATATCACCACTAGTAATTTAACAAATAATAAAGTGCACTTTTGATGCAAGTTAAAAGTAAACGCTACTGATGCTTCCGATGTGATGAGACCCAAACAGTGGCACAGAGTTCAGAAGGCTTGCAGCCTGGGAGAAGAAGTTGTTTCCCAACCTATCAGCAAGACTTTGTGGGCAGTAATCAGAAAAGTGAACCACAGCTATCTTTTCTATATTAGTGTGGAGAACGGAGGCAGCCCAACAAATGACTGAAGTTCACAGAAGATAAATGAGGACCAGTAGATGCACCATCGTTAACTCGTTATAACTCGTTAACTTGGCAGATGAGTTGAACAGGTACTTTGGATCTGTCTTCACTAGGGAAGACACAAACAATCTCCCAGATGTAATAGTGGCCAAAGGAACTAGGGTAAAGGATAGACTGTTGAGTCTGAAGGCTGGTAAGTCCCCAGGACCTGATGGTCTGCATCCCAGGGTACTTAAAGAGGTGGCTCTAGAAATTGTGGACGCATTGGTAATCATTTTCCAATGTTCTATAGATTCAGGAACAGTTCCTGCTGATTGGAGGGTGGCTAATGTTGTCCCACTTTTCAAGAAAGGAGGGAGAGAGAAAACAGGGAATTATAGACCAGTTAGCCTGACGTCAGTGGTGGGAAAGATGCTGGAGTCAATTATAAAAGAGGAAATTATTACACATTTGGATAGCAGTAGAAGGATCAGTCCGAGTCAGCATGGATTTATGAAGGGAAAATCATGCTTGACAAACCTTCTGGAGTTTTTAGAGGATGTAACTATGAAAATGGACAAGGGAGAGCCAGTGGATGTAGTGTACCTGGACTTCCAGAAAGCTTTTGATGAAGTCCCACATAGGAGATTAGTGGGCAAAATTAGGGCACATGGTATTCGGGGAAGAGTACTGACATGGATTGAAAATTGGCTGGCTGACAGGAAACAAAGAGTAGTGATTAACGGGTCCCTTTTGGAATGGCAGGCTGTGACCAGTGGGGTACCGCAAGGTTCAGTTCTGGGACCGCAGCTGTTCACAATATACATTAATGATTTAGATGAAGGGATTAAAAGTAACATTAGCAAAGTAACACAAAGCTGGGTGGCAGTGTGAAATGTCAGGAGGATGTTATGAGAATGCAGGGTGACTTGGACAGGTTGGGTGAGTGGACAAATGTATGGCAGATGCAGTTTTATGTGGATAAATGTGAGGTTATCTACTTTGGTGGCAAGAACAGGAAGGCAGATTACTATCCAAATGGAGTCAAGTTAGGAAAAGGAGAAGTACAACGAGATCTAGGTGTTCTTGTACATCAGTCAATGAAAGCAAGCATGCAGGTACAGCAGGCAGTGAAGAAAGCTAATGGCATGCTGACTTTTATAACAAGAGGAATTGAGTATAGGAGTAAAGAGGTCCTTCTGTAGCTGTACAGGGCCCCGGTGAAACCCCACCTGGAGTATTATGTGCAGTTTTGGTCTCCAAATTTAAGGAAGGACATTCTTGCTATTGAGGGAGTGCAGTGTAGGTTCACAAGGTTAATTCCCGGGATGGCGGTACTGTCATATGTTGAAAGATTGGAGCGACTGGGCTTGTATACACTGGAATTTAGAAGGATGAGAGGGGATCTGATTGAAACATATAAGATTATTAAGGGATTGGACACACTGGAGGCAGGAAGCATGTTACCGCTGATGGGTGAGTCCAGAACTAGAGGCCACAGTTTAAGAATAAGGGGTAGGCCATTTAGAACAGAGATGTGGAAAAACTTTTTCACCCAGAGAGTGGTGGATATGTGGAATGCTCTGCCCCAGAAAGCAGTGGAGGCCAAATCTCTGGATGCATTCAAGAGAGAGTTAGATAGAGCTCTTATAGATAGCGAGGTCAAGGGATATGGGGAGAGGGCAGGAACGGGGTACTGATTGTGTATGATCAGCCATGATCACAGTGAATGGCGGTGCTGGCTAGAAGGGTCGAATGGTTTACTCCTGCACCTACTGTCTATTGTCTATTGTCAGTGTTAATTCAGCACACTGATTGAGTTGCCTTGCCTTTGTTGTCTGAGCAATGCTTTTAAGCAGTAACCCCATTAACATCCTCAGCTCTTGCTGTTCACAAGAAATATTCAAAACACAATCCATAAAATGGCAGTAGAACATGATAGATTTTAGTTGAGGCCGTAATGTTTTGTAAGTTATATTTCTGAAGGGATTTCTGATTATAACACACTCTTTAAAGCAGCTTTTAAATGGAAAACTTAGCTGCTCACGAAAGGAATTGACCTTGTCTAAAATCAATAATGTTTATATTTATATAACCACTAAATGATAAATTGTTATGACTTTGCACCACTTTATATTGAAATCATGCTTTCTACATAAAACATTCACTGTATCAGAAGAAGCATTATATCAAAAAACCAACAGACACAAAATTAATGGTATCAGGTTTAATGAATAAATAAGTATTCCAGGCATTCAGCTCTTTAGAAAGGACCAAAGAAATGAAAAAGCGGAGGTGTAGTAATATTGAGAAAGGACACATTTACAGTTGTAAAAAGAAGGGATTTCAAAAAAGATGATCTGACAGTGGAAATATTAAGAGTCACAATCAAAATGCTGGATGAACTCAATAGGTCAGGTGGTATCTATGGAGGAAAAGGCTGATATATTGGGTCGAGACCCTTCCTCCAGCATTTTGATGCTCCAGATTTCCAGTATCTGTAGTCTCTTGTTTCTCCAGTAGAACTGATGGCTTAAAAGAACAGTCAAGAATGCAAGTGTCTGCTTCCACAGATTACAATTCTCCTATTAGTGTTGACATATATGGGGGATAAAATTGAAAATCTTGTCGAGGGAAGCCACAACAAAAAGCTCTCTCTCAACTTCAGAAAAACCAAATAGCTGATTATCAAGTTATTCATGACTACGAGACTAAGAGCCTGAAGTTCAAGTTCTCATCAGGGAAGCAGAGGTGCGAGGGTCAATAGCTTTAAATTCCTTGGTATCAATATATCAGGGGATCTGTCTTTGATCAGCATGTATGTATCATCACAAAGGAGGCACAGCAGCCTCTCTACTTTCTTGGAATTTTGGGTAGATTCAGCAAGTCACCAAAAACTTTGACAAGCTTTTATTGATGCACAATGGAAGAGTATCCTAACTGGCATCATGGCTTGGTATGGAAATACCAACACCCAGGAACAGAAAGGGCTACAGAAAGTGATGGATACGGCTCAGTCCATTACAGACATAGGCCCTCACCAGTGCTGAGTACACATACATGGAGCACTGCAACAGGAAAGCAGCATTTATCATCAAAGCCCCCAACTACCTACTACTATTGGGCAGGAGGTCTCGCACCATCAGGTTCAGGGACAGTTATTACCCTCCTGAATCAGCATGGAAAACTTCATTCACCATGACTGTGAACAAATTCTATGACCTCCAGACTTATGTACTTTCAAGGACTCTTTACAACTCAGGACTCAGTATTATTTTATTTGCAGTTTGTCTTCTTTTGCACATTGGAGTTCGTTCAGCCTTTCTTTACATACAGTTTTCATACAATTTTATCATATTTCTGTTTTTCCAATACATGCCTGCAAGAAAATGTATCTCAAGGTAGTATGTGGTAACATATGCATACTCAGATAATACATTTAATTTAAACATTGAAATAAATATGGAATTGAGGACATTGTGTAATAAAAATAATGTAATTGTAATGAAAGGTTATGATTTTCACTTTGACTAAGTTGATGAATTTCCAGATTTTATAAACCAACAAATGAACAAACTGAACAAACTACACCTGATTTAGTAACGAGTTTGGAGCCAGAATTAATTAACAATCTGATGGTGAGGGATGATCTGATATTTGTAAGGCGAAGCAAGAGTAGATTTGTAGGTTAATTTGTCATTGAAAGTTGTCCTGTGATTTGGCTAGTGTTAAATAGATGTGTTGTTGGGCAGCATAGCTTGCTGGGCTAGAAGGGCCTGTTGTATTTCTAAATAAGTAAATGCATAAATAAATAGATAAAGAAAGTTAAAAATTGATTGACCAGAGTGGGCTGACAGCCATTGGTAAGTATTCAGAGACCTCTTTGACATGAACCAAAACAAGCTACTTATTCCTAAGAGGCCATATTTGAGATGGTATTCACTAAAAGAGAACTGAAAGACAAATGTGAGGAAATCCGAACAACTGGATAGCAGTTGAAAGCTAAAGTAATGCATCGTGCAAAATAAAATGTGCAAAATTTTGCATGTTATGTCAAAAATAATATCAAAGTGTTTTTAAATATAAATTAAGACAAAGGATAGAAATACAGGTCCATTAAAGACCACTACAGACAAAAAAAAATTGGCTATGGAGAAATTGCGTATCTATATATTTACATGGAAAACTTACAGAACCAAATACTGTACGCACAAGTAAACATAAAGGTCAAAAAGACATTGATTTACAACATTTTATAAAAAGTGGTTAGCGCTGGCAAATTTCCAGGACGAGACAGCTTCAACAATGTATGAGTAAAAAAAAATAGATTTATTACAGATGCCAGTCTAATACATGGAAAAGGACAGAACAGAGATCAACTAAGAAAAAGAGTGTTTAGGGAGTCACTATAGATAGAGCTTACATGATAGAGGCTAAAATGTGTATTAAATTTGCACAAGAGATTATTGGAAATTTCATATGCTCACAGATCTGAAAGTAACTTTGTGATATAATCTAGAATTTGATTTTGAAGTCATATTTAGGAGGAAATATATACATGTATAATATGTTGATGAGGTGCAAACAAGAAGTCTCAGAGCGGCGCAGGCTGAGTGGAAAAAAACTATGCCAGGTGCTGTTTAACATGGAGAAATGCAAGGTTATTCTCCCTGGATCCAAGAAAGATAAATTGATCACTTTCTCTATGGTGGAAGACCAGCAGCTGCAGAGGGACTTAAATATCCATCTGCACAAAAAGACTAAAGTCTAAGCACAAATGATAATCAGAGTGCTTAATGCACATGTTTATTGGTTTTTATCTCACATAGATTAGAATGCAAATGAGTAAGTGTTGCTTTGGTTGTACATGCTCACGATCAGAACTCATTTAGGCTCCAAATGTTAGGATGCCTTATTGAGACTAAAACATTGTGAAGGACTTAGTGTTAAATATTTAGTAGATTGAGATTTTCAAGATTTTGTAATGGACAAGTACTTGTAACACACATGAGGAAAGGAATGGAGTATAGATTCATTGCACCAGCAGGCTCAAATGCCCTGTTAAAATAAGAAAGAAAACTGCAGATGCTGGAAAACTGAAATAAAAACAGACAATACTAGAAAATATTAATATATCAGGTAACATCTCTGGAAAGAAAGCCTGTTAATGTTTTGGGGTCTGAGAGCCTTGTGAATCTCTTTCCTCAGATGCTGCCTGATCTGCTGAGACTTTCCAGCATTTCCTGCTTGAATTTCTTGCCTGATGCCTGTGAACTAACAAGTAATATAATGACAGAAGTCTTCTCTAATATTTTATATCTCCTCAAAGTGAAATGTTAACTCCCTTCTCATCAGCCAGGTAAAGGCAAGTTGTCTTGCAGAATGGTCTTTTGCGATTCCAAACATGTAAAGTAATTTGTATAATAACATCAACATTGTTTTGCTTTTTAGTAGCTATTTCCTTCAACAGCTTTTCTGTCTTAACTGTACTTCGGGATAAAGATCCAGAAAGAGCATTTTGACTTTGGTAATGAGATGGTGCTCATGTGGGTTTGAGCAAATAATGTGGACTTTGTTATATTGCTCTCATATAGTGTACAATATTGGACCAGTTACATTGCCAGCCTTGAATTACTGTGTCTGAAATGTGCACGGAGAACTATCTTCATATATCTTGAGTAATGTGATAAATGCTGAAGTTGGTGGGTCAATCATATGAGGAGTGATTAGACAGAGTCTCAAGGGTTTTTGTGTGGGTCATCTCTAATAAGCATAATCTTGGAAAATATAATTCTCTTACTTCAGTTGTGGCTTACCCAAATAGTTACCTCCTGGAAAAACAAGAAAATTTGCAGATGCTAGAAATTCAAGTAACACACATAAAATGCTGGAGGAACTCAGCGGGCCAGGCAGCATCTATGGAAAAAAGAAAACAGTCTATGTTTCAGGCCGAGAGCCTGGATCAGGAATAAAAAAAAAGATGAGAAGTCAGAGTAAGAAGCTGGGGGAAGGGGAGGAAGAAATACCAGGTAATAGGTGATAGCTGAATCTGGGAGGGGGGAGGGGGGAAGTAAAGAGCTGAAAAGTTGATTCATGAAAGAGATAAAGAGCTAGAGAAGGGGGAATCTGATAGGAGAAGACAGAAGGCCATTGAAGAAAGGGAAGGAGAGGAGCACCAGAGGGAGGTGATGGGCAGGTAAGGAGGTGAGGTGAGAGAGGGAATGGTAAATGGCAGGGGCCACTACCAGAAGTTCAAGAAATTGATGTTCATGCCATCAGGTTGGAGGCTACCCAGACAGACTATAATAAAGTGTTCCTCCAACCTGAGTGTGGCCTTATTATGGCAGTAGAGGAGGTCATGGACAGACATGTCAGCATTGGAATGGGAAGAAGAATTAAAATGGGTGGCCACTGAAAGATCCTGCATTTTCTGGTTGGTGAAGCAATCTTCCAACCTATGTCAGACCAGATACAGATTCACAGGTGAAGTTTCCATAAGACAAAAAGACAGAGGGGCCTTAAATACACCCAATGACCTGGCCTCCAGAGCAGTATGTGGCTACAAATTCCACAAGTTCACTACCCTCTGGCTAAAGAAATTTCTCCACATTTCTGTTTTAAAAGGACACCCTCTCTCCTGAGTCTGTACCCTCTTGTCCCGGACTCCTTCATCATGGGAAACATGCTTTCCAAATCTACTCTGTCCAGGCCTTTCAACATTTGAAAAGTTTCAATGAGATACCCTCTCACCCTTCTGAATTCCAGCAAGTACAAGCCCAGAGCCATCAAACATGCCTTCTATGATAACTCTTTCATTACCAGAATGATTCCTGTGAGCCTCCTCTGAACCCTCTTCAATGCCAGCACATCTTTTCTTAAATAAGGAGCCCAAAACTGTTCACAATACTCAAGGTAAGGGCTCATCCACTGCTTTATAAAGCCTCAGCATATCATCCCTGCTATTATATTCTAGACATCTTGAAATGAATACGAACACTGCATTTGCCTTCCTCACCACTGACTTAAACTGTAAGCTAACCTTTAGGGTGATTCTGCACAAGGATTCCCAAGTCCCTTTAGATCTCAGATTATTGAATTTTCTCCTCTTTTAGAAAATAGTCTGCATATTTATTTCTTTGACCAAAGTGTATGACCATGCATTTTTCAACATTGTATTTAACTTGCCACTTACTTGTTCATTCTCCTAATCTTTAAGTCTTTCTGCAGCCCTCCTGTGCTCTCAACACTACCTGCCCCTCCGCCAATCTTTGTATCATCTGCAAAATAGGCAAGAAAGCCATCTATTCCATCATCTAAATCACTGATTTACAACATAAAAATAAGTGGTCCCAACACCAACCCCTGCAGAACCACTAGTCACTGGCAGCCAACCAGAAAAGGATCATTTTATTCCCACTCGCTGCCTCCTGCCTATCAGCCAGTGCTCTAACCATGCAAGTAACTTCCCAGTAATACCATGGGCTCTTAACTAGGGAAGCAGCATCATGTGTGGCACCTTGTCAAAGGCCTTCACATCGCCTGGAAGGACTGTTTGAGGCCGTGAATAATAGTGAGGGAGGATGTGTAGGAGCATATGTAGAACTTGTTCAGTTTGCAAGCATAAATGCTAAGAGAGAGATCAGTGGACAAGGGAGTTGCAGAGGGAGCAATCCCTGCAGAAAGCATAAAGTGGGGGAGGGAAATATGCTTGGTGTAGTATCCCATTGGAGATGGCAGAAGTTACAGAGAATGATGTGCTGGATGCAGAGGAACCCTATCACTGACAGGGTGGTGAGAGGATGGAGTGAGAGCAAACGTGCATGAAATGGAAGAGATGCAGCTGAGGGTAATATTGATTCTGGAGGAAGGGAAGCCCCTTTCTTTGAAAAAGGAGAATAAAAAGCCTCATCTTGAGAGCAGATGTGCCAGAGATGGAGGAATTGAGAGAAGGGGCTGGCATTTTTACAAGTAACAGGGTGGGGAGAGGTATAATCCTGGTAGCAGTGAGAATCAGTGGGCTAATAAAAGATAGCAGTGGATAAACTATCTAGAGACAGAGGCAGAGACATTGAGAAAGGGGAGGTGTCAGAAATGGATCTTAATAATTTGAGGGCAGGTTGGAACTTGGAGGCAAAGCTGATGAAGTCAAAGAACTCCACATGGGTGAAGGAAGCAGCACCAATGCAGTCATTGACGTAGCAAAGGAAAAGCTGGGGAGTGGTACCAGTGTAGGCTTGGAACATAGACTGTTCCACATGGTTGACAAAAAGGCAGGCATAGTTGCAACCCATGTGAGTACCTATGGCTACACCTTTTGTTTGAAATAAATGGGAAGAGCTGAAGAAGAAATTACTGAGAGCGAGGACCAGTGCTCCCAGATGGATGGGAGTGGTGGTAGAGGGGGAACTAGTCGGGTCTGGTGTCCAGAAAGAAATGGAGAGAGTTGAGTTCCATTCTTTCTTCATGATAGCTGTCTGTGAATTGGGAAGTTCCCAACCATGTTAGGTAAGTACACTTCACCTCAACAACCCTATCTTATTTCTCTAAGGTGGGACAGAAAAAAAGTTTTGGGTGAATTGGCAGTGTCGATTTGTACTATGAAATTGAGCCCTCTCATTGAATCATGCCACATTTTTAGAGAGCTTGACAGGGTCGCTAAGGGAAGGATGTTTCATCCGTTTGAGGAGTTGAGAAGCAGGAGTACAGTCTTGAAATGGGGAGCTGACTTGAAGAGAATCTTCTTCATTTAGAGGGTGGTGAATTTTTGGAATTCCCTATCTTAAATAGGGTGTAGATATCTTGTGTATTTAAAACAGAGATAGATGGATGGATTTCAGGACAGTTAGAGGAATCAAGAGATCTGGGAAGTATTGTGTAGCATAATCAATTAGCCATGATTTTGTCCACTGGACAACATACTAGAATGTCCAAACATCCAACTCACACTCCTATTTCTAGTGTTCTTGTGATTGTCTCTAATTAGAGCAAATTTAACGAAATATAATTCTCTTAGTTTTTCCTTCAATCAATGCCTCCTGAAGCCGGTTTCACATCTTTCTTCGTGATAGCTCGTGATGAGGTGGGAAATTGTTGACCATGTTGAATAGGTGCATTTGGCTCAAATAACCCTTCTGGGCAGGGTTGTCTATTTGTCATGGAGTGGAGAGAAGTGTTTGGTGCATTGCAAACTTCAGATTACACTATTCGATGCAACAAATCAAAAAACATTTCTAGTATTACAGGTGACTGGCCTTGAGTAGTTTGTGTGTGTGGAGAGGGGATAGTACTCAGTCAGGCTGCTAACCTCACCAGATAATGCTTACTCACCAAGTACTTTCAAAAGTGACATCACTGGCTAGGATGAGGAACAGCAGCAGAACATTGAGACACCTGATGTACTGCTGTCACTTTCACCTGCTGTACCAAGATTAAACAATGCGGTGTAATGTATTATCCTGCTCAATAGAGATGTTCCTTTTCTGCTCAGTATCTAAGTGATAGAAGATTAGTATTTGGATGTAGTATAGGTGAAATCAATTAGCCATTTTTACATAATTAGCAAATTAATTTGGATATGTTTTCCTTTGGCTTAATTGTATCTACGTTCCATTGTACTTTGGTTTTGGGCAACTATGTTCCGATTCGAATCAGTGTAGCAGAGCCAACAGTCAGCCATGCCACAATTTGGCCATTACAAGCACTGGAAATCAGATAGCAGCCATATCGCATCCCGTAGATTAAACGTATTGAGCAGTGTAATTTCAAAACGGTTTCCAAGTGCTGCGGCGCGGATTATCAATACATTAACTGTTTACATCCTTGGGAGTAGAGTTCTATGCTGAGCGCACATATCAAACACATATGGGAGTCCTTGGAGAAGAACTCTGGTCTCGTACACGCAGTGTACACTCACGCACACGACCTTGAGAGTGAAGATCGGCAGGGGTAAGCGCAGAGTTTATTTTTCATTGTGAGGCACATTGTAAAGTGAATGGTTAAGTGTTTCAGTTCCTACCTTTAGAGGCGAGAGTAAATGGAACAGTGTGGCGGTATTAAGTGTAACTTATGTTCACCGCTATTTATATTACCGACACACATACCTCCACTGAGCTGTTAAGCCGAAACGTCAAAAAATAAACATCTTGAACATAGGATAAAATTGCTCTTTTTCTGTTATATCTCAGCGCAACTGTGTGTGGATTGTAAAGTGTTGCCAGTAGAGCTTATAATATAATCGGTAAATGCAATAGCAACATAAAATGCCAAAGCCGATCTGGGCGGGTTAATTTCGCTCGATCCATCGCCACACTTCATCCATTTTACGCTGGACGATCCTGGCTTTGGGGACGGGAGCGTTCCGCTCTAATCGAGATCCGTTGCAGGAATGGTTTCGGGTCAGGGAAAGGGTGCACGAGTGCGGAGCATCGCCGTGTTCTGGCCGGGGGTCCGAGGGAGGGAGGCTTGTTCTGCGGACGTGCTGCAGAGGGCGCAAATGTCACACGAATGCGTCCCTCCGCGGTGTGTGGGACGGAGGCTTGATTGCTGTGGACACAGGCGAACACCACCCGGCAGCTGAGCTGCTTTGCCCAATTAGTGACACTCTGCACTTTCTCCAAGGCTCTCGGCGTCTATTCGAGAACAATTTATCACATTTCCTTGTGAAAATTACTTGAGGATCTTATTTCTCTTTCTCTTCTGAGAGAGGAGTTAGGATCACAAATAACCCCGTTTCCCCACGACTGTAATATTTACAGGTAGTTCGAACCCCCTTCCTTTTGGGAGTAAAAGGCGGTTCCCTCGCTGCACAAGTACGCTACATCTAAAACCGTGCACAGCTGCACAAATCAGCGGCGGTGACATTCCAAACGGGAGGGAGGCCGTGTTATTTACTCTGCCATGTCCCTCATTCTTGCCTCGTCGAACACTTTGATGAGGTCAGAATCTAACGGAACTGAAAGGGAAATCCTGATTCCCTGCTCGTTATCACAGTACTGCTCCCCTTGAAGAGAGGTTTATCACCTGTAAGGGACCCACGGTAGCCAGCTCATTTATTTAATCTCAGGTGGCATATGCTCCACTTGTGGCGTTACTAAGACAGCAAAAGATCAACAACAAAATAAAAGATCCGAAAAGAGCCTTCACATTTCCGTCGAGATGGTGAGGAGAATGCAGCCTTTTGTGTCACGGCGGACAGCGAATCTTACAAAGATTCGCTCACGTTCAGGATGCAAAGGAGCGCCCACCACTCTCGATCACTACCGCGACTTGTTAACAGTAATACGGTAATGTTATACACCATGACTCAAGAAACCATCAGCAGGCTCTGGGCTGTCTTCGCGTGGGCTGCACCCCAATCTTCTCTGCAGCACAAGTTGTGTCAGCCATTCAGCTATTCAACTCCTACTTCTAGAAATGCAAGGGATCATTTTGCATTCCCCTTCTTTTCTATCATATGCCGAAAGAGCAACTTTATCATTTAACCACATCGCCCCACACCTCTTTACTTCGTGTAGGAAAGGGCGGCTGGATAAAATGGTATTTAGCAAGCCAAGAATGATGACTCAAGGATGGTCCCGTGGACAACAAACACCATCACGAACAGGTTAAGCTCCAGCCCTGCCCTTTATTGATCTTTCACACAGGTTCATCCGTCGGTTTTACGACATCGGAAAATAAGTTTTTTTTAGACTCATTCCCCACGCAGCTACCAAGGCTATGTTATAATTAATCGCTCTAGAAGAAAAAATGGTCAGTTTTCAATAGGGTTGATCGGGATTCCTCTGTGATAATATATGAGCTAACAGCATACCAGCAACTAACAGCAAACATGGGAACAAGCTCCCTGACAAAACACAGATGATTAATTCAGCAGTAGCTGTTTCCCAACAGCAAAGAGTGGGTTATTCCTAACTTTTGCATTAACAAATCCAAGAAGAAACATATGAAGTTATTTTATATTTTCAGTTAATTAATGTGTTGTGTGTATACCTGGCCCCCCGTCGTGTTACAACCTCTTCACTGAACTGACAAGGCAGTCTGTGCTGAGCTGCAGAGGGTTAGAAATGTTGTACCCAATTTAGGATATTCTGGGTAATGGACTTCACATTGGCACCTGATCTAGCGAAATTTCATTAGAACAAGTAAGGGAGGGGAATAGTATTTAAATTGTCAATTACTCATAATATATCTTTAAAAGTCATAATTTTATATTTGTCCATATATAAATGGTTTTATATGACAACCATTCTCTCCATAAGGACAACATACAACAGTATTCGTGGCACCCCAAGTTGTGAGAGAACATGAATTTTTTGGATAGTCGTCTGCTCTCATTAACAGACACGTTCACAGATTCAAATTCTCACCACCCCATTGGTAGCATACACCATCTCCCCAGTCTCTGTGCTTCTCCTACCTGCCACCAATTACATGAGCACCGTGTTTCGTTATTTGCCGGTTTTCTCTTACACGTCCTGAGAAGCCCACAAGGAACTGCTGGGAATTCTGGTTTCGTTCGGGACACGTAAAATAAATCAGCTTTCACACTCCATGAGAGAAAAAAAATGAATTTGAAGATACCCGGGAATAAAACGCATTCTCTTTTAAAAAGAACTTACATTTAGGAAATAAAACTTGTCTTTTTCATTTCAGAAATCTAAAAACTATGTTTAACCTTTTCTCAAGTTTATTGCTTGAGATTCTAAATCTGCTAAACGCATAAATAGGTCACAATTTTCAATATTTCAGCAATATTTGTAACAGTAATAATTATGCACAAAATTCATAACAATTAGAATACAAATTATTTCACTGGTGTAATAGCTGGTACGTCCAGTGTTTGTGGGCAGGAAGTTCCAATACAACAGGGTGAAATAAGGAGGCCTACCTTTTCTAGGCGCACGCTTGCCCTCGGTCAGGTTGCATGTGTGAGAGGTGTGGAGGCGGGCGGAGAGACAGCCCTCAGTATCTGCATTGAGAGGTAGTACCATGTCGAGCCCGACCACCCCCGTCATCACATCTTGCTGACAATTGCACTTGGCGTCCATCACCCCGCATGAGCCCGCCTCCGACTCCTTCTTGCCGTCCCCTCCTCCTCCGTTGTGGCCCCCGACTCTTATGCAACTCTCCAACCAGCCGCAGATTACCTGGCAGCCGAACTCGCTGGGGCTCACCTTGTTCAAGAGCAGAAGCTCGAAAGCTGGCCGGTCAGTCTGCCCTTTCCCGTGGGGGTGTCCCGCCGAGGCGTCAGGCTGGACCAGGCGGCGTAACTGGACGAAGTTCTTGTCAAACTCCAAAAATACAAACATACTCCTTGCCTGGCACAGGTGAACAACTGATTTGGCGTTTCTCAATAGGTCCCGAATCTTCTCAGGGGAATAGTGGTCGAACTGATAGGCCCATAGGGAAAAGCTAGAGCAACCGTGATCCCGCTTAGAAAATTTCAGGTAGATGGTATATTTGGTCGGATCTGGGTTTTCCAAAGTCCAAGTGCAGTTGGTGGAGTTTTGAGGAAATAATTCGTTGAGCGAATACGATCCGTAAATTACTCCTTTCACGAAGGCGGAGCACAAGTCCTCGGCAGCGTTAAATCCAACCATAACCAGGAGATGGGTTGCAAACACATAAGTCATCAGGTCACCAAAGGCCCTCATCCTATGTCATTTGGCCTGGGGAAGGGAAGAAGATTAGAATGCAAGTAACAGCTCGGGAAAGCCACCGTAGGCTCGTTGCCGTCGGCGGGTGATCAACGATCCTGCGTGATCATTTCACCATTATGAGTTGGGCTATCATTGATACAATGGCTAAAATTTTACACTGAGGGTTTTTTGTTTGATGGCTGTGAAAACATCGCCGCCACGCGGATGTTATCTTAGTGTCTGTGCTGAGTGGAAGTCAGGAATTGCACAGCACCGGAGACACTTCAAGTTTGTTGTTTACAAAACGACGCGAATTAGAATAACAACTCAGAATGTTAAGCACATATTATTATAAAATAATGCTTGAAATATTATTATTATCCCTCGCCGATCAATAATCACATTTAATGAAGTGTTTCTTTCCCACTTACCTATCATACAGACTAGATTTAAGACACATCGTTGATTAAATGGCCGAACATTCATTTAAGGCTGGAGATGAGATTATTTCATATTTCTGCAATTAAACCCTTGTCACCTAGTCTGCCCGGCACTACGATTGATACGACAGCCCTACTAAATATATAAACTTTCATTTCTGCAACTTAAAGGGAATATTAAATCTCCTCAGCGTTGCACAGATCGGCTTTGCCGTCGGTTACCGGTGGCAGGACTTTCCCACTGCATTGAACTCCGAAAACGCAATGCATAAGAATCAACATGCAAGCATTGATGCGCGGGTTGCTTTAGAAAGGCATCCCGGATCCAAAAAATTCTCAAGAAGATGGCTCCAACTGTAAGGTTGTGCTGGTTTGAAACAGATGCACCTTTTTTGTTTTATGTATTTTATAATTGAATTTTTAGTCACATTTCCTCAAGTACTAGTAATATACTTTTTAAATGTTTTAAAACACGGTACATTCACGATTTTCCGCGTGTCCATTATGTAAATTATTCCCTGCACGTCCACAATCTCATAAAGACATTGTGCTGGCTATTCCTGCGCTACCTGTGCGGGGTTCTTACTTTTAAAATGGGTATCAAAGCTCGTGTTTTCAATGTATGAACCAGGTTAGACACCTAAAAGTTGGACAAATTAGTCAGCATGTTAAATGTAACGCTTAGCACGAAGGCTTGTGGTTAAGATACCCTCTCAGGCAGTTTTGAATCTTTCACAGCCCGTCTTGCTGCGTGTATTTCCCACGCAATTCTTCCTTTAAAGTTAACCACATGGCTTTCGGTTCTGTGAGGTGCTTTGCAATGCGTCAGGATGAACTTTATATTCTTTCAGTGATAAGTCTTTATATTCTGATTCACGTCATCCAGTGGGACCCATAATGTGTAAACAATGCGCATCTTCCTGAATATGAAATGAGACGGGAGGCCCAAAGCATCCTACCTGAACTGAGGATTGAATTGAAGACGTGTTCCGGGGTTAAAGTGGGCATTACAAACAAAAAAACCCGTTTGTCTTGTAATGGGAATGGCATTCTGATTCAGGAATGCTTTAAAAACTCCAAGATGATCGCAATATTCCTCCCTATCCGTCTAAATTAACAGTTCGTGTATTAAACCTGTTAGCATCGATTGAATCTCAATGATGTGAATGCAGTCTTGACTTAAAGCAGGTGAGAAAAACCGACTATGGGGACACAGTACGGGTCAGTGGTGCTGGAGTTTAAAGGCTTACAGCGAGAAATTCAATAACATACTGCTGTTTTTTTTTCCACAGAGCTTAATATACTGATACAAATCCTCACTCTCCGGTTTGTCCTCCTTTGTTAATTTTAGCTCTGCATTAGCTGACAAAAGTTCAAATGCATCTAATTAAAATGTCACTTCTGTTTTAAAGAAATTGTGGGTTTGCCTCAGGAACCCTCGAGTAATGCGTCCTTGGCTTCGAGCAATGGGACACCTCGTTGAACGCCGTTTTGCAGGGTTCGTGGTTTAGCGCCCAAATTCTAACCAGAGTGATGCAGAACTGCAGCCTCCCCATGAGTCACCGCCGGGCTGAACAGAGCAGCTTCGCAACCGCCTCGACACTCTGCATTATCCAACGGAGCTCACTATAGGGTGCCAAGCGGGAGCGAAACGGGGAACCATCCGCAATTTTCACCTAGTGGTCACAGTCCAACTAAAAACAATCCTTTTATCCTCCCCCCACAACCCCATACACACAGAGGAAACTTGGTCCTGTAACGCGTTCGGTGAACGTCCACACATTGTCTAGGTACAGCCAATTAAAGCCTCAGAGAGATTTCTGTATTTGGGTTATTATTTGAAAACAGAAGCTCAAGTGCCCAATGAAGCCGTTCCCACAAGTTTATATTTTAATAGCAGCAGCCGTGTAAGACATAGTCGGCGCCAGAGCCCCGCTGTCTGCACAAGTTGTTCTGGATGCTGAGACTCTCGCATTGGCTCACTTCCATCTCAACTTCCTCCACAAACACGTTTCTCATCCCAACCTTTCCCACCCGCCATCCCGCTCAGGACAACGTAATTGTTTAAATCTGCCTGGATCAGTTCTCTGCGGGCTTTTACTTCTAAAGAGAATGTATGAAAGGGACAGGTACCGAGGACAGCCCGGCTAATTGGCCAAGGTATAAAGCTGTCGCCCACTGAAGCTGATATCGGCGATATAAACGCATATGCACGCACAGGACCCGTGGTGAGATCTGAAGAGCGAGAAAGAAGAAGCGGCTTGCTGCTTACCTTACAATCCGAAAACTCTGCCTACTTCTTCACAATGCTAGCACATATGCCCAGTGTAGAGTGGGAAGATTTCCATTCCTCGAATCTAACTCTTCCCATTTTACCCCTAAAAGAGAACAATCAACAATTGGAACCGGTTCTTCTCAAAGCCATTAAACTCCGGAATGCATCTGTACGGGGATTTTTTCTCCCTCTCGCTCTCCCGCAAGTACAACCGTTAAAAGCCCAGTCCGATGGAGTAGCAGGATTTTTTTTCTCTCTCTGATTTGAGAAGCGGATTATGTTGGGGGAGAAACACAAGATTGCGAAATAATAATAATAATAATAATAATAATAATAATAATAATAATAAAAAGGAAACGAGAGGAGGCGGCTGAGATCTTCGCTCGCTGCGGAAATAGATTCAGATCACTGGCGGACTCTCCCGAGATGACATGGTGGAAAAAAATCCTTGGCTGGTGAAGAGGAGGGGGCGGGGGAGTGGCGGGTGGAAATATGTTAAGAGTGGCGGAGGCTGGTACAGTACAGAGAGAGAAAGAGAGGAGAGGAGAGCTGGACCCGGGACGCGGCTGCGTTCGCACGTCACACTCGGTCGGATCAGAGCCGTATTAACGTGTGCGAGCGTGTCTCTGAGAGCTTTCCGCACCGCTTTCGGAGCCCGCAGACAGTTGCGGGCCCTGAGCCAGCAGGTTCGGGGAGGGGTAGGGGTGGTGACACACAAAATCAATGTCCCCTCTCCTCCACCATGTGTCAATTCCTCCAGAAATTCGTTGAGATTTTTTTCAGTTGCAGGTCCTGTAGGTCGGCGCAGCGGCAAATCTTCTGTGGCCGGGTCCTCGGGGACGGGCTGGGGGTGGCGGAGGTGGCGGGGGGGGGGGGGGACGGGGACGTAATGGTGAGTAGTGCTAGCCCACAACTTTCAGGGAGCCGGTCAGACGTGCCTGGCTGTTGTCACTAACATGATACGAGGGCGACAAGGGGAGCGGGGTTAAAGGCAGAGTGTTCAGTGAAAGCGGGCCCGCCGGATCGGCGAGGCTGAGCAAGGTTCAGCGGTGGCACAGAGGGTGGGCGAGAATGGACCCTTTGATCACGAAAGGAGCGGAAGTCACGGGAGAAATGTTGATAAATATTGGGGGGGGGGGGTGTTGGAGCTTCAGATAATCGTACCATCTGCGTTGATGGGTTCGACAACAACCATTCTGAAAAAGTGGCAGAACGATACGGCCGGCGTCCAGCCACCGTGCCGGTGTGTTCAGTGCTGTTGGGCAGGCGGCCGAACAGGGCTGGGTCCGGAGACTCACTCCGTTCCTTCCAAATGCGGCCGGCACGCGGATTGTTCTCAGAGACAGGGTGACACAAATATTAGCGCAGAGAACACAGAGATAAGGAAGAGGGACAGCTTTGCCCCTGCTTGTGCTAAGATACCCCGTCCACGGTCCTCAGACACGTCAGGTATTTCCTTTGGAGTCGACAGTTAAAGTCCGTCGAACGTAAGTGTGTGTGTGTGTGTGTGTGTGTGTGTGTGTGTGTGTGTGTGTGTGTGTGTGTGTGTGTGTGTGTGTGTGTGTGTGTGTGTGTGTGCCCGGCAGCGGGTCGGCGGCCTCGGGAACTGACGCGAATCTTCGATCGGCTCACGGGGCATCGGATTAATGTGAACGTGGTCACGGAGCGGTGTGGGGTTGCTGGGGGTCGGGGAGGAGGTGGAAAGGACTGTTTTATCTGGTCTGTTCTGTTCGCGGGGACCACGTAAAGTACTTTGCCCACTGGAGAGCTGCCGCTTTTAGTCGCCAGGGCAAAGCTTCCAGTCTTTTCGCAAATTAAGCGGCAGCAGCAGCGACTGGAATCAGTTCCCAGACGTCACAGGGTACGAGCCTTGACAGTAATCCTGGTAAAGTCAACTGTTAAGCCACAGTCACTCTGGTCTCCAACCTTCCCTTGGCTTCTGAACCAAGTTCAGAACTACACAAGCCGTCTCTTGCTTTTCTCCTTCCTCCCCAGCACCTTGTCAGTTTTGTTTTAATTCTGATCTGATCAGCAGCGTCAGACCTGTGAAGTCTTAAAATTATTCAGAAAAGACACGCTTTGAGAAAGCATCTCCAAAGTCCGTTCACACACACACACACAGAACGGTAGCGTAGGTTATGCTCATACCCAGTGTGTCACACACCAGACCCTCCGGTTAACGAAAATCTCCTCATGGTGAGTGTTTTTACGTTAAACTTCTCTCCCCACCCCCTAGTTTCTTCAGCATATATTACCATCCATATCCCTACTTTATGAGGCTTCAAACGTCATCGCTTACGTGGACTTAGTGGGCAAGAGGATTTATACATGTCAGTAGAATAATAATTCCAATTCTCTATGTGGATTAATAGTTAGTAATTAGCTCTGCCTATATTGCGAGGACATGTCTAGCATTCACCTCACAGATTTATGTTCCCGTTGTACTCTTACCGTCCAGGTTCATCACATCCAGACGGAAATTATAGAAACGTTCAGCAGACAGGGAGCATCTGTAGAAAGAGAAAGAATGTGAAAGTTTTATCCAGAAAACCCTTTATCACTATCTGGTACCTGAAACATTGAGTTCTGTTTCTATGTCCATGAATGTTGCCTAACTTGCTAAATCTTCTTGGCATTTTTTTTTTTGCTTTTATTTCAGATTTCCATCATCTGCATGTGATTTGAATTTTGTCTTATCCCCATGAAGGTATCTCAGCCATTAGTTCTAAGTGCAAATTATTTTTTTCTTGCATTACATTATCTCTTTATCTGTCCCTAACCTTTAGACTTTCTACCTCTAACTCCATCCTATCCCAGTTTCAGATCCTTTAGCAGTCACCCTTAACCCCAATGTGTTTAATCTTTCAGGAGAGTGATTGCCCAGTTCAACTCTTTACATTTGTTCCTTCTTCATTTCTGGCTCATCTGAAGTTTTGGAGTCATTCTAACTCTATTCAGTTTATCAAGCCCGAGGTAAACAATTCATTCACTGCCTACTCCCACCAGGCTGGTATCAGGGTACATGGTTGATCACCATGAATCACTGTAGTCTCACCCTGCTTTGATCCCTCAGGACTTAAAATATCACCAACAGAGGAAAATCAGAGATGGAAGTTATAATCGTTATATTTCTGAATGTTCAGAGGATGCTGGAGCAAAGATAAATAAATTCCTGTCCCTGTCAGTCAAATCATATTCATGACGACTGAACAAATTTTGAGTTTGAAATTTTGTTCTTTGTCAATATTGTGGTGGGACTGGCATAAATGCTGCAGTATCAACCGTAGTGTCCAGCTTCATTCTTCACCTCTCTTTGAGATCATATTTATCATTGTTAGGCAATTATGATCATATTTGCCTCAATTCTAGTAAAAATTGTGTTTAATATTTCATTTTTTATAATTCTGAAACAAGGTATCAGGTGCCCACAATTTCTTTATGAATGGTGATTTGGGGTGAGGCCTTTGTTCGATATTATGCTGTTAAAAGGGGCGAGAAGAAAAGCAAGCCATCAGTCCTGGCCCCCGATAACAACCATCTAACACTTTCCTGGAAGCTGACAAGCCATTTCTCTGTTGCAAAAACTGCAATGCTCATTAATAGTGTTTATGCAAAACTGTTAAGTAGTTATTTTAAAAAAATCAAGTTTAATTGGCAGTGCATTACATTCACTTCTGTTATCTGTGAAGCAGAATATTCTTTCTGTGGAGATCCATACTGATATACATGTTGCAACTTGAAACTATTTATAGAGAGTCATCTAGGAGGATCAAGGTCTGAAACCAATATAGGCAACATCAAGCCTGAAGGTCAATTACCAAGTTTCAAAGTGCATTTATTATGAAAGTATGTGTTCAGTATATAACCCTGAGATACATAGGCAGCCATGAAACAAAGAAACAGAATGGAAACCATTTAAAGTAAACATCAAACACCCAACATGAGAAAAAGAACAAATCACACAAACAGCAAAAAGCAAACAAATAACACAGAGGGAAGCACAGTAGCGTATTGTTTAGCACAATGCTTTACAGTACAGGCGACCCAGATTCAGTTCCCGTCACTGCCTGTGATGAGCTTATAAGTTCTCCTTGTGACCGCATCTGTTTCCTCCAGGTACTCTGCTTTTCTCCCAGAGTTCAAAGACATACCAGTTGGTTGGTTCATTGATCATTGTAAATTGTGCCATGATTAGGCTCAGAATAAATCAGGGGATTGCTGGGTGGCATGGCTTGAAGGGCTGGAAGGGCCTATTCCATGCTGAATCGCAATAAACAAACAAACAAACCAACAACTGCAGAGGCCCTAAAATGGTCCAGGAGCCACAGCTGCCAAATCAGTTTATTTTAGCACTGTACAAACAAGCTGGATGAACTCAGCAGGTTGGGCAGCATCCATGGAAATGAACAGTCAACGTTTTGGGCAAAGACTCTTCTTCAGGACTGAAGGAGGAGGGGACAGGGGCCCTATAAAGAAGGTGGGAGGGTGGAAGGTGCCAGGTGAAAAACCGATCAGAGGAAAGACCAAGGGGTGGGGGAGGGGAAGCAGGCAGGGGATAGGCAGGAGAGGTGAGGAAGGAATGTAAGGGGAAAGCACTATGGGTAGTAGAAGAAGGCAGAATCATGAGAGAGGTGATAGGCAGCTAGAAGAGGAGGCAGAGTGAGAGTGGGATGGGGAAGGGAGAGGGAGGGAATTACCAGAAGTTGGAGAATTCAATGTTCATACCAAGGGGCTGGAGACTATCCAGACGGTATATTTAGCACTGTGTCTGTCGCAGTCTGTTCTCTTGACCTGGAACACCTTGTAATCAAGTGCTGTACATTTTATCTGCGTGGGAGATTTCAGCCATGATCTTGGCAGCAGTGTACATCCCGCCTCAGGCTGTGTAAAACAAGCTCTAGACAAACTGAGCAATGTTATCAATAAACACCACATCCTGATGCCTATCCCATCATTTTGGGGGATTTTAATCAGGCCAGCTTGAAAAGTCTTGAAAAGTTAGAGTTTGAAAAGTCTCTAACTATTTATTAGCAAATAGTGGAGAGCACCCCTGTGGCTGTCCCCTTAACAATAAGTACTCCATTTAGAGTACCGTTGAGGGGAATGAGCTGCCAGGCCTCTGGCATTGAGTCTGGCCCTGTGGCTTAGAAGGCTAGGGAACTAAAGAGGATGGCAGCAGTTATAGGGAACTTTATAGTCAGGGGGACAGATACACGATTCTATGGATGCAAAAAGGAAACATAGATGGTAGTTTGCCTTCCAGGTGCCAGGGTCCAAAATGTTTCTGGATATGTCCACAATATCCTGAAAAGGGATCACAAACAGCCAGAAGTTGTGAGAATTTAGTGAGTTAGGAAAGAAGCTGAGAAGCAGGACCTCAAGGGTAGTAATCTCAGGATTACTGCCTGTGTCACGTGACCGTGAAGATAGGAATAGAATGAGGAGGCAGATAAATGCATGGCTTAAGAATTGGAACAGGGGGCAGAGAGTTAGATTTCTGGATTATTGGGACCTCTTCTGGGGCAGGTGGGACCTGCACAAAAGGAACAGATTGCATTTAAATCCAATATTCTTGTGGGAAGATTTACTAGAGCTTTTGGGAGTGGTTTAAACTAATATGGCGGGGGGCTGGTAACCAGGATGATAGAGCCGAGTACGAGCCAGCAGGTTTACAAGTAGCAGATGGGTGTAATATGAATGTAAGGAAGGACAAACCAATGATTGGGTACGAATGCAGACAGAGTAAGTAGTTAAATTGTACCACAGAGGCAAAATTCAGAAGGGCAAAGTATGTAGGACTGAAGGTGTTCCATTTACATGTGCACAGCATTCAGAATAAGGTGGACAAACTCATGGCACAATTAGAGACTGGTCAATATGATATTGTGGACTTCACTGAGTCATGGCTGAAAGAAGGCCATAGTTGGGAGCTTAACATCAAAGAATATACTTCGTATCAAAGACAGGAAGGGATAGGCAGTGTTGTGGCTCTGTTGGTGAGAGATGGAATTACATTTGTGGAAAGAGGTGAATAGGTTCAGAGAATTTTGAGTCTTTTTAGATGGAGTTAAGAGATTGCAAATGTAAAAGAAAATTATTATGGGAATCATATATAGGATTCCAAATAGTAGTTAAAATCTGGGATTAAGATTGCAAAGACAGCTAGAAAAAGGCATGTAATAATGGTAATGACACAATTGTAATGGGGAACTTCAATATGCAAGTGGATTGGGAAAATCAGTTTGGTGTCAGAACACAAGAGAGGGAATTTGTTGAATGCTGACATGGCTTTTTAGAGCAGTTTGTGTTTGAGCCTACTTGGGGAAAGGCTATCTTAGATCGGGTATTGTGTAATAACCCAGATCTTATTAGGGAGCTTGACATAAAGGAACCCTGAGGAGAAGGTGATCATTGTATGATTGAATTCATATTGTAATTTGAGAGGGAGAAAAATAACTCCCATCTATCAGTATCAGTGGAATAAAGGGAATTACAGAGGCATGAGAGTGGAGCTTGCCCAGCTGGATTGGTAGAGATGGCTGAAGTTTCTGGGAATAGTTCACAAGGTGCCGGATAGACATGTCCCACAGAGGAAGAATTTCTCAAATGGCAGAGGTAGGCAACAGTGGCTGACAAAGGAAGTTAAGGACTGCATACAAGCTAAGCAAAGGGCATATAAGGTGGCAAAAGAAAGTGGAAAGTTGGATAATTGTGAAGCTTTTAAAATCCAATAAAAGGCAACTAAAAAAAGCTATAAGAGGGGAAAAGATTAAATATGAAGTCAGAATCACCCCAAATATAAAGCAGGATACCAAAAGTATTTTTCAGTTTTATAAAAGGTGAGAGTTGATACTGGACAGCTGAAAAATGATGCTGGTGACATAGTAACGGGGGACAAAGAAATGGCAGATGAACTTAATAGGCACTTTGCATCTGTCTTCACTGTGGAAGACACTAGCAGTGTGCCAGAGGTCCATGAGTGCCAGGGAGCAGGAGTGAGTGCCATTGTTATTACAAAGGAAAAAGTGCTGGGCAAACTCAAAGGTCTTAAGGTAGATATGTCAACTGAGCCAGAAGGACTACATTTCAGAGGTTGCTGAAGAGTTAACAGATGCATTGGCCATGATCTTTCCAGAAACACTTGATTCCAGCATGGTCCCGGAGGACTGGAATATTGCAACTGTTACTCCACCATTTAAGAAGGGAGGAAGGCAAAAGAAAGGAAATTACGGGCCAGTTAGACTAACCTCAGTGGCTGGGAGATTGTTGGAGTCTATTATTAAAGATGAGGTTTTGAGGTAGTTGGAGACCAGTGATAAAATTATTCAAAGACAGTAAGGTTTCTGTCAAGGGAAATCTTGTCTAAAAAAAAATCTGCCAGAGTTCTTTGAGGAAGTAATAAGCAGTGTGGATAAAGGACAGAGAGTGGTTGCCATTTACTTGCATTTTCAGAAGTTGTTTGTTAAGGAGACACACATGTGCCTGCTTACCAAGTTAAAATCCTATGGCATTACTGGAAGATATGGCACGGATAGAGGAATGGCTGACAGACATGAGGCAGTGAGTGAGAATAAGATCTTTTCTGGTTGGCTGCCTGTGACTAGTGGTGTCCTCAGGGGTCAGTATTGGGACCACTGCTTTTCACATTGTTTGTCAATGACTTACATAATGGAATTGATGGCTTAGTGGCAAAGATTGCTGATGATATGAAGATAGGTGGAGGGGTAGGTAGTACTGAGGATTGCAATGTGATGTGATTGCAACAGGACTTAGACAAATTGGAAGAATGGGCAAAAAAGTGTCAGATGGAATACTGTGTTAGGAAATGTATGATAATGCATTTTGGTGAAAGGAAGAATAGTGTGGATTATTACCCAAGTGGGGAGCAATTTCAAACATTGGAGGTACAAGACTCCCAGAAGGTTAATTTACAGGTTGAGTCGGTGGTAAAGAAGGCAGGTAAAGAATGTTGACATTTATTTCAAGGGCAATAGAGTATAAAAGCAAGGAGATAATGCTGAGCCTTTATAAAACACTAGTCAGGCCACACTTGGAGTATTGTTAACAGTTTTGGGCCTCGTAACTCAGAAATCATGTGTTGTCATTGGAGAGAGTCCAGAGGAGGTTCTCAAGAATGGTTCTGGGAATGAAGGGGTTAACATATGAGGAGTGTTTGGCAGCTTTGGGCCTGTACTCACTGGAATTTAGAAGAATGCGGAGAGATTTCACTGAAACCTACTGAATGTTGAAAAGACTAGATACAGTGGATGTTTCCTGTGGTGGGGCTATCCAGAACTAGAAAGACACAGCCTCAAGATTGGGGATGACCCTTTAGAGCAGAGGTAAGGAGGAATTTTCTAGCCAGAGGGTAGTAAATCTGTGGAACGCTCTGCTACAGGCTGCATTGGAGGCCAAATCCGTGGGTTAAGGTGGAAGTGGATGGTTTCCTTTTGATCAGGGCAAAGGATATGGCAAGAAGGCAACTGTATGGGATTGAGTGGGATCCGGGATCAGCCATGATGGAATGGCAGAGCAGACGCAAAGGGCTGAATGGCCTAATTCTGCTCCTATGGCTTATGGTCTAATGCTCTACCAACAGATCACTTGTACTAACAGAGGAACCTACACATTGGACCACTGTTACACCACCATCAAGAGTGTTTCCCATGCTATTCCATGCCCACATTTCAAAATGTCTGATCATCTCGTTGTACTTCAACTTCTTGAGTAAAGGCAGAGCCTGAAGACTGTAGCACCAGCAGTGAGGACTAAGAAGGTATGGACTAGGGAGACACAGGAACGCTTACAGGACTACTTTGAATTGGTGAACTGGACTGTGCTCAGGAATTCATCTTCGAGTTTGAATGAGTACGCTACAGCTGTCACCAACTTCATTAAAACTACTGTACCTACAAGAACTTACAGTACTTACCCAAATCAAAAAGTCATGGCTGAACCAGGAGGTTCATAGTCTGCCGAGGACTAGATTTGTGGCATTCAAACCTGGTGACCCAGGTCTGTACAAGAAAACTAGGTATGACTTGTGGAGGGCTATTTCAGGAACTAAGGAACAATTCCCAATAAGGTTGAAGGCTAAATCAGATGCATGGCAACTCTGGCAGTGTTTTCAGGCTATTACTGCCTACAAATTGAAGCCTAGCATTATGAATGGCAAAGATGCTTCACTCCCACATGAGCTATGAGGACACCCACAGCACCTGGTGATCCTGTGATCTGACATCAGGCTGTCTTTCAAGAGGGTGAACCCTCGTAAGTGACAGGTCCTGATGGAGTACCTGATAGGGCTCTGAAAACCAGTGTCAATCAACTGGCAGGGATGTTCAAAGACATTTTCAAAAATTTTCATTGCTACAGTCAGAAGTTCCCACCAGCTTCAAAAGAGCAACAATTATACCAGTGCCAAAGTCAAGCAGGGTGAGCTGCCTTATGACTACTGTCCAGTAGCACTTACATCTAATGTGATGAGGTGCTTTGAGAGGTTGGTTATGTTTAGTATTAACTTCTGTCTCAGCAAGGACCTGGGCCAGCCGCAATTTGCCTATCGGCACAATTGGTCTACAACAGACACGACCTCATTGTGTCATCAGGTTGGCATTGAGAGCAGACCCAAGTGCAAGACACAGACACTGAAGTACTAGGGACAGGACTAGGTGTGTCAAGAAAGCAAGGGAAAAGCAGCAAATGGCCACACCTACCTCACAAAGGTGTGGACACAGAGACAGTTCCAACCCAAGGTAGTGGCAAATGGCTGGACCTACCTAGTGAAGGTGAGGACACAAAGGGACAGTTCCAAACAACAAAAGACAGTTCCTTATCCAGACACAGCAAGGCTCCGGTCTTGCTCTGGCGGTGGAACTTGATGGCAAGGATAGGTGAGGATGCAGGCGAGGGCTACAAAAAGAAGGGGAAGGGAACAGTCCAGCCTCGGGGTAATGGCAAAGATGGCCTGGCTTACCCAACGGACCAAGGACAGGAAGAGACAGATCCAATCGCAGGGTAATGGCAAAGACAGCCTGACTTACCCCACAGAGGCGAGGGCAGGATACTAAGAAGACGAACCAGCGCCTACACTCAAACCTAGGGCCACTTATATTTCCAGTCCAAAGACAAGCATCAGGTGCCTATGATTAAGCCCAACTGAAACAAGGGACAGCTGGAAGACCCGGAGTGCAGAGTCCATGAACCGGACCATAAACTGGAATGCAGACTTCATGGACCAGACCATGACAGTACATCCCGCCCATCCCCCCATGGGAGCCTCTGGGCGACCTAACAGGCTCTCAAGGACTAAGGACAACCTGGGTCAGTATTCAATCAGGAGGGAACACAGGATGACGAGAGTTAGACGCCAGTGTCTGCGTTGCTGGGTCCACATATGGCTGGTTTGTTCTGTCATAAGGTGGGCGTTGAGAGCAGACCCAAATGTAAGGCACAGACACTGAAGTACTAGGGACAGGACTAGGTGTGTCAAGAAAGTGAGGGAAGAGGGGAAGACACATCACTGGACAAGACACAGGTCCTGGACGAGTCTCGGATACAGAGTCTGGGCTAGGACTAGACAAGGAAAGCGGGACCTGGATGAGGAACTAGGAACTTAAAACTAGGGACTCGCAACCTGGACAAGGACTCCAAGCCAGAGACTGGACAGGGATCCAAAACCTAGGTCTTGATGGGCTCAGACTCCAGATCCATGTGAGGACAAGATATGCAAGGCAACAGGACTGGATGTGGGGGCAGGACATGGGACTCCTGGGCTGGATGAGGACATGAAGCTCAGACTCAGACTTGGGAGACTGGAACACAGAGCCTTGGTCTTGGGAACCAGGAGTGCGGAACACTGAGCCTTGGTCCTTGGGAACAGGACATAGGGCCAGGACTCATTCACAGAAAGCTGAACATGGTGAGACAGTTCTCAACACTAGGTAGCAGCAAATTGCTGGACCTACCTAGCAAAGGCATGGCCACAGAGACAGTAAAAATAACAATAGACAATTTCTTATCTAGGCACAGCAAGGCTTCCATCTTGTTCCAGTGGTAGAACTTGACAGTGAGAATAGGCAAGGACGCAGGCAAGACTCCAGGCGAAAGGTAGCGGGTGAGGCTCCAGGCAAGGGCTACAGAAAGAAGGGGAGGGGAAGGAGACAGTCCAGCCTCATGGTAACAGCAAAGGTGGCCTGACTTACCCCACAGAGGCAAGGACAGGATACTAAAAAGATGAACCAGCAGCCATACTCAAACCCAGGACCACTTAAATTCCCAGCCTAAGATGAGAATCAGGTGCCTATGTTTAAGCCCAACTGAAACAAGGGACAGCCAGAAGACCCAGAGTACGGAGTCCACAGACCGGACCATGAACCAGAACGCGGACTTCACGGACTGGACCATGACATATTGGCTTTTTAAACAGCCTTGGACCACCTTGACTATACTAAAACCTATGTCAGGAAGCTGTATGTTGAATACAACCCAGCATTTAACACCACAGTTCTGATTGGAAAGCTCTAGAACCTGGGCCTCTGTACCTTCCTCTGCAACTGGATCCTCGACTTCCTAACCGGAATATCACAATCTGAGACAATCGGAAATAACATCTCCACCACACTGACAATCAACACTATCATACCCAGAGATGTGTGCTTAGCCCAGTGCTCTACTTTCTGTATGCCCATGACTGTGTGGCTAGGTACAGCTCAAATGCCAACTATAAATTTGCTTACAATACTACCATTTTTGGCAGTATTTCAGATGGTGACAAAAGGCCATACAGGAGCAACATATATCAGCTATTTTAGTGGTGTCACAGCAACAACTTTGCACTCAATGTCAGTAAGACCTAAGAACTGATTGTGGACTTCAGAAAGGATAAGATGAAGGAACACACATCAGTCCTCATCGAAGTATCAGAAGTGGAAAGAGTGGGCAGTTTCAAGATCCTGAGTGTCAATATCTCTTAGGATATAACCTGGACCCAACATATCGATATAGCAGCAAAGAAGGCACAACAGCAGCATATTTCATTAGGAGTGTGAGAAAGTTTGGAATGTCAGCTAAAATACTCTTAAATTTCTACAGTTATACCATGGAAACCATTCTAACTGGCTGCATCACTGTCTAGTATGGGGGGAGGGGGACTGCAGATGATTGAAGTAAGCACAGTCAGCTCAATCATGATCACTAGCCTCCATAGTATCCAGGACCTGTTGAAGGAACAATTCCTCAAAAAAGCAGCATCCATTTTTAAGGGTCCATCATCCAGGTCATGCTTTGTCCTTGTTGCCGCAAAGTCGACAAATTTCATGACACATGCCGGTGATATTAAACCCGATTCTGACTCTGATTCTTCAGCCACAAAGGCAGCGCCACACTGAAGCACCTCGATCAAATCTTTCAAATAGCAAAATAAAGAGCAACCAGAAACACATGATAAATGAACCACAGAGTCCTCCAAAAATGTGTTCAGCACTGAGAACATTAAGCACCAATCTGCAGAGCCCTACAGTCTCGACCCTTGCCGAGGTGATTGAACCAGTACCTTCCTCAGCCAATGGGTAAAGGGAAATGGGCCAAACACAGGCAGAGGGCACTTGAAACCTGCTTGTCTTCCACTCTCACCCTCATCGATTTTAGTCTTGCTCAACGATTTGATTGGTGAGGAGTAATGGAGCCGACCATTGGTTCACATTTTGCCATTAGGAAATGATGGCCACGCACTTCACTGTCAACCTCCCACACCAAATTCCCCAGGAGATAGTAAAAGTGCTAGATTGAACAGTTGGCCCAAAAATACATCATCAAAATAGAAGTTACTGACTGCAATTAATTACAGTTCAGGAGAAGAAACATATTCGAAAGAAAGAGAAGTGGAAGTAGTTTAATGAGATGTCTGCAAGATGTCATCATTGGTCGTTGGCACCATCTTGTTACTATTATCCTTGCAATAACCTTGGGATTGTTCTAAGGGATAAACTTATTAAGGTTGTTATAGCCTGGAGTGGTGGTGGGGATAAGCTCATGCTAAATATAAAATGCTCCCAATCATGCTTTTCAAATAGCCTGTGACAACCAAGTCCTCCTCCTGGCCTTCATGTGTGGATTAGCTACCCAGCCCAGTGGAATTGTTTCTACTGGCAGAAGAAGGGAGAAAGATGGGTTACTGATGCCTTAGAAACAATTTCTTCAGGCAGATTGGGATAATCAACTGTGGCTGACAGTTCAGCTAGGAGAGAGAAAACTCTGATCTCAAACCTCAGCTGCCTTGTGGCTACACCCATTCATGGGGAAGGCTTCAGTATTAAACTCCGAGGAAAAATCCAGAACGGGAGTTCATCTCCAAGGCAATCTTGTATTGAGTTCAATGCTGACTGGCAACTCCTGTGCAGCTGGTGCCAACTTGTATTGGTCTCTGCCGTTTTATTTGATTCATCAGCTGCATGTAGAGGGGGAGCCTGCTAGATGGATAACAGCTAGCTCTCCATATCATATTGCTCTGCCTTGTATACTATGTAGATGGCTAGGATGCAATATTCATGATCAACCTCAGCCAATGAAGGGCTTCTCAAGGGAGAAAGGAGATTGAGGAACAGTAGGGGCTATGGTGCATTTTGGTATAAGTGTCTGAAGCTGAAAGACAAGTTGAAAAATGCTCTTAAAAACAAGTATGGGTTTCTTGACTATCAAGGAGTGAAAATGCCTTGAATTAAGCTGGATCTTTATGAAACACTGTTTAAGATCCATTTGAACATTTGTCAGATAGATTATAGGCATCATCATTTGGAAGACTATACAGGTTTTAGTCCTGTTGAAAGGTTTTAGCCCAAAACATCGACTATTTATTCCTCTCCATAGTTGTTGCCTGACCTGCTGAGTTCCCCCAGCACTTTGTGTGCATTGCTTTGGATTGCCCTCACTTGCAGAATATTTTGGGTTTAAGTTTTCAGAATGGGTGCAGAGGAGATCTATAGAGAGGACTATACTGAAAATCTTCATTTAAGTCAAAAGATTTGGGTTATTTTCATTAGAATAGAAAATGTTAAGGAGAGATTTAATAAATGTGTTCAAAACTCATGAAGTGCTTCAATAGAATGACAGAGGACTGAGGGAACTTGGTAACCAGATAGCCTAGGTATGTTGTAATGAGAAAATGATAGCAGAAATGGAGGGGATATGTGGAGATTTTATATATAGAGGGTTGTTGTGATAGGAAATGCACTGTCTGAAAAGTTAGTGGAAGTAGATTTAACAATAATCTACTAAAGGGAAAGGTGAAGTATGGTATTTGAAATGGGAAAGAGCAGAACAAGCAAGGGCATGAGAATAATTAGATGGCTGACAAAGAATCTCAACAGTGTGTGCATGTGTGTGTGCGTGTTAAAATACAACAGCCAATTAATGCATATGAAGCTTCCAACAAGTCACACTAGCCTTCCATGTAAAATACAGATCTGTACAGTTATTTGATAAATGCTAAACACTATAGATCTTTGCTAATTTTACAAGTTGTGTCCAACCTTCAAGCATTCAGCAAAAGAAATTGTGATTATAATCTGCCCCAATGTTGCACACAATTCACTGAACTCCGTTGCTACCATAGTAATTGAATGCATGGTTTCTGCTGAGCAGAGCTTGTTAAATAATGAATGGATCTAATCAGGACCAAATGTCTTGTGTGGAGGTGAAATGTCACTTTGAACTACTGAGTTACAAAATGATTTATAGTGGATAAAAAAAAAAACAGGTGAACCATTTTGGAAATTGTCCATTAATGAAGGTGTGCATATTAACTGATGTTACAAAGTTACAGGCATTCTGAAGCTACTTTCCTTTTTGTGCAAAGGTCTGTAAGCTGTCCAATCTCAAGATATTTCTCCACACCTCTCTTCACCTTTTCTATTCATCAAGCCTCTTTCAGTCTCCTATTTTCCCGTGAACACTTTGCTGGAGAAAGGCTATGGTTACCAGTTATCTCTGGAGCTATTGCTTTTAAACAGGAGTTTCTTAAAGGGATCATATCCTTATTTGGGATCAGAGCATGACTCAGTCTGTGGCTGTCAGATCAGCCTTCGATCATCCTTTTAAATAGCATATGCATATATTTATTAGTATGCATTTGTGATGCCACACTGATTGTAAACTCTAATACCTAAAAATTCAAACTGACAGCCTCCAATCATTGCAAAAGGGAAAATACTCTAACAAGCACAAACAAAATAGCTGCCTTTTCTCAGAATCAGCTAGGTGAGAAACTTGCAGACTTCCTGATGTGATCCTGTGAACATTAATACTCCACACTGCAGACATAATTGCAAACCTCTGATCAGTAATGTCATGTTTTCATCACCAGCAACATTCTTTTTAACAACAGAGATTATAAGTCGATTTTTATTTTACTATGCCATTTAGAGCTATTATTATCAGACAAGTAAACATTTTCATATAGATATGGATGATTGTTAGTTGTAGTGAAGCAGTAAACATTCAGTCATCTGGAACTCATTTTCTCGCTGTCCGTGTCTGCACGTCAAGCTGATATGCATCTTTGAGCAGGCAATACCTCGGATGAAGCTATTAAATCAATAGTGTAAGTAAAATGGTGTTTAACATCAACTGCACCATGTTGTTTATTTCCAAAATTAAATTGTTGAAGTGGATGGTAAAAGAAGACGGGCAAATGCAATTAACTTTGGACAGAAGAAGATTTAATCTTGGTGGAGGTGTGGTGTTCGGATGATACTAGGGCCAGAAGGATTAAAATATGAAGCTAGGTTGCAAAGATTAATGCTGTAATTTTCTTGTATTTAAGAGAAAGTACTCGATTAAAGCATATATGAAGATTAAGGGAGTTAATAGGGTAGATACAATTTCCTTCATTTGGTGATGAAGTCTCAGAGAAGGAGGAGTCGCCTTACAGTTAGAGTTAAGGAAGTGACAGGAAGCACTCCTTGTCATATTACAGCAAATATGGAATTCTGTCCCCTATAAACTGTTAAACTGGGGTCATTTCAAAACTAAGATCAACGGCTTTTTGTTAGTCATGGTATTGGGAGTTGTAGAACTGAAACATTAAGAGTTAGGTTATAGATTGGGATGATCCAAGTGAATGGTAGAATATGCTCAAGGGGCTGACTTGACAACTGATCTTTATTATTATTTACTTGCTTGTGTGAACAAAGTAGGTTAAGCATTAGCTCTCAATGGTGAACTAGGTAAGTATCTGTAAAATGTTAATGTGCAGGGTCACAAGGACACTGCATGATGGGCTGAATGGCTTCATTGTATCTGATGACATTGTCAGATGGTGTAACTGATCTTTCTTAGAGTCATTGTATAGATGTGAAAAATACTCCAAAAGGGACATTTTTTCCCCAATTTTACATCAGAGGTAAACACAAGAGATTCTGCAGATGCTGGAAATCTAGAGTGACACATCAACAATGCTAGAGGAACTCAGCAGGTCAGGCAGCATCTATGGAGATGAATAACATATAACAACATATAACAATCACAGCACGGAAACAGGCCATCTCTGCCCTCCTAGTCCGTGCCGAACCCTTAATCTCACCTAGTCCCACCTACCCGCACTCAGCCCATAACCCTCCACTCCTTTCCTGTCCATATACCTATCCAATTTTACCTTAAATGACACAACTGAACTGGCCTCTACTACTTCTACAGGAAGCTCATTCCACACAGCTATCACTCTCTGAGTAAAGAAATACCCCCTCGTGTTTCCCTTAAACTTCTGCCCCCTAACTCTCAAATCATGTCCTCTCGTTTGAATCTCCCCTACTCTCAATGGAAACAGCCTATTCACGTCAACTCTATCTATCCCTCTCAAAATTTTAAATACCTCAATCAAATTCCCCCTCAACCTTCTACGCTCCAATGAATAGAGACCTAACTTGTTCAACCTTTCTCTGTAACTTAAGTGCTGAAACCCAGGTAATATCCTAGTAAATCGTCTCTGCACTCTCTCTAATTTATTGATATCTTTCCTATAATTCGGTGACCAGAACTGCACACAATATTCTAAATTTGGCCTTACCAATGCCTTGTACAATTTTAACATTACATTCCAACTTCTGTACTCAATGCTTTGATTTATAAAGGCCAGCGTTCCAAGAGCCTTCTTCACCACCCTATGAGACTCCACCTTCAGGGAACTATGCACTGTTATTCCTAGATCTCTCTGTTCCTCTGCATTCCTCAATGCCCTACCATTTACCCTGTATGTTCTATTTGGATTATTCCTGCCAAAATGTAAAACCTCACACTTCTCAGCATTAAACTCCATCTGCCAACATTCAGCCCATTCTTCTAACCGGCATAAATCTCCCTGCAAGCTTTGAAAACCCACCTCATTATCCACAACACCTCCTACCTTAGTATCATCGACATACTTACTAATCCAATTTACCACCCCATCATCCAGATCATTTATGTATATTCAGGCTGAGACTCTTCATCAGGACTGGAAAGGAAAGGGACAGAAGCCAAATTAAGAAGGTGGAGGGAGGGGAATGAGAAGGGTTTTTGATCCAAAACATCAACTCTTTACTGTTCTTCATAGATACTGCCTGACCAGCTGAGTTCCTACAGCATTTTGTATGTATTACATCAGAGGTAATTCCTTTAGTATTACTTATTACTCATAGAGAATTAATTCAGTATAAGGAATGATGATTTCAATAAAATGTGGTAATTAAAAAAACTTTTTTTAAGATTATCTGTTTGTTCACTCCTAATCAATATGAGCAATAATATTTAATATATTCACATATGTAATTATAGGCACTCATTGTTCCATTATGTCCGCTGTACTATTGGAAATAATGACACCCCAGCTGAAACAAGCATGCAGCGTGAAATTCTCTTTATGCAATGTGGTCCATCAGGAATTGTATCTACCCATTCAACTAGACAATTGTGAATGACCCTTGAATCATTTTAATGTGGGTACATTATACCTTTTTTAATGTAGCTTTAAAAAGCAGAAGTTGGAGCCTATCATAATGGAAAGAAACAATTTGCATTCATGCAGTCCTTTTCATATCTTAAGAATCAATACAGTGCTTTGTAGTCAGTGGTGCCACCTAGCACCTTCTCTTAGGACACACTTTCAGGACTAAAATGGGTGTCACAGTAAAGCACATGCTTTCCAGAAATGATTTTTTAACATTATGGGCCCAGCAGTTCACACATGTTATCCTGCTACTTGGTATTGGCTGACCTATTTCATATGTTCTTATGAGAGGGAAGGAACTTATTCTGCCAGCTCTTTGTGGCTCAATTATATTCCTCCTCTTACTTCCCTGTAAACTACTGTTTCTCACATGTACAATAATTCCATCCTGATTCCCTACCTCCCAGTTCCAGAATGGATACTTTACAATAACCAATTAACTTAATAACACAAACCTTTGATGGAACCAAAGCACTCCAGGGAATCCCACATGGTCACAGGAAGAATGTACAGACCCCACACAGACAGCTCTGGAGGTCAGGATTGATTTTGTATCACTGAAGCTATGAGGCATCAACTCCCACGCCACATATGCTGTGCACTTTAGCAACTGGTTAAGTAAATTCCCCATGAGCAGTTGTGTATGATGGCAGCCTGTCTTAAAGTTCTCACTATTTCATTCCCTTTAATTTCTAATCATGTATTTTATACCACTGCATGAAAACAATTGACCAATCGTTTCAATCCAATGCTTGCAACAACTGCCGAGTTGAAACTGTGTATCCTTAACTACTACTTCTCTCAATCCTATGGTTGGGATTTTCCTGTGGGTCTCTAGCGAAGTTGCAGGGGGCAGGAAGTGCATTCTTTGCAAAAAGAAATGCAATTCCCTTTGAAAACTGTCCCTGGACAACATTAAACTTCAGGATTTATTTTGGTTTAATTAAGTGACCTACTTCAACAAAAAAAAGTATGCATTTGTGTCATGCATTTATGCGCAGTTAAATATACAAGTGATAATAAACCATACAAAAATCATGTAACAAAGTATTCACAGTGCCCACAGACTGAATGGTTTGGGTTAATCCATTAACCAGACAACAACTGATTTGTAGTACATTTCCAGTCTTTCCTCTTTTCCTGGCACTCTCATTATTAATGTAGTGCTACAGAATGTGTTTTTGTACCTGTCATAATCTGTGTGGTCAATGTTTAAGTGCTTCTGGCATCATGCTGATTTTACTGATATCAAGTTCATACTTATAAATATGGATCAAAGCCATATGATTTCAATAATAAGGCATAAAGCCAGCAATAACAACTTCCAGACGCTAATGAAACTGGCATAGGATTTAAAGGAACTATCCGCTATAAGGGGTAGCCAGGTTGATAAAATGTAAGAGTCAAATATGATTGCAAAAGCTCTATAACCATCCAAATGTGAAAATATAAGTATCCCAATTTCTTATCTTTAATGCGTCTTATAATAGGGAATAGTGATTCTAAAGGCAGAATTGAGATTATTAAAATCTGAACAGATGTAAGTAAATGTGCAATCAACTTTTTTTTAATGTTAGGTACTTAAAATGTGAAATATAACTTGTGAATACATGTTGAGCTGAAAGATATGTATATGGACCTAACATGATACTCAACTGGCTAGTTGCTTAACCTAAATAGAGAACCTTTGCAAGTAAACAGCTCTACAAATAGGACATTCATTGTGTTACTCAGAGTTGTTTAACATCAGAGGATCAAATGCACTATCAGTAACACAACAGGGTCAGGTTTTTTTTACTGACCTATACATGTTATTCTACATGCTACATTGGAGAACGTAGGCATGTTAATTCTCCGTATAATAGGTGGCATGATCAGATTTTGAAACGTCTACCCAAGTTATGAGATTGCATTATTAGTAAAACAAAGGTAAATAACATAAAATGTCCATTTGGTCTGCTTCACTACAGACCCTTAAAAACTCTGCAAAGAACAACTTGATTATAGTTATAGATAGATGTATGCAGATATTTAAAATGTGTACTGATATTTTGCATCCATATGTATATTCATGTTTACATGGATATGACATTTAAATGTGTATGGTATATTCTTCAAAGTTGCACCACTCTAGCTGCATCAGTGAATTTTGCAGGCTATTCTATTATATTCTTTGTATTTTATTTACGGAATTTAACCCAGAAAGTACACTGGCTATTTTATTCATGTTTGTTTTTCACTGATTATGCAGTCTTTTCAACCCAATCTGTTGCAGAAGGATGCATTTGTAACCTATTATCATATTAATGCAGTAAAAACCCCTTTGCCTGGCACCAGAACCCAGATATTTACAAGTGTGTTCTCCAGAATGATAGGTGCAAATAATAATTTCCTTCTTCTTTGGTTTCTTGGTACCTTATTTCCAAGTATAATGGAAATAACATACCAATATTTTAAAGGAAAAATAAGTTCAAGTTTATTATCATTGAAACATACCCATGTACACTGACAAATGAAACGATGTTCCCTTGGACTAAGGAGCACAATGCAGTACATGTAATTCACACAACACATAAGGTGATATTACCACTAATAAATTAATACATAACAAGGTGCATTTATAACATGTTAAAACATAAACAGTATAATGTTACTTGTGCTTCATGCGTAATGAGATCTGGATGGTAGCAGGGAGTTCGGTAGTCTCACAGTCCAGGGAAGAAACTATATCCCTTCCTAACTGTCCATGACCTAATACTATGGTACCTCCTTGCTGATGGTAGGGGGTCAAAGAGATTGTGGGACAGATGGGAGGGGTTATTAATAATGCTAAGGGCCTAAGAGCCCTTAACATTGAAGGATGGCTGTTTATTAGTGCCAAGTTTTAGAATTAAATACTCTATGTGGCATGGCTTGCTGCTTACTGAACTCTGTCAGGGTCCAACAATGTTTCTGTCTTACAGTAGCACCACAAACTTAGCTGCAGCCAGCAACTAGATACTCTGCATCAAACAGTCCAATAAATTACTGCACAGACTAACTCCAAGATAAAATAACATATTGTATCTATTTCTTTAATGAAATTAGCTTTATTTGTCGCATGTACATCAAAACATACAGTGAAATGTTTGTGTCAAATCAAATCAGTGGGGATTGTGCTGTGTAGCTGCAAGTGTCGCCACACCTTTGGCACTAACATTGCTTGCTGACCCTAACAGTACATCTTTAGAATGTGGGCGGAAACCAGAGCACCCAAAGGAAATCCAAGCGGTCTTAGGGAGAACATACAAACTCCTTACAGATAATGGGGGGGATTTGAATCCCAGTCTTACAACATTGTGCTAACTGCTACATGTTGCGTTTGATATTGAGAGATAGTGCAGAGCACACCAGCATGCCAACCCTTGCAGGATATCCCACTGAACTTCAGTGATAATGTTGCTTGTATAGAATGCGAACTCCTCCCATGTGGGAGAGACTAACTGAATGGCATAGGAATAACACTAGTAACTACCACAGCATCTCCCATTATTGAAAAAAAGAACAACTACGTATGTACTTCTTGTCCGTAGAACTGCATTGAAATTATAGTCACTGAAATTGAGTGATTCAGTTCATTTTACCCATAGCATGCAACTGAAGCACCTTACATAAACATAAACAAGAATTGCCAACATTTTACTGTCTTTTTCTTTGATTTTAATAGTCTTTCATTCTCTTTGCTTTATTTTTCACCAATTCCGTTTTTGTTAAGGACAGTCTCATTTTGTGAAATACTTTCAACATTAGAACTTTTTAATAAAACACTAAATCTAATGAAGGTCAGGGTAGGCTACCTGTGGACCCCGGCAAAGTGAGAGGATTATTCTTTAATCTTTACTCTCTTGCCCTAAGCTATTAGGCTATGGAATATATCTCTGTGGTGGGACAGATGAACAACCTGATCTGTTCTAGATTTCTGGAAGTGTTGCAGCAGATACGGATTCCTCAGCAGGTGTGTCCACCTCAGGTAAGTGGTCCTCATCATACGGATCAGGCCACTCTTTTTCCTTATCTACCTTTCATGGACTTGGAAGGCACATGAGTACATGCCTTTTCTGCCTGATTTCCTTCATGATGTTCTGATCACAAATGATCATAGTGCATGCTCCCAGAGTATTTTCCTTTGGTGAATTAGTTTGAAACCCAGACAGCCTCACCACTCCTGAGCAGTGACAAAGGTGTCTGAGATTATGCATGCTCTTCATTTTCTCTTGCTGTGTTGTCTCAAAATTTCTCATTTTGTCTAAGTCCAGTAAGTGAGAATGGAGAAGGAAAGGAAGAATGGGCAAGCTTGTTCTCATTCTCCAGCCCACTGATGGCTCTGATTGACTGTAGCCATTCACAAGAAGCATGAAGCGATAAGCTAGCATGCATTGTAGGGGTCTTTTGACTTCAGTAGGAAACTCTTAACAGTTTGCACAGCTCGTTCTGCTTCTCCATTTGCCTGGTGCAACATGGTGTCAGAATTGGTTGATCATCGATGAACTGGTACTACAGACCAGGTGAGAATCCCAACTAGAAAAAAAAAATTACAGTAAATCTGTTCTTGTTCACATATAGCTATGAAAAATACCCAGAAATTTTTCAACCTTAACTGCCTAGGCTAATTGCTAATTGTACCATCAGGCTGAGCTGAGACCTGATCTGGGTTGACAGGCAATGCTTGAGAGCTACACCCAAAAGTGGATATATCGTATCAAAAGTGTAATAATATGTGGGCCACTAGCCTAGGGAAGTGCACTGAGACACAGGCATAATAGAGAAGTCAGTCAAACTCTCAGGAAGAGAAAAGAAGATTTTTGTAGTCCAAATAAATAAAATAAGAAATAAACAAACAAACTAACAAACAGGAAAATGGAGCAAATACCTGCAGTAACTACATCTACTTATCTAATAAAGCTCCCCAGGACATTTGATCTCTCTAAACCAGCGGACTGTGAGAGATGATGTGTACAAAGAACATCAAGGCATTGAAAACTGTCGCCCAAGAGGAAAGCAATCTGTGTGGCGGCCTGGTCTCAACACACAGTTGGGAGTTTATGTAAAGCAATATGAAAACTGCACAAAAGTCACGCTGAACCTTTGACTCTCAGAATTCCCAGACTTTCCATGGCAAATTGCAAGCACAGACATTTTCAAGCTGAAAAGAGACAATAGCTTCTCACTGTGGATTACTACTCATGAAATGTTGAGGTGTCCAAGCTGTCCTCTAAGTCCTCAGAGGCAGTTATACAGCACCTGAAAGCCGTATTCACTTACCATGGAATACCAGGGACATTTGTATCAGACAACAATCTACGATTCAGCTGCTCAGAATTCAAAGTCTTTGCTCGGGACTATGAGTTCAAACACCATGCAAGCAGTCCACAGTACCCACAACATGGTGTCAGAATTGACAAAAGGGATAGTGCAGAGGACAACAACATGCCAACCCTTGAAGGATATTCAACTGAACTTTATTGATAATGCTGCTTGTAGAGTATGTGAACTCCTCCCATGTGGCAGTGGCTAACTGAGTGGCACAGGAATAACACTATTAACTACCACAACACTACACTATCGTACCACCCCAAATAAGCTAATTTATGAGTCAAGTCTAATAAAAGTGTAGATGATTTTCAGAGAATGAAATTCAAAGATCTTGGCTGATCGTCCACTGAAGTGTTGGAGGGAGGGAGTGCTGCACTGTCATTGATGTTTTTTTAAATGAACTGACAAATTGAAGCCTTAACTACTCTCTCGGTTTGATGGAAAAGATCATTCAGCTATATTATGAAGAAGAGTGGGGGAGGCTATCCTCAGTATGTACTTGTTTGGACCTACATGTACATGACAGGGAAAGGAGCGAGGTACTGCATAAGAAATAGAATGTAATGGTCTTTTGATCTCTGGAAAGCCATCTTACCTGTGAAGTGGAAATTCTGAACCAAACTTGAATCAGTGAACAATGCTCAACAGTTCTGGCAGGGCTTGAACGCTGTCACCTCTTATAAAGTTAAATCAAGCGACATGGGAGACAGCAGGGCTTTACTTCCAGATGAGCTCAATGCCTTTCATGCTTGCTTCGATCATCAAAACATGGAGGAACCATTACAAATTCCCACATCCAGCAATGTTCCTTGTTCCTTGTACCCCGGATGGGGTACCTGGCCATGTTCTAAAGACCTGTGCTGATCAACTTGCCAGTGAGTTTGCAAAGATCTTTAACCTCATGGTTTGGCAGTGTATGGTACCCACCTGCATCAAGCTGGCTTCAATAATACCGGTTCCCAAGAACATTGTGGTGACCTACCCCAATGATTATTGGCCAGCAGCACTTATATCCACAGTTATGAAATGTTTTGAGAGGTTGGTGATGAAAGATATCAACTCTAGCACGAGAAGTGATTTATTTCTATTGCAATTTGACAACTGGAGCAACAGGACCTCAGCAAATGCCTTCTCATTGGCTCTTCACTCATTCCTGCAACATCTGGATAGCAAAGCTGCATACATTAGGATTCTCTTTATATACTACAGCACAGAATTCAATATCATTATCTCCTCAAAACTAATCAATAAGCTCCAAGACCTTGGCCACAATACTTCCTTGGGTATTGGATCCCAGTTTTCCTGACTTGTAGACCCCAGTCAGTTCAATTGGCAATAATGTCTTACCCACGATCTCCATCAGCATAGGTGCACCACAAGACTGTGTGCTTAGCCCCCTGCTCTACTTGCTTTATACTCATGACTGTGTGGCTAAGCACAGCTTCAATCCATTTTCAAGTTGTGGACCAAATCAAAGGTGGTGAAAAATCTGCTTATAGGAGGGAGATAGAAAAGCTGGCTGAGTGGCGTCATAACAACAACCTTGCACTCAATGTTAGCAAGACCAAGGAACTGATATAGAATTAAGGAGAAGGAATCCAGAAGTCAATGAACCAGTCCTTGCTGGAGGGTCAGAGGTGGAGTGGAATAGCAACTTTAAAATTTTAGGTGTTATTATTTCAAAGGACCTGTCCTGGGCCCAGCATCTAAGTACAAATATGAAGAAAGCTCAGCAGTGACTCTACTTCTTTAGGAGTTTGCAGAGATATGGCATGACATCTCCCCAAACTCCTAAGAAAGTAGAGGCACTGCCGTATACTGACTGACTGGCTGCATCACAGCTTAGTATGGGAACACTAATGCCCTTGATTGTAAAATTCTACAAGAGGTAGTGGAACAGTCCAGTCTATCATGGGTAAAACCCCCCAACCACTGAACATATCTACATGGATGTTGTCACACAAAAGCAACATCCATCATCAGGGACCCTCAGCACCCAGGTCATGCTCTCTTCTCACTGCTGCAATCAGGAAGGAGGTACAAGAACCTTAGGACTCGAACCACCAAGAATAGGAACACTTATTACCCCTCAATCATCAGTCACTTGAACAAAGGGGATAACATTACTCAACTTTACTTGCCCCATCATTGAAATTTTCCCACAACCAATGGACTCACTTTCAAAGAGTCCTCATCTCAAGTTCTCAATATTTATATTTGTTTTATCTGTGTACAGCTATTTAATCAATTAAATAAAAGCACAAATGCAGGAGATGACTTCCACTGGTATATTCACATTGCAACAAGAGCGAGAGAGAACAATGCACATGTGCAGACAACAGATCAGTAAGTAGAGTTAAGGGTGGGGTGTATCAGTTCTTTAAAAGAAATGGATCCATACATTACACTTCCCCCCCCCCTTTAGATTAATGCAACATAACACTGTAAATGCACTGCCTATAAAAATTATACAGACCCCTTGGAAGTTTTCATGTTTTATTGTTTTACAACATTGAATCACAGTAGATTTAATTTGGCTTTTTTGACACTGATCGACAAAGACTTTCATATCAAAGTGAAAAGAGATCGCTACAAAGTAATCTAGATTAATAACAAATGTAATCAATTGTTTTGTGTTTTAAAGATATTCACCCCTTCAAGTCAGTATTTAGTAATGCACCTTTGGCAGCAATTACAGCCTTGAGTCTGTGTGGACAGGTCTCTATCAGCTTTGCACATCTGGACACTGCAATTTTTCCCTATTCTTCTTTCCAAAACTGCTTAAGCTCTGACAGATTGCATGGTGATCACTAGGGGAAAACCCCTTTCAAGTCCATCTACAAATTCTCAATTGGATTGAGGTCTGTACTCTGACCTGGCCACTCCAGGACACTAACCCTGTTGTTTTTAAGCCATTCCTATGTAACTTTGGCTTTATGCTTGAGGTAATTGTCTTGCTGGAAAACCAATCTTCTCCCAAGTCACAGTTCTGTTGCAGACTGCACCAGCTTTTACTTCAGGAGTTCTCTGTATTTTGCTGCATTCATTTTACCCTCCACCTTCACAAGTTTCAACAGGGCCTGCTGCAGTGAAGCATCCCCACAGCATGATGCAGCCACCACCATGCTTCATGGTAGAGAAGGTGTGTTTTTGATGATGTGCGGTGTTTGGCTTACTTCAAACATAGCATTTAGTCTGTGGCCTAAAAGCTCAATTTTGGTTTCATCAGATCATAGAACCTTCTTCCAGCTGACTTCAGAGTCTGGCAAACTCTAGCTGAGATTTCATGTGAGTTTTTTTCAACAGTGGCTTTCTCTTTGCTGTTCTTCCATAAATGCAACTGGTGAAGCACCCAAGCAACAGTTGTTACATGTGCAGTCTCTCCTATCTTGGCCACTGAAGCTTGTAGCTCCTCCAGAGTTCTCATAGGTCTGTAGGTGGCCTTCCTCACTGGCCTCCCTTTTTGGCAGCCTTCTCCAGGCAGATTTACAGCTGTGCCATATTCTTTCCATTTCTTAATGACTGACTTAACTGTACACCAAGGAATATTCAGTGACTTGGAAATTTTCTTGTATCTATCTCCTGAATTCTACTTTTCAATAACCTTTTTGGTGAGTTGCTTGCATAGTTCTTTTGTCTTCATGGTGTAGTTTTTGCCAGGATACTGACTCACCAGCAGTTGGACCTTCCAGATACAGGTGCATTTTTACTTCAATCAATTGAAAGGCCTTGACTGCACACAGGTGATCTCCATTCAATTAATTATGTGACTTCTAAAATCAATTGGGTGAACCAGTGATAGTTTGTGCCATATTAAGGGTGGTGAATACTTACACAATCAATTATTTTGGGTTTTATATTTGTAATTAATTTAGTTCACCGAGTAGAAATCTATTTTCACTTTGACATAAGTCTTTATCTGTTGATCAGTGTAAAGAAAAACAAACCAAATCCACTGTGATTCAGTGTTGTAAAACAATAAAGCATGAAAACATCCCGGGGATGGGGTGTGAATTCTTCTTCTTTTGTAATTTATTTTCTATTGAAGTTCATCATCAAACAAACATTTCCATAAGATATATTTCAGACATTGTACATATATATCATATAATCATATATATCACAGATCTCCACAAGTATGCAGATATACAAAACATTCAATTTCCTTTTCATAATCCACATTCTAAATAAGCATGCTTTTGCATTGACATCCTTAAGTAACCTCACAGTTCTGAAGATTCAGTCTTTTGGATGGTGCTCTGTTTCTCTGGGCCTGTGGAGTGGCATCAGATTTGGTAGATGTCTTGTCTATGACAATGTTCTCTCAGGATAGTCACATTGCTGTCAGTGACATCATCACTGAGAGGCAAGTCCAATGATTATAATGTGTTCATCTTGTTGGCTGCAATTGACTCAGGTGTGTCATCTGGTCCACAAGGCATCACCATGTCTGATCTCCAGCAACCACAGTGTACATCAGTGGTCCAGTTCTTGTAGCTATCTACCGGGTGTCTACTTCTTGTCTTGTTATCATGAACAGCTTTTGCCTAAGTCTTCAATCTATTTATCTATTCGCTTTTCAAATACCTCCTCATTAGCATTAAGCAGCTGTGCTAGTCTCCAGTTAGTGTTACCATTTGAGTTGCCATTGTCTGTTGCTGTCACACTGAGAGCTTTGATTGAGTGCCAGTCTAGTTGGATTTTCCTCAACCATTCACATCTGGCCCTCTACTTTTCAATACGTAAAGCTCTAATTGTTGTGGTTGGCCTCCATACATCATTTTCACTTTCAGTTTGCCTTTGGGAGACACTTTATTGCCCGTGCAAGTCTTCAGAATCACTAAGGTCTTGTCTAATGCTATCATAGAAAACGGTCCGTTGTACTCAGGAATCCAGCTCCATTTTCAGTTTTACATCGGACACGTCCATTGTGATCCAGATGATTTTGCGATCTGCTTCAGTTATACTGTGCAGTTCTAGGCACGACAGTTCACTGTTGTCAGACTCTATATTGCCTGATTCTGTTTTACCTTTCAGTCACTTTATGCATTTGCTTAGTTTTGTGTGTGAAACTTCATTTGGTGTGGTTTTTCTCTTTAGTTGTGCTTTTTGTTTGACATGCACCCTTTCGATGTGACCTTGTCTGTGACACTTTCTGAACACCTCTTACTTGTACCAACAGTCATTTGCATCATGGGAGGGTTTGCCATATCAATAACATCTTTGGTTTTTTGCACCATTCAGGGACATTTTGTGCATTTCACATTTTAACTTCCTTTTCTGTAGTTCTGCTGCATCCTTTGCTGCAGTCTCTAATGATATTACAATGGTCAATGCCTGTTCTAAGGTTAGGTCTCTTTCAGACAGTAGGCTCATTTGAGTGCTTTGACTATACATGCCAGATACAAGCCTCTCCCTGAATCCATCAGAAAGTCCATCTCTAAAGTCACAGTACTGGAAAAGTTTACACAGTTCTGCAATGTATTCAGAAATGCTTTCATCTTTTGACTGGTTCCTTTTGTAAAATCTGTATCTTCCAGCTATTAGCAGCAGTTTAGGGCTCAAATGATTTTGTAAAATTGTAACAATTTCTTTGAACTTCATGCTTGCTCACTTTTCAGGGGTTACTAAGTTGAGTAAGAGAGTGTATGTTCTTGGGCCCATTAAGCTAAGAAGTGTAGGGGATTTCATTTGTTCCTCCACTTTGTTCGTGTTACAATACAGTTCAACTCTCTTGATATACAAGCCCCAGCCTTCATTAGTGCTATCAAATTCATCTACTTTCGCATTGCCATGTTATTTTCACTTCAAATTCAGTGCATCTTTCACTGTTACTCATGCATTTGTTAGTGTCCATGATGACCTTCTCTGTACTGTTTAACTCTGTTTCATGTGGTAACTATCGTTGCCGTTCATGATATTTTCCGACATTCACGTCTGTATTCGTTGCCAACTTGTTGTGTCTGTGCACAACCACATATCAATTAAGTAAAAGCACGGACACAGGAGATGGCTTTAACTGGTGTATTCACATTGCAGAGAGAGAGAACAATACACAAGTGTAGACAACAGCACATGCACAGACAACAGATCAATACATAGTGCTATGGAGGGGGTGTCATAGCTCTAAAATCAATAGATCCATACTTTACAATATTATTTTTTCTTCTTTTTGCATTTGCACACTGTTGTTTTCTGCACACTGGTTGAACATCCTAGATGGGTGGTCTTTCATTAATTTTGTTATAGTTTCTATTCTATAGATTTGTTGAGTATACCTTCAAGAAAATAGGTTGTATACGGTGACATAAAATAATGTACTTCAATAATAAAATTTACATTGAACTTTGAAGAGAGTTATCACCTCTGTAAAGAAAAAATAAGTCAAATATTTATTCTGAAATAGTCCATTGATGAATATGTACTTGCTGAATTCTTCTTCTGTGAGAGTACGATCACCAGAAGGTCTGCAGCAACTTAAGTGGAAGACTGACCTGCATCTCTAGGACAATGAGCTAAAACAACAAACAGGCCTTGTCAGCATTACCCTTGTCCTGAAAGTAATTTATAGCAAAACTGCTGAAATTATTTTAATCCATACTTATAGGAAAATGGGTCTTCAGCTTATCTTTGAAAGGTGATTTCTCCACTGGCTGCAGTGTGAGGTACAACCCCACACAGAGGAAGGTGGTTCTGATTGCTGGAGGCCAATCACTCAGCATTGAGTCCCTCCGGGCAATATCACCTTCATATGCTTCAGCAATTATCTTCCTCTTCATCAAGTCAGAAGTGGCAATGTTCACTGATGATGGTGCAATAAGGCAGTCAATGCCAACATGGAACACTTTTTTGACAACATTGGCAGATTAGTGGCAGGCAGTGTTCATGACACACAAGTGTTCAGCAATAATCATCCCCAAGAAGAGACAGTCTGACAGTTTCTCTTTGGCATTACGATTACTCAGCCACTCACCACCAACATTCTTGAAATAATCACTGCTAATTAGGTACTTACCGTATTATGATCACCCTCAAAAATACAATGGCTGCAAGGGGCTGGATCACCTGCAGAATGACTAAAATCTCAAAAAGCTTTTCAAGCAACTTCAATGCAGAAGTGCAGACTGTGATCAAATACATGCAGTGTCCACTTTATTAGGTACACCTGTACACCCACTCGTTGAACCAACTATCTAATTAACCAATTGTGTGGCAGAAACACCACATGCAGACATGGTCAAGAGGTTCAATTGTTGTTCAGACCAAACATCAGAGTGGTGAAGGAATGTGATCAAAGTGGCTTTGCCTTGGAATGAATCATTGTTGGTGCCAAAGTGGTTTGAATATCTCAGAAACCTCTGATGTTCTGGGACTGTCACACACAGCAGTCTCTAGATCTTACAGAAAGTGTAAAAAAAACAAAAAGCATCCAGTGGACAAAAATGCCTTGTTAATTAGATAAGTCAGAGGAGAATGGTCAGACAGATTCAAGCTGACAAGAAGGTGACAGTAACTCCTGTAACCTCATGTTGCAACAATGGTGTGCAGAAGAGCAACACATTGAATTCTGAAGTGGATGGGCTACAGCAGCAGAAGACTACAAACACGCACTCAGTGGGCACATTAGTAGGTACAGAAGGTATCTAATAACATGCCCACTGGGTGTCCTTTCCACTTGCACCAACAATCCTTACAAAGTTGAATGGCCTTTGAGGCAAGACAGCCAACTTGATTGTCAACTTGACTGCCATTAACACTCAGGTCATTTGTCTGTGTACCTGCTACCAGTGTTAGAGGCTGCTGGTTTAGGAAGTGCGACTGAAGAATCTCTGTCAAGTTGCTGCAGTGTGAGTCACCTGTAAAAAGTTCATTAAAATCATTAGAACTGAAAATAGGGCATGAGTGTGTCCAGTGAATTTTTACCCTTCCAGATATCCAGCTATTGCAACCAAAGATGAATTTCTCCCTCATGGTAATAATTATCAATTAGTCCCAATATTGCATGCTTGGTCTGAGCTGTTGAACAAATTAGTTTTAATAGCAATGCATATACTTAACACTTGTTTTTCACTTTTGGGCAAAGTTCCTTAGCCTTAATTTATAAAGATTAGGATGTCTTGTACATTATTAGATTCTCCTGCCTTTTTCAAAGATTTTGTATTGAACCTGAGTTTTCTCACCAGCAAATTAGGTTCAAAAGTATGGATTAAATTCTGTTAAACACATTATTGACTGAGGATTATATTGCATACTACTAAAAAGAATGTATTATAAATTAAAAAAAAGATTTACAGTCAAAGGTGCAATTGTATTGAAATTGTTTTGTGAGATATCTATAACAGCTTCCTCCTTTAATTTATTCATCCCCAAAATGCCTTCTTTAAAGTGAAACCACAGAGAAGCCGTATTCATATAGGAATGGTTTACTATGTCATAGAACATAGCTCAGGAAGGAAATCCCCTCCTCAGCCTGTTATGTTCCATTAGAAAACTAAACTGAGCAGTTTCATTCTTGTGAATAAACTGACAATGAGGTGTAAATCCAGCATACTGATGCAATTACAAAGAAGACATAACAATGGTGATTTTTCATTAGGATTTTTAGGAGAATTCATAAGTCATAGAGTCTTAGAAAACTGCAGCATAGAAGCAGGCCCTTCATCCCATCTAGTTCATGCTGAACCAATTAAATTGCATAGACCCATTGACCTGCCCCCAGATTATAGCACTCCGTACTTGTCTCATCCATGTACCTACCCAAACTTTTGATGTTGAAATCAAAACCACATCCACTACTAGTGCAGGCAAGCTCATTTCACACTCCCACCACCCTTTGAGTTAAGGTGTTTCCCCTCATGTTCCCCTTAAACATCTCACCTTTCACACTTAACCTATGACCTCTAGCCGTAGTCTTACCTAACATCCCTGGAAAAAGCCTGCTTGCATTTACCCCTCATAATTTTGTATACTCTATCAAATCTCCTCTCAATCTTCTACCTTCTTGCAAATAAAATTCTAACCTATTTAATCTTTCCATCCCGCCAATATCCTTGTAAATTTTCTCTGTATTCTTACAAACTTATTTACGTCTTTCCTGTAGGAAGGTGACGAAAACTGCACACATTACTCCAAATTAGGCCTTACTAAGGAATCATGCAACTTCAAAATAAATCCCTACACATGTATGTTCCATAGATAGCATTCTAATGGATTGCATCACCAGCTGGTATGGAGGGGCCACGGCATAGGATCAGAAAAAGCTGCACGGAGTAGTAAACTCAGCCAGCTCCATCATGGACACTAGCCTTCCCAGCATTCATTGAAATGGTGCACAACCAATAGACTCACTTTCAAGGACTCTTCCTCTCATGTTCTCAATGTCTATTGGTTATTTATATATTATTATTAGTTCTTCTTTCTGCATCTGCAAAGTTTGTTGTTTGCTGCACTCTGTATACTCTAGTTGGGTAGACTTTGATTCTGTTATCTATAAATATTCTATAGATTTATTGAGTATAAAGACAGGAAAATGGATCTCAGGGTTGTCTATGGCGACATATAGGTATTTTGAACTTTGAACTTTGAAACTTCAAAAGGGGATTCCTTAAAATGGCAGGTCCAATCTCCCAGAACATGCCTTCTTTTCATTGCTAGCTTCAAGAAGGATGCACAGGAGCCTGAAGGTACATACTCAATGTTTCAGGAACAGCTTCTTTCCCTCCTCTATCAGATTGCTCAATTGGCAATGAATCCATGAACATTACCTCATTATTTTTCTCCCTCTTTTTGCACTAATTGTTTAATTTAATTTTAATATATATTTCCAATTGCAATTCATAGTTTTCTACTATTTTATTGCAATGTACTGCAACTGCAAAAACAACAAATTTCGCTACATATGCTTGTAGCATCCTCCAAGAAGACTACAACCTTGTCGTGTTTTGGCGGCTTGCGTGCCTCAATGACCCACACTTGCATGACAGACAATAGTGGAAACTGAACAGCAGTTCATGATGAAGGAAGCCAGAACATTGCCAGAGATGGAGGACCCTAAATGCCAGCTGCATAATTAGCAGTAAGTAATGCTTATAGAATATGGAATTTGTAAAAAAACTGATTGAATGAATGACTTGTCAGGTTGGATTGATAGCTGGATTCTGTTTGAATTTGAGTTTATTGCTTATATGTGACCTTTAATGTACTGTGGAAACCCGAGGAACGTTGTGCTATGGATAGTATTCAATTACTGGATGAGATAACAAGGAGTAGTCATGAAAATGTCTAATTCAGTTATGAGGGTACACCGATTACTGGTTAATAGACACATGTGAGATTGTCTTATGTGAGAATGCTGTTCTTGGACTACAGTTCAGCATTCAATCCTGTAATTCCATCCAGGCTCGACAGGAAGCTCAGAGACCTCGTCCTTGACTTTACCTCATGCAGCTGGATCCTGGACTTCCTGTAAGATCACTGGCAGGTGGTAACAGTGGGCTCCCTCACCTTCACCCTTCTGACTCTCAACACAGGAGCCCCTCAGGGCTGTGTACTGAGTCCCCTCCTTTACTTCCTGCATACCCATGACTGTGTCCCCACCCACAGGTGCAATCTGATAATTAAATTTGTCAATGACACTGCATTGATTAGCCTAATCTCAAACAATAATGAGGTGGCCTACAGGGGAGGGATCATCTCTCTAACACAGTGGAGTTAAGAAAACAACCTCTCCCTCAATGTCGCAAAAACAAAGGTACTGGTTGTGGATTACAGATGGAACGGAGATAGGCTAACCCATATCGATATCAGTGGATCTGGGGTTGAGAGGGTCAACACCTTTAAGTTCCTTGGCATCCACATCACCGAGGACCTCATGTGGTCTGTACCCACCAGCTATGTGGTGAAAAAGGCACAACAGCACCTCTTTCACCTCAGACAGTTGAGGAAGTTTAGTATGGGCTCCCAAATCCCAAGAATTTTCTACAGGGGCACAATTGAGAGCACCCTGACTGGCTGCATCACTGCCTGGTATGGGAATTGTACCTCCCTCGATTGCAGGACTCTGCAGAGTGGTGCTGACAGTCCAGCGCATCTGCAGTTGTGCACTTCTGTAATTCAGGACATTTACAAAGACAGGTGTGAATAAAGGGCCTGTAGGATCATTGGGGACCCAAGTCACCCGAACTACCCCAACCACAATCTGTTCCAGCTACTATCATCCAGGAAACGGTACCGCAGCATAAAAACCAGGACCAACAGTTTCAGCACAGCTTCTTCCACCAGGCCATCAGAATGATTAACTCACACTAATTTGAGTGTATTTCTATGTTGCATTGACTGTTCTATTTATTATAAATTACTATGGTTGCACATTGCATATTTAGATGGAGATGTTACACAAAGATCTTTACTCCTTGTGTATGTGAAGGATGTAAGAAATAAAATAAACTCAATTCAATTTAATGTGTTCTTTGAATGAAGAATAAACAGACTGGTACCAGAGCAAGCATGGAGGATTTTTTTGTCTCTTCATGACCTGGTGCTTGTGAAACTTATATTTATGGAGGTGCTTTTCGAGTCTTTGATGGAGTTTCACCTGAAATAGAATCATCATCAGTACCTGGGACCAAGGGGTGGTTCCACAATTGGAATCAGAGTGCCCCCAACAACAACTGAGTGGTGACTGGAAATTCTTGTGACTTGCTGTGCAGTATTTTGTACTATCCTGTTTATGATAATAAATAAGGCTTCAGTTACTTGTTGTGTTTGTACACTTGTTACCACATCTTCTGGATGCTCGAATAATTGGGTGAGATCAATCCACTCTGCTACAATGCCAGTGATATTAAACCTGATTCTGATTCTGATGAAACACAGGAGTTCCAGTGAACTACATCTACAGCTAAGATAATCAGTCTGAATTCATGGCAATATGGCCTGCAGTGAAAAAACTGAAAGTAAATTTGGCTGCAGAAAACTGAGTTTAATTTTATAGTGTGGATTTTCATTTTGTGCAGGGTTGATTTTACATTTATAGTCATAAAAAAAAGGAATGCAGAAAATCTGAAGTCAATGCTGAAAATACTGAGCAGACAGGTCAATGATATTGAAGAGAAATATGCATTTAAGTTGAGTTGTTTATTTTGTAGATTTGCAATATTAATCCTTACTTTCAAATGACAAAGAAGGATGCCATTCAGTCCATGGATTCTGTTGCAGCTCATTCTCCAGCTAATCTTTCCTGTAGCATATTTCCCTCACAATTCCATCTACTCTTGCAGATCTGACCACTTATTTATACCTTAGGGGCAATTGACAGTGGCACATTAACCTATGAATCTTCACAACTTCACACATGGGAGGAAACTAGAGCACTCAGGGGAAAATCACAGTGTCATTGGGAGAAGATGCAAAGTCCAAGCAGATAACAGCAGAGGTTAGATGTTAGGTCCAGGCCAGTGTTGCTGTAGGATATCAACTCTACAATCTCTGTCACTGTGTCATCCAGTCAGCTTTGTGTTAATTGAGTCATGGAGTCGAATAGCACAGAAACATACACTAGTCCATGCCAATCAAGATGCTCATTTTATCTTATCCCATTTTCTCACATTTATGCCATAAGATGTAGGAGCAGAATTTGGCCATTTGGCCCTTTGAGTCTGCTGCATCATCTCATCATAGTTGATCCATTTTTTGTCTCAGCACTTATCTCCTGCCTTCTCCCCGTATCCCCTCATGCCCTGATTTATCAATAATCTACCAAACTCTGCCTTAAATGTACCCAATGACTTGGCCTCCGCAGCTGCCTGTGGCAGCAAATTCACTCTCTGAATAAAGAAATTCCCTCTATTCTGAGGCTGTGTCCTCTTGCCTTAGACTTCCCCATCACAGCAAACATCGTCTCCACATCCTTTCAGCCTTTGATAGATTTCATTGAGGTCACCTCTCATTCTTCTGAATTCCAGTGAATAGAGGCCAGGAGCCATCAAATGCTCCTCATACAACAGCCTTTCAATCCTGGAATCATTTTTGTGAACCTCCCTAATGTCAGCACATTCTTTCTTAGATAAAGGGCCCAAGATTGCTCAAAATACTCAAAGTGAGGCCTCACCAGTGCTTCATAAAGCCTCAACATCACATTCTTGCTTTCTTTTCTAGTTCTGTCGAACTAATTGCTAACATCACATTTGCCTTCTTCACCACAGACTCAACCTGCAAATTAACTCTTAGGGAATCTTGCACGAGGACTCTCAAGTCACTTTGCTCCTCCGAACTTTGAATTTTCTCTGCATTTAGAAAATAGTCTATGTTTTTATTTCTTCTACCAAAGTGCATGACCATAAACTTCCGAACACTGTATTTCATCTGCCACTTCTTTGCTTATTTTCCTAATCTGTCCAAGTCTGTCTGTAGCCTCTCTGCTTCCTCAAAACTACCTGCCCCTTCACCTATCTTCATATCATCCTCAAGACTTTGCAACAAAGCCATCAATTCCATCATCCAAGTCATTGATAATCAAAATAAGAAGAAGTGGTCCCAACACATTCTCCTGTGGAACACTGCTAGTCACTGGCAGCTAACTAAAAAAATGCTCCCTTTCTTCTCACCCTTCGGCTCCTGCCAATCAGCTAATGCTCTATCCATGCTAGCATTCCCCTTCAACACCATCGGCTCTTAACTTGTTAAGATTCACATCTGGCACCTTGTCAAAATCCAAGTGCACACCATCCACCAATTATCCTTTGTCTATCCTTCTTTTTATTTCTTTAAAGAATTCCAGCAGATTTGTCAGGCAAGATTTTCTCTTAAGAAAACCATATTGACTATGGTCTATTTTATCCTGTGCCTTCAAGTACCCCGAAACCACATTCTTAATAATTTACTCCAACATCTTCCCAACCACTGAGGTCAGACTAACTGACCTATAATTTCCTTTTTTTCACCTCTCTCCCTTCTTGAAGAGTGGAGAGGCATTTGCAATTTTCCATTCCTCCAGAACCATGGCAGAATCAACTGATTCTTTAAAGATCATGACTAATGCCTCTACAATCTCTTCAGCCACTTCTTTCAGAACTCTAGGGTATATACCATCTAGTCCAAGTGACTTACCTCCCTTCAGACATAACAATATCACAAGCACCTTCTTGCTAGTAATAGCAACTTCCAACACTTCTGCCCCAATACTCTTGAACTTTCAGCAAACTGCTTGTGTCTTTCACTGTGAAGATTAATGCAAAGTACTTATTCAGTTTGTTCACCATTTTCTTGTCCCCCATTATGATGATATCTGCTCTTGCCTCTCTTTTACACTTTATATATCTACTTAGCTTACCATTGTATTCCATCTTTTCCTACTTCTTGACTTTTTTTGTTGCTTTCTGTTGCTTTTTAAAAGCTTTCCAATTCTCTAATTTCCCACTAATTTTTGCTCTGTTATATGCCCTCTCTTTGGCTTTTATGCTGGCTTTGTCTTCTCTTGTCAGCCATGGTGTGTTACCCTGCCTTTAGAATATTTCTTTCTCTTTGGGATGTACCTATCCTGTGTTACCCATGTTTGGCCTATAACCCTCTAAACCCTTCTCTTCTCATCTCACTGCTACCATCAGGAAAGAGGTATAGAAGCCTCGTGTCCCACACCATCAGCTTCAAGAGTAGTTATTACCCTTCAACCATCAGGCTCCTGAACCAGCATGAATAACTTCTCTCCCCTCAACTCTGAACTGATTCCACAAACTATGGACACACTTTTGAAGACTTGACAACTCATATTCTCAGCAATATTTATCCATTTATTTATTTATTTATTTTAAAAAATTGCATAATTTGCCCTCTTTTTCACACTAGTTGTTTGCTGGTCTTTGTATGCAGTTTTTCATTGATTCTATTGTACTTCTTTGTTCTACTGTGAATGCCTGTAAGAAAATGAATCCCATGGTGGTAGATGGTGACAGTTGCATGCTTTGATAATAAAATTACCTTGGACTTTGAACCTTTCAGTGAATTACGCACGAGTTTAATATTTTAAAAGAACAGATGGCATTGCCATGAAAACAAATATGAAGGCTCAATCCTTAGTGATCCATGAGTTCAGAGTCTATATGATGGCTGATTCCATTATACAGGTGAATCTATTATTCAGAAGTAAGATTTAAAAAGCTTACATGTCTTTCTTGTCACACGCATATCAAAATGTTGAAACATTAGTGAAATGCATCATTTACGTCAATGACCAACACCATCTGCAGACATGCTGGGGTCAGCTCACAAGTGTCACCATGCTTCAGGTGCCAACATAGCATGCCCACCACTAACTAACCCCAACCCTAACCTGTATGGAGTTTCTCATAGGACAAGATGTTTCAATCCATTTGATAAGTAGATCCTAACTCAGGTCATTGCATAGAGATATTGAGGTTGGGCTTGTTGGGTGGCAGGTGCTTCCCAGGGGTCATCTGGGAAGGACTACCCAAAGGAAACACACACATTGACCAGGAGGATGTACTAACTCCTTACAGAAAGCAGTGGAAATTGAACCCCAATCACTAGCATTGTAAATTGTGATGTTAACTGCCAATCTATCATACCACCAACCTTGTTTCTCTTAAATCATGTCACTTTAGGGACTGGCCTGAGCTGAGAACCTAAATGATGTTATGCACAGTATTGGCCCTGCACTTGCTCATTCCCTGCTGGTAGGATCCAATGGACATGAGCAAAATTAATTGGCCCAATTTTACAGCTGTTCTGTATTGAATGCAACCACTGATTGAAAAGGATATGGAAGTGCTGGCAATCCCCAATCTGGTGGATTTTTCTGTAAATTGGTACTACCATGTTAATCAGATGCTTTATTTCAGTGTATTTATTTATATCACTCAAACTATCAGTGTACATGAGTGTTGCTGTAGCAAAACTGTAAAATCTCTGTGTTGTTCATATTCATTGACACTGGTTTAAGTCTCACTGATTCTTTCCATTCTTCCCCCCCTCATCAGTAATACCACTGTTATACTGTTATTCTTCATGAATTACCCAGGCCTAGCATTTAATAGAGCATTCACAGAATGCAGCAATACCAGAGCCCACTGCACAAGTGCCTGCCCTTTCAAATATCTATACAAGTAATCCACTCCTCAAGATTAGCTTTACTTGTCACATGTACATTGAAACATACAGTGAAATGTGTAAATTGTGTCAAATCAAATCCCCATGGATTGTGTTAGTGTCATTCTGCTTCCAGTGTCAATGTAGCATGCCCACAACTTGTTAACTAGACATGTTTGGAACGTGGGAGAAACCCAGAGCACCCAGAAGCTTAAAGCTCCTCACAGACTGTGGTGGGAGCCGAACCCCGATCCTACAGCTGGCCCTATAAAGCATTGTGCTGACTGTTATGCTACCATGCCTCTGCTCTTTCCCTTCAGTCTGTGAAACAATTAATTTGTAAACATTTGTGATTGTATTAATGTTTAAAATATTTCTTTGTTTTGCTTTTCACATAATTTATTGGAAGTCTACTGAGACACAATTAGTCTTAGAGTAATAAAAACATGAGCAATCAACTACTTGCTTTATACTATACAGAAGCTGATCTCTATAATACAATTATAAAATTATAATAAAATAATACAGACAAAAATGTGTGGCCTGAGCTGTTGGAGTCCCTGCACTCTCAACACTGATTAGCATAGGCCTTTCGAGAAATATGTCCTCAGAGCATTTCTGCTAGCCATGGTATTTTAGCCTCTGCTTTGGAGGAGGAACAATAACAGCATTGGGGTCTTCCCCCTCCATTCAGGTCATGTATCAGAAGCACCAGATAGACAGTGCCTCCAGAATTGTCAAAGACCTCCTCCCATCTTTCCTACAATGACAGTGACCTCCTGCTGCCAGGCAGAAGTTACCACTGTATAAGACCCAAAACTGTCAGGCACAGTGACAGCTTCTTCCCCGGGCTGTTAGGCTTCCTAACACCCTGCTGCCACCCAGCACACATGTATGAATGCCCTGCTGTCCCCCCCCCCCAGCCCCCACACCTCATACCCCACTCCGCTACTCACAGACACTCTCATCTTGCACTGGTCACTTTTCATCTTTTAATTGCTGCATTCCACATATGTACACACTTTATACATACAGTGCTACCAATCTAAGGAAAAATCTCCTCCTTTGTATATTTGATTTTGATTGTTTTTCCTTTATCTGATTTTGGTGTTGTTTGGTGAATTAACAGCTTTATGGAGACTGCAGATAAAATTTTCTAGATATAAGATGCTTGGCCCAATTCTATTCCAGATGTTAGGAAGCTGCTTCCTGTAATGGTCAGGTCCAGAGTGTGGGGTTGAGGTGGGACAATAACCACAAAATTAGACCCAGGCCTTAAAGAATAGTAGAAGTCTGTAACATGAGCTGTTTCAAAGCAGTTGCTGGGAGTTCATTAAGTATTTCAGACATGAAGGATTTGAAGGCTAGACAGGGAGTTGGAACTGAGATGCAGATCAGTGATGCTTTAATTGACTAAAACAACAGGTTCCAGACGCTGAAATGCTCACTGTTGTTTCTGTGCTCTTTTACATACAGAACTGCTTATGATGTGCCACAGACTTTTTCCATCAGTTGCAGACAGGAAAGAAACATCAGACAAGGAGGTTTACGCCATATGGCTCATCAAGTCTGCTCTGCTATTCCATCATAGTTTATTTATTATCGTTCTCAACCCCATTCTCAAGCCTTCTCACCATAACCATTGACATCCTTACTAATCAAGAACGTATCAGCCTCTGCTTTAAATAGACCCCAATGACTTGGTTTCTGCAGACATCTGTGGCAATGAATTCCACAAAGTTAAGTTATAGAATCATGTAGTTACCTAGCACAGAATCAGGCCATTAGACCACTGAGTCTTTGCAATGTGAGAAGAAATTAGAACAACTGGGGAAAACCACATGGCCACGAGGAGAATACACAAACTCCACACAGACAATCTACCATTCGGAGATTGATTGAGTGATCCAGCACTTTGCTGTCGCTGAGAAGATCCTGGGAAGTGAGTTTGAGCTTGAACTCGATCCCTCAAGGCCTCGAGGTGAAGAAACTTTGAGATGGGGCATGAGGTGATGATTGACTCCATTTTGCCAATTAAAGCAATGAGGAAGCTTGAAACATCGAGGTGGATGTGAAAGGCAAGCGAAGGTTCACTGCTGGCTCTGATGCTTGAGAAGGAGCTTGTGTGGCCTATTTTTGTTCTTGGAGGGCAGGCCTCTGTGCTTGAGCCATGTCTCTCTGCTTCCATGATGTTACTGAAGCTCTGTGTTTATGGATTTGGACTATGGGCCATCCACTTTTTCAGTCTTATGGTTTTTAAATTCTGCGTTGTTGCCCATTCTTTCTCATTGTTGTTTTTTGTGGGGGGGGGGAGGATGTGTTTTTGGGGTTGATGTTCTTGTACTTTTGTTAGCTTTCTTGTGTGGGGGAGGGGGATTTGGGGTCAATGTTCTTGGGCTTATGTGCGAGAACAGGGGGCTTTGGGGTTGAAGTTCTTGTTGCTTTTGTTCGTTTTTTTTGTGCAGGGATGATCGTGTTGCCATTCTTTTTCTGTGTGGGGGGGGGCAAGGTTTGAACTTACTTCCATGGTTTTCTTTGTTTCATGGCTATCTGGAGAAGAAGAATTTCTGAGTTGTGTATTGTATACATACCTTGATAATAAATGAACTTTTGAACTTTTGAACATCTGAACTTTTGAACCACAAGTCAGCATCAAACCCCAAGTACTGGAACTGTGAAGTATCAGCTTCCACTGGGCCTAACATCACAGTAAATGACAGCAACACTCAGCAAGTCATGCAGCATCTGTGTTTTTTTTCCAAGATGGCGGCGCGATGTAGCTTGCAGCGGCCACTCTGGAACTGATTATCTGTTATTTGTGAAGTGGGGTGCCATGCGCAATCATAATTGATTGAAAACGGAGATGGGAGCATAGAAGAACATCGGGAAATCTCCAGGAAGACCTTCTTCGTTGCTGCTGCTGCTGTGAGGTCCGGGACTCTGCTGGGAAGAACAGGCCCCCAGTCCTCGGGGTTGCGTTACTGATGGCCATTGGCGGGGCCACTTACTACACTTGGCAGAGGATAGTGCTTGGAGAAGCTGTGCTGGAGGGGATGGTCATCAGCTCGGAGGTTCGACGGACTCGGAGTCTGCTGCGGTCAGGTCGCTTTCGGTGTGTGCTGCGTCTGCGAGGCTGGGTTCGACGGAGCTTTCATTGTGTGCTGAGTCTGCGAGGCTGAGTCGGGCAGCGCCATCAAAGTCCATAGTGAGGGTATTCCCTTCTGCTGCCGGTGTGGGATGGCGAGTCTGTCAGGACCCTGGGGACTTGTGGAAACTGTGTGGTGATTTCTTTTGAACTTAAAGTCCTTTAACATCTTTGGACTATTTTTACTGTGCCCATAGTCTGTTTTTTATCAATTATGCTATTGTTTGCACTGTTGTAACTATATGTTGTAACTATATGGTTTTGTGCAGGTCGTGTAGCTTTAGATTTTGGTCTTGTTTGTCTGGTGGATTTGGAGCTGCTTTCCAGGGAACGCACTAAGACGGTAGCGCGATATTACTACGCAGCAGCCTCTCCGGACTCTGGATTGGGGATTGCCAAACATTATGTGGATTTTCTGGTGTATTCTGTTTTGTCATATGCTTTTGTGATATCATTCTGGAGGAACGTTGTCTCATTTTTTAACTGCATTGCATTTGTGGTTTCTAAATGACAATAAACTGAATTGGAATCTGAAATGCTGAGTCACTATTCCAGGTCAGTGACCCTAGTCCTTCCATGGATGTAACTTGATTCACTGTCTTTTTCCAGCATGCTCCAATCTATTTCAAATTTTCAATACTTGTTCCTTTTTTAACTTCAGAGACTCTATACTAAGTTTATATAATACTTAAGCGCAGTAACGATTCCTGGTCTTGACATATGTCTGTTCCACATCAGGAATTCAATGGAAGCCTCAAAAGGAGCTTAGAATGAAAATCAATTTTTTTTCATTTATTTCCATAACAATGTGAAGATGAAACTGCATTGTTTGAGATCATACCTTGATTCCAGAACCAACTCCCTTCCATTTCTCTTCTTCCTATTGGCTAAAAGGACAAAGGGTATAAAATCACGGCCAATCTGTTTAGTTAAGTTGATAAGTTATGAAAAGAAATATAAAAAATATCAGCAGCAGTATTTCAAACTTAACTAAACTCATTGAATGTGTGAGTGTTGACGATAGTAGGTGTTTTAACTTTCTACATATTGACTGGGACTCCAATACTGTAGAAAGACTAGATGTCCCAATGGGAGAGTGTGCAATACTTGATTGGGTATTAGGAAATGAGACAGGGCAGGTGACAGAAGTTTATGTAAGGGAACACCTTGCATCCAGTGACCACAATGCCATTAATTTCAAAGTAAATACGGAAAAAAGGTCTAGCTTGCAGGTCAAGCTTCTAATTTGGAGAAAGGCCAATTTTGATGGTATCAGAAAGGATCTTGCAAGTGTGGATTGGGGCATGCTCCATTCTGGCAAATGTGTACTTGGTAAGTGGGCGGTCTTCAAAAGCGAAATTTTGAGAGTACAAAGGTTGTAGGTGCCTGTCAGAATGAAATTTAAAGGTAACAGTTGTAGGGAACATTGGCAGGTATAGGCAAGTAGGAACAAATAACGTGCTCATCGAGTATAACAAATGCAAAAGAACACTTAAGAAAGGAGGGCTTACAGGAGACATTAGGTTACCCTATCAGACAAGGTGAAGGAGAATTCTAAAGGATTCTACAGATAAGTTAAGAGCAAAAAGAATACATGGGTCAAAAATGGTCCTCTTGAAGATCAGAATGGTAATCCATGTATGAAGCCAAATGAGATGGGGGTCATCTAAATTTTTTTTTTGCATCTGTATTTACTTAGGAGACAGATGCAGAGTCTATAGAAGTGAGGCAAAGCAGTATCAACTTCATGGATCCCAAACAAATTAAAGAGGAGGAGGTGTTTGCTGTCTTGAAGCAAATTTGGGTAGATAAATCCCCAGTGCCTGACAAGGTACTCAGTTGGACCCTGCAGAAGACAAGTGCAGAAACTGCTGTGGCCCTAGAAGAGATATACCAGAGGACTGGAGAATAGCTAATGTTGTACCACCGTTTAAGAAAGGCTCTAAAAATAAAGCAGGATATTATAAGCTGGTAAGCCTGATGTTAATAGTGGGAAAATTACTGGAAGAGACCATATCTATTAGTATTTGGATAGACATGGATGATAGTCAGCATGACTTTGTGCATGGTACGTCATGTCTAACCAATCTTAAAGATTTTTTCAAGGAAGTTACCTGGAAAATTGATGAAGACAAGGCAGTGAATGTAGTCTACATGGACTTTAGCAAGGCATTTGATAATGTTCCACATGGGAGGTTGGTCAAGGAGTCTCAGTCACTTGGCATTCAAAATGAGGTTGTAAATTGGATTAGACATTGGCTTTGTGGGAGAATCCAGACAGTGGTAGTAGATGGTTGCCTCTCTGACTGGAGGCCTGAGACTAAAGGAAAGCTGCATGGATTGGTGTTGATTCCATTGTTATTTGTCATCTGTATCAACAATCTTGATGATAATATGGTTAATTGGATCAACAAGTTTGCAGATGACACCTAGATTGGGGGTGTAGTGGACAGCAAGGAAGATTAGTATGACTTGAAGTGGGATCTGGACCTGCTGGAAAAATGAGCTGAAAAATTAAGGAAGGAATTTAATGCAGACAAGTTTGAGATTTTGCAAATTGTAGGACCAACGAGGGTAGGTTTTACACAGTGGATGGTAGGGCACTGAGGAGTGTGGTGGAACAAAGGGATCTGGGAATAAAGGTCCGTAATTCATTGAAAGTAGCATCACAGGTGGATAGGGTCATAAAAAAAAAGCTTTTGTCCCATAGGCTTTCATAAATCAAAGTATGAAGTATAGGAGGTCGGATGTTAAGTTTTAGTTTTCGTGAGGCCAAATTTGGAGAATTGGGTGCAGGATTGGTCACCTACTACAGGAAAACTTAGATAAGGTTGGAAGAGTACAGAGAAAATTTACAAGGATGTTCCCAGCTGTGGAGGTTATTGATGCAAATGATGCATTTCACTGTATATTTTGATGTTACAATATACAGTATATGTGATAAGCAAAGCTAACCTTTAAAAGTTGGATCAGGTCTGATGGCCGCTATGGATAGAGAAAAACAAACTTTTAGCTAAGTGAAAATATACAAATAACTACAGATGATGGAAATCTGAACTAAAAACAGAAAAAGCTGGAAGTACAGAGGTCAGGGTACAGAGGTTAATATTCCAGTTCATAGAACTTTCATCAAATCTTATAAGTAGATGGTCTTTCAACAGAGCTGGCCAATTCTGCCGCAATCTGGATACGCAGAATATCTGAAATAGCTGAATTCATTATTGAGTCTTTGAAGTTTGTAATGTGTCTAGTTGCAAGGTAAGATGCTGTTCAGCAGCTTATGATGAGTGATGGCCTGTACACTGGGGATAACAGCCACGGACTATTTAATGTGAGAGAAGCTTTCTATTTCCATGAGAAAGGAGTAAGGTTGATCTTTAGAAGTAAGTATGACCTTCAGAGGAGCAGAGGTCTGGATTTAACCATCAGAAATGTAGAATGACAGTACATAAACCAACTATAGATGTCTCCAACCTTGGACATTGCCCCCATTATCACAGCTGTTTGCTTAATAACACGTTGGATCTTAGAAGTTACCTTGCACTTTTACTTTGATTGGCTTTCTTCCATGGTGCCTATGTTTAGTTTTTAATGTTCAGGCAATAACACACATGTAAGTGATAAGAATGGGAACATGTGATCAGCACCAGCAATGATGATGTAGCCATCTCATTAGAAGGAGATTTCAGGTCTGACAATGAAAAATTGGCAGCACTATTAGCTAACAATAGTTGGCAGTTGAGTCTGATGATAAGTAATGCTTTTTGCAGCCATCTGCAACCTTTGGAAACATTTTAAAGTTTTGTTTTAATTACAGAAATTATAAATTACCAGGCTTAAATGAAAACTGGCAGGTGATTTGTTGGGGAGATGATTTGTTGTGTTCTACATCTAGAAAGTGATGTCTGTGAAACCCTGTGATCTTCTTGATTAAGAGGAACACTCATTTACATAAGGAAGTAAAGTGCCTGGCTTAACATCAGGCTAGGGTGAATACTGAAAGTGGTAAATTTAACGTAACTTTCAGAGATATGAGAAACTCAAGTTTTCAGTCATTAAATCATTATATCATTATTTTCAGGCAAGAGATCATTAAAACATTATATTTAGACCTGTGCTTGTTTAACCAAGGCATTCTTACATGCATCCCTGAAAAATATCTTTTAGTTGGAGTAACTTCTCCAGAACAGAAACAATCAATAGTTTCACTGTAACATCCCTTGCATCTGTGACTGTTAGTGCCTACTTTTCAGGGAGAAAGATGAAGGCTGTCTGTGCAAAGAGTGATTCTTATTAGTGAGAGTGTATTAAATGCAATGCAATTGAATTTTCCCGATTAATTCTGAGTTGCTGGAGCAACAATGGGTCAGGTGGCCAGAAATGTGTAGTTCTGAAGTACAGGAACATTATAAATGTTTAATTTTATGATGTCCCTTCCTTGCTGCATTTATTCCATTAAACATCCTTTAGTAATTGGAAATTCACTATGTGAAGGCCATATACAGAATAATATTAAATGTTCCCTTATAATATTTATTATACCTCTCAAGTACATATGTTATGAGGAATGAGACACCAATTATCTGTCACAGTGAGCAATGGGAGCTGGAGGATTTAAAATTCTCACCATGTTAATGAAGACACAAGTCATTCTTTTTACAACACCATGTGATGACTCTTTTCTGGCCTAATAAAATGTTTCTTATCCTGTAAAAATTAAAGAAAATAGATTACCTTATTGTATATGAACCTACATCAGAATCAAAGGGCTGTAATGTTGTAATGAGTTCAGTCGGATGGCTGTTGGTTTGTCGTTGTGAATCAGTAATACAGTGTCCCTTTCTCTCAGGATCTACCTTCTGTCAGAAGCTAAATGGCAGGGTGAAATTATCTCACTCCGCTTTGAAAGGAATGAAAAATTCTTTATAAAGACTGAACACAAATGTGAGCAGATATCTCTCTTGATTCAACATCCCCTTGCAGAGACAATATCCTTGATATAATCAAATGCACAAGAATATATCTGATTAGATAGCTAAAGTAATATACACTCAGTGGCCACTTTATTAGGTACCCCTATATATAGTTCATGATCTTCTGTGGCTGTAGCCCACCCACTTTAAGGTTTGACATGTTGTACGTTCAGAGATGCTTTTCTTTTCACCACTGTTACAACATGTGGTTATTTGAGTTATTGTCACCTTCTCATCAGCTTGAACCAACCTAGTCATTCTCCTCTGACCTCTCTCATTAATAAGGAGATTTTTACTCACAGAACTGCCACTCAATGGATTTTTTTTTTTGTTTTTCGCAACATTCTCTGTAAACTCTAAAGACCGCTGTTCATCAAAATCCCAAGAGTTCAGCAGTTTCCAAGAGACTTAAACAACCCAGTCTAACACCAGCAATCATTCCATGGTCAAAGTCACTTGGATTACATTGGTTCTCCATTCCGATGTTTGATCTGAACAACAAATGAACCTCTTGACTATGTCTCTATGCTTTTATGCATTGAGTTGCTGTCGCATGATTGGCTGTTTAGATGTTTCCATTAACAAGCAGATGTACCTAAAAAAGTGGGCACTGAGTGTATTTTTCTAGTACTGTAGTAGTATACTGGGTCCTTCCTGGTCTTTGTTATGACTTTCATTTCATCATTGAGTTTCAGCTATTATATTGTGGGCATCGGTGCTTAAAAAATGGCAGTAACCTTTGTAGATTTACAGTTAAATGCAAAAGCGAAAAATTGCAATAAATGGTATCCCCTCTAATACAGAATGTGCAGTTTCAGTCTTTGTAGGAGAAATAAATGCAACATAGGACATGGAACTGGAACTTTAAAGTGTGATGCCAGTTGCAAAGAACAGAAAATATTATGTTCTTTGGATAAGATATTACTATCATTAAAGAGAGCTAAAGAGTCTCTCTGGTGCTAAAACACAGATTTTACAAGTGTGGAGTTTCTCTATCATTATAGAACCTTAAAATATTTTTTGATTTTTCTTTTTTTAAAAAAAATTGGAAGATTGGCTTGCTCACAGAAGACAAAGAGTGGTTGTAGACAGTTAGACAGGTGATATTCTGTATGGAGGTCGATGTGCCTCAGCGATCTGTTCTGGGACCTCTTCATGATTTTTATAAATGACCTGGATGAAGAAATGGAGGGATGGGTTAGTAAACTGCTGACAACACAAAGGTTGGGGGTGTTGTGGACAGTGTGGAGGTCTGTCAGAGGGACATCAATAGGATGCACAACTGGGCTAAGAAGTGGCAGATGGAGTTCAACCCAGAGAAGTGTGAGGTGGTTCATTTTGGTATGTCAAATATGATGGCAGAATATAGTATTTATGGTAAGACTCTTGGCAGTGTGGAGGATCAGAGGGATCTTGAGGTCCAAGTAAATAGGATACTCAAAGCAGCTGCGCAGGTTGGCGCTGTGGTTAAGACGGTGTACAGTGCATTGGTCTTCATCAACCATGGAACTGAGTTCAAGAGCCAAGAGGTAATGTTGCAGCTATATAGGACCCTGGTCAGACCCCACTTGGAGTACTGTGCTCAGTTCTGGTCACCTCACTACAGGAAGGATGTGTAAACTATAGAAGGGGTGCAGAGGAGATCTACAAGGATGTTGCCTGGATTGGGGAGCATGCCTTATGAGATTATGTTGAGTGAACTTGGCCTTTTCTCCTTGGAGCAATGGAGGATGAGAGGTGACCTGATAGAGGTGTATAAGATGGTGAGAGGTATCGATCATGTGGATAATCAGAGGCTTTTTCCCAGGGCTGAAATGGCTAACATGAGAGGGCACAGTTTTAAGGTGCTTGGAAATAGGTACAGAGGAGATGTCAGAGATAAGTGTTTTACATAGAGAGTGGTGAGTGCGTGGAATAGGCTGCCAGCGGCGGCAGTGGAGGTGGTTACAATAGAGTCTTTTAAATGGTTCTTAGGTAGGTACATGGAGCTTAGAAAAATAGAGGGCTATGGAGAACCCCAGGTAATTTCTAAAGTAAGTACATGTTTGGCACAGCTTTGTGGGCTGAAGGGCCTGTATTGTGCTGTAGGTTTTCTATGTTTCTATTGCTTACAATATGTTAGCATTGCTCTTAATCAAATGCTGATGCATCTCAGTTCTTACTTCAGTACAGATGAACAGAGGGATTTTTTAGGGCATGAGCACCTGTCATTGAAGACCATAAGAACGTATGACATAGGAGCAGAATTAGGCCTTTTGGCCCATTGTGTCTGCTCTGCCATTTCATCATGGCTGATCCATTCCCTTCTCAACCCAGTTCTCCTGGCTTCTCCCCATAACCTTACACACCCTGAATAATCAAGAACCTATCAATCTCTTCCTTAAATACACCTGGCTAATCACCTGGCCTTCAAAGTCACCTGTAGCAAAGCATAAGAAATATCTTCTCCATATCCACTGTATCTGGGCCTTTTAACATTCAATAGGTTCCAAGGAGAGTCCCCCCTCCTTCTTCTAAATTCCCACTAGTACAGACACAGAGCCATCAATCTCTCCTCATAATGATAAGCCATTCATTCCCAGAATCATTCTCATGAACCTCCTCAGAACCCTCTCCAATGTCAGCACATCCTTTCTTAAATAAGGAGAGATTGACAGCTCTGGGCTATGAGCCAAAGGTCATTGAGCTGCAGCTTCAGTTCCTTAACATTCTCTGAGGAGCTACACCTGGTGCAGATGTGGTTATCCAGAGGCTGGAAGTCTCCTGGAATTACCGTATCTCACACAAAGAAAATAATGCAGCCCCTGGAGTCATTGTCATTGTTCTAACAATGCAGTAACAGATGAAGAATGAAGTAGAATAGAGAAGAAGAGATGCACCAGATACTTACTTCACAAAAGCCTGGTGAGCCGGAGCCTCCCCTCTTTAACCCTGGTCCCCTCCAACAATGGTTCTGCCTGTCCCTGCCTTATTTTTGTTTGCACTTGTTAATGATTCATGACTCCACTGTCAAAAAAGCTGAAATCCCATGAAAGCTCTTATTAAAAAATCTTCTGGACCTGTGTGAGGGCTCCTCCATCAACTTGACTGTGACTATGCCAATGATAAATGCCAATCCAGTATGTCTCAAGGTAGATAGGCAAACTGGGTAAGAAAGCATATAGGATAGTCTGCTTGATTGGCTGACACAATGAACTATAAGAGCAAGAAACACTCGAAAACCATAGTCCTTCCAATAGTTGGACACCATAAATACCCTTTTTGTGCCAGTAAATCCAAAGTCATGTCGGAGTAGGGAGAATTGACTGTTTAGAGTAATTATCCCTTCTATAAAATTTGGGTCCAACCCTTTCCATTGGGGAAAGAAGGAAATGCTGCTTATTTCATGGTGCTGGCTGCCATTGTTAATAATAATAGTGATGATGATGACAATAATAATAATTAAAAGTTATGTTAGTTTTATGAGACCAGAAATAGAAAGTGGTGGGCAACAATTAATTCATTGCCCAAATTTAATTGGTAAATTGGTTAATTATTTTCACATGTACGGAGGTACAATGAAAAATTTGGCTTGTAAACTATCTATACATGTCAATTCATTACACAAATGTGTGCATTGAGGTAGTACAAGGCAAAACAGAGTGCAGTATATAGTGTTACAATGGAGAAAGTGCAGTGCAGGTAGACAGTAAGGTACAAAATCACAGTAGGGTGGTGAAGTCGAGAGTCCAACTAATTTTAATAGGGGGACCGATCTGATAACATTGGGACAGGAGCTGTTCTTGAGCCAGGATTTGTATCCTTTTCCCAATGACAGGGGAGAAGAGAGAAGGTCTGGGGTTGGAGGGGGTCTTTATTTATTTTGGCTGCTCAGCAAGATGTGTGGATAGAGTCCCAGGAGGGAGGCTGCTTTCCAGGAAGTGCTGAACTGTGTCCCCTACTCTGCAGTTTCTTGTGGTCACTGGCAAAGCAGTACCATCACAACACACAGCCAAGGTTAAACACAAATTGGAAATAAGACTCAAAATGGATAACGGCTCTATCTTCACTCCTAACAACTTAAATACCATTAAGAAGGATTGAGTGCTGTCCTCCATATCCCATGCACCTGCACTAACTCAGACTCGTCAACATTTTCAGTGGTATCTCTTGAGACCATCTCTCATGTAAGCCCGCCTTCTTATATCAAGGGGCCTCTCTGTGCTAAATCCATGCTGACACAGTGATATAGATGTATTGCCAAACAAAAACAGGGAAACAATGCAATATCCTCACAAAACATAGAAATATTAGTAATAAAAAGCTAGTGATACTAGGTGCAAAACCATCATTGGGATAGCTTAGAAAATATTTAGTTGAATGTGTTAGGGGGATGCAGGAATTCAGCTGCACTGGGAGAACAGAGATGCTGTGATTGTTCTCCTTGGAGTCAAGAAGGTTAAGGGGAGATTTACTATGGCTATTCAAAATTATGAGGCATATTAATAGAGGAAGTGTTTCCTCTGGCAGTAGGGTCGATAACCAGAGGACACTGACTTAAGACAATTGGCAAAATGCCAGGGCAGGAAAGAGAAGGATTGCAGAGTTCTTTCAAAAATTGATACAGGGACAATATTTATAATCTTCCTTCTTTGAAATTAGAATTCCAAAAATGTAGAAATTCTTTGGACAGACACGTTTCTTCTGTTGTGCACATCAGTTTACATGTATTTTGAGGTGACCTCCGGCATGTGATTTGTATTTTGCGCTACTGGTGAAATCAAATTGCTTGTTTCCATGATATACATTAAATATAAGGTTAACTTCAGGAAGGAGGGATGAATATATATGAGAAACATACATATAACTGCTCAGGAAACTGAGTTTGAATTGTAGGTTGAAGATCCTAAGATGCCGTGCAAGCAACAATGTCTTTGGGGTTTGGAGGATAATGGGCCTACACTTTGGAATTGAGGGGATTGCTGCTAATTACTCTGCTGCAGACATTTATTATGTTGTGAGTGAATGGGGGCTTTAGTTGCAGCTTTCCCAAAGACAAAGCTCCCTTGCAGAGTAGGGAGAAGAACTCTGGAATGGTGAACCAGGAGAGTCCGAGAATCTTCCAGGAGCACTGCCTAACTGCCAGGCCATGTATCCAAGGCTATGCTTTTCAAAGTTCATGGTCACAGATCTGCCAGCTTCTGCGGGTAGAAGCACAGAATTACAATTCTGCCTGGTTTCTAGTCCACATTTCCTGCAGAGGAGAAGTTTGTTGTTCTCCTGAACTTAGCCTCCAGTTATTTCTGGAGACAGTGATCTATTTCCATTGTCACAATGTGCAGCTCATTACTGCACTCACAACTTCATGGAGATGTTCTGCTCAAGAAAGGAGATTCATCTTCATTTCCTTAAATAGAGAACAGTAACTGCCAATCTGGATGTGCCAGTTTGTCACCTCCTTAAAGGTTTAGGGAGTGATAGAATGCATGAATTTAGTGACAGGATTTCCAAGCACAAGATCTGATAAATTTGCTGACAAGTAAGTGTTTCCCTACCCTTGACTTTTACCCTTCTTCAAGGCACAAATGAGATCATGATAAGAGAATGCTACAGGTACAACATAATAATGGTTATATTTGCCTCTATAAATGCACTGATGAAACTTCGATTCAATCAGATGAAGAACGACCCATGGTTGTCCATTCCAGCTGCCGTTGGATTTATTGTTCCCTGCCATCGACCCAATTAAGTGTTCTGTATCATTTACAAAACAGATGTCAGCAACCCACCAAGGCTTCAAAGGCATTATATGGAAATGCCTATAACGAAGAATAATCTCATGGGTTTTCAAGTTCCTGCCAGATTCTGGCTTCCAAGACAGAGACTATTCTACAATGGGGATGGGTCATTGTTTTTCTGTGGTTTCTCTTCCACAAAATAAGACTAATGCTTTTCTCATAACCCTGTAATCTCCTTCACCACAAGTGCTGCTACAGTTTAGGAAGGTGGTTTTACAGCCATTGTTGGTACGTCCCTCTTGCCAGGACTCTAAACTCCTCACGAGAGGGTGTCAGATGATTGAATACTGTGCTCACAGCCACTCTGGCACGAGCAAAGATAATTGATTTCTCCCACTTCTGATAATTTCCACCCCTTCACCCCTTCTTGTCTCCTCACTTGGCCATCAACTCCCTCTGGTGCCTCTCCTCCTTCCCTTTCTTCCATGGTCTATTGTCCTCTCCTATTAGATTCCTTCTTCTTTAGCCCTTTACCTCTTCCACCTATTCCTTCTTACTTTAAATCTGTCTGCCTTCCCTCTCACCTGGTCTCACCGATCACCTGCCAGCCTGTACACCTTCCCCTTCCCCCCAACTTCTTATTCTGCCTTCTACCCACTTTCATTACAGTCCTGATAAGGGTTTTAGCCTGTAACATCAGCTCTTTATTCCCCTCCATAGATGTGGGTGCTGCCCAAGATTGTGATTCTTTAGGCCATCATTCTCAATGGAAACTTGGGACAAAGCTTAAAGACTCACATCCCAGCAGCATCCACTCATGGGTGTTTGAATAAAGAGAAATACAGGTCCCTTGTTCATCTTTGTGCCTGGGTAGCTGTCACGCTGTTGGTCATGTCAGCAGCTGCTACAGGTCGAGTCAGAAAACAAAAGAAATGGCCAGATGGAGTGACCTGACACTGTCTTCCACTAAATCTTAAAACAGATCAGTCAGTGCCTCGGCAGCTGAGAATTCTGGCGAATTGACACAAGAAAGGTATAAGTGTCCAGCCATGATCCAAGGAGTTGAGGGCAAACATACTTCAGATTCATCAACTGTTTACTTCCCACAAAAGCTGCTGCCTGGTATGCTCAGTTCCTCCAGCATTTTGAGTGTGTTTAGGTTTAAGTTATTTGTATAACTTGCATAGATAAACTTTGTTTAACTCAGAAGAAATGGTGGGATAGGGAGAAGTGGGATCTAAAAGTGAGGAATAGATCGGTAGGTGCTAGCTTCTTGATTGTTTTGAACTTCTCCAAAAGCAATACCATCTGCAGTAACAGATGATTCTTCATGAAGAGTTATGACTCATCAAAACTCATTGGCGAGGAGCTTTAGGAGCCAGAAGACTCATGAACACTACCTCACTATTTACCTCTCTTCTTGCACAACATATTTGTTTTTAAAAAATATATATATATTATTGTAACTTATGGTATTTTTTTCTGTGTTGCATTGCACTATCAGCACAAAACAACAAATTTCATGACATATGTCACTGATTCTGATTCTAATTCAGAGCTGTCCTGTCAGAATCAATCATCAGCAGGACTGGTTTAATTCCATAGGAATACTTTTCTGTGAAATCTGACCTCTTTCGAAAAAGACCTTTTATCTACATAACCTCTCTACTGCCATGATATCCCTTTGAAATGCCGTTTCTAAGGATCTATTCTGTAAGGGTGCCACAGTAGTGCAGTGGTTAGCACGGCACTTTTACAGCTCCGGGCATTCCTGAATTCTGAGTTCAATTCCGGCACCGACTGTAAGGAGTCAGCATGTTCTCACCGTGACTGCGTACATTTTCCTCCAGGTGTTCTAGTGTTCTCCCAAAGTGCAAAGACATACTGATTAGTAGGTTAATTGGTCATTGTCAATTGTTCAGTGGTTAGGCTAGTGTTAAATAGGTGTGATGTTGGGTAGTGTGGCTCATTGGGTCAGAATGGACTGTTCCAGATCGAATCACTAAATAAACAAACCGTTCTGCAGATCTCCTTTTTATATGATCTCTCTTCATTGGAAACTTTCTTCTACAAGATCATTCTTTTGCTGGACGTCACTTGTGCAGTACCTTTCTTCTGGAGCACCTCAGTTCTTCTGGACGTCTGCAGCATATTCCTTTTGCAGAAACTATGGGGTCTCTCTTTCATCCAAATATTTTTCTACATAGCCGCAAGTTACGAGGACTTCTGTCCTTCAGTTCTTTAGTTATTCTCTTCCACAGGACCTCTTATCCAGTGCCCCTAGTCTGCAGAATCTCCTATTTGCATGATCGCCCTTTCATACACTGACCTGCAGGATTGTCCTCTAAGCAATCTACCTTCCGTATGGCCTCTTCACAGCTGTCCTATTGAACATCTTTTGTGTGGGATATTTTTACTGTATAACACCTTTTCAATAGCACCCATGTTCTACAGGACATCTACCTTTTTGTGTGATATTTTTTCTGGCCTTTTCTTCTTGGAGTGATGGAAGGTGGGAGGTGACCTGATAGAGGTATATAAGATGTTGAGAGGCGTTGATTGTGCGGATAGTCAAACGGTTTTTCCCAGGACTGAAATGACTAAAACAAGAGGGCACAGTTTTAAGGTTCTTGTAAATAGATACAGAGGAGATGTCAGGGGTAAGTTTTTTTACATAGAGAGTGGTAAGTGCGTGGAATGGGCTGCCAGTGACATTGTTGGAGGCGGATACAATAGGGTCTTTTAAGAGACTCTTGGGTAGGTATTTGGAGCTTAGAAAAATAGAGGGCTATGGGTAACCCTAGGTAATTTCTAAAGTAAGTACATGTTTGGCACAGCATTGTGGGCCAAAGGGCCTATATTGTGCTGTAGGTTTTCTATGTTTCTAAAACCCTCTTGCAAAGAAGCACATTACTGTGGAAGAGACATCCTTCTCTAGGATATCTCTTCCAAAGCACCTGAAACGATCCTTGATTATAGGACCCCTCTTCTGTATAATTTCTCTTTTACAGTCTTTCTTTTCTTCAACACTATCTTCTAATGACCTTTCTTCAACTCTCTCCCCCCTCTCTCTTCCCACCCTCTGTCGCTCATACACACACACACACACACACACACACACACATCACTCCTCTACTCTCTCTCTGCACTCGGACCTCTCTATGCAGAAACTCTTTTCTTGATGGGTGTAGAGCAGAACTTCTCTCCACTTTCAAATGTACAAGAGATTCTGCAGCTGCTGGAAATCTTGAGCAACACACACAAGGTGCTGGAGAGATAGCTCCCAGGCACAATAGATGATACTTAACCTGCTGAGTTCCTTTCCATTTACAAAAGCTCTCTTCTACGGGATCTCTCTTATTTCAGGTCACTCTTCTGCAGCATTTCCTTTCTGCCAGTTGCCTTTTGTGCTGTGCACCACTTCCCTGGGACTCTCCGCTGTAGGACATAGTGAGAAACAGTGTCTATTTGCTTTTCTGGCCCTTTAGTTTATTATGCCCCACACCCCAGACCAATGGTATTATGTTGAGACAGCCAAATCTCTTTTAAGAGTTGAAGTTAGCACTTCAATCAGCATAAAATTTCAGGATTCCTGAAAATACTGCTGAGCATTTCTTGATTTTATTTTTGTTTCTTGTTCTATTTCTGATAGGACTTCCAATATTTTACACTAATGTGAAAGAAAAGATGAATATAATAAACAAAAGAAATGCTGCAGATGCTGGATCATCTCACACAAAATGCTGGAGAAACGACAAGTCAGGCAGCATCTATGTTGGAGAATAAACAGTCAGTATTTTTGACTGAGACCCTTCATCAGGAATGGTGAAAAAGTGGGCAGAAGCAGAATTATAAGGTGGGGAAAAGAGGGGAAGAAATAAGGGAAGAGGGATGAGAAATCAATGGTTATGCCATTAAGTTGGAGGCTACACAGATGGAATATGAGGTGTCATTAGGTTGGAGGCTTGTGATCATTGCTTTGTTTTTGAGCATGACCAATGCATTCAACCTTCTTCTGTGTGATATTGCAAACAATTGGCACAAGTCAACTCTAGGGTATCATTTCAGCCCATGATTTCTTTGAACTTCCTTTCTTTCATATTCTTTACTTTGTTATGGATTCAGCAACAATAAATATATAAGTGAGGCAGGGGTTTTTATAACAAATAAAACATTTATTAAACACTGAAAAACAAACCCCCAAAAGTAAACAAATCACTAACGTAACCGGAAATCAGCTGCTGTGCAGTTCTTAAAGGAATAAAGCGAAAATAGTTCTTAAAGCGATGTTGCAAAAAAAAAGTTCTTCAAAGTAGTACTGCAAAAGTTCAAAATGCTTACAGTCCATTAAAAGAGAGACTTTTTAGATGATTTAAATTCTCTATCACGTTGTGTTGTTGCGGATCCCAGTCGAACTATACCTTTCCCTGGAGAACTTACAAAGGTGAAAATGAAACGGCTTAAAGGCACTGACATTTCCTTTACAAAACTGTACCCAATCCTTTCTGCTATTCACAGGAATTAACACGAGCACAGTCAAACGAATTCCTTCCGAATGAGGATCAAACAAGGTCGAACCTGTTTCACAGTCGAAATTGACTTTCCTTGATCTTTTAGCTCCCGAACTCCAATCTTCGCTCTCCACTGATTTTTAACTGGCAGTAGTATAAAGAAACTGCTGGCAATGACCTTTTAAACTTTAGGCATTAAATAAAACTCCATCTTTCAACCAAACTGCATCATAATATTGGACCACACAGTGGCATGGAGTCAAAATGGCAAATCCAGCCACGAACTGCCCCTCCTCACAGGGAGGGGTCCTCCTTTTATACCCTGTAAAAAAAAAACCTGTCACTTGACCTCTACTGGTGGGAAAATGATGTCACTCCACCATCACAAGACCACTACCTTAAGTCCAGTATAGCTTCAACACCACTGTCACATGACAAGTACAAAATACCCATGGGTACGTAACAATTTTTAAATTTTGCAGGATAAGAATACCCAGGTTACAAGGCATGTTGAAAAATAGGTCATACAAAGATGAAAAGAACTGTGATAGTTTCCAGATCACAAATTGTGTCTACATTCATATTATTATGTTCTCCTTTCTCACCTTTTCATCTATTGCATTTACTTATTATAAGGAGTTCTAGCTAATGATGGCATTGTTATGGAGACTGGATTGAGTGATTATTATGAAACATCTCAAACAAAGATAGAAGTGACTTAGCTCTATTACTGTACATTAAAATTTCATTATATTGGGACATCAAACCCCATTGGATATTTCTCTTCCAAAACATTGAATTTTTTTCCTCTCATACCTATTCTAGCTAAATGGAAACAACACACACAAAATGCTGGAGGAACTCAGCAGGCCAGACAACATCAATGGAAACAAGTACAGTTGACAATTCGGGCTGAGACTCTTCATCAGGACTGGAGAAAAATAGATGTTCCATAGAGTTAAAATGTGGAGGATGAAAGGGAGAAACACAAGGTGATAGGTGAAACCAGAAGGGGGAGGGATGAAGTGAAGAGCTGGGAGGTTGATTGGTGAAAGAGATACAGGGCTGGAGAACAGAGAGTCTAATAGGAGAGGACAGAAGTCCATTGAAGAAAGAAAAGGGGAGAGGAACACCAGAGGGAGGCGATGGGCAGGCAAGGAGCTAATGTGAAAGAGGGAAAAGGAGATGTGGAATGGTGGTGGGGGGGGGAAGGAATTTATTGGAAGTTTGAGAAATCAGTGTTCATGCCATCAAGTTGGAGGCTAGCCAGATGGAATACAAGGTGTTGTTCCTCCAATCGGAGAGTGGCCTCATCACAACAGTAAAGGAGGCCATGGATAGTCATGTCAGGATAGGAAGTGGAATTAAAATGGATGGCCACTGGGAGATCCTGCTTTTTCTGGTGGATGGAGTGCAGGTGCTTGGCAAAACGAACTCCCAATCTACATCGGGTCTCACCGATATACAAGAGTCCACACTGGGAGCACTGGCCACACTTTATGACACCATCAGACTTGCAGATGAATTGTTGCCTTACCAGGAAGGACTGTTTGGGGCCCTGAATGGTAGTGAGGGAGGAGGTGTCGTGACAGATGTAGCTCCTTGTGTTTCTCCCTCCCCTCCCCACAGCTTTTAACTCTACCCCTCAACTTTTTTTCTGCAGTTCTGCTGAAGGGTCTCAGCCCAAAACGTCGACTGTACTCCTTTCCATAGATGCTGCCTGGCCTGCTGAGTTCCTCCAGCATTTTGTGTATCTTGCTTGGATTTCCAGCATCTGCAGATTTTCTCTTGTTTCTGTCTGGCTAAATGGAACCTGTTTGGCATAGGGTTATTTGTATATTTGGCCATGTTGTGGCTAATGGAACTGTTGATTCACACTGCCAATAATCCACATCTAATCCTGACTTTGTATGCTGTCTATATGGAATTTGTATGATCTTTTCATGACCACGTGTGTTTCCTCCAGGTGCTCCTGTTCCCTCCTACTTAACAAAGACGTGTGGGTGGGTAGAGTAAATGGCCACTATAAGTTGCCCCTAGTATAGGTGGGTGGTAGAATCTGGGGGAGCTGTTGAGAATGTGGGGAATGGAGATTAATTGGGGGAGGGAGTGCTGAGATTGCTCTGTGAGAGAGCATAGGATCAGTGGGCCAAATGGTCACCTCGTTGTTCTTAGGAAATAAGGAAATATGGATCCTGTTGTAATGTAATGGAAGGCATCTATTAATAAACCCATCCATGATACAAATATTGAGCATGTGCATCAGGCAGCATCTGTTCTTTAGTAACTTCCTTAATACCAGAGACTTAGATTGGACAGTATTTCTTTACTGCTTCTAAGAGGGGTTCTTGAAACAGTATGTGGAGAGTTCAACTAGAGGCAAAAACATACTGGACCTGGTATTGAGAAATGAGCCAGGACAGAAGTCAATCCTGATAGTCAGTGAACATTTTGGGAATAGTAACCATAACTCATCATGTTTTTAAGAGTAAGGATTAAATCAAGTCTTGGGGGAGGGCAAATTATCAGAGGATAAGACAGGAAATAAGGGGTGTTGATTGGGAGCAGCTGCTTTGGACAAGTCGATGGCTGACATGTGGAAGTTGTTTAAAGAGCAGCTGATCAGAGTTCAGGATTGACATGTAAGGAGTAGAGACAAGGATAATAAAACAAGGGAATATTGGATGATCCAAAATGCCCTAAATTTAATCAGGAAGGAAAAGGAAGCATGCATCGGAAGATGAAATCAAACTGGATCCTCATAGAACATAAAGATAGCAAGCAAGTGCCCAGGCAGGCTGTGACAAAGGCAAAAGGGCCTATGAAATGTACTTAGCAAGCAGGATCAACGAGAATCCCTAGGCATTTTATACTTAAATTGAAAAATAGAGGTTAAGTAAGGAGAGGTTAAGCCCACTGAAGGATAAAAAGGGACTTTGTGCTTGGAGTCAGAGCAAGTTGCTGAGGTACTACATGAGTACTTTCTGCTAGTATTAACTGGAGAGAAGTATTTGGAGGATAATAAAGTCAATGTGGAGCACGCTAATGTACTAGGGCATTTTGAAATTAATGAGGAGGTAATACTTGGTGTTTTAAAAATCTTTAAAGTGGTTAAGTCCCCAGGACCTGGTGGCATATTATTTATTTACTTAGTTAGTGATACAGCATGGTAACAGGCCCTCCTGGCCCACAGAGACCACACTGGAGCACCCAGAGGAAACCCATGGAGTCACAGCAAGAATGAACAAAATTTTCAACTTTAACAAACACTTGCAGAAAAAGAAAAAGAAAAGGGCCCAATACAGTTAAACCAGTCCAACATGCACATAATGTTGGAGCTCATACTGAAGTAATTGGGGGTGTGTCTTTTTAGCCATGTGCTAGACCCACAGTCTGTGTGAAAACACCCTCCTCATTCTGAACTCTCCTAAAGACCACCTTGAATGGACTGGTTCTCTCAGGAATACTGGCCCTTCCTCCTTCCAGCCAGGAAGTTAATTAGTGAAGGAGACAGAAGGCCATAGAAGAAAGAAGAAGTGGTGGGGGGGGGGGGGCACCATAGGGAGTTGATGTGTGGGCAAGGAGATAAAATGAGAGAGGGATAAAGGGATGGGAAATGAAGTGGGGCTTGGGATGGAGGCATTATTGGAAGCTTGAGAATTGATGTTCATGCCATCAGATTGGAGACTACCCAAATGGAATATAAGGTGTTATCCATTTGGATGGACATATTGGAATGCGAATGGGAAGTGGAATTGAAATAGATAGCCAGAGGGAGATATCAACGAGACCTAATGTAGATTGGGAGACCGCTTCACCGAGCATCTATGCTCTATCCACCAGAACAAGCAGGTTCTCCCAGTGGCCACCCTTTTAATTCCACTTTCCATTCCCGTTGTGATGCGTCCATCCATGGTCTCCTCCACTGCTGGGATAAGGCAACACTTAGGTGTGAGGAACAGCACTTTATATTCCATTTGTGTAGCCTTCAACCTGAAGGCATGAACATTGATTTCTCAAACTTCCAGTAATACCTCCACCTACCCCCCTTCACCATTTCCCATCCCCTTGTCCCTCTCTCATGTTATCTCCTTGCCCACCCATCCACTCCTTCTGGTGCTCCTTCCCCTCCCCCCTTTTCTTCTCTCTTCCATAGCCTTCTGTCTGTTTCACCAATCAACTTCCTAGGTCTTTGCTTCATCCCTCCCCCTCCAATTTTCACCTATCACTTGGTTTTTCTCTCTCCCCTCCCCCAACTTGCAAATCTACTAATCAGCTTTCTTTTCTGCAGCCCTGCCAAAGGGTTTTGGCCTGAAACGTTGACTGTACTTACTTTCACAGATACTGAGTGGAATCAGGCAGTTCAGTGGAGTTTAAGAAGCTGTTAGCTAGACACATGAATATGAAGAGAATGGAGGGATATAGACAATACATGAGAGGAAGAGACATCAAGATTGGTACAGCATCTTGAGCTGAATGGTCTGGCCAGTGCTTTTCTGTTCTATCTTCAATGTTCAATGTTAAGATAGAAATTAAATCAACATTTAAAAGCAATTTTTTTCACCAGATTTTGAAAAAGTTAGAAACTTGACATGATTAAACAAAGCTTATAGATAGAAGAACTGAGGAGTTGAAAGAGTGAAATGGGAAGTCTGAAAGAGAGAAAAGGGGAGAGGTTAATTAACAAAAGGAATGACAATACACGGCAGAAAAGGTGGCAATAAGACAAAGCAAGAAACAGAAAATGGCTTTCTTCCTCACTTGCTCTATACTTGGTGAAGAGCCATTACATCCCCTCCAGTTCTGAATAAGGTTATTGACCGAAAGCAGCAACTATTTTTATGTCTCTCAATTCTGCCTGAACTGCACAATACTTCCAGCAGTTTAGACTTCTATTTTGGATGACTGACATCTGCGGTATTTTGCTTGTGTCATTCATTGATTTATTCTTATGAAAAATACTTCAAGGAGAATGGATGGTTCTTCAATCAGAAAGGGCCAAGGCATTAACAATTGCATTTGCTCCTACACACTGATAGCAATATTGGGAAAGATGTGGGCTGCAATTTCAACACTTTCAGCTGGAGATAATGCTAATCCAGCAATTTGTTTACAATGCATTTTATTCCTTCCTGCCATGTCCGATTTTTTTGCCACATTATTAGTTTGACTCCAGGTTACCCAAATCTTAAAGAATGCACTCAGTGCCGGAATTGCACTGAGTCATTTATTGTTGTAGGTAATTAATAGCACTGCTATGGATCCATTTTCAAGGGCGATGATACTAAAAGCAAAATGATAAATAAGAGTACAGCAAATGAGCACATAGGCTAAAAATCAAGTGCTTTTGAAGAACACTTTGCATAGATCCCAAGATATCCCTCACTATGTGTTAACTCTTCAGGTGCTGCAATTTTTTTATTGAAAACAAAATAAAGTTATTTTTAAATAAGATAGTACAAAATAGTTAATTAGCATGATCAATGAAGGAATTGCTTCAATGCAACTTTTAGCAGCAAGAGCTGTGCTCTCCCATACCATCAGGAATACAAAGTGTGAGTACTCACAGATATCTTTGTGACATCAAGGACATGCGAAACCAGTGGCAAGGTATTCATACCATAACAGATTACAAGTTCACCCTGTGTGTCAACATCAGTGATGCCTCCCTTCCTGATAGGATGAATGCCTTCTATGCATGTTTTGGTGCAATGAATGATGTGACATCGAGGAAAGGCACCCAGTCTGGCTGCAGCCTAGGTGAAGAGGATCATAGCAAAGTAAACCCATGCAAAGCTGCAGGGCCAGACAATATTTCTGAGCAGATGATGAGAGATTGTGTAGCCCAGCTAACAGAGGTCTTAATGGACATTTTTAATATCTCTTTGAAACAGTCCTCCATCCCTGCAGGCTTCAAGGCAGCCACCATCATTCCTGTGTCTAAGAGAGCAACAGCAACTTGCCTAAATGATCACAATCCAGTGTCACTGACTTTAACAATTACAAAGTGCTTTGAGTGGCTGGTAATGGATTTTGTAAAATGCCATCCTCCAGCTACATTGGACCCTTCCAGTTTGCCTTCTACTCAAACCAGTCCACAAATGATGCCATAGCTTCGGCCCTCCACTCTATCCTGTCCCATCTGAAAAACGATGCCTCATATGCCAGGATGGTGTTCAATGACTTCTGCTTGGTGCTTAACACTATCATCTGTTGGGTAAAGTGTCCTCATTGGGACTCAACACCCCTCTCTGTAACTAGGACTTTTTGATAGAAAGACCCCAGTCAGTCCGAGTTGGCAGTAACATCTCAAGCTCCATCGCACTGAGCACCAGTGCATCCAGGACTGTGTGCTCAGCCTGCTGCTGTTCATGCTGCTGACTCACAACTGTGCTGCCTGATTCAGCTCAAACCCCAACATCAAATTCTCTGAGGATACAACAGTGGTTGGCTTTTTCAGCAACAATGATGAGTCAGCATACAGAGGAGGTAGAGAGGGTTGTCAAATGCTGCGAGAACAACTGCTTAAGCCTCAACATTGACAATATAAAAGAGATGATTGTGGACTTCAGGAAGGCACAGGTCGACCACTCTCCATTGCATATCAATTGATCTTCCATTGGGAGAGTGAAGAGCACATTATGAATTACCTAACCTGGACCCAGAATACCTCATTAGTCAAGAAGGCGCAACAGCATCTATACTTTTTGAGGAGATTGAGGCTCCTTGCCCCCATTCTACTAAATTCTACAGAAGCACCATCAACTGAGTTCAATCTGGCTACATCATTGTGGGTACAGAAGCTGCAAGATTCTACAGAGGACAGTAAAAACCGCTGAAAAGATCATCAGGATTTCCTTCCCCTCCACCCCCAATTTGTGACATTTCCTGGGAGCGTTGTAGATGATTATTGTCAAAGATCCCTTCCACCCATTCCACAATCTCTGACCCACTACCGTCAGGAAGGAGGTTCGGAAGCATCTGGACAAGAACTGCCAGACTGGTGTCAGCTGCTTTCCTCAGGCTGTGAGACTAATGAAAACCCTATCCCCTCCAATGTCTCACCACTGGGCCAGTGAGAGGTTTACTCTTTACCTCTCGCACACTACTTGCATTTTGAATTATATTTTATTAATTTATTTATGCTAATATTTTGTGTTATCTGCTGTGTGTGATATGTGTTTTATGGGTGCAGTGTCATCCTGAGGAACGTAGTTTCGCTTGTTTGTATATATGTACAGTCAAATGACAATAAACTTGAACTTGAACTTGGACAGTCCATTTAATTATTACACAACAATAGCTCTCTCTGTTCTGGTGCATTCGTTTCTGTTTTGTGCTCATTTATCTGGTTGTTGCTGTCCAGTTCCATGGATTCTAACTTAGTACATTAGCTAAGAAATTATTCTTTGTGTAAGCAGACTAGTCATGCATTCAAGGAAGCATCAATACCAAAACATTGCCTTCTCACCTGCCCACATGCATACATTCATTTCCCACCAGGGGGCACTGGATAGTAAGAAGGAACAGTAATTCTCCACCTAGTTAGAGCAAATAATTGCTTAAAGAGCAAACCTAATCATGTAGGACCATGCAAATTTGAGGGAAAAGAGGCAAAGCAAAATAAGTTGAAAATAATACTTAAAGATGAGAAAAGTTATTTGGACCATCTTAAATCATTCCTATAGGTCCAATGTTCCTGTTGATAATTTAATCTAAATATTTTTAAAACAATTCTAGAAATGTTAGCTTCATTATTTCATCCGATAATTTCATCAATACACTCACCATGTTGATATAAATATAAATTTCCCATTATTGGTTGAAATTTTTACTTTACGAATTTGAGCACATTTTCTGGTTCTACCTGTCCAACTCAATTTAAAGTTTTTTTTCTGCCTCTTCATCTTGCATTTTCTTTTAACATGGATTTTGGGGTCAAGGAATAGCTCAATGCTCCCTTCCAGTCAATCTTTAGTACTAATTCTAATGTACATAGACTTGCAATTGATATTCTTCTGAATTGTTTAATTTGCTAATTCACCAGGGCAATACCATGGTTACAGTTTGTGAGCCCATGGTTGCACATTGCCAGAAGGATGCAGATTTACCGAATGTAAATCAGATTCATTCTTACGGCGTCCGTGGATTTAAATCATTTAATTCCTCACTCCTATCTTGTTATTATCCTCTTGTCACTTCCTCAACGTTGTTAGATTTTACTGTGGTACTGTTCCACTCATTAGCACCTGATAAGCCATCCAATAAGCTATTATAGGTGTGAGGTGCATAACTGTTCACTCAGGCAGATCCCTGCACTGGCTGTGCTACAACTGAACCCAAACCACTTTCATCATTCATCATCTATCTTGGAAGAGTGCTTGGCAATTACTCCCTCATCTTTATTCTCCCAAACCTAGGGGAGTGAAGACCAGCTGTATATCTGGCCAACTGTCAGATTAGATCAACAAATTATTGATTCCATCCAAGGATATTGTGATCCATAGATCATAAATGGACAACTTGGCAACAATTAAGGGAATTGACTAATGGTCTTTAATTACTGAATGAACACTAAGTATTTATATTTACTTCTGTGGGGTGTAAGAAATACATTGGAGGTTGCATTGACTTTCATAACTTCAGGGTGTCCTAAAACATTAAATAGTCATTGATGTGCTTTTGTGTTGAACCTTCAATAACATTGAAGCACAGAACTTGCTCCCACTGAGAATTGCAAGGTTCTGTTTGAAATGATGTTAAACTTCAGATGCAGCCTTTGAAGCAATCACCATTCATTGCATGGACCTATTCTTGGCCAGCAGTGGAAAGGTTCATGACTTTGATGGTTGGATTTAGGGGCAGATGAATATGTGGAACATTCTTAGTTGTAGTCATGCTTAGCTGCTAACTCTGCTTTTTCTAATATGAATATATTATCAATTTCTTCTGTGATGATGTTACAAATAATCAACTGGTTCAGTAATCTGCATGCCTGGATTAACAATTTAAAGACTGACTTCAAATCCTATCATAGTAGGTATGGAATTTAAGTAAATTTAATATTCTAAAAACTGTGAAAACAATGAATCTAGTCCTGATTCTCATAATGGAAAACCACTAGATTGTTGAGAAAATCTCATCTACTTTATTGATGTCTTTTGAGGAGGAAATATACCTCTTTTATCTCAGCTGGTCTGTAATTGGACCCTGACCCACCAGTGTGATTGACTTCCATACACCCTCTTAAATGGCTCCACTAGTCACTCAGATGTACCAACGTGGCTATGATCAGAGAAAGAATTAAATCCTGGATTTTTGTGTTGGTCACACCAATGTAGAGGAGGCCACACCGACAGCACTAGATACAATACATGATCCTAGAAAATTCATAAATGAAGTGTCACCTCACCTGGGAGGACTGTGAGACTTGTGGCTGTGAAACAACCTCATATTCTTGAACAATTGATTTTGCTCTTCTCAACTGATGGAAGTGTTATCTTTAGGATGTCGGAGAGTGGTCCAGTCCTGTTCTTAATCATTCCATGTACCCACTTTTGATCACCTCTGTAGTCTCTTGCGAGGATTGTTTATCCAGGAATGAAACGTTGACCCTCCTTGCTTGAGGACCTTTCAATTTATCTCAATTTTTTTTACCTCAAACACCTTCTGAGATTGAGGAGATCCAAGTGTGATCACAAGGGACGATGGAGGAACAGCATAGCTGGTGAGTTATTGGTTGTGGAGTCTACTGCATGATGATATGCAGGAAGGAAATTGGTGAGTTCTGATTCAGTGTTGGTGTAGTGTGTTCTGCTGACATTGCGTGTAGTGTGTTCTTTAGATTCTGGACAAACCTTTCCGTCAAGCCATTCATAGCTGGATGGGTGATATGGTGCAGATGTATTATGTCTTTTTCTGTTAATTTTCAGGAATACCTGAAACTGTTCCACAGCAAACTGTTGTCAGTTGTCAATGATTAAGTCTTCTGCACATCAACACATCAACACTATGCAAGGCCATAGTGGAGGCTGCTGAATAAATTTCTGGCAACTTTGTGGCCGTATCTACTACTACCAAGAAATCTTTGCCAATGAGTGGTTCGGCAAAATCCACATGATTCCTCTGCCAGAGCAATGCAGGCCATTCCCAGGAATGGAAAGGCGATGAGCTTGGTATCTTCTGGACTTGTTGGCATCCCAAACAGTGCATGGCGAGCTGCTCGATCTACGGATATATCCAGGGCACCAGCCAAAGCTTTTAGCCAACACTTTCATTTTGACCATACTGAGATGATCAACATGTAGCTCCCCCAATACTTTAGCACTCAGCTTGGATGGTACAATAATTTTCAATTCCTACGTAAGGCAACCACTATCAAGGACAAGTTATCCCAGCACTAATAAAAACTGGAGTTTATGCTGCACATTCTGGATAAGTTGTGTGGCCATGTAGACCTGAAACAATATGGTGTCTTTTCTAGTTTCTCTTTAGATAATCTCTGTTGTAATAGGGAGACTTCTTATTTTCATTAGGGAGAATACCTCAGGACGAGTGCCATCTTGTAATTTTTTTCAGTATTTCCTTTTCCAAGGGTAAATAGAATATTCTATCAGCATTTCCATGATTAGTTGTCCCCTTGAATTTGATCTTGCATGTACGTCTTCCAAGAAACAGAGCCCATCTTTGCATTCGTGCTACTTTTCTTAGTGGAACACACTTCTGTGGAATGAAAATGGACACTAGAGGTTGATGATAAGTAATGAGGGTAAATTCCTGAGGGTAATATCTTACACCTGTCACTGATTGTATAAGAAACCAAATGGACTTTATAAAGCTTGGGTGTGGTATTTTCATTTAACACTATTTTACCCTTGATATATTTCAGTTTTCCAATGCCATCCTTTGATACTATTGTGTATCCATAATACCATAAGACATAGCTGCTCAATTAGGCCATTCAGCCAATCAAATCTGCTATGCTATATCATCATGGCTGATCCTGTATCCCACTCAACCCCATACACTGGCCTTCTTCCCATATCCTTTGATGCCCTTACCGATCAGGATAGTATCAACTTCCACCTTAAATATACCCATGGACTTGACCTCCACCATAGTCTGTGGCAGAGCATTTCATGGATTCACTAATCTATGGCTATGGCATCCATTGCCTCTCCTTAGTCCACCCTGCTTGTTACTTCCTCTAAGAACTCTAACAGAATTGTCAGGCAAGGTTTCCCTTGACAGAAACCATGTTGACTTAGACTTACTTATCATTAGTTTCCAAGAACCCTGAACCCTCATCCTTAATACAGTAATAGACACCAACAATTTCCCAGCCATTGAGGTTAGGCTAACTGGCCTATAGTTTCTTTTCTTTTGCCTTCCTCCCTTCTTAAAGAGTGAAATGACATCTGCAGTCTTCCAGTCATCCAGCACCTTGCCAGAATCAAGTGATTCTTGAAAGCTCATGACCAATATATCCGATATCCCTTCAGCAACCTCTCTCAGGACTCTGGGATGTAGTCCATCTGGTCCAGGTGACTTATCCACTTAAGACCTTTGAATTTGCCCAGCTCTTTTCCCTTTGCAATAACAATGGCACTCTCTCCTGCTCCCTGACATTCATGGACCTCTGTCACACTGCTAGTGTCTTTTGCAGTGAAAACTGATGCAAAGTACCCATTAAGTTCATCTGTCATTTCTTTGTCCCCCGTTACTACCTCACCAGCATCATTTTCCAGTGGGCCAATATCAACTATCACCTTTTTACTCTTTATGTAACTGAAAAAAGCTTTTAACATCCTGCTTTATATTATTGGTGAGTTTGCTCTCATGTTTCATCTTTCCCCTTCTTATAGTTTTTTTTTTAGTTAACATAGAAACATAGAAAATAGGTGCAGGAGTAGGCCATTCAGCCCCTTGAGCCTGCACCATCATTCAGTATGATCATTGCTGATCATCCAACTCAAAACCCTGTACCTGCTTTCTCTCCATACCCCCGATCCCTTTAGCCACAAGGGCCATATCTAACTTCCTCTTAAATATAGCCAATGAACCGGCCTCAACTGTTTCCTGTGGCAGAGAATTCCACAGATTCATCACTCTCTCTGTGAAGAAGTTTTTCCTCATCTCGGTCCTAAAAGGCTTCCCCTTTATCCTTAAACTGTGACCCCTCGTTCTGGACTTCCCCAACATTGGAAACAATCCTCCTGCATCTAGCCTGTCCAATCCCTTTAGAATTGTATATGTTTCAATAAGATCCCCCTCAATCTTCTAAATTCCAGCGAGTATAAGCCTAATCGATCCAGTCTTTCTTCATATGAAAGTCCTGCCATCCCAGGAATCAATCTGAACCTCTTTTGTACTCCTTCTATGGCAAGAATGTCTTTCCTCAGATTAGGGGACCAAAACTGCACACAATACTCTAGGTGTGGTCTCACCAAGTCTTTGTACAATTGCAGTAGAACCTCCTGTTCCAATACTCAAATCCTTTTGCTATGAATGCCAACATACCGTTTGCCTTTTTCCCCGCCTGCTGTACTGGCATGCCCACTTTCAATGACTGGTGTGCAATGACACCTAGGTCTCGTTGCACCTCCCCTTTTCCTAATTGGCCACCGTTCAGATAATAATCTGTTTTCTTGTTCTTGCAACCAAAGTGGATAACCTCACATTTATCCACATTAAATTGCATCGGCCATGAATTTGCCCACTCACCTAACCTATCCAAGTCGCACTGCATCCTCTTAGCATCTTCCTCACAGCTAACTCCGCCACCCAGCTTCGTGTCATCCGCAAACTTGGAGAAGCTGCATTTAATTCCCTCGTCTAAATTATTAATATATATAGTAAACAGCTGGGGTCCCAGCACTGAACCTTGCAGTACCCCACTAGTCACTGCCTGTCATTCTGAAAAGGTCCTGTTTACTCCCACTCTTTGCTTCCTGTCTGCCAACCAATTCTCTATCCACATCAATACCATACCCCCAATACTGTGTGCTTTAAGTTTGCACACTAATCTCCTGTGTGGGACCTTGTCAAAAGCCTTTTGAAAATCCAAATATACCATATCCACTGGCTCTTCCCTATCCACTCTACTAGTTACATCTTCAAAAAATTCTATAAGATTCGTCAGACATGATTTTCCTTTCACAAATCCATGCTGACTTTGTCCGATGGTTTCACTGCTTTCCAAATGTGCTGTTATCACATCTTTGATAACAGATTCTAGCATTTTCCCCACCACCAACGTCAGGCTAACTGGTCTATAATTTCCCAGTTTTTCTCTCTCAAAAGTTGTCTTTTGTTGGATCACAAGCTTTACAGTCATCCAACTTCCCACTCACTTGTCTTACCTTATATGCCCTTTTCTTGACTTTTATGCAGTCCTTAACTTGCCTTGTCAGCCACAGTTACCTGCCTCTGCCATTTGAGAAAACTTCTTCAGTGGGTCATATCTATCCTGCACCATGTGAACTATTCCCAGAAACTTCATCCTTCTCTACTCTGCCATCATCCTTGCCAGTATACTCCTTCAATCCACCTGGCCAAGCTCCTCTCTCATGTCTCTGTAATTCCCTTCATTCCATTGCAATATTGAAACATATAACTTTTGCTTCTCCCTCTCAAATTGCAGTATGAGTACAATCATATTATGATCACTGGCTCCTAAGGGTTCTTTGACGTTAAGCTCCCTAATAGGATCTGGGTTATAGACAATAGACAATAGACAATAGGTGCAGAAGTAGACCATTCGGCCCCTCGAGTCTGCACCGCCATTCTGAGATCATGGCTGATCATTCACTATCAATACCCAGTCCCTGCCTTGTCCCCATATCCCTTGATTCCCCTATCCATCAGATATCTATCTAGCTCCTTCTTGAAAGCATCCAGAGAATTGGCCTCCACCATCTTCCGAGGCAGTGCATTCCACACCTCCACAACTCTTTGGGAGAAGAAGCTCTTCCTCATCTCTGTTTTAAATAACTGACCTCTTATTCTCAATCCATGCCCTCTGGTACTGGACTCTCCCAACATCTGGGACATATTTCCTGCCTCAATCCTATCAAATCCTTTAATTATCTTAAACGTTTCAATCAGATCCCCTCTCAATCTCCTCAATTCCAGCATGTACAATCTCTCCAAACTCTCCAATCTCTCCAATCTCTCTGTGTAAGACAGCCCTGCCATCCCAGGAATCAACCTAGTGAATCTACGCTGCACTTCCTCAATTGCCAGAATGTCCTTCCTTAAACCTGGAGACCAAAACTGTACACAATATTCCAGGTGTGGTCTCACCAGGGCCCTGTACAAATGCAAAAGGACATCCTTGCTCTTGTACTCAATTCCCCTTGTAATAAAGGCCAACATTCCATTTGCCCTCTTCACTGCCTGTTGCACTTGCTCATTCACCTTCATTGACTGATGAACTAGGACTCCTAGGTCTCTTTGCATTTCTTCCTTACCTAACTCTACATCATTTAGACAATACTCTGCCCTCTTGTTCCTGCTTCCAAAGTGGATTTATTCACATTGAATGACATCTGCCAAGTATCTGCCCACTCACTCAGCCTATCCAAGTCTCCCTGTATTCTCCTAATGTCCTCTTCGCATGTCACACTGCCACCCAGTTTAGTATCGTCAGCAAACTTGCTGATATAGTTTTCAATGCCCTCATCTAAATCATTGAAATAAATCGTAAAGAGCTGTGGTTATTACACAACACCCAATCTAAGATAGCCTTTTCGTTGAGTAAGCTCAAGCACAAGCTGCTCTAAAAAGCCATCTCATAGGCATTCAACAAATTCCCTCACTTGCGATCCGACACCAAACTGATTTTCCCAATCCCTTTGCGTATTGAAGTCCCCCATTACAAATGTGTCATTACCCTTATTACAGGCCTTTTCCAACTCCCTTTTCAATCTTAATCCCACATCTTGGCTACTGTTTGGAGACCTATATATGACTACCATAATGTTTTACTTCACTCCACACACAAAGATTCAACCCTAGGTCACCTCTTTCTGAAGATATAATTCCATCTCTTACCAACAGAGCCATGCTACCACCTATGTCTTCCTGCCTGTCCTTTTGATACAAAGTATATATACCTTTTGATGTTATGCTCCCAACTATGCCCTACATTCAGTCACAAGTGATGCCCACAACATCATAATGATGAATTGGTTATTGTCCATGAGTTCGTCCAACTTATTCCAGATGCTCTGCGCATTTAAATACAGCACCTTCAGTCCTACATTCTTTGCCTTTTTGAATGTTACCTCTGTGGTACAATTTAACTCTTTGTTCTGTCTGCATTTGTACCCAGTCATTGGCTTCACCTTCCTTACATTCATGCTACATCCATCTTCTACTTGAAAACCTTCTGGCTCATCCTCAGCTCTGTCATCCTGGTTCCCATCCCCCTGCTGTATGAGTTTAACAAACTCTCAACAGCTCTAGTAAACCTACCCACATGAATATTGGTCCCCTTGGATTCAAGTGTTACCCATCACTTTTGTTCAGGTCCCACCTGCCCCAGAAGAGGTCCCAATTATCTGGAAATATGGATCCCTCAACCCTGCTCCAATTCTTCAGCCACACACTTATCTACCACCTCATTCTATTCCTATCCACGCTGTTGCTTGGCACAGGCAGCAATCATGTGATTACTACTTTTGAGGTCCTGCTTCTCAATCCCTTCCTAACTCCATGTAATCTTTTCTTTTAGCACTGGATGAAAGGTATTATCCATTTCCTTTCATAATTTGCTTTCAGCTGACACTTTTGCAGTGATGTGATGTGCAAACAGTGGATTAATCTCCAATTATTTTGTAGTTGTCTCAGCAACTCATGATCACATGACAACTCATGAAATGGACTCACCTTCCTTTTGATTTCATTTATAATATCTAAAGCATTCTGCAATCAACAATGGTTTTGGTTCTAAATGTTCCTAAATTAGTTTGATGTTATCAGCAAAAATTCATTTTGGCTGACTTTGTTGGAGCAGTTAAACTTCTGAGCAAACTGTATGCTTTTCCTTCTATTACAGGGTGTGGTGCATAGGTGTTTGGATTTCTGGAGCTTTGGGATATCTTCTGGGAAAGATATAACCTGTACAATAGGGACAGGTTACAGCTGGACCCGAGGTGGATCAATATCCTTGTCGGCAGATTTCCTAATATTGTTGGGGATTGTTTAAACTTATTTAGTAGGGGTCTTGGAACCTGAATGATAGGGCTGATGAGGCTGGGGCATTTGGTATACAAGCAGAGGCTATGGGCAGTGAGACTGTAAGGAAGGTCAGGCAGATGACAGGGCAAAATTACTGTCAGTGGGATGAGTTGCGTTCTGATAGGGGGAAAAAAACAAAAAGGGACTGAAGGTGTTATATTTGAATGTATGCAGTACATGGGATAAGGTTACAGGATACACTTTGTAGCGCAGTAAGAAATTGGCAGGTATGAATTTATGGACATCACTGAGCCATGTCTGAAGAAGATTATAGTTGGGAGCTTAACATCAAAGGATACACATTGTATCAATAGGACAGGCAGTTCGGCAGAGGGAGTGGTTTGAGTCTGTTAGTAAAAAAATGAAATTAAATCCTTAGAAAGTGGTGACAATGGTGAAGATATAGAATCCTTGTGAGTAGAGTTAAGGAACTGCAAGTGTAAAAATACTCTGATGGAAGTTATATAAGGCCTCTGAACAGTGGCCAAGAAGTGGGCTGCAAATTACACTGAAACATAGTGTGTTAAAAGGACAATGATAGACTTGGGAGATCTAAATATGCATTTAGATTAGGAAATGAGGTTGGTGCTGGATCCCAAGAGAGAGAATTTGTAGAATGCCTAAAAGATCGCTTTTTAAGCAACTTGTGGTTGGGTCCACTAGGAGATCTGCTATTCTGGATTTGGTGTTGTGTAATAAACCAGATTTGATTAGGGAGCTTAAGGTAAAGGAACCATTTGGAGACAGTGGTCATAATATAATGGAATTCACCCTGCAATTTGAGAGGGAGAAGCGGAAGTCGAAGTATCAGTATTAGAGTGAAGTAACAGAAATTATAGAGGGATGAGAGGGGAACTGGTTGAAATTGATTGGAAAGGGTCACTAGCAGAGATGATGGCAGAGCAGTTGTGGCTGTTTTTTCTGGAAGAAATTCAGAAAGTATAGGATAGATACATTCCAAAGAGAAAGTATTTTCTAGGCAGGATGACAGAGATTGACTAACAAGTGAAGTTAAATCTAACATGAAAGCAAAAACAAGGGCACATAATAAAGCAAAAATGATTGTGAAGATTTAAAAAACAAACAGAAGACAACTAAGCAAGTCAAAGAAGGCAGGGATGGAATACGGAGGTAAGCTGGCCAATCATATTAAAGAGGTTATCATAATTTTCTTCACATATATAAAGAGTAAAAGAGAGGTGAGAATAGATATTGGACCACTGAGAAATGCACTGGAGAGGTAGTAATAGGAGAGAAGGAAGTGGCGAATAAACTGAAGAAGTACTTTGCATCAGTCTTCACTGTAGAAGACACAAGCAATAGTCCAGAAATTCAAGAGCATCAACAGGCAGAAGTAAATACAGTTGCTATTACTCGGGAAAGGTGCTTAAAGGTAGAAAGGTCTGAAGGTAGATATGTCACCTGGATCAGGTTGATTATACTCCAGATTTCTGAAATCTGGGTGGCTGAAGAGATTATGGAGGCATTAGTATTGATCCTTCATGAATTAATAGATTCTGGAAAGGTTCCAGAGGATTGTAAAATTGCAAATGTCACTCCACTCTTCAAGAAAGGAAGAAGGCAGAAAAAAGGAAATTATAGGCCAGTTAGCCTGAATGGTTGGGAAGGTTTTGGAGTTGATTGTTAATGATGAGGTTTTGGGGTACTTGGAGGCACATGATAAAATAGGCCATAGTCAGCATGGTTTCCTTAAAGGAAAATCTTGCCTAACAAATCTGTTGAATCCTTTGATGAAATGACAAGCAAGATAGACAAAGGAGATCGGTGGATGTTCTGTACTTGGATTTGCAGAAGGCCTTTTACAAGGTGCCACATATGAGGCTGCTTAGCAAGAAAAGAGCCCATGGTATTACACAAAACTACTAGCATTGATATAGCATTGGCTGATTGGTAGGAAGAGTGAGAATAAAGGCAGCCTTATTTGATTGGCTGCTGGTGACTAGCGGTGTCCTGCAGGGGTTGGGTTTTGGGACTACTTCTTTTTACATTGCATGTCAATGATTTGGATGATGGAGTTGATGGTTTTGTGGCCAAAATTTGTGGACGATCCAAAGGTGGATGGAGGGGCAGGTACTGTTGAGGAAGCAGGGAGGCTGCAGACAGTTTTAAACAGATTAGGAAAATAGATAAAGATGTGGCAAATGGAATACAGTGTTTGGAACTGCATGGTCGTGGAATTTGGTAGAAGGAATATATGCATAGACTATTTTCTAAACAGGGAGACAATTGAAAAATCCTAGGGACAAAGGGACTTGGGAGTCCTAATGCAGGTTTCCCTGAAGGTTACTTTGCAGGTTGAGTCAGTGGTTAGAAAGGCAAATGCAATGTTAGCATTCATTTCAATATAAAACATAAAATATAGAATATAAAAACAATGGTGTAATGCTGAGATTCTTTAAGGCACTGGTGAGACCTCACTGGAGTATTGGGAGCATCTTTGGGCGCCTTATCTAAGAAAGGATGTCCTGACATTGGAGAGGGTTCAAAGGATGTTCACAAAAACAATCCCAGGAATGAACGGGTCAACATTTTAGGAGCTCATTGAAACCAATCAAGTGTTGAAAGGCCTTGATAGAGTGGATATGGAGAGGATGTTTCCTATAGTGGGGGAGTCTAGGACCAGAGGGTACAACTTCAGAACTCAGGGGCATTCATCTGGAATAGAGGGATGAGGTGGTATTTTTGCCTGAATGTGGTGAACCTCTGGAATCAATTGCCACATGTGGCTGTAGAGACCAGGTCATTAGCAGAGGTTGATAGCTTCTTAATTAGTCATGGTGTGAAAGGTTATGGGGAGGAGAATGGGGTTGACGGGGAAATGGATCAGCCATGATGAAATGGCAGAGCAGGCTTGATGGGCCAAATGGCCTCCTTCTGTTCCTATGTCTTATGTTTCTTATGGTCTATTACACTCAACAAAACTGGCACTCTTTTCTCATTGAGTGTTTCATTTGCTTCAAAATACTGCTTATTTCCCTCAGTATATATCAGCCAATTATCTGTGTGCAATTGAACATGTCTATTTTTCCAATATACACTGCCATTTTTGCTCTTTTTTTACTTATGATTTATTATCACCTGCCACTCAGTTTATGCACCTGTTAATTTCATGCATTCTCTGCCTTTTTTAAAACTCGACTGTCTCCGCAGCTGGCTGGTGGTACAGAGGCATCAGCATCGGACTTCGTGGTGAGTGGTCTTGGGTTCAAATCTGGACAGCTGTTGCACACTTGGCATCTGTACTGGGCTGTGTTGAACTAGCAACTCAGCCTCATAAAATACAGACAAAATATGCGAAGGAAATGGCAAAGTTGCCACCCAATGTGCCACACGGCAAAGAGAAGAATAACAACTGTTTCTGTCCTTTCCCGAAGAAACACGTGCTGTGTTTTTAACTCCAGTGCCTCACTGCATGTCTGTTTCATTTAAAAATGCCTCGTCACTGCTCTTATGATTTTGTAACTCCAAAATATGAAACTAAATGAAAGAAAAACAGAGAAGACTGGGATCAAAGTGTACTTTAGTTTTGTTTTTACTGTAGTGATAAGAGGACAGTGTAATGAGGTATGCCATTCACGTACTTCGTACAGTACATATAACTCATAATGCATTTTGTAAGCAACAAAGAATTCATAATCAAACGATTATTTACAATATTATTCAAATGAAATATTAAATACACAACAGGAGCAAGGGCACTCCATCATCATGAAGTGTTTCGAGAGGTTCTTCATGAGGCACATCAAGACCCTACGGCCCCCCTCACTGGACCCCCTGCAGTTTGCATACTGTCCCAACCACTCAACAGATGATGCCATTGCCACCACCCTCCACCTGGCCCTAACCCACCTGGACAAAAAAGACACGTACATTTGAATGCTGTCATAGACTTCAGTTCAGCATTCAACACAATCATCCCTCAGAAACTGATTGGAAAGCTGAGCCTACTGGGCCTGAACACCTCCCTCTGCAACTAGATTCTAGACTTCCTGACTGGGAGACCTCAGTCAGTCCGGATTGGGAGCAGCATCTCCAACACCATCACACTGAGTATGGGGGCTCCCCAGGGCTGTGTGCTCAGTCCACTGCTGTTCACTCTGCTGACCCATGACTGTGCTGCAACACACAGCTCGAACCATATCATCAATTTTACTGATGACACAACTGTGGTGGGTCTCTTCAGCAAGAATGACGAGTCAGCATACAGAGAGGAGGTGCAGCAGCTAATGGACTGGTGCAGAGCCAACAACCTGTCTCTGAATGTGAACAAAACAAAAGAGATGGTGATTGACTTCAGGAGGGCACGGATTCCCCACTGAACATCGACGGCTCCTCGGTAGAGGTTGTTAAGAGCACCAAATTTCTTGGTGTTCACTTGGCAGAGAATCTCACCTGGTCCCTCAACACCAGCTCCATAGCAAAGAAAGCCCAGCAATGTCTTTACTTTCTGTGAAGCCTGAGGAGAGTCCATCTCCCATCCCCCTCCCCATCCTCATCACATTCTACAGGGGTTGTATTTTTGGGAATTGCACCATCTCAGATCGCAAGACCCTGCAGCGGATAGTGAGGTCAGCTGAGAAGATCATCGGGGTCTCTCTTCCCACCATTACGGACATTTACTCTACACGCTGCATCTGCAAAGCAAACAGCATTATGAAGGACCCCACACACCCCTCATACAAAATCTTCTGGGAAAAGGCACCAAAGTATTCGGGCTCTCACGACCAGACATTGTAACAGTTTCTTCCCCGAAGCTATCAGACTCCTCAATACCCAGAGCCTAGACTGACACCTTGCCCTATTGTCTTGTTTATTATTTACTGTAATGCCTGCACTGTTTTTGTGCACTTTATGCAGTCCTGGGTAGGTCTGTAGTCTAGTGTAGTTTTCTCCTGTGTTGTTTTTTACATAGTTCAGTCTAGTTTTTGTACTGTGTCATGTAACACCATGGTCCTGAAAAACGTTGTCTCATTTTTACTATGTACTGTACCAGCAGTTATGGTCAAAATGAGAATAAAAAGTGACTTGACTTGACTTGAAATTAACTTTGATTCTATTATGTTTCTTTGTATTTGCTGTGAATGTCTTCAAGAAAATGAATCTCAGGGTAGTATATTGTGACATATACTGTATGTACTTTGATATTAAGTTTTCTTTAAACTTTGAACTTAGGCCTTGTTCCACCTTCCCTGTGCTCATTTAATCTTTCCTGCCTTCCATCCTAACATAAATATTACCTCTTTGCTTTATTTTATGTAAGTCATTGATCTGAAGCTTTGATTCTATTTCTCTCTCCACCAGCACTACCTGACTAGCTGAATATTTCCAGCATTCCCTGTTAGAATTTCAAACTTCCAGCTCCTGAATAACAATTTTACCATGGAAATAAGAACTCTGGAATTATGAGCCAGTGTCTTGTGAGTGCCGCCGCATGTGCGCACACTAAGTGTCTGCACAGTTGTATAGCAGATGTTTCATTGTGGCAAATAGCAGGTGCATTCACAGCAGACAGTTTTCAAAAATGCCTGGCTTAGAAATTTGGAAGAGTAAGCTTTTCTTTTGTACACGTGTCAGACTGGAGTAAAGTGATAATTTTTAAGCTCTTGGCACAGACTTGGCGAGGCTTTTGGCTGCGAAAGGGAGTGCAGCAATTTTAACTGCTTATGTTTCATGGGCATATTTGGAAGTCGCTGAACCATGGTGGAAAATAATGACTTAAGCAAAAAATTCAAGAATCCAGAAGCAAAATCCGAGACAATGTCTGTAATAGCTGAGAGAAATCTGTTTGAGCAATGAATCGATGGATATGTCAAAACTTTTCCTGCACTATTTCATACTCTGAATGCTAAATAGCTTTTATATTCTACAGCAACAATAACGCACTTTGAGGTGGTTGTCAGGGCAACACTGCACTCTCTCCAAATGGTGTCTTGCAGTTGTCCTTGAGAATGGTGGCTTGTAATATGCTGCTAAATCCCTAAAGACCATGCCACAGTGCAATGTGCCCAATTAGCAGTTCTTCTTGTGTGTGTGTGTTTTTTCCCTGAGGCCACTCTTGCTGTCTTTTGTTTCCCAAAGGTTGCGATGAAACGTTGCTGCCATCTCTAACTCACCTCCACCCCTCACCTCACTTTCTGTTTTCCTTGTCCCTTGATGGTTGTTTTAATCCATCTCAAAGGTCACCCTTCTTCCCTACTCCAAAGTGCTCGTTACTCCTATGATCTTGGCGACCATTTAAACTATTATCACCACATTAAAGAACTGAACATACACCACCCAAGAAGACTGAGAACAAAATCTGTGAATGGAAGGAGCTTCCAGACCTGTTGGTCTTCATCAAACAATTTAAATATTTTGTTGATGATACTTATTACAACCATAGAATGCAAATGTCCCAACTCAATCTTTGCCAAAGGAAGTCCTATTCATTAGAAAAGTAGACAAAGAAAGCAATCTTCCATGAGTAAACCAACTTTCAATTTATGATGAGAAATGTAAGCACCTTATTCAAAGTGACAATCAGAACAGTGTCAATATCCTCTTGTTGTTGGAACAATCTACTGTTGGTCCCTCCTTAAAGTTAGTTTCATTGACCTGAATTTGAGGACAGGAATGATTGATAGAAGTTGTTAACTTGCAAACAAATGTGATCAAAGCAGAACTGTTTTAGCCTGGTGCATTAAATCTTGTAAAAAAAATGTCTTACAGTTTTTCTCCCATTACGTGTGTCCATATTTTGTTGACAAGTTGCTTCACCTTTACATAACCAAGGAGCAAGGTCTTTGAAAAAGATCAAGTAGCACCTTTCATTTTACTGCTTTACTAATAATCACACAGAAAGTTCATGAATAGCTGTAATCTGAATATGAATATTGAGATGACTTGTCCAACGATACACTCTATAATTCATGTTAATTATTGAAATACAATCAGCTATATCTTAATTGCCATTTAGTCATCAATAACCAACTTATTGAACAACCTTAATCTGAGTGAGGAATAAAATACAGTAGATGCTGAAAATCTGAAACAAAAACTAAGATACTCTACTGGTCTGGCAGCAAAGTTTACTTTTCAAGTTGTCAATTTCTGACCAAAAGTCAGAACAGTTCCAAATTGGACTCAGCTTTTAGTTACCAAGGAGGTCACTTCCTTGTGATAATATAGTAGTCTTTATTGTCTCTGGTTGCAGCTATTGTTTGCTTACACCTGTCAACAACTGGTTCCTTCAGTCAATCCATGGTCACCTTATTTTCAAAATTAATTTGTGGGGTATCGCAGTTAGATTTGCATTTATTATCAGTCCATATTTGTTCTCAGGAAGACGATAGTGAATCTTATAGAGAAGTGTGGTGAAGAATCTCCACACTTGAGTTCTAATGAATGGTCTTGGCCTGGAATAATCAGCATGGCGTTTTCCAAAGTCAGGTCGTGCCTTACGAGCCTGAGTGAATTTTTTGAGGATGTGACTGAATACATTGATGAAGGTACAGCAGTAGATGTAGTGTATATGGATTCCAGCAAGGCATTTGATAGGGTACCCTATGCAAGGCTTATTTAGAAAGTAAGGAGGCATGGGATCCAAGAGGTCCTTGCTCTGTGGATCCAGAATTGGCTTGCCCACAGAAGGCAAAGAGTGGTTGTAGACAGGTCATATTTTGCATGGAGGCTGGTGACCAGTGGTGTGCCTCAGGGATTTGTTCTGGTACCCCCTGTCTTCATGATTTTTATAAATGACCTAGATGAGGAAGTGCAAGGATAAGTTAGTAAATTTGCTGATGACACAAAGATTGGGGGTGTTGTGGATAGTGTGGAGTATTGTCAGAAGTTACAGCAGGACATTGATAGGATGCAAAACAAGGCTGAGAAGTGGCAGATGAAGTTCAACTCAGATAAGTGTGAGGTGGTTCATTTTGGTAGGTCAAATATGATGGCTGGATATAGTATTAATGGTAAGACTCTGGGCAGTGTGGAGGATCAGAGGGATCTTGGGGTCCGGGTCCATAGGACACTCAAAGCTGCTATACAGATTGATTCTGTGATTAAGAGGCATACGCTGCAATGGCCTTCATCAACCGTAGAATTGAATTTAAGAGCTGAGAGGTAATGTTGCAGCTATATAGGACCCTGGTCAGACCCCACTTCGAGTACTGTGCTCAGTTCTGGTCACCTCACTACAGGAAGGATGTGGAAACCATAGAAAGGGCACAGAGGAGACTTACAAGAATGTTGCCTGGATTGGGGAGCATGCCTTGTGAGAATAGGTTGAGAGAACTTAGCCTTTTCTCCTTGGAGCAATGGAGGATGAAAGGTGATCTGATAGAGGTGTAAAAGATGATGAGAGGCATTGATTGTGTGGATAGTCAGAGGCTTTATACCAGGGCTGAAATGGCTATCACAAGAGGGCACAGTTTTAAGGTGTTTGGAAGTAGGTACAGAGGAGATGTCGGGGTAGTTTTTTTACGCAGAGAGTTGTAAGTGTATGGAATGGGCTGCCAGCAATGATGGTGGATGTGGATATGAAAGGGTCTTTTAAGAGACTCCTGGAAAGGTACATGGAGCTTAGTAAAATAGAGGGCTGGGGTAACGCTAGGTAGTTTCTAGAGTAAGGAAATGCTCGGCACAGCAATGTGGGCTGAAGGGCCTGGAGATTTTCTTTATTTCTATGAAGTGGCAACTGTTTATTTCTCTCCATAGATGCTGTCTAACCTGCTGAATTCCCCCAGCATTTTGTGTGTGTGTGTGTGATTTTCCAGCATCTGCAGAATCTTGTTTTTATGATAAATCTCCTAAACAGCTGCTTTGAAGGAAAGCTGTGATCATGATGCGGTGATTATATTATAGGATTAGGTATATGGAGCTTTGACAAACAATCCAGAAAATAATATATTGTTATGTCAACTATGGAAATTACATTCAGATTAATAATCCAGATTAAAGAAAAACTCATCATTAGTAATTGAGATGTCAAAACTACTAGAATGCAAAAATGTCCATTTGCTTTACTTACACTTTTCTGTCAGTGGAAATCTGCCATCCTCATCTAGAGTGGACTATATATAACTCCAGATCTACTCAAAACCATTCATTTCAATTCAGGGATGGCAATAAATTCTGACCTTCTGAGTAATGTTTACATTCAAAGAGCTAAGTACATTTACCATCAAATTACATATATGTAACCCCCTCACCGGGCTTGTATGCAAATTTGACTCATTAGCTGGCTCTACTAACAGCCACGGGCTCAGTGGTGAGAAGGCTACCTTTCATAAACAATAAGCATCTAGCATCAGTATGATTTGGGGATCAGCCAAACAGGATCATCGTGATGTTCCGATTAAAGAAACCTCGATTCCAGCAAACACTGCCCATACACAATTATCAGTCAGCACAGAATAACAGATTGTACACCACGAAAAATTATAAAGGAAGTATATTTGCTAATTTCAGTTTTATGGAACGGTTAGCAGGAAGAAGAAAAATAGAAAAAAAAATAAAAGGGCCCATTTCAGTTAACCCAGCAAAATGTGCACATAAATTTAGAGGTCAATTTGAAGTTGTCCTTTCTACTCACATGCTGGATCCAGTCTGTGTGAAAGCACACTTGCTCGAACCAACGGGCTCTCTCTCTCAGGTTTATTGGCCTTTCCTTCTTGGAGCCATTCACCTGCACAGACCACTCTGTGCACCAGAGACGCTCCTTCCCACGGTATTCCTGCTATCCTCCCTCCTGTCCTCTCCACAGCTCCCACCAAAAAGACCATGAACCCCACCAGTGTCTGCGACAAATTTCTCTCCACTTAATTCCCTCTGGAACCTTCTTCCCATTCCACCATCCTGACTGGCTGACACTACATTCCTAAATTGAACATCAGAGCCTCGTATCTTTAATCCAAACATTCCACCAGCAGGACACACTGTTTTTACAGAAAACTACTAAATGAAATATCCTACAGCACTATCAGTAAAAATCCTAATCAAGGCATTGCATATACATTAAATAACCTTGAGATTTGTCTCCCAACAGACAGCCACGAAACAAAGAAACCCAAAAGAACCCATGAAAAAGGATCATCAAACAGCCTATGTACAGAGAATAAAAACAAATCATGCAAACAGTAAATGCAAGTAAATAGTGTTCTGAATGGAAGGCCACAGAGAGTTCATCCCCAGACGCTGAGTTCAGCGCAGAGTGGAACCGTCGCTCACCTCAGGCCCTGACACCCTGACATTTTCAATCTTGCCTGGTGCCTAAATTGTTATCTAAATATTGGGATAAGTCACTTCAATATGCACTGGGTCCTGACCCCGGTGACTTGATACGACTTGGACCCGACCTTTCTGATTCGGCCCAGCGATTAAATCATTTTCCACACATTGTGTTCGGTTGCTTCAACATGTGCTGGGCCTGGACCCTGCCTCCTCCATTCAGCCTGCGCCTGCCCGATCTTTCTGATTTGTCCCCCACTTAAATTAATTGAACCTCGGGTCTTCCTTGCTCTTTGTGATGGGCCCGCTGCCTCACCTCACCTGGGTTCTGCCACATCGAATTGCCTCCAAGTATAAAAGGAAATTACAGGCTATTGCTTGTGATGATCGTTTGCCAGAAAAAAGAGTGATTAACAAAGTATTTAGTTGTCTTCCTTGTTTCACTGGCCACCAGCGAGAAGTTACTGTGGTTCACCAGTGGGACCTTAAACCAGAAGTTTCAAAAAATACAAAAAAATGGAAGGAACTTGCAGAAATTTGACTCAGTGATGATTACACAAAGATCATGGGTTTGGGCAGTGCTGCTAAAGAAGACTGGGTGAATTTCTCAAGTATGTTACACATTGCAGTGATGATTTAATGGTAAATAAATGCTTGTCAAGTGTCTACCTCAAAGCATCGGGAGAATTAGTTAGATTCTGTTTGATTGGCATCAACATTTCCTGGTACTTATGTGGCATGAATGCTATTTGCTGCTTGTGAGCCTATGACTGGATGGTTCCCAGGATTTGTTGCACTAAGGCATGGACTGTTTGTTAGCAGAAGTGTTGCAAATGAACTTTAACACTAAATTACAGTGAATAATTGGGTGGTCATTGATGAAGTAGCTAAAAAGGAACTTCAACACTGACCTGGAGCTTGAATGCTACATATGCACTCACCTTACTGCCCTTTATGCTGCTGATGTTTAAGGCAGCTATGAAGGTCTTCCATCTCGGTCTGTCCTTGGCCATCAAAGTCAATTTTGGTCTTGGTCTTGGCAATGTTCAGGGCTTCCTTCATCCTGTCAGTTGCTTCCTCTCAGTTTTCACTACTGTCAGCCATCCAAGCCCCGATGGAATACTGCCGCACACAGATAAGGAAGAATTCTTCATTGCTGTTTCCGTAACAACTTTGTTTTACAGACTGAGTTGAAACCTCCAGCCTGGAGGATAGGTGGACTATTTATAGTCTGGCCTCTACCTTTTGATTTATTTGGCATGGGTGACCCTACCAAGGGTCAATGCACAAGGCCCTGACTCCAGCCAACATAGTTCTCTGGTTCTCATAGATCATTGGGGCACTCAAGCCTCCAAACCCTATGAAAGGTTCATGGTCCTCTTGGAGGAACTCAACACTCAGGGGCTACTTTATAGTGTACACCTTTACACCTGTTTGTTAAAGCAAACATCTAATCAACCAATCATGTGGCAGCAACTCAATGCATAAAAGCAGGCAGACATGGTCAAAAGGTTCTGTTGTTGTTCAAACTAAATATCATAATTGGAAGAAATACGATCTAAGTAACTGACTGTGGAATAATTAATGGTACCAGATGGGGTGACTTGATTATTTCAGAAACTGCTGTTTTCCTAGGACTTTAATGCACAACAGACTCTAGACTTTACAGAGAATGGTGCCAGAAACAAAAATATCGGTGAGCGGCAGTTCTGTTGGCAAAAATATTTTGTTAATGAGAGAGGGCAGGCTGGTCCATCTGACAGGGAGGAAGGCAACTGTAACTCAAATAATCATGTGCTGCAACAAATGATGTGTAGAAGACCACCTCTGAACACAACATGTTGAACCTTGAACTGAATGGCAACAGCAGCAAAAGACCACAAAATTACCTGGTTGCGTACCTTTGTTTAAGGTATGATATTAATCACCAGAGTGTTCTCTCAGTGATACACATTGACTTTGACTTTGCTTGGGCTTTTTGATACCACACTTAGCCAAATGCTGCCTTGATATCAAGACCATAATTCACAGGAACAGAATGAGGCCATTCAACTCATTGAGTCTGCATCATCATTCAATCATGGCTGATTTATTTTCCCTCTCAACCTCATTCTCCTGTCTTCTCCCCATAACCTTTGACACACATACTGATCAAGAACCTGTCAACCCAATGACATGGCCTTCACAGCCCTATGGAAATGAATGGCACAGATACAAGTCTTTCAAAGATAGAGAGTCTCAATTCAGCTTTAGAATTCAGTCCCTTTTTCTGTGTTGAGGCTTAGTTGTGAGGCCTGGAGCCAAGTGGTCTTTAAGAAACTCAGATTAAGAACCAGCCAGCAACTTGCTGATGAATAGCTGCCTCTTGACACTTTCTCTTGCATTCTATCATTTTGCTGGTGATTGAAAGTAGACTGATGGGACAGTAATTAGTGGGATTGGATTTGTCCTGCTTTTGGGGACAAATCCATGATTAATACTGTGAGTGCCGTCGCTGATAATATTAATCACAACTCACATATTGAGAAAGTGAGGTATCACTGAAAATCACATTTGGATGCTAGCCATGACATATCTTCAATATTTATTATGAGGAATGTTTATATCAATGGTTGTTAAATTGAAATAGTATTCAGATTTGTTAAAGAATTGTGCTGACCTACTGTGCATTCTCTCAGTTATTGAATGTTTCCAGTTCTTATATCTGAGTATCATACAAAAAAGCCTTTGTATAACCTGTTTCGCCAACTGCACCAGTGGCAAATCAGAGTTATCCTTCAGGTGAAATTTTGCCTTCTGACCTTTTGACAAGAATGCCTTCCCCCATTCTTATGTGAAATAGTTACTATTTTAGAGTAAGGTTTAAAAACAGATGATGAATTGAACTGTAATGACCTTGCAATGTTGTTGAGCAATTCTGGTAAGGGATGTTGGCCCAGCTTCCAAAAAACTGAATTGCACAGTACAGACAGACAGACATACTTTATTGATCCTGAGGGAAATTGGGTTTTGTTACAGCCACACCAACCAAGAATAGTGAAGAAATATAGCAATATAAAACCATAAATAATTAAATAATGGTAAGTTAAACATGCCAAGTGGAAATAAGTCCAGGACCAGCCTATTGGGAGAAGTTGTGAAGTTTAATGGCCACAGGCAGGAATGACTTCCTATGATGCTCAGTGTTACATCTCGGTGGAATGAGTCTTTTGCTGAATGAACTCCTGTGCCTAACCAGTACATTATGGAGTGGATGGGAGTCACTGTCCAAGATGGCATGCAACATCTTTAGCGACAAAGAGCCCTGCAGCACAGAAAAAGTGTATTTGGTCCATCAGTCCATGCCAAACTATGATTCTGCCTAGTTCCATCGACTTCCCACAGAGCATAGCCCTCCATACCCCTCCATTCCATATACTTATCCAAACTTCTCTTAAATATTGGAATCGAACCCACATCCACCGCTTCTTCTGGCAGCTCTTTCCACACTCTCACCACCCTCTAAGTAAAGAGATTTCCCTCAGGTTCTTCTTAAATATTTCACCTTTCACCCTTAACTTATAACCTCTAGGTAGAGTTCATTCAACCTCTGTGAAAAATGCCTGTTTGCATTTACGCTATGTATACTCTTCATCATTTTGTATCCCTCTATCAAATCTCCCCTCATTCTTCTATGCTCCAGTGAATAAAATTATTCCCTATTGAATTATTCCCTATAAAGCAGATCTTCAAGTTACAGCAACATCCTTATAAATTTTCTCTGTACTCTTTCAATCCTATTGATATATTTACTGCAGATAGGTGACTAGAACTGGGGTAGTACAGTGGTTAACAGTGGTTAACACAACGCTTTACAGTACAGATGACACAGGTTCAATTCCTGCTGCTACTTGTAAGGAGTTTTTGTGTTTTCCCTGTGACGCTGTGGGTTTTCTCTGGGTGCTCCAATTTCCCACATGATGTACCAATTGGTAAGTTAATCGGTCACTGTAAATTGAGTAGTGATTAGGCTAGCAATTAAATCGGGGAATTGCTGGGCAGCATGGTTTGAAGGGCTGAAAGGGCCTATTCCACACTGTATCTCAATAAAGTGATAAAAAAAAAACTGCACATAGTACTCCAAATAGGCCTCACCAACTTCTTATAGAACTTCAACATAACATCCCAACTCCTGTTCTCCATACTTTGATTTATGAAAAAAACTGTGCCAAAAACTGTCTTTACAATCCAATCTACCCGTTTTTGTAGCATCCTAAACATAATAAATCACACCATGGTGCTTAACAGGAGGAATTATTATATAAATTTAATGCAAGATATTTGAAAAACTAATTACAAACTTAAAGTCCTAAATGCAAGCCTTGATTGTTAACTCTCCAGAGCAGAAGCATCCTGCAAACTTTACAATAGCTAGTTGTTATAGAAATGCAGCACATTCTTATTCCATGCATTGCCTTTGTCTGTTAAATATGCAGTATGTGATCCAATTTTTAGCTGCGATTTCTGAGGTACATCAGTTGGATCTAAAGCCATCTAGTCAATCATAGTCCACCTGTAATAATCCATTAATGCTTTACATGCAGCCAATAAACTACTTAATTTTTTTCATTGTCCAGCAGTTTGTTAACGAAGCTGAGTGTGTGAATATTTTACATAACATGGTGTGATAACAGGTGTTAGAGCTTGAAGCACCATTCAGGTGCTATGCGTACTGGGAATGTCTGATTACAAAATAACAGAAGCAGTACTCTGTCGAGAGAGAATCAGCTCTAAAAGAACTTCAGTAGTCCTGGGAGTTTCACTGCAGCAGTAAATAAGGTTTCGACAACTTAGAAAACATAGCTGAAGAATGCAAAGCATTCTGGCTGGTAAGTTAACTCTTTGAATTTCTTTCAGAATTGTCTATTGTAGCTAAAGTATCTAGGCATGAATTTTGATTTAACATCTGAAGAAAAGTTAAATGTAATATGCTGCATTCCATCTTCCTCTATTCCTTTCTAGCCCTGAAGAAGGTCTCAGTCAGATATGTCAACTGTTTATTCATTTCCTTTGATGCTGCCTGACCTGCTGAGTTTCTCCACCATTTTGTGTGTTTTGCTTTGTATTTCCAGCATCTGCAGAATTTCTCATGTTTACTATTCCCTCATTCTTGCATTAGAATATTAGCTCAGGTTAAATGCAGAAATACAACAAGGAATGTAACACAAGAAGTTACTTTTGGAAATGTGAGGTAATGGTCATTAGACATGGGACCCAGGAATGACAAAATGGAATATAATAACAAACTGGGAACCATGAAGGAGCAAAGGGGAAAGGTCAGGTGAAAGACTGGTGAAATGACAGAGTTGATGATTGAGAAGTATCTTGCTGGCAATAAAATTCAGAATTGACTATAGACAGGAAGATTTCTTGCAAATGGAAGCTGTAGAGAAGCGTTGAAGGTCTTGAAAAGCAAGTTGACTCTTGATTCTCACAGCATGGTTACCGAGGTTATAAGAAGAAATACACCATCAAAACAAATTTAAGAGCAGAAAGCAGTAGCAAGTAATGCTTCTAAACTTGTGGTTGCCATTGCAAATGCATGTACTCGGTCCAATATATGAACAGATTTAATCACCTCCAGACTAGGAGAGTGAGCTATAATAACCTTTCAGTTCATTCTCTCACATCATTTGGGGAGAAGGCAATCCCTGTTATACATATTTGTAAGGGGAAAATGCCAGGGTAAGCATAATGAATGTATCCACACAGTTAATGTTACAGTGAATAAGACTCAAATTCAATAAATCCCTGAAGAATTCCTGAAAGTTATAGAGTTATACAGTTTTTCAGAGATACGTCGTGGGGAATCAGTAGCTTTGGCCCATTTGTTTGTCACTGATGTTTGGATGTTTATGCATTAGGTCAGTCACTTTGTGGACAGCTTTCATCCAGGTTGGTTGCAATCAATTGGGGAACGTGATGCAGATGGCAAGGTTTGCCTTTGTTCTGTTGCAATTGTATAAGTGGGTATGGGACTTGGTTTAGGCCTGCATTCACAAAATTTGTTCAAGCAATTTGCGGAATAAAGTGTTTGTCGCTGATTCTGGCATCATTGATAGAAAGCTGAAGAGCTACCGTTCTGTGTGCTGCAGCATGGTGGTGAAGATAAAACCAGGTTCACAGCATCAGATGGCGACACAGAAACAGTGGAAAGCAATGACAGTAAACTGTCAAATCATCTGCTAAGATGGCGGTGCGCTCGGATGCAGTGGCCTCTCTAGGCCCAACCAAAGATGTAATTGTTCATCCTTCATGTTTTTTGTTTACCCTGCAAGGCGTTGCTGGTTATCAAGAATATCAGGTACTGCAGGACTACCCCATCAGCGAGATGCTTAGTGACGATAAAGCTGGACATATTGTTGTGCTGTCGCCTGGACATATTAGTGGCGTGTGGTCCAACAAACAGTGCGAATAGTAGCTTTGGAATGTTTTTCTTGTGATTGCAAGGCCCTGGTGGATATTGGTAATGTACAAAACTGCAAGTCCAGTTCACTGGTTCACTGGTGAGACCAATGACAGGGAAGCTGCATTGCCTGAGTTGTGTTGTGGAGCAGGCCCTCAAGCCACAGGGATGACTGTTGCAGCCGTCCGGGGGGGGGGGAGGTGTTGAGGTTTTGTGTGGAAAGAGCAGTGGCCTCTGTGGGCATGCTTGAGTCTGTGCTGGGTTGGGCACAGGTCCCGCCCATCATTGCTTCCATCCAGTGCTTGCCTAGTGCTGCCCTCCAGTGTTCATTCGCTGGAAGAACAAGCTAGATGAGGATAACAACCCAGGCACTGCCACTCTACAGGCCATGCCACTCAGGGACTTGGGCTATTTTATTTGTGTGACTGTATGACTTTCTGCTATCATTACCATATGTGCTATGTACTGTGTTTTTATGCTGTTCATAATGTGCTTTTCACCTTGGCCCTGGAGGAATGCTGTTTCATTTGGTTATATTCATGTATGGTTGAAAGATAATTAAACTTGAACTTGATATGATTTAATGCCATATCGTCTAGTGATAATCTCTCCTGTAGCACTATAGACCTTTCAGGTGCTTTTGAGCAAACTTCAGCAAGTTGTTACTGGGTGTTTTGTATAGACTATACCTTCACGCCCAATGTGCCAGCAGTGAAAGGGTTAATATTCTGTGTTTCATCCTGAATTTTGTCAAGTTCTATCAGTAATTTTACAGTTGCACTTATTCAAGCAAATGTGAAATATTCCATTGCTCTCGTGGCAATGGTAAAAGGCTTTAGCGAGGTAGGTGCTGAATCATGCACTGCAGAGTGGTTAGACTCTGTGGGATCACCCTGTAGCTCTGAATCTGATGACACTTAGGGAAGAATTTCAAATATATATGTCCCTGATAAGTTTCTGGCCAAGCTGTTGATGATATGCAATGTGTTGGTGGTAGTAATACTGAATGTCAGTGGGGAAATCATGGACTCTGTCTTGCAGAGGAAAATGACAGAACGTTGTTTAGCATTTGTCACATGCAGATCAGACTCACATTGATGCCAAGCTTCCTGGTTGAATGGAAAGGAGCTGTCTGCAAAACCAAACAGGCTTCTGTCACCTCTTCCTGCTTTAATCTGGGCCTCCGTCACTCCCTCTGCATTGGATCCATGACTTCCTAACTGGAAGACCACAGTCTGTGCAGGTTGGTGATAACATCTCCTCCTCGCTGACAATCAACACTGGTGCACCTCAGGGGTGTGTGCTTAGCTCATTGCTCTACTCTCTATATACACGTTTGTGTGGCTAGGCATAGCTCAAATACCATCTATAAATTTGCTGATGATAAAACGATTGTTGGTAGAATCTCGGGTGGTGATGAGATGGCGTACAGGAGTGAGATAAGCCAACTAGTGGAGTGGTGTCGTAGCAACAACCTGGCACTCAACGTCAGTAAGACGAAAAAGCTGATTGTGGGCTTCCAGAAAGGTAAGACAAAATAATACACACCAATTCTCATAGAGGGATCAGAAGAGGAGAGAGTGAGCAGTTTCAAGTTCCTGGGTGTCAAGATCTCTAAGGATCTAACCTGATCCCAACATATTGATGCAGTTATAAAGAAGGCAAGACAGCGGGTATACTTCATTAGGAGTTTGAAGAGATTTGGTATGACAACAAGTACACTCAAAAGCTTCTATGGATATACTGTGGAGAGCATTCTGACAGGCTACTGCACAGGACTGAAAGAAGCTGCAGAGGAATGTAAATTTAATCAGTTCCATCTTGGGTTCTAGCCTACAAAATACTCAGGACATCTTTAGGGAGCGCTCATTATTTCTCACAAAGGCAGCATTCATTATTAAGGACCTCCAGCACCCAGGGAATGTCCTATTCTCACTGTTACCATCAGGTAGGAGGTACAGAAGCCTGAAGGCACACATTCAGCAATTCAGGAACAGCTTCTTCCCCTCTGCCATCCAATTCCTAAATGGCCAGTAAACCCTTGGACACTACCTCACTTTTTTAATATATAGTATTTCTGTTTTTGCATAATTTTTAAACTATTCAATATATGTATCCAGTAATTGATATGATGATGATGATTATTATTATTATTATTATTTTATTTCATTTGTTTTCTTCTATATTATGCATTGCATTAAACTGCTGCTGTTAAGTTAACAAATTTCATGTTACATGCCAGTGATAATAAACCTGATTCTTTCTTTTTTGATTCTGATCTTTCATGTCTAGTTGTTAAGGTCCCATTTACAGTATGCTTGATACCTCATTAGCTAGATTGCTATTGGCCTATTTGACCATTTTATAGTGGTGGCTCTTAAGTCAGTTTATTTTTAAGATGTTCTTCAGGCTCTATTTTTCAACATGAAACTATAGAATTTTGTTTAGCATTTTCCACTGATACAGAGCCTGAGATGTCAATTGCTTGACAAATTTCTGTGTTGGTGCCGTTTTCCGAGCAGCCTTGGCTGTATGCCTGCTGTCTTCCTTCATTGCAGTGTTGGCCTTCTTAGCCCCCTTGGCAGCTTCGATTGCTTGTTGTGCTTGAGCCTTGCACACTTCAGCCTCTGATTCCTTTTGTCTAGATTCTCAACCAAAGAGACACCTGTGATAGCTCTTTGGAACTTCACCTGATGAGCTTTTTCCAACTCTCTTTTGATTGGCCTTTTTTGAGTTTTCACCTGTACAATATAGTCCAGTTGATTTGTTGAGGGTTTCTCCTGGACAGAAATGTTGATTTGCATTTTGAGTCCATAAACTGGAAAATCTTCTTGGCATGGTGCTATCCATGACAGGAGTAGATTTTATATCTATTAAAATTGTGGTTTGACCTTCATGCTGACAACTAAAATGGTAAGAACTGATGTCATCAAGAGCCTATTTTGCAAACTTATAGTCTGCATGTGAAGCTTAGGGCTCCACACTACTCAATTTGCCGAACTAGGTGAGTAATGCCAAGAAGGAGCACTCACGTTTCACAAAGCCACGAGCAAATACAACACTTGTAGCTCCAAAACCATCAGCACAACGCAGCCAAATAGTTCAGCACCTGTTTTCAAAGTGCAGACTATTTGTGTCTCAAAACTGACTAACTTCTGTAGTGCTGTTGATTTTTCTTGTATTTTTCAAGCTTTGGCAGTTTGCTCCCTACAGGTATTGACTGTTTGCCTTTACAACACTGACTCTTGTGCTGGACTTGCTGGTCCTGTTAATGTTCCTCTCAGTTTGCAGTGAGAATGCTGCTAACAACAGCATTTGGCTTTCTTTCCCTTGCAGTAGAATGTATACTGAAATGAGTGAGAAAGTAACTTGGCGCTGTGACAGCAGAGGCAACAAATTTCACAACTAGGGCTCCACCTGGAACAGAATCTTTCTCATTTTGGGTCTGCTGGCATGCCTGTCCGAAATATTAGAAGATGGTGATGATTCATCCTTCCCTGCAGTCAAACATCAATGTCCACTACCAGGCAAACATCCCTAGCTCTAAGGATTATTCTCTGTCAGCTACAATGGGCAGGCCGCATTGCTTACATGTCTAACACCAGCCTCCTGAAATAGATACTCAGTTCCAAGCTCTGTTCAAAATTCAAGATTCAATGGCCATTTGTCAGTACACAAGTGTTTAGGAAAATGAAATAATAGTTACAGAATGATTTTTACAGTTACGGAAGACTTCCAGGTGGGACAGAGAAAAAGATGCAGGATCTGCTCAATGCCTCCTTGAAGAATATGGAGTGGGAGTATTTGGAATGGTATTGGAAACTATGAGGATGTGCATCGGGAGAGCACAGAAGTACCAAGTAAACAATGGAAGGCTTCAACATTTCAATGTGCATACTGTATGAAAAAGCTAATAATTTAAAAATCTTTCCTGATTCATAAAGTTTTCTTGAAGGTATTTTGAGGATAGAGATATTGTAAAACCCACATAGATTTAAAAACTAGCACAATCTGAATGTGTCACAACGAAAAATGTGACATATTTCCATTTGTAAATTAATGCAGCAGATGAAGCACAGTGTACTTGTCACTTTTGCCACTTATCTGGCCCACACCATTTCTAATGATATTCACCTCATCTTGCTGCTTCTTAGTACATCTTCTGTTTGCCCCAGGTGCTCTGAGTAACAAATGGAAACTCTGCTTGGAACTCCATCTTTTATCTATGAAACTGGGTGAATACTTGGGATTCCAAAATGAAGGCTCAGCTCAGGAATGAGGGAACGGGTAGCAGTGGAAGGTTGTTTTTCAAACTGGAGGCCTGTGACCAGTGGTGTGCTGCAGGGATCAGTGCAGCATTTTCTGTTGTTTATAATATATATTGATGATTTAATGCGAATGTTGGTGGCATGATGTGAGTTTGTAGATCATAGTGTTGTAGTGGACGGCAAAGTTTGTTTAAGCTTACGTCTGGGCTGCCACAGTAGCATAGTGTTTGGGGCATTGGAGTTGAGAGATTCTGGTGCCGTCTGCAAGGAGTGTGTATGTTCTCCCCTTGACCACTTGGGGTTCCTCTTGGTGCGCCCTTCTCCTCCCACAGTGCAAAGATGTCCCAGTTACCATGTCACTTGGTCATTGTAAATTGTCCCATGATTAGGTTAATTTTAAAAGGGTGGGTTGCTGGGCAGCACAGCTCATTGGACTGGAAGGGCCTGTTCCATGCTGTATCTCTTAATAAATCAATAAATTAACTAAATCTAGGTCAACTGGGAAAGTGACTTAAGGAATGGCAGATGAAATTTAACTGAGAATGGTGAAGTGATAAATCTTGAGAAGTTAAATCAGTACATACATACTGAATGGTAGGTTTCTAGAGAGTGTTGTTAAACAGAGTGTCCTGGGGATACAGTGCAATGTTAATTAACAGTAGCAACACAAGTAGACAAGTTGATGAAGAGAACATCTGACACACTTGGCTTCATCAGTTGGGGTACTGAGTAAAAGAGGTGGGATGTCATGTTACAGCTGTACAAGAAGTTCATGAGCCTTCATTTGGAATGTGGTGTACAATTCTAGTCACCACTGTATTGGAAGAATTTTATTAAGCTGGAGAAGGTGCAGAAAATGCACAAGATCAAGGAATATTTTCAGGATTGGAGTGCTTGAATTATAAGGAGAAACTTGAAAGGCTTGAACTGCCTTTCTTGGAGCAAAGGAGCTTGTGTGGTGACATTATAGAGGTTTATAAAATCATGCAGAACATAGACAAGATGGATGGTTACAGTCATTTCTCCACTGTAGGAGGATGGGGAGGGGGTGGGTATTCTAATATGATATGGCATCGATTTGTGAGACCTGAAAGGTTTAAATGGTACCTGAGGGTTGTATTTGTCACTTTGAGTGTGGTTGGGTATATGGAACAAGCTGCCCGAGGAAGTAGTAGAGGTAAGTAGAATTAGAATGCTTCAAACATATTTGGACTGGTGCATAGAAGTTAGAGTCATGGAGTCATAGAAAACTACAACATAGAAACAGGTCCTTCAGCCTACTTGGTTTGTGCTAAACCATATAAACTGCCTAGTCATGTCGACTTACACCCGGACAATCTATGTACCAATCCAATCTTCCCCTTAGCATTGAAATCAAAATCACATCTACCACTTGTCATGGCAGCTTGATCCACATTTTCACCACCTTCTGAGTGAAGAAGTTTCCCCTCATGTTCCCCTTAAACGTTTCACTTTTCACCCTTAATCCATGGTCTCACCCAACCTCAATGGAAAAAGCCTGCTTACATTTACCCTATCTCTACTCATAATTTTGTATACCTCTATCAACTCTCCCCTCAATCTTCTACGTTCTAGAGAATGCCTTTCTAACCTATTCAGTCTTTCCCTATAACACAGGGCTAATGCCCCTCCCTTGGACAACATCGGTGGCGTGGAGAGGGGAGACTTGCAGCTTAGGCAACTGCTGGTCTTCCTTAAAGAAAACCTTGCCCAGGCTTGCGCCCTGGAAACTTCCCAATGTGCAAATCAATTGTCTATCGAGAGTAACGGAGGTCTACTACCATAACACAGGTCTTCTAGTCCTGGCGACACCCTTGTTTATTTTCTCTGTCCTCTTTCAGTCTTACTTACATCGTTCCTATAGGTAGGTGAGAAAATTGCACACAATACTCCAAATAAGTCCTCACCAAGTCTTATACAACTTCAGCATAACATCCCAACTACTGTGTTCAATACTTTGATCTATATGTGCCAATCTGCCAAAAGCTTTCTTTACGACTATTTATTTGTGACACAACTTTTGGTGAATTATGTACCTGTATACCCAGATCCCTTTGCCCTGCTGCTCACTGTGTAAGGCCGAGCCTGTTGGTTCTCCCAAAGTGCAACACCCCACACTTGTCTGCATTAAATTCTGTCTGCCATTTTTCAGCCCATTTTCCAGCTGGTCTAAATCCTGCTTCAGGTTTTGGTAGTCTTCCTTGCTGTTCACTAAACCCCCAATCTTGGTGTCATCCTTAAATTTGCTGATCTAGTTTAGCACATTATCATCCAAATCACTGATGTAGATGACAAACAGCAATGGACTCAGTATTGATCCCTGCGGCCATCCACTAGTCCAGTCAGACGGGCAACCATCTACACTACCAGCCTCTGGCTATTTCTGCAAAGCCAATGTCTGATCCAATTTACTATCTCATCTCGAGTGCCAAGTGACTGAACATTCTTGACCAACCTCCCATGCGGGACCTTGTCAAATGCTTTACTGCAATCCATTTAGACACCATCCACTGCCTTGCCTTCATCAACTTCCCTGGTAACGTCCTCAAAAAAAAAGTCAATGTGATTGGTTAGACTCGACAAAGCCATGCTGTCTCTCCTTAATCAGTCACTGTCTATCCAAATACTCATATATCTGGCCCCTTAAAACACCTTCCTATATCTTTGCACTACTGATATCAGGCTCATTGGCCTATAATTTCCTGGTTTACTCTTAGAGCCTTTCTTAAACAGCAGAACGACATTAATTATCCTCCAATCCTCCAGTACCTCACCTGTTGCTAAGGATATTTAATTATCTCTGCTAGGGCCTCCGCAGCTTCTGCCCTTGCCTCCCACAGGGTCTGAGGGAACACCTTGTCAGACCCTGGGGATTTGTCCTCCCTATTTTGCCTCAGGACAGCAAACAGCTCCTCCTATAGGTCATGTATGGGGTCCATGACTTCACTGCTGCTTTGCCTCACTTCCATAGACTCCCTGTATGTCTCCCGAGTAATTACCAATGCAAGAAATTCATTTAAGACTCCACAATCTTTTTGGCTCCATAGGTAGGTTACCATTCTGATCTTACAGAGAACCAATTTTGTCCTTTTCAATCCTTTTGCTCTTAACATATCTGTAGCAGCCCTTGGGATTCTCTTTCATCCTCAACCTCCTCATCTCCATTCTAAAAGGTCACCCCTCTATTCTGAGATTTTGTCCTCTGATCCTAGACTCTCCCACCAGAGGAAACATCATCTCCACATCCACTCTATCAAAACCTTTTACTATTCAATATGTTTCAAAGAGGTCACTCCTCATTCTTCTGAATTCTAGTGAGTAGAGGCCCAGAGCCATCAAATACTGCTCATATGACAAGCCGTTCAATCCTGAAATCATTTTTGTGAATCTCCTTTGGACCCTCTCCAGAGTTATCACATCCTTCCTAAGATAAGGGGCCCAAACCTGCTCACATACTCCAGGTGAGGCCTTATTGGTGCTTTATAAAGCCTCAGCGTTACACACTTGCTTTTATATTCTAGTCCTCTTGAAATGAATGCTAACATCACATTTGCCTTCCTCATCACAGACTCAACCTGCAAGTTAACCTTCAGGGAATCTTGCAGAAGGACTCCCAACTCCCTTTGCCCCTCACATTTTAAAATTCTCTCTCCATTTAAAAAATAGTCTACCCTTTTTTCTTTTCTAGCAAAGTGCATGACTAGATACTTCCTGACACTATATTCCATCTGCCACTTCTTTGCCCATTCTCCTAAACTGTCCAAGTTCTTCTGTAGTCTCTCTACTTCCCCAAACCTCCTCAAAAGATGGCATTGTGATACTACAGAGAGAAGCTCAATGTCAGGCTACTCATCAAATATCTTCTCCCAACATCTGGGAGGACCCTATTTACTCAGAACACTAGTATGTGATCCAAAACCCTCAGAGTTATCCATTCATCCAAGGACATGATAATCTTGGGTACAGTATTGCTTGACTTGCTTGTCCACCTCCACATTTTCCTAGACCCTGCTCAGTGCACTAAAATGTAATGGGCTAAGGTGATAGGACCCAAGCAGGAGGAGAGTCCAGGAGGTATGATAATAGGGGTACAAGTACAAGAAATTAACTTAAGCCTAGTGTATACCATAAAAATAGAAGGCACAAATAAACCATACAAAATGCTACATAGTTAGTCATAAAACGATCAGGGCTCACAATTCAGTCACCATTTGATTGTCACAGTTGTTGGGAGATCTGTGAATTCCAACTCACTTGTGAAACCACTCCTAGGTGCAAGGCACCAATCGCAATTTCTGGTCTGAACGAAGTCCAACACACCCAGGGATAGTACCCCAATAAATATGAGTTTTCACAATCATAGAAAGGCACATAGAAATAGCAAACTGTATGATCTGTTGTTCTCATGCCATTAACTCAGTCTGGTTTCTTTCATTGAAGCAACACATATGTTCATTAACACAGTGTTCTGCATTCCTTAACAAATTATTTATACACTTTAATGCCTACTCCTTATCCATCAGCCCACCAATGTTTTGGACACACCATTCCTTTACTTTCAAAAGAAAAGATACACAAAAGTGTGTAACACTTATAATACACATATAAGTGATAAGCTTGAATCCAAACAAAATCCATCAAGCCAATTTACTGGACACTAAGAAAGATTCCATCAACCAAAAGACATTTTGCCAGGAGGAGACATCGTCATGTTAATGGTGCATGATACTAAGAAAGAATGCAGTTGCTCTCAACAAACATTAGACATTAACAGACCTACAATATTTACCTTGTACAATCACTCTACATGCTGCAAGCTTAGAAAGAGTTAAACTGCCATTTTGAACTGTTCAGACATTCATCCAATATTTTACAAAATTTAATGTAACATATATACAAATCCTCAGCATTACATCCTTGTATGTATATTTGAGTCCTTAGGAAATGAATGCTAACAGTGCATTCATTTTAATATTGTAACAATTATTAATGATTGTTACAATATATCTCCCATCAAGAAAGTGAACAATTAAACGTGATATCAATTCAGCTTTTTGAGTATTCCCGATAACTTTATATATTGAGAGAAGTTTCCCTTTTCCCTTTCTTTTTCTCTCATTGTCGAATCTTTCTTTCCTGCTCTCTATTTTGCTCTCTGTATCTGTTTTGCTGTTGAATGTGCTTACTCTAATCAACCCTTGTTGAACTTTGATCAGTTAATTTCTCAAATCTCATTGTTTAAGGACATAAGTTTTTATTCCTGATGTTTAAGGATGTTCTGTTTCCCGTACCATACTCTTAACCACCAGGTACACTTAAATAATTTCAACTAAGGTACAGATAAGTAAAGACTAGTGGCAAACTACTGTAGAAGTTAATGCAATGTTATGACAGTGCCAGTGCCAGATGGGTTTATTTCCCATCACAGTCTGTAAGCAGTTTGAAATGTTACATTTTCCTGTGAATGTGTGGCTTTCCTCCGGGTGCTCTGGTTACCTCCCACATTCCAAAGACATATGAGTTAGTAGATTAATTGATCACATGGGTGTAATTGGGAGGTATGGGCTTATTGGGCTGGAAGGGCCTGTTAATGTGCTGTATCTCTAAAATCGAGAAAAAATCTAGCTTTATTTGTCACCTGTACATGGAAACATACAGTGAAGTGGGTTGTTTGCATCTAATTAAATGAGCGAGGATTGTGCTGGGGGGGGCGGTAGCCCACAATGTTGTCACACTACCAGTGTTAACATAGCAAACCAACAACTCACTAACCATAACCTTGCGTCTTTGGAATGTGAAAAGAAACTGGAGTCCCTGAAGGAAATCCATGCAATCACAGGGAGAACGTACAAAGTATTTTCAGACAGTGGCCGGAATCGAACCCTGATCAGTATTCGCTGGTGCTGTAAAGCAATTGTGCTTACCCCAGTACTATCTTGCAGCCTATCTGAAAGAATGAACTGAACTGTTCAAGTACAAATGTAATTAAAAAGGGCACATTGTAAGATTCCCTGTGCATTCAAAATGTGGTTCATTATGATTCTTTTGTCTCAGTTTCCCATTGAAAGTTGATTAAATCATTGAAGAGGCATCTGAAAGGTTTAACAAAAGAATTAAGTACAGATTTCTCATCATTAAAAATGTCATGCACCAGGATTCTGTAATTGGTTCTGCACTGTTCAATGTGTATCAAATACTCACGTCATGAAACAAACTACCGTCCAAATATGCTGTGACAGAACTTGCTTTGAGGTCTATCATTCTGCATGCTACCCTATTGCTGCTGCAGTCTAGTTTATTCTTGTTTTACTTTCCTTTCTGATTACATTCTGCTTGTCAGTCCTTGGCTATGTTGGCCACCTATTTTATCAAGCGCTGCAGTTATTTCAGTCAGACAGATTTTGCTCCTTTCTGATTCAATTTTCCTATATGATGTTCGTCTCAGCCTGGTGTAATGCTTACGTAAACCACTATACGTTAGCAAGGGCCTAGACTGACACCTTTCCTAAAATAAGAAATATTGAGGCATTTGTTGTGATTGCTCCTCGTTGCCTGAGCACCCATATTTAATATGAAATAGAAATAACTGCACTCATGCAGTGGTCCTGATTTTAATGTATCCCTGACGGAAATCAAACTCGTGTGTTTGATTAATGTGGGTGGAATCAGGGAAGAGCTGCACTTTAGATGTAGGGTGCTGTGCTTTACCAATTTCTACCTTCCCAGATCAGGCCAGTTGATATGTTAAACTATAAGCTACAAAAAACACTTCCTCTGACCAGCAGAGCCTGTGATAAGCATATTGAACGGAGCACAGTGATTAAAATGTCATCTTATCATAAGAGCAGTGCGGAGGACAACAATGATGCCATTGTGAAGTCATGTCAAACCAGCTGAGAACAAAATCCAGAGCCATTGCTGCCCAGTAATGGAGCTTGGATATCTTCTCGGTGCCCTTAAGCTATTTTTGGAACTGATGCAGTACTTCAGGTGCAGGTGCTCCTACAGTGTGGTTGGGGAGGAGTTTCCAGGATTTAAAACCATGACAATGAAGGACTAGTTAAGAACGTGCGTGACTTGAATGCAAACAAGCTAGTTTCTCCACATCTGCGGCCCTTCACTATATCTGCTGCCGGAACAGGTGAAGGTCATGCACCTGTAGGTTTTGTTAAGAAGACAAACATGTCCTATTGAGACACAAATTCTGTAATGATAGGTTACATTCTGTAATAAAGCAGAGTCTATTATATAAGGCTATGCAGTGTGCAGGTAATGTAAATTTGTAAATTGGTTTATAATTATCACATGTACTTGGTTTATCACATGTGAAAAACTTGTCTTGTATCATCATTCAAGCAGATCAATTCATTAAAACAGTGCATCCAGGGAGTACAAGGTAAAATAGTAACAAAATGCTGAATAAAATGTCACAATTACAGGGAAAGTTCAGTCAAGGCAGACAATAAGGTGTAAGGACACATTGAGACTGACTGTGAGGTGAAAAGTCTATATTGTTGTATTAGGGACAATTCAATAATCTTATAACAATGGAATAAAAGCTTCATTGAGCCTGATGGTATGTACTTTCAAGCTTTTGTATCTATTGCCCAAAAGGAGGCGGGGAGGAGAAAGATGCGTGGTGTGGGTGGTGTCTTTGATTATGCTGACGGCTTCCCTGAGGCAACAAGAAGAGTAAACAAGAGCCCATGGAGGGAAGGCTGGTGTCTGTGATGTCAGGAGCTGCTGTTCTCTGCAGTTTATTGCGGTCATGGGCAGAGCAGTTACCATACCGAGCTGTGATCCATCCTGGTTGGATCCTTTCTCTGGTACGTTGATAAAAATTGATGAGGTCAAGGGGGACATGGCAAATTTATTTAGCCTCCTGAGAAAGTAGAGACACTGGTGAGCTTCCTTAGCCGTGGCCAGGGAAGACTCATTCCTAGCAACCTGAAACTCTCAACCCTCTCTCTACCTCAGCATCGTTGATGTAGACAGGAGCACATACACCAACCCCACTTCATGAAGTCAATGACCAGCTCTTTTTTTTTGTTAACTTTGAGGAAAGATTGTTGTCAAGATGTCATGTCACAAGGCTCTTTATCTCCCTTCTGTACTCCAAATCATCATTAGCACCATCACAGCCCACTACAGTGGTATTAACTGTAAACTTGTAAATCTAGTTAGAGCATAATCCAGCCATGCAATTGTGAGCTTATAGGGAGTAGAGTAGGGAGTGAGGATGCAGCGTTGTGTTGAGAATAATCATGGCGGAGGTTGCACTGCCTGTCCTTACTAATTACTGATGTTTGTCAGGAAATCAAGGATCCAGTTGCAAGGGGACAGGTTACACAGTGACACCAGTACTTATTAAATAGGGGTCTGTAGAGACAGGCTCGTGAGTAATGCAGGTTCTGTAATAAACATGTGATGTTACACAGTGTTGGACATTGTGCAGTGTCAGAGGCTCTGTGTAATTATCAATTACAGCATGATACCTGGCCTGTAAGAGAATAATGCACCAGAATGACAGTCTGTACAAAGGACACTGGATACATATTAGTACAGACATAGTTCCTGCAATATCTGTATGTACAGATTTTCTTTAATAATTTAGACTTAGGAATTGTATAGGATCTGCATCAGCACACTCTATTTAAAAAAAATGACGTAATTATGTCTCACTTAATATTATCCATTGCCACAGGAGTGAATTGAAATGGCAGCAGCTCTAATTCCTTTAAATTGAGTAAGAGATTGATATTAATCCTTAGAAGGCGATCGATCAATTGGCAACGGGCAGGCCATCCTTTGTTTTTTAACCACAATTACAGTAAACATATTCTCGCTCCTCATTTGGAAGTATTGATGTTGAGAATATATCTTTCCTCATTCAGGAAATGGCCAACTTAGAGCAGGAAAGGCGACACTGAAAAATAGTCAACTATTCATTTTACTGTGAGAATGTGGATTCTTAATCGGTCATTTGTGAACTAAGGAGAGGGAGAGCCTCATTTCTTGACGTGTTCGGTGCTTCAGGGGATGTTACCTTAATTATCTACCTTACTCGCTCTTTTCTTTCCTTTCAATTCTTATGTTGCCTGAAGGCTATTAGTGTATGAATAATGCAAAGCAGATGACTTGCATGGTAGGCTGAGGGACTTTCACACTTAAAATGGGAAGCTCGCTGAAATTAAACTGAATAACATCCAGTTCCAGATACACACTTAAGAAGAACTTGAGATACTTGGTCTGAGTTTGAGATTCATTAGCTAATGGCAGACAAAATTAGTTTTTTTTCAATATTGAGCATCTTTTCACTTTCTGGAAGAATTGGAAACAGTTCATTAAGAGCCATGAATGTTGCTTTTAATGACCCAGCAAGTTATCGTATCAAAACTCCAAGTAGGCTCAAGGCATGGGCAATTTCATGGTATAAATAAAAATAGATACAATTCTCAGTGATATGCTGCATTGAAAGCCAATATTTATTCACAGATCTGCACTATAAAGCTGCCAATGTTAATTCGTGCTGGGATGTAAGTCCTTTCATGAAAATGTAAATATCCCAAAATATTATCATGCTCATTAAACAAAGAAAAAAGTATTTGTTCAAGTAAAAGAAGTGGTTAGTTTAAATGGGCAATGTTACAAAATTGTAAGCACATGAGATTCAGCAGGTGCTGGAAATCCAGAGCAATACACACAGAGTGCTTTAGGAACTCAGCAGGTTAGACAGTGCAAATGGAGAGAAATAAGCAGAAATTTTGGGCCGGGACCTGTGATCAGTACAGGATGGAGGGGGTGGGGGTTAAAGCCAGAATAATAAAGTGAGGGGAAAGAGAGCAGTACAAATTAGCAGGTGATATAAATATAAACAGGCTGTTAGATTCTCCCTCTTCGAGCAAATTTTTTTGTCATGTGTCTGGTTATTTCCACATACATATCTTTTTGTTTAATAACATGTTGAGAAGTGCCTTGGGAAGTATCTTAAACACAAAAAGAGGTTGATGCAAGCAAAAGAAGAATTTATTACCAATTATTGGAACTGGAATTGATTTATTATGTCATGTGTACTCAAATACAATGAATGCTTGACTTGCATACTGTTCATACCGATCAAATCATCACACAGGGCAATGATGTAGAACAAGGCAAAATGATAACAAAGTGCAAAATAAATTGAGAAAGTAGAGTGCAAGTAGACAATAAGATGTAAGGCAGATTGAAAGCAGTTTGCCTAGGAAGATTGTTAGTAGGTCAATTGGTCATGTGGGTGCAGCTGGGCAGCATGGGATCATTGGGCCGGGAGGGCTTGTTACTGTGCTGTATCTTTAAATAACTGATTGTTCTTTGTGTGTATGGTGTTATCCTTGTGGTGCTTCAAACCTTTTGGTTTAATTTGAACAAGGTAGCTCAACCACAACTTGGAAGAACTGTTGCTTTTGTCCGTTTGCATATTCATCATGGCAGTAGATGAAAAATTGCTTACTCTCATGTGTTTGTGGTTGGTCTTCATTTGTGTGCTTGAGTGCCAGGTGATCTGCTAAATGCAGTTGGTAATCGGAATCAGGGCTGGATAGATGTGGAACCTGACCTATTTTCCGTTTTAAGCAGTTGAAGAATTACTTTTGATTCTCACTGACAAACTATGAAAAGCATTCCAGCAAACCTTTAGGATTCAAGTACTATAAAGCCTTTCCTTTCCATGACACCATTACACTGCATTGGAGGTCAACAGCAGAAATGGAAGCTTTTACCCCATTGTGACTGTGTCAGTGCTAAATGGCCTTCATTGAAAGGGGCAAAGAACCAACATCCAGGTGCACGTTGGTCTCCTGTTACTTCTCAGAAAGGGAGCACAAATGAGAATGTACAACAAGCTGGAGGAACTCAGCAGATCCTGATGAAGGGTCTCAGCCCAAAACGTTGACTGCTCGTTTCCATGGATGCTGCCCGACCTGCTGAGTTCCTCCAGCTTGTTGTACGTGTTGCTTTGACCCCAGCATCTGCAGAGTACTTTATGAGCACAAATGAATAATGGGTGACATTGGGCTTGACTGAAGTACCTTTAACAGCTACATGCAACGTGGGTCCTCAGGTCAAGACAGCTGGCTCTGCCTGAAGGAAAAGATATATAAGATGGGAACAGGACTGAGCAATTCAATCATTGACTAACTTCACAGTTCAGTTCATACCTGTCTAAGCTATACCTCAGCTCCATTTACCCAAGGGATTCAGATTGGTAAAAACATCTCCTCTGCAATCACCATCAACACAAATGCACCATGGGCTGTGTGCTCAGCCTTCTGCTCTGCTTACAGACAGACATACTTTATTGATCCCGAGGGAAAATGGGTTTTGTTACAGCCGCACCAACCAAGAACAGTGAAGAAATATAGCAATATAAAACCCTAAATAATTAAATAATAATGTTAATCATGCCCAGTGGAAATAAGTCCAGGACCAGCCTATTGGCTCAGGGTGTCTGACACTCCTAGGGAAGCACTGTAAAGTTTGATGTAATGTTTACTTTATACTTAGGAATGAGATCTAAACACAGCTCCAATGCAAATTTAAGTTTGTTGATGACACCACAGTTGTTGGTTGAATCAAAGCTGGTGATGAATTAGCATAAGTGGGGGAGATTGAAAATCTGGCTCCGTGGAGCCACACACAATCTTTCATTCAATGTCAGCAAGACCCAAGAGTTGATTATTAACTTTAGGAGAAGGAATCTAGTGTTCCATGAGCCAGTCCTTATTGGAGGATCAGAAGTCAAGAGGGCCAGCAACTTTAAAGTTCTCAGTGTTGTCATTTCAGAGGATTTGTCCTGGGCCCAGCACACAAATATCATTATGAAGAAAGCAAGGCAGAGCACCTACTTCTTTAGACGTTTATGAAGATTCAGCATGTCATCTAAAGCTTTGTCAAATATCTATAGATACGCAGTTGAGAGTATATCAACCGGTTGTATCATGGACTGGTATGGAAGCACCAATGCTCTTGAATGGAAAGGCCTACAAGAAGCAATGGATCCAGTCCAGTCCATCATGGGTAAAGCCATCCCCACCACTGAGCTTATCTACATGAAACACTGTCACAGGAAAGAAGTATCCATCTTTGAGTACCCCCACCATTCAGCCCATGCTCTCTTCTCACTGCTGCCATCAGGAATGAGATACAGGAGCCTTGGCTTTCTTTATGTATTTCCACAGTTGTTTGTTTTTTGCACATTGATTGCTTCTCTGTCCTGTTGGGGGCAGTATTTCATTGATCCTATTGTGTTTTTTGTATTTACTGTGAATGCCCACAAAAAATGAATCTCAGGATTGTATATGGTGACATATATGTAATTTACTTTGAACTTTTGAACTTTGATTCTGCAGATGGTGGGAATCTAGAGCCTCAGACACAAAATGCTGGTGGAACTCAGCAGGTCTGACAGCATCTATGGAGGGGAATAATCAGGACCAGAAAGGAGAGGGGAAGAAGTCAAAATAAGAAGCTGGCAGTAGGGGTGTGGGAAAGGAATACAAGCTGGAGCTGATAGGTGAAGCGAGATGAGGGGAAAAGTAGCTGCACTAGGGAGGGGGTGCTTAAATGAGAAGAAGGAATCTGATAGGAGAGAAGAGTTGAGCACGGGAGAAAGGGAAAGAGAATGGACACCAGATGAGGAGATGAGAAGAGGAAAGAAGGTAATCAGAATGGGGAATGGAAAAAGAGAGGAGGGAGGGATTCCGCCTCACACCTTCCAACTTCTCATTTCATCCCCTTTTTCCACCCATCCAATTTTTCTCTTGCCTGGCTTCACATATCTTTTTCTAGCTTGTAATTCTTCCCTCCTCCCCCAACTTCTTATTCTGGATTCTTTCCCCTTCCTCTCCAGTCCTGATAAAGGGTCTCAGCCCAAAATTTCAACAATTTATTCCACTCCATAAAAGCTGCCTGACTTGCTGAGTTCCTTCAACATTTTGTGTATGTTATACAGCTCCATTTAATGCCTTTACCCCATCACCATTGATACCTACAGCCCTGGTTACAGAGCTAATCAGCCATTTAATTTCCTCAGATATGACTTCAATTGCATGAACTTCTTACATTTTCAGAGAATTAAATTAGTTACATGAGTGAAAGAAGTAGTGGGAGAGAATGTGGCTGTGAGGTTGCAAGGCACATCGGCCATTTGATATCACGCGGTTGCATTCAGTATTGATGACTGCCTCTCCCAAGCCCAGCTCTTGAATATGTGAAGCTTTGTATCTCTCTGCACAAGGGATTTAAGGGAGTTGGTTACAGAGCTCCAGAAACTGCAGTGAATGGCCTCTTGCATTGCTCTGCCAAAACAGTATCAGCAAAGTCTTGCCCCGATACAAGGCACAAGGACTTTGGTTTTCATTTTTCAATTATTTAAATATGTACAACTGTTAAGGGTGTTTTCTCTCAACAAAGCAGAGTGAAGTTTAAGGAGGAATAGGTCAATGAGTATTTAGTGGATCAGGGATTGTGGAATTACAGATAGAGATAGGATTTATTTGTCACATGTACATGGAAATTTACAGTGGAATACGTAGTTTTGCATCAACAGGCAACACAGGCTAAGATGGAATCGGAAGATCATCCTTCAAACACTAAGACAGCATGCTCACAATTTAGTAACCCTAACCTGCATGTCTTTGGAATGTGGGAGGAAACTTATGCTGTCATGGGGCAAACATACAAACCATGTGCATCTGCAGGGAATGCAGGGAAGTAGCACTGAGCCAGAGAAACAACCAAGACTTTACTGAATGACTGACAAGATCCAAGGGCTCAACTGGATCAGCAAATTTGTGGATGACACCAAGATTGGGGGTGTAGTGGACAGTGAAGAAGGCTGTCAGGACTTGCAGATGGATCTGCATCAGCTGGAAAAATGGCAGATGGAATTTAATGCAGACAAGTGGGAGGTTTTGCTTTTCTGTGGATCTTACACAGTGAATGGTATGGCACTGAGGAATGCAGTAGAATAACGGAATCTGGGAATACAGGTCCATAATTCATTGAAAGTGGCTTCACAGGTAGATAGGGTCACAAAGAAAGCTTTTGGCATAATGGCCTTCATAAACCAATGTATTGACAAAAGGAGGTGGGATGTTATGTTGACATTTAAGGGGAACATGAGGGGAAATTTTTTTATTCAGAGGGTTGTGAGAGTGTGGAATGAGCTGCCAGCACAAGTGGTGCATGCCAGCTCGATTTGAACATTTGAGAGAAGTTTGGATAAATACATGGATGGTAGAGGTATGCAGGGCTATGTTCCTGGTGCAGGTTGATAAGAGTAGGCAGGTTAAATGGTGTTGGTATGGACTGGATGGGCCAAAGGGGCTGTTTCAATGCTGTATTTATCTATGACTCTAGGAGTAGCCCACTCCTACTTATGTTCCAACTGTTTAGTGTTTATACTGAAATAGCTCAGAACATTGGTTGTGAGCAAACAATAGCCTCTCCTTTTAGAACAGGGGTTCCCAACCTTTTTTATGTCATGGGCCAATATCATTAAGCAAGAGGTCCATGGACCCAAGGTTTGGAAACCTTGTTTTAGAGGGACATACTGAAATAAACTTAATGATAAGAAGGAAAGGAAACATAGACTTAACATAACACTGTTATGAGTGGTTTCTACAAGTCCCCATTTGATTGATGCAAGTTCTCACAACCTCACTTCACACAGATATTGCTTGCCAGGATAGCTGAGATTTCCGTTACAACTAATGCCTGAGTCAAATAGACACATTATCAATTCTGCTCATTAAACCCACAATATCTCCACGTGTTATATGAATTAACAAAATTCATTATATTCTAGCAGTTCAAGCCTTTAATTCTCAATTTCTATAACGCTGTATGCTTTCCCTTATATAAAATGTATTTCTGCAATTTTCCGTATTGTTTAGTGCGAAAAACACACCAAAATGATCAAATGAGGTTCACAGGGAGTGAACTAATTTTCAAACTAATTTGAAAATTGTTAAGATATGCTTTAAAATAGCTAGATTGTTGATATTTAAATAACCTTCTATAATATTCTCTATTGTAATATTAGAATAAAATATTATAATATATACTGCAATATTTCAAAGGAATCTGGTTAGAAAATACATGCCCTTAAACTCTTTCTACAGCCCTTTAGAAAAGAAGAAATTTAATCAGTCTTCCTGAATCAAATGAGCCTTATAAATTGTAACCTAATTCGCATCATTGTGTAAGACCCAGTTAGGAGTGTCTTCTGTAAGATGATGCCAGAACTAACTGAATTATTAACCTTTTCAATGTAGCTACATCTGTGTGAGGTTGGACAGGAGAGCACATGTTGAATAATAAGGCTGTGCTACCTCCATAGGCTAGTTTCTGCATCCTGTGCGTTTGTATTCAAAACCATAGCAAACAATTTGTTACAAAAATGATAGCTGGGACCAAAATCAACTTAACAAGGGAGAATTAGGAGGTGGATTTTTGTTTTCTAATGGATGTAAAGTCAGTTGTAATTTATTCTTTTACTCAAAGCTGGCAGAAGGGATTATTTTTTCCTTTGGTTGTATGATTCCCCTCTGCATATTTGTATATATTTCCCACAATAAGGATGATGCAGGATTATTTTATTACCTTTTTGCAAATTAATTCATCCTACATTGCCTTTATGGTTCCAGCCTTTTTATTTTTCCCATTCATTGTTTAAAGCCCTTTTGCTTCAAAGAGAAAAAAGCAAGAGTCTAACAGTACTGGAGGCTGTGGTGGGGATAGTGACCGAGTTAGTTAAACAGTGAAGGGCAGAAAGAATACTTTGTGTGTTGATGTAACAAGGACAACTTGCATCTATCCAGCAACGTTAATACAGTAAAATTCTCCAAGGCATGTCATAGCATTGTTCACAAACAATATTTGACACTCACCCATGAAAGGAACTATTAGAGCAGATGATTGAAACCTTGCTTGAAGTTATGGGCTTTAAGGAGAATCTTAAAGGATGAGAGAGAAGTAGAGTGCCAGCAGAGTTTCAGAATTGAAAGTCCAGAATTTAAAGCAGAACTGTCAACTGTGGAGTAAAGAAAATCAGGGATCTCTAGAACATGGCACTCAGGAAACTGAAGTAATCAGGGGCAGAAGTGAACAGTAGAAAGTAGAGGTGCGCAAGAGACCTGGACTGGAGAGTTGATGGCAACTTAAAGAGCCGCAAGTTTGTGGGGTATCTACAGAATTAAGGAGGGCACAACCCTCATAGATTATTCAGGGATTAATCATCCCTCAGAAACTGATTGGAAAGCTGAGCCTATTGGGCCTGAACACCTCCCTCTGCAACTGGATCCTAGGCTTCCTGACTGGGAGACCTCAGTCAGTCTGGATCAAGAGCAGCATCTCCAACACCATCACAGTGAACACGGGGCCCCCAGGGCTGTGTGCTCAGTCCACTGCTATTCACTCTGCTGACCCACGACTGTGCTGCAACACACAGCTCAAACCACGTCATCAAGTTCGCCGATGACACGACCGTGGTGGGTTTCATTAGCAAGAACGACGAGTCAGCTTACAGAGAGGAGGTGCAGTGGCTAACGGACTGGTACAGAGCCAACAACCTGTCTCTGAATGTAAACAAAACAAAAGAGATGGTTGTTGATTTCAGGAGGGCACGGAGTGACCACTCCCCGCTGAACATTGACAGCTCCTCTGTAGAGATCGTTAGGAGCACAAAATTTCTTGGTATTCACCTGGTGGAGAATCTCACCTGGTCCCTCAACACCAGCTCCATAGCAAAGAAAGCCCAGCAGTCTCTACTTTCTGTGAAGGCTGAGGAGAGTCCATCTCCCACCCCCCATCCTCATCACATGCTACAGGGGTTGTATTGAGAGCATCCTGAGCAGCTGCATCACTGCCTGGTTCCGAAATTGCACCATCTCAGATTGCAAGACTCTGCAGTGGATAGTGAGGTCAGCTGAGAAGATCATCGGAATCTCTCTTCCCACCATTACGGACACTTACTCTACACCTGCACCGGCAAAGCAAACAGCATTATGAAGGACCCCGCGCACCCCTCCTACAAACTCTTCTCCCTCCTGCCTTCTGGGAAAAGGCACCGAAGCATTCGGGCTCTCACGACCAGACTATGTAACAGTTTCTTCCCCCAAGCTATCAGACCCCTCAATACCCAGAGCCTGGACTGACACTTTGCCCTATTGTCCTGTTTATTATTTATTGTAATGCCTGCACTGTTTTGTGCACTTTATGCAGTCCTGGGTATTGTCTCATTTTTACTATGTACTGTACCAGCAGTTATGGTTGAAATGACAATAAAAAGTGACTTGACTTGACCTGAGGAGCCAGTGTATGCCCACAACTCAAGAGTGATGGTTGCCTGGGACAGTGTGATCTAAGAAGTGATGTGTGAATTTCCAGTCCTGATGAAGAATCTCAGCCTGAAGTGTTGACTTTTTGTTCCTCTTCATAGGCTTGTTGAGTTCCTCCAGCATTTTGTGAGTTACTCTGAATTTCCAGCATCTGCAGATTCTGTCTTTGTGAACTAAGAAGCAGTTTTAGATGCAGTCAAAAGAGGGTAATTTCTTGTTTAAGGATTTATTTTGTCTATATGTTATTCATTATTCTTGCATTGTGTGGTTGCTGACAAGATGAGTGATATTGCCCATTCCTAATAGACATTCAATTAAATGGCATACTGGGTCATTTCTAAGAGTATTAATGAGACGACCACATGGGCTAGGTCTGAAGTCACGAACAGACTCACAGAAATAAAGATGATAGACTTTCTCCACTGAAGGACATTAGTGAACCAGATGGGACTTCACAACAATCTACTGGTCATCATTACAAAGACAAATGGATATTTTCCTCTTTTTACAATTTCCAGATAATGAGCTGAGTATAAACACCACATTTGTGCTGTTGGATTTGAATTCAGATCTCTAGATTATTAACCTGGCCTCTGCACTAATAGTTAATACTAGTCTGAAACACGTCTAACAAGGTGATGGAGGAACGTTCAGAAGGCATCTTTTAAAGGAAATTGATTAATTATTTAAAGAGAGAAAATTGGCATCATTAGGTGGAAAGTACATAGCAGTAGGATTAATGGGATGATATTTCAGATCACTGATATACATTTTATTAGACTATGGGCTTCTGTTCTCGATGAAGCTATACCCTTTGAAGGTAAGGTAATTGAAAAATAACATAAATTTGATTCTGCTATTCAAGTCAGAAGGTGGATATAGTCCAAAGAATACAAAATGGTAGAAGTAGGAGTACTGCAGCAGTGCCCTGCAGGCCTGCCCAGTAATTCAGTATGATCAGAGCTGATTTCAACTCTTCTATGCAATGTTCCCCATAACCCTCAGTTACTTACTCTTTCAAATACGTATCACCACCTTAAATATACCGAATGATCTGGCCACAGGAGCAGAGAATTCCTGAGATTCATTACCCTTTGAAAGAACACATTCTACATTATTCAATTTTATATAATTGGCCCTGGTTTCCTCCCACATTCCAGAGATGCTCAGTTAGGTTTAGGGTTAGTAAGTTGTGCTATGTTGGTGTCGGAAGCATGGTGACACATCTGAGCTTCACAGCACCGTCCTTGCTCTTTGATTTGACACAGGCAATGCATTTCACTGTATGGATGGATGTACATGTGACAAATAACACTGATCTTATTTTGTAGCTATAACCCATTGCTAGTGACTCTTCCACTGATGAAAACATCTCAACATCTACCTGTTATGCACCTTTCCCATTTCAAGTTTCCTTTTCTATCCTTGACTTTATTAAGATTGTTACGAACCCCGTAACTGGGTCACTTACCTGCAAAGATAGAGAGGTCCGTTGAAGTCTGATGGTACTATTTTTAACAGTATTTATTAATAAAAATACACAAAAATAATATCAATGCAAACATACAGATAATATACGTCGTCAATACTAAGTCTAAAAGTGCGGGTATAATAATAATCAATAAAAAATAGCTCTATTGTTGTCTAGGGGTAATGTATTGTTCGATGGAAATATAGAAGTCACTTTAGTTCATTCAGACTGCAGCCTTTGGTTGGACAGAGAGACAATGTTTTTAGAACTTGCCCGTTTTCCTTTTTATGATGTCGATCCTTCGAAATGTCATCGGTGGTGATCTCTTCTTTAGCTAAGCCATCTTCCGTGGTAAGGCCTCAATCCCGGGCAACGGGAAAGGACACACGTGGGCCCTCCACTGGCTGTTGCTATTAAACGCTGTCATGGGATTTCTAGCGTTTCTCCTGGTTCGTTTAGAGGGGTTGTTCCCCAGACCCTCTTTTATCCTGACTCACGGGGTGTCAGATGTCAATCAGGTTGGGATGATGCAATCCCTCAACCAACCCCTCTGATCATTCCTTGAGGGCTTCGATGAATAGCACAGTGCTCAATACACAATTCCATCTCCAAGAGACAATGGCCGTTTCCCGTGGCTTTGTATCGCTGAGGGGCCAGGACATTCCAAACCCCTTGTGGATTCTGCATGTCTTTCTCTCATTTTCTGGGTCTCCTGACCCGAATTAATAGCGATCTTGCGATTCTCAAAAAGGAGGGGGCTACTTTGTACCCTTCGGCCCCTCAGAGTTGGGGCACAGGCGTAACAAGATAATCTGGATAAACATAGAGAGGAAGTTCTATCAATGCAGCTAGATGATTTAGGATGTGAGGAGGCATGAAAGAATGCAACTTTGGCATGACTTAGTTAGGCAGGTGTCTACTCTTTGATTTTTTTTTTGTTGACTACTTTTTTCCCTTTGGCTTTAGCAAGAAAGTCATTGCAACAAATTATCTTCAAAAATCTTCTGTAAAGGGTAGTTGCAACTGAGCCAATCCCTTCAGTGATCTGTAACCTTTATATTTCACCTACATGCTATTTTAAACTCATTAGCTCTGCTACATACTGCACCAAATTATGTTAATAAACTAGCCCCAGAAAATCGGATGTCAATAGTATGTTTGTATTCTGTGCAACACCTATCTCAAATGATCCTGTTGTAAATTGAACCCATATTGGAAAACTGAATAATGGGAACTGACAAATGCATTCTGCTATTTCCATGAATCTTGAAGCTTTCAAAATGAAGGATGTTTTGGCTGGAGGTTAGTTTTGGAAGAAGATCCTTCTTTGCGGGTTAGAGTGGAATGTGGTTCATGCGTTCCTGCCATTATTGACTACATTTTGGAACTGCTACTAAAGTACTTCCATGCCAGAAGTGAAAAGGTAATTAGCTATAAAGGGTGTAAAATGGCATTTCTGGGGTTTGGTAAGGGAATAATATTAACATTAAGAATAATGGAAAAAGGCAGAGTGATCTTCTATCATGACATCAGTATAGAGTTAATAGACAAAATAATTGATAACTTAACAGTATTACCTCCTCAAGCCCTGCAAATCCAAAAAGTGACATAAAATATCTACAATGTACAGCAAGGAATATAAGACTATAGGACTGCAGAATGCTCCATAATGACAACTGTCTATTTCCTTCCATAGTTACTTCCTGACCAGCTAAGTTCCTCTGGCATCTTGTTTGTTGCACTGCATTTATCTCTTTGTGAGGCAGAGATTAATTACCTTTGTAAGGTTATTTATAATCCAAAAGGAAAGTAGTGTATGTGTGTGTTTTTTCAAATCGGTACTTCAAACTCAGTTGAGATATTGTATAGAAGGAAACTGGAAGAGGAGGATCCTCTGTCCTTTACAGAATCAGTGGGTTTTTCTGCCTGGCTATGACCACCAATCCATCTGATTAAATGGTGTCTGAAAGAGCTTTACAACAGAGAGATATGTTTTGGCCCGTTGTGATTGAGCTGGTTTTCTTAATTAAGGAATCACTTGATCCAACTTCCAATGTACCTATTCAAGCAAACAAGTTAATTTAAATTAGTCCTGGGGTTAAGGAACCATTGTCTAAATAGAGTTCAGAGTTCACAGTGGGACAAGAAAAATTTTCTTAACCTACCAGATCTTATATAATTTACCTCTTTCCATTACCACCACTGATCCTCACCCTATCAAATGTGCTGGGATATAATAGAAAATATTCCAGTTTGATATTCTCTGGGCTTTCACACAATCTCAGCCCATAATGTTCCATCTATTACTCATACAGCTCCACTCACTATGTCTGCACTGACCTTCAAGCACCCATCTTTGCTAATCCTATTTTTCTTCTTGCATCCCTATTTAATCCCACCCCCAAGATCACAGAAGGATGAGCAATTATCTGCTCAAGTCTCTAACATGCAATGGGATTGCCAAACTGGAAAGTTCTTCTTTAGGATATGTGTGAAATTAATATCTGTTACAAAGAATCTGCTGGAGGAATTAAAATGAAAAGAATTGATAAGCAACATACTTGCAAAAGTGTTTTGAAGCTGATGAAGCAGATTTGATGTGCAGTTGTCACTGCAGTCTCGGAGGCACAGCAAGCTCCAATACACTACAAAGTGGTAATCTGTTTCCTTGATGTTAGTTAATGGATAACAATCAGCTGTACTGACTTCTTCTGTCTGAGGATCCAATAATACTAATTAAGTTTACACTGACTAATAAATGGATTGGAAATTTAAAATGCGATGGCATACAATATGTCAAATTTGCTTTTAAAACAAAATGTGCCATGGGATCTTTTGCATCCCTCTGTGATATATTTGGTTTAATGAATGAATTAAACCTGAAAAGCGACACTGGAGTGAATGTTAATTCCCTGTAGTCTAATGGGATGGTAATGCTGTCTCTATGGATTTAGTAGCCAAAAGAAACACCCGAGCTTTCCAAATGTCATAAATCTTTGCTGAAACCATTTCCTCCTTCTCCTTTCATTCCTTCCAATAGTTTGCCCCACTCTGCGCACTTTCTCCCAGACATAAAGTGTTCCTAGAGCAATGCAAACTTATGCATCCATGTCTAAGTGCAATTAGTTTGTGCTGGGTTTTGAAATTCAGATTGTCATTTGGCACCAGGCACACCAACCAATGCCTGTAACAATTTGAATGCACTCCAATAAGCAGAAAGCCTGGTAAGAGCAGCCAACAGAATTCAGTCAAGGATTCGCTTTCATGTAGCTGACAATCTCTTTAAGTGGTAGGAATGATTTTGAGCAAGTGCGAACAACCATGTCTTTCTTGAACATGATGACTTTCAAGTGCAGGAGGATTAAGGTGTGGGTGCGGCACTTGCCATTTTCTAGAATGCCGTTCACCACTGAGAGTTGTACTTGGCAATTGTTTCACCTCGATGCAGATTAATTTGTCGATCTGGAAAACTTGCCCTTGATTGATTGGCTCATCATCATGTTACACACTTCAGTGAGAAGTTTGTAAAATTGCTGGAATCTGAACCAATGGTTTTAGTGTGAATCAGATGAGAATGAAAGCAACTGTATGATCCTACTTCTCCACAATTTAGCTATCTGCTGAGACTCCAGGCCAAGTCCAGGGGATTGATCATAGAAACAAGGGTCCAAAAAAAGGACACAAGTCAAGTACAGACAGCTGGGTTCAAGTGAATCCCAGAAGGGTATTGGGATTACAGAAGTATATTCAAGGAGAAAATCAGAAGTGGCAGAAAATGGGCATGAGTTTTCTTTGGCGGGGCAATGAAAGAAAATCCAAAGTATATAAGGGAAAAAGGAGACTGAATAGGGCCCAACAAAGACCAAAGTGGGCATCATTGTGTGGAGTCTCAGGGGACAGGCAATGTTCTGAGTGAGTACTTCTCCTGTTTTTACAATGGAAGATGGCACCTTGACATAATTAATGGGGAGGTCTTGGGGATAGTCTGCATTACAGCAGAGGAGGTATAAGATGTTGTAAAACATATGAAAGTAGATAAATCTTCAGGGTCTGTTCAGATAATCCAGGGACACCATGGAAGGTAAAAGAAGACATTGTGGGAGCCTTGGCTGAAATTCTTGCCTCATTGTTAACCATGCATGAAATGATGGAAGACTGAGGGTGATGGCTAATGTTGTGTGTTTATATAAGATGGGCTACAAAAGAAACCTGAGAGCTATAGACCAGTAAATCTAACATTTGTAGTAGGTAAGGTACTGTAGAGCATTCTGAGGGATAAGATATACAAACATTTGAAAAGAACAGGATTGATTAGAGATAGTCAGCTTGGCTTTATGTGTGAGAGATTATGTTTCATGAATTTGACTGAGTGTTTTGAAGAAGTAACCGAGAAGATCAATCAGGGCAGGTTTTGAAGTAAAAGAGTTTGGTAAGGCCTTTGATAAAATTCTGCTTGTTCAGTTACTATGGACAATTAGATAACAAGGGATCCAGTGAAAGCTGGTTAATTGGTTACATAATTGACTTGATGACAGGAACCAGAGGATGATGGAAGAAGGCTGTTTTTCAGTTTGGAGGCCTATAACTAGTGGTGTTCCCCATGGCTCAGAGCTAGGCCCATTGCTATTTGTCAGTTATATCAATGACATGGATGAGAATATACAATGCATGGTAGGTAAGTTTGCAGGTAACGCTAAAATAGGTGGTGATGTAGACAGTGAAGATAGTTATCAGGATTGACAGAGGGATCTTAATCAGATGGGCAAGTGGACTGAGAAATGGCAAATGAAGTTTAGTTTGTTTAAGTGTGAGGTGTTGCATTTTGGCAAGATAGATGAAGGTCAGACTTGCAAAATGAATGGCAGGGCCTTCTAGGGTGCTGAGGGACAGAGGCATATGTGAAAGTGAAATCACTACAAACAGAGTGATGAAGAAGGGTTTTGGCATTCAGGGAATTGAGAAGAGAAGAGAAGTTAGGGTGTTATGCTGCAGTTGTACAAGATATTGATGAGGCCACATTTGGGAAATCTGTTCAGTTTTGATCACCTTGCTCTGGCAAAGATGCCACTAAGCTGGAAAGAGTGCAAAGGAGGTTTACAAGAACATTGCCAGGATTTGAGTTATGGAGATGGTTTGGGATTTTTTAAAATTGGTGCACTAGAGAATAAGAGAGTGATTTTATAATGGTGTTTAGATTAGGATTAGCTATTGATATTAGTCTATTATTGTCATATGTATCACGATAGAGTGAAGAACTTGTCTTGTATTGTTCATGCAGATCAAATCAATACACAGTGCATTGAGGTAGTGCAGGGTAAACCAATAATAATACCAAATAAAGCACAGAAGATACAGAGAAAGTGCAGTACAAGTAAACAACTATGTGCAAGATCATAGAAAATTAATTGTGAGGGAAAGAATCTATTTTAATAAACATGATGTCCATTCAAGTCTGATAACAGCAGGATAGATGCTATCTTTGCCCCAGGTGGTACATGCTTTCAGGCTTTTGTGTATTGTACCTGGGGAGAAGATCTGGGGTGGGTAGGGTATTTGTTCATGTTGGTTGCTTTACCAAGGCAGCAAGAAGTATAGACAGAAACTCTGGAGCAGAGACTGGATTCTGTGAACAAGCAGACATAGGTCAAAAGTGAAAGGGAGGAATTTAATATGAATACTATTTTTCATCCAAAGAAGGTTTATATGTGGAATGAACTGTCAGAGAAACTGTTTGAAGCAGGTACATTGCCAACATTTATAAGGTACTACAACCAACATTGTATAAGGTACTATAACATTGCCAATATTTATAAGGATAGGAAAGGGTTTGAGGAATTTGGGATAAATGTGGACAAGTGGATGCGAGTCTTGGTTGGCGTGGGCCAGGTGGGCTGAATGACTATGATTCTGACCATCTTAGCTGAGAAAGACTCACTAAGCATCAAACAAAGAGCTACTGAAAACTTGCAATTCTGTCTCTGCAGGAATGGGTAGAACTAGGATGACCATAGAGATTGTGCTTTGACCTGGATAAGTTAAATATCGATGAGGATTCACGTTCAGTACCTGTGTTTTTTGAGACCTGGCTCAGGTTGAATTTACTGACAGACAACTCCGTATCTTGGCATTACTAATCATAGAAACAGTGGTATTAGGTCAGAGCTGTCATTGCTATATAAGGCATCTCTGTTTGGAAGGTTAACTGATGCAGTTGCCTAGTTCTCACTTTGTTACTTTCACTAATAAACCACTAGCAATTGATTTGGTGGTTTCCCAGCTAAATTTAAATGATAGAACTGTTTTGCCTCACTGATTCTGAACTTGTTTAGCTGGTTAGAGAAGTATATGCACATCATAGGTTTCAAGACCATTTGTGAGGGTACTTGCTGGCCTCCTTGGTCTGTGTGTGTGTTGGGTACTGTCTTCATCAATGGGACAATCTAAAAAATGTTCTCGCTTAATGAGATGTGAATCCCCTGAGCATAAATACATTGCTTTCTCAATACAAAGTGCCTGTTTTCCTCAGCAAGATTAAGGAAGAGCTTTAGCTAGAGAGCTGAGCTCCATGATGGCAATTTTGGCATCATCCACATTGCTTTGTGACTGGTGCCCAGTCTCTCAACCCCACCTATTTCCAAGGGTGGAAGCAGCCATGAGGTAGCATCTGTAGCACATCAGCAGGGCACTGGGCATAAGCCATGGCAGAAACCCATCTATCTCCATTTAGATTCCACTCACAATCCCCTTTGCTGCTGTCACTTTTAAAAACTGTTGAGCTAAATACCATCACTAGATACCATCATTTGAATTTAGAATTTAGCGCCACCCAGAGCATTGCTTTGTAAAGCATAACTGTAATGGGGAGGTGGGCACTCCATCTTTAGAAACCCTCCCCCTTTCCTGAATGGCCTGGAAATTATGGCACCTAGTGTATTTGACGTCTACAAAATGAGCAAAATGCAGGAGGCTGGTCCCAGCCCATTTCTTCATGCTGGCCAGCCCATTTAATGCTGGAGAACCTGCCTAACTCAGCAGGAAAACTCTCTTGATGTTATATTTTATTAAAATAATACCAGGCATAATTTAAACTTTGGGTGATTGTGTAATTTGACTGTTATTGATTTGGCCACCCATCGGAAGTCCTTTACGGTCTTCATTGCTGTCCCTGGCAGAAAACAATCAGGAAGGAGATGAGAACTGGAATTTTTCTTCAAAGCATTCAGTTAACATTGATTAATTTCAGCCATATTTCACTTAATGCTTCCAATGATTTTATGACAAGTATTCTTGAATAATTTAGTGTACAATTAACCTCATCATTTTAAAATTATATTTTATACTTAATAGAATTTGCTGGTTGCTACTTTCCAGACTATTGGTCATCATTAATACTTTATTGAAGAAATCAGCAAATCCTGCATTGGATTAAGGGGGATGGAGAAATGCTCTGATCTTTAGACTGTTGATAAGTTTATGTTGAAAAATCAGTGCCATTTGATTTTTGCAACACTGCTGCTAATCTAGATATTAAAGGCATTATTTATTAAAGATACAATTTTTTGAGGGCAACATCCACTTCATTCAGAATTCTCTTGAAGAACTGGTACAGAAAGTCACGATGGGCAGAATTGTCTCCATGCAGGCTATAAGATTCTTAAACACAGTTATTCTTAAGATGCTGGAAATCCAAAGCAACACACACAAAATGCTGGAGGAACTCAGCAGGCCAGGCAGCCTTTATGGAATGAATAAATAGTTGACGTTTTGGGCCGATACTCTTCTTCATGATTGGAAAGGAAGGGGGAAGATGTCAGAATAAAAAGGAGGGGGGAGGGGAAGGACAATAGCCAGCAGGTGAACGGTGAAACCAAGAAGGTAGGAAAAGTAGAGGGCTGGAGAGGAAGGAATTGGATAGAAGAGAGAAGACCATGGGAGAAAGAGGAGGAGGGACCCAAAGGAAAGTAACAGGTGGGTGATAAGTGGTAAGAGGCCAGAGTGGGAAATAGAAGAAGAGGGGAGGGGAAGGGGAATATTTTTTTACTGGAAGGAGAAATTGATATTCAGGCCATCAAGTTGGAGGCTACTCACTCCTCCACCCTGAGGGTGGCCTTTTCTTGCACAAGAGGAGGCCGTGGACTGATATGTCGGAACAGGAATGGGAATTAGTATTAAAATGTTTGGCCACAAGGAAGTTCTGCTTTTGGTGGATGGATCTGCAGAACTCGATGAAGTGATTTCCCAATTTACAACGGGTCTCACCAATGTAGAGGAAACCACATCGGGAGCACTGGACACAATAGATGACCCCAACAGATTTTCAGTTGAAGTGTTGCTTCACTAGGAAGGACTGTTTGGGGCTCTGAATGGAGGTGAGGGAGGAGGTGAATGAGCAGGTGTAGCTCTTGTGTATGACCATGATTCAGTAGTACTCTATGGCCATGATTCTTAGTTATAATCATACATGGCACTCAGACTTTTGTCCCATTGGGTCCACACTGACCATCATGAACCCATTTTTACACTAAATTCTGTACTAATCATTATTGTCCCTGCCCTCCTATACTAGGGGTACTTTCAGAGTGGCCAATTACATCAAATCATGTGAAGTTTAAGTTTATTTCCATTCAACTGTATAATGTATACTGATAAACAGAGCAATACTCTTCCAGACCTAGGTGCACAACAGAGTACATAGAACTCACACACAACAAAAGGGTAATATTACCTAAATAAATTAACAAATAATATGTTGCAGTTATGTAACAAGTCAAAAGGTATACAGTATAGGCTACCAGTGCTTTATATGTATTGAGACCTGGGTGGTAGATTCAGAGATCTCACAGCCTGGGCGAAGAAGTTGTTTCCCATCCTAACATTCCTTCTCCAAATTCTCCAAAAATATGAATGTTTTTGTGAAAGAAAACCAATGATCCTGAAGGAAACCAATGGAGTTATAGAGAGAATGTGGAAACTGCTCACAGGGAGCACTGACACCATTGCAACAGCCCTGGTCTTGATTTTGGATAATTGTGCAATGTAAACAAATGATGGACTTCTCTTTAATCTATTCCACATTGAAATCAATATCAACCCATTTCACAAGATAGCCCAAAGACAATCATTCCCTAAGCATCCTTGAGCCCATGACAATTGTGTAATTCCTCCTCTATAAATGGCATGATGACTAGATTTCTTGCAGGAATTCTAAGTGAAATGTTCTGTCTTTAGAAGAGGATTGTGAAATTGTATATTCAGTCTTATCATCTATTGAAACAGAAACAGAGGTGCAAGATGGTCAACCCATTAAGCTTTCTCCAATAATAAACTGGACTGGAACCAACTCTTCTCACCTGCTTTGGTTCCTCTCCCTCCCTTTCTTCTATGGTCCACTGACCTCTCCTATCAAATTTCTTCTACAGCTCTTCTGCCTATCATCTCCTCGCTTCTTATATCATCCTCCCTCCTCCACCCTCCCTCTCACCTATCATCCAGCAACTTGTACTCTTACCCCTCGCCACTTTTTAAAATCTGGCTTCTATTCCCTTTTTTCCCCACTCCCGATGAAGGGCCTTGGCCTGAAATGTTGACTGTTTATTCTCCTCCATGGATATTGCCTGACTTGCTCAGTTTCTCCAGCATTTTGTATATATAATACTGGCTGCCAGTTTGTTCTGGAACAAGAAAAAATAACAGCCTTTGTTTTGGAAATTCTCAATTTATTGCCCCCACTCTTTATGGGTTTTGGGTGGCAGGAATGTCCCTCGTTTCTACTACCCTTGTGTGACACATGTTGAAGTTGCCAGTGAGTAGCCAAACTGTAATTTTAGGGCACTTCTCTTTTTACATCTCAAAACTTCCACCAAAACGAAGAGTGGCAGAAGAATTTGTCTTTGAGTTCTGGTATTAAACGTGTTTCACTTTATATACCCTATCAAATCTTTTAATCACCTTCTAGATTCCAATTAAAAGTCTCCAAAATCATCTGTCTGCAAGATAATGAGAACCTAGTCTCTGCAACTTGACTTTGTCATTTAACCCTTTTCATCCTGTATTATTCTGGGAGGTTTATATGGTAGGTTTCTGCATCAGCTGTGATTGAAACAATAGAAATCATCAAATATTGTACCATTACTTATACGGCCAGTCTGAGAATTGAATGCAGTTCATAAAAGTGGCACTTTGTTTTCATGTAAACTCCTATAGATTCTGAAAAAGGTGTAGGATTCTGCTGGACTTTCCAGTCAGTTCACTGTTCCAACCGATTCTTAACATCCAAGCATGAAGGTAATAGCTCCCTTACCAAAAGAAATAGTGGAGTGAAATGTGCATGTCATCCCCTGCACAAAGTTCAAAGTATATATACAATATACAACCTTGAGATTCTTCTGCTTTCACACAGGCACAAAACAAAGAAACCCAATCGGACCTATTAACAAAAGAAGACTGTTAATTACCCAATGTGCAGACAAAAACAAATTGTGCAGACAATAAAAGTAAACAAATAACATTCAGAACTGAAGTTCATGAAAGTGAGTCCATAGCCACGAAGCCAGTCACAGCTGATTCAGGAGACTGTTAGTTGCAGGCCACAGCTTCAATTCAGTGCAGTGATGACTGAACCTTATGATCAGCAAACTGAACTCTGGCCTGTCCCTTTCCTCCGGCCCTGACACCCTGACCTATTCAATCTAGCCCAGTGATTAAATCAGCCAAACAGCAGGTTATTCCTCGCTCTCAAACCTGGGCCCTTCCGCTTTGATACGCTCTTAGGCCTGGGACCCATTGCCTTGAGTCGGCCCATATTCAACCTTTCCAATCTTCCCCGATGCTTAAATTGGTAAAATATTGGCTTGTTCCTTGCTGTCAGGCCTTGAGATTCACCTTGTTATAGAGAGTTACAAAACAAAGAAACCCAATAGAACCCAGTAACAAAAGAAGACTGTCAAACACCTGGTGTGGCCCAATCTGGCCTGGCACTTAAATTGGTAAAACATTGGCTTGTCCTTCGTTCTTGGGTCTGGACCCCACTGCTTCAACTCTGCCACGGCTCAGCTTGCCTTGTGTTGGTTCTGCCACTTCAAATCACCTCCACTTCACCTCCACAATGGCCACTCTCAGGCCCAGGCCCTGCTGCCTCAATTCACTCCGTACACACCACGCTGCAACTCCCCTGCAGCTTCGACACTTCATTTTACATCGCAGAAATGCCAGTTTGTCCAGGTGATGCGGATGTTTATCTCCAAAGGGGAATTATAGACTATTGGTTGCAGTGATTGTTTTTGAGAAACAGTGTGATTAGTAAAGTAGTTAATAGTTTAGTTTTCTACCAGCAAGTTGTTGCTGTGCTTCACCAGCAGCATCTTTAACCAGAGCAACAATTTGTAAAAATCAACATTGGTGCTGATATTGGTTTGTTATTGACACATATTTTGAGATACAGTGAAAATGTTTATACAGATCAAATCATTACACAGGGCATTGAGCTAGAGTAAGGTGAAAACAGTAACAATGTAGAATAAAGTGTAAAAACTACTGAAAAAGTGTAGTGCATGTAAATGATAATGTGCCAGGTCTTCTGGGTGGCACAGGATTGTTGGTCCAGAAGGGCCTTTTATCATGCTGCATCCCTAAATAAAAATAGTGGGCAAAGGTTTAATGTGAGAGGTAAGAGATTTAAGAGGAATGCAAGGGACAACTTTTTTCATAAAGGGTGATACCTATGTGGAATGAACTGCTAGGAAGTGTGGTTGAAGCAGGTACAATAACAACATTTAGAAGATAAGTAGCTCAGGTACATGGATAGGAAAGATTTACCAAAAGTTGGTTAACGGAACTAACTTGGATGGGGCATCTTGGCTGGCATGGACCATTTGGGCTGAAGAGCCTGTTTCTGTGCTTTGTGACTGTGAGGATCATAACAAGGTAGATTGTGAGGCAAAGAATCAATATTAGGGCTGAACAGGATTAATAATTAATGATAAATGGGACAATATCCTTCCCCATCACTAGATTCTAAGCTCAAGACCCATTCAGTTATGTGAGCACATCTTTCAGGCTGACACTCCAGGGCAACAGTTCAGGAGATCCCAACACAAGCATCGGCCTGCCCTATAGAGTCAATGTTAAACTTTGCATTTCAATGTTTGAGAAAGACCGCTCAGTTTTCCCTGGTATCCTGGTTAACACTTGTTTCTCAACCATTCAATCATCCAATAACTGCCAAACTGTTGTTTATGGTATCTTCTTGTGACCAGTCATTTGCCACATATTTTTTTACCATAATAGTGCAATAAATATTCTATTAACTACAAATCAACATTGGACATCCTGCAGATGGGAGAGGTATTATGCAAATACATCTCTTTCTCTACAGGAAATGTGTTCTGCTGTAGTGCCCTTTAACACAGTCAATTAAGCACAGAAAGGTCCCAAAAATAATGAACCTGCATGATTCTACCCTGTTTGATTCTTGATTTGGCAGCATTTGCCATCATTGTAAAATATAGCCGAAGACTGGGATAATATTTCAGACTACTAGCTATTAATAAAGGGCAAAATCCCATATGTGACAACATTGGCAAAAGAACCTATTATGGCATAGAAGGGATTGATATTGTGAAATTTATTTGTTAGTAATTAAGAAACAATAGAAAACTGCATTTCTGGAAGTGTATTAAAGTAGTTAATAGTGGGGAAAAGATGTCACAGAATTGTAGGAGTATTTATTTGTAATTAAAATATACAGTATATTCTGGGATAGTAACATTGAAAATGAGAGGAATTGTTGAAATACATACAAGGTAACAGCATAATAACATGAGAAATAGGACAGGGGTCAGCTATCTGAACTTTTGAAACTTCTGTGCCCTATAATAGGTTCATGCCTGGTTTAACTCAGGATAGTTTTTCTGCCCTAGCCTATATCCCTCAGTTCCTCTAATGTTGAATATGATGAGCACTGAATAGTGTCAATGACTGACTGTTGACAGTACTCCAGGGAAAAGACTTCCAAAGGATTACCACCATTTTAAAAAAAGACATTCTTCTTATTTCTGATCCTAATGAACTGCTCCTTATTTTAAACCTGTGGTCCCACAGTTCTGGAACATTGTCCAGGTTGTAAATGCTTCTGTGAAGCATTGTGGTTCATTTTGCTACTTTATGGTGTCTTTGTCCTTCTGCTAAGCCATATTTCAGAGAAAACACCTCCAATCATGTCTCAGATTTGGCGGAGCAAGTTTGATGGGCAAACTGGTTACTACTGAGCCTATGTTCCTTCTTAAAGACGCAGCTAAATAAAAACATACAAGGCATTAAGTCACCTTGCTGATAGACTGCGAATAGAAACCTGACAACACTACCACAAGGACTCAGATTGATGGGGTGGTCTACACGACAGAAAAGATTAGCCATGATCTGTGGAAAATTGGGGACAGGAAGGTTCACTGGTCTCTTTTCAGGCCATCTGATTTTTGTTAGATTGTGTGAGCTGTGTCTAATGTCTCTCCAGTGATGAGTAGCCTGCAGGCTGCTCTCTTCAGTGCTCTTTGAGTGATAATAAAGCAGCAATTTTAAATGTGCCTGGCTAACTCTATGGCATAGAGTTCCATAGTTAAATTACAGAGATGCTATAAGTTTTTAGTTCAGTAACTCAATACAAATTGCTAAATTTTTAACTGCATATTTCAAATACTCAGTTCACATCTCTGTAAGTATACAAATAGTGCCTTCAAGCCATATGATTACATCAGTCTAATAGAAGTATGAAAAACCATTCAACGCTAACTTGTTCCATCTTTCACTTCCTTAATTTGCTTGTATTTACCATTTTGCCAAGCCTCATAAAAATTTTATTCTCTTGACTAGGACCCTTGTTGCTGGGTCGGACAATATTTGCCCTTCAGCAATGTCCTACAAGAAGACAATGTCCAACAATTACAAACAAGAGAAAGTCTGCTGAAAATCCAAGCAACACACACAAAGTGCTTGAGGAACTCAACAGGCCAGGCAGGATCGATGGAAAAGAGTATGGTTGATGTTTTGGGTGAGACCCTTCATTAGTCCTGTTGCTTGAATGTCCTACATTTAACTATTTCCACAAAGCTGTTTGTGGAAGCTTCCATTGCACCAACAAAATGCTGCAATGACTATGATACACCATTAACTCCATTTCAAATACACTGGCTAAATTGGTAAATCACTTTGGGGCACCCTTACATCATGAAAAACAGTGCATCTTTCCTTTCTTCTTTTCCTCCTCTTATTTTTCCCTCCTATGTCTTTTCCTTCTTTCATTCATGCTTTCTTCCTTCCATCAATATGATTTTTTTATATCAAAGTCAAATTCAATTTTACTGTCATATGAATGAGGATACGCATGCACCAGTGCAATGAATACTTAGTATCACAGACACATAGCATCATATAAGGAACATTCACAAGAAAAAAGCCCAATTTTTAGAAGAGAGATAACAATTAGAACAAAAAATCCAAGTCCATTTTAGTGTAAAGTGATCAAAGAGGTCATGGAGTTGATAGACTGCAAGATAGCAATTTGTATAATATTGCCCTTTCTTCCCACTCCCACATTGACATGTCTGTCCGTGGTCTCCTCTACTACCAAATGCAGGCTCGATGCATGTTAAAGGAAGTGTATGACATTTTCCATCTTTGATAGCGCCAAGCTGACTTCCCTAGCTTCTAGTAACCACTACCCTTGCAGAATGAGGTAATTATTCTAGGATCAATGGAATACAGAGCCATAAAATGATGATTCGTGTAACCTTTATTTCCATCACTTGCTCATTCAAAATCTTGAGATGCAGGTTAGTAAGCTCTGCATTTTCCGATTTGTTAATCTCTCCAATGCTAATTGTTTTTTAGCACTAGCTTCTCTGAGCTGCACTGTCATGTAAGGCCTCACGTTGTTGGTGATTTCTCGGAGATTTTCCATGTGTTCTTCAATAAAACAGATTGCAGAGGTTGCAGTCTGAAGGACAGATGTCTCTGCACACAGGTTGGGTGCTTGAGGCAAGTTTAAAATCTATGGTAGAGGCTTTGCTGATTCATAGAGTTGTATAGTACAGAAATGAACACGGGCCTAAATTGTCCATGCAAATTTGATTACTATCTAAGATATCCCTGTCTGCCTGCATCAGGTCTGTATCCCTCTACTCCTTTTCTAAACAAATACCTTTTAACTGTGGTAATTGTATCTGCCTCCACCATTCCTATGGCAGCCCATTTCATATAACTATCATCCTCTGTGTGAAAAAAACTTGCCTCTGAATCTGCTTTCAATTTCTTCCCTTAATTTAAATTGTTCCCCTCTGGTTTTAGATTCCTATGAGTTGTATAGTACAGCTCTAAGGGAAAGAAACTGACTGTCTACGACATCTGTACTCCTCATATTTTTATAAACCTCTATAAGGTCAACCCTCAGTTTCCTACAATCCAGTGAGAATAAAGCCAACCAATAATCCAACAATCCAATCTCTCCTTATAACTATTGCCCTCAGTGCCAGGCAACATCTGGTGAATCTCATCAAGGATCAAGAATCAACTTTGTTCATCATATATATATGTTAGAAATTTGCAGTGATGTGTTGGCACATAAATATCAGCATGTACAGTGCCTATAAAAAGTATTCAGTCCCCCCTTGGAAGTTTTCATGTTTTATTGTTTTAAAACATTAAATCACAGTGGATTTGATTTGTCTTTTTTGACACTGATCAACAGAAGAAGACCCTTTCATGTTGAAGTGAAAACAGATCTCTACAAAGTGATCTAAATTAATTACAAATATAAAACTAAAAATAATTGATTGCATAAGTTTTCACCCCCCTTAAGTCAGTATATAGTAGATACACCTTTGGCAGCAACTACAGCCTTAAATTTGTGTGGATCGGTTTCTATCAGCTTTGCACATCTGGACGCTGCAATTTTTCCACATTCTTCTTTACAGAACTGCTGAAGCTCTGTCAGATTGTATGGGGATTGTGAGTGAATAGCCCTTTTCAAGTTCAGCCACAAATACTTAATTGGATTCAGTTCTGGACTCTGACAGGGTTACTCCATGACATTAACTTCACTGTTTTTAAGCCATTCCTGTGTAGCTTTGGCTTTATGCTTCGGGTCATTGTCTTGCTGGAAAACAAATCTTCCCCTAAGTTGCAATTCTCTTGCAGACTGCATCAGTATTTCCCTGTATTTTGCTGCATTCATTTTACTCTCTACTTTTACAAGCCTTCCAAGGCCTGTTACAGTGGAGCATTATGGATTTGGAGGAGGTGCTGAGGAGGTTCACCAGGTTGATTCCAAAGATATGGGGGTTAGACTATGAGGAAAGATTGATACAATCTAGTGACACAATTTGTGACACATAGCTCATGTGACCTGGGTTCAATCCCAAACTCTTGTGTAATCAGTGCGGAGTTTAGATGCTCTTCCTGTGCCTCCGTGTGCTCCAATTTCATCCCACATTCCAAAAATGTGCAGGTTAGTAGGTTGATAAAGGCATTATAAATTGTCCCTCATGTGTAGATGAATGGTAGAATTTGAGGAGATATGAAATGGTTTAGGGTAGGATTAGTGTAAAAATGTGTGCTTGCTGATTGGTGCTGATTCAATGGGCCAAAGGGCCTGTTTCCATATCATACCTTCCTAAAATCTAACCTTTGTTTTGCCTTTTCCACTGTACCTAACACAACAACCAGGATTGTACAATATTCGCCAAATTTTGCTGAATCAAGAGATTGAACTTGTTAAGGAACACTCACTGAGTACTTTGTTAAGTAACAAAATGCTGGAGGAACTCTACAAGTCAGGCAGCACCCATGGAGAGGAATAAACAGTTAGCATTTCAGCATGAGGCCCTTCATCAGGACTGGAAAGGAAGGGGAGAGAAGCCAGAATAAGAAGGAGAGGGGAAAGATTACAAGATGGCAGGTTATAAGTGAAACTTGATCTGGGTCTCTCTTTGAAGCAATAGTATTACCAAGACATCCACTGGGTGTTCGCGATCATCATCAACTTCTCCTGTAGTGTTTCATTGCTTGCCAAATATTCTGAGACCAGTAAGGAATGCAGCAGCAATTTCTTTTTTGTTGAAAAAATATTCCCCAGGATGGAGTTATCAAGAATTCTCTAAACAATGAATACAAGATAGCAACGCCTTTTTAACGAGAAGCCTGAAATGTGGGGAAACTGCAGTTTTCTAATACTTAGGTGAAATACAAAACAATCTGTTCTGAATCCAGGAGAAGACTGTGAAATGTTTGAAGTCAGATTTATAACAATGTATTTGCAAAGCACTTTGAATCATTCCATTACCATTAGAGATCTGCAAAAACCAAAATTTACTTCAATCACCCTCTAATCCCTTAAACCCTTGTTAAGATGCACTGATAACAAAACTCATAAAAGTCAAATTATGAGGGTATATTTGCGCAAATGAGGGCTGTTTTCCTGGGAATATAGAAGATTAGGAGACTTTAGTTTTTTTAGAATGTAAAGGAAAACGATAGGGTCAATAGAAAGGAACTGTTTTTGTAGATTGGAGCATCCAGGACAAGGGAACATGGGTTGAAAATTAGATAGGGTATTTCAGAGTCCAGAAGCAGATGAGTTCAGGAGAGCTGGATTGGATGGTTTTAGATACGTGGAAATTGGCATTTGTGGTTGAGGTCTGGTGTTCACAGTTTCATTATTCTCAAGTCCTAAGGTCAACACTAAAGACTGATGCCTGAACATCAATTACAAGTCTGGAGGTTGAGGCCCTGTGGTCAGAACCTGGCATCTGCAAATCTGCAAGCATACTGGGGTAGTTGTAGTCTGTGAATCTGTGAGTCCAGTGGAAGCTGGTGTCAGAGGACCGTGTTTGTGAGTGGACGGAAGGGAGGAAAGGGGCTTGTTTCGGCCATGGTTGTCCTGCTGATCAGTGTGGACATGCTATGTTGGTACCAAATGGCGACATTTGTGTCTTTCCCCCAAGCACATCCTTAAGTTGTTGATGCAAGCAACATATTTCTCTGTAGGTTTTGATGTACATGTGATAAATAAATGAATCTGAATCCGAGTAAACACGATTGGATGTGGCCGTCTTCTGAATCCAATAACGTGCAGCATTTTGTTGTTTATCCACTTATTCCAGACCCTGCTCTACCTTGCTGCTTCTTGTGGTTTGTATAAATACTGCTCCAACTCAAAATCTAGAATAAATATGTTACGTATTTCTACATTATTTGTGTATTATTTAAACATTTAGATAATGCCCATTCTCATCTGAAATACTCCAAAGAAAGCTGGCATACTTCACAATAATATCAGCTCAAGCCTGTTGTTTTAGCCATGCCTCAATTATATAGAGTCAGGTTTATTGTCATATGAGTATATACATGTATGCTTAGGTGCAATGAAAAGCTTACTTGCAGTATATCGCAGGAACATAACATTTTGAGGCCCTCTGTTGGTCAGAATAGACCAAGGATGTTGCATCCCAGCTCTCTACACAATACACAAGTCAATATGCAAGCCACGGCAGAAGAAGCCTATGTAGAAAACAGCTGATGAATCTAAAAGAACAGCAGAGACTGATACAGTTTGGCTCCAGTGGCATTGCTGGAGTTGCCAATCAGAGTTAACCTCAATGTAGGACTGCCGTAGAGACTCCAGCTCTGGAACCTTCCTTGGGAGTTTACTCCATGAGGGGGTATAACCGCAAGGCAGCAGGGTTTTGAGAACAGAATCTTCTTCTCCTAGGTGAGCTGCCAACCATGGTTGACGAGCCCCATCTGCCCAAAGCAATTGGTTTTAAGGTGGCAGTAACCCAGCTTTGTCCCTTCTCCTGTCAGTAGAAATGCTTCTACTGGGCTTTGTAGCTAAGCAATAGATGAAAGCCAAGTGCTGGACTTGGTTGTCAGAGGCTATTTGAGATACTCATCCTTGGGAGCATTTATTAGGTAATGGGAGCTTACCCCAACTACCACCACCAGCTATAACAACCGAAAGGAACCAATAATAGCATAAGAGGCTCAACATTAATAAGGTACACTTAAACTAAACATAAATTATACAAAGTTATACAAGAAAGAGCATAATTTCATGAGAAGAAGTCAATTGTAGTGCAAAGTGGTCAAAATGGTCATTGTGTTGATACTGTATATTGAGGTTGTGATTAAGACTGTGTTTTATCACCAGTCCTGATGAAAAGTCTTGGCCCAAAACAACAAATCTTTATTCCTCTCCGTAGATGCTGCCTGACCTGCTGAGTTCCTCCAGCATTTTGTGTGAGCTACTCTGGATTTCCAGAAACTGCAGATTCTCTTGTGATTAGGATTTTGCAAGTTGGCTCAGGAACCAAATAGCTGAAAGGTAATAGCTGTTCATGAGCCTTGGGGTGTGGGAGTTCAATGTATCTGTACTTGCTGCCCAGTTGCAGGTGTCAGAAGATGGCATGGAGGGGATCCTTGATGATGTTTTTGTTTTTGGTAAAATGTGTCAAGGAACACTTTGAGATAAAGTTTGACACAAAGTATAAGGCCATGTTAAGCTGATCCCAGAGCAAACACCAAATGTTTGATCAAATGTTTGCTCCAGGAGATTTAAGAAAGAGAGAAAAAACAGGAAGGTTTAGAGAGAGATAGGTGTTAATTTAGTTGGAGGATTCTAGAGTTTTGGGTTTTAAAAGTTATCAGTAGAATACCACTGACAGAGAAGTGAAAATCCAGGATATGTGTGAAGCTGAACAGAGGAGATAAGATACGCTGTACTTTTACAGGTGAGTTACAAAATGCTGTAAGGTTCAAAGTTCAAAGTAAATTTATTATAGCAGATTTAAGTATGTATTTGTCATCATATACTATCTTGATATTTGTTTTCCTGCAGGAATTCACAGCATAAGTTCAGTTCAAGTGCAAGTTTATTGTGATCTGACGGTCATGTATGCAACCAAACAACCAATGTTCCCCCAGACCACTGAAGAATGAGTGAATAAAATATGCACAGTGTGCTGCATAGGTAAACAGTAAACAATAGAGAGTGAAGTCCTAGTGATGAGACCTCAGAGGTGGTAGAGTTTCACAGTCTGGCAAGATGTTGTTACCCTGTCTGCCTCTCCTAGTGCTGATGTTCCTGTACCTCCTTCCTGTTGGTAGTGGTGTCAAAGTTTTTATGGGATAGGTAGTAGAGATCCTCAACAATGCTTTGGGCTCTTCATCTACAATACTTCCAGCAAATGTCACAGAAAGACTGACAAACAACCAATGTGCAAAAAAAAGGCAAACTGTGCAAATTTTTATAAAAAGCAAGTTATTAACATGCTTGAAAGTGGGTACATAATTGAGTTGAGTGAAGTTATCTGCATTGGTTCAGGAGCCTGATGGTTGAAGGTTAATATCTGTTTCTGAACCTCGTGTTGGACCTAAGGCTCCTATACTTCCTTACTGATGGTAACTGCAAGAAGAAAGCATGGCCTGGATGTTGGAGGTCCTTGTTGATGTCTGCTGTTTTTTTATGGCAGCTATCCTTGTAGATGTGCCTAGTAGTGGGAGGGCTTTACTTGTACTGGGCTATGTCATCACGTTTTGTAGGCTTTTCCATTCATGGGCATTAGCATTTCCATACTGAGCTGTGATGCAGCCTGTCAGGATACTCTGCAAATTTGAAGTTAGTCAAATTTTTAGATGACATGCCAAATCTGCACAGACAATAGAGGAGTTGTTGGCCCTTCCTTGTAATGACACTGACAGTGCTGGAGAACATTAGAGTGGTGAGGTCATGTAGGGATTTGGAAACATAGGTGAGAATATTAAAAACAAATGCTTTGCTGGACAAGAAACTGGAGTACCCATTAAGTTTGTGGTGGGTAGGTGAGTAACACTTTTGTAAAGTAAGATGCAGATATCAGAG